>NW_026782651.1:0-1394926 GCF_031769215.1 Ylistrum balloti | reverse complement strand
GTTTGTCTGTCTGTAGACACATCTTGTCTGGACAACTCAAATGAAACTTTACAGTAATATTCGGGACAATGTGCAGATGTGCATGCACCATTTTCTCTCGAAATATTGATTGCCATGGCAACTGGTCAATATAGACAGGTTTTGCATGTTGGTCAACTTCCAAACCTGTGGACCAATTTCAACAAAACTTCGCAGGAATGTCAGGGAATATGTGCACATGCCGCTGTGTTTCAGAGGATGTTTCTGTGCAAAAGGTCACCATGGGGAGATAACTAAGGCTGTGGGTGTTGGGGGTATTAGTTATCATTTGGATTACAGTTTCAGTTATCCCTGGGCAATGTGGAGAGGATATAGTAATGATTTTGAGGATTGAATGTAGAGGTCACAGTACTTGCATAAGTACAATATGATTACCTTGTAAACGCATTGAGACTAAAACAGTTAGTATACCTCAATCAAATTTGGAACATGTATCCCTTATGAGAATTCAGTTTCTTAAGAAATTCAGGGTCAGATGTCCGAGATCAAGGTCACAGTCAAAAAACGGATAGTTGCATGGGTGTGTTTTCCTTTGCATTACCCTCGTTCTTCTTTCAAATTTCACAACCTAAAAGATATTCACATCTTGCAAATTTCAAGGTTCATGGTCACTGTAAGGATGTTAAAAAATGATAATACAAGAGGAATAAAATATCATGCGACAAGTTTTAGAGAACAAAGAATATATAAACATGTCAACAGAATTGTAGAACCAGCAAAACAAGTGTGAAATTGAAACAAAGACAATATCTACTTGAAGATTCCCTGAAAAAGTACAAGGAGAATAAGACCAGGTGTTCCAGAAGAATAGGCATCTTCTATTTTAAGTTATGGTGACAAATCATGTTTGTTTTATAAAATTGGCACTCTTATGCAGTCATTTACAAACAATCTGGAAAATGAAGCTGCCCAATATTTGTACGTAGCATGTTATTTGCATGATGGTCTAGCTAATGATCTTAAACCAATAAGATACACAGTCTTTAAAGTGATAATATGGTGTCCAAGATCAACATTCCCTACAATGTATCCAAAGAAATGGACAACTTCCCTATCATCTTGGAGCCTATTTGGGACATTTATTACATAAGTAATACTACTATGCTTGTTATTTCTGATACCTGCTGGTCATTTTTTATGGGCTGCAATGATGTACTGCTTGCATATAGTTTTTTTCAGTATATAGCAAGCTAATAACAAAGAATTTATTGTTTTAATGGTCTTAGCATACCAGTACTTTCAGTACTTTGATTTTAGTTTATTACCAGTGCAGGATCGTTACGATCCTCTATACCGGTCTCGGTCATACAATGATAATGTTTATAATTATGTACCAGTTCTTGATTTGCCCAGTGTTCATCTAATCTATTTTTGAAAGAGTTAACTGTTGGTGCCGATACAATATACTCCGGAAGATTGTTCCATATTTTGACCACACGCAAAGAAAAAGAATGTTTCCTGATGTCAAGTTTACAGTGATGCATGTAAAGTTTTTTGGAGTGACCCCTTGTTCGCTGAATTTGAACTTTGTCGATCCACAAGGAAACCAGCAGCGTTTCTATCACAAAAATTGTTCGTAATTTTGAAGATTTCAATCATATCCCCACGAATCCTCCTGAATGCCGATGTTGGTAATTTTAGGCGTTTCCGAAAAAGTCAGTTCCCTAAATCCTGATAATTGTTTTGTTGCTCTCCGTTGCACTGCCTCGATTATATCTATATGTTTGACTTTATATGGATGCCATACAATAATAGAATGTTCCAGATGAACCCTAACTATTGTTTTGTACAATAATGGGAAGTTATGTTCATTGAGAAATTGAAACGTTCTCCTTATTAGTGCAAACATAGAGTTTGCTTTTTTGACCTGTGTACTTATGTGTTCGTCAAATGATGAAGACTTGTCTACAATTACTCCTATATCTTTTTCTTGGTAGACTTCCTGTAATTCTTCGTCCTTTAAATAAGATTTTCTGTCTCCACTTTGCCTGCCAATGCGCAAAAAATTACATTTTTGAGGATGAAATTTCAATAACCATTTTTCACTCCAAGCTGAAAGGCGATCCAGATCATCTTGAAGTATATTCACATCGTTATTTTCTTTTATGCTTCTGAACAATTTAGTGTCGTCTGCGAAAAGATATGCTTAAGATTGTATTGTTTCCGGCAAGTCATTAATTAATATGACGAACAGTGCAGGTCCAAGAACAGATCCCTGGGGAACTCCCGAAGACACCTTGCTCCAGTCCGAGTATTGATCCTTTAACGAGACTCTTTGCTTCCTCTTTGAAATGAAACTCGCCGTCCATTTTACGATCTCCTCGCTAATTCCATATGACTCCATTTTACCTAAAAGTCTTTTGTGTGGCATTGTATCAAATGCTGTTTGAAAATCCATAATAGATACAATCGATTGAGTGTCCATTATCCATATGATCAGTCCACTCATCCAAAACTTTCAGTAGTTGCAGTGACGTAGACCTGTCAGACATGAATCTGAACTGTTTCTTTGAGAAAAATAGTTTTGTTTCATATAATCAGTGATGTGACTTCTTATTAAAGATTCAAGTACTTTGCACACAATTGAAGTTAAGCTCACAGGTTTGTAATTCCCTGGTTCGCATTTGTCCCCCTTCTTAAAGATTGCTGTTATCTGTGCCCTTTTCCACTCATTTGGAATTGTGCCGGTCCTCAAGAAGATCGAGAACAAAATTGCTAATGGCGCCGCGATTGCTTCTGCAGTTTTCTTAAGAAACAATGGATGTAACCTATCCATTCCTGGAGATTTGTCGAGTTTTAACTTTAGGAGTTCCTTAAAAACGGAGTCCCGGTCTACTATCATTGAACACATCGGGTAACGTATTTTTTTAGAAGGAAGAGGAGGGATTTCCATTTCTGCGTCCGGTTCTGTAACAAACACACTTTTAAAATAAGAATTTAATATATTTGCCTTAACCTTATCATTTTGTTCCTTACGTGATTGTTTGTTACCAGGTTCTGTATACAAGTCTCCCATTTCAGCTTTAGTTTTCGACTTCGATCTGATATATCTCCAAATAGCCTTTGGATTTTGTTTAGCCTCTGATGATAATTTGTCTTGGAAGTTTTTTCTTACTTTCCTCGTGATTTTCTTCCTGATGATTTCTTTTATTTCACTGTTGATCGGGTAATCATGTTTCGCATGTGCTGGTCTTGGTATTTTCACCGATACATATCTTTCCTCAACCTCCATAATTTTGTTGTAAAATATTTCCCAACTGCAATGTTCCAATTAAATTCTCCTATTTCCTTGCTAATTTTTGAAAAATTGGCCTTATCATATAATCTCTTAGGTCGTGATGGTTTCTTTGTTGTGGAGTAACATTCGAATTGAAAGACAAGTACACCGTCCATGCTTACGAACAGAGTTATGTGCCACAGGGTCGATTGTCAATTTTGGGCTGATGCAGATGCGTCTAAAATTAACTTCTTGAATTCTGTGTTTATTTATTACATCGTAGAGAAGTCATTTTATTGTAGCTATTTGGAAACACGTTTTGACACCATAACACGACAAATGATGACACCATGGTGTAAAAATTACGTCATTATGTTGTATTGAACGCCTTAAAATAAAGAAAACACAACGGTTTTTAAACATGGCGGTGCAGGTATTCCTCGTTTTTTCCACCAGAAACACAAGTGATGTTTTTGAAAATGTTGGAACAAGGAATATCTCTGCCCAGACACTATATCTCCAGTTGCTTTCTTCAACCTAGTGTTTAACATGACTTTGATTCGGGAAATAGACAGAGCTTGTTGAAAAAACTAAATGAAAAATGCATAAGTAAATAGATAAAAACACACGAAATGTAATTATGTTGCTTTTCTGTATTCTCAGAACATGTCTGATAAAATCTGGGTTGTCGCTCCACACTGGACTAGGTTAGTGGAGACCAAATAACATGAGCGAAGACTTCTTGGCGGTTACTATCAATATGGGGTTAATAAAATAAAAACCAACAAGCAGCGTGTACTGGAACTCAAGATAGTCAATCTATCTTAGACCTTTTACAACGCGACATCTTGTCGTCTGCAATAGATTTTTTTCTGTTGCTTAGATCTTGTTAGGAAATTACTGGAGACAGTACGGTCTAACAGGAAAATGCCAGAATTTATTAAGCATGCACTGATTGGCCTGGATTAGATTAGATTAGATTCTTTATTAGCCAGGAGCCTTACTGCTCATAGGCACAAAAGTAATACATTTACATATAAATATGTAATAATATATAATACATGCATGTAGCTTACGCTCACACACACCACCTCACACACACACCACCTCACACCCTCACACACACACGCTGACATGTCGGGAGAGCTGAACACATAACATACATATATATATAGCTGTATACATGATCCTAGCAAAGAGTTGGCATTATTAGAGATTTTCACGTTTTTTGGTAGCATAAAACAAATATTTTCCCAAATTACAAAGTTCCTTTACATTGTTTACACTCAAAAGTTTGATTAATTTGAAAAGACTTGGACGTCTGTGGTAAAACATTTTTATATATTTTTTCCTTAATTCCTCATAAAATGGGCATTTTAAAATAAAATGAAATTCATCTTAAATATCTTCTCCATTACATCTGATGCACACTCTATTTCTTCTTCCAATATTTCTACGACGCCCAGTTTCTATATTAAGATTATGTGCAGATGGTCTAAACTTTGTAATTAAACGTGTGTATTTCGTTTCAATTGGCTTACATAAATAATATTGCAAATTAAAGTTATCAGTAAGATATTGGTACAAATATCCTTTAGAAGAGTCTTTAATTCTGCGCAAAATTTCTTGTTTATTTACATCTAATATACTCTGTTTTATTCTATTATACGCAGCACTAGCAGGAAGATCATTTTCAAATAAATACTCAAGACCTAATATTGACAACTCTTGTTTTATATTACTCATTCATACATCATTTTCACTCACACATTCGTCATAACATGCTTTCAAGATGCAATTATCGGAACTCTTTATTTTCAACCAACATCTAAAAATTCTTAATTTTCTAGTTACTAATAAAGGTAATCTCCCTAGTTCATTATAAACTAAATCATTGTTTGTACTTTTTCTTACTCCTAGAATTTTCTTACAGAATGTCAAATGTACTTTTTCTATATCATAAGCCTTATGGAAACCCCATATTTCTGCTCCGTAACAAAGAATACTACTAATATATGTATCAAAAACAGAAGATAACGTTTCTGGATTTAAAGAGTAATGTCGTAATGAGGACATTAATGAATACAATGCTTTTCTACCTTGTTCTGCTATATGTTTCTGAGTATTTGCGAATTTACCGTTATATTTCAGAAGAATACCTAAATATTTAAATTCATCGATGACTCGGAGCTGCTGGTTATCATAAGTCCATCTTTCATTGTTTTTCAGAGTTCCAGCATTTTTAAATACTACTATATTAGTTTTTTCTGTATTTACTTCCAAATTCCATTTTTTGTTATACACACTCAGAAAATCTAACATGGACTGCAACCCTTCTGGAGTTTCAGCAAATAAGACCATATCGGCCGCACACATTAAAATAAAAACACTTATCATTTGTAATTCGATACCAGGACAATTATTACTTATGAAATTAATTTCAAAGTCATTTACATATAAGGAAAACATAATTGGCGATAAAATTTCACCTTGTAAGAGGCCCAACTTATTAGGGAAGAACTGGCTATAACATCCATTGTTTTTAACGCATGACTTAACATTTTGATATAATGAGTATACTATTTTCAGAAATTTACCACGAATACCATAATTAATTAACTTTCCCCGTAACTTAGACCTGTCTACAAAATCGAACGCTTTACGAAAGTCAATGAAACAACAATAAAATCTTTTCTTTTTTCTTAATGATCTATTAATTAATGACTGTAAAACATAAATGGCATCAACAGTGGACATTCCATTTCTAAATGTGAACTGTGCGTCTGTTAAAATACTATACTGTTTTTCCCATTTTAATATCCTATTATTTAAAATACTGGTAAAAAGTTTCCCAAAACAACTGACAAGTGAAATTCCTCGATAATTATTAACGTCATTAACATCTCCTTTTTTATATATTGGTACAGTGCAAGATTGAGACCAAGACTCTGGGAAAAAACCAGAACTATAGATAACATTGAAAAGACGCTCCAAGCAAGGCAACAGTATATCCTTACACTTGATAAAAACTTCATTTAAAATAAGATCTTTACTACAACTCTTATTTGTCTTCAATTTTCTAATGGCCTTCAAAATTTCATCTCTACTAGTTACTACATCAAGCTCATCGTATATGGCTTCCTGATCTACATCAGGTTCTAAATCATTGCCATCTTTACCATCCATGAGGTTCTTGAAATGCTGATAAAAATCTCCATTTCCTATTACGGAAGGATTAGTTATTGCTTTTTTCTTGGAAAATAATTTATAGAATTGTTTTGGCTTTGATCTTTTTAAATAGAAGAGCATATCACCTTCTTGTCTTTTATATTTTCGTTTGAGCCTAGACTCCATGCGCTTATAACGCTGTTTGGAATTTGTCAGAACCTCATGGTTGTGCTGTGATTTATCATTATTAAATACTGTTAATGCTCTCTTATATTCAAAAAATAATGTTTTACATTCGTCTGTAAACCAAGGTTTATCAACAATCTTATCATTTCTCTTTCTATTACGGTACTCACTAGCTGCGCTAACACTACTACAATTCACACAATAGGGCACAGTACATTCATTAATAATATTACATATATTTGCAACACATTTGTTTACCAACAACTGACTTGATAGTTCAACATCTAATTCCTTCTCAATATTTTCAATGTTCTGTCGTAATTTATCCACAATAAATAAACATTGATGTGGAATTTGCACGTCAGATATTGGTAGACAAATAAATAACTTAAATGATAAAGGTGAATGGTCGGATAAAGTATTGAATTTTCCTGATGTAAAATTAAATACATTACAAATGTTAGAAGCACTTGTCAATAAATAATCAATGAGACTTTGGCCGTTTGCATTGTAAAAGGTATAACTTCCTACTTTATCTCCTGAAACCCGGCCATTTAGTATACGTAAACCAGACGCTTTGCATAATTCAAGGAGTCTACGACCAAATGTATTTACAATGTGATCCATGCTATTACGTTTAACTATTGTTTCATCATTCTTGTAGTCTATTATAGACTCCTCCAGAACAATACCAGGTAAAGCATCGTTACATATGAAATCATTTTTGTTACCAGTTCGAGCGTTTAAATCGCCTCCAGAGGTACTGTACTTAGCGAAGGAATCTTCAAGACGTTGAAAGAGATCTACATCAGTATAGTCGTAAAACACGCTATTTTCTGGTGGGATGTAACAAAAACATAAGAATATATCATTTGATTCTGTATCATTCATATCAATTTTTACCCATATTAAGTAATTTTCAATACTTTCAATTAAACTAAGTGTCGTTTAAGCAGCCATATCTGACTTGTAAAATATAACAATTCCGCCGCCTTTACATATTTTCTAGGGAGAATAATTTTTTCGTACCCTATCAAATCAAAATTATCATCTTTGCTTATCCAACATTCGCTCAAACATATAACATCATATTTACTAATAACTGACACAAACTCATAATCTTTGAGTTTTTCTACCATTTCTCTAGCAATGTTCCAGGAAAGGATTGACAGTTCACCCTCCTTCCTGTCCTACCTCTGGTACGACCGATGAGGCGACATCTGGTGAGAAGGACCAGCAATCGGGCTTGCTTGACGTGTCCCCCTTGGTGAAGCTAGTGTCCTAACGTTGCCGACGTACGACACATCATGTTGCTGACATGGCCTAGCAGGAGAGGAAGCGCGGGCTGACTGGATGGGTGCGGGTGGACGGTGTTCTGTCACTACCCCTTTTTTCTTGGAAGTATGGCCGTGCACGTTATTTGGCGGTTGTGGCCCATGCGGAGGCTGTCTGGCTACTCATCGAATCAACATATAACTCCCCATTTACATAGAGCCGATCGCGAACAAATTTCACTTCGCTTCCTTCCTGCTTCTTTTGTTTAAGAACAGGATACAATTTCCGTCTACGTGACTCTACTTCTTCTGGGTACTGTTCATTAATACCGAAAGGGGTTCCTTTCAACAAGTAGGCCTTTCTCTTCACCCGTTGTAGGTCATGCTAGTACAGGAATCTTGCCACAATTGATCTGGACTTCCCGTGGTTACGACGTCCAAAGCGGTACACATTTCCAAATGACACATTTTCAATTCCTAGCTCATGATATATGAATTCGTGGAGTAAGGCCTCTGTGTCTTCATTTCTCGTTTCGCCACCCAGATTACTGAAAACCAAGTTGTATTTCATGGACCGGCATTTCAAGTCGAGCACAGCATGTTGCTGGCTCTCCATAGCACTGCTTACGAAATCCAACTTCTGGCTGAGATCGACGACTTCCTTTTGTTGTGTTGATATTGCTTCCTTCACCTGCTCACTCACTTCATTTGTCTCTATCACATCGAGTTTTTGGCTCATAAACTCTACAGATTTTTCCAGTTCATCTGACCTCTTTTCTACGGTGTCCACTCGATCATGCATTGAGGATACAGCAGATCGAAGTTTCACCACCTCGTTCTCTATCATATCAAGTTTTTCCATTTTACTAAGGATCAAGTCTAGCTTTCTGTTGATCTCACTTTCATGACCAACTAACTTCTTTTTTACTGCAGGCTCCTGAGTGGCGTGTCCCTCTGCTGATGGTTTGTCATGCGTTGGGCTTCCATATAGCACATCATTGACCACTTTCAGAACAGCGCTAAGTTTACTGGGTGATTTAGTACAACTGTCTAAGCTCTGGTCACTGTCTGTCTCGTGGTCGTCCTCTAACACATGACCACACTCATCCCGCTGATCACGCAGATGTTGTAGCCTGAGAGATCATGACCGCTATCCACAGCCGAAGTGAGAAGGAGGTGAAACCAATTCCATCCATATATGAAAGTGTTTTTATGTGACAAGGGGAGGTTTTAACTGCCGCCTGCAAAAACAGAAGGATTGGGGGAAAACGCACTCGGACCACTCTCGAGGGGGTGTTCCCAGTGGCTGTTTCCCTTTACGCCAACTCTGCAGAACATCAAAGGGATTGTTTTTCTATTGTTCAAGATAATTGAGGGGCTCCAAGAAGGGGTACTTGGGGTGGTATACAGGTAAACTCAGGTAAATATATATGATAAATACTTGCAACAGTTTTTAAGGTAAGTAATAAGAAATTCAGACATAATGTAAACTTAATACATTTTGTTTATTTTATTAATATGACATTAATGATAGACCATATGAATATTACAATTAATAAACATTAATAAGCATATTATTATTAAATTAAGCACAGAAATCACTTTTTTTATTTTTAGTTTTATAATGTAGCACTAAATTCAACATATACATACTAAACTAAATTTTATTAATTGATTTTCAATTTTCAATATTTGATATACAAGCACTATTTTCATAAATTAAATACCTAACAGCACTAATTATTAGAATGTTCATAAACACGTATGTAGCACTAATTAATATTCACATAAAGCACAGAGTCTATTTATCCAAAATGAAGTAGCTGTGATGCTGAATCAGCGTAGGTCATCAGGTCAATGGTTCCGTTTCCGTATCTTTCTTTGAGTGTTGTAAGGCGAGGGTCAATGTTGCAGTACTTCTTCGCACGCGGTCGGGTGGTTCCTCCAGCTTCTCTCTGCATACTGTTGATGACGTCGGCATTGTCTATTTCCTTGAATGTCTGTATGATGGCAAATATATTCGGATGAGCGTGTTTCACCTTCTTTAGTTTCCCGTGCCAGGCTTCTAGGTTGTTTGTTGTTCGTGGTCCATCTGTTTGGAAGTGATTCCACAACGGTCTGTCTCCTTCCACCCACTGCTCTGTAACATAGTCTGTGAAAGGTGTTGTGTTCTGTGGTACTTCAGCGTCTTCTAGATCTTCTAGTGTCTGTAACCATACGTCTTCTATGCAATCCATGGGTACCAGTGGTAGAACAGCTGCACGGCGGATAAGGGCACTAACATCTTCGTTGTCCCGGTATAGAGTTTGCAGTCCAGTTGTCTGTGCTTTTTTCTATACACTCTGGATGAAATGGAAAAAAACAGCCTTTCATGGTGATTCCTGGGAATGTCTGGCGAATGGCGTTGTGTACTGCTACTTCAAAGTCGGCGAATGCATGGGTTGGGGCGAAAGGCAGGTACAGTTGAGTCATGTGTTCCTTGAGTAGGGTAAACAGTCGAGTGTAGATTCTTTGACTCTTTCCTGGTAGTAGCGTAAATACGACTGGCGTCATCCTTCCATCAATAACCACATGGATGCTGTAGATCTGATGAAACAAGCTCGGGCACGTGTAAAATGTTCCATCACAGTAGAATGTGTCGGCAGTTGAGAGATATCTTAGGTTCTCCGTAGTGGCGAAGGCTATAATTCGGTTCTGCTGGTTTCCGTCGTGAAAAAGAAGAAATCTGTCTCCGGTTGATGTTTCTGTCCACTTCCCTTCCAGTCTGATGTCAGAAAGAGTCTTTGGTAGCGCTGGGGTTTCCTTTCGGCGGGCTCTGTAGAGTGACGACTTGGCTGTATTGAAGGTAGGCAGTCACTGTACCACCGCTTTGCAGTCTTCATCCCATTCTTCATCTCGGAGCTTGCGGAGTTCTTCTTCGTATATTGCTGGTATGGGTCTGACTTCTTCAAGACATCTCTTGGTGATGCTGTTTCTGATCTGCTGTGCTACAACTTCTGCATGATCTGTTGGATGGTTGTGTTCCTGTCTTCCAAAAGCAACTGGTATGTTTCTAAGGGCAGAGAGGGATCCTCGACAAGATTTTTCACCATTTCTGCGTATGATTCTGTAGATGAAACCATTATAGGCTAAATTCTGGCCCCTTTCTTGTTAATTACGAACCTCAAATTCAGCTGTGCGTTTGCCATGTTACTTGATATGAGTGTTTCACTATGAATGTAAAGTATGATGCAGTCGCTGTATTTATACAGAGTGCAGTTGGCTTGGAGTGTTCAGTGTCATAAGTATTCAGGTTATCAACTTGGACTTCTCATCATCAGTTATAATCTGTGCTACAGTAGTTAAAACAACTAAATATAACAATAAATGGTGTGAAAGTATGAATATAAAGTATGATGCAGTCGCTGTATTTATACAGAGTGCAGTTGGCTTGGAGTGTTCAGTGTGATAAGTAATAATGTTTTTTTTCTATTGTTAAATAATATAATTTTCAAATAATTCTTTTTTTTTATTGAACATTATAAATTTCAAATAATTCTTTTTTCTCCTCAAATTTAAATAATATACCATTCAAAAAAATCTTTTTTCCTAAGATTTCAATTTAATTCTCAATTCAAAATCTGAAAATATCCCCATTTATGGCTAAATATTATCAAGTCACAGGTAACTACTCCACAGTAGCTGTTCCCCAGAGCCCCCATGAGGTACCCCAATTTTGTTGACTTAAATGGCAAAAACAACACCAACTGCCATATGTGTTTTTAAGAAAGTTGGCGTAAAGGGAACACACCTTCCCAGTTTGCCAACACCAATTATCTGGTATGTTATTTTAAGGGATTAAATCAGTTTCTAAATTACAGGTTACCTGTAGAATGTCTGTTTACCTGTGGGAGATACTTTGTGGGCAAACATTTTGACTATAGACTTATACAGTGGTTATTGTAGGCTTATATCGTTGGTTAATTTTAGAATTTGTACATTTACATTAATTCTAATTGGTATTTTATAAAAATGATATATTTATTTATTATATTTACTATCATCTTGTTTATATACAATAATTGTATTTAGTATTTTATATTATAGATATAGATAGGGTATTGTATTAAACAAATGTGTTATTATATCGTTAAAAATAATAATGAAATATTTTAACCTTATGGCGTTATAGTAATTGAAATGCCGAAGCCACTCCATGGGATTATAGTAAATGGGTACTTTATTAGATTGACCAAGCTGTTTCAGAAAATTATCATCACTGACGACATGAAACACTTGTCACTATGAACATCCCAAGCCTTTCACTTAGGTATAAATACATGCATATTTTTGGAAATCATCATTCGATTCATCACTACGATCCTGAACAACAACTATGGCAAATGCACAAATACAGATCAAATTTGTTCGTAACAAGTTTGGACGACAGAATCTGACCCACAACGGTTACATCTACAGTGTCAAGACCAGACGTGCTGAGAGAACATACTGGAGATGCGTTGTTGCAACCTGCCCAGTCACCATCAACACCATGAACGATCTCCACACTGGATTTGGACAACATGACCACACTCACGCTGATCACGCAGATGTTATAGCCCGAGAGATCATGACCACTATCCACAGCCGATGCGAGAAGGAGGTGAAACCAATCCCATCCATATATGATGAGGAAGTAACCTAGCTTCGTACCAGCGACTGGAACGACAAGACATAGAGAACAGTCAAGCATGTACCGACATTCTACGCCGCTAAGTCATCACTTTACCGGACCAGACGAAAACAACTACCACGCCTACCCACTACAAGACGAGACATCAACCTGACCGACAGCTGGACCAAAACGACTACAGGGGAAGAATTCCTACTATTCGATGATGATGGAGAAGAATCCCGTATGATTGCATTCGCCACATCCCAGAACCTCATCGACTTCGCCAACGCCAGCACCATCTACTGTGACGGAACTTTCTACACCTGCCCGAAACTCTTCTACCAGATTTACTTAATACACGCACAAATAGATGGACACGTGTATCCCTTGGTCTACGCTCTACTTCCAGATACACAATATATAGATTATATATGTAGATTTCTTAGTGTCATTCATCACTGCTCCCACTTTTTCAATTCACCAATTGATTTCGCGTTACGCCGAGATAGAAAGATAAATTATCTCGTCATATCGGCATTTACATGCCCTTTTTTCCTTTCTAGAGGCCTTGTATGTAAAGATGTATTTTAACCCCTGGTTTTTCTATTTTCTGTGCGAGTTTACTGATAGTCACCGTTCTTTCCTCTAGTATCTTTTGACACTGTCTGCTGTAATGGCCGTCTTCTCCGAAGTAAATCTAACCGTCATGTCTGCTTAAGCGAGCACAAATCCCAAGAAAACGATAATTCGACATGGTTTAAGCACAGACGTCTTAGGATGAATTCACAGTATCCTCAATATTTGACAAACATGCATCGTAACAGTAAGAAAACAACAATCATCGACATTGCTATACTCGATTTTCCTAATGAGGAGAAAATTGGCTTCAGTAACTTTGTAAAGACACGTGGCGCACACGCGAATCCATTAGGGGTAGGATAGACCCAAAAGAAATGTAAGTTATTCCTGTCCTATAGCGTTATCCGAACCGAATGATAGGCGTCTTTTAAGATCCAAACTAACAACCCTTTCTGATAAGGTTAATAACCAACTTCAGCGTATCCATTTTGTAGTGGAGATATTCTACAGACACAAATTAATTCAACTGGGTCTATGAGCTCGTCCGATGTTGGTCTGACAAAAATAAAAAAAAACAACCGGCAGGGTTATTTTTTCTATACGCTTTTGTCCAATAACTTTTATACTTCACTCCAAATGATCGCTCTGTAAAGATAAATCTCATGGCAATTGAGTCTGCATACGTTTTGATTCAGATTCAAGGGAATAACCTTTCACTACCTCCAAAATCCACGCATCGGAGGTAATTTTTCTCCAGTTTTCAATAAAATATCAAATTTTCCCTCCTGCAAAGTTTTCTGGCACATTCACACATGCTTTATTTTGTTCGCTTACTTGAAATTCAGCAGTGTTGTTTAGAGGAGATTCCAATAGCTTTATTGACCCAGCTTCCTGTGCTCAGCCTTTGTTTTCTCTAAAAACACTCGTTTCCTTTCGTGTGAAAATTGAATCCCACCTTGTTAGCGATGTCCGGAACTCCACTTGGTGACGTTTCCCGAGTGTTGTCTCTCCGAACCTTATGTTTTTCCTAGACTGTGGCTTAATTTCTTCCTCCAGCTGTTTGATCCTCTTACCCAAATCATTCGCTAATAAGGTTTTTCCTACTGGTTGATTATAGCTGCAGAGGTCTCGGAAACCTTTGTTAATGTGGCTGTAATAAAAAAAATAAACGTCGACGGGTCGACAAGTCGGTGTGCAGCATCTGCAGCAATTTTATGCTGTCATCACGCATATCTAGATGATGCGGAAGGAGGATCTTGGCCGGGTTATTCTTTTATGAAGACATCAGTAAGCCTTGGATTGGGTAACATGCCTTTTGCTAATGTTTGTTGCATTGTTTGGAATATTGCGTCCATTTACTTGACAGTTTTTTTTTTTTGGTTTTTGTTTTTTTTTCTAATTCTGCCAAACTCCCTTGTATACTTTGGGCACCACTAATGTACAGCTTTTTTGGCGGAGGTTCTTATCCAAAAGCGCCAATATCTTCGGGTACTATCATACCCTTTGTACCATTTACCACTGTAGCCAACAGAGGCAATATGTCATCAGAATTTTGTGTCCGGTTTCCATACCATCCAACGGATCATCTTTATCCTTCTTTGTTTTATTATCGTCCAAATCATACAAGCAATATGAATCCTCCGTCGGACATGAACTCCTGGTGCTGAAGTTTTGTGGAAATTCTTGCGTCACTAAACAATTAGACATGTTCTGTTGTCTACACGTTTCTCAATGTGAGTCAATTGTTGCTTAATGACTCCTATAACTGCCATTTCCGTTTTTTCACCACTCGCTGTGTCCGTCTCGTTTGCCATGGGAGCTATCGCATTACTCCCACGTGACATGTCATTTGCATAGTTTATGTGTGATACTGGGGAAGATGGAGATCCCCCAGGTAAAACATGGCCGTCATTAATGTATTGTTATTATCTACAGGTGATCTGTAGAAGTCGATTCCGTTATCCAGGATTATGTAATTGATTTTAAGAAGTGATATGAAATACCATTCTTAGTAACTAAACAATCTAAGCTGCAATGGTTTCAGGTTAGAATTATTCACTATATTTTGGCAACAATGACTTTTCTTCTTAAAATAAGCTTAGTTATTTGTCCATTCTATACCTTGAGTAAATCTCTCTGCAACATGGATGCAAGTGAGTAAGAGCGTGTCAGTATGTGTACATTTCAGAAAAATGACTTTTGAATAGCGCAAGGTTCTTATGTGCAAACATTTCTGTTAATAATGACATTTATAATGTTGAAAGGTGTGATGAAGAGGATTAAAACTGTATGCTGATGCTTATTTAATGATAATCATGTTCAGTGATGATGATCTGGATGAGGATGCTGCTGCTGATGATGATGATGATGAAAAACAGATTGTGTTATCGGATTGTAATTATCATCACTTTGAGGTGGATGATGATGATGATGATGATGATGATGATGATGATGATGATGATGATGATGATGATGATGATGAAAAACAGATGGGATTATCAGATCGTAATTATCATCAATGTGAGGTGGATGATGATGATGATGATGATGATGATGATGATGATGATGATGATGATGATGAAAAACAGATGGGATTATCAGATCGTAATTATCATCAATGTGAGGTGGATGATGAGTAGGATGACGATGATGAAAAACAGATGGGATAATCGGTTTGTAATCATCATCACTTTGAGGTGGATGATGAGGAGGATGGCGATGATGAAGAATGGTAGGTAACATTGATGATGATAAATAAGTAATGATTGTTGTTGTGATGGTAAGGATGGTGAATGGATGGTAACTTGATGGTGATAAATGAACAACAATGATGGTTGTCATGATGATGATGATGATGATATAACTTTGATGATGATGAATGAATAATGATTGTTATGATGAAGAGGATGGTGTATGTATATCTATCCAAACGGTTCCAAACCTAATTCATGTGATACTATAATTACACTATAATTTACAAGAACATAACGTAATGCATGTGTTCATGGTTGATTCTATTAAACATCCTTTGGCAATACGCTGGTGAGACCAGCTCAAAATATTAAGGCCTTCAGTTTAACCTTTAATATATTTTAACAAAATATAGAATAGCCGATACGGTATGAAAATGAACAACCAAGAACAAGTATGTAACATTTTCATGAGGATTTGTGAATGTAGATTAGGGAATTTTCCTCATACTCTGTAACTAAGGTTGTCATGCTATTAAGGAAAACATTTAGGTTGTGAAACCTTTACTTCGAAGCAATCGTGATGAGGTTTTTAATGTTACGCTTATGAATAAGCTTGACTGTATCCACTGCTTTGAATCATTGCCTAGCTAGTACGCCCTTTCCTGAGCAATCAAAACTAGCACAGGTTAGAAGAAAGGTCCTCTTGATAAACACAGTTACAGGCCAGTCAGTATTTTATCGGACATGTCAAATATTTTTGAAAGAATTTTACACAAGCAACACAAATCAGGTTTTTTACATGTGTCCAAGAGCCGCGATCCTCCAACAAGTAGTCAATTTATCATAGTTGAGTTTGCAAATAAGGGAGTAGATGTATAAACACAAGCAATATTTTACACCAGAAGTCTGTTCAAGCTAACATTATACCATACTTCCAAAACAGACATACCTCTGTGATTTCCTACAGTTATTCCAAATCCACTGCATCCAAACTGGTCTACTAGATGACCTAAGTCCTCCGTCAGTTTTTTTTGTTTTGTTCTCGGCCCCCATTTGTTGTTAAGCGTATCGCTATACCATTCTCGTAGGATGGTCCAGACGGAAATGAGAAAAGGCGAGGAAGAACAAAGGCAGGCCAAAGCAGTTGCATTGGGAGCCAAAGGAGCAAGGACAGGATGGGAAGCAGAACCGCGCGCACTTTCTTGGTCAGAAATCTAGAAGTACCCGCAATTCCAACTGCAAGTCATCCTCCGGTCTGTGTATGACGTACTACCAACACCAGCAAATCTCCACCGACCTTGCAGTAACACCTGATTGCCGCCTGTGTGGATAGAGAGGAACATTACAGCACATTCTTACCTCTTGTAAGGTGGCCTTAGCACAGGTAAGATATATATGGCGCCACAACCAAGTCTTAAGAGAGCTGGCAGATATTATGGAAAGGGAAAGAAAGAATAAGGCCAGCCAACCAAGGCCAAGACATACACATATTAGGTTTGTGAAGGAAGGTGAGACACCAACATCCGCATCACCGCAGAGAACTTCCGGAATTCTTTGTCAGGCAGGAGACTGGAAGTTAGCGGTAGACCTTAATCAGAGACTAACCTTTCCGGACACTGTACCAACCAACCTTCGGCCGGACATGGTTCTTTGGTCGTCAATGACAAGAATGGTCATTGTCATTGAGCTGACACTTCCATGGGAGGAAAGGTGCAGTGAAGCACATGGACGGAAGAGAGGAAAGTACGATGCATTGCTGGAGTGCAGGGAGAAAGGGTGGCAGACTTGGAGCTTCCCGGTCTAGGTGGGATGCAGGGGCTTCCCCACACAGTCTGTGTGGAGAATGCTAGCTGCATTGGGAGTGTCGAGCAGGACCAAGAGATCAGCAGTGCTGAGGATGGCCAAGGCAGCAGAGAGACCTTCATGCTAAGTGTGGATGAAGAAAGACTCGAGTAGCTGGACACCCATCACCGACGCGCAGTGACTGATCATCACTGTGGACCCCCCATCCTGAGAGTGTACCGAACTAGGGGTCGAAACACGCAATGAAGGATGGCCTCAGCTGAGGACGTCGGCGGCAAAGCAGTAGAAACATCTTAGCTCTATTAAGGCAACTCAGGGTTATCCTGTGATAATTTCTGGATTACACGCACAGTGCTCCTGTTCTCACTGACCAATCAGAAGTAGAGACACAGAAAAACTCTGACTGTTGCTTCCTACGTCCTGGCTCTATTATCAGATGTGCAGATATTACTTGAGGCTATCGTGTTTGTTATATTTTCAAAGGAAAAACAATCGATAACAGTGTGGATATTCTGTTGTAAACTGTTGAAATTGGGACAGAAAATACAAGTGTTCTCGGCAGAAGAAATCCCAAATCCGCATTGAAGTCAGAAATTGGCAAATTTACATATCTGTTTATAAGTCATGATAACGGTGAAGATACATATCTTAAACCAGAGATCAGAGACAAAACATAAAATTACTGTATAACGTAAGTTTCTTTTTTATAAGTTCTGCTTAATTTCATTAGTTTCGGTAATCGGAATACATGCTGAAATGCTGTGCTACCTCACTAAATAAAGAAAAAAGCGAAAAAGAAATTATCAAAAACATGCATGTTCATAGATATATAAGTCTGTACCTTTTTTTACCTAAAGTCACATTTGCTTAAGCAATAATTAGGGGTAGATCCTAGTGGGCACTTAATATCTTTCACTTTCACTACTTGTTAGATCCTTGGCTATATTTTCAGTCATTGGAGCCATCTATTGTACATGTACCTTTTACGTTCAATTAGAATAAAACTGCTGTCAATCATTCTACTTTGGTATACACCATATGGAGGTGACAGGATGGAATATATGAAAATGAATAAACCTAAGCAATTTCATCAAATGTTTTCTTCTAAAAAATCTAAAAAAAAAACTTGATATGGACATAAGCAAACTATGTGAACATTTCAAAAGTTTGTCCAAGAACGATAACTCTGATGAAGAGTCCGCGGTGAAACGTGAACACGCTGACGATATACCTATATATAATGAATTGGCTATTCCAATTACTGTTGATGAAATAAGTAATGTTATAAAGAATTTAAAAAGAGATAAGTCTCATGGCCTAGATGGTATCATGAATGATTTTTTTGATGAGTTAGATTATAACTTATTGCCTATTTTGTGCACTCTTTTTAACAACCTTGTAGAATCTTGATTTTTTCAGATCATAAAAACGGAGTTTTGTGTGATCGAAATAATGTCAGAGGAATAAGGATTGTTTACATCTATATTGAATATACAATTAATGAAATGGTCTCAAACATATGATATAATATCTGATGCTCAATTTGAGTTTAGGCCTGGTCTTAGTATTGATGATGTTTTGTTTTTTTTTTGTTTTTATTCTATAATATCTAAATCTTTAAATACTGCTGCCTTGTCGATTTTCGCAAAGCTTTTGATAAAGTTAGTATAGAGTAAACTTGGATTAAGAGGAAAACTTCTTGAAGTTGTAAAGTCTATATATCTACATGTGATATCGTGCGTAAAATTAAATGGTAACCTGTCAGATTTCTTCGTTGATAATGTCGGCCTCTTCCAGGGTGAAATATTATCACCGATAATTTTTTTTCTCTAGACATTAATGATTTGAATCTTTTTTTTCATTCAAACATGTAAATCTAGCTACGAATTGGAAGAATTAGAATCTACTGTTCTATGCCGATGACCTTGTTTTATTTTCTGAATCTGTAGAAGGTCTTGCCTAATAATCTAAATGTCTATTGTAATGAATAGAATCTCGCTGTAAACCTGGATAAAACTTTTAGGAATTTTACTAACACACAATAACAATTTCAGTTTTATCCAGAAGATACTGGCTGTCCAAGGACGTAACGCTTTGTTTGCTTTACTTTCGAAATGCTCTTGTTTATACCTTAAAGGTGAACGAAATGCACTTTTGTTTTTGTAAATTTCCTTATTTATGACGTTCCCTGGTTATTAAATTTAATATATTTATAACTTTCAAAGGTTATATGTGTGTCGTTTTAAAAACCGTTTTACGTTTATTTGATACTTATGTGGGTAGTATTCTTTGTTATGCAAGCAAAGTATGGGTTAAAGGGCTTGATTTAGAACATGTGCATTTGGATTTATTGTAAAAAAGAAACTGTTAAAAGTAAAGAAGTCAGCATGTAGTAGTATGGTTTATTCTGGATTTGGATGGTTATCGTTCGAATTTTTGAGAAAACATAGGAAGATAAAATACTGGTTTAAAATTAGACTTTTTGTTAACTGTATTGTATCCAAATCATAGAATTTTCTGATAAAATTGTGTAACAGCAATGTTTTCAATTGGGTCACTTCTGTTAAGGAAGAATTAGATAATCTAGGTTTAAGTGATATATGGATTAAATTTTTCTTTGCAGTTTTACGGTAGTAAATATATACCAATGAAATACCATATATGTTTGATTAGAATGTGTACAACATGTCGTTCTCTTGTCATAGAGACAGGAAGATACAAATTTTCCAAGGGCACAAAGATATTGTAAACAGTGAAACTCTGTTACGGAAGTTAAGGATGAATTTATCACTAACATGTAGACAACTCCAAGCCATTCGAGCTCTCTGAATTAAGATACATTATTGGACAAAACCTCCAGTCTTTAAGTTAGTTGAATTATTGAGTATCCACAATATTAAAGAACTTTGTATGTTAGGTTATTTATGATGAAGCTAGTAAATTGCGAAATTCCTAATTATATATAGAGTGTGTTACAATAATCTTCATTCTCTACATTGCATCATGAAATGTATATGTAATATATATTGATGGGTCTAAGGCCTAAAGTTGTAATAACACTTGAAACCCTAGTAGTTGACACGTGTCTTGAAGTTGAAAGGAAGAGTTATAGTTAGTGGTTAGTGGTTAGTTCAGTGCAGGTGAAATTTCAATTAACACTTGTTATCTTTTGTTGTCTACTGCTTGCTGTGATTCCACTCCATTCCTTCTGCATATTTCTGTTCACCATACCGACTTTTATAATTATAGACGTGATATGTGTGACTGTGCTGATTTAGGAGGGCTATGAGAGGTTTCGGCATGGTAATGTATAGTGTTACTTTGGTTTGTATGTTGTGTGTTGTATTGTATTGTATTTATGGTAGTGTGTTGGGTTTAATTGTGTAAGATTTAAGATTTCCAGTTTTAGACCCTATCGCCAGTGTTGAATAAACTGTTATGTACATTAATTATCGAGAACTGTTTATCCCTATTGTACTACCTAACTACATATGCTACAAGCCAGGGTACAAGACCCGAATCCGTCTGTTCACCAGTCCATGACCGTTGTACTCAGAGGTTGCCTTTTTGCTTAATCTGTACTAGACGGAGGGTCTTAAATGTGGAGTTTGTGTATTTTTCTTCCTTTTTAATCGTTTGTTTTCAAAAATACTTGAAGGGACATGCTTACTTATGTGTGTTGTTTTGTTCATTTGTACAGTTTCACATTGTTTTACAAATGTGAATGCTGGGGTTGGGGCATAGAGAAGGACACCACATACCTCATTTGATGTCAGTATGCACCAATGAATGAGACTGGTAGTAGTAATCCTCTCTGGTGCAGTCTCCCTGGGTATCATAGGGATCCTACCCGTTTTGTGGTTTCTGCTGTATTGGAGTTGTCTCCCTTTGACCTTTCTGTTTACCGTATATATTTTATATTTTGTTGATTTTTCTTATGCATTTGACATACAGTCTTAAGCAGTAGTCTTTCATTTTCATGTGACGTTAAAACCTGGCTGATGGATGTGTATTGGATTTTTCTTCTTATGAATTCGGCAATGAGATTTTTTCTTTCCTGATCGAATCTATTGCTATATAGAAAAATTGATCTATTGTGTCTTCTGTTTCACAATTCGTACAGTCTGGTGAGATAGCTTTGATATTACGTTTTAGTTTAATTGTTCCTAATCTTAGTCTTGTGATGATATTGTCTTGTAATTAATTTCGTCCTAAAGCTTTTTATTTAGTTTTTGGTTGATCTATAATTTGCCTTAAGTTGTTTGATCCTTTGAAATGTTTCCAGCTTCCTGACCATTTATTATTGATTTGTTGATTGATAATAGAATATACTTCTGTCTGAGATAATTTCACCTTATCTTCTATTGTGTTTTACTGAAGAGTTATTTTGGTTAGGTCATCAACCTTTTCCTTTCCATGTATATTGACGTGATGGTACATACTCAAAATTTACCAAATTTCCTTGTTGTTTTAACTTTTAAAATAGATTCAATATTGAGTTAGTTACGTTAGTGCTTTTTCTACTCTGTATTGATTGTGATGAAGAAATACTATCTGTAAGAATTACCGCTCTGTATGTGGGCTTTTTGACGTTAATAAGTCTAAGTGATAATTCTATAGCAATGATTTCACTGGTATAAACGGAGCACTGATCGGTCAGTCTGAGTGATAATGTGATGTTGTTTTCTCCGGAATAAATACCTAACCCTACTCTGTTAGTTTGTAGATTTTATGATCCGTCAGTATAATATTTGGTATGATCATTATATTTCTCGTCAATTATGAATAATGCAATTACACTTGTTTCTGCAGGATTTTCCTTTTTGTTGGTTTTGTCTAAAATTTCAATGCTAATTTTCGGAATGTCTAATTTCCAGGGCGAAGTGGAATTTGGAATAATTTCTTCAATTTTAACTTGGTCTAAATTGTGTTTGACGAGAAGTTGGTTTGTTACATGGTTACATGGTGGTTAGGTGTGTTGTTGTAGTTTATATTTAATGTTCTTAACGTGTTCTACTTTAACATTAGGTGGAAAATCAGGCCCTAGAGACTGAGTTCAAGCCCAGTGTTTTGATATTACTTTTTTAATGATATTTCACCAGTTTCCGTATGTAGACTTATAGTGGGCGTGTTTATCGTATTCCGCCTGTTGCTATTCTAAGTGTTTTGTGTTGTATTATATCAAGTGTTTTTAGGTGTTATCTGAGACCGATTTATAAATTTATCATCCATATTCTATTTTTGACCTAATTAATGCACTGTATATCTTTCATAAAAGGTGTTTTTCATTTGTGCCTAATCTGTTTCCCGAAACATAATTCATTGTTTAGAACTCGTTTACAATTGTCTTTGAAATTATCTATGTGGGGTATCCAGGCTAATTCTGATATCATTCCTAAATATCGTGTTTTTGAGACAAATTTGAATGTTTTGGTTGCCTAATCAGAACTCTGGTGTTTTGGTTCTTCTTGAAAACGACATAGCTACTGTTTTGTCTTTTGACATTTTAAAGCCCCAGTTATCAGCCCATTCCTGTCTGGTATCTAATGTTCTCTGTAGAAATGTACCATTGTGTGATATAACTTAACTTGCGTACTAAATTCATTCTTTCAAACATTATTACATTTCCTGTATAAAAACAGAACTAGGCATGCGTGATAACGAAGAAAACCACACATATGCATTATACAATTTTTCTAAAGAAGAACTGGTTAATTCACAATCATTTAGTTTGCCTATTAATGATAAGGATACCGACCTCCTCCGTTTATACTTCACAAGAATCAATATAAGCAATGTTTTAATGCTGGCTCGTCTAAATGTTCGACCAAACATTTGTCATAACTACTAACCATTCCTAGTGCTGTCTAATCTGGGTTACAGTCTTATTGTGTGATACTATTTACTCAAGAAGTGGAATTAATCAATCTTCAAAACCCTCTAAAAAAACTTTCCATCTGTAAGAACATTTGATTTTTCCATTCGGTACTCAATCATACCCCATTCTGAACTGCCAAAACGTGTGAAGGTGAAGGGCGGTATAAATATATGATAGTGAACTATACTGGAGAGTATTTCGTAAAATTACGTCCACATCAAAGAAGAAATATACGGATGACGGAATAGTAAAAATTATTTTATTTCTGGTTGAATTCAATCCATAACGTGTAGTGATGACCCTCGTCACATCGAAAGTATTCTCGTTCCTGAAATTATACATAAACCATGTTTTAATTCAACTAAATTACAGATAGTATCAGTAGCCATTTAACACCCTCCTCTTAAAAAACATTTCTTCTATAAGAACATTTGATTTTGCCACCCTGTACACCACCATACCCAGTCTAAACTGAAGGAACGCCTTCGTTATCTTGTTATGAGAGCTTTCTTCTCCATGAAAGGTGATGGATGGTTTGTCAGACTGTTCCACATCCGTACAGAATCGTATCTAAAGGATTTCGATCCATAACGTGTAGTGATAACCCTCGTCGCATCGAGTATTCTCGTTCCTGAAATTTATAACAATGTTTTAATTCAACTAAATTACAGATATATTCAGTAGCCATTTAATATGTCTATGTACAGTTTTAAAAACTTCCAAAACCATATTTCCGATTCTAATGACGAGTAAAAGCTCAGCAAAAATCATTCTCAATAAAAAAATTGTACTCTTTACTGATTTTTTTTTGTAAATCTTATGTAGCAAAAACCTGCCAAGCCAAGGACCGTAGTTAAAATTTGACAAAATGAATTATTTCAGTGTTATATTGATTCCCTGCTTGCTAAAATCTTTACCAACTTTTAAACAAGTAGATGATATATCATTTTGAGTTATGAAACCATATCTACACCTGAAACAGCAGCATCACAAGTTATAACATTAAAATTCATTGTAACGATTTGAAGCGGTCACTTGATTTCTTGCCAACACATATAGCTTCAAATTTTTCAGGGTTGGCTTTCATACCATTGTCCAGAAACCACCTCATTACTGTGGAACTTTCCTTTTCCAGGACTGCTCTCAAAACGTCAGGATCTGGATCAATATGAGACAACGTGTTGCCAGCTGCATAAAAAGGGTGTAGTTTTGCATAAAAAGATATCAGTAAGGATTATAATAACGATCCAGTATGGAACCTCGGGGTAACCACCGTCTCCGACCGCTCCTAGTCAGAGACCATGGACCCCAGTCTGCTACAATCTGCTCATGCAAAATGTAATGACCGACCAATAGCCAACTTATCTCATCCATATACTTATAGTGTCTAGAGAAGCAGGTTTTGTTATGTAGTGGAAGGCCCTGGAGAGGTCCGGGAGTACAGCGCACACATACCTCCTACCATCCAAGGCCTTTTTTATCTGTATTTCAGGACACATGATGACAACAGATTGGATTGCAACAGTGAAGACAACTTTAGGATATATTTTACGCAAGAGAAGAAATATTCTTGACAACGCTATCGGCTGTGATGAACATGTCTGCTGGGGTTCACCGACATAGTCAGATATGAAGGAAAAACATTGATGTAAAAGACATACGCCGCAGTGGACATGCTGGGAAAATAATCTTCATACATACGCCGCAGTGGACATGCTGGAAAACTCATCTTCATACATACGCCGCAGTGGACATGCTGGAAAACTCATCTTCATACATACGCCGCAGTGGACATGCTGGGAAAATAATCTTCATACATACGCCGCAGTGGACATGCTGGAAAACTCATCTTCATACATACGCCGCAGTGGACATGCTGGGAAAATAATCTTCATACATACGCCGCAGTGGACATGCTGGGAAAATAATCTTCATATATACGCCGCAGTGGACATGCTGGAAAACTCATCTTCATACATACGCCGCAGTGGACATGCTGGAAAACTCATCTTCATACATACGCCGCAGTGGACATGCTGGGAAAATAATCTTCATACATACGCCGCAGTGGACATGCTGGAAAACTCATCTTCATACATACGCCGCAGTGGACATGCTGGAAAACTCATCTTCATACATACGCCGCAGTGGACATGCTGGAAAACTCATCTTCATACATACGCCGCAGTGGACATGCTGGGAAAAAATAATCTTCATACATACGCCGCAGTGGACATGCTGGAAAACTCATCTTCATACATACGCCGCAGTGGACATGCTGGGAAAATAATCTTCATACATACGCCGCAGTGGACATGCTGGGAAAATAATCTTCATACATACGCCGCAGTGGACATGCTGGGAAAATAATCTTCATACATACGCCGCAGTGGACATGCTGGAAAACTCATCTTCATACATACGCCGCAGTGGACATGCTGGGAAAATAATCTTCATACATACGCCGCAGTGGACATGCTGGGAAAATAATCTTCATATATACGCCGCAGTGGACATGCTGGAAAACTCATCTGCATACATACGCCGCAGTGGACATGCTTGGAAAATAATCTTCATACATACGCCGCAGTGGACATGCTGGGAAAATAATCTTCATACACACGCCGTAGTGGACATGCTGGAAAACTCATCTTCATACATACGCCGCAGTGGACATGTTGGAAAAATCATCTTCATATGTGAAGACGAGCATATATTTAAATGTGATACATCACCACAAATAGAAGGCGGAAGGTACTATGTAAATCTCAGAATGATGAATGCAGTATTTGGCAGTGGACTACGTTTCACACAACATGAACGAGTATGCAACAGTGCTAACAATAGGTTGTGTCCAGAATCTTTCCTTGGAAGTGTGCATGACATTTACATTGATGTGATAAGTTCGTGCATTAGAGATGCAACCGACGATGGAGGGGCTCACATTCTTCTCCAATGTGACGATGAGGAATATAAATGAATCAACATTTTGTCTGACGCAAAGCCAGGATGGAGGGAAGATGCAGCCCAATTTGATGTGATTACATCGGCTTCTGCAACGCATAAGGTAGTATGTGCAGTTACAGTGACATGTGATGATCCGATGAGAGAAAGACATGAACTGGTAGGAGCACAAAAATATGCAACCATTTTTGAAGAAAACGGTGTTAATATCAGTACATACATGGACACTGAGCAACCTTATGTAACATATGCAAATGGCACTTGACTACAATAGGCTAAATGTTGAAGACAGTAGCAACAGGGCTTAGTGAGCTATTAGATAAAGCTGGATCTATCAAAAATCATTGTTACTATGCTAATATTTTTAGAGTGTCATAATTCATAAAAGGAAAACTTTGATCTAAACTTTCATTTCTTTAAATTTTGCATTCAATTTAGATAGAATTTTGTTTCCATCAATGTAATTGTTTCCTATGTAAATATACGTTGGAAAAAGGTGTAATGACATGTGTCTCATGCATTGTTCTACAGTTAACAATAAATATATTCAAATCAATGTATCATAAGTGTTAATGAGACTACACATTAACATTGTTCACTGCCTATCACAGTCAATGCAAGGTTCAGGGTTGGAGACGACATGACCTGTAGCCATCTTACATTGTGATAAATGTCGGAGTAAAATATCTCGAAAAAATATAAAAGAAAGCATTAAACATAAAACTGTATCTCGTGCACGACAGGGTGTGAAACTCTCGTGCACGACAGGGTATGTAACTCTCGTGCACGACAGGGTGTGAAACTCTCGTGCACGACAGGGAATGTAACTCTCGTGCACGACAGGGTGTGTAACTCTCGTGCACGACAGGGTGTGTAACTCTCGTGCACGACAGGGTGTGTAACTCTCTCGTGCACGACAGGGTGTGTAACTCTCGTGCACGACAGGGTGTGTAACTCTCGTGCACGACGGGGTGTGTATCTCTCGTGCACGACAGGGTCTGTAACTCTCGTGCACGACAGGGTGTGTAACTCTCGTGCACGACAGGGTGTGTAACTCTCGTGCACGACGAGGGTATGTAACTCTCGTGCACGACAGGGTGTGTAACTCTCGTGCACGACAGGGTGTGTAACTCTCGTGCACGACAGGGTGTGTAACTCTCGTGCACGACAGGGTGTGAAACTCTCGTGCACGACAGGGTGTGAAACTCTCGTGCACGACAGGGTGTGTAACTCTCGTGCACGACAGGGTGTGAAACTCTCGTGCACGACAGGGTGTGAAACTCTCGTGCACGACAGGGTGTGTAACTCTCGTGCACGACAGGGTGTGAAACTCTCGTGCACGACAGGGTGTGTAACTCTCGTGCACGACAGGGTGTGTAACTCTCGTGCACGACAGGGTGTGAAACTCTCGTGCACGACAGGGTATGTAACTCTCGTGCACGACAGGGTATGTAACTCTCGTGCACGACAGGGTGTGTAACTCTCGTGCACGACAGGGTATGTAACTCTCGTGCACGACAGGGTGTGTAACTCTCGTGCACGACAGGGTGTGTAACTCTCGTGCACGACAGGGTGTGTAACTCTCGTGCACGACAGGGTGTGTAACTCTCGTGCACGACAGCGTATTTAACTTTAGTGCACGACAGGGTTTGTATCTCTCGTGCACGACAGGGTATGTAACTCTCGTGCACGACAGGGTGTGTAACTCTCGTGCACGACAGGGTGTGTAACTCTCGTGCACGACAGGGTGTGTAACTCTCGTGCACGACAGGGTATGTAACTCTCGTGCACGACAGGGTATGTAACTCTCGTGCACGACAGGGTATGTAACTCTCGTGCACGACAGGGTGTGTAACTCTCGTGCACGACAGGGTGTGTAACTCTCGTGCACGACAGGGTGTGTAACTCTCGTGCACGACAGGGTATGTAACTCTCGTGCACGACAGGGTGTGTAACTCTCGTGCACGAAGGGTATGAAACTCTCGTGCACGACAGGGTATGTAACTCTCGTGCACGACAGGGTGTGTAACTCTCGTGCACGACAGGGTATGTAACTCTCGTGCACGACAGGGTGTGTAACTCTCGTGCACGACAGGGTATGTAACTCTCGTGCACGACAGGGTGTGTAACTCTCGTGCACGACAGGGTATGTAACTCTCGTGCACGACAGGGTGCGTAACTCTCGTGCACGACAGGGTATGTAACTCTCGTGCACGACAGGGTGTGTAACTCTCGTGCACGACAGGGTGTGAAACTCTCGTGCACGACAGGGTGTGAAACTCTCGTGCACGACAGGGTATGTAACTCTCGTGCACGACAGGGTGTGAAACTCTCGTGCACGACAGGGTGTGAAACTCTCGTGCACGACAGGGTATGAAACTCTCGTGCACGACAGGGTATGAAACTCGTGTTCACGACAGGGTATGAAACTCGTGTTCACGACAGGGTATGAAACTCGTGTTCACGACAGGGTGTGAAACTCGTGTTCACGACAGGGTATGAAACTCGTGTTCACGAACGCAAATAAAATGAATTGATACCAGATAAATTATCACAGAACAAATATTGATTTCGATGTTTATTTTACAAAAGATTTGAATATCGAGTGGTTTGTGAACTTCCATAAAATGTTTGTGAAAATCTACCAACTACCTACTTACTTACCTACCTACCTACCTACTACCTACTTACCCTACCTACTACCTGCCTACTTACTACCTACTTACCCTACCTACCTACTTACTACCTACTTACCCTACCTACCTACTTACTACCTACTTACCCTACCTACCTACTTACTACCTACTTACCCTACCTACCTACTTACTACCTACTTACCCTACCCTACCTACCTACCTACCTACTTACTACCTACTTACCCTACCTACCTACTTACTACCTACTTACCCTACCTACCTACTTACTACCTACTTACCCTACCTACCTACTTACTACCTACTTACCCTACCTACCTACTTACCCTACCTACCTACTTACCCTACTTACCCTACCTACTACTTACTACCTACCCTACCCTACCTACCTACTTACTACCTACTTACCCTACCTACCTACTTACTACCTACTTACTACCTACTTACCCTACCTACCTACTACCTACCTACTTACTACCTACTTACCCTACCTACCTACCTACTTACTACCTACTTACCCTACCTACCTACTTACTACCTACTACCTACTTACCCTACCTACCTACTTACTACCTACTTACCCTACCTACCTACTTACTACCTACTTACCCTACCTACCTACCTACTTACTACCTACTTACCCTACCTACTACCTACTTACTACCTACTTACCCTACCTACCTACTTACTACCTACTTACCCTACCTACCTACTTACTACCTACTTACCCTACCTACCTACTTACTACCTACTTACCCTACCTACCTACCTACCTACTTACTACCTTCTACTACTTACCTACTTACCCTACCTACCTACTTACCCTACTTACTACCTACTTACCCTACCTACCTACTTACTACCTACTTACCCTACCTACCTACTTACTACCTACTTACCCTACCTACCTACTTACTACCTACTACCTACTTACCCTACCTACCTACTACCTACTTACTACCTACTTACCCTCATTCCTCCCTTTCTATGTAGTTCCTACGTTCGCTACCTCGCTACCTACTTACTACCTACTTACCCTACCTACTACTTACTACCTACTTACCCTACCTACCTACTTACTACCTACTTACTACCTACTTACCCTACCTACCTACCTACCTACTTACTACCTACTTACCCTACCTACCTACTTACTACCTACTTACCCTACCTACCTACCTACTTACTACCTACTTACCCTACCTACCTACTTACTACCTACTTACCCTACCTACCTACTTACTACCTACTTACCCTACCTACTACCTACTTACCCTACCTACTACCTACCTACTTACTACCTACTTACCCTACCTACCTACCTACCTACCTACTTACCCTACCTACCTACTTACTACCATACTTACCCTACCTACCTACTTACTACCTACTACCTACCCTACCTACCTACTTACTACCTACTTACCCTACCTACCTACCTACCTACCTACTTACTACCTACTTACCCTACCTACCTACCTACCTACTTACTACCTACTTACCCTACCTACCTACCTACCTACCTACTTACTACCTACTTACCCTACCTACCTACCTACCTACTTACTACCTACTTACCCTACCTACCTACTTACTACCTACTTACCTACCTACCTACTTACTACCTACTTACCCTACCTACCTACCTACTTACTACCTACTTACCCTACCTACCTACCTACTTACTACCTACTTACCCTACCTACCTACCTACTTACTACCTACTTACCCTACCTACTACCTACCTACTTACTACCTACTTACCCTACCTACCTACCTACCTACCTACCTACCTTTTTACCCTACCTACCTACCCTACCTACCTACCCTACCCTACCTACCTACCTACCTTCATACCTACCTACCTACCTACCCTTCCCTACCCTACCCTACCTACCTACCTACCTACCTACCTACCTAATCTATCTAATCTATCTCGTGAAAAGACAGAAGTTAAAAGGAAGGAGACCGAAAAGGGAAAGAAAAATGAAACAAAGAACCGATATTTTGTATATCGTGTAGTGATATGATGAGACAGAAATCTGCCAATTTCTGTGATATACCAGCAATAATGATTTCTTTCCAAATTACAAGATAAAATCGGATATCTTCCCTTCACTCTCCAGCCTAGAGGTGGCTTGTTTTCTGAACTAGATAACAATGGATATTCATGGTAAATATTGTTTAGTTATTATAATTAGTGAAAGATATCAATTAATCTACTTTCCAAACTGTTGGCAAGTGAGGAGATGGTGTTTTACTGACCGATACCACTAGCCGCTATTATTTACACTTCATTGTTTGTGCGTTATTGTAGGATGTCTCCGTGTTGACACTGTTATCGAGGAATAGGTGAGTGATACCCGCCTACCCAGCTAGTTCATGTTAGTTTTAAAGCCTTGTCATGAGATAGTGGTCACCTATTGTACCTTATCGTTTTCGTGTCAATACACCCATCAATTATTGCTACCCAAATACAATATCAAGTGTCCCATTTCTAAAAAAAAAGATGTAGGCCAACGTTTAAGGTTTTAATTTTAGAAAAAAACCTAACACGATTTACGCTACTGGAGAGCTACGTGTACTTGACAAGCCGAGACTTGTACCTCGCACCCGGTCTGAAAGTATTCGGACATTTCTGTACTTGTACCGTTTTCTGTCTGGTATTTGCGTTTCACTACTACTTTAAGTACTTTTTCCTGTTGAAGCATGGGCATGCCCGACAGTGTTTTATATTCCCGTCATGGTCAATTTGGTCGTCTGGTCTGTGGTGAAAAGTCGCGAAAGTGAGAATATGTGTTCTTTATGTCACTTTAAAGTTTCAAGTTGACATCCGTTGTTCAAAAAGTAATTTTTTTACCTTTATCAAAGCTGGTACCTAGCGTTAAGCTCAGTATCTCCTAAAGTACTGGTGGTATTCCAGTCAAATGAGGAGTATAGTAACATTGGAGTATAGACCTATGAACCCAACAGATAGATTACATGAATTGTGTGTATTTTGGGGGTAAAAACCTTAGACATTGAGAAACTGATACGAAATCACTATGGCTTATACAGTTTATACTCGGATCGAAACATGTAGGGAAAGATTAGAACATTTTTCTTCATCCTTCTCGGGACATTTGTGTGTATCTTCCCAGTCACGTCCATTCTCAGAATATAGTCCTTACATCACGGAATCAATGTTGTGAACAGGTAGACGAGGAAAAAACTAACCGGGGTCAATATTTCTACATGGCAAATCTTAGCTGCGGTATTATCGCAGAAGAAATCTTAGCCGGGCGTCTGTAGAAAAAAAGCACTCCATATTTTCTGTTGTTCGCCCCGTGAAAAAGTGACTCGCCGTGGAAAAATACACTCAGCATTATGAATGGTAATCAGCTCCCTGTAACCAAGTAAAGGAGTTCGATGATATTCTGATATTTCAATTTACGTCATCCAAAGTTTACCGACACTAGACATTCTGACAGAAACCTGTCTGTTGTAATGTGAATGTGTCAGTACAGCTAATTGGGCCTATGTCTGTCTGTTTGTCTGTCTGTCTGTCTAATTTTAAGGTAGCCTATATGTACAGATTGGGATAAAATCATTGTGCAGATAAACTAGGCCGATTTCAATAGCACAGGCTATATTCGACCCTTACATTCGGTTATTATGTAAAAAACAAGACGTGTTTATGAAACAATATGCCTCCGTTTGCAACAAAATTCTGAAGTGGGACATTAAAACTGGACTGTGTAAGGCACAGCGCTAATTGCACGCGCACTTTGTGAAACGCTTATGTCTTCATTGTTGTAATGATTTTGAGGTCATCTGACCCGAAAGGTCATGAGGACCTAAAGTCATCGTGCTTCGTCCGTCATCGTCCGTAGTCCACCATGCGCAAACTTTTGACATTTCAAACTTCTTGTCAAGTTCCACCCGTGGCATTGAGCTAAAACTTATTTGAAATGATCCTGAGATGGTCTTGATCAAGTGTTAATATTTTTCAGGTATGGCGTCATGTCCGCCATCTTGAAAAACTTATTTTAAACTTTTTGTCCAGTTCCACTGGTGCTATTGAGCTAACTCTTGGTGGGAATGTTAAGGAAAGGTTACCAACAAAGTGTTGTTATTTTTCGACCTTGTCAAAACTTCGATACGGCAGCCAGAGAGACCTTTTTGTAACGTGATTGTACAAACATGATTTTCCTGTGCAGCATCTATTTCAAACTTCTTCTCAAGTTTGACCAGTTGGATTAAGCTCCAACTTTACTCTAAAAAATAGGTAACACTTGTTACAGTTACCTACTCCTCACCAAAACCACCATCTACATTATGGTTTCTTATTAAGATTTCATTCAAAGTAGAAAAAATAACCCATCTCCCTGCTGAAAGTGTTTGAAGTTAGATGACCGTTAATGCCCATGGGCCTCTTGTTTCTTTTACTTTCAAATGTAGGTCAAAGGTCACATAATAAAAAATTTAGGTACCATCTGAAAGGTCTTGTCAATAGGAATCCACATGCAAATATGAAAGTCCTGCCTCTTATAGTGCAAGTGTCATAGGCAAGGTTAAAGTTGACAACAGACAAATAGACAGTATAAGGCAATATCTCACCCAACCTTTCAATCCGGGGGCACATTTATAAGCATGGAACCTTTTTAAGGATTTGGATTAAATCTGACGTGATGCCACGTCAGAGTAATGACCCTTTCAAATTTCGCATAGTATAAAATCACACTGAGGGACTAATGAAAGATCTGGCAACAAATTGAAATACACAGTATGTCAGCAAATGTCATTGGGTGTTTTTATAATGCATATCGGGATCGACAGTATGATGGACGAAAAGTACCGATCATCATGGACGGAAAGTACCGATCATCATGGACGGAAAGAAGCGATCATTATGGACGGAAAGAACCGATCGTCATGGACGGAAAGTACCGGTCATAGAAAGTGTATTAAAATAAAAACAGTAAGTCAGTTGATGCCCATGGCCCTGCATATTCCAAAAAATGTACATGTAGACTTTCCTATTGAATTGTGGTATTTTTTCATTTTTTTAAGATCAATGATTTTGTTAGGTCGCCAAAATGATTGTCAGGAATATCTGGTATGCAAAACTTTATGAACAACAAAATTAAACGAAATTATTACTGTATATATTAATGCAAATTATCCGAGTCGACATTTTCCAAAATCAGTTTTTAAACACAATTAACCAGAAGGGAAATTACTGATCGGTAAAGACAGTGACCTGTGTAGAAACACGGAAAAATGTATATAAAATTATCATTTGAAAGACTTCAATATTCCGCTGTTAAGAATGACAGAATTCATCTATGTGCACGTGTCTGCTTATTTACAAGTGGAAGGTAGCTGTTACATATTGTTTTGTTTAACATAATTTAGGCACAAGTTACAAAAACAGTATTATCGCCTTTTCCAATTGATAAGAGTACACATATATATCACATATTGAATAAGATGGCGTAACTAAATTCAGTTTTTTACATGAAACTTTGACATTATTATTATTACTTTCTTTATTTCCTCCTTTAAGAAGATTTCACAAAAAGAACAACATTAATTTAGTGAAAGAGAACGCTGAATTGGCATGCAAATCAAAATTATTACCAAGATATTATAACATTAGGATAATTATAGTAATTAAGTCGTTACAAAATCACATCGGAACATTGAGGTACATCATTTTTGCAATAGTGATCATTATAACATAAGTATAATAATGATTAAATAGTTACAAAATACCAAAGTAACATATAAGATGTATCATAATTACATTACTCATATTATATATATATATATATATATATATTGTACTTAATGATAATTCTTTAGATGTAATTTGTATCATATACATTTTAGCCATAATATGCTTTAAGCATTTTTGAAACATAATGGACTGAATTCAGGTAAAACTGTGATATTTCTTTTAAATTCAATTCATACATTACTTCTCCACCAATCAAGATATGGAATAGGTCAAAATCTGAGTTATCATGTAAATATACGCTAAACTCATGATCACTGATACTGATCATTTGACACCATAATTGATCTCGAATTTCTTCAGTAAAATTGCACTGTAAGACTATATGAGTATACACATCTTCATACGTTTGGCCACATCTGTGACATAATTCAACTGTGTTTACATTTCTGATGGACACAATAAGTTTCATAATACTACCTATGGATTCCTTATTCTGAGGAAACTTAATTAATAGCTTCCACAATATGTGGGGAGCTAGTTTATTATGAATTAATTTAAATCTATAGAACTCGCGGTCATCATCCATTCTTTCTTTCCACGAGTTTTCTTCGTATGAATGAACTGTACATTTTACTTTGTTCTTCCATTTACTTTTTGAAGGGAATGATCCGCGTGCTAAACATTCTTTTACCATTTCATACAGATCATATTTTCTCAAAACTCGAACAACATCATTCATGAATCCGCGATCATTCAAATTACTTTCATGCATATTAGTGCTTACATCCGCCATAAAAAGGCGAGTAAAACATACAGTACAAGACACACTCTCTTTCCCTAAATTACACAATCTTCCAAAAAATGTTAGCTTCCTAATATCTATATATGATTCTAAGCTAAGCCAACCAAGCAAGCTGCTACACATATCCGTTCGAGTCCTCATATCGAACCCCTGAATCGATTTGAGAATAAAACGTTGAGTTCTTTCCAACATTAAAACTTCTGCTTTTGCAAGACACTATAATTCACAGCCATATAGGGCTGTTGGATAAATTCTTGTTTTACTTATTTTACTTACTGTTATGGGGTTTAATGCACAAGGATGAGCACCGCACTTAATGAGGCTCATCACACCACTCTTTAATCTGTTGCATGCACGTATTGTACGTTCTGTACTGTTGAAATTATTGTTTAACATGACACCAACATGCGTTATATTTTCTACTACTGGAAGAGGATGCTCATACAGATACAGTTGTATACTTGACCCTTTCTGCTTTCTTCTAGAAAAACACATAATATTACTTTTCACTGCAGAAAACACAAAGCGCCAGTTTTTTACTATAATCTTCACACACGCTTAACATGTGTTGTATACTTTTATGTTGTGTACTGACTAGACAAATATCATCTGCCTGTGTTGGTATGGCCATAACAGCACCCATTCCACATTTTTAAACACAATCTTGTAAATCATTAATGAAGACGAGATACATTTTTGCAGATAATGCGCTCCCCTGTAAGATCCCCCTTTCCATCTTTATCCATCTTGATCTTAAACCATTAAATAAGACACTACTTCTTATGTCTGTATATATTACTTTCAAAATGTGCCATGACTTAGCAGTTATTCCCAATTGATGTAACTTATAAAGTAAACCGTCATGCCAGACAGTGTCAAAGCTTTGTTACTGTCTAAAAAGGGTACAAAAACGTTTTCTCCCCTTTCTACATTATAATGTATACATTCCTGCAGGTTAAATTAGGTTAACAAACTACAGAGCCCTTTTTGGTAAGCTGATTGTTGCTTATTCGGAAAAGAAACAGAAGAAAGAACTGGTTCCAATCTATTCGCTAAAATCATTTCGAACACTTTAAAGATGACTGGTAGAAGAGTTAACCCCCTATAACTATTAGGATCATCCTTAGGTTTAGGATGACCTTTGTACAATGTGATAATAGTCCCCATCTTCCATCCATATGGTATATATTGACTCTCAACTACTGCATTGAATAACTTTGATAAATGAGCAAAAAGGTCTGAGTTTCCCAATTTCAAGTGCTCATATACTAGACCGTCCATACCTCCTACCTTATTTGATTTTAGATTCCTGCAGATTATTTCGATTTCAGCTTGCGTGATTGGATCTTTTAAGAATCTCACATCTTCCAAATCTTTTCTTTCTATTTCTTTCACTTTACTTGATATATGGATCCTAAAGTTTTCATCAAATATACTATTAGAATCATCTTTAAAAATTCTCTCAAAATGAGAAGCCCATTTATCTACAATAATTTCCGGGTCTCTGAAAGTTTTTCTGTCACATCTAAATTCAGTTTGGCAACGTCTTTGTTTTGTCGTTTTATTTCTGATTAAATGCCAAAAACAAAAAAGTTTCTTATCTATGTCATTTGCTCGCTCAATTTCTTTTAATTGATCAGATATGTATTTATCGAAAGCTTGTCTAAGGTTTCTCCTGAATTCTTTCTTCATCCATTTATATTCTTTATAACTGTTCGAACAATCTCTAGGTCTACCTTCAACAATCCATTTTTGTCTGCTACTTTTCATATTACTATGAAACTGTGATAACTGATCATTCCAGTATGGTTTTAAGTAGGGTTTGTATTTCGACACAGGTACAGATTCTATGGACGAATTATATATAGCACTCACAATATCACAATAATATTTCTCAATCATATTCTCACTTAGACTCACATTCTTATACTCAATATTCTTAGATCCTACAATCTTAATACGAGCTAAATTCCGACTTAAAGCTACTTTATAGTTCTCAGCTACAGCTCTTTTCCAACTAAACCGTGTTTGTTTTACATGATTATTTAAGGAAGCATCTACTGGTATTCGGATTGAACTGATTACAGGAACATGTTCCGACAAATTAAGTTCACTTTCATCTAAAATTGACGCACTCTGTACTAAATCAAGGGAGCTTGCTTCAATGATAATATGGTCAATAAGTGTTGATTTACCCGTTTAGGGAAAAAACGAACTAAATGGACCTCTACACGTATTTTGTACATTGATGGATATCAAATTACACCGGCTGTCAAGTTTATCCGTTATATAATTAATGTACAGGAGAACCTAATACGATTTTATTATGAATTATCACTTGTCATTGATTTAATTCTCTATGAAATCTGGACATCGGTTCCGGACCGTTATGTATTTCGGAACGGCTATTTTGTCGAGGCGTATCACATGAACTACTGACTTGCATGATCATGCACCCTGACAGCTTTCAGAAAGAATGAAAATTATAATGAAAACCATTCACCTTAAAATACTTAAAATGTTAATATTTCATCGACCATGAATGCTCGGTCACGCCTTCTTGTAATAATTGGCAATGGAAGTCTTGCAGGTCTTTTAATGGAAACGTTTTTTTAGTAATCACCTTTGATGACACATTTCTAATTTCAAATAACTGGCGAATTGTAGACCGGCCGATAAAAATTAACTTTATTTAAATATTTGTGTTATAAAAAAGAATATGGTTCTTTCGAGAAAAAGCAAACGCCGAAAAATAAAAAATTGAATCTAATCCTTCAGAAAAGCTGCACACATCAACACAGATATACACCATTTTAGCACCATTATTTTATTTTGATTTTTTTTCTGTAAGCCAACTCCAGCGTCTCTGTGATTTATCTGTGGATATATATATATATCTATTAGAACAAACTAATGTTTAACTGATCATTTTGTTAAAAATAAAACTAGTAATAGTAATAAGTTTATCGATTTGTTTGGTACCGATCAATGCGTTGACATAGCGTAGCTAGCGTGTGGTACCGATCAATGCGTTGACATAGCGTAGCTAGCGTGTGGTACCGATCAATGCGTTGACATAGCGTAGCTAGCGTGAAATGGTTCTTAAGGGGTCCGACACTAATGCGCCAAGGATACGACGTATTACAAGATGACGCTGCGCTCAGCTGTGGTACGTATACACACTGTGCCGTCGGCGATCGGGGGCATCTCTCCGCATCTCAATTAGTTTTTACAAATATGGAAATTGTGAAATGTGAACCTCAGTTTAACTCTTTCTTATTTAAAACATCCACTCCCTTAGTGTAACCTTTTCTGTCTGAAACATCCACTCCCTCAGTGTAACCTTTTCTGTCTGAAACATCCACTCCCTCAGTGTAACCTTTTCTGTCTGAAACATCCACTCCCTCAGTGTAACCTTTTCTGTTTGAAACATTCTCTCCCTCAGTGTAACCTTTTCTGTCTGAAACATCCACTCCCTCAGTGTAACCTTTTCTGTCTGAAACATCCACTCCCTCAGTGTAACCTTTTCTGTCTGAAACATTCTCTCCCTCAGTGTAACCTTTTCTGTCTGAAACATCCACTCCCTCAGTGTAACCTTTTCTGTCTGAAACATCCACTCCCTCAGTGTAACCTTTTCTGTCTGAAACATCCACTCCCTCAGTGTAACCTTTTCTGTCTGAAACATTCTCTCCCTCAGTGTAACCTTTTCTGTCTGAAACATCCACTCCCTCAGTGTAACCTTTTCTGTCTGAAACATCCACTCCCTCAGTGTAACCTTTTCTGTCTAAAAAATCCACTCCCTCAGTGTAACCTTTTCTGTCTGAAACAATCACTCCCTCAGTGTAACCTTTTCTGTCTGAAACATCCACTCCCTCAGTGAAACCTTTTCTGTCTGAAACATCCACTCCCTCAGTGTAACCTTTTCTGTCTGAAACATCCACTCCCTCAGTGTAACCTTTTCTGTCTGAAACATCCACTCCCTCAGTGTAACTTTTTCTGTCTGAAACAACCACTCCCTCAGTATAACCTTTTCTGTCTGAAACATCCACTCCCTCAGTGTAACCTTTTCTGTCTGAAACAACCACTCCCTCAGTGAAACCTTTTCTGTCTGAAACAACCACTCCCTCAGTGAAACCTTTTCTGTCTGAAACAACCACTCCCTCAGTATAACCTTTTCTGTCTGAAACAACCACTCCCTCAGTGTAACCTTTTCTGTCTGAAACATCCACTCCCTCAGTATAACCTTTTCTGTCTGAAACATCCACTCCCTCAGTGTAACTTTTTCTGTCTGAAACAACCACTCCCTCAGTATAACCTTTTCTGTCTGAAACATCCACTCCCTCAGTGTAACCTTTTCTGTCTGAAACAACCACTCCCTCAGTGAAACCTTTTCTGTCTGAAACAACCACTCCCTCAGTGAAACCTTTTCTGTCTGAAACATCCACTCCCTCAGTGTAACCTTTTCTGTCTGAAACATCCACTCCCTCAGTATAACCTTTTCTGTCTGAAACATCCACTCCCTCAGTGTAACTTTTTCTGTCTGAAACAACCACTCCCTCAGTATAACCTTTTCTGTCTGAAACATCCACTCCCTCAGTGTAACCTTTTCTGTCTGAAACAACCACTCCCTCAGTGTAACCTTTTCTGTCTGAAACAACCACTCCCTCAGTGAAACCTTTTCTGTCTGAAACATCCACTCCCTCAGTGTAACCTTTTCTGTCTGAAACATCCACTCCCTCAGTATAACCTTTTCTGTCTGAAACATCCACTCCCTCAGTGTAACTTTTTCTGTCTGAAACAACCACTCCCTCAGTGAAACCTTTTCTGTCTGAAACATCCACTCCCTCAGTGAAACCTTTTCTGTCTGAAACAACCACTCCCTCAGTGTAACCTTTTCTGTCTGAAACATCCACTCCCTCAGTGTAACCTTTTCTGTCTGAAACATCCACTCCCTCAGTATAACCTTTTCTGTCTGAAACAACCACTCCCTCAGTGTAACCTTTTCTGTCTGAAACAACCACTCCCTCAGTGTAACCTTTTCTGTCTGAAACAACCACTCCCTCAGTGTAACCTTTTCTGTCTGAAACAACCACTCCCTCAGTGAAACCTTTTCTGTCTGAAACAACCACTCCCTCAGTGTAACCTTTTCTGTCTGAAACAACCACTCCCTCAGTGTAACCTTTTCTGTCTGAAACAACCACTCCTCTAGGATAACCCTCTCCTATGATCAGTGCAATTCTTTTTTGCACAATTTATTGAAATGAACATGAAAGAAATATCAAGTCTCTGTTGTGTAAATGAGATATTATTTCAGACATGTGGAGATCCTATACACTATATATACATCGCTGATATAATGTTTTACTGTCGTTGTCGTGGTACGTTTATCCAAAGTAGATGTACGGACGTTAAAACAGACACACATGGACATTTATTTCGACTTCTGTTAAATCTCGATTCCTTTTCTCATAAATCAGATGTTTTTCACACTGGAGTTGATACGAGCTACAAACTCACCATGCACAACCTCACTCCGTGGTTGCTAAATAAATTCTAAGCACCGGGAGCTGCATGTTAAAGCACTCACATATTATCATTGCCTAAATTTGCAGTCCCCTGTGCTCACACTTTCAGGAACCATGAAGTGGGAATTGTTAACTTTAAGGAATCAGGGGTGGGGATTGTAAACTTAAAGGAGCCACGGGGTAAGCATTATAAACTTTAAGTAACCACGGGTGGGGATTGTAGACTTTAAGGAACCACGGGTTGGGGATTGTACACTATATTGAACAACGGGGTGGGGATTGTACACTATATGGAACCACGGGTTGGGGATTGTACACTATATTGAACAACGGGGTGGGGATTGTACACTATATGGAACCACGGGTGGGGATTGTACACTATATTGAACCACGGGTTGGGGATTGTACACTATATGGAACCACGGGTGGGGATTGTACACTATATTGAACAACGGGGTGGGGATTGTACACTATATTGAACAACGGGGTGGGGATTGTACACTATATGGAACCACGGGTGGGGATTGTACACTATATGGAACCACGGGTGGGGATTGTACACTATATGGAACCACGGGTGGGGATTGGGACTATATGGAACCACGGGTGGGGATTGTAAGGGGATTGTACTATATGGAACCACGGGTTGGGGATTGTACACTATATTGAACCACGGGTGGGGATTGTAGACTTTAAGGAATCACGGGTTGGGTATTGTACACTATATTGAACAACGGGGTGGGGATTGTACACTATATGGAACCACGGGTGGGGATTGTAACCACGGGTTGGGGATTGTACACTATATGGAACCACGGGTGGGGATTGTACACTATATTGAACAACGGGGTGGGGATTGTACACTATATTGAACAACGGGGTGGGGATTGTACACTATATGGAACCACGGGTGGGGATTGTACACTATATTGAACCACGGGGTGGGAATTGTACACTATATGGAAGCACGGGTGGGGATTGTAAACTTTAAGGAGCCACGGGGTGGGGATTGTAAACTTTAAGTAACCACGGGTGGGGATTGTACACTATATTGAACCATGGGATGGGAATTGTACACTATATGGAACCACGGGTGGGGATTGTAGACTTTAAGGAACTACGGGTGGGGATTGTAAACTTTAAGGAGCCACGGGGTGGGGATTGTAAACTTTAAGTAACCACGGGTGGGGATTGTAGACTTTAAGGAAGCACGGGTTGGGGATTGTAAACTCTAAGGAGCCAAGGGGTGGGGATTGTATACTTTAAGGAGCCACGGGGTGGGGATTGTAAACTTTAAGGAGCCACAGGGTGGGAATTATAAACTTTAAGGAGCCGAGGGACGGGTGTGAATTGTAAACTTTATGGAACCACGAGTGGGGAGGATCCACGGGTTGGGGATTGTAAACTCTAAGGAGCCACGGGGTGGGGATTGTAAACTTTAAGGAGCCGAGGGACGGGGATTGTAAACTTTAAGGATCCACGGGTGGGGATTGTAAACTTCAAGGAATCACGGGTGGTGATTGTAGACTTTAAGGAACCACGGGTGGGAATTTTACACTTTAAGGAGCCACGGGGTGGGAATTTTACACTTTAAGGAGCCACGGGGTGGGGATTGTACACATTATGGAACCACAGTGAAACAGGTAATGAGGGTAAATGTATAGATTTCTATTGTATAGTATTACATTGCATTTGAATTAAGAATCTTTAAACATAGAATTAGTGATTTTAGAAATCGCTACATACAAACGAACATGACAGAGAAAACAGTTATTTTCAGGAAATATTTTGTTTAAACTCAGCAATATTACAAATACGTACCTTTTTTGCAATTTTTGTGTATCATGATCTCGTGAGAAAACGTTTCAATATGAAACAAAACAATTCAACATCACCTTTTCTACAGACTCTATTGATGTATGATTGGTAGAAGGGAAACAACTCTTGTTAGCGATGACGTTTTAACATATATACTGATGTTGTTGCTTTCTATTTGTTTTTTAATGCCAGCTTAACAAGCATGATCCATTCGGGTATTAAACGTTCAAAATTGAGATGTAAATAGTAATCACACAAGGACAAGGCGGGGTTTGGGATGTTTCTATGCATAATGGCATCGCAGATACAGTGTGACACACATATTTTTAGGGATAGGAAATGTTTTAAAGTTTACACATAATTCGATTTATTACTGATTATTACAAAACCTCCAAAACATAAATCCCACGCTCAACAAACAAGACTCAGTTTTTAGTGTCATAAACCAACGTCTGTCATAATTAACAGACATCACATGATGATATTTAATATCAAATGACAATATTGGACATCACATGATGATATTGAACATCACATGATAGTATTGGACATCATATGTTTTCATTAAACATCACATGATAGTATTGAACATCACATGATGATATTTGACATCACATGATGATATTTGACATCATATGGTGATATTTGACATCACATGATGATATTTGACATCATATGGTGATATTTGACATCACATGGTGATATTTGACATCACATAATGATATTTGACATCACATGGTGATATTTGACATCACATGATGATATTTGACATCATATGGTGATATTTGACATCACATGGTGATATTTGACATCACATGGTGATATTTGACATCACATGATGATATTTGACATCATATGGTGATATTTGACATCACATGGTGATATTTGACATCACATGATGATATTTGACATCATATGGTGATATTTGACATCACATAATGATATTTGACATCACATGGTGATATTTGACATCACATGATGATATTTGACATCATATGGTGATATTTGACATCACATGATGATATTGAACATCACATGATAGTATTGGACATCATATGTTTTCATTAAACATCACATGATAGTATTGAACATCACATGATGATATTTGACATCACATAATGATATTTGACATCACATGGTGATATTTGACATCACATGGTGATATTTTACATCACATGATCGTATATGATATCACATGATGATATTTGACATCACATGATGATATTTGACATCACATGATCGTATATGATATCACATAATTGTATTTGATATTACATGGCTATATCCTCCATAAAATCACATAGGAAGTGAAGTCTTCGAGAATTAATTTTAGGAAGGAAAACAATTATCTGAGAGATCACAGAACTTGGAACGATTTCCCAACCCACAGTTCACATAAATGTATTATAGTTACAAGGGGTGTAACTCCCGAGAAACAAAAACTGAACATATTATTTAATCATTCATTTTCTATAAGTCGCAGGTCATATTAACACAAATATTGCCTTTAAGAGAAATGTTTTACATTTCAAGTGATTGTTTCATGAACGAGATTGGTTAAATAATGACCAGGTTATGACCTGACGAATTCGGAAGTATATGTAGAAATGTGATGTGACCTATTTACAGTAACAAGCGATGTGACCTATTTACAGTAACAGGTGTTTTGACCTATTTACAGTAACAAGTGATGTGACCTATTTACAGTAACAAGCGATGTGACCTATTTGCAAGAATAAGTGATGTAACCTATTTACAGTAACATATGATGTGACTTATTTACAGTAACAAGCGATGTGACCTATTTATAGTAACAAGTGTTGTGACCTATTTACAGTAGCAAATGATGTGACCTATTTACAGTAACAAGTGATGAGCCTACTTACAAAAACAAGTGATGGCACCTATTCACAGTAACAAGTGGTGTGATCTATTTACTGTAAAAAGTAATGTGACCTTTTTACAGTAACATGCGATGTGACCTATTTACAGTAACAAGCGATGTGACCTATTTATAGTAATAAGTGACGTGACCTATTTACAGTTACAGGTGATGTGACTTATTTACAGTATCAAGTGATGTGACCTAGTTACAGTAACAGGTGGTGTGACTTATTTACAGTAACAACGATGTGAGCTATTTACAGTAACAACGATGTGACCTATTTACAGTAACAAGTGATGAGCCTATTTACAATAACAAGTGATGGCACCTATTCACAGTAATAAGCGATGTAACTTATTTACAGTAACAACGATGTTACCAATTTACAGTAAGAAGTGTTGTGACCTTTTCAGCTTAACAAGTGATGTGACCTATTTACAGTAACATGTGATGTGACCTATTTACAGTAACAAGTGTTTTGATTTTCAGAACCTTTTTTACAGTAATATGTGATGTGACCTTTTTACAGTAACATGTGATGTGACCTATATACAGTAACCTGGTGTGACCTGATGTGACCTTTTTACAGTAACAACGCTGTGACCTATTTACAGTCACATGTGATATGACCTTTTTACAGTAACAACGATGTGACCTATTTACAGTAACATGTGATATGACCTTTTTACAGTAACAAGTATTGTGACCTATTCACAGTAACAAGTGATGTGACCTATTTACAGTAACATGTGATGTGACCTATTTACAGTAACAAGCGATGTGACTTATTTACAGTAATAAGCGATGTGACCTATTTACAGTAATCTATGATGTGACCTTTTTACAGTAACAAGTGATGTGACCTATATACAGTAACCTATGATGTGACCTTTTTACAGTAATAAGTGATGTGACCTATTTACAGTAACATGTGATGTGACCTATTTACAGGAACAAGCGATGTGACTTATTTACAGTAATAAGCGATGTGACCTATTTACAGTAACCTATGATGTGACCTCTTTACAGTAACAAGTGATGTGACCTATATACAGTAACCTATGATGTGACCTTTTTACAGTAACAAGTGATGTGACCTATTTACAGTAACAAGCGATGTGACCTATTTACAGTAACAAGTGATGTGACCTATTTACAGTAACAAGCGATGTGACCTATTTACAGTAACAAGCGATGTGACCTATTTACAGTAATAAGCAATGTGAACTATTTACAGAAACAAGTGGTTTGACATATTTACAGTACAAGGTTGTAACCTTCAGAATACTTACGTGGAAGTCATAACAGACCAACAATAAAGACAAGAAAAAAACGGTCCGATAAATTTCTTCATGATTGAAGCAAGATATAAGATTAGAAGTCGACGATCAGAAATCCCCTATACTTACTTAGCGTGTTGATTGTATCCCGTCCTTCGAACTCTCATATGTGTGCCGATTAATATAGGCCCAAATATGGCAGCATGTGGCACAGCTGAAGCTTTATCGTACAACTCAGCTATGCCAACATCTTGCCTGTTCTGAACCTAAATGTATCGAGAGTCTGGATAACAACCATTTTGTAGTCTGAAAAAGAAAACTAATACATATGATCCATTAAATATTTCATTGATTAATTACAATGTCTGGAATATTTAAAACAAGTCTAAACAAAAAGATTTTATCTTCACGAGTCTTTCAAGACTCATTAAATCTATTGTTGAAGTGATTATCAAATGGAATATATAACTGATAGTGCTTTAGATTGTATCTCAATTATCTAGGAACAGTATTGTCATCTTCCGCGCATGTACGGTAAGATACTAGCATCACAATGGACTCATTGCCGTGTCTTATTTTGATTGTAAAAAAAAAGTGGCAGTCTGCTTGTTTCCCGCCATTATGAGTCTCAATTCATAGTCATGTGACCTTGTATGTATGGATTTACATGTCACTTAACAACCTTTCATGACAACTCCTCGTGTGGACGCAGGTATTGAATTGGCAGCATACAATCGATTCTGCCTCCCTCATATGTTTAGTTTTCATAATGCATAAACGTGTATCGACAATTTACTACCTTCATTTCAAAAGAGCTATGGTCTCGGTTAGCGCCGAAGCCTTTAGTGACGTCATGAATACAGCTTCGATTTATCAATAAAATACATTACCTTGAAACTCAAGTGGGGTCTCTTGGTTCTCAGCAATTGGAAATCTGTTGGTACCCTGTTGATAGATGGAAACATTCTCGATATATGGATCATCAAATATTTATATACCGTGTAGGAAATACCGTGATGGTAGATGACACCATCACACCACATGTGTACTAAAGTGTTCGCATTGTCATCTTTCATGACAATTTTGCGTGTGTGCTCTAACTCGCTGTAGATATAAGTTAAAAATCGAAATAATTGTGGTATTTAGTGTAAACCGAGTTGAGATATTGTGCCTTGATCTCTCACGAGACCAACAAATATGTCTGTTGTAGTCTCACAAGAAGACTTACTCGTTCTGTATATTAAATAACAAATACACTTCTGGAAAGAGTTCTGATTCCTCGAGGAACATTTGGTCAACCGGCCTCCGAACCATTCCATCGTTGGCCATTTTCAGCGGAACCTTGTGCCTCCCTACCTGACTATCGTGTCCACTTGTTATTTTTTTTTAAAGATGTCCCTCGTCCCTGATTGTGGTATACAGAAACCTCGACCAACATATGTCCCTCGTCCCTGATTGTAGTATATAGCAACCTCGACCAACATGTCCATCGTCCCTGATTGTAGCATGAAGGTACCTCAGTCCTTGTCGTGTTTATTGGTAACGTACAACTTAATGTCCCTAGGTCCTATTCTGCAAAGCCGTGTCCTCTGTTGCCATGGAGTAAGTCCCTGTCTTTAAGCTATGTCCAACAGTAATAGCACACAGTTTGGAACGTTTTCCTCTGTACAGTGTACTTTTATCGAGAACTTCCTGTCATTCAGAGTCCTTTCCACCGTTCCATTGCAGCCGAAATCGTTTGTGTGAATATCGAGCTCGGAACACTGTACAACTTGAGCTAGCACAGTCCACTCTATAATTGGCCCGCTCCGCGTTAGGAAATTAACCATATGAATACAAATGTCAATATTTGCAATCTTTTACAAGCTTGTTCTAACACAACCGTCCATAAGAAACCGGTTTTAAATCCTTCCCATTAGTACTTTTCCTGAATAGTTGACGTGTCAGTAGGCCTCCTTGCCGACGCCTGTACATACACGCTCTCTAATTAACATTAATGAAATCGAATACCGTTAATGAAACAGAAAAAAATCCACACCATATATGTAAAATAGTTTTGTTTTTACTTCGCGCATGCGTAGATTTAATTGATTTAGAGTTCCTCCGTTATGTCGGTAATCAGCCGATACGCTTCTACAGACAAATAGACATCATAACCAAGTACAGAAAGTAGTCCAAACTTGCAAACCCATTCATACTATATGATTTGTATAGAAACTATTCATCTTTTGAAATTAACAAAAGCTTTCAGATCGTTCGCTACAAAGGTGCAATGAAGAGAAATCATACAGAGGACAAAAGAAAGGTCTTTCTAGTGTCGGGGCGCTATTGGAACTCTCCGCAAGTGGAGGATAGGTTGGATCAAATATCTAGAAAGGTTTTCTATTTTAGAGAGTTATTGTCACGATTTTTGACTAACGGGCAGAAATTGAACCGTTTACCAGACCGCCGCCCAGTCAGTCCTTTATTAATATCAAATCTCTATCTCACTGTAGCGGAATAGTGCCTTCAATACGTCACATTTTTTTTTTGAATTTTCATATCAGAATAAAGAAAAATAATCAGTTATTGAAACTACATTTGGGCGGAATATTTACTTACTAGTATTGCTGAATATCAGAAGAGATTTTTGCAAAAGCCTCTAGGACGTACTGCAGTTTCACACAAGGTCGTTTTTTTCTTATGAAACACGGGACAAAGGCATTCAAGTGACTGTTACTCTATGGAACCGTCAACAGTAAGGATAATTACTGATGGTGTCTTAAACATAGGTCTATAACGACAGCTGTGTCCTATCCTTTACGGTCATTATCAATCATTCTCAACAATGGAATTCAATACTTCTCTGATCTGAAAAAAACACGTGTCAGTGAAACAGCACATTGTATGTTTATGATAGCAAGACAAGACAAGCTACAGTTTAAGTCTCTGGTTAGTTTGTTTGGTTTCATAGCGCTTAGTTAAATAAAAACTACCAAGAATAACCTGTCGAATATATATTGTTTATAGGGGTGAGCCTAAAACCTGAAATATACTCACATCTATATAGGACAAGGGTGGGCCTAAAACCGGAAATATACTCACATCTATATAGGACAGGGGTGGGCCTGAAACCGGAAATATACTCACATCTATATAGGACAGGGGTGAGCCTAAAACTGGAAATATACTCACATCTATACAGGACAAGGGTGGGCCTAAAACCGGAAATATACTCACATCTATATAGGACAGGGGTGGGCCTAAAACCGGAAATATACTCACATCTATACAGGACAGGGGTGAGCCTAAAACCGGAAATATACTCACATCTATACAGGACAGGGGTGAGCCTAAAACCGGAAATATACTCACATCTATATAGGACAGGGGTGGGCCTAAAACCGGAAATATACTCATATCTATTGCTATTCATAGTTACTAGGTAAGAAATATATACAACATCATCAACATAGTTAGGATCGCAAATGTTACCTACCAATATCATACACTGCATTGTGTTTAAACATGACATTGTAGGTTTGTGATTGAGTATGACTGTAGGCGTGTGGCAGAGTATGACATTGTAGGTTTGTGATTGAGTATGACATTGTAGGTTTATGATTGAGTATGACATTGTATGCTTGTGATTGTGTATGACATTGTAGGTTTGTGACTGAGTATGACATTGTAGATTTGTGATTGAGTATGACATTGTAGGTTTATGATTGAGTATGACACTGTAGATTTGTGATTGAGTATGACATTGTAGGTTTGTGATTGAGTATGCCATTGTATGCTTGTGATTGAGTATGACATTGTAGGTTTGTGATTGAGTATGACATTGTAGATTTGTGATTGAGTATGACATTGTAGATTTGTGATTGAGTATGACATTGTAGGTTTATGACATTGTAGATTTGTGATTGTGACATTGTAGGTTTGTGATTGAGTATGCCATTGTATGCTTGTGATTGAGTATGACATTGTAGGTTTGTGATTGAGTATGACATTGTAGATTTGTGATTGAGTATGACATTGTAGATTTATGATTGAGTATGACACTGTAGATTTGTGATTGAGTATGACATTGTAGGTTTGTGATTGAGTATGACATTGTAGATTTGTGATTGAGTATGACATTGTATGCTTGTGGCAGAGTATGACATTGTAGGTTTGTGATTGAGTATGACATTGTAGATTTGTGATTGAGTATGACATTGTAGGTTTGTGATTGAGTATGACATTGTAGGTTTGTGATTGAGTATGACATTGTAGGTTTGTGATTGAGTATGACATTGTAGATTTGTGATTGAGTATGACATTGTAGGTTTGTGATTGAGTATGACACTGTAGATTTGTGATTGAGTATGACATTGTATGCTTGTGGCAGAGTATGACATTGTAGGTTTGTGATTGAGTATGACATTGTAGGTTTGTGATTGAGTATGACATTGTATGTTTGTGATTGAGTATGACATTGTATGCTTGTGATTGAGTATGACATTGTAGGTTTGTGATTGAATATGACATTGTAGATTTGTGATTGAGTATAATAAAAGAAAGGAAATTGTTTTATGGGAAAAAATAGTGAAGAGATATAACTAGAAGGAGAACAACTAGTAAAATACAATATGTTACGCCATGAACTGTAGATTTAATCAATTACTTCAGTTTAGGTCACGTTTCGACGTTACGTGGAATAGAATCTTAACGTTTGTATATATTACATTGATATACATTATAAATGTCCAACAAGACAGGTTTCATAATTTATTATCTATAAGCAAACGTGATAATACCGAGTAAGTTTGTCTTAAAACTTCTTGACATACTTGTAAACTGTAGAACATGGTCTTATATATTAAAAATAAACCGTTCTCACATATCTCGATTTCCAAACACCAGACGGTGTACCGGGAACGCCCCCTCGTCATATTGAATATGGTATGTTTTTCAGGGTAGTTGCGTTATATCATGTACCAAGCGAAGATCTGTAAACTGATTTCGTATTCAAAGGAAGAACTGCAGTAGTTAAGTGTAATCATATCGGTCGTTAGAAACAAGGTTGTTACCACTCAAGGTATTTAGTTTGAAAGTGGAACTGAGTAGATTAAGACGGTTAGACTAACACTAGCCTCATTATCGTATGAGAAATTTAAGTCAGACATTCTAGTGTTCAATCTATATAGAAATATGGGATATAATTTTCATGTGCTTTTCTGTAACTTTCCACTTTGTGTCTTTCCGAGATAACAAAAAATATTTTTTTTAAAAAATAGAAGAAATGAAATAAAATAATAAAAAAGTAAAAACTGACATTTTGTTTCACTTTGTTTTACATATTATGAATTAATAATATTTACTTTTGTATTTCTAATTTATCGAAATTAACATGGTGTACCTGATTTTATGAAAACTTGCTGATAAGGTTCACACAATCATTTTATTATAAAAATATACGTTATAAAAAAAGATTGTTTTGATTAACAAAACTGAAACTGTCACGAAAGAAAAAATAGATCCGAATAAATGGCGATTTACAATTGATTATAGAAATACGTCTGGATTAAAAGTGGTGCAATAGTAACGACCACATGGGCACTTTACATGTGTTCTATCAGGAATCATCAGCATGATCTGAATTTTTTTAAAAGAAAGTTTGACATGTTGACCTCCCCCTGGTATTTACCCGACCCGACATCTTTCTTCCCCGATAACATCTTCTGCTCTCAGTAACACTGTGTCTGACGGGTCGGCTTACACGTGGGACACGCACCATTACACATTAAAGAGACGAGTCAAAGAAAACGGGGAAAAAAGAAGGAATGAAGCCAGACAAACATTTAGATTAAAAACTCTACAAGTTCTAATTAAAATATATAAGTATTGTTAACAATTCATTGAATAGTTTGGGATTGACAGCGACGTATAAGAAATGTCTTAACACTTCATCAGTAGCCCTTTTTATAAAATAGTAGATTTAATGCAATAGATATTATAATTCAGGTAAGTTGATTAAAATATTTTTTATTTTAAGTATTCCAGTTTTTACGGTATTTTTCTAAACAAGTTCTTCCTCACTTGCGATGTTAATTAAAACGCATATCCTATTTTATAGATATTTATATTCATTACTGAAGTGCTGAAAAACGAGAGTATAGACAAGGAAGAGCGATAATATCGCAAAAATTTATCTAGGGACACAGCATCTTTCAATAAGTTTCTACAAATGTGAATTTTCAAAATAATTCTGCAAAAAATGTTTTTAATGAGACCCGAATTCAGCTTGTGTTCTCCTGAACTTTCGTGCTATTATATAACTTCAAAATAATGTAGCTTTCAGTAGATCTCTGCGATAAAATAATGTAGCTTTCAGTAGATCTCTGCGATAAAATAATGTAGCTTTCAGTAGATCTCTGCGACAAAATAAGGTCTTATGTATAAGTTTATTCTAAATAACTAATTTTATTAAAATACATTACATCTGGATATACGGCATCCCCTTGAATAACAACACGAAAACTGTTTACAATAAACATCCTTAATATATATTCTTTCTATATTTGTTTACAGTTCATACCTAATTAACATTGGTGATTAGGATTTGATGATCCAATCTCATATTACTGCTGACAAAATAATTCAAAACCAAGTTTTTTTTGTTTTATTTTCTTTTACGAATTTTACAAAGCAATGAGAATCCCTGGATATTATGAAGGTGTAATATAAATTATTTATGTGAGGTGAGTGGTTTATCGTAACAGGTGGTGTAAATCCGCATTCTCTCTCAGGCTGGATATTTATACTTTAGATATATATAATGACAACGTGCAGCGGTTCAGGTATAAGTTAATTCAACTTCTAATTATATATACTGACAAGTTTTCAATGAACCTTCCCACATTCATCAATCTATACCTTGCAAGCATTTTGTAGTTAAAAATTAATGGTTCTTGTACGCTACATTGATTTTCAAAGTTAATTTATGTTTAAAAATGTGTTCTTACCAAACATGAATTGTTATCATTATAAATGGTTGTGTGATAATTTGAATTAACCGGAATCTCTTACGACACTCTATCTAATTTACTAAACTAAAACTACAATAAAAACCAATGGTTATATTTACTGTAAAACGAGCCGCAGAAGATATTACATTCTTTTCATTCAAATGATTTAACATAAAATATTTACAAATTATATTTCATTTATAACGATTCCGTTCATTTTTTAAACTTTAAAAAATTATCCTATTAGCAGCCAACTCGGTAATTGCTTATTTCATGATTTGCTTCATACACACCTATAGCTGGTGTAAAATTATTCAACTAAGTAAACAGTATAATTCATGTGCTAATATTTTTCAATTTACTGAATTAAAATTTGATATATAAACGTTCATTTTATTGTTTTTAACTCGGTCCTGCAGCTTCTGATAAGAGAGAGAAAATTGGGTAGAATGGAAGAACACGAGTTGTTTGTCTATATGCTGGATTAGTATACCCCATGCCAAATGACCATGTTATATAATAATTCCTCGTTTTCCATACTCACAGATATCGGGAGTAAGATCCGTCCGGAGAACGCTTCCCTTCAGATACACGACACAGGCAGGTGTGACATTTTTTCCAGCGCGAGGGACTATCAGACCAAACCTTCCGTCAGTGTCCTATTAGATAGCAAACGAAGCAAGTAATTACGAAAACTCGAAGCGAGGTCAATTTATCACAATCCATACAAAAATGAGCTAACATTAACCGTCGTCATGGACAATGCTAAACATGTTTTTATGCTACGCTAATTTTCATTGGTCAATTACTTCCATCAGCTTTTCAAACACAGACGCGGAGCATTGTGAAAGTTAGGTAAATAACTCGTATGACAATTTCTATAGATTTGGCCGGGGACGGTTGGCAAGCCTTAATCAAGCTATAACGACCTCTTTTTGTCGACAAAAGGGCATTTTAAGTATATGTACATAGCGACTTTATGTGTCTCAGTAGCTGACGAATCTGGCCTGGTCATTCCGTTCTCTTTGGACATTGTGTGACTGTCAAAAGCATGACAATATTGACATATCTACTCACCTTTTACTCTAGAATTTGTTTATTGACGCATATTTCAAAGCAAGTTAGGTAATATGTGACCGTGGTAAGCAAAATGTTCATCAATATTTCATTTTCAGCAAGTAGTTGTGACTAAATAGTATGACGAAAACTGATGTGCTTAAGACAGGGTTGTTACAACACGGTTACCATTGTAAAGGCTGAATGTAACAAAGCAACCAAAACGTCATATTCTAAAACATCTTCTAAAATACCAGGATTACTTAAAAGAAAGCATTTAAATATTGAACGGCAGATGAATTAATTATGATATGATTAATTCTTGTCAGGTATAACATAATATACCAAATGTTGTTGGTATCTTTGCTACGGTGAGAAATAAAACATATGATACACGAAATACGTACAAATGATAGAGTAGGATGTCAACAGTCGGTCGAAACAAGAGTCCTGCGGTTTGTTTCTATTACTGTGTGTAAATACTGATTATATGAACGGGTTGAAAGGCAAGAGATATATTTAAGTCCTGAATGGATTCTTCAGATTTCTATCAAATCTCGGCGGCAACACGTCCACACATATATATATACCCATTGATGATCAACAAATACTTACGAGGTCGATTTCATATATGACTCATGCACCGATTTCATAATCCTCTGTCAACTTGCGAGAGTTCTACTCAACAGAAGTTCTCAGTCGTCACTATAAATAGTCCTAGATTGTCAGCATTGCCAAGGATTTGTCGTCCAGAAATATAAAAAAAAGATTAATTGTAGTAAGAACCGTCAGAGATATTCATTGATATGAATGTATATGTTATATACTGGGCGGAGGGACGAAAATTTAGAGATCGAAGGAAGAACATTTTCAGTAGCACAAACCGGACAGCCCTTTCCTAGTGTAATATGACTGAAATAGCGACACTGTATAATGACAACAGATGAAATGCAATGAAGTAAAATATGGAACTATTAAAATTTATAATCGAGCAATTTAATCGACAGAACATTTTTGAAAATGACATCCCGAGGACTGCTTATTATACTGGTATCCGAAAAAGAAATACCTCCGATTGTGTATTCAAACTTTGTTGTTTTACATGAGATTTCTCTGACCTTACATACAGTTGGAGACAAATCTTTCTCTCCTTTCCACATCGGAAGGGAAACAAGTTAATCTCTGCCTGTCTCAGTCATCGTAGACAAATAACCATATACTGGTTTCGAGATAACCAAAGAGGGGTGTCGAAATAACCAAAGAGGGGTGTCGAAATAACCATATAGGGGTGACCGAAATAACCATATAGGGGTGACCGAAATAACCATATAGGGGTGACCGAAATAACCATATAGGGATTTTGATATAACCAAATCTTGTAATAGTATGCATGATAATTAATTTCCATGGAGATATCAGTTACGAAACTGTACCAAAGTCTACCATTCCGTCACCGAACGTCACATTGTTATAAATAAAGTCGACTGTTGGATTGTCCATGGCGGTGTCTATACTACACTATGCGACACGCCTCGATATATCAAGTGAATGCCGCAATGAAAAATGTTTACAAACCGGGAAAGACTTGAAACATAAAATGGCAACAAGCTCCATACCCATAGAACTTGAAGAATTTGAAAACTACATACCACAATAACGTTTAGTAAACATTCATTTGAAATGTTAAAAGTTCTTTTTGAGGTAATGGTGTTGAATCTGGAGTTTATTTTATTCGTAACAGCACATCATATTGTGATATGAGAAAAACATAATCATTTGATAGAGTTATAATTTATGAAATTATTATACAATAACGAATACTGTATTCAACTAATATTTTTGACGAATCTTGTATGTTTTACTAAAATCTTGCGAAAAACAATATTTTAAACGATGAGAAGATGGCCACCTTTATTACATACATAATTAACTTGTACGTATTGGCTGACGTATGTATACATGACTCATTCCTATATCGTACGACAATTAATGGATAAATATTTTCACTTTGATGGATTTGGTTTTTTTTATGTGTACGTGTACATTGTGTAGCTTTGTGTTACACATAAATACAATACATAGTTTTTAGATAAACACTTTGACACATTTATATGCTCTCTAGTTGATTTTTTACACATAAATTCTAAATTTATTTTCTACCACGCCCACATACGACAGTGTATGATATAGTGTGATTTTGAGTGACTGATATAAACAGCTAGTGACCAGTGATACATGTCATGTACACAGCTTTATAGATTATTTCTGTTCAATCTAAAGTCATCTTCATCTTTTTTATACTTAAAAGTTACTATAAATAAGATTTAATGTAGCTCGTTATTGGTCTGTGAACTATATTTGTAGTAATACGTCCCTGTCTGGTAATACTTTAACTTCTTATAAAAATGCATCGGTAATACAAAAATATGCAAAGAGTAAATCCATACAACACACGATTTAATGTTTATAATTACGTAATAGCAGACATTACCTATACACATCCATTACAAGGTTTTATATAACGATGTAGTGTTATATCTGATGATACAGAGTAATGTAGGTTTATAGTTTATAAAATTGTCATTTTATCAGCACGTCTATTTATAATAACATCAGCTGCTGCTAGTTTTACGCTTGACTAGGTACATTGGTTTAACGGTCGTCTACCTCCCACATAAACTGCCAATAACCCCGACATGCTTCACACGGACCTTTGTCAGCTCTCGAGACTTATGTGCTATTTAATATCTTACCTGCTTTTACTCTATTAAAACCAGTAGCCGTGAGGGACAGTTTTAGTACGGGGAGTATTTAGTATGAGTTTGATTACATCATACCAACACATGGCGAGCGGGTCCCAGAGTGACTATAGTTAGTATTTTGAACGAAGATGATGCCAAACCAAATATAATCCGTTCCATACTAAACACATTTCGAGTTTTTTTACCTGCGTTTTTACCAGTTTTTACCCGTGTTTTACTTGTTTTCACCTGTTTTTACCTGTGTTTTTACCTGTGTTTTTACCAGTGTTTTACCAGTGTTTTTACCCATTTTTACCTGTGTTTTTAACCGTGTTTTATCTGTGTTTTCACCTGTTTATACCAGTATTTTATCAGAGTTTTACCTGTTTTTTTACCTGCGTTTTTACTTGTGTTTTTACCAGTTTTACCTGTGTTTTTACCCATTTTTACCTGTGTTCTTACCCATTTTTACCTGTGTTTTTACATGTGTTTTACCTGTTTTTATCCGTGTTTTACCTGTGTTTTTACCTATTTTTACCTGTGTTTTTACCCGTGTTTTACCTGATTTTACCTGCATTTTTACCTGTGATTTTACCTGCGTTTTTACTTGTGGTTTTGCCAGTTTGACCTGTTTTTACCCGTGATTTTACCTGTGATTTTACCTGTGTTATCTATTGCTGAGATACTATACTAGATACAATAATTCATTTCAAAGAATTATTTCTTTTAAAAGAATAAAACAGCACAGTATAGAGTCAAATTGTCGGATGTTATATACACCCAATAATGTGACATTTCGTGGTAATATTACATATAATATTACATTTGTTGACATGAAATACACACAGTAATGTGACATTTCCTGGTAATATTACATTTGTTGACATGAAATACACACAGTAATGTGACATTTCTTGGTAATATTACATATAATATTACATTTGTTGACATGAAATACACACAGTAATGTGACATTTCTTGGTAATATTACATATAATATTACATTTGTTGACATGAAATACACACAGTATGTGACATTTCTTGGTAATATTACATATAATATTACATTTGTTATGAAATACACACAGTAATGTGACATTTCTTGGTAATAATGTGACACACAGTTGTGACATTTCTTGGTAATATTACATATAATATTACATTTGTTGACATGAAATACACACAGTAATGTGACATTTCTTGGTAATATTACATATAATATTACATTTGTTGACATGAAATACACACAGTAATGTGACATTTCTTGGTAATATTACATTTGTTGACATGAAATACACACAGTAATGTGACATTTCTTGGTAATATTACATTTGTTGACATGAAATACACACAGTTATGTGACATTTCTTGGTAATATTACATATAATATTACATTTGTTGACATGAAATACACACAGTAATGTGACATTTCTTGGTAATATTACATTTGTTGACATGAAATACACACAGTAATGTGACATTTCTTGGTAATATTACATTTGTTGACATGAAATACACACAGTAATGTGACATTTCTTGGTAATATTACATATAATATTACATTTGTTGACATGAAATACACACAGTAATGTGACATTTCTTGGTAATATTACATTTGTTGACATGAAATACACACAGTAATGTGACATTTCTTGGTAATATTACATTTGTTGACATGAAATACACACAGTAATGTGACATTTCTTGGTAATATTACATTTGTTGACATGAAATACACACAGTAATGTGACATTTCTTGGTAATATTACATTTGTTGACATGAAATACACACAGTAATGTGACATTTCTTGGTAATATTACATATAATATTACATTTGTTGACATGAAATACACACAGTAATGTGACATTTCTTGGTAATATTACATATATCCACCTATAAATAGTACATCCTTGTTTACATTATGTTGGCATCCTTATTTAGCTACACTCACATACATACACCCCCAACCCCACCTCCACGCATGTATCTAAATATACTTACAGCCCACCCCCACCTCCACGCATATATTTTAATATACATAAACCTCATCCCCACCTCCACCTCCATGCATATATCTAAATATACATACACCACAACTCCACCTCCACGCATGTATCTAGATATATATACACCCGACCCCACCTCCGAGCATATATCTAAATATACATACATACACCCCACCCCCACATCCACGCATATATCTAAATATACATACACCCCACCCCTCCTCAATGGATATATGTAAATATACATACATACACTCCCAACCCCACCCACACCTCCAGCTTCATCACCACCCCCTACCTCCACCTCCACCTCCATCCCCACCCCCACCTCCTTTTATATACCTAAACATACATGTATACACCAAATTTAGACATGTCTTGTTTAAAATAAAATAAAAGATATCAATTATTTTTAAACATAAATGAATTAAATATAATACCGTGTTTTTTCAAAAATGTTTTTGATTTGTCGTTCTTTTTAGTGGCATATCAATGAAAAGTAAGGTCACGTAAAGCGTAAACTATGATTTTAACCCTCAATAAAATCTCTGTCATTTCATATGTTTATAAGGCTCGAGAAAATACAGGTAAATACAGGTAAACTCATCTGAAATAGACTACAATCCTTCTAACAACATTTCTCTGTCCTTGTTATTTTCAAAAAGTGGGCAAATCGGGAAACAGCCGTCGGTATACAAGGCACGTGATACTAAGTCGGGATACAACCGTAAGGATACAAGGCAATTAATGCTAAATTTTGGAGTATCCTTTAAACGGTGTTGTAAAGAGAAATCAGTTTATACAGAGACATGGAGGTGGGCTGCGAGTGAATGTGATTCCATGGGGTTAGGTTGTGTCGTACAATGACCTTCTATACATGTTCTAGTTCAAGTATCTTGCTGAACTCAAATACAAAGTGTATTAATCATGATAAAGCATTGATTCATAATTAAACATAAACGGTTACCTGCGAGTTGAGTAGATATCCGAATGGCGACACATTGGTACTCGTCATACAAACTAGCAATCGTGTACAGACATGGTGAAAGAAAGCAGGCACTCTGTTAAATGGAGTTATATTGGATCGAGGGGAGTAGAATTCTTCTGTTCCAGTGTTATGCTTTCTGTCATCAGTCAATTCAGTCCTGCTCATTGATCAGAGCTAATCTTTAAAAGAATACAAAGCGACGCATTCACTTCTACTTTTTTGACCTTGTGAGAAATGAAACCAAGCAAATCCGAGGACAGACTCGCGTCTTTACAAACGGTTGGCAGTTCTATAAAGCGGCTCGTTGGGTTAGATTTAAACACCAACCCACCTATGCTCAATGTAATTACGATTTCGAAATAGTCACATTTTACTTGAGGTATAAAAAACCTTTAGAATAGGCTTGTATTTCTAAACTCTGTAAAGGAACACCGCGACAGCTCTATGGATGTGATAGGATCAGCATGGGTATCGGGTTACTCGCCCCTGAACTGTCTACCCTGAATAACCCTGTATACTGGAGTAGGTCGGTAACAAGAAGCGTGCTTCACTGCTCTATATAAAGAAGGAGATCGTATAGAATTTGTCCGCGTATATAAAATAGATCAGTCGATGATTTAAACCTTCGTGCAATGTAATTGTATTCCAGTCCCTAAAAGATATTTTGCTGACGTATGCAAGCGAAAACTAAAAATGCTTTCGAACAATGACACCGGGGAAACTAATGTAAATTGTAATGTTTATTTATTTTTCATCCGATTTGATTTTCATTGTCCTCTTCACTCACGCTATTTTCTATCCCGCAAACCGATTAACTATTAATTAACTAATTATTTTTCTCTGTTAAAATTTATCATCAGAGCGTCGCTATCTAATTCTGTCGATCAGACGCTCAGATATACTTTGTATGTCAATTAAGTAAAACGGTACCATTGTGAGAACATGATGAAGATGTGGAGCTCTACTGGTCAGTTTCTTGTCTCAAGCTGTACCAGTCTTTATTTGTTGTACTTCAACAATTTCGAGACAAAACTCTCTGACGGGACAATGCTGGATTTTGATTTCTAAGATTGGAACAACTTCTTTTTCACCGACTTCATACGTTCTTATCCTGCCTTCGGACCCCTTGGATCCCACGACCGATGACTGGGCATTGGCCAATGACAGCTGAACCAGTCGTAAACCATGTTATCTAACTGTGATGTCCACTTGTTTGTCGTGTGTATACACTATTGGTTACGACTTAAATGTTTCTGCATTAATCTTTTATGATTGTTAAAACATAACATTATCGATAGAACAACGTAACGTCTATCTATCAATATCTAATATAAAATTAAAAGTATTTAACATTTGTCTGATAGAAATATTGAACCTCCATTCTGCTGTTCCTAAATTTGTTCATGGTTCATTGTACACTCACCAGACCACTGGATCCTTCTAAAGGTATACTGTCGATATTTAGGCTCATTTAATTCGTACACATTGCTACTTAAAAGCGAACGGAATGTGCTCAACACTATCAGATGCAAAGTTAGTTTATAAATAAGTTCACTTTGTACAACTTTTCTATGTTTTATTTATAAAGATGGTTTTATTCCGTGTCGTGTCGTTTCGTGCATTATCGTGTCCTGCTTTTTAAGCCGGAAACTATATCTACACGAAATAGAATGTGCTTATATTATGATTGAGTTCAGCCTTGTTTTTCGAGCAGGGTTTAGCATTACGGGGTTAAAATGCACTATAACTGTATGTTTGTTAAGTTGTTTCTTTCAACAATTAGAACTTTTTGGTATCATTACTTTTATTTAACACGCTGTCAAACAGAGAAGAACGTCATAGAAGTATATTTGTGTGTCGAAAAACAATGGCGGACATACCATGTGTTAGAACGTCTTTAAACTGTCCTCTTACAAAGTAAACACACATAGAAGAACTGTTATTTTATCAGTAGAACTTATGGATCAAGTAGTAAAACCCTGTTTAAACACAAAATGCTGAAGTTTCGAAACAGAAAAAAAAATCATAAAATGTTGCAGGATAAATTATCTATTACCAAATGATTAAAAAGGGTTAACATGAACTTAAGTGATATTCGGTCTCTCTGACGGACTGACCCACAGTTACAACTAAACTGAACAACGCCAATGATAAGGACATGCTGACTATCCTGGGATTTCAGTGTACATCGGTCGGCTAATGAAAAGGCAGAATTCATAGAATTTAAACCCAACAACTTCTAATGAACCATGAGAGCATGTTAAGCAAACCAGATTTTGTTTATTGTCTTTGAATTCAGTCGGGTGAATATCGTTTTCTTAAAAATTGGAATGTTAATCTTAAAAAGTATGTAACATATCAATTTGAAAAGAAGTAAAGATATGTCAAGCTGAAGGTGGTTCAGACTTGATGACAAAGGTACCAAGAATCCATTTCTCTCCTGTAATTTCCAGGACCCTGGACATCTTGCTCTGGTACTTTCGCCAACAATTGACCCATTATACGATCTATTATAACAAGTATGTACGTACACTGGCCGTCGTTATTTGAGCTTCGATCCGGACACCACTCTGTATATCTGTATATAATACCTTATATACACAAACCTCTAAAACGGAACTTCAATATTTGTACAGCGAGGAGAGGACATAATAGGCTCTACAAACAGAGCCTGTATGTACCTAAGTTCTTCTCAATCGGTCTCCTACCATTGTGGAGTTGGGCGAGTTTTCCCTGTACAAATTGTCACGCATGACATCACGTCTTTTGAGAGAGAAGTTTTCTGAGTTCACTAAGAAGAACGCTAGCCTGCACAGGCGTGTACAGAGTATTTTAAGTGTCAGAGCCGTTCCCCAGACCATTGACCTATCTCTACAAAGATCTCGTTCTCCTGAAAATCTTGTGGTATTTTCTTTTATCTAATCATTATTTCTTATGATGAACAAAATGATAATTAACATAATGAATGATCAGAAAAAACATCAACTACCTCTAAAGTACAACTAGTGTTTTTCCCCAATATATACCTGTACTTATAACGATAAAGGTATCTGTTAATTCCACAATATATACCTGTACTTATAACGATAAAGATATCTGTTAATTCCCCAATATATACCTGTACTTATAACGATAAATATAGCTGTTCATTCCCCAATATATACCTGTACTTATAACGATAAATATAGCTGTTCATTCCCCAATATATACCGGTACTTATAACGATAAAGGTATCTGTTAATTCCACAATACATACCTGTACTTATAACGATAAAGGTATCTGTTAATTCCACAATACATACCTGTACTTATAACGATAAAGGTATCTGTTAATTCCACAATATATACCTGTACTTATAACGATAAAGATAGCTGTTAATTCCACAATATATACCTGTACTTATAACGATAAAGGTATCTGTTAATTCCACAATATATACCTGTACTTATAACGATAAATATAGCTGTTAATTCCCGTGTATATATACCTGTACTTATAACGATAAAGGTATCTGTTAATTCCACAATATATACCTGTACTTATAACGATAAATATAGCTGTTAATTCCCAATATATACCTGTACTTATAACGATAAATATATGTTAATTCCACAATATATACCTGTACTTATAACGATAAAGGTATCTGTTAATTCCACAATATATACCTGTACTTATAACGATAAAGGTATCTGTTAATTCCACAATATATACCTGTACTTATAACGATAAATATATCTGTTAATTCCCCAATATATACCGGTACTTATAACGATAAAGGTATCTGTTAATTCCACAATATATACCTGTACTTATAACGATAAAGGTATCTGTTAATTCCACAATATATACCTGTACTTATAACGATAAAGGTATCTGTTAATTCCACAATATATACCTGTACTTATAACGATAAATATATCTGTTAATTCCACAATATATACCTGTACTTATAACGATAAAGATAGCTGTTAATTCCACAATATATACCTGTACTTATAACGATAAATATATCTGTTAATTCCACAATATATACCTGTACTTATAACGATAAAGGTATCTGTTAATTCCCCAATACATACCTGTACTTATAACGATAAAGGTATCTGTTAATTCCCCAATATATACCTGTACTTATAACGATAAAGGTATCTGTTAATTCCCCAATACATACCTGTACTTATAACGATAAATATATCTGTTAATTCCACAATATATACCTGTACTTATAACGATAAATATAGCTGTTAATTCCCCAATATATACCTGTACTTATAACGATAAAGATATCTGTTCATTCCCCAATACATACCTGTACTTATAACGATAAAGGTATCTGTTAATTCCCCAATATATACCTGTACTTATAACGATAAAGGTATCTGTTCATTCCCCAATACATACCTGTACTTATAACGATAAAGGTATCTGTTAATTCCACAATATATACCTGTACTTATAACGATAAAGGTATCTGTTAATTCCACAATATATACCTGTACTTATAACGATAAATATAGCTGTTAATTCCACAATATATACCTGTACTTATAACGATAAAGATAGCTGTTAATTCCACAATATATACCTGTACTTATAACGATAAAGGTATCTGTTAATTCCACAATATATACCTGTACTTATAACGATAAATATAGCTGTTAATTCCACAATATATACCTGTACTTATAACGATAAATATAGCTGTTAATTCCACAATATATACCTGTACTTATAACGATAAAGGTATCTGTTAATTCCCCAATATATACCTGTACTTATAACGATAAAGGTATCTGTTAATTCCCCAATACATACCTGTACTTATAACGATAAAGATATCTGTTAATTCCCCAATATATACCGGTACTTATAACGATAAATATAGCTGTTAATTCCCCAATATATACCTGTACTTATAACGATAAATATATCTGTTAATTCCACAATATATACCTGTACTTATAACGATAAATATATCTGTTAATTCCACAATATATACCTGTACTTATAACGATAAATATAGCTGTTAATTCCCCAATATATACCGGTACTTATAACGATAAAGATATCTGTTAATTCCACAATACATACCTGTACTTATAACGATAAATATAGCTGTTAATTCCACAATATATACCTGTACTTATAACGATAAATATAGCTGTTAATTCCCCAATATATACAAATGTACTTATATAACGATAAATATAGCTGTTAATTCCCCAATATATACCTGTACTTATAACGATAAAGATATCTGTTAATTCCCCAATATATACCTGTACTTATAACGATAAATATAGCTGTTCATTCCCCAATATATACCTGTACTTATAACGATAAATATAGCTGTTAATTCCACAATATATACCTGTACTTATAACGATAAATATAGCTGTTAATTCCCGTGTATATATACCTGTACTTATAACGATAAATAAAGCTGTTAATTCCACAATATATACCTGTACTTATAACGATAAATATATCTGTTAATTCCACAATATATACCTGTACTTATAACGATAACGATAGCTGTTGATTCCACAATATATACATGTACTTATATAACGATAAATATAGCTGTTCATTCCCCAATATATACCTGTACTTATATAACGATAAAGATATCTGTTAATTCCCCAATACATACCGGTACTTATAACGATAAAGGTATCTGTTAATTCCACAATATATACCTGTACTTATAACGATAAATATATCTGTTAATTCCACATTTTGTTTTGACCTGGAGTGTACGTAATATTTCGGAAATGTTTTAACATCGCCCACAACATCATCAACAACATCATCAACATCATCAACATCATCAACAACATCATCAGGATCATCATCAACATCAACATCATCAACATCATCAACAACATCAACAACAACATCATCCACATCATCAACATCATCAACAACAACATCATCCACATCATCAACATCATCAACATCATCAACAACATCATCCACCTCATCAACATCATCAACAACATCATCAATAACATCATCAACATCATCATCAACATCATCATCCACCTCATCAACATCATCAACAACATCATCCACCTCATCAACATCATCATCAACATCATCAACGTCATCATCAACATCATCATCAACATCATCAACATCATCCACCTCATCAACATCATCAACAACATCATCCACCTCATCAACATCATCAACAACATCATCAATAACATCATCAACATCATTATCAACATCATCAACATCATCAGCAACATCATCAACATCATCAATAACATCATCATCCATATCATCAACATCATCAACAACAACATCGTCAACAACATCATCATCATTTAAACCCATTATGGAAATGCAACGTCCGCATGTACGTAGTTTGATGACGTGACGTCACACACAGATGTCCTGTTGCTGGACGGTCACGTGCGGTGTTCGTCCACCTGAAACGCATTCACTAGGAATTTATATTAATTTTCGCAAGATATCATGAAACATGAATTTTGTCCATACGTGGCTTGTCCATTGCAAAATTATTTCCGAATAAAAAAACAATTATTTTCTGATACAGTGTAAAGAATACCGCCCATAGACGCGAGAACTTTTGACTGTCCACAGTATGTATTGTCTAGGAAAACTGCGCTGAACATTGGAGCGTAAAGAGGGCTAAGTTTAAAGTTTTCATTGGTTAAAACAGTTCTCTGATTGTAAAAAAGGCAAGCTTAAAGCAACTTGTAAACAACAACAGTATCAGTGAAACTAATGACTGCTCCCCGAAGATTACTTTATTAGACATGAAATTTAAACCAAGACCAATAATTCCGTAACTAAGGGAAATAACTCTGTAATCAAGGGGTCAAGGGGCCCTGAATTTGGAACACACCAAATCGTCTTAGTATTATCAATGTATACACCAAGTTTCACGATCTTTCGTGGACAGTCATAGAAACAAGTTTTTTTTCCGGTTATAGCGACTTCATCATAAACTGTTTTAAAACTTTATACTCACATATATCAGCCTCTGTTGCAAACATTGGTCACCACTCCACTTTCTTCCAAGTAACACGTGGAGTACGATAGGGGAATCCTTTATCTCCTTATCTTTTTTATGATTTGTATAGAATTACTAAGTGCAACAACGAAGTTTCATCCTGATATTAATGGTATTATTTTGAATAATTTCGAATATTTTGTTAGTCAATATGCAGATGACTGACCACTGATGCTTGATGTTGATGCAAAATCTTTTTAAAAAAGTCCCTATATTCGACGGACATCTATGGCGCATAGTCTGGTCTAAAACACATTTTGATAGAAAGATTCCTGATAGACCAGTCTTGGAGAAGTGACTCCATTGACTTCAGTTTTTCTGTAAAATTATCTTCATAAATATCATCTTTTGATAAATCATATCTTATTCCCAAAAGATGATATTTATGACGATAACTAGATGTGGTCAGATATGAAGCTATACTTTATTCAACAATAAAACACAATATTATATACATATATATCAACAATTGGTTACAGAAAGGATCTAAAAGACTTACGCTACCCACCATCCAATGTATATATAACACATACACATGGCTTAATGACGTATAGGGCGCTTCTCTTAGACCTTAGTTGATGTTGATATCAATTGATATAACTGCTAACGAGCATTATGTTGGTCGGAAGACCCAGTGGTAACACACTCGCTTATTACCTAGAGATTCGGGGGTTCGATTCCGGATTTCGGACGTGAAAGGTGTAAGGTCACTGGTTGCGAGGGTTTTCCCGGGTACTCTGGTTTCCTCCAACAGTAAGCCCCATTGCGCGATTCCATCCTATGTCTTCAAATCGAGCAATATAAGCTGAAATAGATAAAGGTGTAAAAAACACGTATTTCTATTTCTGAAAACAGTGTTTAAGATGTCAACCAGATGTATGTAGAAAGAGAACATTCATGTTTATATTGATTTATATGTCTTAGTCTTTGTTAATAAAACGCTTGTAAAAAGATGCTAACCAGTCATTAAGGGTATGACAAAAACTATAAATAAAAACAAACTTTAACGGGAAATTTGCACAAACGTATTCCATTGACGGTAGATATCTGCATATGTTCAAATGTGTGTAATACACGAGTACAAATTGACCGACAGTGGATTACACGAGTACAAATTGACTGACAGTGGAATACACGAGTACAAATTGACCGACAGTGGAATACACAAGTACAAATTGACCGACAGTGGATTACACGAGTACAAATTGACCGACAGTGGAATACACAAGTACAAATTGACCGACAGTGGATTACACGAGTACAAATTGACCGACAGTGGATTACACGAGTACAAATTGACCGACAGTGGAATACACGAGTACAAATTGACCGACAGTGGAATACACGAGTACAAATTGACCGACAGTGGAATACACGAGTACAAATTGACCGACAGTGGATTACACGAGTACAAATTGACCGAGTACAAATTGACCGACAGTGGAATACACGAGTACAAATTGACCGACAGTGGATTACACGAGTACAAATTGACCGACAGTGGATTACACGAGTACAAATTGACCGACAGTGGATTACACGAGTACAAATTGACCGACAGTGGAATACACGAGTACCATTGGTATACCTGTATCCTATTGACGGTTTACCATGGCCAGCACCTCAATATCGATATTGTTTTTGTTGAAATACGATAACATGAACACATTAAGTTATCGTAAGGACAGATAGCACACTCTCTTTAAATAAATATAATTATCAATATTTACTGATTTTTTTTTATATTATCATCGTTAGATAAAGGTTGGTGAGTATACTATTTTCTCATAATCTAAGGAAATGTATTTCTGAATTATCTGTTCATCATGAATATACAACTAGAAAGTCTTTTTAACCATCTCGATAACGTATGCACTATTGCTAAAATAGTCCATTTTATTTATCACTGATACACCGGTTTCTACCTGTGATAGACAAGTCGGTTTCAATTATCACATGTACAAATAAAAGGAAAATAACCGTTTGATGTACTGGATAATTGATTTACCTCAGTTATAGAAAAAACATTCTATAGAACTAATTCGAAAGCATTGGTACTCAACGACCACAAAAATCTGCCTTGTGGGGGACAGCGACAGCGCAGACACTATCTACTCAAATATCAAACGATTTTCACGTGGAATTAAACAATGCAACAGATGTTTATTTCAAACGATTACCAATTAACAACGGAGGACGAGGCATGTACAGGCAGGGCCTGACGGGAAACTTCTCGTTTGTCCACGACAAAGTCATTAAATCAGTGAAATCGTTTAGGAGTGAAAGTCGTGTTATTGAATACAAGTTGCAGTTTCCCTTGCTACAGAGGAGACAGAGATATCTAGAAACTGTAAAGATATAAGTTATTGATATTTTCTCAAAGGGTCCATGTTTTAGCTGTTTTACCAGGAGGTAGATTGACTTATGCCTTTTAAACATCCTACATATGAAGATGAAATATCTTAATTTGGCAATGATCGTTCGTGAGAGGGAATTACATATTCTAATATCATATGGAAATGGGTTTCCAATTAGTGAAAGCAGATATTAAAATATCGACATTGGGTAGAAGTGGAAGGTTATGACTCCGATTAAATCATCTAAAGATGATTAAAAATATCTAAACAAAAAAATCCTACATTTGGGACCTTTGTGTCCCTTTTATATCTTGTCATACTTGGGGCCTTTGTGTCCCTTTTGTATCAATTGTCATACTTGGGACCTATGTGTCCCTTTTGTATCTTGTCATACTTTGGACCTATGTGTCCCTTTTGTATCCAGTGCTATATTTGGGACCTTTGTGTCCCTTTTGTATCTTGTCATACTTAGGACCTTTGTGTCCCTTTTGTATCTTGTCATACTTAGGACCTTTGTGTCCCTTTCGTATCTTGTCATACTTGGGACCTTTGTGCCCCTTTTGTATCTTGTCATACTTGGGACCTTTGTGTCCCTTTTGTATCCATTGCTATACTTGGGACCTTTGTGTCTCTTTTGTATCTTGTCATACTTGGGACCTATGTGTCCCTTTTGTATCTTGTCATACTTGGGACCTATGTGTCCCTTTTGTATCCAGTGCTATATTTTGGACCTTTGTGTCCCTTTTGTATCTTGTCATACTTGGGACCTTTGTGTCCCTTTTGTATCTTGTCATACTTGGGACCTTTGTGTCCCTTTTGTATCTTGTCATACTTGGGACCTTTGTGTCCCTTTTGTTTCCAGTGCTATATTTGGGACCTTTGTGTCCCTTTTGTATCTTGTCATACTTGGGACCTTTGTGTCCCTTTTGTATATTGTCATACTTGGGACCTTTGTGTCCCTTTTGTATCTTGTCATACTTGGGACCTTTGTAACAGAATATCGTATCTCGGACTTGCTTTGTAGTTTTAGTACAACTAATCGAGTCCATTGTCGATCAGTCTGCACGATACCGAAACAGGACAGGCAATTTAACTTTTGTTCATCAACATTTGTTATTGGGGAAATATTCAGAGATACAGATTTATAACAACATAAACGTTTTTATTGAAGACAGGTTCTGTAATGTAATTTCTACTTATGTCAGGCGAGTTCGTCAACAGCACTATTTGATAAACGAGGTGATGTCTCCTTGAACACACTTTCTTGAGATAGCGAGCTGAAATAGACACCAAAACGGATAGTTTCTTTGAACAAGATCAACGATCACTCCCAACCAAAGGTCAGTCTACTCAAAGGATAAATTTGATTTTTCAGATCAGCTTACATGCCACAAGGGTAACCCATTATCAAGCTAAAGGCTTGAAGCGTAACTTAAACAGGCACTAAAGATTAAAAATACGTACAAGTTGAAACTGATCAGTTATTCTTTATATAAATCTACATACCCGGTTATCAGGGAGCCCTATTCCACTAAACAAACAAAACAATTTACACTGCAATGCAGTTTTGAGTAAAATCGACAAGTATAGTTGGTGGTTTCAGTTGTATGAATAGTTCATCGACATCGTGAAAGTGGTGTTGACATAGTTAATATAGAATTCGAGTGCCAATCAAGCGGCCAAATAGCACGGGCTGTAAACAGTAACAGCCGACAATTAGTCACCTTCCAAGTTCATTGCTCACCGAAGAGAGAAATGTTCACCTATTCAAAAGTGTAGCGAAGATATGTTAAGGGTAAAACTGAATGTATTTAAGTAGCTCCAGATGCCTGTCTATGTGGTAACATGGAAATTGTATGTTTCCGCTATTTCCATGTTTCCACTTAAAGAGCTAGAACCACTCTTCGACCGATATTATTTTATACATATGTATAAATCATGATTTTCTATTATTTTCGGGTAGCAAACGTTCTGACTAAACCTGTAATACCGCAATTTTAAAGTAAATCGCTACCAATCTAACGTAATAAATAGTTTTAAAAAAAGAATTCGAAACGACTCAGTGCTAATTCTTAATTATGCGGGAAGTCCTGCCCTCTGACGCATGCGCAAGGAACTGTAAATAAATCTACCGTCTTCCAACATGGCAGAAAGCGTGGGAGGGAAGCGGTGAAGAAAACGTGTTTTGACGGACTCTGAGGCGAAAAGAAGGAAGATGGCTGGTTCATACTATGTATCGCTCTCTGTTTGGCTCTCTCTTGTAGTATCACTCTAAACTCATATTCATAAATACTCATATCATCGAATATCTATTTGTTCGTTACCGTATCGTATCCCCGATTTGAGGGCCTCTTTGCAATTAATCGTAGTTTTTCTCGTAATCTGCACGTTTATGTGTCACATCTAAGCATTAAAAGATGTTATCAATACATACGTTAGATGATTTCCATACAGGATATATAGAGTTCTGATTGCATTTATCTATACAATCTTTTTACAAGCAATGTCACATGGACGTACTACTCACCTCTTCCTCCATTTTTGTTTTGGTTCTGACCGCGTCTGAACGTATCACGTGACTTTTCCTCATCAATATTCATACCCTGGTGTTGATTAATGAGGCTTATTCCGGCACCGATATCTCAGGTACCCTTTCAATTTTAAGTTCGAAACTTTATACAAGTCTTTATCTATATATCATCTATCAGTATACAACAACATTTCCAGTCAATAAGATATGGGTCTGGCTCTTTAACACAACAATCTGTCAGTAGTTTGATGGAATTTCTTTTTTCGGACTCGTGTCATTTTGTTATAACGGAATACTCCAGATAAATCATTCTGTTCACGCGAAATCTGATATAGGAAATATTTTAAAAAAAAATGTATTAGCAGAGTTTGATATCTTCCATTTGGAAGCAGGAAACTGACACAGAAGAAAACAAAATGATTTTGCAGATACTGGGCGATTCCGTTACCTGCACACAGCGATGAATGTTAAACCCATTCTTTTGGTCTGAATCCAAAGAACAGTGCACGGAAAAAATTGTGAAATGGAATTTCAAACACAAACGTTTACTACCAGTGTGAGTTTTCTGAGAACAAACATGCACCTGTATTTCATAGCACCGTGTCAGAGACGCTCAAATACAGGCGGTCGTATAACCACATACCAGGTTCTAGCATGACTGGGTGGCAGCACTTGAAATGATCACCGCTCAAACTTATCGACTATTGATCACGTCAATTTTAAAAACGACTCACTTGAAAGTATTCAATGGACAGGAATGAAAATTTTCCCAAAATAACTACGTCCAATTAGCTCTTCTGATCAACGCAAGTTTTACACTGATACAGTTGTAAACAAATCTAAAACGAACTAGATATGAACAGTGCAAACCAAACGTATTAGGCATTCTACTTCTGTTGTCCATGTCAACCTAGAAATCAAGTGGAAAAGTGTTTATTTGAATGAAGTCTCTTAACAGATATCGGATCACAAATAATTACAGGGAAATATTACTACATTATTACAGTCTCATAATCATACAGTCGGGTTAAGGGTATAAACTAAAATTCATGCATCGACGTGTTTCTCCTTACGGAGTACTGACGTGTCTCTCCTGACAGAGTATCGGTGTGTCTCTCCTGACAGAGTACCGACGTGTCTCTTCTTACAGAGTATCGGCGTGTCTCTCCTTACAGAGTACCGACGTGTCTCTTCTTACAGAGTATCGATGTGTCTCTCCTTACAGAGTATCGACGTGTCTCTCCTTACAGAGTACCGATGTGTCTCTCCTTACAGAGTACCGACGTGTCTCCCCTTAAAGAGTACCGACGTGTCTCTCCTTACAGTACCGACGTGTCTCTTCTTACAGAGTACCAACATGTCTCTCCTTACGGAGTACCGATGTGTCTCTCCTTACAGAGTACCGACGTGTCTCTCCTTAGAAGATACCGACATGTCTCTTCTTACAGAGTATCGATGTGTCTCTCCTTACAGAGTATCGACGTGTCTCTCCTTACAGAGTACCGACGTGTCTCTCCTTAGAAGATACCGACGTGTCTCTCCTTACAGAGTACCGACGTGTCTCCCCTTAAAGAGTACCAACATGTCTCTCCTTACAGAGTACCGACGTGTCTCTCCTTAGAAGGTACCGACGTGTCTCTCCTGACAGAGTACCGACATGTCTCTTCTTACAGAGTACCGACGTGTCTCTCCTTACAGAGTACCGACGTGTCTCTTCTTACAGAGTATCGATGTGTCTCTCCTTACAGAGTATCGACGTGTCTCTCCATACAGAGTACCGATGTCTCTCTCCTTACAGAGCACCGACGTGTCTCTACTTAGAAGGTACCGACGTGTCTCTCCTTACAGAGTTCCGACGTGTCTCTCCTGACAGAGTATCGATGTGTCTACTTACAGAGTACCGGTGTGTCTCTCATTACAGAGTACCGACGTGTCTCCCCTTACAGAGTACCGACGTGTCTCTAATTTTATCGACGTGTCTCTCCTTACAATGTACCGACGTGTCTGTCCTGACAGAATGTCGGTGTGTCTCTCATGATAAAGTATCGGCGGTAGAACCACGGCTCATGTCTCCTGATAGAGTATCGATTTGTTTGTCGCGGTAGAACCTCGGCTCGTGTCTCCTGATAGAATATCGATTTGTGTGTCGTGGTAGAACCTCGGCTCGTGTCTCCTGATAGAGTATAGATTTGTGTGTCGTGGTAGAACCTCGGCTCGTGTCTCCTGATAGAGTACAGATTTGTGTGTCGTGGTAGAACCTCGGCTCGTGTCTTCTGATAGAGTACAGATTTGTGTGTCGTGGTAGAACCTCGGCTCGTGTCTTCTGATAGAGTACAGATTTGTGTGTCGTGGTAGAACCTCGGCTCGTGTCTCCTGATAGAGTACAGATTTGTGTGTCGTGGTAGAACCTCGGCTCGTGTCTTCTGATAGAGTACAGATTTGTGTGTCGTGGTAGAACCTCGGCTCGTGTCTCCTGATAGAGTATAGATTTGTGTGTCGTGGTAGAACCTCGGCTCGTGTCTCCTGATAGAGTATAGATTTGTGTGTCGTGGTAGAACCTCGGCTCGTGTCTCCTGATAGAGTATAGATTTGTGTGTCGTGGTAGAACCTCGGCTCGTGTCTCCTGATAGAGTACAGATTTGTGTGTCGTGGTAGAACCTCGGCTCGTGTCTCCTGATAGAGTACAGATTTGTGTGTCGTGGTAGAACCTCGGCTCGTGTCTTCTGATAGAGTACAGATTTGTGTGTCGTGGTAGAACCTCGGCTCGTGTCTCCTGATAGAGTACAGATTTGTGTGTCGTGGTAGAACCTCGGCTCGTGTCTCCTGATAGAGTATAGATTTGTGTGTCGTGGTAGAACCTCGGCTCGTGTCTCCTGATAGAGTATAAATTTGTGTGTCGTGGTAGAACCTCGGCTCGTGTCTCTTGATAGAGTATCGACTGGTATATCTTTAATAGCGTTCAGAACACAAATTAATTGGTATTTTGTCCCAGTGAGTAAGACGAATATAAGTTGATAACAGTGGAAACTTTGAAATTTGATATACATAACTTTGCGATTAGATGGCGGGGGATTCTGTACAATCGGGCGTGTTCCGTTCTCTCTGATGAACAATGATGGGTACCGATATTAAAAAGCACTCTGTACGTTAATTATCTGAATTTCTGATATAATTTCCCTGTTGGGTCTCTGTCTTGTGGTAAAACAGAAGTCAGATTCACTATTCATGAGACCAAATTTGAATAATAGCCTTGAACAGAAGAAGGATTTCAAGAATTTACATTTCTCAAATTGGGCCCCGTCCCTCTCTCGTTAAGGGGGCCAAGTCTTAACTTTTATACAAAACGGATTCCCCTGCATCCATGATTGCTTCAGACCAAATTTGGGCAATAGCCATCAATTCCTATAGGAGGAGTACTATTTTAAAGAATTATCAAAATTTCCCATTTTGGGCTCCACCTTCAGATCCCTGGGGACTGAGAACCAATCCTTACGTAAACTTGGTTTTCTTTCACTCAAACATACTCCTGACCAGATTTGGACATAAGCAAATTATTCCTACTGGAGGAGTATGATTTTAAATTTCTCCTATTTGGTCCGCCCCTCCTGCCCCACGGGGGCATAGGCCTTACTTTTAAACAAAATTGAATCCCCTCCACACAAAAATGCTTTAGGCCAATTTTTTGCAATATCCATGCATTCCTACAAGAAAAGTAGGAGTAGGCCCCTGGGGGTCAAGAACACTACTGATACAAACTTGGTTCCTCTTCCCCCAAGGACGCTTCTGACCAAATTTGGTTATGTCGTTCATGACAAGTAGCGATTTAAAGTGAAAGGTTGACGGACGCCTGACTCAGGACGCCGCGCCATGGCATGAGCTCACCGGTTTTTCGGACCAGGTGAGCTAGAAATCGTTTGGAATAAAAATAAAGCTATTCAAAACGTCGACAACAGTAGACAGGTACGCAGAATGAAATATGTATCATCTAAATAAACACATTTTCAATTTAGGATACTTAAGAGCACCCAAACCATTACACCACCGGGCACATTGATCTTAAACTATTGGCAAAATCAAAGAAGGAACTATTTAATGCAATTTGAAAATCAGTTTCCTGTCCAATGGCTTAGACATGGCTTACCTCCGATCGATGTAAACAAATTAAATTTATCATAAACAACTTAAACACCACTAAGAAAAACCCAAGATAATTAGTGAAAACCGAAGCGGTTTTCAGAAACAATAAATCTGCACTAGACTCACTAGTTAGACTCACATCAGGGGTTAAAACAATAAATCTGCACTAGACTCACTAGTTAGACTCACATCAGGGGTTAAAACAATAAATCTGCACTAGACTCACTAGTTAGACTCACATCAGGGGTTAAAACAATAAATCTGCACTAGACTCACTAGTTAGACTCACATCAGGGGTTAAAACAATAAATCTGCACTAGACTCACTAGTTAGACTCACATCAGCGGTTAAAAACTAAGCAAAACCCATCATACTATAGCAGTATTTTAGACCCAGCTTTACGATCTATTCTGACATGAAGGACCATTAACATCACTTACGGAAAATTCAGTTAAGGGTAAATAACTCTAGTTTTGACGAAAACACTAGATAATGGAGACTTCCAAGATAGAGTTACCTCCCCTGCCTTATCTAAAATTGTCAGAAACAAGTAATCTAAATCCACATTTTTGCCGAAATATCAAAAAAATTACGAAATATGATGATGAGGTTGAGATATTTAGGATGTAGTGATGAGGTTGAGATATTGAGGATGTAGTAATGAGGTTGAGATATTGAGGATGTGATGATGAGGTTGAGATATTGAGGATGTAGTGATGAGGTTGAGATATTGAGGATGTAGTGATGAGGTTGAGATATTGAGGATGTAGTGATGAGGTTGAGATATTGAGGATGTGGTGATGAGGTTGAGATATTGAGGATGTAGTGATGAGGTTGAGATATTGAGGATGTAGTGATGAGGTTGAGATATTGAGGATGTAGTGATGAGGTTGAGATATTGAGGATGTGATGATGAGGTTGAGATATTGAGGATGTAGTGATGAGGTTGAGATATTGAGGATGTGGTGATGAGGTTGAGATATTGAGGATGTGGTGACGAGGTTGAGATATTGAGGATGTGGTGATGATGTTGAGATGTTGAGGATGTGGTGATGAGGTTGAGATATTGAGGATGTGGTGATGAGGATGAGATGTTGAGGATGTGGTGATCAGGTTGAGATGTTCAGTATAGGTAGTGAGGTGTGGAGATAAGACTGTAGTATCAAGGTATGTTTAGGATAGGTAGTGATGTTGAAACTGAGTCAGTGCTGAGGTTATGGTCATGTGACATGATGTTAAGGATTGAATTGTTATGGTGTTGAGAAGGTTGTGGTGTATAGCACAGTAAAATATTTCAAACAACACACCATTGAAACATAAGCACTAGCAGTCTAGAATTTATACATTGATCACTTCGGTGTGGAAATGAAAACTGAAAGAAAAAGCTAGACACTGAACAAAACAAAAGTAAACAAAAGATCAACATTGGATCAAAGTACTGTAGATAAAAACTCTCATGGTGTGGTTCACCCACCTTTAAAGAAAATAGTTAAAAACCGGTGGAGGGAACATTAGGATAAACAAGAGATAAAGGTTACAGGATAAGTAGATTACAAGTACCAACAAAACTGTCACACTAATAATACTTACCAAGATATTGGAAAATTACGATAAGCTCAAAAATTCAGTGTGCCATAAAACGATAGAAAACTTTACCACCTCACCAGGAGGAAATGTCGGACCCTGGGGGTCATGAAATAAACAAATTTGGTAAAGCACCTTATGACCCTTCCAACAACAAAAAACATTAGTTCTATCATATCTGGGTTTGAATAAAGGATGTCTGAACCCTCAGGCCCCTGGGTGATGGGAACTGTATAGTTCTCTATCATGGTTCATCTTTAGCCAAGAAAGTTTTTTTTTTATTTTTTAAATTCCATTGAGATCGGTTCAGGGGCTAATGAGAAGAAGTCTAAAATGTTAAAAGTTTACAGACACACGGCACCGAATAAAAGGAAACTGCAACAGGTCACCACCAGACTCGGGTGTCATGAAAAATGTTTATATATTATTCCAAGTTTTAAGAAAACCAGAAATAAATTGAGAACAACAAGGTTCAATAAATTTTTGGATCATCTGTTGTATATGTAGGTCAAAGGACACGGTCAAAGTCACATGGTCAAAATTTTTGGTACAACCAGAAAGATCTTGTCACAAGGAACACACATGCCCAATATCAAAGCCATATCTCTTATGATGCAATAGTTATGGCTAATGTTAAAGTTTTTCAATTGTAGGTCAAAGGTCACTGTCAAGGTCACATGATCAAAAAATTTGTATCACCAAAGATGTCTTGTTACAAGGAACACACAAGCATACTGTGCAATATGGTTATGGGCAAAGCTAAAGTCTACAACAGACAAACAGACAGCACAAAAACAATATGCCCCTGATCTTTCGATCAGGGACATCAAAAAAGTATCTAGAAAAGCTTTAACACAAATAATAACTCGTCCAAACATTGCAAAACCACATTGTCGTTTAGGAAAAGATAACTTCTTGCCATATTCAGAAACAAAAGATTCCAGAGAGATCTTGGCCCCTCCATCGTTTGCTCTTTATTTGTTCTTATAAAGTTGAATCTTTTCCCTTTTTTCTCTTTTCATCTCTGTTTTTGCTCATAATGATAAGAAATTTGACCATTCCTTTGCAGAAATAGAGAGAATAATATTTAGCCACTAAATCAAGGATGACCGCTCGCAAATCATTCTATTTTTTCTGATCAGACCCATTATCAAACAGGCACAACTAGGGATCAAAGAAAACCTATGTATGAAATTTGAGAGATCCATTCAGAAATAGGGATAACAAACTTTACCAGACAAAATCCAAGATGGCTCCTGTCGGCCAATTTGGTTTTCTAGTCAGTCCCAAAATCAAACAGGCACATTAAGGAACAAAGAGGAGCCTACAAATGAAATTTGAACAAGATCTATGTAGTGTTTCTCAAGAAATATTGATAACAAACTTTCAAAATCAAAATCCAAAACAGACGATTTGAATGAGATGGTGGGATGAAAAGATCTGTTGAAAAAGGAGCATGATCTCTAGACAGAAAAAAGTTTACAACAGACAGACGTATGGATGGATATCAAATTGTGGAAGATCTTCTATTGATCTTTTTGGGGTAATAAACAAGAAAATATAAACTTCTCAATTTCAGGAAGTCAGTCGCAACAGAACAAGGTACGTCACACACATAAATCTTCACGAATGTGTTGATTGTGTGCGAGCAATTTCTGCAAGCATTTGCACCAGTGTTGTGGTTAAAGGACCGTTCTCCTAAATCACTAGGTGAAATGTCTAAATTTGCCGACCAATATGCCGAAGTAAGGGACAATAAAGGCAGTCTGGTTAAGCAGAAGAACGCGTGAAAGAATCCTTCTCATGGTCCAAAGCGAGAGCAAGCCGACACACCAGAGTCATCTTCGTCTGCTAACGCAAGTGTCAAGGACAAGGGAAAGATGAAGCCTCTACAATGTTTTATATGCAAAAGCACCGATCACATTGCGTTCAACTGTCCTAAGAAATCAGGCGAAAATCGTGTTTCCATGGTGACCGGAACAGAGCAACACCGCCATAGAGCTAGAAACCGGAAAAGGAAACCGGAAACTTTGCAGTACGATAAGGTGGTCATAGATAGAGAAATGTCAGATGAAGCACATACGACAGACCTGTTACAGGATAGGATGCCGGTGGTAGAAGGGCTGGTTGGCAACCAAGTAGTGACTGTTTTGTGAGATACAGGGTGTAGTGGAGCGGTGCTTAAACGAAGCTTAGCAACACAGGATCAGTTAACTGGTGACACTAAGACCTGTACACTGGCTGATGGAAGTCGTCTTCAGGTACCTATCGCAAAGGTAAAGGTAAATACGCCGTACTATGTTGGTTCAGTAGATGCTTGGTGTATGCAGAATCCAATATATGAGCTCATTTTAGGAAACATCGAAGGCGCAATTCTGTAGTTTGCTTGGATACCAAGAAGGACTTATTTACAAACATTGCAAAGCTGAAGAGCAATTCTAAATTAGATGGTATCAGACTAAGCCATGATATGACTCAAGCAGAGAGGCAAATGGAAAAAGAACTTTGGGAGGAAGCTAGAATGAAGAACCAGGAAAACAAGTCGGGGGAATTTTCTTTCAAGATTCGGGGTCCACCATCGGCAAGGAAGATTGTGAAAGTGCAGAAAGAAGATCAGTAGATCAGAAATCTTGTTCGGATCATGTAAATAGTGTAAATAGTTGTTCAATTGAAAATGTTAATTCAAATTGTGATGAAACAAATGTTTATAATACTTGTGCAAAGGATAGGAAGTGTGGAAAAATGATAACAAACAACAGATGAACAAAATCAAATGTTTATTCACTAATGCAGATGTACTGACAAATAAGTTAGAGGAGTTGAAAGCAATGGTTAAAATGGAGGATCCCTGGATAATTGGAGTAAATGAAGTGCTGCCAAAAAATAGTAGATATCGTGTATCAAATACAGAACTGGCTATTGAGGGGTATGATATCTGTATAAATAATCCTGATAATATTGATGGTATTAAGGGCACAGCACTATACATACATTCAGAGTTAAGAGCAACAGAGCTAACTATGAAAACAGAGTTTAAGGAACACATTTGGGCGAGTATTCACACCAGTAAGGGTAATAAATTTTTGGTGGGCTGTAAGTACAGAAGCCCTAATAGCTTTGACGAAAACAACAAGAGGTTAAACTTCTTGTTACATAAGGCTGGCGATTTGGATTACTCTTACAAACTAATTATGGGTTATTTCAACTACCGCTTTATAAACCGGGGAAATTGTGCAACTGATCATAACAACAAATATGAGTACCAATTCCTGGAAACTGAAAGGGACACATTTATGTATCAACATGTGCACTCACCAATAAGATTAAGGAAAAACCAATAACCTAGTTTGCTGGATTTAGTATTTACTAGTGAAGATCTTGAAGTACATAGTGCATTAGGAAAGAGTGATCATGGATGCATCAGATTCACATTTGTGTGTGGTATTGATAAAATCTCAACTTCAACCAAAAAACTAAACTTCAACAAGGGCAACTATAACAAACTATGTGAAGCGCTAGATATAAACTCGGTCAATTATTTAAGAGGAGATAATGTCAAGGAAAACTACGAGCTATTCATTGATAACCACAGCATGATGTTATAAACAGCATATGGCAGTATATTGACATTAATTTGTTAGACACATCGTACCAATCAAATATGTAACATTTTAAGAATTAAGTGCTATTTATCTGATATGTCAACTTATCTGACTATGTTTCCATGGAAACAGAATAAAATATATATATAAAGTGGAATAACGTCAATAGCAAAAGGTACAAATAGGGCACCCACTTAATATGTGCAGAAAGTGTTGCGAAGTTGAGTGGAACAGTTTGGAAGTTATAGCCCGGAAAAGCCCTCTTTTGGTGTTTTCTGTTTATGTTTCCATGGTAACAAAAAATATAATAAGTGAAATGTCGACAATAGGAAAAGGCACAACTAGGGCAATGACTTAATATATACAGAAAGTTTTGTGAAGTTGAGTTGAACGGTTTCGAAGTTATAGCTCGGAAAAGCCCTCTTTTGGTGTTTTCTGACTGTTTCCATGGTAACAGAAAAACATAAAAAGTGAAATGTCGCCATTAGCAAAAGGCACAACAAGGGCACCAACTTAATATATATAGGAAGTTTTGTGAAGTTGAGTTGAACGGTTTCGAAGTTATAGTCCGGAAAACACTTGGACGGACGCACGCACGCACGCACGGAGCCCAATTTAATATCCCCCGCACACGTATTTTGCGGGGGACAACAAATAAAAATCTTGGGGTGTGAAATAAAAAAAAAAAAAAAAACAAGAATTGCTAGGCCTTCACGGTCTTAAAAATCTACCTTTTTCTTATTGTAACACGTAATACATATTATCTGAAACGGAGCTAGATAGATTTAACTATATTGTGTTAGAGATGCAAATGGAAGTACTTAATAAATATTCAGATGTAACATTTGTCCTATCAAACATCCAGTATGATGATTAAAAATTAGGTTTCATATTCCAGTATTCGTGAAATTGAGCAAAACACTCAAGATTGTTTCGCCCCTCGGGTCAGTAACGAGATAAAAGTGCATAAAAAACTGCTGTCCCATGTTAATACTTAGTATTCGATAAATTTCCAACAACTTGGACAGAATATTCTCTAGTGATTTAATATGTCCTTGCAGTATAAGAGTAGGGATTGGGCATACAGTTTTACCCATGTCCATCCCCCCGTTCCGTTCCCAAACAATATCATTATTTCTTACGCTAAATCAAACTACGTCATCGTTGAAGAGTCGACGGTCGACACATCCGTTACTAATTCATTACTCTACATGTGTTATATATAGTTTCCAGGTCTACATAAACTGTAAGTTTAGGTGGAAATGCGACACCTTGAATCATGAAATGATGATTTTAGTCCGTGACCATACCTTATCTGAGTATTGAGATAAAGATTTTATTAAAAAAACATTTTGTGTGTGCATGTTAAATTGACTCCATCCCTCATGTTCATTGAGTATGTGTTCATGCTGTTCTCAAATTTTGTGCCAAGCCCTTGAGGATAAAACCATTATACCAAGATGTAGCTACCTGCTACTGCCAAACTCTGCCTCAAAATAACGTGATAGCCCAGGAATAAAAGTGTACTGTGTACATTGTCTCGGCCTCAAATAGACTTTGTGACGGGCTCTCAACCCATTATTTCCTGAGCTATACCAGAAACATGTATTGGGATTAATACAGTTGTAGTGTAGCGTTGAAAATGTAATCATCATTCTTTATATGAAATAACATATATATCCACTACATAACACCTGTAGCGATTGATTGTTCACATCATCTTCTTCAAATTAAGTGATATTTTACGGTCTTGATTTTATGATTACAAGACAAAAGTTGGACTGATTATTGTGAATGATTAACATTTGATATCCTTACAAAAGCCAGGGTCATATGTTAGTGTACAAGTATTGGCTAGATAGTAATTGGGAGCTAGGGTTGAGGATGGCTAATGAAGCATAATCACATGTTTAGTATATAGTTCTGGACTGACAGCTTCTGCAACTGACATTTTATTTTCACAGAACAAACTAGAGTGTAAATTTCAATGTTTATTATCACTGCAATGAACAATTTGTTGAGTGCCTTGAAGGCTTTGTCCTCAGATGAAATTCATATTTACAAATGTGTACAGATATATCAACTATCAGATAAAACAATATAAATTATTTAGATATACAAATGTATAGATACCTCAACTACTGGAGTAATAATAAATTATTTAGTAATTACATAATCTATACAAATATAAATAAAATATATATTATTTAGCTATATACAATATAATTAAAACTTTTAAAAATAAATATAATGGAAGACAAAATACCATGTAATTGTACTGTACAAAGTCACTTAGCTCTAATGGTGTCTTTGGTGCGTTTTCAAGCTGCACAAAACAATAAACTCCTTACCATAGACATCACATTTGTATGGTTTCTCTCCTGTGCGTGTCCGGAGGTGTCTGTAGGGGACCTGCCTGACTAAACCCTTACCATAGACATCACATTTGTATGGTTTCTCTCCTGTGTGTCCTGAGGTGTGTCTGTAGGGGACCTGTCTGACTAAACCCCTTACCACAGACATCACATTTGTATGGTTTCTCTCCTCTGTGTGTCCTGAGGTGTGTCTGTAGATGACCTGACACATTAAACCCCTTACCACAGAAATCACATTTTTATTGTTTCTCTCCTGTGTGTGTCCTGAGGTGTTTCTGTCTGCCTAAACCCCTTACCACAGACATCACATTTGTATGGTTTCTCTCCTGTGTGTGTCCTGTGGTGTTTCTGTAGGTGGCCTGCTTCCCCAGTTTTTGAGATATTCTTTCGACTATTTGTAGAAACATTAGTTTTCTTATCTAGCCTTTCATTATTATCTACATTTCCTGTCATTTGAATATCAAATGGTTCAATATTTCTTCCTGTTTTAATATTTTTCTTTGGCACAGAGTTGCTATTCCAATGCCCTCTTAATACCTTTTCACTATCTATTCTTCTCTCCTTCAGCATTTTACTCTCAAGATCAATAGTAAACTGAGAGACGCCATGCTTTAATTTACTGTGTCCAAGTATGTTTATTTCAGAGCTGAAACATCTTCCACAAAATGGACACCCGAACATTTCTGGAAGATAAAGGAAGCACATTTAACTGATCTCAATACAAGCACACTTAATTGATCTCCTCATTTTGAAGTTACAGTCTGTTTTTTTATAATACTTAAATGTAAGTGAGCTGTAAAACTATCAACAATAAACATGTTTAATCTTACTCGTGTATCAATCACATTTTTGCAAGTTCAATTTGGTCAGAAAACTTGTTACTCATTTCCAAACAGAAATCAATTTTTAAACTTGCTAAAGGATATTTCAAGGGTAATGCATTAAGAACTGGTATAAATAAACTATTTTGCAGCTATTGAATAATGTATTATAATAAAATTGTATTAAACCAATTTTTCTCAGTAAAGACAATTACTGTTCCTTAGGTATGGACAATTACTGTTCCTTAGGTATGAAGACCTTTCTACATTCTTCTTATAAACCTTTAAAGCCATTTCTCTTGTTTCCATGATTAAACTATCAGAATGCTTCAAACTTCAGTTAAATAAAACTCTCGTATCTACTCAGAAAGTAAATTTCAATCCAAACATTATGGAGTGTCTGACTGTTTTTGTTGAATGGGATTGTCTCCTTTAGTGCATAATCAAAGATCTCTCTAAGTATTTGTCTTCATAGTTAATTATAACTAATTATTAATACACTACTTTGTGTATGAATTTGTAGGAATTTAACAACTGAAATACACATTTCCTTTTTTTCCATTAGTACAGATACAAAATTTGATGTTTTAGTAAAAGTTAAATTCTTGTGTTAAAACTGATTGGCTAAATAGATATCAAGGCATCATATACTATTCGATAAGTATGGATTTGTAAAAATACAAATACAAACATGATTTGAAGTTTTTTCTGATTCCAATTGGCTCCCTAAAAATCAAAATAGGGAATTCTGGCTTGTTAATCTTATGCCTAAAGAGAATTTCTACCTAATTGCATTCTCTATTGCATCTAGTATTACCAGGATTACTGCCCCTCCTGGGAAGAACTTGTCTTCAAGTTTCCAAGGGTTATATCAATGCCAAGTCTCTACCAAATCACCAATGTCTACATGTTCAAGGCTGGGATCTCTTGCTTACCAGTTATGTTAATAAAAGAACTAAAGAAAGAAAACTTCTCTCTAGCTGAATGGTACCGGTATACACCCAATTACATCCTATCTTAATTAGAAATACTGACATACCTGGAGTGTTCATGTATGTATACAAACCATTTGCTTTCCCTCATAGATACATTAAATGTCATTAATCAACGTTTGGCAAAAAATGTGGTTAGCCACAAACAATGTCACCTTTCAAAATGAACATTATCAACACTGACATTTGGCATATGGCCAAACCATTGCATATCAACATAATTTCATTGACTTACCCACTGTGACTCCAAGTAACATACAAACAATAGTATAAACTAATGAACTGATCTAAATTGGTCTGAATGCTACCTTTACTATAAATCTTACTTGTTCCATTAACAGTGAATGGTTTGCATTCACTTGGGTTTTCAGCTCCTCTCCTGATGCCAAGCTCATCACTGTAGTCATCTCCGTACCACACTTACAGCTCAGTGCTAGGCTAAATTATTTTGTGTGTCCGGTAATATATTTGACCCTTGTGTTGGTATGCTGTCATGTTCTGCTCATCTTCGCTTCTTGCCCAATTCACATATCTCATCCAATTAGCATGATTTTGATCAAAGGCATCAATGAAATGGCTTGGGTTTTCCATTTTTGAAAATCTAGGGGAAAAAACATAATATAAGAAAGTGAGAGGAAGACGCTCCTATAAGTAGTATAATGTTTCGGAATTTTTTTCAGAAGTGACCTTATTATACTTATTGAAGAATTCTCAAAGTATTGAATAATAAAATTCTGTGAGAAATGAAGAAATCTTGGCTGATAATTTTCTGTACAAAATTACTATAATACAACCTGTGATCTTGACCTTGAAACATGAAACTCATATGAGTCTCAAAGTCTCTTTCTTTCCTTTTTAACGAATTAATTTCTAATTGCCTTTCCTCATTCTTTAATACATAACCATCCCCAGAAGGAATGGTTCAGAAAGATTTAAGGTCATACATGAGATGTTGAGGTTACTGGGCCTGAAACTGAAACGACTGATGTAAAAACGTTTGCATCTGAAGGAGGTATTAGTTATCTTCAGGACAACAGTTCCAGTTGATTTTGCCCTACCCTAAACTTCACAACTTCAGACCTATTTTTGGTTATTTATGTATTGATTGAAAAGAATGAATCAAGGTTAATTGAAACAAGATGCCCATAGGGCCCGTATTGCTCACCTGGTTTTGTTTGGCTGAAAAGGAAAAACAATTCTAAATATCTCCTTTGTCCTAAGAGGGTCAGCCATACCATTTATAGTTCAGACCAGGTCAAAATATCAATAATTCTTGCAGGGGAGGAGTAGGATTTTAAAGAACTGCCCTTTCCAATATTGCCCCCCCCAACCCTACTCACCAGGAACCCCTTGCAAAATTACCCCTGTTGGGTCCTGCCCCTCTTAACTCAGGGGGCCAAGACCTAACATTTATACAAGATTGATTTCCCTTCACCCAAGAATGCTTCAGACAAAACTGGGCAACATCCATTCATTTCTACAGGAGGGGTAGGATTTTAAAGATCTTGCAAAATTTCCTCCTTTGGGCCTGCCCCTCAAGCCCTTGGGGGCAGAGAACCAATATTTATAAAAAAATTTGGTTCCAATCCCCATCAAGGACCAAATTTGGTCAATATCTGTTCTGGCATTCATGACACGTAACAATTTTTAGTAAAAAGTTGACTGACACAGCGCCATAGCAAAGGTTCATAGGGCTAGTTATGTATTTATATAAAATTGTTTTATCTCAACGCTCAAATCATTATGTATGTTCATATTTGCTGGAGAAAAAATTCAGACAAATTTTAAATGAAGTCAAACATACTTGACTTTTCATAACTTTTGGGCAGCATTAGGTCATCTAACACTAACCTACCAGGCATTTTCAGTAGAATGTGCCTGGTCTAAATCCTTGGTTAGTCTTCCCTTGTAAGGACCAAATCGTCTTCGAGGTAGAATCTCATGATCAGACCAGAAACCAAGACCAGCATTTGGTATAGATGATTCCAACACAGATAGGCCCGGTGGCAAAGTATAAAGGCATCGCTCTTTTTCCTTTGGTTTTAGGTCAATCATCTGCATTTTAAAACAGAATATTGTTCTCAGGTTATACTTTGAAAAGGCAAAGTAAATCGAATATGGATATAATCATTCAAAATTTCTAATTTTATTATATTTTCTAATATCACAAAGAAAGATCAAATAGAAGGGAATTTGAAAGTCCACTGTACTATAAACATTAAATAGAAATTCATTTAAACAAAAAGAAAAGATTGAAAATGAGTGATTTTGAAAGCACATTGTTCTTATCCAAACAACACACCACACATTCCAGATACAAAGAAATATTCTATTGGAGGACCAATTGTCCTTCAAATTGGGTCTCAATAAAATTTATTGGGACAAAATTTGAAACAATCACTCTTAAACCCCAGACTTATCATTATTCATGTAAGCTAAACAAAATAATCTTTCAGCAAATCAAAGGAATCATCAGAAACATTATAGTACACAAGCTTTAAGGATTTGAAGAGTTTTGATTAATCAGATATCTTCAGAGTATTTTAGAAAAATTACCTTTAGATATGGCCTTGAAATCAGTCAGGGTATTTTCGTTTTGCAAAATTTGTCAAGCTTTGTCTCTGAAACCTGTAGGCCAGGTGAGCATATAAACATCGAATACCTTGGTGTTCTCAATGATAACTAGTGGTCCATGTACAGGGCTATCTCCTTCATATTCCTTGTTGCACTCTTCACAATCTGTTGAAGTACACAGAATGGTAAGATTGCTTACAACAAAGGCATCACTTACAACTTGAAACAATTTTCATGTCTATATTTACTCTGCAATCCAGACATTATTCATGGTTTATTTGAAAGGCAGTGTAACAGAAACAATAGTGTTATAGACATGATATAATAGACGGATCATGGCTCCTTCATAATTGTAGAATCATTCTTGGATCTTCAATTCCAGGTTAAACAATTTGTTGGATTGCTTCCCTTATATCTACTATCAAGCTATTTCGGTGTAATTACTGGTAATGACAAGTGAACAAGTTAATCATTATACAAAAGAAACTAGTAATAAAACTTCCTATTATCCATCCTGTACTTTTTCACAAATACTAAAGTGACAATAATTTTCAGGCATCAAATCCAAAATAAAAAAGGTCATCTGGATGGAAAATTTATCAGAATTCATGATTCATAATTGATCACTGAGTGTTGTTTTAAAATTTACAATATTGAAATCTTGTGTCATTAGATCGAGATCGATTATTGAAGGGTTTTCCATAATTTTGTTAGTAGTAGGCTGTGTAGTGAAAGTAGGAGGCTGGCCTGCCATGTACGTGTAGTCGTGTACAGAACATTATTACGGAACTGAATTGGTGTAGGCGGCCAAATGATCAAAGTAGCCGGTCAAATTGGCCAAAAAGTTGCATTTCTGAATCGCTGCATGTCTATGGGCTCTATGATGCTGAGCTAAGCTCCAGTTTTTTTTTTCGTAATGTTCTGTTTTAAATACTTTTCCATGCTTCTTTTCGACTTGTTGGTTTTCATAGCCTGTATTGTTGGTTAACATCGATTAATTATAAGTTTAAAAAAATTATAAAATTGATCAGGATTTTTAAAGCAACTAATTCAAAATTGATAGAAATGTTCGTAAATTTTTGGCTCCATAGTAATGAAACTTTTGTATTTCATAATTGAACCTGATCAAGAATTAGTCTTGTTGATTCGTTGTTTTACTGACATATTCATGGTAGTTTACAACTTGCTCAGGAGATACAATATGTTAACAACCCTTAAATCGTTGTTTGTGTTTCAGTATCAAAAAGGTCACATTTTACAACTGATGATACTACTCTCCACACGCCTTTATTTTCTAGAGGTCTGTGCAATTCTGTACTAAATTTAGAAAACTATCTATAATCAATCATCTACGGATTTTGTTTTGGATTACTGATTATGAAAGTGAAACCAATTCTCAACTGGCAAAATCCAAGATGGCCCCAATCCGCCATTTTTTTTTCTTTTCTGGTCCCTCCTAAAATGAAACAGACATGACTGGACACCAAGAAGGACCCATACATGAATTTTGAAAATGAACCGTCCAGTTCTTCTCATTGATAAATAAAACAAACTTTAAACAGTCAAAATTCAAGATGGTGATCTGTTGTCCATTTTGTTTTTATAATCAATTTCAAAATCAAACATGCACAACAGGAGAGCAAGATGAGCAAGACAGCTCCATCAAATACTTCCAAGAAATAGCCTAAATGAACTTTCATTGTCAAAACTGAAGATGGCTTCCCTTTAGCCATTTTGTTTTTCTGATCAGTCTCAATATGAAAGTGAGCAAGAGAAACATACACAAAATTTGAGAGAGATTCATCACGTACTTCTCAAGAAATAGCGATAACAATAATTAAGGAGTCTGTTACGAAACGTATAAAAGCCTTGCAGTACTTTTATGAACAAGCTTTAAGTTTGTGCTTGGATTTACTCTACTTTATTTTTGTTATATAGATTATAAACTTTCCTTCAGGAGTTCCAGTTCAAAATAAACTACCATCCAGGAATGGAAAATGTCATTGCGGATGCATTGAGTAAACAAAACGAGTAGGTGTATATATTTCTGGGCATGTACGTTTCATAATTTTGGGGTGATCATAACAGGTTATGACACTTAGGAGGAGCAAATGTTACGAAACATATAGAAGCTAAAAGTTTGTGTTTGGATTTACTGTACTTTACTTTTGTGGTATTGACTATAGTTTTGGTAGAATGTAGAGGGCGCTCTAGGCACATGGAGCTCAATTTTTGATGGGTTGGCACCGAGTGGGGAGTGTAACTTTAGGCCTTGATGGGACAGGGACAATGTCCAGGGCTCGCCCGTAACTCAAAATAATGTAGAAGTGTTCAAGCAACCATATGGAAGATCTTAATAGCTGTCATTTTCCTGGGAGTGAGTGATACGATGGCAGCGACGGAACCCCCTTGTCAAACTTCATGTGGGGCTGGAATAGCTGATAATACAACTACATACAAGGCTGAATGTAGCTGTGAATTCATGTATGTATAAACTATGTCATTACCAGTGTAGTGTGGCTGGATAGCTGTGAGTAACTGTAATACGTCATTACCAGTGTGGCTCGATAGCTGTGAGTAACTGTAATACGCCATTACCAGTGTGGCTGGACAGCTGTGAGTAACTGTAATACGTCCTTACCAGTGCGGCTGGACAGCTGTGAGTAACTGTAATACGTCATTACCAGTGTGGCTCGATAGCTGCGAGTAACTGTAATACGTCATTACCAGTGTGGCTCGATAGCTATGAGTAATGTCGTTACATGTGAAGTAACTTTGTCATTTTACCGGAGTTAACCTATATTTACACCAGAGTGGCTGGAAAGTTGTTTGTGTTCTGCAGAACTGACACATGTTCTAATGAACTGAACAGATGAACGTTAATGTTAAATTCAATATTGTGTTCATTATCCATTACCTCTGAGAGACACCATGTTTCATATATAAGAACATGACAGAATTATAAACAGACAAAACATCACTCATGAAAGGCAACTTCAAATGCCAAAGTCAAGAACTTATCAAGGCAAATCCTTGAATTTTAGGACTTTTCGTTTCTGTACAAATCATGGTCACCAACTGAACATTAGTTATATATCAAATACCTACCTCAATCTTCATATAGCTAACAGCTGCTGAATCTGATCTCAATGGGTATGTGTGGGTAGGTGTCTGGAATGTTTTCGTTTTGATTTCAAGTTTTTCTGGTTCAGTGTTAGCTAACTTTCCCACCTTCTGAAATAGAACATACTTAGTAGGTTTAGTTTTGTAGATTATAAGAAAATAATGCTAAGGATTTACTTGTCATCAACAGTAAGAAATTTTACCTTCAATTTTGAAGCTTTCTTAGGTACATCTGCTTCTTGTTTGAGAGGAAAACCGAATGGAGTGACAAGTAGTCGATCTGAAATATAGTATATTTACAAATGTTTTAGATGAAACAAATTAAAACTCAAACAAAGGATCTCATGGAATGTTACTGGTAGCTAATGAAGTGTTATCTTGATGTTAAAGCAAGTATTCAATGGGAGTAATACACATTGATGTGTATTACCTAAAATAAAGTCACCATGTACCCTATTTGATCAACCTCAAAAAATAAAAACTCAACACAATATATATGGCGGAAAATGGCACACTTTTCTTGTTGAAGTGGCCTATGATACTTTATTTTGAAATTAACTACATGTACTTATATAAATTCAGTTTATGTTAAGAAATTATATAATGACAAAACAGCAAAGGTGAGCGGCACAAAGTGAGCCAAAATGACAGTTTGGCAACTCACAACTGTAGATAGGAAATTCATCTTTTTATTGTATCTGTATTACCATATATCTGCTATTATCCACTTTACCGACTGCAGGTATTGTGGCATTGCATCTGTGAGGCATTGTGTAACAATGTAGTTCAAACAAATATTCTTGTAAAACAGATAATGAAAGTCACAACTGCCATGTAATTCATCACTTTGTATTTCATGTCTAAATACCTTGAATTTTTACAATCCAGACCATTTATTAGATTCAAAATAGTCATGTTTTGTACTGGTGGTACTTGCATACATTTATGTTAAGATATGTGTAAGTCTTCAAATATCCATGCAGATGCTCCTAATCTGGTTGTATGAACACTTTAAAGTCATTGTGTTCTTAATATTCAATTAAGATAAATTCAATTTTATTCCTTGAGTTTTCACAACCCATTGGTTACATAAAAGGTTTTTTCAAGTGGCATATAACATAACATACATTCAAAGGTCATGCTTATTTCATCATCAACTTGCTGAAACATGTAGAAAAAATGGAAAAAAATGGTATATTCATGATGTTAGATGTTGGGGCTTTACATAAAAAAAAAATAAAGAAAAAAAATGTACCTAGTTTGAGATTACAATTTTGGCCATTATACAAAAGTGCACCTATACAGAACAAGAGGCCTAAGAGGCCTTAACGGTCACCTGAGGAATATATGTCAATAATCTGGGGATTTTAAAATCTTGCAAAAATGTAACACTTGAGCAGGACCGTGTGCAAAACATTTGAAATAAGTTTGAACATGATCCACCCAGTGGTTCTTGAGAGGAAGTCCAAAATGACTTAGCCAAACAGGGTGGCCATCTCTGCTGTTGGTTCATGTGAAGAAGATTTTTAAAGATTTACCCAATTTTACCGCCTTTTTCCCCCTCCTGGGGCCACACCCTTTTTCAAACTTGAAGTGGCTTCCCATGGGGATGATTTGTGCCAAGCTTGGTCAAAATCCATCCACTGGTTCTTGAGAAGAATTCATTTAAAGGTTTTTACATATGGCCCTTTTTACACCCCTTATGGGCCCCAAAGGGGACATTATCACTTTTTTCAACTTAATTTCATATGTCCTTTACTAAGAGATGCTGTCTACCAAATTTGGTTGAAATCGGTCAAAGCTGAATTTTCGACCCTTTTGAGCGCCCCTAGTGGGCCGTTTTTTTTCATTTGCAAACTTTGTAGACCTTGCCATAAGGACCCTAAATATCAAATATGAATTTAATCTGACTGTTGCTTCATGAGAAGATGATTTTTAAAGATTTACCTAATTTTACCCCCTTTTGCGGCCCCTATTGGGGCCACACCTTTTTTCTTCGCAAACTTGAAGCGGCTTCTCATGGGGATGCTTTGTGCAAAGTTTGGTCAAAATCCATCCACTGATTCTTGAGAAGAAGTCATTTAAAGGTTTTTTGATATGGCCCCTTTTACACCCCTTATGGGCCCCAAAGGGGACATAATCACTTTTTTCAACATAATATCATATGTCCTTCACTAAGGGATGCTGTCTACCAAATTTGGTTGAAATCGGTCAAAGTTGAATTTTCGACCCTTTTGAGCACTCCCTAGTGGGGCCGTTTTTGAGAGGTTTTCTTGTTTTTCATTTGCAAACTTTGTAGACTTTGCTATAAGGACCCTTAATATCAAATATAAATTTAATCTGACTGTTGGTTCATGAGAAGATTTTTAAAGATTTACCTAATTTTATACCCTTTCCCCCCACCTCCTGGGGCCATGCTCTTTTTCTTCGCAAACTTGAAGCGGCTTCCCATGGGGATGCTTTGTGCCAAGTTTGGTCAAAATCCATTTAGTGGGTCTTGAGAAGAAGTTGAATTCTTGAAAAGTTAATGACGCATGACGACAGCCTTCGGCTCAGGTGACCTAAAAAGCAAGCTTTTTTCTGGTGTCTGGACACGAGATAATGTGAAAAATTTCAGAGTTACATTTTCCTGAAACATAAATCATTTTGCTCTTATGTATGTAGTGATCAATTTTTGATATGTGTCATACTTCAAATTTCTGTCTTATTTGGCAAGATTTTCAGTCAAAAATCACAATATTTTGCTATTTTCAGTGGTTTTTTTAATGTGGTAACCATGATTTTCGACAGTGTTTAATACAGAGTAAACATGTATTTAGATAATGCTATATTGTGTATATGAAGATATATTTTTATATGTCTTTTTTTTATTACCGGTATATGTCTGTTTTGCACGATTAATCTACTGTGTGTAATTATCTGGAATGTGTCCCTTATTTTTCAGAAAATGGCCATTTAACTGTTTCCTGCTACCTTATGGGATTTTACCAAAGTTTGTTGTATGACAAATATTCTATAAAATTCTTCATTGGGTCTCCTTTACATCTGGTATGGCTAGAAACATCATAAAAGACAACAAAAATTCTGATTTGGCTCAATCTGTTTATTTGCTCCAGGTGATGAAAAAGGGAGATAACTCTCCAATTTCTTGTAATTTCAAAGCCAGAGACACTTGATAAGTTCATATCACATTCTATTACATAGTAGCAAAGCAGTAAGGAATAAGTGCGAAACATTTAAGTGGTCATCTCACAATAATTCTAGTTGTATTTCAATGTATTTCTTGTAGCTAACTGAACCATTACCATGGTAACTAGCTCAGAAATTGAATTCTTACTGTTTTTCTGGTGCAAGTTTCTCATTTAACTGCTGTACATACATATCAATTTCAATGTCAGATGTCTGTTATTTTTAGTTCAGTTCTCACAACTCAAGAAAAGCAGGTCTTTCATTCTAAATTATGGCAATACGCTGTTTCTGGTGATCACTGTCACACTTGGGTGGGAAGAGTAAACAAGGACGGCTATGGTTTCATATGTCTGATGTTTAGAAATCACAGGCGGCGTGTCACTGTTCATCATCTACAGTATTTCTTTCACATGAATTGTCAGTGTATCTCCCCTCAACTGCATGTGTCTCATCTTTGCTACACCAAATTGTGAGTAAATATCAGCCATTTTGTCCTTGGAGCCATGCAGAGTGAACAGTCATAGGAAACAGTACTTGATTGATTGAGTCTGTAGAGGTCACCATGGCTTTGCTAATTGTATATTGTAAATGTTGGTGAGTATTAGTGTTCATGACAGTTGATTGTGTTTCTAGTGTTAGGTTTCCGATCTGGTGTCACTTGTGGTTTGGTGTCCCTTCCGGTCTGGTGTCACCTGTTGTTTGGTGTCCCTTCTGGTTCAGTGGTTGTTTATGTTTACACCATAGTTGTGTATGGAATTGTGTTGTGGTGTGCTATTTGAATATAATGACTGTGCTCTGATTTTGCAGTTACTTTTTCCAGTTTCCCTAAGTGCCTTTTTTGTTTGTACTGTGTTGTGCGCTTCCTGTTTGCGTGGTACCCATCAGTTAGATCCCTTTTGGCCATTTCTTTCAAAAAGGGATCCTGTCGGTGGTATTTTAGGCCAATCGACCTACTCAAGATGAGTGCTGATTGACCTGTCCCTACCGTGTCTGAATGGACAGCTGAATGACACAGTCCATTGAATTTTCTACTCCATAGGTTGGTCTTTGGGGCATATGTAAATGCGTGGTGTGTTAAGCTTTCTGTTTTGTTTGTTGTTAAAAGGTGTAGAATTTTTTTGAGTGTTGCAAATGAAAGGCTTGTGTTTAGGAGGGTATGTAATTTATGCTCATCTTCTCTACTCAGATTTAAATGCTGACCATAAGGCAAATGGTGTGTGCTGTACAGAAGCAGATGAGCTAAACAGATGACGGAGTGTGCACGACAGTTAGCATGTATGCCGCTTAAGCACGGTATCACATTTTGTATAGCTGTCTGACAACGGTCTATGAAGCGGTCACCAGTACAGGCTTGTTGAACACGTGCGAGTTCCAGTCTCAGTCAACAGTGCACACAGGAGGCAAGCTTCCCTTGAACAGATCCCTGTCAAAATTTTGCTCAATGGAATTTAGTTTTAAGGTTTTTATTTTCTTGTATAAATTCCTCAGCAGGTGAAGGAAACAAGTTTCGTGTTGTATGTTCAGACCTGTTTCATTACAGTACTCTCTCACATGTTTTTTATATTGACTGCTGCCATCAGTCATGAGAGATTTCACACCGACAATTTTGGCAGTGCGAACACTCTCCATGTTTGCAAGGGCAAGTGTTCGCTCACTGGAGGACATAGACTGGTCAGCACCAAATGTCTTGGAGCAGCTTGGACCAGAGTGATCACAGCTTGGTTTCAGGCACAATTTATTTATTTGTGCTTTGTTTCCTGTTCCACTAAAGGAGAAAAGGAAGCAGATGCCGCTTCATACCCAGCCTGGAGCCTGTTGTTATATACTGTATCTGTTTCTACAGCTACTACAGGCTGTTTACCGAGAAGCTGCAAGAACTCTTTCACAAACCTCTGGTTTTCAAGCATAGATGACCTAATGATCTCTGTCATTTTAGTGTTTAATTTGTTAAATGTGTTCTGTATATATATGTTCTGCTGAGTGGCTTGATGTTCATGCATGTCAGAAATAAGTGAGCATCAGACAGGCCCACTTTGGATTTCAGAGTAGCCAGCACAAGGCTCTGATTAATGGCTCCAATTAATGGCTCCAGGTGCTGGTCCTCTTCCATTCAACTCAATTTCTGTGTACATTTTGATATCGGATGTTTCATATTTGCAATGAACACATTTGCCTTTGGCTGTAACACAAAGGCCAAACCTGTGTGTAATGTCAATACTGTATTTGGGTTGTGCAGATGTATGTAATGCAAAGGCCTGGCACAGCACAGACAGTGAGTGTAATGCAATTATGATATTTTTGTTGTTTATGTTATGTTCAGTCATGGTGACCTCTACCTCACTCTCTTTCACAGGGCGGAGTTTGCTAACCGTTAATCGAGTTCCACCCTGTTGTTGCAGCACTGCTTCAACCATTCTCTATTGGGGTCTGGTGATCTGGTGGGTTGCTTAGAGCTCCGGATTGATATCTGGCTGGCAGCAGGAGGTCAGTGATGTCACTATACTTTTCCACCTGCTAAGAAATTATGTTCATTTTAGACTTATTAGTTTGCTTATGATGCCAGCTTCTGTTTACAACAGCCATTTTCTTCCTGTATTGATTTTGTTTGTAAGGGCATGTATCATTTTGATGTCATTTGCATTAATGACATCATAGATGAATGTTAATGACATCAGAGCATCGATGACGTCATAATAATAATGATGTCATCACCAAACAAGACCACAGAACTATGATACCAATTACCTTCCATCTTACATACAGGGATGTACATTAATCAATATCATTAATAGTCAAAATAACTTGAATAAACTTAAGAAATAACTGTTAATAGACGTTTCCAATTTTCAAATTACCTCCCTTGGCATTGTCAAGTGGAAATGAAATCTGGAGTAATTGCGTCCTATTCATGTCATGTACACTTAATTTGAGTGGCAGGCAGTGTTGTAAGGGTTTTTTAACCTCTTGCCCAGTATGTAATCTTCACTTTGGTCAACATCTTGACAGAAATATTTCTTTAAAGCAGACATAAAATACAAGTCAAAATTCCATTTTACATGAATATGTTGCCATATTTAAGAGGAAAATGATCTGGCTTTAAAAACATCTGTCAGAATTCAAAATTCTGATGAGTATGTTTTGAAAATGTAAAAGAAATATTCAGAATGGTGTTTCATGTCTTTATTTGAATTTGAAAAGTGTCAGAATTTTTTAACTTCATACAGGGTTGGATTATAATTTATTTAAAAATGCATCATTTATGTAAATGTGTACTACTTGGTCATTTTAAAAGATACACTGTTTTCGGATATATCATTTTGTTTGTGATATCATTTTCTAGACATCTGATGGGTTTTAAAGGAATTTCAAGACAAAAATAGTGGTGTATATGGTAGCAGTACACAGTTTCTTGGTGTGGCCATGGGTGATTTGTACAGTAGAGAACCTCTATGTAAATGCATGTAGAAAAAATGGGCAAAATTTGGTATATTCATGATGATGTTGGATATTGGAGCTTTACATAAAAATAAAAATAAAAAAATGTACCTAGTTTAAGATTACAATTTTGGCCATTATACAAAAGTGTACCTATACAGAAAAAGCCAGCTTTACCGGCAGCCAAAGTCTGATGTCTGGACACGAGGTAATGTTGTGAAAAATTTCAGAGTTACATTTTCCTGAAACATAAATCATTTTGCTCTTATGTATGTAGTGATCAATTTTTGATATGTGTCATACTTCAAATTTCTGTCTTATTTGGCAAGATTTTCAGTCAAAAATCACAATATTTTGCTATTTTCAGTGGTTTTTTTAATGTGGTAACCATGATTTTCGACAGTGTTTAATACAGAGTAAACATGTATTTAGACAATGCTATATTGTGTATTAGAATTGCACGTGATGTCTTTTTTTTATTATATGTCTGTTTTGCACGATTAATCTACTGTGTGTAATTATCTGGAATGTGTCCCTTATTTTTCAGAAAATGGCCATTTAACTGTTTCCTGCTACCATACAATTTATAAAATGGTATTACCTAATATGCATTTAAGAATAGTCATGCATATATAATCATCGTCAACTAATGTAGTATACATTGACAACAAATACAGTGCAATTAACGCAACAAGAAATTACTACAATATATATTCATCATACTCTTATAATTTACACACTGACTAGTTAATATAGTTATAATTATTATATCAATCATGGTCGTACCTTATTGGCCTCAAATATAAGCCAGTTTATGAAGATTGTTTATATTATTGACACTAAGCAATTGTATCAGTTTATACATGGAAAGTGTATTAATTATTACATAACGGTTTCATTGTCAGAGACAAAATAAAGATAACTTAAAACCCTGTTCGTTTCGTGAGCTGAAATATTTGTAAAGATAACATTTACCTCTTTGACTTTTCCTCCTCTCAGAAGCAGGAGTCCACTCTTCATCACTGTCATCAGACCTGTTGTCCTCCTTCGTCTTTTTGTGCGACCTTTTTTCATAAAATCTGGTTTGATGGCTTGTAAACCTTCACAAAAGTTTGAAGTGGAAACTTAAAATAGACCTTCATGGATGATTTTCATAAGTGACTTGTACCTACACCTGATTAAAAGAATATGTAATTCAGTAGTTGTCCCAGATTTGTTATTTTAAGCAGACAGTGACCATGACCTTGGATTTTGTTGTCCAAAAGTGGAAAATAAAGCAAAGCAAGAGCAAGGTTGGAAAGAATGAAAATATGATCCCAAGTGATGCCATGGTGTCAGCAAATCTATTTTGATTTATTCAGCATCTCCTTCATAGTTGACATGGACTCTTCATTGTCCCCTAAACAAAAAAGTAGAAGAAGCCAGCCCAGATCTGCAAGGGGTGCTAAACAGTAAGTCACCTCTCAGAACATCATGCAGACATATACTTTCCCAGTCACCAGCTCAGGTATTCTGTTTCAATATTTCATTAACATTACACATAACATACTATCTCTTGGGGCTTACAAGGAGCAGTCTTGGATGTATTTTATTCAATAGAGATTAAATTAGAATGAAACTCAAATTCAACATATTTGAATGTATTCCTATCTGTTTTTATTTATCCATAAGATATTCTGTCAAAAAACACCCATAAAGCCTTTGAAATTTTGGCATACACTTAAGCTAAAAGAAAATATTTTCTAATAAGTACTCCCTCTATTTTTTTTCTAACTAGTTTTCCATCTGTCAAGTGTCACTCTGACAAATAATGAAAGTGTGATGAAACAAATATGTACATCTATGATCCTTAGCTTGTGCCGATGCTGATGGAAGGAGTGTACTACATGAACATTCATTTATTATTAACATAAAACTTTTTAAAAAATAGCAGACAATACAACCAGCAGGGAGCTAATGACTAAAATTAATACCTAGAGATACCATCATTTCGTATTTTTTTCTCATGTTCCTAAATCGCAGCTTCTCGTATTCAGACATACTGGAAAGTTGTGCTTTGGTGAAGAATTCATTAATATCATCATTTTGCTTGTCCACCTTGGAAAAATCCAGAAGCTGCACGCCAGGTATGACAGGGAACTTCTAAAAAAAAAAAAAAAAAAGTGTAACTTACATTTGATAATATTGGAACCCAATACAATCTTAGGGCCATTCCAAAACCCTAGCCCCACTCCTCCCCTACACCAAAAAATTGGAAGCAAGCTCAAAAAAAAAAAAAAAAAAGAAAAAAAAGCAATTTTTTTTTACCTAACTTGATAAATAAAATCAATTATAATAGTATATTGACATTAGTAATCAGTTTTGACAATAATTTGGTGACTTTTTTCAACAATTCATTTCAGTATGTTCTTGCCTCAACACAACTAACAATTAAAATATGAATGATATAATGCAATAAATGTCTTAACATACTGTTGCCATGTTTTGCTCTGGTTGACACTTGGAAGTCTACCTGTGGAAACAAGACAATAGAAAACTATTTAAAAGAGAGCAACACATGAATTGGAAAGAAGAGACAAATTGAATTATTCAAACATGTTACTGGTTCAGCTTTTTCTCATTTTCAGCCATCATTTTTGATGAAGTGCATGCGTGCAATGCTGATTTTAAAATTTGTACAGTTAGTACACTTAACATTATTTTTCACTGTATCATTAAATAGGAAGCAGATAGGAAACCATTTGTTTCGTCTGAAAACGTTTTTCAGTATGTTGGTTTTGTTTTTTTAATCCTGCAAAGTTTGGATAGCAGTGTTTTTGGTTCCATTGCTATTTTTTTTTAATCCCCGGTGACATATTCTCATATCCGATAAAAATTAGCCGTTTAGACATATTAGAATAGTCTTTAACATATTATACCGTCCCACTAATCAGTTATACTTAAATACAGTAATCGACATCGAAGCATTTCCTTTGAATAAAATAATTGAATATACTTACAAGATTTTCTATGAACAAATGTCATAAAATGAACATGAACCTGATATTATGTCTAAAGCTGTCCTCTTCCAGTTTCATCCGATATTTACGTCACGGAATTTTGAAGGCGGGAAAAAGTTCAGACACCCGGATGAAAAATTCGGTGCATTCGAATGCGAATTCACACTGTATGATTATGCAGAAAACAGTAGGCTTACACTTAATTACATCAGTAATATAAAGCCCCAGTTAAAAAAACTGTATTGGAACTGCGGGAAGCCTCTATTCTCATTGATTGTATGGAGGCTAACTGAAAAAAATCAGGCCAGTTTCTTTAGGCTTTATCTAAAATATTTCGATTTCACACCGATAGAAAATATGAAAGCTGTCAAACTACTTGATATTGATATTGGTAGTCTTTTTGATGTAGACAATTCATGTTAACTACTTAACAACCTAGGATACGTCCTTGTTTGGTGGTTGTTTTTAGACACTTAATTTGACGTTAAGAAATTAATTGTTTTCACATTTCAACTCAAATGAACATGTGTTTGGTCAACTTTTACGTATAAAGCAGTAACAAGAGGGCTTGTTTAGTAAGGATGTCATAATCTGTATGATGTGCTATTATTTATAAATCCTTTTCTTCAAATTTACACACGTTGTCTGGTGCCAAAAGATTTTACAGCCGTATCCAGACTACTTGCTTTGCTCGCAATGTATTACGTCTTACTTATCATATATACTATGTTTGTCGAAATACAAGCTCCCGAGATCTATGTTAATATGGTTTGTCGAGAAACAAGCTCATGAGATCTATGTTAGTATTGTTTGTTAAAATATAAGCTCCTGAGATCTATGTTAATATTGTTTGTCGAAATACAAGCTCCTTAGATCTATGTAATATTGTTTGTCGAAATACAAGCTCCTGAGGTCTATGTAATATTGTTTGTCGAAATACAAGCTCCTTAGATCTATGTTAATATTGTTTGTCGAAATACAAGCTCCTGAGATCTATGTTAGTATTGTTTGTCGAAATACAAGCTCCTGAGGTCTATGTTAGTATTGTTTGTCGAAATACAAGCTCCTGAGGTCTATGTTAGTATTGTTTGTCGAAATACAAGCTCCTGAGATCTATGTTAATATTGTTTGTCGAAATACAAGCTCATGAGATCTATGTTAGTATTGTTTGTTAAAATATAAGCTCCTGAGATCTATGTTAATATTGTTTGTCGAAATATAAGCTCCTTAGATCTATGTAATATTTTTTGTCGAAATACAAGCTCCTGAGAAATATGTTAGTATTGTTTGTCGAAATACAAGCTCCTGAGGTCTATGTTAGTATTGTTTGTCGAAATACAAGCTCCTTAGATCTATGTTTATATTGTTTGTCGAAATACAAGCTCCTGAGGTCTATGTTAATATTGTTTTTCGAAATACAAGCTCCCGAGATCTATGTTAGTATTGTTTGTCGAAATACAAGCTCCTGAGAAATATGTTAGTATTGTTTGTCGAAATACAAGCTCCTTAGATCTATGTTAATATTGTTTGTCGAAATATAAGCTCCTTAGATCTATGTTAATATTGTTTGTCGAAATACAAGCTCCTTAGATCTATGTAATATTGTTTGTCGAAATACAAGCTCCTGAGAAATATGTTAATACTGTTTGTCGAAATACAAGCTCCTTAGATCTATGTTAATATTGTTTGTCGAAATACAAGCTCCTTAGATCTATGTAATATTGTTTGTCGAAATACAAGCTCCAGAGAAATATGTTAGTATTGTTTGTCGAAATACAAGCTCCTTCGATCTATGTTAATATTGTTTGTCGAAATACAAGCTCCTTAGATCTATGTTAATATGGTTTTTCGAAATACAACCTCCTTAGATCTATGTTAATATTGTTTGTCGAAATACAAGCTCCAGAGAAATATGTTAATACTGTTTGTCGAAATGCAAGCTCCTGAGATATATGTTAATATGGTTTGTCGAGAAACAAGCTCATGAGATCTATGTTAGTATTGTTTGTCGAAATACAAGCTCCTTAGATCTATGTAATATTGTTTGTCGAAATACAAGCTCCAGAGAAATATGTTAGTATTGTTTGTCGAAATACAAGCTCCTTCGATCTATGTTAATATTGTTTGTCGAAATACAAGCTCCTTAGATCTATGTTAATATGGTTTTTCGAAATACAACCTCCTTAGATCTATGTTAATATTGTTTGTCGAAATACAAGCTCCAGAGAAATATGTTAATACTGTTTGTCGAAATGCAAGCTCCTGAGATATATGTTAATATGGTTTGTCGAGAAACAAGCTCATGAGATCTATGTTAGTATTGTTTGTCGAAATATAAGCTCCTTAGATCTATGTAATATTGTTTGTCGAAATACAAGCTCCTTAGATCTATGTTAATATTGTTTGTCGAAATACAAGCTCCTTAGATCTATGTTAATATTGTTTGTCGAAATACAAGCTCCTTAAATCTATGTTAATATTGTTTGTCGAAATACAAGCTCCCTAGATCTATGTTAATATTGTTTGTCGAAATACAAGCTCCTTAGATCTATGTTAATATTGTTTGTCGAAATACAAGCTCCCTAGATCTATGTTAGTATTATTTTCTTAACTTTCAAGCTAATCTCAAATGGAAAATCCTTTATTTCCAGTAATTTACATATGGTGATACCACACAATTTCGAAAGAGGTTTTGATGTGAAAGTTGGCCAAAGAAATTAATTTTCACTAAATTGATATCCTTTCATTCCTGTACACGACTGATCCAATATTTTGACCACTTTTTCCTTTAGTCGCTTTCACGGGGTCAAGTTTAAATGGAGGTCAAGGTCATTTATCTACATGCTGTTACTCAATACGATGACCCCGTGTCTGGAAATTCTTTGAACCTTTGAATACATAGAGCGTCTGTGACCTTGAATGAAAGTCACGGTCATCGCTTTAGATACTCTGACAGCCGTAGACTCGAAAATGCCATTAGCCAAATAACACGAACATGGATCTTAAGTCATTCAGAAGGTGCCATTAAAATGACGTTTGTTTAACGTAAAACATAATTACATACTTGAAATCCGTTAAGACTTGATGCCAATATGTCAGCTACTAGTCCAATATCATGGCCCGGGTCCAGTTGGTAATCAGGATTTACAATTCCAACAAACCCGACATTAAAAGTAGCATAAAGTTATGCATTTAATACTACTTGAAAACCATGTGACCTTTAACCTTGATGAAGGTCAATAGCCTAATTTAAACAAACTTGTATGTTTACCACAGCAAGCCACTGGTCTGATGTTATGGTCTACTGGTTAATCAAAGAGAGCCATTAAAAGTATTTTATAAGTTTAACAAGACATAAATATGTTGAAAGTGGGAAAATATCAGTCATTGATGGGGCACTTTCACGTTAGAATCCACTTTGTGCAGATGATCATTTGCTTTTTGATAATACATAGTCATTTGAATTTTCTGAAACATTTGATCCGAGTGACCTTTGAAGTGGGTCTGGTCAAGTTCATTTTCTTAAACTTTAAACCAAAAAAATTGTTCATTTCGACATTTACTGGTCGAGTATCATGACCCTAGCCTTTATGGTTCTCTAAAAGAAGTTGTGACTTTTAGTCTTAGAGACAAGTAAATTAACTTGGTCAAAGACCACTTCGTTAGTGAAAAGTAGGTGTTATCAGCGTCCCACGAGACGCTTTACACTAGCTAATAGGTCAGGTTCTTAAGCATGTCAAGTCTTGTAATTTATGCCCCAAACACAATAGTGAATGTACATTGAGTGTTTGTCGGTCCGTCTCTTGATTGCGTTTTATTAATTTTTGAAGTTTGACATGTGAATTCATCTTGAGCAGTGCATCACCATCACTGCGGTGTTATTTATAGGTCATTGTGACCTATATGTTCGACTTTGGCTTTTTTGTTAGACTTCACATTAGGGTCTGTTTCACTGGAAGTTATCCTCGATACTCTAAGGATTACAATCGCTCTCACTCTCTGTACCCATGGGACATTTCAAGACGAAAAAAAATCTGACCAATCACAGACTAACGATTACAAAGGCACACCACCTAACTCCAAAGTCAGTACAAGATACTGTTATGCAACCTTGAGAATCAATTGAAGAACATCAAAGGATCAAACTAGTGTTCTCATCTTAGCCACAAAGTGTTGCACACAGACCTTCAGTTTTGCCATGAGATGTTCCAGGGATGCAGAGAGCAAAAGTGATTGTAACCCTTGATATATCGAGGATGACTGGAACTGTGCATTACCCAGTTCAGCACTAAACTGCACTGATTTGTAGGCCATTGTCTTAGTTTTTCAATTGGTTTGACTAAATACACATATTGGTTGAACTTTGATCAGATGTCATGATAGTTTGACAGTACTTCACAATAACTGTATCTTACAAAGCAACACAATGGACATGCAGGTTTCACTAGCAGTTTTCAGTTCAATCATAAGACCGTACCCACATCTGATTTACCTTTAAAACAGATAGGATTGTGAGGATTCTAGTGTTAATAATTCGTAATCTTGAATAGGAATACATTTTCAGTTATATTTAGGCTTGGTTAGAATGAGAGGAAAACTTTGAATCTATAAAACATGTTTGTATAGTCTACGACTGTAATAGTTCATTATGATATCACAATGTTCAAGTGGTTTAGGCCACTGAGTGCCTTTATCAATTGCCCTCCACCTTTGGGTCGCGGGTTCGAGGCCTATGTTGGGTAGTCTCCAGGTAATGGGTACTGGTCGGTGGTTTTCCTCTGGGAACTACAGCTTTCCTCCTCCAGCCAAACCTGGCACGTCCTTAAATTAGCCTGACTGTTAAAAAGCAACAACAAATGAAACCATAGTTTATTATACTCCTTTAAACAGCCAAGACCGATTGGTTTTAATGTGTCCCATATAGGTCTAAATTTCCCTATGTAAATGATGAAGCATTATCCTTTATGTTATAGGGTTAGAAGGCATTTCATACATCTAAGAGGACGTCAGGAAACGCTGAAGGAGTCTATACCAACCCTAGAAGTACACTGCAGGGCTATATGAGGTAGAACTATCCAATACTTCATATGGTAATTTCAGAAAGTTGAAAGAAGAGGTGTATTTTCTAATACCGATCTATTATTTGTAATGATAATAATTGATAATTGAAAAAAAATCAAACAAGTATGGATATGATGATCTTTAAAGAGCGTGACTGTTACCGGAGTTTTTGGTTTTCTGTTCCTGCCCTTGAGGGTGTTACCTTCTGTAATATAAAAATATTTTAAATAATTTTTCAAAGGTATCAATGGACACACTATTTCTGGTGTTTTGTAACAAAGGCCTGTCATGATGTGGTATCAATGGACTGTTTCTTGTGTTCTGTAACAAAGGCCCGTCTTTTGTTATATGCAACATGTTTTGATATCATGTTTTAATTGGTTAATTTCACCTTTGGCAAGATAATAAAATAAATCAACAAAGTAAGATTTTGTATAAATTTATGTTTTTAAACAATTAAATTAGTCGATGTGAGTAAAAATAGCTGATATATATAACATTATCAATACTTTCATATCTAATGAAAATGATTAATTAACATGAATGAAAAATACCTAAATAAAAACCTGCAAAGAAATCATTGTTGTTAGGTAAAATTGTTTTCGGCCCGTGTGCATTTTGTTGAGCTTAATTTTTTTTAAAGTTAGAAAATTACTTTTTTTCATGTCAACTTGACTTCCTGGATCAATTGTTTTCACAACATGTACTTAAAGTACTCGAAATTCATATCAGATCTATTAATACAACGACATTTGAATCTGCTGATAGAAAAGTAGTGGGCAATCAAACTAAATGAAACTCCCTTGAAAAAATAATGATTTTTCAGTTTAAAAGCTTAAGTATAACGTATATATTTATAAATAGTCTCGGACTGGATGACCTAAAGTATACATAACAATGAATACTCTACTTGGCTGTTGGGTGCAGCCTTGGGGATAAGTATTTTAATAAAGGAAAACTTTCAATCTAGGTTTTAGATGTTATTGTGGAAAATCAACAAAGAAAGTCCACTAATGTTTTACATGCGATGGTAAGGAATGTTTGTATAATGAAACAATCTGTCTCTAAAACAGAGAACAACTCATGTTATACAGAAATACATTTGAGGTCCTTTAATCTTTGATATTATGAATAATTTACATATCAGAGCTTTTAATAGCAATTAGTTTCATTTACGACTAAAACGTTAATATTGAACGTAACAATATAAAATGTATTGACTACAGTACTTAACTCACAACAATGGTACAGAACCAACAATCTGAAGAAAATGTTTCGCTCCTGTTAATACTTTCTTCAAACATTAAGTAAATGTATATTCAAATAGCACTTTTCATCTAATAATGTATACTACTAATAGCACTAATATATTCTTATAATACATTTTAACATAAAACTCATGAGTTAAATCAAGGATATTTGTAGCACTTAATCAAGTTACTTATAGAACATGTACATATGACAATAACAGTAGCACTCATAAAGTAATAATTGAGAATAAAATAATTGATACTTGTATCACTTTTTAAAGGGACTAAATGGTTGGATATTATACATTTAAATATCTGTTAAAATAGTGTACATTCTGTTATTTATAATATTTTATAGTTTGCATAACTATTTTTCGATTTCAGAATATTTTATTGTCATGGTGGTATTGACAATAGGAATTGGGCAACAGGCAGAGCCTATGAAAGCCCTCTCCTTACAGTGCATAAACAAGTATACAGACACATCAATCAAAATTAAAGATAAAAGATAATAATAATATTAGGAATAAGAAAGTAGAAGATAGATTCAAATGGATGATTATATAACAGAAATGCAAAATAGGCATCACCATCATTTGTATTATTGAGTTCCAGAGCAGTAACATAAACTAAAAAGTACAATTAGGTATCACAAGATATTACAAGACTGGGTCAAAATATGTCCATTTGTGGTGGGACAGGCTGCAGGTTCAAACAGTCCATTTGCACACAATCCTGAGCTGAGTCCCTAAAATGGACAGGCGGACCCACACTTGAGACATCAAATACAAATGAAAGATAGAAAAGATAGAAGTATAGAATGGGATGTACATTTGCTAAAACAGGCGACCAGTGTCAGTTATGAATCTCTGAACTATATCAAGAATAAATTTATTCATGTTTGCATCAAGTATAGGAGAACCTTTAAGAAATGTATCAATTGTAGGAGGTATAGAATCACTAAGGTCAGAAAGGGAATTAAAGAGATGTCTCCGGTTAGTAAAGAAGGGACAGTGGAAAAAGAAGTGAGTACAATCTTCAACTGGGTGGCCACAGTTATAGGCAGGGTTATCTTTAAGGTGGGAATTGAATAAATCAAAATTCAGATTACTTGCAGAGTTTCTTAGTTGACATAAAATTATGTTAGCTTTTCTTTGTCCTTTATATTTGAAAGTATCATTACAGTGGAAAGGAGGAATGGTAGCTTGCTGTGATAAAAAAGTTTTTTTTATCGCATAAATAGAAATTAATGAGGGATACAGACAAGACGGGCCATTCCATTCTTTCATGAGTTTTGGAAAGAAGCTAGTGCTATATTGACAAGTTCTTGTGTGGGGCACATCAAACAATCTATTGTGTCGAAGTGGATAAGGAGCAGTATTATTGTTTATAAAAGGTTGGATAGAATCAAATACATGAGGAGGGCATCTGTTATTTAAAATCTTTAAAAATGGATATTTTGATGTAAGTGTCTTCTTTTAGCTAAGGGTATTAATCCAGACTCATTATATAGAATTGCATGACTGGTGCCCCGTCTTAGGCCAGTAATAATATGAATTGCCTCTAGTTGAATTGATTCTAAGATGTTGCATTCCCTTTCTGTGCAATTAGCCCAAACAATATCAGCATATTCTAAAAGACGACGAATAAATGTAATATATATTAATTCAAGTGACTTTCTGTCAATTTTATACTTAAACATTCTAAGTACATTTATTCGTTTATAAGCTTTCTCATAGAGTTGATGTGGTTTGACCAATTAGCATGACTATTAAAAGTTAGACCAAAGTGTTTATGGAAGGTAACATTTTTAATAACTGAATCATTAAAGTACAGATTTGGATGCAACATCTCAGAATCAACTCTCCTTGAAAAAAGTAGGGATTCTGTCTTGTCAGGATTAAAAATAATACCCCATCTATTGGCCCACCTAGAGATTTTTTGAAGATCATTATTGAGTATATTAGCCGCATCTTGCCTATCGCCCTCAATTAAGCCATATAAAGATGTGTCGTCAGCAAATAATTTCACATTAGATAGTTAATCATCACCAATATCATTAATATATAACAAAAACTAACTATTTTGTCGACAATATAAAAAAAACAATAAAATAGGAGCGACCCAACAGTTATTCATATCATTATCGTTCGGAGAGTGTAAAAAATGTCTTTGCGCATGCAATTTTAGATTCATATTAATTCAAATTCATTAAAACAAGAGGTCGTTTCACAAAGTAAGAATTACAACACGGCTGGCAAGTTAAGTTTTGGCTAATAACATATTTATACATAGTAAGAAATCATATCAAAACGGCGGGTTAAAACAAGGCTCCGAAAGGTCACGTGATGAACTCGGCTATCTCCGATCAAAACAGCGATGGGTGGTAGAAAAATCAGCGAGTGTCGACTAGCGTTAGTTGGAAGCTGATAATCTATATCAATTTCTCTCACAGAGTGTTATAATTTTGTTTAGAGTGTAGTTTTAAGTATTACAATGCTTACCTGAAATCAAACACATAGGAACAAATAACGAAATCTAACCATTAAAGTGACAATACAAGTAAAAATACAAATAATACTTTAAAGAAACTAAAAATGTAGATTGAATGTACACTGTATACTGTAAATTCGAATAGTCTAATTGCACTCTTCAAACTAACAATCATATCCTACTGGCAGACAGTCAAGAAGCCTACACACACTTGTACGACTTGTCTTAGCCAGTAACAGTTTAAAAATATAAACAGAGGTTGAAAGGAAATTTTCACTAAAATCAGGAGTAACAAATCTTCTATTTCCTCAACTTGGCAACACACTCTTTGTCCTTTCTCTCAATTATGTAACTGAATCAACTTTGCTTAAGAATTCCTAAAATAATTATTCTAAATTTTATAGAAAAATATTCTTTTGAAATGATGAACGTGCAATCTGATCAGATGAGGTACAGAGCAACTGAAAAAAAGTCTTCTTTAAAAAACAAATACAACAAGTATATGTCTGGCTTCAGGAAAAACACACATAAAAAACTACGCATACATGTCTATTTTAGCGCATAAATACATCAAAACAATATTGAAATACTATGTTTCAGTAAACCAGATACAATGTATGAGGATTCCTTTAAATGTAATATCATAACTTCCATTTTGATTTCCTTTATTCAATCACCAAATTTTTAGATGATAGAAGGCGCTCTTTGATAATAAATGTTTACAATTTTTTGTGAAACTTGAAAATTGTTTTTTCTTGGAATATGGAGATGTATGAAAAGCGTATCGTCACAGAAAAAAACAAAACAAAACAAAAAAACTCATGTATCCAACATTGGTGGATTTTTATGGCTATCTTAATATATATTGTAAATATTTCACTGTCAAAATATATCTCAACTGCTTATATCTATTCACTTTTCATCTAAAGGAGTGGGAAACCATAAATTTATTAACCAAACCTTTCATAATGACTATATATCAGAGTACATCAAAACTATGAATTCTTCTTTTCACAAAAGTAACACAAGGAAAAAGTCTCCTTCAAAATGCTGATGATATTTTTAATGTCATAAATCAAAAGAAAAAGTTTTTGTACATCACACATCCTGACGTTCTATCACATGGTGATTTTATATATGTGGACAGATAAGATATAAAGTTGAGTTTTATGTCTACTGTATAATGCTTTGTATCTTGTCCAACAAGAAAGACAACTCTGTGGCAGTCTGTATGATTGATATATTTGATTGTTCAACACATAAGTATACGTATATACCCTTCAATATATTGCAGTGACTGAAATTAAAAGGTCCTAAAACAAATATTTAGAAATAATATCACTTTATGATAGGCATATTAGTTGACAATTATATTTTATTATATTCTGATCATCCTTGGGTTCACCGATCATTTGAACACATTCTAATAAATAATGTGTTATAAATATTAAATGTTCCGGAATATTGAACCCATAGTAAGTTTAATAAAAAGGTGCGGTTATATGATATTGATTTAAACATGAGATTCTCCATTTGATCAAGTTTGACAGCCACCCAACTAACAGTAATTCCAATCGGTAGAAGTCTTCTATTTGTTCTATATGTTCAGTACATACAACACAAATATATCTAAATCTACTAATAGCATACCATACGTAAGTTTTCCCAGGTAAATGAGTTATATTGTTGCTCTATTCTTAAAACATTTTTTTCAAAATTTCCGAGGCAAACTTATCATGGATAGGAAACATTCATGTTATTTACAAATCTTTCTACATAAAAACAACATGGCTTGTTTTGTAAAAGTGGAAAACATTTCAGGCAGTTACGTGGTGTGAGTGACCGTGACAAATTTAGCAAATAATACAACATCTCATTCTGAGAAACCCCGAAACCTTGCAGTATATAAAGAACACTAATAAATACTGAAAAACTGTAACACTACCAAGAACTGAATCTGACCTCTGTGTTACAGGATTGCATGTCTTACTAGTACCTCAATTGTTACAGTACTGATAACTGCATCATAAGATTCATCAGTGATGCTAGGGACCTAAATTTTGAAATGTACGAGGCGAATGAGAAAAATGTGATCGAAAAAAGTCAAAATCTACATGGGGAGGTGCACAAAACACATCTAAAAGAAAAGTTTATCCATGAAGTAAATTGATAATTGCATAAAATATGGAAATATTCTGCATATTACACATCATTTTACAATATCAAATAACTCTCTCTCTGTTAGTAAATTTGAATTCTGCAATATGTTTAAAAGTTCACAGTCAAATCATTACATCTTAGCAACAAAACCAGTCACTCTTCCATGTCTACAATTCAAAATGTCTTATACACATGTATTATAGCCCAATCACGCCGACATGTTGAGTGCACCTTTCATTGTCATACTGACTACTGACCAGTTGATATTAAGATGGGAAGCACAGTTTGTCCACACCAACTGCATGCATTTACTACTGTACACTACATACCCAACAAATAGCAAGTGGACATATCTAAGAAGGAATGCAACCTAATCTGCATAATTCAGGCAAAGTTCAAAGGTCATTCTTCTCTAGTTGGATAACACTAAACAATGAATATATACATTGACACACATTATAAGTTACATTTTGGAGACAAAATTTCATTTTGACACTTAAATAGATTAATCAAAATATTTTGTAGTGAAAGTTTATTTTGATTAACAAGAAAAAACATAATATCGGATCTAAACTATCATCCTTCCGGCAAAACCTGACAAACAACAGCAGTGAGTATCAGCTCTTAAACATGTTTATGTAGCAAATTAGAAAAAATATAAAAAGAGTAAGTTTTTAATTAATGAAAATTCAAATATCAAGCTACATTCTTTGAATTCTGTCATAAATAAATTTTATGAGGACAGATAAAACCCGGAATTGCACTATGCTGTTTTTATATATTGATTTGTATATATTTCATAAATGCAACAAAACATCATTATTTTCAAATGTGGAGAGAAAAAATGATTTATTTACTTAAATTCACATGCTACCATTGGCACCATTTTCTACTGTTGTTTGGTTTAAAACTTGATACTGTGTGACACTTTGAAAAGATTGCTAAATTCATTTCTTCTCATTTTTTTCCTCAAGTATAATCAAATTTTATAAGTACTTGTGAAAAATATCTTACGGTTGTACCAAAGATGTACAAGAAATGCTTCTGAAACTGCAGTGACTTAATCAACTGATAAAAACAAAATCAACAGCTTTTATACAGATGAATAAAGCTAGAGAAAGTAATGAATGCATGAAAATAACACAGAGTCGTTAGAAGTGTACAATAATATCAAAATTAGTCATGGCACTGATTACAAACAGCAGTAACCTGACCAATGGATGTCATGTACAGACAAGACATATACCTGGGACCGTTGCTTTAAGATGTCAAACTTTAAAGATCATTGTCCCCAAAACAATTTGGCTAAAAAATTATCAATATGGATGTAGATAGACATGTGTAACAATTTGCACCTGATGAGGAACTTTGTGATTTGGCAATTTGGGTGACATGAGATGTTTTGCAGGCAATATTACAATTAGTCAGCTAAGGGCCATAACTGTGGTTTTGTTCTGAAAACCAATATCTAAGTAACATTTTAATTTGGAAATTACTGTATACGCCCATACAATGTGAAAGAAAATAAACTGGTCTATACTTTTTTTTATATATGAGCACAGTATCAAATTTTAGAATATGACGAAGCCAATTCTGACAATTAAGTGAAATGTACAAGATTACACTGAAGCAAAAAATCCCCTACATTTTTATTATCACAGTACATTGGTTACACATGAAATATGATTTTAGGAAAACAAAAATTTTCACTTACTTTATATCAACTGCAAAACAGTCTGTCAGTTATATCAATTGCTTGCTTGGATGGAAGCATACAACTGTATGGAGAAGTTTAAGTGTTTCACGATATTTTCAAGATATTTGAAAACATTTCAAAATTTGTTATCAATTTTTAATATAAAAATACAATTAAGGCATCAAAATCCAATTAAAAAAAATAAGTAATCCCGTCCCTCCTTCATATTGTAATGCTATAATTAGAATGTTATCGTACTCTGTTATACAAAATAAAATCATAGTAATAATACATGACACTTGTTAACTCATTATTGGACTACATAACATACTGGATTAAAATGGATCTCATGAGTAGACAGATCAATTCAACAGCTCTGAGCTACTGTCTTACAGTACCCTATTAAGTATTCAAACAGGGAAATATTCGACCAGGATTTTTCCCCAAGCATAAAAAATATCTATTTATTTCTGCCTGAAATAAACATAAAATGATACAGCTGAAATGCAACCTCACACCTAATCCTGCCTTTATCATAAAATGATAAATGGGTGAAAGCTTATATGCAGTGAAAATTTCCCCGTGTATACCGCAACAGAAGAATCAATACACAGTGAGAAGATTATCATGCACACATGCATTGTAATGGCACTTCTTGCCATTTTTATACAAGATATTTACAAAACTTATACCAGAATACATATATCCAATAGATTTGATTTCATTGGAGATGAATATGGAAAAGTAGAAAAGTGCTATAAAAAGACCATGTAACTGATACTCCAAGTTTAGAAAAAAAAACATAAAAAAGATTAATTGAAAGTATACCGAAGTTATGACTCTAAAGACCCAAGGTCACTAAATTCTGTTGTCAGACAGGACAACAGATCAGTACAATTTACTTTAAGGTCCTAAATTTAGAGTTTGAAGTTAATGATATTGTTAGTAATAAATTTGTTCAGTTTAACATTTCTACTGCTGGGTTGCATCCTCTTGTGTAGATTTATCTTTTATTTCCCACTTTTGTGTTGTAAAAGTTATTTAAGTTCTAGCACTAAATCCTAGTCATTGTGTTAGTATTGGCAGCAGATGACACAGGTCTTGCTCTGACATAATATCGCCACATTCAACGGGATCCATTAAAGTGCAGCTTTATCTTTTTTCCATTGGTAAGTTCCTGTGTATTTGAAGTTGAATTTCTGCATTAATTCATCTGTTCATCTTTGGCCCACGACTGAAAGAACATGGAAAAGCACACACACACAAAAATGTTATTTTTCACACTCGAGGTCAGAGGTCAAGGTCATTGGTAAAACCTGTTGTTAGTAGGGAACAGTGATTGCAGGGTATGAAGCGCACTTGGTGAAAAAGAAATTATGTAGAAAAAAATCAATAAAAACATACATCATTTACAAGCTCACACACAATGTAGAATGTTTGCAAAAGCGCTCCTAATTACTGCATAATGTGTTTTTGTCAGTATTCAATTTTAACTGCCATAAGATTTACATGACAATATCAAACAAGTAAATCTTAATTGAAAGATGGTTGTATTTTAGTTTCTTCTCGTCACTGACCATGACATGGCTAAAATAAGATATTTTGGTTTTCAACACCAAATGGTGAAATTTGCTCATGGCAAAATAAATCCATTTTACAGTATGTTTTCGTGCAAGATGAAATCAGCATCGAAACCCAATTCTTAGCAGGAATCTCTATAATAGGAGAACATTTGCTGTATATTACTTGACACATCAACACACTAGGCGTAATAAAAAATTCGCTCCAATCACGTGATTGGTATGTTGTTAAGTGGATATCATGTCTTTAATACTCCAAGGGTTACAATCATTTTTGCTCTCTGCATTCCTAAAACATGTCATGGCAAAATTGAAGGCACAAGTGAAGCATTTTAAAATGGTTCCTTGAGCAAAAACTGTTTCCTGGAGCTAAAAACTGACCAATCACAGGCTGATACACTTCTTTTAAAGAAGAAGTGACATCCAACTTCAAACCATTACAATAGACCATTATGCGACCTTGACTTTCGTTTGATGTACATCAAAGGTTAAAACTGGTCTTTTCGTTTTGCCCACAAGATGTCATACATGGAAGCTTCAGTTTTGCCATTACAAGTTCCAGGTGTGCAGAGAGTGATTGTAACCCCTAGAGTATCGAGGATAGTGACATCCTAGTTTAACATTTTTGTGTATTTAACAAATATGATTTATTGTAATGTCAGAAAAGGATCATCAATGACATTCTGAAATTACGTAGTAGACCATCGATATGGAGTGAAGCTGTCTTCAAGATTGGCACAGTAAATCGTATTTCCTGTGATATCTAAACTGCAGTAAAAAGGATCTGAAATTTGTTTCTGTTCATATGTGACGGATGAAACTTCTCAATTTTTTATTTTGGTTTGATAAAGGCTCACTAAATCTTCAAAATTTAGACTTGTTTCAAAAATCACACACTCGGTATATATGATATGGTAATCCATATATTCCATAACGTTCTTTATTTGATCTTAATATCTAATGTCTTAACTGCTGATCAATATTCTATAACATACTTAGAGTGTTTTATTGTTGACGCTTCCTTATATCAAACTTTTGACATTAATGTTCCAGATGAAAGTGATTTGTATATTAAAACAAAATTGCTGATAATGTACGGTCTTGTGAGTACCAGCAAACTGTACAACCATGTGAGTACCAGTACACTGTACAACCATGTGAGTACCAGTACACGGTACAAAGATGTGAGTACCAGTACACTGTACAAACATGTGAGTACCGGTACACTGTACAAACATGTGAGTACCAGTACACTGTACAGACATGTGAGTACCAGTACACTGTACAAACATGTGAGTACCAGTACACTGTACAGACATGTGAGTACCAACACTGTACAAACATGTGAGTACCAGTACACTGTATAAACATGCGAGTACACTGTATCTCTGTATCTATTGTAGTAGGGGTACACAGATATCTCTGTATCGTATCTATTGTAGTAGGGGTACACAGATATCTCTGTATCTATTGTAGTAGGCATACACAGATATCTCTGTATCTATTGTAGTAGGGGTACACAGATATCTCTGTATCTATTGTAGTAGGCATACACAGATATCTCTGTATCTATTGTAGTAGGGGTACACAGATATCTCTGTATCTATTGTAGTAGGCATACACAGATATCTCTGTATCTATTGTAGTAGGGGTACACAGATATCTCTGTATTTATTTTAGTAGGGGTACACAGATATCTCTGTATCTATTGTAGTAAGGGTACACAGATATCTCTGTATCTATTTTAGTAGGGGTACACAGATATCTCTGTACCTATTGTAGTAGGCATACACAGATATCTCTGTATCTATTGTAGTAGGGGTACACAGATATCTCTGTATCTATTTTAGTAGGGGTACACAGATATCTCTGTATCTATTGTAGTAGGGATACACAGATATCACTGTATCTATTTTAGTAGGGGTACACAGATATCTCTGTATCTATTGTAGTAGGGGTACACAGATATCTCTGTATCTATTGTAGTAGGGGTACACAGACATCTCTGTATCTATTGTAGTAGGGGTACACAGACATCTCTGTATATATTGTAGTAGAGGTACAGAGATATCTCTGTATATATTGTAGTAGGGGTACACAGATATACACTGTCACATCCTAAGATACAGTAAGTTATAATCTATGTACACTGTGTATTCACTTTACAGTATGTGTATCTTTGTGTATAAAAGGTTGACGACACTAAGTTGTTTATTTATAATATAATGCTTGAGATATCTGAAGTAAAACTATCTGCTTTGTGATCAAATGGTCAAGGATTTAGTGTCCCGGGTTGTGGATGTCTTTTTTCATAGAATGGATTTTATAGACATTTTTTAGGTAGTTGTAGGTAGAAACACCGCTTGAAATATTAAAAATTCACTATATACCATGTTGGCATATCTCTTCCTAAAGTCTTTTAATTCAACATCAGAGTGTGGTTGGTATTTGCTTTTATTTAACATTACAAAAAATTATAATAGGATTACCTTGATCTTCAGTAATTTATCTATATATCTATTGCCACAGGTAACAATAATTACCTGTATACAGGTATAGGATTACCTTGATCTTCAGTAATTTATCTATATATCTATTGCCACAGGTAACAATTATTACCTGTATACAGTAATTTTGATCTATATATATCTATTGCCACAGGTAACAATTATTACCTGTATACAGGTATAGGATTACCTTGATCTTCAGTAATTTATCTATATATCTATTGCCACAGGTAACAATAATTACCTGTATACAGGTGTATACATGACAGGATCTGACCGGCTAGGTCCCCCATGTAACAGCATGCAAGATTTACCAGAGGACAGTCTGTATATTATTTTTTCTTCTTTTGCAAAATGATCGAAAAAAAACTGAGTGTTATACAGAAATAATGAAAATAAAATTTCCTTTCTGACAAGAGGAGATTTTAGACGATTCATTGCCAAGAAAAGAAGAGATTTCCATATATATATATAATCTATATATGTGTCTGTACACTAAGATTGGTCACATGTGGCGATTTGTAAACAAAATGCTTTAAATTACAAAGGATGTAACAATGGATTCTGTATTACATAGATCTACATGTTTCCAACCTATAGATTTATAACTAAATGAGAAAATAGGTTCATGCTCCTATTTCAAGATAATGTGTTTTTGTCTGAAATTTTTGGCCAGCAGTGACCGTTTCTCCAAAAGAAACCATTCCAAAGTTTTATCATCAGAAATGATTTATTTCATAAAACATACTTATGTTGTACAAAACCTCTGATAAACCTTAAAAAACTATATACTCTCAGCCATACTTTCAAATTTGTCCACAATTTCATCAATTTTATCGTTTGTGAGACTATCTAAGACGAAAAATTCCTGTTTGAGAAGATCTGGAGTATTGGCATATCGCTTGCGCCATCTTTTACGCATGATCTTATAATGTTTGTGCTCCTCAGTCAATATACATCCTAACAGCTCTCTCAACTTGTTACTCCGAACGTAAGCCTGCATAACATTTATCGTGCGGAAATCATACATATTCTGAGCATGAGTATCCAAGAACAATTGCACAGTATCTATATCATCTTTCATCCAATCCAGGTACCCTTGTCTGACCAGCCTTTCCACTTTTTCGTCATTTGGTACCTTTACCTCAAATATTTTTCCTTTCAGCATCTGTTTATAGATCACCGATGGAGTGGGAAGATGGTACGTTGATGCGATCCTTTTCATCAGATCACTCTGCCAAAATTGATGCTTAACCCAGACTGGGCGACTTGGATCAAATGTAACAAGTTTGTCTCTCAGTTTGGTTTCCATGTACCGACTGCGACCTTTCATGTGTATCATGTCACCGCTAAGGAAGAGGTCTTCATAGTGAATCATTTTGTCGAAGTTGAGGACCTGGTGCCCTCTATCAATGAGCTTCCTCATTATCAAGGATTTCCCAGACTTGTTGCTGCCTGTGGAAAACAAGATTTTGACAGAACTTTTTACTGTGGTTTCCCTGCAAGTCTTTAATCAATAGAATATGCTAGTTCCAAGGGGACTTTAAGACAAAACATTGTGGGAGGCATCTCTCTAATCATTACCTTTTCTCTATGCTATATCATTGTTTTTACAAAACCCATTATACAAATTATACAATCATCATCATTACCAATGACTCTCTGGCTTTTATAGAGGAAGGAACAAGAGGCTAAGGGGCCTAAACACTCACCTGAGTGAACTCAAAAACAATAGGAATGAAAGTGTAGTATAGAGAAGATAAAATGAGAAATGCTATATGTACAAGGACAGAAATTAACTTTCAGACCCATCAATCCAAGAAAAGAGTGTCTGATTCTACAATGTTTAAGTATTCAGAATGTTTTTGAAATTTCATTCAATATGACCCTTTTTGGTCATGCCCATCAGCCCCAGGGAGTTAGCCAGAAAAGTCACCTTAATACCCTTCCATTCGTGACTAGTATTTTATTCTACTATGTTTGGGTACTGAGAAGAAGATTTTTGAAATTTAAGTCAATTTGACCACTTTCGTCCCTGCCTTTCAGGCCCTTGGAGGGAAGGGACCATGTAATTCACTATTTTAGTTCATCTTTGGCAAGGTAAGGTTTTCTGCAAAATTTCATTGAAGTTTGGTTCTCAGGTTTTTGAGAAATAAAACAATGTAAAAACTTCACGGACACGCGATACTAGACAAATGGCGATCACAATAGGTCACTACGAGACTTTGTCTCAGGTAACCTCAAAACATCCTGTTCTTTCAGATAGTTTCTGCGAGATAACAAGTTACATTTACAGTAATATTCACCAAATATACATATATACCTACCAGTTACAACATTGAATCTGAATTTCAGCGGCATCTCATTCAGGTCACTAATAACTCTTCGACGATAAGCCTTGTAGCCACCTTCTAACAGGACCACTGGGTATCCTATCTCTTCAAGAACAGTGGCTAATGACCTTGACCTTAGTCCCCCACGTTTACAGTAGATGAAGGGGGTGTAACTCTGTGGTTTATCCATGAAGTGTGAATCTAGGATATTAATAATATTTTGTAGAGAAAACTTAGCACCAAACAGTTTTGCCTTAAGTCGAACTGTCTCATCTGACTGCTGAGCTTCATGTGCCTCCCAGTGCAGTTTTCCGACAATTTGGAACTGCTCCAGCGAGAGGATTGGAAGGTTGATGGCTCCAGGAATATGATCAGTTTTGTACTCTTCTGGACTTCTCACATCAATAACCCTGGAAATACCATCGCGGTAAAATGGGTCAGTGGTTCTAATTATTCTGGAAGATTTCAAACGGATGGAGTTGGTTGTGAGCCAATGTGATGAGGTCAGACAAGGACACATCAGTCTTTTCCATACTTGGTGGTGATGTAATGTCATTCTGGATGACTACCCTGAAAAGTTTCAAACACGAAATATTACTTAACTTCTAATGACATACACCATATCATAGTGGTCAAAAATATAATGCTATCTGTGATGTCACAAGTATATGGAGAGTAAAAATCAGATATACATGTGTATAAACAAACAGTGCTCAAACAACAAGAGAGCCTGAGTCCTGTACTAAAAGTATTTCATAGGACTAAAGATACATGAACTCTGGCCAGTGACTTGTATCTATCTAATTCAACATATTTTGTTCCACGAAGCCATAATCACATTTACTACAGTTACACGTTACACCTTCTGTGCCACAAGCCTCTCTCTTCTAATTGCAATTATTAATATGAATTTAGCTGTATAATCAAATCAAATTTAGAAGATGAGGTCATCAAGCATGAGAGTAAGGACTTATACATATAAGGTATAATATCAACCAACACATACCAACTTGATTGCTTGGAATAGGTTTTATACTATTATTGACTTTAATTCAGGTTCATAAAAGAATCTTTCCACCCAGAAGAAAAGTGATATTCACTGAGGAGAAAGTGAAGTCTCTGATCATGCTCTCTTTCACAATGATTCTCGCAAATTGCCTAAGTTTGAACTCCACTGTATTTGAAGGGTTGATGTTGCTCCTCTGTAATACTACATGGTAAATTATTGTTTTGATATCGCTTAACATAAAGGCCATCATGACTGAGATTTGAAGGTGTTGTCAAGCATTAGTGCACCTGATGATCGTTCAACAACTCCATAAAAATTTGTGCTGTAGAAATAGTGAGAAGATGTAGTAATTTATCAGCTGTGTTTGTTATTTGAACATAACTGTTATACTTATTCTACTACTGTATCTAGAAGAGAACAACAGGTGTTTGAAAGTGGCTTATACCAACAAAAAACATAAATAAATTGATAACCGAAGAAAAATATGTACTAAACAGAAGACCATTAATCGAAGTACATATTAAGAGAATTATTAAGATGAAGTGTACGTGCATGTAGTTCTAAGATTTCAATTTGAATTGAAGATACTAAACCATCATTTTCAACAAAATGTTGATAAAATTGCAGATAGAATGTTTTTATACTCATTTTTTACCTGTATGGTACATAATATTGGACATGCATACTCAGAATTAGAGAATATAGAATAGCTAAGATAAATCTATCAAGCTGGACCCCAGTTATATAGAAAACAGGTTCATTTGAAGTATTTTTTCTCATCCTCAACAAAAACATAACTGGATTCAAGTGATAAATGATTTTTTTTTTATTGTGAAACATACAACTAAGTTTTGTACTCTTTACATATCATGCACACAATCAAGTTCAGTTTGATGACAAACACAATGAAATCTGTTTTTATCAAATGTTTGGAGTATCAAGTAGTCTGTAAATAGGCTTGTGATCTTGTTAAAAAGTCCAGAGTTGATTTCACTACTTCATCAGATTGATTTTCCATAAAAACTTCCACCTCATTGCTTGTCCGTTTATTTTTCTGTTGAGATATTTTATAGGTAGGATCATAATGTTCTACCAGCAACAGATGAACAAACTCCTCCCATCTTTCACTCTTGATCAATGTAATCCAATTATTCACCTTTTCCTTGCCCCGATATATTTCTAATTTCCGTACAATATGTATCAAAGTTTCTTTATCTTCCAACCAATATGGATAATCCCTTAGCGAACATTTAATCCTTTCTTCTGTTGGAAGGACAATCTTAAATCTGTCTCCTTTGCACATTTGTTTGAACAAAACTGGAGGAATATACAATGCTCCAATACGCTGACTTTCTGATTCAACCCATACTGGCTTTGAAGGGTCAAAACTGGCTAGAGCATTTCTTAATAGGGCTAGCCAGTGGTCTTTGTGTGGCTGAGTTTCTCCATACCATAGACCTAACATAGAACCTTTGTGTTTGGCAAGGCATTCAAGGTGGAGAACTTGATGGCCATCCTCGGAGAGTTTGTTCAGTAGAAATGTCTTTCCTGTTCCTGTGAAACCTGTCAGGGATAATAAACAAAAGTATTGACAAAAATAAACATTGTTATAAAGGATGAATCTGTGTATTCAACATCAATAAAAAATCAACAGATGTATCTCAGATTCCTGACATCCAATTTTTTAATTTTTTTGAGGGGGAAAAACCACTCTGAAATGTAACAAGAGGCCCAGGGGCCTTAACAATCACCCCAGTGATCTCACAAAATGAAACATTTGGAATGAATGTGTATAATAGACAATCATTTCAAAGTTTCCCTTTGATTCTACAATATCTGGATATTGAAAAGAGTTTTGAAATTTTAGTCAGTTCGATCCTTTTTGACCATGCCAATCAGTTCCATGTGGTCAGTCAGAAAAAGGCACTTTAACACCTTTACATCCATGAGGAGTATTGGATTCTTCCATATTTCGGTATTGAAAAGACAATATTTTAAATTAGTCAATATTACCATTTTTGACCACACCCATCAGCCACTGGGAGTCAGCCAGGATCAATTTGCACATAAAATTCAAATGTCATTCTACATTAACAATTTTAACCAAGTTTGATCTATTTCCAATAAAAAATATATAAATTCTTGGGGAAAAAAATGTCATCACTTACTTATGGTAAAGGTCAAAGGTCAAGTAGCAGTTGCAATGACCTCATTTTGGTATGTGACTCACTACATTCTCATGTTATATACATTTCCTAAATTTAAGGTCCATACATGTTTTTGAAAGTCAAAGGTCAAGAAATGGTTACAGTGCACCCCACTTCAGAACATACCATTTTGCATTCTCATATTTTCAAATATTTCCCAAGTTTGATGTCCATATATGTGCAGGAAAATAGCCAACATATATGTGGACCAACATGTGCTCAGAAAATTGGTAATATGCTTCGTTTTCTTTTTTATATTTGTATGTGTAAATTTATGGTCAAGTCTGGTCAATATATATATGAAGCGTGACTGAGATGTGTGCTCTGGAAACCTGTATTTTGTCGTTTTTGTAATTTTAAGTAGAGGTTGCAGAGATGTCACTTGTGTGCACATGTGACACAACCCTTTCTCATGTTTTATCTTTATCCATAAAGTAAATGTAACATACTCTAGAAACCTTCTTGGCATACATGCATATGTTTGTGAAAAGTGTTTATCAATTACCTGAAATAACTTTGAAAGTGAACTGCAGTGGTAGCCTGTTGAGATCCTCGACTACCTGTTTCATATATAAGAGATAGCCCTTCTCCAACACATACAAAGCATCTAATCCAGCCTCTGTTGCAATATGAACTGCCATATTGGATACCAAACCTCCTGCCTCACAGTAAACAAGAGGATGGAAATTTGGAGACTTCTTTCTAATGAAATATTCACTCAATGAAAGGTTTGTGCATTTCTTGACCATGTCTTTTTTTGCAAAATAATCACTTTTTTTCCATTTGGTGTTGTGCTTCTTTCCTAAGACAATGCTGACCAAAGGAATATTGATAGCCCCAGGAATATGGTTCTTTTTATACAACTCTTCTGATCTCATGTCAATTACATCTGTCACACTATTAGGGAAAGGATATTGGATTTTCCTGACATCAGTAGTTATCTCCCTTCGTTTCAAAGTATGAGTTGTCACCCTTCGATTGAAAACTGAAACAAACTTCTGCTGTTTCCAAAGTCTGATTGAGCTTTGGTTCATAGTTCTGTTGAAATGGAATCTTCTTTCTCATAAATGATGTGTAGAAGGTTCTGTTCAAATGGCGACAATACGATTTGTATGAATCTTGCTTCTCGCAATTGTTAAAAATAGGCTGAATGTCTTCTTCTCTAACAAGAAAAGAAAATAAAAATCACAAATCAAGGTTAATATCAAAATAATAATTAGGTTAAAAGAATAAGTCACTTCAAAGTTCTCAACTTCAAATCCAGCTCAACTTAATTTGAAATTTACCAAATGATACACATCAAGTTAACTACTACAAAGAGAATCTTATAATGATAATCAGTGTACCTTCCCACGTCCAAGATCTTCAACCGCTAATCTTCTCCTGCAGGGAATCAATTAATGTTACAAATTGTGACATGTACAGGCTTGATCGGTCCGGAACCAAATCTGCAGCATCTGTTTTAGAAAATATTAGTTATCTATGTCTGCTATGGTATTTATCCTGTAACAGGTCCACTGCATGAGTCTTCTCACTTCTCACATCACATTACAAGCAAATCACAAAACAACTTGATTTTATTGTCCTACAATAAACCCACTCCTCCCCCCTACACCGCCTTATCGTATGATAAAGTTATTCTATAAGAGTTTATCCTTTTGTATCTATATATCCTAGTGTATTATACATCATTTTTCATTGTATGGCTGTGAAGATCAGTCAATTATGTTTTTGACTATAGCAAGGTTGTTTTGCTCAAGATAATTTTCCTGAGAGCAAAACTGACAGAAAGATTTTCTTTACACGGCTTTTTGCTGGAGAAGCATTAGTGTAACTAGACTGGTATGTCTGTAAAAACGAGTGCTTGTGTTCCATCTCACTTTTCCTGCCCTTAATGTATTCCGGCTTGTTTGTGGAAGTTTTTACCCTACAATTTTTTTTCCTCATCGAAGGTGATGTCTTGTATGTAAATCCTCTGTGTTATGGGGTCCTTATGGTATCTGTGATTTTATAACTAGCATAGATACTGACTACATTACATTATTATCCTGTGTATTTTTTTGGTCTATAATCTGTTTACCATCTCATCACACTACTTTCTGCCTAACTGTAAATAGGATTAGAGTACAGCCGGAAAGTTGGTTAATTTCTTACTATCTCGGACACTACGTACACCGTGAAGTCATCAAAACTTTATACTCTTATCTTCTACTGGTTGTTATAAAAAGTTTTATTCTACACACCAAATGCCATTTTGTGTGTCTACTTCTAATTCATGCTAACCTGACATAGCAAGCTATCTTTGAAAACATACATTTCCTTGACCTAAAGATAACTTCTCTGACCTCCTGGAACTTTGAAAGAAGGTCAGAATAATTTTTATTCACAAACTTTGTTTAATTCCTTTCAATGAAGCTTTTTGTCCAACATCAACATTTTGATTCTGCAGAAAAAGTTGTAGGAAGATTTTCTCATACATATAGTTGACCCCTGTGACCATTGAAAAAGTGTCAAAGGAATTATATTCACAAACTTTGTAGGACTTTTTCAATGGAAAGCTACCGATAAAATATATTTCTAGGGCTATCAGTGTTTCAGATAAGTTGTCATTTTGACATATCTCACACCTGTGACCATTTTTATTCGCAAGTTAAATTTGCGTTGCTCCTTCAACGGACTTAGATATGTCTTGCACGTCCAATAAAGTTATTATCAGGTTCAGGTTGTTTTTTTTTTTTTGTATATTTTGTACTCTATTGGCCATGACCTTTCGTCATTACAGATGAATTCGCGTAAAAGTGAAAATCACAAGTGACGATCATTTCAGAAATGCAAACAGTCCGAAACATGCCCCCACATTCTAAGCAGGTTATCTCTTATTGGCTTCAGAAATATTCTGTAGTTCGTACATATTACGTTTATATTACTGCACATGTCTGTGGGTAAAACGACTTTCGACCATGTACATGCCAATACTAAGCTGACATACAATGATCTGTCGGAGTGCAAATTACACTGTATGTCTCATATTCATAAACTACCTTATTGCTGCCACGATGGCGGTTGTTGACAAGGCTGTAATCTACTGGTGTGTTCCAACCTTTCGTGGATTAAGCGGCCATCTTGACGCAAGGGCGATAATTCTGTCACTTTTGCATCGTTTTTATTTATTTTTTTTTTTGTCATTGTCAAGTTGCCAAAAGCCAAAGATGAATCGAGAAACAATCGCTACCAAGCTGGAATATATCGTGTTTCATGACGTTTTTGATAGAAAAGCAATACTAGTATAGGAATGGGGCGTGGAATGATGCGATAAATATTTGCGTATACTATTTGTACTAAAGTATTTGTAAGACTGTCTTATGCAATATCATTATATTAAGGACGAAGGGACGAGAAGTATCTGTATCTGTATCGGTACGTTGTAGATCCCGTTTCCGGTTTTAATACAACGGATGAGAGAGTTAAGGATGCCCGACGGCGCCCTTGAATGCCTCCAATGTTGGGGCACATACTATTTTGTCATCCAGGTGGTTCCAATCGATGACTGTTCTCACGAAGAAAGAGTCCCTGTACTGTTCACAGTTGTGTGTTGGTACTGTGTAGGGTTTTGAGTTGTTGTTGATCCTTTTTTTCTACCATGTTTGCTGAGATGTAGCTGTCAAATTTTTTAGCTCTAACATTTCTCCTCGGCCTTTGTTTTGTAAGGTGATTTTCTGGGGGTATAGATGGTAGTAACCCCTCCACTACTTTATACATGAAGATCACTCTGTTGCGCGCGCCTTGTCTGAAGGTGATAGAAGCTTCAGGTCCTCCAGCATCCGAGTGACACATCCCTCCTCCCTTGATCTATAGTCATTTTTTATGAATCTTGCCGCGAGTCTTGTATAAAGTTTCAGGTGACTGTAAAACTAGACAGATATAATGACATAAGAGAATTTATATAAAGTTGTAAATATACTTGTACTCACATAGTTCCGTAAATTTGCCAACTATATATAGTAAAGTAATATGTCTTTCACTATTGATACCAGGGACGTTGATACAGTCTGTAGGAGAAAGTTCAGTGTCGTAAAAGAAACATTAGTTTTAGAACAAAAAACAAATATTGATCTTAATATATTGATTTGTGGTCAAAATCGGAGTTTCTGAAGGCCCTATAGATTTTTGTCAGTTTCTTAAAATAAAAAATGTTTAAATTTTGTCCAGTGATTATTCTTTTAGAATTGAATATCCCTTTTCGTGTATGTATCACCTTTGACAGATTTTTTTTCTTATTTCATTTGTCATCTTGTTGTCCAAGGGGAGTCACTCGTCCTGACTGTGATTAACTTTTCTTAGATGTTAATAAGGTCTATTTAGGTCGTAATTTCAATAATTGCAGGTTCCCGTGTATTTGGAATACTTCGCCTAAAATAAGTAGGACATACAACCTATAATTATTCAGTCTAAGAACTTTTCTCCTACTTTACGTTTATCAACATTTCTGGTCCATCCAGCATCACATGAACTTGATGAATGTTCAAATTGCCGCCGTCCGTTAACATGAAATAGCTGCTGGACTGTCATCTATGATTCGACATCACTTGATTGAATGGTTATTTTTTATTATTCCTGAGAAGTACTTAACGGATCTTTTCTTTTTCATATACAGGTTTCCTGCAACCCTGATCCCTAGTTGTGTTCCATTAATTTTGGGACTGATCAGTAAGAGAAATGGCTGACGGCCGACCAACTTTTGACAATGAAAGATTATTATCGCTATTTCTCGAGAGAAAATGGATGGATCTTCCTCAAATTTTATATGTCGGTTCTGTGATTGTGGGAATGGTCAGAAAAACAAAATGGCTGAAAGACGGTCATTGTGGATTGCCGCATTGAAAGAATGTTATCATGATTTGCGATCATCAGACTGAGCAGAGACGTATATAGACGTGATATATACGTCTCCGGACTGTGGAGTACCGAATGGATCGTTCTCTAATTTCAAACGGAGATTTCTTTAACTCCCATAAGATTTTGGGGCTGATAAAGAAAATGACTAAATGACGACCGTCATGAAATTGTCAGTTGAAAACTATTATCGCAATTGAGAGGAACTTTCAAATTTCATGTACATTGTGTGATGATATCGGGATACGGGGGAGGGAGATTTCAAAGGAAGTTCCTCCATCTTGGAATTTGCTGGAGTGCGTGATGTGATCACTTTTTGCTTACTTACCATTTCCAGGGACGTAGATCATCTATGTCCCTGCCATTTCTGTATCTTTTTCTGCAATAGATCCTGTGTAATTTGACTGGCAGGTTGGTTTTGACGACGCCATTGATGTTTTTAGCTATAGTAAAGTACGTAATTCGACTGCCATTTGATGTTTTTAGCTATAGTAAAGTACTTTTTCTGCTATATAAAGTATCCTGTGTAATTTTTTAGCTATAGGCAGGTTGGTTTTGGCGACGTCATTAATATTTTTAGCTATAGTAAAGTACGTAATGCGACTGGCGGGTTGGTTTAGACGAGGTCATTGATGTTTTTAGCTATAGTAAAGTACGTAATTCGACTGACGGGGTGGTTTTGACGACGTCATTGATGTATCTAGCTATAGTAAAGTACGTGGCCTATTCTCCCAATAGGTCTTACAATTCGCTACCAGAAAAATTCAGTTGTCCATTGGTTCAAAACATCTAGATTTTAGATCCTATGTATGTAACTATAATTCACTTTATGAATTACAATAGTTGGCCACGCACACAAATTGTCAAGATCAATGCTGAGTCCTTTGAAACACTGCTGAAGGTCAAGTGAAGTTCCATACCATCACGATCTTATTACAAAAGAAAACAAGGTATATTTCTGGTATTGAAAACAGATTCAAACTAATTTCGTGTTCCTCCGTTGATGTACGATATAAATCAAACCACAGTAGTATTATTTCTTTCAAATTTTCTTTATTTAACATTTTTACTCTTCTTTTGATGTAGCGGTACGGAATGTCACCAACAAATAAGCAATTTTATTCATCTACCATAGTGATATTAAGGTAAAAATCAGAGCTCAAACTATTCCATTGCTTTCGCTAAATATAAATATTTTGATACATTGTCCAAAATATGTTTTTAAGACAATGCAAATCCAAATGTCTCATTCAGCACAATTTTAAGATTTGTGACGGTGAAGACACCATCGTTACGGTATGAAAAGCGTGTGTTGGTACTGATATTTGTGGTCATTTGTAGACTATTGGACGACAAAATACAATTAATTATACATTTTGCTTAAATTTAGAAATCTTATTTATCAACTTGTGGAACAAACACCATGTATGAAAAATAACAGGAAACAACAAACGTATTTACATTGAATCAATAATAACAACAAAAATTGTTTACATACAAAGTACGTAAAAACTTTCACAATACCAAATATCAATCTAAATCTAAATGTTTACAAATGTTAGTCCAAAGACCAGGATCTGATTGGTCATGACGTTTGGTTACTTGGGTGGGTTCTGGTATCATTGTAATGACGCTAGAAAAAATATACCAAATAACATTATCAATCAACGGCCAAAAAAACCTGTTCTTTCCTATGCAGTGCATCGTTTTGACCTCAACTGAATCATGATCTATATCCTGTATAATGCCTGGATATGGTCTCCCATCATACTCAACAATACACCACTTACCAATTTGATCCGGTTCTTGCAGTAACTGGATGAGCCCAGCTGAAGATATTGAGGCTTCCACATGACCTGCTTGATTTTCAGCAGACCTGCCTTTGTCACTTCCTAAGGCCACCTCTTCTATATTGGTAGGACCTTCACTTACATGCTCTATCTCATTTTCTTCAGTAATGTGAACCTTTTTCGGCTCGAAACAGTCGCATTCACGTGGCCTTTTACAAAAGCATAAAAGGCATCTTACCTTAATGGAGGGTGTTCCCCGGTCGCTTAAAACCTGATGCAGGAACATTGTACCGGGGACTGCTTTAACTGTACTTGGAATGGTAACATCGAACATTTGCATCGGTGATGTATCTGCCATAACCCACTACTTTATCAGCAGAACGTTTAATGGTTGCTCCGATGCCATCAGGAGCGCCTTTTCCATGGCCATATTAAGAAAAATTCCAACTGGCGTATTTGAAGCCATACGCTGAATGAATGCGAGATTTGAACAAATGGATTTTTTTTCTAGACCGATATTGAGACGTCGGCCCATCACTTACAATATGAATCGTGTCTACTTGGGATTTAGAAACCTTTATGTCTTTAAAGACTGGATCAGGGTGTGCCCATGTGGCGGCGGGATCATGCCGGGTATTTTTAGCGATTGAACAGAAAGAGTTGGTGTCTGTTTTAGTATAGTACACACCAGTATGAAGTGCAACTTGGTGTCGGGATGCGCCAAAATGCATCGACTGAACCTCATCAGCCATCTTGCAAGCGTAATTCTCAGAGAATATGAATTATGGCCTCGTTTTCACATAAGCCATCTTTCAGATTTTTCAGTATGTTGTATTGATCGAATACGTTGCACACATGTCTACAAAACTTACCTTTCAAACTTTGAGATGTTTCATCCAGTAACTGGTGCAGAAGCATGTGTTCTTTCCCTTTAACAGTGACATGGACATTGATTTTCTGTACTTCACCATTAGGCTTTTCTATAGTTCTTTCTTCTGTTTTGTTGACCCACTTGTGCACCCGTACTTGCATGTTCTGATTAATATCACTTTGCCAAGGCAATCTTCTCCATACATACACTCTTTCTTATTCGTATCACAACATACTTTAGCACATACTTCGTTCAGATTTTTTGTTTCAAGGACTTTGCAATCAACTAATCTCTCAACTAGAAATTTCATATTTTCATGAATTTTGGATGAACACGTGTCTCGGCCGGAACAATTTGGCTCAACAATTTTCAGCAAGAAATTGTTTGTGTAAGGCAATCAGATTGTCACACAGAAGGCGTTTTTGTTTTTTCATTTTGTTCCGAGTGATAGTATCTCTCTTTCCAGGCATCATTTTGCTGTTGCAATCCTTTTCAAGAAATGATTCCACTTTCTTCTTTAGTTGAAGACTGACGCTATTTTTCTTTCTGTAGACAATTTGTTTTGTTCTACATATGTTTGAATTGAGACATGATCTTGAAATCCCCAGATCAGATGGAGAATATTTCAACATCCTGTATTTTTTCAGTATGTAAATAACTTTCGATACAACTTGTTTTCCCTTTTCTGTCTTCTGCTACTGCATCTTCTGACGCAATTCTGTAACTACAGCACTGTTGAATAACAGCTTCTTCTTAACATCACTGGGAATACTGACACCCTGGAGTTGTTGCTTTAATGCTGCGCGAGGGCTTTTAGTCCCGGTTGTACTCTCTATGTCGGTATTTTCGTAGTTGTTTCTGTTTCCTTTGCTCATGTCTGGATTCATTTTCTTTTCCAATCTCTGTCATCTCTTCTTGAATTTTGATTTGTCTCTTTGTGCTTTAAATATTTCGACCTCAAGCTGCTTATTTCGTCTTTTCACTTACTTCCGTCCACGACTTTTTCTGTCGCTCTCATTATCCTGTGACGGTCCCGGAGACGATGGAGGAGTAAACATCACTGCTGATAATTCCTTTTTCTTTTCATCCTTTCTCGTTTCTCTTTTCGCCATTTTCGGCGTAGCTTCCTCTGCTCACGTTCTGGTAGTGATTTTATACTAGGTCTTTCGCTTCTGGCTTTTTCTTTTTTTGTATCTTTCTTTTTCTTTTGCGAGACACTCGGCGTATGGAACTTAATCATTCTTTATATTCTGTCTGTATTTCCGCGCCCTTTTGCTGCGGTCATTCACATCTTTATATAGCTGGTGCTCCTTATTCAGCAGAATTTGTTTATCGAGTTTTGCAGAAAAATCATTATATTTCCACCAACGTTCTGTAATGATGGGTTCACAAAAATCAACAAGATGATACCGACTGTATCCTTTTGTCTGTCTAAATCCTTTTCTGCTTCTATAATATCTTTCTCAGTTTGAAGTAATTTGTATTTCAGTACCTTGTTTTCCAATTGGTGTTAAGCTTTTACATGTATTTATCTTTTTCAATGTTTTTTTAATTTTCAACGTACAAAATTCCGTACCGTCAGGTCGTGGTCTGTACCGTCACGGCAAATTATAAAAGAACGTGACGGTACGGAATTATTTAAAGTTATCAAGCAATAATGTTTTAATCCGTGACGTGTGGGACAATCGAAAATACTATTAATATCTCTTCAAAATAATTATTTTTTTGCAATTTTCTGACTTATTGATTCTCAGCTGTACTATAAGTAGGAATGTGAACGGTATTAAAGGTATTAAAGGTACAATCGAGCAAACTATTACTTACTTTGAGGTGGTCTATTTCTCAGCGGTCATGGCATGTAGAAAATTGAACGGGTGTCATTTACGTCATCAATAGTTTGTGTGGCGCCAGAACTTAAATGATCTTTATTCACGCTTTGATCACAAGTGACGAAATTCAGGCTGTGACGGTAAAAAAAAGGATAATCGCGAGACCGATGTTTGTTGTTGAATTAAATCGAAATGTGAAAACACAGACGAAAATACCTGTTTGTAGATAGAAAACAGCATTTCAGTCTAGTGTTAGACAATCAGTGTTACTTTTTTTCTGTATGAGTAGCTATTGACAGTATTTCTCTGCATTTCATACTGTGACATTACCGTCACACAGGAAACCCGATTATAATTTTTACTGTCACGATTGAATTTGGTAAAAATATCTTTAAATACTAAATTATTTCATAGACTGAATTTTATTTATAATACTGAATGTATATATGAACTTTATTAACAGAAAATATCCTAAGATTTTCAAGTAGCTAATAAGGTAGAAGGCTGCGACGAAATACGGGACGGAAAATGTAACACTGAGAGAATGATCCACGTAATTCGACTGGCGGGTTGGTTTTGATGACGTCATTGATGTTTTGGCTATGGAAGAGTACATATTTCGACTGACGGGTTGGTTTTGATGACGTCAATGAGTTTTCGGCTGTGCCGTAGAGGGTATATTTTTTACAACGGTATATGACTTGTATGGCGTGTTTGGCGTGTCTTGTTTGTATTTTGCATGCAAAAACATAAGATTGAGGGTTTTTTATCATAAAATATAACTATTTTACTGACAGTAAAAGCATGAAATTGTTACGAATACACATATAGGTAGCTGTATGTAAACCATCCAAAGATGGTCGAAGGGGAGGTAACTTGATGAATGAGACTTTGAGTAAAAGCATGCCAATCATCACCTTTACGTACATGATTGAACTTTCATAACTGTATTACATGATTGCCTCCCTTGTGTATTGTAACTCTCATGTGTTAGGAGGAGAATAAAGGAAGATAATTGAAGAGGATGGTTGTTTTATTTACAAATTGATTAATACGATTTAATTAACAAGCAATTATTTGACCTTGCAATATTTTCTATTTCATTCCAATGTAATTGTCATTTTGTACTAATCTGATTGTTACTGTATGAATTATTTCCTCCACATTGGTTTGATTTGTACTTAATGCATTACATTACCTTATGGAGTGTAATTACCAAAATACTTTTTGTCAATATCAAGTGTCAGATCTATTTTCTTAATCAAATATGATTTTCCCTATTCGGCAAAATAGCCTATAATTGTTTGTATTAGATTTATTCCATATGATGTATAAGTAGACCTACCTATAACTCAAATTCCCATCACGATTAATCTTTTGTTTTAACTAAGATTTCCTTGTGTAATATGAAATTCTTTTCTGTGGATGTTTTACGAAAATTGGAGGATCCAATTTTGCTTTGTTGGAGGGGATGGGATGTATACACATATAGGTAGCTGTGTGTAAACCATCCACAGATGGTCAAAGGGGAGGTAACTTCGATAGCTGTATTACATGGTTGCCTCCCTTGTTTACTGTAACTCTCATGTGTTAGGAGGAGAATTAAGGAAAACAGTTGAAGAGGATGGTTGTTTTATGTATATTCCCTCTCACTACCCAGAGCCTAATTCCCGACAAAATTGTTATGTTTCTGTAATTGAACACATTCTCTATATTCAAAATTTACATTTTTCACTTACAAAATTACATTTATATTTTTTTTCAAGATGTGTATTGATCAAACTCTTGTAGCTTTTTTTCCTTTTCTGCCGCCTGCTGTTGTTTGTTGTAGTTTGTGTTTTGTTTATAATTCTGTGTGTTACAACATGGATCGATTGATTTTAAAGTGGATAAGGATAGCATGGATGGAGCGCTTGAAATGAAGTATTTAAGGAAGAGGATCTGTGTAAAAGAAGTCAATTTATTTCAATACCTCCGCTAGGAATCAAACCCGGGACCCCTGACTTACTAGTCTGACGCTTAACCGATCGACCTAAAGAGAAATTCTCTCTAGCTGGGTAGGAATTTGCGGCTAGTATTTTACCAGGGTTACATCTGAATGTCATTTATCTTGAAGTTTATGAAGAAGAGAATCTGAATAAGTATACATTTTAACATTTTACATGTTAAATCTGCGTTCTTTTTCTTTGCATTTATTCTACTTCTTCGTGGTCTCGACAACTGACAGACAACATTATATGTCACTGAAGGAAGGATTGAATAATTAAAAACGTCAGTCTGATTCTTCAGATACGGACGAAAGGCATTCATCTGTAATATATTAAAAACAGAACATTCGATAGAAACAAAGACAGTACATTTAACAAATTAAATGAAACTTGGAGAATGATTAACATTTTGGCCAGCATCATACAATTGACGACATGCTTTTCACACATATAATTACATTAATGGTTCTCATCTCACATGAATACATACACATTTGTCACAAGTTACATTGAAAAACAGTGTGTATTAACATGACCTACGTCAGAACAGAACAGTAATCAGAACAGTGTTAACAAAACTCACCCCAAGTAAGGTAGACGAGACATAATAGCATAATCCTTCTTCGCTATACGATGAATCTCGCTGAGATGGACGAGCAATCTTATTCAATAGAAACTTACGATTTATGAAAAATACAACAAGAAAATGCAGTAACTTAGGAGATTCAAACCTCAGCTACGAAAATTAAATACCATCTCAAATTTCGGTACCACGACCTTAGTCATCGCCGACGTTATCAAATAGTAATGAAGCGAGTACACTGACAGACACCTACGATATAATTACATAGATACAGGTAAAATATTTATCAATAGCAGCGAGCAGATATATTGCTTAGAAATCAAATTGCTAATTCAGACGATTAGAAACATGTACCAGCTCTCAGATCGGTCACAAAGAAATTGATTTGAACTGATCACTTAGATTTGATTGGTTGACGCATCTCGTTTTATTCCGTGACTAAACTTTAAATCTTTTATGTAAATTACGTACTCGTTGTTACTGAGCCTATCGGTAGAATATAATACGATTATAACAATAATAACTATATCATTGAAATACATGTAGTGTTAACCTGCATTGTACATTTGTATCACGTGGATGCCATGTGACAGACAATATTGACATCACAATATATTTATAAAACCGTAGGGAACAATATTAACAAGGAAATAAAAAGTATGTATAATACAAAATGTAACATAAAGCCAAACAACTGGTCCATCGGTTAAGATAAATGCTTGTTTTTCTTTCCTTTTTATTTTCAAATAAATGTGAAAAGGGGTATAGACTTACCAGATTACTTCCGCTACATAACAAAGTTAGGCTTCTATTCTGGTCGTGCAACAGTATCCACGTGCACTCGCTAACCAATCGTAGTACATCAACTAAAATCGCAACAATTGTAGTACATTAACAAAAAATGTACCCAATTGTAGTACGTCAACCACCCCCCCCCTCCCCCCAGCCCAAAAAAAAACAAACAAACAAACAATCGTAGTACGTCAACCAAAAATACAACCAAGCGAAACAATAGTTTTTTATTTTTGATACTGCCTGGCAAAAACTACTGATATCTAATAATGCCAACATCTGAATGGACAGGTCCTATCACATGATTTTGTGTTGTTTTTGTGGATAAAGTTGAGAATATGTGATGTCTATAACTAATAACATCTCTTTCCGCCTGTCGGAAATTTAGATAAATTTTTTAATATATTGAAGTTACATCTTGACAAAATGAAGAAGTCTTGTAAAAGATCTCTATTTTTATTAATATTAATAACATATACATACAAAATATATGACAAGAAAAGTAATGATACCGAAGACATGCCAACTATACCGTAAGTATGAGAAGTTAAGGTGTTATAGAGAAATGAGTGGGAAGTAGGTTTTCCCATTATTTCATACAATTGTCGTTTACTTTGAACGGAAGAGCCATGGGAACATCTTTTGTAATAATCACGAGAACAACACAAATATAGAACGTAGAATTAACTAGAACATCGATCGAAACACTTCAGGGATTATAGAAAGGACAGCGATATGGAGATATCCACTTGTGTCCCTTCCTTTGTTTTTATACATACTTGGGGGTCATTTAATGGTCAAGGCACGGACTTGATACAAATAACCGGAAACCAGAGTAGCACATTAACAGGAAGTATCAAACATGCCAAAACAGGAAGCACGTGACCGGCAGAGGGCATTCAGCTTTCAATTATACTGAAACTACGGATTGAACTGAAGAATGATAAAATAATGTAGCATAAATGGTAGCATTTATTGAAAACAAAACTTTTATAAAACACGCAGGGGTTTGTGAACCACTGTCTGGTATTACCTAGTACCACGCTGTCATAGAACACAGGGCTTTGTGAACCACTGTCTGGTATTACCTAGTACCACGTTATCATACAACACAGGGCTTTGTGAACCACTGTCTGGTATTACCTAGTACCACGTTATCATAGAACACAGGGCTTTGTGAACCACTGTCTGGTATTACCTAGTACCACGCTGTCATAGAACACAGGGCTTTGTGAACCACTGTCTGGTATTACTTAAATTGACATCGATGATGATGATGATGATGATGATGATGATGATGATGATGATGATGATGATGATGATGATGATGATGATGATGATGATGATGATGATGATGATGATGATGATGATGATGATGATGATGATGATGATGATGATGATGATGATGATGATGATAATTGACATCGGTGATGATGATGATGATGATGATGATGATGATGATGATGATGATGATGATGATGTAAGGCATGACTATTTTTGTAATTTAACTACAAATTATATAACTATATTATAAATCCGTAAAATTGTCTGTATCCAATAAGTTGATTACAATTATTTGTATCTCATAAGTTAGAAAAACTTGTGAGATCAAATCGAAATTAATTGGGAAACAATTGCTACTGTCAGAATACCTGATGAAATTATTTACGTTTTAATTGTGTGTAGTGTTCTCCACCGTCATGTTGCATAAACTGTATTGATATTGTTGTGTGCCCTGATTTGTAAATCCTATATGCTGTACTGCATTTGGAAATAAACTGAAACTGATACTTAGTACCACGTCATCATAGAACACAGGGGTTTGTGAACAACTGTCTGGTATTACTTAGTAAAATATTTCTCATAAAAAAGACTTTTTATTTCTAGTTGTCTTTGTACACAAACGGCAGCCCTTTATCACATGTCATGTAAGTTCTTACTGTGGAACAGATTGTGAAGATATGGTACTCAACAAACGTTAACGGTCAACACGATTTTTATATTCTTAACGTTTTACATTTACTAGTGCCCGCCTCTGTGCCATATTAAATTAAATAAGATATCTAACCAAAGTAGTGGAGCGTTCTGAAGGAAACAATAACTGGTCACTATCGATCATATCACCAGTTTTGTGTGCTTTTTCAGTGGAATAAAACCCTTGGTTGTTCTTAAATACACCTAATTTCATTTGTTATATTAACATTTAATTGCACATATCAACCTTTAATTGTTAACGTTTGAATTAGCGTTTAATTGTACATATTAACGTTTGATTTTACATATTAACGTTTGATTTTACATATTAACGTTTGATTTTACATATTAACGTTTACTTGTACATATCAACGTTTGACGTATTAACGTTTGATTGTACATATTAACGTTTGATTTTACATATTAACGTTTAATTGTACATATCAACGTTTGACATATTAACGTTTGATTGTACATATTAACGTTTGATTGTACATATTAACGTTTGATTGTACATATTAACGTTTGATTGTACATATTAACGTTTAATTGTGCATATTAACGTTTAATTGTACATATCAACGTTTAATTGTACATATCAACGTTTGACATATTAACGTTTGATTGTACATATTAACGTTTGATTGTACATATTAACGTTTAATTGTACATATCAACGTTTGACATATTAACGTTTGATTGTACATATTAACGTTTGATTGTACATATTAACGTTTGACATATCAACGTTTGATTGTACATATTAACGTTTGATTGTACATATTAACGTTTGATTGTACATATTAACGTTTGACATATTAACGTATTTGTACATATTAACGTTTAATTGTACATATCAACGTTTGACATATTAACGTTTGATTGTACATATTAACGTTTGACATATCAACGTTTGATTGTACATATTAACGTTTGATTGTACATATTAACGTTTGACATATTAACGTTTGATTGTACATATTAACGTTTGATTTTACATATAAACGTTTAATTGTACATATCAACGTTTGATTGTACATATTAGCGTTTGATTGTACATATTAACGTTTGATTGTGCATATTAACGTTTAATTGTACATATCAACGTTTAATTGTACATATCAACGTTTGACATATTAACGTTTGATTGTACATATTAACGTTTAATTGTTTAATTGTACATATTAACGTTTAATTGTACATATCAACGTTTGACATATTAACGTTTGATTGTACATATTAACGTTTAATTGTACATATTAACGTTTGATTGTACATATCAACGTTTGACATATTAACGTTTGATTGTACATATCAACGTTTGATTGTACATATTAACGTTTGACATATCAACGTTTGATTGTACATATTAACGTTTGATTGTACATATTAACGTTTGATTGTACATATCAACGTTTAATTGTACATATCAACGTTTGACATATTTACGTTTGATTGTACATATTAACGTTTGATTGTATATTAACGTTTAATTGTACATATCAACGTTTATACTCTGATTGTACATATTAACGTTTATTAACGTTTGTTTTACATATTAACGTTTAATTGTACATATCAACGTTTAATTGTACATATCAACGTTTGACATATTAACGTTTGATTGTACATATTAACGTTTAATTGTACATATTAACGTTTGATTGTACATATTAACGTTTAATTGTACATATCAACGTTTGACATATTAACGTTTGATTGTACATATTAACGTTTGATTGTACATATTAACGTTTAATTGTACATATCAACGTTTAATTGTACATATCAACGTTTGACATATTAACGTTTGATTGTACATATCAACGTTTGATATGTACATATATTAACGTTTGACATATCAACGTAACGTTTGATTGTACATATCAACGTTTAATTGTACATATCAACGTTTGACATATTAACGTTTGATTGTACATATCAACGTTTGACATATTAACGTTTGATTGTACATATCAACGTTTGACGTATTAACGTTTGATTGTACATATCAACGTTTGACATATTAACGTTTGATTGTACATATTAACGTTTAATTGTACATATCAACGTTTGACATATTAACGTTTGATTGTACATATTAACGTTTGATTGTACATATTAACGTTTGATTGTACATATTAACGTTTAATTGTACATATCAACGTTTGACACATTAACGTTTGATTGTACATATTAACGTTTGATTTTACATATTAACACTTAAGTGTATATATAAGCGTTTAATTTACATAATAACGATCAATTGTACTTATTAACGTTTAGTTTCTTATACAAACGTTTAATTGTACATACATATCTATAAATATTAGGTTATTTTCTGTAGACTACTGTCTTGAGATTCAATGGATGATTAATGGATGTGATGACGCGGTGTCGATGATTGGCGATGAGGTGGTGTCCAAGATTGGTGATGACGCTGTTTAATGACTGATCGCACACGCAGTGACACATCACTCAGGAAACTTCCATCCTTAATCTTTCTCAAAAGTTATCTTCCTAGTTTGTATAAATTGAGTTCCCTATTCTCCATATAGGGATAGGTGTAATGTAATAATACCCGTACCAGTCCCGGGCCAATCCCGGGCAAGTATCGGGAGGTGGTGTAGATTAGTCATGTCTTGATTTCAAATTAGTAGTGTAGATATCGATATCGTCTATAATTTCTTATCAGTTAAAAGCTGAATATGTTAGAAATATATTGAAGTGAAACTGACTTACTTAACAGAAGGAGAAAGAAATATTCACATTTGTTGTAAACTTTTCTTTCGTGCATCTAGTTCTAAAATTGTATTAAAAGGTTCAATTTCGTGTCTTTTAAACAATCTTCGAGATTGCAGGTTCGATCAATTCAAATTCACATCAGTCTACCGGAAAATGACACATTTTATAAAGCTTCAGCTATGGGGCAAACTTACCTAGAAAGTGAACCTGTCACACGAACATAGATGAGAAAGATCCTGACAGAGAATGCCAACAAATTTTTCACTGATGTGTAAAGTCAAGTGAACAGTTACCAGCAAAAGCAGATACCTATATATCGTGAACGAAAGAGAGAATGGAGGGAAACGGAAAAGCGAAAAACAAAAACGGAAACAATGCAAGAAAGAGAAAAATGTCCATTAGATGTAAACAACACTAGCTTAATATATAAATTGTATATTAAAAAATGAATTAAATTATTAAAAAGAAAAATGAATTTTCTTTGAAGGAAGCACTATAAATGTTATAATTAGAAATGAAATTTGTGGATATGGTTACTGTATTTCTTTGATTAACTTGTTTCACTTTCATGTTTTATTCCCAAATTCAATAAGTATATAAGTAACAATAAAACATAATTAATCAGATTCCATAAAAGATGACGGAAGGCTACATAGTAGTAGATCTTTGGTGGCGTCCTCACTCCACAGCATGTCGTTTGTCATCCCGAGCAATAAAACAGCGACTTGTAGAAAGACAAAGATCTCTACTAGCTGTGACCGCCACAGGTATAGACCATCGAACCACGTACCGCAGAATTCCGTCCAAAGTTTCTTGGTCAACGGTATACTGCTTGTGCCCCATTTGTTTTTCTGTGTACGTGTGTTCTATCTTTATAACCAAGACCTCTTTCTGTCTTAACGTGTACTTAATCATAATCTTAACGGATAATATATGATTGGTATTGTGAGAATCAAATATATATATATATAAACATAGATACATCCTAGTCTGGAGTCAGCTAAGATCAAACAGCCTACATGACTCGGGATTGTCACATAACAGACAGATGAAAGTGGATGTGCTTAGGAGAAGATAAAAGGTCTTTGACGTATAAGCCTCGACTTGGGCCATGGAGTCTGGTACTCTAACGGCTCTCAACACTCAAGTCTTCCGTTGTTCATAGATTCAAGGACAATTAATTAGCTTCCAATTCACCCGCCCTCTTTATGGTGTTGATAATTATGAAAATTCAAAGCATACATCGCATCTATGGACAATAAAGTTGTTAAAAATCGGTACAAATTGTAACGTCTACAAGTCACATCATTGAAGAATTGAGACTTTACGACAAAAGGATAGTCAATTGTCCAGTTTCCGTTCTGATGGTCAGTGTACCCATACACACAGGTCAAAGGTCATCAACTAGATTGGCCTTAGCTGCTTCCCATTGTACACTTTCCTAGTAAAGACGCAAAGTCTGTAGCGTCAACAATTCTCAGTGCGGTATCGTTAGAAAATGTGTCTGTAGTGGGAATATCTTAACTTGTTTCTGGGACGAAGAAGGATCACAGGAAAATGCAGTTCTACTTCTAGACTGAGTCCAAATAGGATTTTAAAACAAAATGATTGTGTGTAGTTTCTTATTTTTCCTGGTTTGTCTGAACACATGCCAAGGACTTGGTGAGTATCGGCCATTCAAGGGAAGCCTTTTGTTTATACATTAAACAATGGCGTCTAATCTCAAATCCGATTTCTTTTTTTAACATTGTTGAACGTTTTACTTCCTCCGTTATCAGACGATTTAAAATATGTCTGAACTTCGCTTAGATGAGATCGCAAAAAGTGAAGGAAAATGTTTTCTATTCACAGTACCATATAACTAGTTGCCTGAATTTTTACCGAATTCTAGTGTATTTAGATCTGAAGAAATTGTAAATAAATGACCCGGGTTGTCGACATTTTTACCGAATTCTAGTGTATTTAGATCTGAAGAAGTTGTATATACAAAAAACCCGGGTTGGTGACAGTCTTACCGAATTCTAGTGTATTTAGATCTACAGAAATTGTAAATAAAGTACCCGGGTTGGTGACAGTCTTACCGAATTCTAGTGTATTTAGATCTACAGAAATTGTAAATAAATGACCCGGGTTGGTGACAGTCTTTTTACCGAATTCTAGTGTATTTAGATCTAAGAAATTGTAAATACAAAAAACCCGGGTTGTCGACATTTTTACCGAATTCTAGTGTATTTAGATCTGAAGAAGTTGTAAATAAATGACCCGGGTTGTCGACATTTTTACCGAATTCTAGTGTATTTAGATCTGAAGAAGTTGTAAATAAATGACCCGGGTTGTCGACATTTTTACCGAATTCTAGTGTATTTAGATCTACAGAAATTATAAATAAATGACCCGGGTTGTCGACATTTTTACCGAATTCTAGTGTATTTAGATCTGAAGAAGTTGTAAATAAATGACGCAGGTTGGCGACATTTTCAGGAATTTTGTTTAAATCTAGTACGTTTTATATATTATGATAATTCCACAGAAGAAATGCATTTCAAATATTATATATAACTTAAAATTCTAGATATCGTTTTAACTGCTACCACGTGGTACAACACTAGTAGTTGTTTAGTATCATCATCATAACCTCGCATTGTTTAATTCGTAAGTTATATCCTTCTTCATTTCGCACAAAAAACTTATCTTTAACCTCCATTAAGGAATAAGATGTCCCAGTTTACCCTGTCAAGATTTTGATCAATTAACTGAATTAATTCTGCAAGAATTGCTAATATTTGTGACAGTTTTTTTCCCGTTGTGTCACTACATTTTCAAACATCGATATATCTATATGTTGAATGATGTGATATGATGATAAAACAAATTATAACTACACACTGTACAGAGCCAAATAAGGCACATATTTCAGAAAGCTTGCACCTCTGTTTTACTCGGTAAAATGTCCATATTCATTATTTTATTTACAGAACTCGACTCATCGAAATTTGGTAAGCATTTTCTAAATATTATCTTACACGGGTAATAATAACAAAATTAATCAATTACTAAATATCCCTCACATGTCTGTCTGTCTCCTCCCCCCCCCCCTCTCTCTCTCTCTCTCTCTCTCTCTCTCTCTCTCTCTCTCTCTCTCTCTCTCTCTCTCTCTCCCTCTCTCTCTCCCTCTCTCTCTCCCCTCTCTCTCTCTCTCTCTCTCTCTCTCTCTCTCTCTCTCTCTCTCTCTCTCTCTCTCTCTCTCTCTCTCTCTCTCTCTCTCTCTCTCTCTCTCTCTCTCTCTCTCTCTCTCTCTCTCTCTCTCTCTCTCTCTCTCTCTCTTGTTTTGATGTAAACTTGTTGTTTTCAAAATTTAATTTCAGAATTAAACAAAAACCATATTGTCGATGACAATTCCTGAAAGTTATGTATCAGTTAAAGATGGAAATAGAAGAAATGCATTGTTCACTTGCTTGTTTGTAAATGGAAGGAAATCGCTCATTTGTGTCGAAGCCTTGTAGCAGAGAAGGATTAAGCCAATGAATATTTGCCATTTTGAACACCATTGAATACTAAATTCGTCAGCCGCGCCAGTGTGTCAGGAAGACCATATAGTTCCACATGCCCAAACATTTATTACATATATTTTATATTTATGGAAAATAGTTCATTTCTCTCTCTCTCTCTCTTCTCTCTCTCTTTTTCTTAACAGTCTCTCTCTCTCTCTCTCTCTCTCTCTCTCTCTCTCTCTCTCTCTCTCTCTCTCTCTCTCAATATTGTACCAAATGGTTTTATCTCTCGAGCACCACATCTCTCTCTCTCCACTCTATGTTGTAACTTGGGGTGTTTTTGTTACTTTGACAGAGAAGCTAGTGGTATTGCCTCGCTCCAACAAGATCCCTAATGTAGACCAGGCAGCCGATGGCGACACAACGACCTGTATAGAGTACAGAAGACAGCCCCGTAAAAACGCTCGAGTGTGGATCGACCTCCAGGGTCTCCATAACGTACATCGTGTCATCGTTAGACACAGCGGAATAGGTAAATTTCATCACAACACATCGTTAGACACAGCGGGATAGGTACATCTCATCACATCACATCGACAGACACAGCGGGGTAGGTAAATCTCATCACAACACATCGTCAAACACAGCGGGATAGGTAAATCGCACCACAGAATCGTCAGACACAGCGGGATAGGTAAATATCATCACAACACATCGTCAGACACCGCAGGATAGGTAAATCTCATCACAACACAGACACAGCGGGATAGGTAAATCTCATCACAACACAGACACAGCGGGATAGGTAAATCTCTTCACAACACATCCTCAGACACAGCGGGATAGGTAAATCTCATCACAACACACCGTCAGACACAGCGGGATATTTAAATCTCATCACAACACATCGTCAGACACAGCGGGATATTTAAATCTCATCATAACACATCGTCAGACACAGTGGAATAGGTAAATCTCATCACAACACATCGTTAGACACAGCGGTATAGGTACATCTCACCACAACACATCCTCAGACACAGCGGAATAGGTACATCTCATCACAATAGACACAGCGGGATAGGTAAATCTCATCACAACACATCGTCAGACACAGCGGGATCGGTAAATCTCATCACAATACATCGTCAGACACAGCGGGATAGGTAAATCTCATCACAACACATCGTCAGACACAGCGGAATAGGTAAATCTCATCACAACACATCGTCAGACTCAGCGGGATAGGTAAATATCATCACAACACATCGTCAGACACAGCAGGATAGGTAAATCTCATCACAACACAGACACAGCGGGATAGGTAAATCTCATTACAACACATCGTCAGACACAGCAGGATAGGTAAATCTCATCACAACACAGACACAGCGGGATAGGTAAATCTCTTCACAACACATCGTCAGACACAGCGGGATAGGTAAATCTCATCACAACACACCGTCAGACACAGCGGGATATTTAAATCTCATCACAACACATCGTCAGACACAGCGGGATATTTAAATCTCATCATAACACATCGTCAGACACAGTGGAATAGGTAAATCTCATCACAACACATCGTCAGACACAGCGGAATAGGTAAATCTCATCACAACACATCCTCAGACACAGCGAAATAGGTAAATCTCATCACAACACAGACACAGCGGGATAGGTAAATCTATTCACAACACATCGTCAGACACAGCGGGGTAGGTAAATCTCACCACAACACATCGTCAGACACAGCGGGATAGGTAAATCTCATCACAACACATCGTCAGACACAGCGGGATAGGTAAATCTCATCACAACACATCGTCAGACACCGCAGGATATGTAAATCTCATCACAACACAGACACAGCGGGATAGGTAAATCTCATCACAACACATCGTCAGACACAGCAGGATAGGTAAATCTCATCACAACACAGACACAGAGGGATAGGTAAATCGCACCACAGAATCGTCAGACACCGCAGGATATGTAAATCTCATCACAACACAGACACAGCGGGATAGGTAAATCTCATCACAACACATCGTCAGACACAGCAGGATAGGTAAATCTCATCACAACACAGACACAGAGGGATAGGTAAATCTCATCACACCACATCGTCAGACACAGTGGAATAGGTAAATCTAACACAACACATCGTCAGACACAGCGGGATAGGTACATCTCACCACAACACAACACAGAAAGGCTCTCATAAAGATTTAGTTTTTCTTCAAACAACATGCAGCATCTTATTTATTTTCTTTTACGTCTATTTATGTCTGCCGACAGATCTACAGTAAATTGGAGTTTTTGCTTCAATTTACTCAAGCATTTCTGCGAATGACATAAAAAAATCCAAACAAAACTAAATGGTGCCTACCACTTTATCATTGAAGTACATTCTTAATATTTCATCTGAATATCCATCATCATGACTGAGTAACAAACACACAAAAAAAAATTAACAAAAGCGTTTTACTAATTTTTATGAAATTCCGGTTTCATTTTCTTACTATTTCTGTCCGAGGAAAACATTTCGATGCTGACGTTACACGATGACCCTCGGTACTAGAAATGTACACAGAAATCACTGAACTAAACCACCAATAAGTACTTCCGTTCTCGATACTTGATGCTAAACATTTATATATATTGTCTTCATGTGTCTTGGTTTTTGTATAAAAATCGTAACAGTATGTGTATTTGCTGGTTTCTGACTCTGTTGAATTTGCTGACATTAGTATTTACCAACTTGATATGAGAAATATTTTGGTCGTTATCATTTTCATATTTTGTCATATTTCATTGTTTTTGAGTTTGAACTAAGGTATTGTTACCGTGCCAGACATTTTTCGTTTTGTTTTCCCAGATTCTAATTCAGATTTACAAATGATGAAAAACATCCAAATAAAGCTTTCTAATACGACTTCCGCGTCTAAAAAGAAGGACTGTTTTACAAATTACGATGATATACCCTCGGACGGGGCTTTGGATACTTCTACAAACTGTCTTCTCCAATCTACACGGAGTGTTTACGTCATCAGGCCCACGGAGCTGCGCTTCTGTGAGGTGGAAGTGTATGGTGAGTCCACATTGTTTCTTCTCAATTATATACTTATTCTAGTACTATTCTGCGTCATTTCATTTGACAAAATGTTTGTGCACAATATTTAAAATTTATTTTTAGCTATTCTTTCTGCCTCAAAAAAGAGTCAAAATTATTCAGAAGAACGAACTTAAGCCATAGAAATCGATGTAAATTAAATAATAGCCCAGAAGTTAAATTGGTGTCATTTAAGGGTGTGTCTCCGGTCGGTGGGGAGCGTCATGTGAAAACAGCTGTGGCGCATGTGCAGGGGGTGACGTGTGTGATTCCGTAACCGGACATTGCTCGGGCGCATGTGCGCAAGGATGGAGTGGGATCCTCTGTAATATAGGTAATGTGAAAATACCTTCTGATTTGTTTTATGTAACATGGCTAACATGTGCAAAACATGAAATTCCATGTCATGTAGTGTTTTGTATAAACTAAATACCAAGGTGTGAATACTCAATATTTGAATTATCTGCTTCACATTTTTACAGCTCAAAGATTTCTATGTGTTTTGCATTATATTATTTTATCTCAAATTTAATAAACTTAATATTCTTTCCATTTGATATCACACCGATATTTGTTTTCTGTGTTTTAGGTTTATCATTTGAAGATCTGTAATATATTTAATCTTAATTCATTGAATGAAAAGCCCTTTAAAGAATTAAAATGGAATGTTTTTGTCCAATGAACGGAACACAGGTTCAAGTTGAGTATGTGATAATAAGTGGTTTTAATTAATTTTTCAGCAACAGAAACAACAACACCACAACCGACAATGACAACCTCAGCAACAATAACAACGATAACACAGCTAACAACAACAGCCCAAAACATGTCATCTATAGCTTCAACTTTAGTAACAAGCTCCGAAACGATCGTCAGCGGCACAACAATAGACACAAAAGATGAAAATACGTTATCATCCATGCCTTCAAGAAATACACCGGATGTAGTTATCGTTAGCACAGGAGCACCTGTTATTTCCGGAAAAACTACTGAAGGGTCAGGAGTTTCTACGGAAGAAACATCCGAAAGTCTGCAGTTTGAAACAGTGGACGAAAAAACGACACAGTCTACAGAAACGCCGAAGGAATCTTCATTTTCAGGTGTGATTTCACCAGTTACCTCCGGTAACACTGAAATGAATTTTACCAGCGGTACACGTGTTGTAATGACGTCAACAACGGAAAACATGTCAGTTAAACAAAATTCTGAAACTGCCACAATGAATAATCCATATTCTTCAACGGAAAGCATGAAATGGGATAGTTATACCACAGGAAAAGTAACAAATTATGGTGTTTCCTCAGAAGATGGTCACTCCGCGCAAATATTGAACGTAACATCTAATCCAAAAGTCACCGAGGACGAAAACTTGGGTACAACGCGAATGATCGATTCTCCGACAGGGACAAGTTCCATATCCACAACGACATCCTATTTCGACTGGTCGCACGAAACACATTCATCTACTGACGATTTGTCACGCACAACTAAAGATATAGACGATGTAAGTTTTGATATGCAATCGTCAGACGTAATGACGGATTCGTCTGTCACAATTCAAGACAAGAGTAGTGTAAGTTCCGGAATAACAGTGACGGAAACAGTCACAGATTTGTCCGTAACGTCTCAAGACACGGGTAGTGTAAGCTCCGGAATAACAGTGACGGAAACAGTCACAGATTTGTCCGTAACGTCTCAAGACACGGGTAGTGTTAGTTCCGGAGTATACCCGACAGGAACAGTCACAGATATGTCAGTAACGTCTCAAGACACGGGTAGTGTTAGTTCCGGAATAACCGTGACGGAATCAGTCCAAGATTCGTCTGCAACATCTCAAGACACGGGTAGTGTAAGTTACAGAGTATACTCGACAGGAACAGTCACAGATTCTGTCCCATCTCAAGACACTAGTGGTGTAAGTTCCAGTATGCATTATACAGACGCAGGTTTGGGTATCGGAATGTCAACAGCATCAGATAGCAGCAACATCACGGAGATCGTCACAAAAGCTACACAAGTGCTTCGGGAAGTAGGGCGCACATTTCCTGATTCTAAAAAGACCCCTGCCTGTAAAGGGTTCACGTGCTCTCAAAATAACCTCGTCGTCTTAGTTGGCATCGTCGTTGCACTTCTTTTTATAGCTACTATCATCGCGACAGTTTACATGGTCAGGTATCCATTTCATTCACGTATTCCTTTTCTGTCCCATGTTTATCTGTGTGTCCCTTTTCTTGTGTTCATGTTCATCTGTGTGTCCCTTTTCTTGTTCCCACGTCGATCTGTGTGTCCCTTTTCTTATCTCCACGTCGATCTGTGTGTTCCTTTTCTTGTCTCCACGTCGATCTTAATGTTCCTTTTCTTGTCTCCCCGTCGATCTGTGTGTCCCTTTTCTTGTCTCCACGTTGATATGTGTGTCCCTTTTCTTGTCTCCACGTCAATCTGTGTGTCCCTTTTCTTGTCTCCACGTCGATCTGTGTGTCCCTTTTCTTGTCTCCACGTCGATATGTGTGTCCCTTTTCTTGTCTCCACGTCAATCTGTGTGTCCTTTTCTTGTCTCCACGTCGATCTGTGTGTCCCTTTTCTTGTCTCCACGTCGATCTTAATGTCTCTTTTCTTGTCTCCACGTCGATCTTAATATCCCTTTTCTTGTCTCCACGTCGATCTGTATGTCCCTTTTCTTGTCTCCACGTCGATCTTAATGTTCCTTTTCTTGTCTCCACGTCGATCTGTGTGTCCCTTTTCTTGTCTCCACGTCGATCTGTGTGTCCCTTTTCTTGTCTCCACGTCGATATGTGTGTCCCTTTTCTTGTCTCCACGTCAATCTGTGTGTCCTTTTCTTGTCTCCACGTCGATCTGTGTGTCCCTTTTCTTGTCTCCACGTCGATCTTAATGTCTCTTTTCTTGTCTCCACGTCGATCTTAATATCCCTTTTCTTGTCTCCACGTCGATCTGTATGTCCCTTTTCTTGTCTCCACGTCGATCTTAATGTTCCTTTTCTTGTCTCCACGTCGATCTGTGTGTCCCTTTTCTTGTCTCCACGTCGATCTGTGTGTCCCTTTTCTTGTCTCCACGTCGATCTGTGTGTCCCTTTTCTTGTCTCCACGACGATCTTAATGTTCCTTTTCTTGTCTCCACGTCGATCTGTGTGTCCCTTTTCTTACACAAATTACGAAAAAAAATTACACCATGAATACCTAAACATACGATCAGTAATCAGAAAACGGTCATATTGACACATACATGGGTTTTCAGGTATGTCCTCGTTTTGTTTTCTTTTGCTACACTTTGTTTTGTTAATCAAAAATTCTAAATTTAACAGAATTATTGATAAACGTTTGGCTTTTTGAAGGTTTAGTGAATTGATTTAAACTTTGATGTCTAACCCATGTATCATTACTACTATATTATCAACTGTAGTTGCAAACTAGGACTTTGTGTCTCATTGTTTCAGACGGAGAGCACGCAATAAGAGAAATCGTGACTTTGAGAAAGGTGATAGTTTTAAAACGTTTAACGGACTGCCTCTTCCTGATATCACCGCTGCAGCAAAGGCCCACGGAAGCAATGGTGATATTACGTCTAATAAATTGGAAGGTGAGAAGTATGTCTTGTTTGATCATCAAGTTTATTTGTGAACATAAAGCGTACCTATGTCTGCGAAGTGTGTCAGTTTGAACAGAGTGCTTACTTTGGCGCGACACGGTACACAGTGCTATAAGCATGCCTGGTTTTTGAGCAATCTGTTACCTGTGAGCGTACCTACATTTGTATACTTGAACTTACAAAAGAAAGGATAATTTTCGTCAGCTTGTAACTGACAAGTTCATTAGTAAAATAAAATCTCGAAGTTGATGTCGCGGATTGGACGAATGGTTAGTGCGTTGGCCTTCAGATTTTGGCCTCTTTTAATAGTGGGTTCTAAATCTAGGTTATGCATCCATTTATTTTTGTAATATCTATCAGATGTATTCAAACTGAAATCGGATTGGCTGGTTATTTGTTTGGATAACCGTAGCGTGAGTGAAATCGGTTTCCGTTTCAGTTCAATAATATGCCAAACATGTGTAGAAGTTGAGTGCACAGGTCGTGAATTACTAGTCTCTGCTTGGGGAAATCTCATATCACTCCTTCCTGTTACAGATTTGGTACCGTTGACCTCACCACAGGTAGAAGCTATAGTCGAAAAAATAATGACTGACGAGTCCTAGAGGGACGAAACAGTTGTGGGATGCAGTTTAATCATTTGGTTCTACTATATCTAATTCTCTATTTATATATCAAAAGGTGCTGATGTAACAAAATGCAACGCAGCATTTGCAAGGTCAAATAACTGCAATATACAACCCACAATTTCACATTAGCAGATGGAGTGTGTTGATGAACCGCCTTTGTAAGCGACGTTATTGTCACCACCTCGTCACGGAAATGACGTCATAACACTTCGACCAGACTTTGTTCTGTTATTTGTATTGTTTTAATTACATGTTTTCATTTCGTCGTAGTATGTTGAATATCTAAATCTCACAATGGATGTCTTCATTTTAGTAGTCACTTAGCTATATTGTGGATCTTCTGTAGATAATCTGGAATCTGCTAACCAGGACGATTGTTCCGAGAGCACTTCTTTCCTAGTTCCCTGTAACTTGTCTTCCTTCTCACCGAGTCAGGCCAAACCTACTGCGGTCGGCGACATACATGGTCACATAATGATGATGAAAGAAAGATCACTTTTCAACAAAGATTTCACGGTCAGTGTTAAGGACAATGTTTATGTATTTTGCTGTAGAATACTTAATATTCACATTTCAGTATTTTTGTAAACATTCGATTATTGGCTGTACCAAGGGGATGCTTCATGTGTTCCGTTTTGAGAGATAATTCGTGTCTCTTGTTTTGAGAGATTGTTCGTGTTACTGTTCCATCAAATATGGCCTTGCCAGACAATTTGTAGAGGTTAATCAACCATCTTGATTTTCTGACCAGTGGCATAGATAATTTTTCAGAAATACATCACAAAGTTTTAAATATTTTTCAGCAAGAGCTTCCCATCTTATTACGACTGTAAAAAGGTACGTCCGGTTTCATTATCGGAGTCAGGAGGTCTCTAAACATCTCGATGCTCTGAGTATGAAACATCAAATCATTGTGACGTCATTGAAATATACTTTATAATATGGACTGCTTTACTGCGTGTTGTAGGATGAAGGATTTCTTATATAACTTGATTTCAGGGTCTTCCAGGTGTAGATATCAGCTCATGTCATGTAGGAACCAGTAAAAGAAATTCGACAAGGAACCGGTATTCTAACATCACAACATGTGAGTACTGTACTACCTATCATAATCATTTATCCACAGTTTATTATTTATCTACTGTACTACCTATCATAATCATTTATCCACAGTTTATTATTTATCTACTGTACTACCTATCATAATCATTTATCCACAGTTTATTATTTATCTACTGTACTACCTATCATAATCATTTATCCACAGTTTATTATTTATCTACTGTACTACCTATCATAATCATTTATCCACAGTTTATTATTTATCTACTGTACTACCTATCATAATCATTTATCCACAGTTTATTATTTATCTACTGTACTACCTATCATAATCATTTATCCACAGTTTATTATTTATCTACTGTACTACCTATCATAATCATTTATCCACAGTTTATTATTTATCTACTGTACTACCTATCATAATCATTTATCCACAGTTTATTATTTATCTACTGTACTACCTATCATAATCATTTATCCACAGTTTATTATTTATCTACTGTACTACCTATCATAATAATTTATCCACAGTTTATTTTTTATCTACTGTACTACCTATCATAATCATTTATCCACAGTTTCCACGCAATGATTTATTTTCGATAGGATTTCTCTACTTCTTGTTTGTGATATTTTCAAAGAGAAGACGATATTTTCAAGTATCTAGAAATTGATTTCAGGAGTTGATTGTCAGGGATTTGTTATTTTTGGTTTACTGTTTTACCTTATCAAACTGCATACATAAAATATCATTGGATACTTCTTGCATGATTCGGAAAGTTTAAAAAATGAAATCGCGGGCAGTTGTTATTTGTTTCAAGTCCCCATTCATTTATCTACTTATGATCCCGGTGAAAGAGAGAAGGAATAAAAACAAATGCGCTATAATATGGTTGTATGTAACTGTCATCTTCTTGTTGTTTTGTCGTGACACTTAGGACGAATGTAAGACCACTTCATCAGGACGATTATCACGACATGTCGACTTTATAAGATGTCGTAACATGATATGGTCATAACAAATCATGTTGTCGCAATAAACCATCATTGCAGAACGACTAGTAGATGGCATGCAATAAAACAAATAATTTTGTACATCCATTTTCAGTTGATCATTCGAGAGTGGTCTTAGCGACAGATAAAGAGGAAGAAAACGACTACATCAACGCTAGCTACATCGATGTAAGCCTACTTACACTATAACCTACATGATATATCAGTGATCTAAATTATCCTGGCTCTGTCTCCATTTTAGAATAAGACAAGCATTGTAAAAGAGTGTGGCGTTTGAAATACAAGTAAATTGGTCGAAATTGGATGTGAAATGTTTGAATGATAAAAGGTAACATATGTGACTGGGTATATCAGTATAAATATATCGGAGGTATGTAAGTAAATATAAGTAAATAACTATATAGTTTCAAGGTACGTTTTCCAAATAACATAATGATACACTCGAACATATTAATATGTTATGTCACAGTGAATTTGAATACTTATGATGTTATGTAATATGTTTCAGAGTTTTGAACAACCGAGGGCTTACATTGCGACACAAGGTAAGTTATATAGTTTTGAACATCCGAGGACTTGCGTTTTGACGCAAAGTAAGTACAGTTTTGAACAGCCGAGGACTTGCGTTTTGACGCAAGGTAAGTACAGTTTTGAACAGCCGAGGACTTGCGTTTTGACGCAAGGTAAGATATATAGTTTTAAACAGCCGAGGGCTTACATTGTGACACAAGGTAAGTTATACTGTTTTAAACAACCGAAGGCTTCATATGCAACACAAAGTAAGCTATACTATTTTGTTTGGGCTTACATTGCATTACAGCTGTTGAAGACTCTTGATGTAAAACTAGCATCCATGTTTTCCCCTTAAAAGATTTACACCTCAATGGATATAGATAAAAACCAAAAGATAAAAATATCTTAGTGAGCTCTGCTCACTTTGTTTTTATTTTGTGACGGAGAGTGTTCTACTCGAAATCGTTAACGATACAGGTGTGATTATGTTACCAGTGTTTTTAGGAGATAATTATTAGTCGCCAAATCTCCTTTGGGACATCCTGGTACAAATATCATAAATACATTTATGTAACTCTTGTGTTTGTTCTCAGCATATCTTCACAAACACGCCTTTACTAATGAAATGAAAATTATCAGGTCTGTATTTCGAAATTATGCATCTGAGTAAACCTTGTAAATAACAATATTATTTCTTGGAAAAAGTTGATAATTTGTACTGTGTGTATGTCCGATCTGAAGCGAATGTCTATGGAATATTTATCGTCCATATTCACCGAGGTTTTGTGAAAATAAAGCATTGCTGTTTATTATATCAAAACACTTATTTGATGATTATGAAAAACGCAGAATTGTTTTTCCTGACTTACTGATACATCAACAACGTGACAATGTTAACATTACAGGGCCACTGAAACACACTACAGACGATTTCTGGAACATGGTTTGGCAGGAACGGTCAGAGAAAATAGCCATGTTGACAGAACTTCAGGAAAATGGAAAGGTACATATGGCGTTATGTTGCATGTTTTATCCTCCATTCGGACATGGGTCCCGGTGTAATAAATTTTATAGACAATTATCATTACATTTTCTATTCCAAAGTTTATACAAATGATTCGGAGATATTTGAGAGATTTCTGGAAATCCTTACTATATTGATATTCATTTGGTTTCAAAGAAAAAATGTGTGCAGTACTGGCCCGAAGAGAACGAAAGATTGTCTGTCGGTAGTCTTACAGTTACACTGGAGAACGAATATCACTTCCCGATCTACAAGCTAAGGACGTTCTTCATCACAGACTGTAAGGTATTGAATTGATGGCTGTCAACATATGACTTAGACTTTGTTAAACTTGAGTAAGTTGCATGATATCCTGCTGCCGCTCACTACTCTGTAAAGTAATCCCATTCGGTTTGAATATAATTCCACATTTAGTAAAAAACATACATTACACAACTCCTTGTGAATATCCTTAATGGCAGATATCATTTTCGCGGTATTTCTGAGACAGTTTTTTGTGTTAATGGCTGCTCGAAGCAAAAATCCACCACCTTGAGTGTGTGAGATCAGGTTAAAATGTATATGTGAAACATGTAAACTTGAATCAGAGATCACTTCTGGAGGTAGGTCAACAGGGTAGAGATTGATTTTTTTGGGTCAAAAGTAGTCGCCATATTTTGATTTATTAGTAACATAGACATTTTTTTCCTGTTGAATTATTTTTTTTTATCCCGTTTTATTGATCAGACACACGAGTGTCGGAAAGTGACACAGTTCCAGTTCACTGCCTGGCCGGACCATGGTGTCCCCGAGGGATTCCCGCTGATTCTTTTCCATGATCGTGTGATCAACCAGCCCTCGAGTGGCCCTATGGTTGTACATTGTAGGTAGGTAACTGCATCACTACGAACCAATGGGTTTCCAGAATAATGGCCCAGCACACAGGGCTTTGGCACGATTCTCAACACACGGTCCATATATATCTATTACAGTGACAAGGGGTGTAACTCCTGATCAGGAAAACCTAAACATATTCAGGTTACACGAAGAGTACGTTAAATTACATTTTTACAAAACGTTCAAAGCAAACAGGGTTTATGTGCTGGTGTAATCTACAAACAAATTTAGATTTTCTCTTCAATGCGTCTTTTTATTTCGCAATTATATTCCCACTAGCAACCTGTTTCGGGCGAATATCCTAATTCATAATGTAACAGGCGGGAAATATTTAGTAACGATAACTGAAGTTTATTTTTCATATGAATAAGATAATTATACATCATTCGTTAATTTTTTCTAGAAAAACTGGTCTGGGGATCTTGTGAAAATAATTGTTTCGCAAAAGTTTTGTTAGGATGTTAACGTTTTTCTTGTGTAGTGCTGGAGTTGGTCGAACAGGAACATTTATTGCCCTAGATGCATTGAGTGAACAGGGACGCAAGACAGGTCACGTGACCATCCATCTCTTTGTGGAGTATATGAGGAGATGTCGACCTCGTATGGTACAAACACTAGTAAGTATACATCTATAAGTCATACTTTGTATCACTTAAGTAAAATACCAGTTGCGTCCTTCCGACTTGCTTTAGGACAATGTACCCCTAACGCTTTTCAATAAGGGTGTCAAACCAGTGTGGGAGAGGTCATGTGGCGGAGTCTTGGCGGATAATACTCCAACGTTAGATACAGAATGTCTCTGTTTCATTGGCAGCCATATAAATGGACAACACGTTTTCCTTAGTTATGATGAATATGATGTATTATTCTGTAATCATCACTTCAATATCTAAACAGTGGTCGGATAAAGTTGCTCCTGGTTCGATTCTTCAGGTGCCAGGTTGACAGCATATGACTGATTTGCAGAGGATACAACTTGTCTCGTGTATGGTATTGAATAAGAAATAATGAAAAGCGACATACACAAAATAGAACGATTGAATAGTGTTTTTATTCAGAAATGGAAATATTGTTCATTTTATACGTATATTTAAAGGACCAGTATATGTTCCTCTACAATATTCTGATGGAAAAGTTCCTCTGTTCGAGCTCCTTGGTAGAGGCTGAAAGCTTGCGCGAAACGTGGAAACTCAACAGCGGTGGAGTACACGAACAGAAGATTCGAGAAGAATTTGAGGTACACGTTTACAAAAAGCGGAAATAAACGGATACATTTTATTTTTTGTATGAAAGGATAACTTTCATTGATCTAGTAAAAATTTCGATCAAATACCAGTTGTGTTTTGTTTCGTTCCAAACAGCTAAAGATGTGACAAGAACTAAAAGTTGATAGTCCTGTGTATATAGAGTGTATAGTACACACGTCCAAGTTAAATCCTACATGTCCTGTTCATCACACTGATTATCATTTAGAGACTCCAAGAGTTCCGCCCGAGATATAGCGGGGAAAAATACATGGCGGCGCACAAGAAAGAAAACTCCAGCAAAAACGGAACCACAGTTTTACCTGGTGAGGTTGACAACATGATAAATTATCACATAGCACCTTCTGTATTAGTGTAGTATTAGTAATGAGTGTGGATCAGATGTAATACCAATTGTTTTTATAACAAATGTAGTATTTTGATTTTGTCCCGGCCTTTACCAAAAGTGAGAACTTTTCTCTTTCCAGTCGATACCTACAGAGTAAAGCTAGACAGCAGTGAGAATGACTACATCAACGCAGTCACCATGCCAGTATGTACCCGGATCATGTAATAGTATAATTTATCATAGTACATTGTTCCAGGCAAATACCTGATAATATAGGAAGATGTACATGAAAAAATAAGCATCTAGAATGAAAAATAATGAAAACAGTATTTATCTTACACGTAACAGTAGAGACAGCATGCTCCTGGACAGCACAGATGATAAAGACTCGGAATATTGTAATATTTCATCCCCATTTCTGTTTTGAAGAACCTCGGGAGCAAATCTGGCTACATCGTTACGGAGATACCGTTGTCTACGTCAAAAGCAAATTTCTGGCAGATGATCCATGAACAGAAATGCAATGTGATAGTTTCCTTTGATCAACCGTTAGATGAAACGGTAAGTTTCGTGGAAATAGACACGATGTTTTTAATGAAAACAAATGTTAAATGGTTTTGTTAAACCAGAGGAAAATCGCCGTGTCACTACCGAGTAGCGACGACTGATCACAGTGACTTTGTTTATTGAAAACAAAAACTTTTATAGAATAAGTATGATGATTGTATTATAAAGGAAATAAAAATCAATTATAAAGATACATTAAAAAATACCCAAAGGAAAAAAGAAAAATGAATTAAAAGAAAGAATATTTGAAAAGTAATTTAAAATTAACGATGTTATCTGATGCAGGGTGTGTCCATTCTTCCCGAGACTGACCAGGAGCAGACTTTCGGGGCTTTCACCATCAGACGGGGAGATAGTGCAATAGGAGGACCACACGGCATACAGAGAGAGACCTACATCATGACGTGTGACGTAATTATCATATTGAATCTGATTCATGTTCACAAAGGACCTGTTTCACATAATATCCAAATTTAATCTTTATTTTTTAGAACCCGAGTAAACTCCTAAGAGTTTATGTTTTAAAAAAATCCAAAAGTCACATATGGCCTGTACTACGATCTTTGTTATGATCCTTGTCATGGTTGTGAGTCAGGGTGATTATCTTACCCAAAAACCTGTTCAAAAACATAAGTTGAATAATTAAATTGGGTCAAATCCTCTTTATCAAAGTCTTCTGCATACTTTGAACTCCAATATAAAGCTAAATATGGCATATGTAAAAAGTCAAGGAAATTTAATTTGCAAAAAAATACTTTTCATAAAGACTTCAACAAATTGAATTTTTGGAAAACTGTTTGACAAACGTACGGTTGCCATGAACCTAAACTATTTACACCTTTTGTTTTGGCCACACATATGCACTTAACGTACTGAAATTTTCATCAAATTCCAGGACCAGTAAAATTGTTCCAGGGACAGATTTTCTTGTGATGGCAGAATCATGAATATATGTTAAATTGTATCGGCATGTTTTTTTCTTTTCATAACGGGACAGAAACAAAAGAGCGTGGCTATAACGCACATGTGTTAAGACACTGACAACGTTTGTTTTTCATATAATTCATATTTTGTATAATTCATAATTTCTGATAATGATTGTTGCCATACTTCAGGCATACAATGATAATAATTCACAAATATTAATTCGTTTTGTCGATTCAAATTTCTGGTACATATTGTCTTTTCTTTCATTGAGAAATCGGCGGAATAGTTCATAGGATAGAATTTTACAATTTGTTATTGTGTGGATGCATTGGTCTTTGATTTTCAAATACACATGATACCCCAAGTAATATATTATAGATGCAACGTAGGCACACATGCTAGAGATTCTCTTTCCTGCAGGACATAAACAATAGTATGCATTCACAGGATCGTCAGATTCATTCTCGTCAAACTGAATCCAAACATTGTGCTTCGTTTGAGACTTGTGAGGAGAATGCATCTGTCCTGGAATTAGATCATCATCATGCTGGTAGGCCTCGTAGTAACCGTCATCTGTCTGGTGTTCCACAGTGTAACTACAGCCCATCGTTTTCTTGTGCAACGGCGGTCGCTATTGGCTGTTTGAGGGTACAATTGTGATTTTTCAGCTGGTGAAAACGACCACATTCTGGCATCATATTCCAGTTCAATAAGATCTAAGACGACCCTGGAAACACGATCCGCAATCATTTTGTCGTTTACTTGCAGCAAATATTTCAGGAAGTTGAAACTCTCCTAGATGAGTTGAGATATGGAAGTTTCATTTACACTTCCGTGATAAGGACATGCCTGTCAGGCTGCACAATGGACTTGAACTTTAAATAGTTGCGTGTTTTCTGTCCTCCATATGATACCCTTTGAAACTGCTGCTGTTTGCTTTTGTTGAGGTAGATATAGGTATTATCTAAGATAAGGGACCTGGTCACCATAAAATGCTTTGGTTAATACAGTAGTATGTGTGACAGCTTCCTGGCGTGATATATGGGCTGTACCAAGGTGTTTGAGGGCAACTTAAGTATTCAATATATCAACTATTTTGTGAAGATATATTGACAGTGTGCCTTCGGAGAGGTTAGTAAGCATGGTCATTTGATTCCATGAAAGAATAGTTGAAAGTTTCAACCAAAAATGCTGAAGCTAAACAAGGTCAGATTCACACTTGCCATACGTGTCCTGAAATTGACCCAAGGTCCAGTCAGTACATGTATGGCAGTCTGAATCTGTTTATAATCCAACGAGGCAAAATATGATTACTATTACTTTCAATTAAATGCACATTGAATGATTGAATGAAGTAAACACATATTTGAATAAAAATGTCAGAATTAGCGGTAGTTTCCCGATTTTGCCATCACAAGAAAATCTGTCCTTGGAACAATTTTACCGGTCCGAGAAGTTGATGAAATTTGTAATAAGTTAAGCACATATATGTGGCCAAAATATTCGCATTGTTTTAGGTGAATAGCAACTGTAGGTTTCTCAAATAGTTTTTTCAAAAACTTGAATTTGTTGATTTTTTTCATGAAATTTTATGATTTTTTCCCAATTAAGCTTCCATACGTTTTTATATTTGTAATACTTCACTTTATATGTTCAAAACATGGAGCAGACTTTAAAGAAGACCTCCTTTAACGATTTATTATAGGTTTTTGAACAAGTTTTGGGGTAAGATGTACTCCTTGGTTCATACCCATGACATGGATCATGAAATGTGTCATAGTACAGGCAAAATGTGACTTTAAGATTTTTTAAACAAACATTCTCAGTAGTTTACCGAGGTAGTACAAATAACACACAAAATTAAATTTGGGTATGGGCAAAATTACATGTACCGTCAAACAGGTACTTTATCATCAACAAATTGCTACATCGAGGTAATGATTAATAACAACTTCCTCTGCTCTTTGTGTTTTGAGACATAGCTTGTGTGCATAGCATGTGGGCATAGGACGAGGGCATAGCATGAGGGCATAGGACGAGGGCATAGCATGAGGGCATAGCACGAGGGCATAGAATGAAGTCATAGCACGATGACATTGCATGAGGGCATAGAATGAGGGCATGGAATGAAGACATAGCATAAGGGCATAGTATGAGGGTAAAGAGTCATAGCATGAGGACATAGTATGAGGGCATAGCACGAGGGCATAGGGGTATAGAATGAAGGCAAGCATTATCACTGTTTGGTATTGAGCTCTCAAGACAATTGTTTATGCTTTTATACTACACTCAGTGTTTGGTATTAGTACAGTTGTTTGTAAGTACTTTCAGCAGTGTTTGGTATTAGGGGTTTTAGTACAGCTGTTTGTAAGTACTTTCAGCAGTGTTTGGTATTAGTACAGTTGTTTGTAAGTACTTTCAGCAGTGTTTGGTATTAGGGGTTTTAGTACAATTGTTTGTAAGTACTTTCAGCAGTGTTTGGTATTAGGGGTTTAGTACAGCTGTTTGTAAGTACTTTCAGCAGTGTTTGGTATTAGGGGTTTAGTACAGCTGTTTGTAAGTACTTTCAGCAGTGTTTGGTATTAGGGGTTTAGTACAGCTGTTTGTAAGTACTTTCAGCAGTGTTTGGTATTAGGGGTTAGAGTACAGTTACAGCTGTTTGTAAGTACTTTCAGCAGTGTTTGGTATTAGGGGTTTAGTACAGATGTTTGTAAGTACTTTCAGCAGTGTTTGGTATTAGGGGTTTAGTACAGCTGTTTGTAAGTACTTTCAGCAGTGTTTGGTATTAGGGGTTTAGTACAGCTGTTTGTAAGTACTTTCAGCAGTGTTAGGTATTAGGGGTTTAGTACAGTTGCTTGTAAGTACTATGACACTATGATCTGAGCAATTGGAAATATGAAATCACTATAATTACATTGGATCTTGTATATGGACAGATTTGAGTAGCATTTTCCCTTAATTACCCGAATGTATTGTGCATATGTTCCAATGATTAAAACGCAATATCAGCTATTCTAGGACAGTTTTTGTTTCTGTTTTTAATGCTATGTCTAAACATCATGTATTTATATATTTATTTATTATGATAATTGTAGAATGAGGAGAACGAAGTAGCTGTGTTTTACTTGGCAGCATGGGGGACGGAAGACATACTCCCTCCAACGTGTGCTAGTCTCATCTCTCTCCACCAGGAAACACAAAAATGGCAAGAGAACAAAGGGCAAGGTCGGGTCACGGTCATATGTAGGTCAGTGTCAAATTCAAAAACAAAGTGTCAATCGTGTGTGACTGTGTGTCAATGTCATCTTATCATTAGGTCGTGTAACGGTCCGTCAAATGTCGTATATCGGTACATGTCCATACCCCAGGGAGTTCACTAAGCAAAACTCTCAGTGCTGGAAAAAATATCATTGGCGAAGCATGTAAAATGTTTGATGTCTTTAACACTCAGGGACGGTGCTGAGCGATGCGGGTTGTACTGTACTGTTTGTAACATGATGGAATGCATCGACTGGTACAATAGTGTAGACATCTTCCATACAGTCCGACATTTACAGATCTGTAGACCGGAGATCATAAACAGTCTGGTAAGTACCTCTAACCCACAGACGGGAGATCATAAACAGTCTGGTAAGTACCTCTAACCCACAGACCGGAAGTACCTCTAACCCACAGACCGGAGATCATAAACGGTCTGGTAAGTACCTCTAACCCACAGACCGGAAGTACCTCCAACCCACAGACCGGAGATCATAAACAGTCTGGTAAGTACCTCTAACCCACAGACCGGAAGTACCTCTAACCCACAGACCGGAGATCATAAACAGTCTGGTAAGTACCTCTAACCCACAGACCGGAGATCATAAACGGTCTAGTAAGTACCTCTTACCCACAGACCGGAGATCATAAACGGTCTGGTAAGTACCTCTAACCCACAGACCGGAAGTACCTCTAACCCACAGACCGGAGATCATAAACGGTCTGATAAGTACCTCTAACCCACAGGCCGGAAATACCTCTGACCCACAAACCGGAGATCATAAACAGTCTGGTAAGTACCTTTAACCCACAGACTGGAGATCATAAACAGTCTGGTAAGTACCTCTAATCCACAGACCGGAAGTACCTCTAACCCACAGACCGGAGATCATAAACGGTCTGGTAAGTACCTCTAACCCACAGGCCGGAAATACCTCTGACCCACAGACCGGAGATCATAAACAGTCTGGTAAGTACCTCTAACCCACAGACTGGAGATCATAAACAGTCTGGTAAGTACCTCTAACCCACAGACCGGACTCGTTAAATTCGTTTAATTATCGGACACGTACACCTCTCCATATAAATTTTGAAGCTTTTCGATTGATTTTGGTTTTCCTAAGTAGCCTTCTAAATTTCAAAATTTAGGCCCGTAACATCACCAACGAGATCTAGAAGGAAACAGTGGCAGTATAATTCATTATTTCGTTGTACTGTACGAAATTGTAAATTCATATTGATTTGACACGTATGTAGAAAATTTTACTTTCCACGGAAGTATGATTTATAGAGAGCGTACCCTAAATGCCCACCCTTGTTTGGGTTCCAAAAATTTGGCGTTTTTTATATGGGGAGAAATTCTGAGAATCGACAGCGACATAAAAAATCGGGGATAGTCAGGATCCTTCGGAATATACCGATTTGTTCATTTTTTTCTCTGATTGTTTTTACTTTCTATCCTTTTGCACGAATGGTAGATTTTGCTGCTGTATCTCCCAGATGTTCTGTTAGTATAATATATTTAAAAAAAAGTTCTACAGTACTGTTTTTAGAAACCGACATCAAAAGTCTTGTTATCTATATATAGCCCTAATGATACAATTTCCTCGTTTTATTTCTTCCGTTAAACTGTTTTGTTTCTAGGTGCAGTATTCCTGTTGTTTTGACGTTGCCCTGGCCTACACCGATATCTCGGACGGAACCAGTATCAAACTCCCCAACAATACTGTTTTCGTGTTTCCGACGACTTCAGTTTGACGTCACGTCACTCGGCATCACGTGACCAGCGATATCCTTATGAGTCTAGACACTCGCTGAACCAATCACACTGTTCTATGAACCTTTGTAATTTGTAAGTGTTTCTACCGCGATAACTGATGTAAGACAAGTTTAACTGCAACACACTAAAAGCAACTTCATGTGTGTGAATTATGCAGCGATAGACAGAAGAATAGAAGAAATGATGGCAAATTTAATTCTGTTAAGTAATTTGTGATATAATTGATGTATGTATGATGAGTATAATAAAAATATTCACGTCATGTTGTTTTTTCTTGATTGGATATTAAATCCCAACTTTATGGTACACTGGTGTAATGTGTAAGGAACGAATGCTTCATTGCATTCGTCCTTTTTGCCTCAAAGTATGCCGTTGTACCTTGACAGGGTCTTTACAAGCTATTACACTGTAAAACGGTAGATTACTAATAGCATAATTCTAATAAAAAATATATTGTAACTGAAGATGAACAATTTACTGGAAAGACTTACTAAAGTTCCAGAATGGGCTTCCATTTACTCCAATCAACTTCAAACTGCTGTTTACGGAGATCCGTTTTACTGCTGTATATATATTTTTGAGTCCAGTAATGGTCCTTGATGGCATCGATAACTGCATTAAGTGTACAGAATTACTAAGACATCTACTTTTGTATATGTAAACTTGATAACAAGCAGTATTTCATTATCAACAGGAGTACAATTTTTGCATTACTATTCCAATGAGAAACGATTCTTTGTTATAAGGAAACGGAATAAATAAAATATCAAGGAGAGATTCAAATAGCTGAAGTAATGTCTGAAGAACCCGTTTCAGCGTATCGCCCTGGTCGATCTAAAAGCACGTCATTAATGAAGACAGATAATTGTGCAGTCGGAGTCACCGTGTCTAAATATAGACCATGTACGTCAATGAAGTTTGGTGTCAATGGGGATGTCACGATTTAAGTTGAAAAATGTTCAAAAAAGACAACGCAAATTATTTATTCAATGGCCGAATTACTGTGACACTGTGATTGATATGTAACCTTTTATGATCATGAAGATACATTGAACATTGAGATGAATTTTACCACGTCTCCGACAAGTAGGACCCTTTGTCACTAGAAGTATCATGAAACCCGTCCTCTACATTCTTTAAACAGTTTGTGTATAGAAGAGATATATTTGGTTACCAGCGCCGGAATGTTGAACAGTTTGTGTATAGAAGACATATCTGGTTACTAACGCTGGAATGTTGAACAGTTTGTGTATAAAAGAGACATATTTGGTTACCAGCGCCGGAATGTTGAACAGTTTGTGTATAGAAGACATATCTGGTTACTAACGCTGGAATGTTGAACAGTTTGTGTATAGAAGAGACATATCTGGTTACTAACGCCGGAATGTCGAACAATTTGTGTATAGAAGAGCTATATTTGGTTACCAACGCCGGAATGTTGAACAGTTTGTATATAGAAGACATATCTGGTTACTAACGCTGGAATGTTGAACAGTTTGTGTATAGAAGAGACATATCTGGTTACTAACGCCGGAATGTTGAACAGTTTGTGTATAGAAGAGATATATTTGGTTACCAACGCCGGAATGTTGAACAGTTTGTGTATAGAAGAGATATATTTGGTTACTAACGCCGGAATGTTGAACAGTTTGTGTATAGAATAGACAGATTTGGTTACTAACGCCGGAATGTTGAACAGTTTGTGTATAGAAGAGACATATCTGGCTACTAACGCCGAAATGTTGAACAATTTGTGTATAGAAGACATATCTGGTTACTAACGCCGGAATGTTGAACAGTTTGTGTATAGAAGAGATATATTTGGTTACTAACGCCGGAATGTTGAACAGTTTGTGTATAGAAGAGACATATCTGGTTACTAACGCCGGAATGTTGAACAGTTTGTGTATAGAAGAGACAGATTTGGTTACTAACGCCGGAATGTTGAACAGTTTGTGTATAGAAGAGACATATTTGGTTACTAACGCCGGAATGTTGAACAGTTTGTGTATAGAAAAGACATATCTGGTTACTAACGCCGGAATGTTGAACAGTTTGTGTATAGAAGAGACATATTTGGTTACTAACTTGAACAGTTTGTGTATAGAATAGACATATCTGGTTACTAACGCCGGAATGTTGAACAGTTTGTGTATAGAAAATGTGTTCATTAGTTATACAATCATATTCAAGTAATTTTAGCAACTTCCCACATAGGGTTACTTCTATCAGAATACCAACACCAGGTATAACAGCAAACATGTTTGGAGTTAATGAAAATAAAAGAAAGACACAGGTAATGGTCATTATCCATTTTTATGGATGATGACTGTCTCTGCTTGCTGACTTTTGAATCCATGAAGACTAGGAAAGTTGTATTATCCTTTTCTGATCTCATATTGAAATATTTTCTTATATTACAAAAAGTCCAATGCTCCTCAATATGCCTTGTTTCAGTATATAATTACAATTATTTATTGGGGTTTTTTATGTGTGTGACAACACTTACTTGGACTGACCAAAATTACATTGCGACTGTCATCAGTGAAGGAAAGGACGCCTATCCCTTTGGAACATTTGTTCTATTTTCCTTGTACATTTTGAGGGTCTACCAGATACTCCAGAATCCTTAGCTTCAACCACGAAATTATAATGATTTTCACGTTTGGAAAGTTTGTTGGTAAGGCTTTTTCAGGAACAATAGACTGCCCATTCACCAGTGTAAACCAAATGCTATTTGTTATTTTAGATAATACTTTGAACGGAAGCGATGCACCTACTTCCGGTTCTGCTACACGAAACCGCTTACAATATTATTTGGCGCATGATGTAGAGAGTACATGGTGAAAATTTGAGAAAAAATAAAGAACTAGTAAAATTGCCATTTTGAAAGAAAGTCCAACGCCCACAGTACCATATTCCTATCTGACAGTCGAACAATCTTAACTACATGTATATTTTATCTTCTGTTTTTATTATGGCTCCAGTGGTTGTTGTCGACTATCTGGTTAGATATTGGTAAATAAGTCATTTTAGAAATTACGTACGATTTCGTTATTTTTCTATCATTTAACGATATTTTCAAAGTTTAACACAAATGGTACTACCAATAACAAAATGTCATGGTGTACAAGAACCTGAAGTAGGTTTCTCTGCTTCTGTAAAAGTGGTCATACCTAACGAGATCCCACTGGGATCTTGGCTTTCATCATTGTTGGATCTGTTAATTGCTCTTTCAAAAGTTGGATCTTTTCCATTCCTTTCTCTGCTTTTGCTCTTAATGATACGACATTCAAACATTCCATTGCAGAAATAGCGATAATCATTAACTATCAAATCCAAGATGGCTGCCTGGCAGTCACATTGTTTGTGAATTTCTGATCAGTCCCATCTAAGGACCAAGGGGAACCTATATATGAAATTTGAGGAACATCTTTCCAGTAATTCTTGAGAAATATCAATAACAAACATTCAAAGTGCCATTTGCTTTTATGATCAATCATAAAATCAACACATGAGAAGAAATGTCAGGATATAGATGTGGGCTCTAGCCACTAATGTGAGCAACTTTATTCTACTCAACGCATAACATGACCTATGACACGAGGACGTGAAAAGCAATCGCATGCCCCACCTTCCATGCCTCCACATCAGCTTCAAATATGAACATCAGTGAATGGTCAAATTCATTTTCTAGTGACAGATTACAAGACTTTTGAGCTTAGCTTTTGTAAAGACATTGATGTATGGAAAGAGCAGAAATTGCTGCAGGGACACGGACAGACAGCACAAACAACGCGTCTCTCCACACACTCCGGGGAATTAGACATTACTGTTGTAAACCTCTCCTTATCTCAACAGATTATGTGCCTTTAAAATCAAAAGTTCTCTTTCAATTTATCATTAAACAAACCACAGAGAAACAAATTTTGTATCACATTTTTTTAATTGTTTTTAGTCCACCTTAAAGCACAAATTCTGGGAACTCAAATGTAACGTCCTTCCCTGTCAGTTTCTTGTACACTGCAGCGAATGTATCCATCTAAAAAGAAAAAGAAAATAGAATCAAGCTGTGAACAAATATTGTCAGTAACACAAAACAGTAACATCCTATAATTATGTAGACTAGTTTATACAGACTGTTTGTACCTGTGGCGAGTGTTGTGATGCATTACTATTTAAGTAAAGCCAAGTCTTCTTGTCATGTCCATTGACAAAATATTCTGCAGTTAATGTGCCACAGTAACAAACCTTACAATAGTAATGAAACACATTTTTCATGAAAAGGTTCAGAATAGCGTAAAATATCCAGACATGTATTTGTTCCTGGAAAAATTGTTCCTCATCATACCCTTTTCATACTCGTATTTACTGAAAAATTGCACCGAATAAACTTCGGACTCCATCATCTTTATCCCATTCATAGAGACATTTTGAGTGATGCAAGTTTATCTGATTCCAGGACTTTTAATCATTTTAAGGATCCATATCAAATATCTCAATGGAACTAATTGAAAAAAAAGTATAAATTCTCAAAGGTGACCAAGTGTGAGCTGAGTAAACTGGCAATTTAAAAAATACTGACCGATATCTCGCTAAACCAAATATGGTTTAAAGTTGCTATCGCACTGAGTATAAAATTAAACTCATTGAAGATCTGAATCTTTAAAATGTCACAATAATTCACAAATTTGGCTCAGCAGAAAACTGCAGGTGACATTCAGAATCTGAAATGTGTGCTGGGATGTTTATATAAATGCAAGTATTCTCTAGGTTCCACTATGATAGCTTGTGTGCTAAAAGAAATTTTTAGAGTGCCAATATGTGCAAACCCTAACATTAACTTTCATCCTATACTAAACATTCAGACTATGTTGGATCTATTTCAAATTGAAAGTAAACAAATTTAACTATAGTAAACCTCCCCCCACCCCCACAGGAAGGAATGCGAGAACCTGGGGTCTTGAAATTTACAATTTTGATTAAGCACCTTAAGGTCCTTCTATCCATGAAGAGTATTTGATTACACTATATTTCATTGAAATCGGTTTAGGGGTTTTCCAGAAGTCAAAATTAAAAACGTTTATGGATGCACACAAGATGCCAAACAAAGGGGAATTGCATTAAGTCATCATCAGGTGACCTAAAAAGCTCAATAAAAAAGCTAAGTGAAAAACTTCAACAACATGGCCCAATTAATTATCGAAGTCCAAAAAACTGTATGCGACAATCAGTATATTCCAAGTTTTGTGATGGCAGGTTACTTGTTTAAGAGAGAAATTATGCCCAATGTGGAGCTAAACATAATCTTGAAATCATGTACAAAGAAACTCTTGCTTACAACTTATATAAACATTAAGCAGGTCTGGTGATAATGTCACTTCAACACAAATGTTAATGTCACTACCAGAGTAATATCTTTGTCGCAGGAATGCCAATAAACATGTGTGATCAAGTACACAAGGTGACGCTGTTTATGCTGAAGTCATCAAAGTGTGACTTTGACCTTGACCTCATGCTGACCACCAAAACCTATCTTTAGGTTCAAGTGATATGCAGTTAATGTACATACCCAAAGCGGTTAACAATATTATCAAATTAATTTAACAATAGACAAATCTTCACACCAAAACATTTGTCAGTACAATACAGAAACATTCTGTCCAGGTTTATGTAGTCTAGTTGAATGTAAACATCATGAAAAGGTTCAGAATAGCGTAAAATATCCAGACATGGGTTTTCCTGGGTAAAAAAAAGCTCTCATCATATCCTTTTCATGATGTTAGAATTTTTGGGGGGTTACCCTCCTACATATAACAGAATTTGGCAACGTATTATCTCAATGATTTTATCATATCAATATCAATTTCGTATAAGATCTGTTGAAGTCATGAAATTTCACGGAAAGTGTTACAAAGTTCTACCGAGTGAAGTATGAATATATTTTTGACAATAATTGTATTGGTGTTATTTTTCTTATGTATGATACACCTAATCCACTACATTTCTAATAAAAGCTCTCACTGCAAGAAAATCAAGTGTTACCTGACACATCCACTTAGTTTCCAATACAACCTCTCACTATGTTCAACAATGTCTCTTCCTTGCTTACCTTGTGCTCAATGTTAGTTTGTTGAGTTTTATCGAGGTGGACCTTGATCAGCCTTGACCCGTCCAACTTGATGCGGATTCTCTTGCCAACAATTTCAGCTGGGAAGGTCAGATCATCCAGGATGCTGTCGTGTACCGATGTTAGTGTACGGCTGCAAAGAAATTGATAAGGTGTTATTTGATAATGACAAAAACAAGCACAAGCCACTTGAACATTCAAGATGTCCTTCCAATAAACAAGTAAACTGTAAGTATTGCTTTAGCAGAGTACTGCTTAAAGACAACATGCCCCCAACCCCCTACAAGCTACTAACACTGTCATGACTTATTAAGATGAGACTAAATGGTGTAAATTTGGAAAAAATCATTTGTAAGTGTGCAAGGTTTGATGGAATTAAGCCATTAGGAAACTGATAACAATTTTCTAAAATACAGTAATGGTGACCTTGACCAAACAACACAAACTACAACTCATCACAGATAATTTGGCTGGTAAAAGTTGTCTGATCAAAATTCCAACAGGAATGAAGCTAGAGTGCTAACAAAGATTTTCTAGAATCAATAACATTGACCTTTACCCAACAACTATGAGAGACAATACAGTTCTTTTTTTATGCTATATAAGAAAGTGATATTTGATGAGAATGCCTCAAGGAATGAAATTGCTTGAGTGATAACTATGATACTTTAAAATTAATAATAGTTTCCTTGGCCTTGCTTCAACAATCCTGAAATATTAACTTGTTTGAGATGTTTGATAATTAAAAAGTGTGAAGATGGACAAGAATCCCTCAAACTGACAACAATTTTTCAAACATGTGCATCCATGGTACTGACAGTAAGGAAAACTGATCAGACTTGATTCAAACATTCATGCTAAAATAGATGGTTCCTGCTTAACAGTCTAATGTATATTTTGTATATTTGCAGTTTTAACTAAGACCAAACAAAAGTAATTTAGTTTTCATTTAAAAAATATTGGGACAGCCAGCATTAAATCTTACTTTTTTACTTAAGAGAAAAACAATGAGACAGCATGGACTTAAATATTCTCAAGGTCCATAGAAGCAGGTACTTTATTTGGTTTTCAAATACTTAGTTTTTTTTCACCATGGATTCCATCATTCTCATTGTGTATAGTGAAAGAAATGGTAGAAAATTCAATACAAAATATGAATTTGAAAAAAAAAATCATTCTTGCCATGAATATTAGTTTACAGATCATCATATGAAATGGTACTTGGGAAGACCATGTCATTTCTATGTAGGTGACCAATTAAAAAAATACCTGTCAAAAGTATAGCTTAACACAAAAATTTTCCATCAGCCTTTGTCTACATATAAAGTCATTTGAAGTGGAATAAGAGAGGGGTTCAATTGTAACACCTCTTTGACTTTAAAAAGCCATAGATTTGTTCAGTGTTTAAGCAAGACTTATTTATGCAAATCTGAAATTGGACTAGTAAAATGCTTGATTGTTAGCTCTCTAATCCCACGTGTTCATGTATACTGATATGTTATCTAATGCTGTACTTAATATTGCAAACCAATTTCAAGACAAATACTTAATATTTTACATGGTATTCTTTTTCCTTTTTAAAGTTGTTTTGACTTGACAAAAAAGGTTATGCGGGCATTAAAAAACCATACTGCAATGCCTGAGAAACTAAATATTAATTCTGTTTGGTTGAAGTATGAAGCAAGCAGCAATTTTAACAATTCCAGCTCTCATGCTTTAATCCATACAGAGTAAATAACTGTACATGTATTAACCTTCAATCATTATAAATTTAACGATACATTTGATAAAAAACTTACGATCGAGGGCGCTTCTGTTTGTTCTTCCTTCTGGTTTTCCTTGTTGGTTTAGGAAGAATTCTCCTCTGTAACAACAGGCACCAACAAATCACTCAAGTGTATCTGGTAGAACGTTTTCTAATACAAGAAACACCTATATTTCTAATATGCTCACAAAGTTAACATCCTGTGACACTTTACAGACATCCCATTCAGTCACAACGTTAAAAGAGTTTCAAGAGTAGAAAACCAGTAAATTGAAATGAAAAAACAAAAAGAGGTGAATCAAACAGTTTATGGAAAATCTGAACATTTTCAAACTAATTGACCATACCTGTGCAATAAATACAACATGCTTTCCACTGAATTTCTTTTCCAGCTCTCTGACCAGACGGGTCTGGATTTTCTGGTATTGTCTCAGCTGTGGAACTGGTACAAAGATGATGATAGCTTTCTTGCCAGCAACATCAATTTCCTAAACAGTAATTAAATTTACAATTCTTATTTTGCAAAAAAATTAATGCAAAGCAATACATGAAGCAATGTTGAGACTCGGAAGGTAAAGTTCTATGCAAGAAACAAGGCATCACACACCTTAAAAATACCCTTACTCTGCTTAATAGCTGCATAGCCCTCTATATGTAGAAATATGATATGAAACATCCATGCCCTATGCATGTGTGATTTGTCAATGCATTTTTATCGATCTTTTTTGTTTCACCCTCAACAATTTGGCTAGTGGAAAATAATTTATCAACCCTAGATCATTTTACTGCCACTTTATCCATATAAAAGATCTTTTTATTACTTAGCGGTGGCATAGGCTTACAGTGACATCCACAACTCTTGCCCTCATGATTAAATCTCCTTTTTCTTACCTTTGCACCTGAAATGTACAGTTCACGAAGCTGGGCCTTCAGGTCACTATTCATCTCAAGCTCAAGCAGGGCCTGAAAATAAACCCAATATTTACCAACAACTCAAAACGTAATAGCATTATATATGGTAGCAATATGGTTTCTATCTTGTTGAAATTGGGAAATAAAGGAGAATTTGTGATGCCTGACATCTCTAGACAGAAAACCAACAGAGCAATAAGCTATTACGAATTTTGCACCTATGGCCTTTGCTGGAAAATTGTATCTAGTGTTCACTGTGCAGAGAAAACCTTACGCCCATATCATTGGTAGTGGCTTCACCAAGTGCAAAGACGTCCATGATTCTTACCTGGGAGACAGACTGCTCGAAGTCATCTGGCTTCTCGCCTTGAGGCTTAATTATTTTAGCGCTCGCCGAGTACATCTACAAAAGTAAAAAAACACACTGAAAAAAACCTGTGCAAAATCAATAATATCATTTTTATATCTGACGACCTTAGACTAAGACTTGCGTTTACAGTGCCGACGAATCTTCCCTGCATAAACAAACAAGTCCGAAGTTTTGAGCCGATTCTTAAACCAGAATATATAGCATAAGTCCTACCTAAGCCATGGATACACGTTACAATAAATAAGTTTATATATGTGAATTGGTAATATGCCCCTCGTACGGGAGTTTTATACGTAATAGATCCTAGTATGCATCTTTTGTTGAAGTACGAATTGCTACATGGAGCTCACCCATTAAACATACAAGGAACCAGTTTGTACGAATAAACTAATTTATATAGAATCAGTAACTATCGAGTAATAGTCCGTTTATATGTGTGGGAAAGAGTGAGCATCCCATAAAAAGATCTGCTTATATACACCAAAATGTCATAGCAGTGTCCATCACAACTCAATCCATAATAATCAGGAATCTCATGCCTCATCAGTGGAAGGAAAACGGGTATCAGCTAAGAGTAAGTATTAATATACAACATATATCAATTTAATGTAACAAAACTGTATTATTGTGATGAAAATCGGACTTTTAATATCATGTGTCTTGTGTGCGAACCTTGGCAATGGCGGCGACGGAAGAAGAGGATTAAACCGGAAGTTGATCAAAGCTAGTTCCGCTAGGTGGCACACCACTAACATTGAATCGAAAGTAGAAATACACGAGGTAAAACGTGAGTTTTGTTCACATGAGCTTGTTCTTTCGTTGGATTACAATGCCGTACTATGCAGTTCGGAGGGGACGGATTCCCGGCATTTATAAGACATGGTAAAACATCTGTTGTTCGTAAGACAGTGAAGAAAACTATTTCAAATGCTTCTTTTACAGTACATTTTTGTAGGTAACGTTTATCTAGAAGTCAACTTTCGAAATAGTGTAATACTAGAATAATGATAGCTTGATTTGAAAAAAATTTAACCGAAGTTAAGATACTATATAAAACTTTTTACGCAACGTGAACATAAACTTACAAACCCCTTTTGTGTTTTGGGAATTAGACATATTGGTGTTATGAAATAGTTTATTTTCCTTTAACAACTTCTAATAAGGAGATAATGAAGCTTAATTGTTGAAGAAGGTGCTGGATATGTATGTTAACAGTGAAGCAAGGTATTATGAAACATGGGAAAATGAACTGGGGTCAAAATACCATGGATAGAATGAGAATTTAGAGGAATCTTTGCTTGTTTCCATTTGTCTACAGGAGAGATTATTGTATTGGCGGGAATGAGTTTTAAAATAGGCAAGGATGAGGATGTTTTGAGGGTAGAGACACAGGTTATGTATGATTTTGAAGACAAGAATAAGTTGGCATTACAGTCTGCAGAGCTGTTAGGGTGGCCATTTTAAGTTGTCAAGCATGGGTAGCTCTTGAGGTGTTCCAAAGCAAGTTGCCTTGAAAGAAAAACATGGGGTATTTGAAAATCAGAAGGATCAAACAAATCAGTTATTCTGGCTACTGTAAATAATGGATTGGGAGGGGGGGGGTTTCAGGTGAGTTGGCCATACTGTGTTGGTAGTCCTTTGTCCTTAACTCTTGGTATTGTTATTTCATGAGGAGTACATAATGTAAGTTTCTCTTTGTGCCTTATTGCTCATGTTGTCAAGCATGTCTGAGACTTAACTGCTATTGTGATACCAGTCACAGATGAAATGTGAAGCAAAGTGTTGTACGTATTCTAGTTGGTTGATATGGTTAAGAGAGTAAGGATACCAGACAGAAGAACAGTTTTCTAATTTTGAATATGGACCATTGTTCTGTATGCATGATCTTTTATGCACTGAGATTTTATTTTCAAATTTTGTTTGAGAAATCTAAGAGGCTGATTTGTTGTGGATGAAATTGAGTTTATGTGTCATTTGGTCTCTGTGGATGTTTGGTATGGGTGTCTTGGATATTTGGTATGGGTCTCTGTGGACATTTGGTGTGGGTGTCTGTGGATGTTTGGTGTGGGTCTCTGTGGATATTTTGTATGGGTCTCTGTGTATGTTTGGTATGGGTGTCTGTGGACATTTGGTGTGGGTCTCTGTGGATGTTTGGTATGGGTCTCTGTGTACATTTGGTATGGGTGTCTGTGTATGTTTGGTATGGGTGTCTGTGGACATTTGGTGTGGGTCTCTGTGGATGTTTGGTATGGGTATCTGTGCATGTTTGGAATTGGTCTCTGTGGACATTTGGGATGGGTTTCTGTGGATGTTTGGTGTGGGTGTCTGTGCATGTTTGGTATGGGTCTCTGTGGACATTTGGTGTGGGTCTCTGTGGACATTTGGTGTGGGTCTTTGTGGATGTTTGGTGTGGGTTTCTGTGGATATTTTGTATGGGTCTCTGTGTATGTTTGGTATAGGTGTCTCTGGGTGTTTGGTGTGGATGTCTGTGGATGTTTGATGTGGATCTCTGTGGATGTTTGGTGTGGGTGTCTGTGGATATTTTGTATGGGTCTCTGTGTATGTTTGGTATGGGTCTCTGTGGACATTTGGTGTGGGTCTCTGTGGACGTTTGGTGTGGGTGTCTGTGCATGTTTGGTATGGGTGTCTGTGGACATTTGGTGTGGGTCTCTGTGGACATTTGGTGTGGGTCTCTGTGGACGTTTGGTGTGGGTGTCTGTGCATGTTTGGTATGGGTGTCTGTGGACATTTGGTGTGGGTCTCTGTGGATGTTTGGTGTGGGTGTCTGTGCATGTTTGGTATGGGTGTCTGTGCATGTTTGGTGTGGGTGTCTGTGCATGTTTGGTGTGGGTCTCTGTGGATATTTTGTATGGGTGTCTGTGGACATTTGGGATGGGTTTCTGTGGATGTTTGGTATGGGTGTCTGGATGTTTGGTATGGGTGTCTGTGTACATTTGGTATGGGTCTCTGTGGATGTTTGGTATGGGTGTCTGTGGATGTTTGGTATGGGTGTCTGTGGACATTTGGTATGGGTGTCTGTGCATGTTTGGTGTGGGTGTCTGTGCATGTTTGGTGTGGGTCTCTGTGGATGTTTGGTGTGGGTGTCTGTGCATGTTTGGTATGGGTGTCTGTGCATGTTTGGTGTGGGTCTCTGTGGATGTTTGGTGTGGGTGTCTGTGCATGTTTGGTATGGGTGTCTGTGCATGTTTGGTGTGGGTCTCTGTGGATGTTTGGTATGGGTCTCTGTGGACATTTGGTGTGGGTGTCTGTGCATGTTTGGTATGGGTCTCTGTGGACATTTGGTGTGGGTCTCTGTGGACATTTGGTGTGGGTCTCTGTGGACATTTGGTGTGGGTCTCTGTGGACATTTGGGATGGGTCTCCTTCTCATTTGTTGGTTATCCTTCTGAAAATCTGATAGATGTAGATAGGCATTTTTATGGTAATACATTTGTAATTTGATACAACTTCACCATGTTTTGTGATTCTAGGGATGAATGTAAGAAACAAGTCAACGGTTTCCCAAAGGCGCGATACAAGAAGTTCAACTCTGAAACGGAGGCCAATGATTTTGTAAATGATACAGAAAGTGAGCCTGGACATTGCTCCTCAACAAAGGTTTATAACACTCAGCCACAGAACCGATATCATAAGTCTACAGCCACCAATAACATGGGTCACACTCCTGCAGCCTCTAGTCATCGTCAGCCAGTGCAGAAAGTTTCTGTATCAAATAACACTGATGGATTTAGTAAGTTTGAAGTATCACTAGAAAAAATTAGATTTCATACAAAAGTAATGAAATCATTTCACAAACACCAGGGTCAACATATAAGCTCATAATCAGAGTATAAAATGGCATTTGTGGGTAAATCTAGTAACCTAACAGCATTAGGTACCAGATTGGACCGAGGCATAGTGGGATACTTCATGCAATAGTTAACCTTGCTTGCACAAAAGGAAGAGCAAGAGGGATTTTATGTAGGAAGAAACAGCTATGTCCCCCATTGTTATGTCATGTCTGATGATCTTTCTCTTTTTTCATATGATGGGCCATGTGGCCCCCTATTGTGCTAATGAATTTTTGTAAGCACACTGAAGCATTGATTAGTTTACTAGGTTCAGATATATACACTAAAAAGACATGCAGTGTACTAGATTGCATTACCACTGTAACACCCATCTAGATTCCTAAAGCAATGTGTAGTGTACTAGTTTCCGGTGTGTACACTAATGTGATGTGTAGTGTACTAGTTTCCAGTGTGTACACTAATGTGACGTGTAGTGTACTAGATTCCTGTGTGTACACTAATGTGACGTTTAGTGTACTAGATTCCCGTTTGTACATCAAAGGGCATGAAGTGTATTAGATTAAAAAATATCAACTTTATTTTATTTACAACAGTTACGAAATTAGTTATTTCAACTTATACTAATCACTTTTGTTGGCCCAGATGTAAGCATGCAAGGGGTCTTATTGTGGAAGGAAACTGGAGTACCCAGGGAAAACCCACGTGGTCGGGCAGGTGACCCCTTACCTTTTTACGTCTAATCAGGAAATGGAACACCAGCCGGCTAGGTGAAAGGGGAGAACATTACCACTGCACCACCCGACTAGACTCCTGAAGTGACTTTTAGCATGCTAGATTTCTGTGTGTACACTAGAGCGACATGTGGTGTACTAGACTCCAACAGCCTCTTATCAATATGAAGCATAACTCTGCGTCAGAATTTTGGCCACAAATTTTTAGATACCCTTTTTTCTGGCATCCAGCGTCCAGCGTACAGTGTCCGTCTGTAAACTTTTTACATTTTTGATTTTTCGAAAACTCCTGAAGTAATTTCAATGAAACTTGGCAGTGACTTTCCATGGCCAAAGGTTAAGTAAATTGGTAAATCATGTGGTCCCAACCCCCTAGAGGCCTGAAGGGTAGGGTCAAAAAGGGGCGAAGTTACTTAAATTTCTAATATCTTCTTCTCAATACCCAAATATTGTAGAATCAAATACTCGTTGTGGATAGAAGGGTCTTAAGGTGCTTTAATATGGCTAGACTAGATTTTTGAGCATAATTAGTTTAATTTCCATTGAAAATATTTCCAACTTGGTTAGAATTTTGAGTGAATGATGACTTCTTGATGAAATGCCCAAATTGACCCCGGCTGACCCCCAGGAGCTGATGGGCATAGCCAAAATGGATAAATCAACTGAAATTTCAAAACTTACCTCAAAACAGGGTAGAATCTAATACACTTCATAGATGGAAGAATCATATGTTAGTTCAGTCAGCTGACCATTTAGGCCCGTGGGCCTCTTGTCCATATTTCAGTCTAAAACGGGGCAATAATATTGTATGTAGCCCACAGGTCTTGTACATCTCCCTTGGTGCACACAGAGAACAACATGCTCACAGCCACCTTGAGTTTGCTATGCTGAATATGCTCATGTTGAGTGCGAAACAAGGTCATGTGATGTGTGGTGCCAAAGTAGGACTTCGGTGAAAGTGAACTTATACTTACCTAATGAGACATGCATACACACAAAAACTTTCATTGACATACATGTATGGATCAGTTATGGTTTGGGGAGGAATTTCCCCATGGTTTACAGACACCTTTAACTGGAATATAACAGCTGTATGCTATCAAGATGAGATCCTGAGGCGTTATGTTGTGCCTTTCATTATAAGGTATGATTTGACCTTTCAGCATGATAACACTAGACCACACATTGTAAGAGTTTGTAGGGACTTTCTTGTGACCCACAACATTGTCCCTATTGATTAGAAATTAAAATAAGATATGTTCATAGCTGTGCAGGGAGGGCACACATGACATCAAGGATTGGTCTGACAACTGTTGTTATTTCAACTTTGTGTACATTAGGGTACCCTAATTCATGGCAGCCTAATGAAGTCTACATTAGTTAAAAATCTCAGAAAATGTGAAGACGGATGGTCCAATATTCAAAGTTAACGACTGCATTGCACATTTAGGCATATTACACATAAATGTTATTTCATTAATTCCATAAAGTTGAAGGTCATTGCTTTCTACTCTCAGTTTATCTTATGTTGTGAAATTTGATGATTGCAAATGTCACAGAAATAATTTGGATTGTAACCTATGTCTGTGTCACAGCTGCCCGAACTCCTGTGTTGTTTGTATCTTTTATAAACCTGTTAGAATCACAAAATTAACAGAACAGATTGTGTGCAGGGTCCATTGTTGTTTGTATATACTCTTCTGTATTACTTATTACTATAGTATATGTTTGATATTTATAATGACTGTGTTTATTCATTGTTGTTTGTATATACACTTCTGTATTACTTATTACTATAGTATATGTTTGATTTATATAATGATTCTGTTTATTCAGATGATGCAGAGTTTAATGGAGACATGAAAAACGTATTTAAGATTGAGTACAAAAAAACTGTGTATATGCAGAATCCAAGGTCAGGGGACACAAATCAAAGGTCAAATGGTGCAAAGTCAAGAGGTGTACATTCCAAGCCATCCAGTACATGGTCAAGGTCATTCCATACAAGAAACAGAAACGAAAATGATACAGGTAACGTTGTCCCTTGTTGATGTAAACAAAATAGGCAGTATATTTGTCTACAGAATTGAACATGATGATGGCCGAGCATGATCTTATTTATTAGTAAATGTAATTGGGCGTTAAAGAAAATGTGTGAAGTAGTTTATTGTAAAGTAGAGATGTTTAAACAACAAAATATTTTCTGTTGTTATAGTTGACTAGTGAACCACTAGTAAATCTTACGAAACCTACTAGGTTTTCTGGAAGATGTGTCAGAAGGGCACCTTGTATATCAAATTATAATCAGAATATACTTTATTTTCTTTGTCTCCATTATCTAGAAAGTTTTGGGCAATATTAACTTGGTATCTGGTTATATTAACAAAACACAAAGCAGTGGAACCAGCTGCAGCCATAGTCTCATTATTACTGAGGCTGTCTTGTGATGGGATGGTAGGGGGATAATGTAAATACTGGGTTAATGAACTCAGAACCTTATTATTTGGTAGAAAATTACAGTGGAAAAGAATGAACAAGAGTAAATGGTTCCCCATCGTAAAATTTTTACTGGTGTAGGTAATTTTCCCCCATTTCAATGTTTCCTACCAAATCAAAGTTTTCCCTTGGTAATAAAATAAAAATGTAATATACTCATTACATTTCAGTAGACCTGTTTTTAGCTTAACTGGTATTAAGCGTTGGTAAGCTTATGTTATGATGAAGGGTCTATCTGTGTGATCCATGCATAGGTTCCTCCCTTTAATTTCATCATCTAGAATGTATTTCTTACTGGGAACTAATAATTGGTGGGGATGTATTTTGAGTGGTATGTAATACATTTTGTTATATGAATGACTTTGACTTATTTTCAAGGTTACCAGGGTCAGATGTAATGGAGTACTATAAAGTTTCCTCTCAAAGATGGCTTTTACTATTTCCAAGGTTGCAGAGTTAAAACATGTTTAAACATTTTATAATCACCTCAAATTGCATGAGACCCACAGTCAGATAGTACCTGGTATTGAGAGATATTAAAGTTCCTCATGATCATGACCTTGGCCTAAACGAAAGGGCCTGATATCTGAGATGGAGTGCTACAGATTTTCCTCAATAAATGATCTGAAATACCTCTTCTTGTTAATTAGAGTATCAAGTGCATTCAGTATTAATTGTATCATGAACTCTAAAACTCTGTTTAATTAATGATTATTTTCATATGTTTTGCTTTAAAGTCAATGTGAGTAATATGTACAGGCCCTCTGTGCCTCTTGTTCTGTTGACAGTTGCCCGAGAAGATTTAATAATTAGCAAACATTTCAGTACTATTGTCGAAAAGATTTGCTTCAGATATGAAATATGTGAAAAAAATCAGCTAAAATCTTGTAATAATGTAACAGAACAAGAATGCAGAATGCCTCCAACAGGATTCAAACCACAGTCTCCATTGTGATAAACCATGGCTCAGTAATATAAGCATGCTCTGTGCACTGAGCAACTGGAACACTTTGTCCTCACCAACCAATTGCAATCACCAAATCCAGTTCAGAATTATGTACAACTTCTGAATGTGTTAGATATTGATGTGATTCTCTGATGTTTTTTTTTGTACAATAGTGTCTTCTGACTTTAGATGTGACTTTGTTTCCTCCAGGACAAGATAATGGTGTAGTGGTGTATACAGATGGTGGCTGTTTTAACAATGGACAAAGGGGTGCTCAGGCTGGTATCGGAGTGTACTGGGGTCCAGACGACCCTAGGTATGTAAATCGGGGGTCAATGTTTATGTACTGGGGCCCAAACGACCATAGGTATGTAAATCAGGGGTCAATGTTTATGTACTGGGGTCCAGACGACCCTAGGTATGTAAATCAGGGGTCAATGTTTATGTACTGGGGTCCAGACGACCCTAGGTATGTAAATCAGGGGTCAATGTTTATGAACTAGGATCCAGACGACCCTAGGTATGTAAATCAGGGGTCAATGTTTATGTACTGGGGTCCAGACGACCCTTGGTATGTAAATCAGTAGTCAATGTTTATGTATTTGGGGGCCCAGACGACCCTAGGTATGTAAATCGGGGGTCAATGTTTATGTACTGGGGCCCAGACGACCCAAGGTATGGAAATCAGGGGTCAATGTTTATGTACTGGGGCCCAGACGACCCTAGGTATGTAAATCAGGGGTCAATGTTTATGAACTGGGGTCCAGACGACCCTAGGTATGTAAATCAGGGGTCAATGTTTATGTACTGGGGCCCAGACGACCCTTGGTATGTAAATCAGTAGTCAATGTTTCTGTACTGGGGCCCAGACGACCCTAGGTATGTAAATCGGGGGTCAATGTTTATGTACTGGGGCCCAGACGACCCTAGGTATGGAAATCAGGGGTCAATGTTTATGAACTGGGATCCAGATGACCCTAGGTATGTAAATCGGGGGTCAATGTTTATGTACTGGGGCCCAGACGACCCAAGGTATGGAAATCAGGGGTCAATGTTTATGAACTGGGATCCAGACGACCCTAGGTATGTAAATCAGGGGTCAATGTTTATGAACTGGGATCCAGACGACCCTAGGTATGTAAATCAGGGGTCAATGTTTATGTACTGGGGTCCAGACGACCCTTGGTATGTAAATCAGTAGTCAATGTTTATGTACTTGGGGGCCCAGACGACCCTAGGTATGTAAATCAGGGGTCAATGTTTATGTACCGGGGCCCAGACGACCCTAGGTATGTAAATCGGGGGTCAATGTTTATGTACTGGGGCCCAGACGACCCCTAGGTATGTAAATCAGTAGTCAATGTTTATGTACTGGGATCCAGACGACCCTTGGTATGTAAATCAGTAGTCAATGTTTATGTACTTGGGGGCCCAGACGACCCTAGGTATGTAAATCAGGGGTCAATGTTTGTGAACTGGGATCCCGACGACCCTAGGTATGGATATCAGGGGTCAATGTTTATGAACTGGGATCCAGATGACCCTAGTTGGGCAAATCAGTGGCAAATCATTATTGTGATCAAAGACCTTAGGTAGACAATGATGGGGTCAGTATTTATCTACTTATGGCCAAATGACTTTAAAGTAACAATGATGGTCAATATTCATGTTATTGATGCCGAAAAAGTAGAATTGTGTTAAAGTCATTGTTCATATAATTGAGGCCCAGCTGTAAGATATAACTTAGTCAAGAAATAAATCACATAAAACATTAATCTACTGTTAAGATTAGATTTCCAATTTAATGGCTCATGGAATGTTTTGACTTATTGTTGGATTTTAGCTCAACTGGTCAGACAAATTGCTACTAGTCATGAATGACAGAGCAGATTTTGACTAATTTGGTCAGAAGCATCCATTGGGGAGGGGAAACAAACTTTGTATAAATGGTTGGACTCAGCCCCCAGAAGCCTTAGGGCCAATATTTTCATTTAACAGGTTTTACTTCCACTATTATGGCCTTTTGGCCTTTCAGTGGACAATGTCATTTGATGAAGGGGAATTAGTCTTGTATAAATGGTGGGTCCTGGCTCCCAGGGGAGGGAGGGGCAGGGCCTTATCGGGGAAATAGAGCAAATTCTTAAAAATTCTACTCATTCTGTAGAAATGACTGGATTTTTGCCCAAATTAATTTTGAAGTAGCTTTAGATGAAGATGAATTAGTTTTGTAGGAACACCTAGATTCTGTCCCAGTTTGGTTTGAAGCATGCTTGGATAAACGGAAATTAATTTTGTGTAAACGGTGGGTCTTAGCTCCTCCTTCAGCATGAGGGGCTGGGGACCCAATAGGGGAAATAGAACAAAATATCTTTTAAATCCTTCGTCTTCTCTAGGAACACTTGACTTCTGTCACAGTTTGGTCTGAAGCATGCTTGGGTGAAGGGAAATCAATTTTGTAAATAGGATGGGTCTCGTCTCCTTTGATGGGAGGGGTGGGGCCCAATGGGGCAAATTGAGTAAGTTTTTTGAAATCCTTCTTCTGTTGGAACGATTTAATTTTGTCGAAATTTGATCTGAAACATCCTTAAGTGAAAAGAGCTCAATTGTGTATAAATGGTGCATTTGACTCTCCTTAGGGCAAAAGGGAGGGGCCTAATAGGGGATATACATACAAGTCTTTAAAATGCTTTTCCATTAATGTAAAGGAAGCAATTTCAGTAAAGTAAAGCACTAAGCAAAGATAGCAATACAGACCCTATGGACCTCTTGTTTATAAAATATAAAATTTCAAAAGAATCAGTTTAATTATCCTGTAATAAGCCTGTTCCTATTTTAGATAAAGAAGTTATGATAGCAACCTGCAGGCTTATCTCCAGATATTACATATGGTTTCTTGGTCAGATAACATTGCAGAATATTTTCAGGAATGTGAGTGAGCGCCTCCCAGGGAGACAGACCAACAATAGAGCTGAAATCCACGTAAGATTATTACTTCTCTTTAATGTTTTTTATGGTGAACAATGGGTTCATATTCTTAGTGTTTATTTACTGTGAGATCAGATGGCTCATACCTACTGCTGTATATAAAGGCTCATACCTACTGCTGTATATACAATCTCATACCTACTGCTGTACATAAAGGCTCATACCTACTTCTGTATATAAAGGCTCATACCAACTGCTGTATATACAGACTTATACCTACTGCTGCATATAAAGGCTCATACCTACTGTTGTATATACAGACTCATACCTACTGCTGTATATACAGACTCATATCTACTGCTGTATATACAGACTTATACCTACTGCTGCATATAAAGGCTCATACCTACTGCTGTATATAAAGGCTCATACCTACTGCTGTATATAAAGGCTCATACCTACTGCTGTATAAAAAGGCACATACCTACTGCTGTATATAAAGGCTCATACCTACTGCTGTATAAAAAGGCTCATACCTACTTCTGTATAAAAAGGCTCATACCTACTGCTGTATATAAAGGCTCATACCTACTTCTGTATATAAAGGCTCATACCAACTACTGTATATAAAGGCTCATACCTATTGCTGTATATAAAGGCTCATACATACTGCTGTATATAAAGGCTCATACCTACTGCTGTATATACAATCTCATACCTACTGCTGTATATACAGGTTCATACCTACTGCTGTATATAAAGGCTCATACCTACTGCTGTATATACAATCTCATACCTACTGCTGTACATAAAGGCTCATACCTACTTCTGTATATAAAGGCTCATACCAACTGCTGTATAAAAAGGCTCATACCTACTGCTGTATATAAAGGCTCATACCTACTGCTGTATATAAAGGCTCATACCTACTGCTGTATATACAGGCTCATACCTATTTCTGTATATAAAGGCTCATACCTACTTCTGTATATACAGGCTCATACCTACTGCTGTATAAAAAGGCTCATACCTACTGCTCTATATAAAGGCTCATACCTACTGCTGTATATACAGGCTCATACCTACTGCTGTATATACAGGATCATACCTACTGCTGTATATACAGGCTCATACCTACTTCTGTATATAAAGGCTCATACCTATTTCTGTATATAAAGGCTCATATCTACTGCTGTATATACAGGTTCATATCTACTGCTGTATATACAATCTCATACCTACTGCTGTACATAAAGGCTCATACCTACTTCTGTATATAAAGGCTCATACCAACTGCTGTATAAAAAGGCTCATACCTACTGCTGTATATACAGGCTCATACCTACTGCTGTATATACAGGCTCATACCTATTTCTGTATATAAAGGCTCATACCTACTTCTGTATATACAGGCTCATACCTACTGCTGTATAAAAAGGCTCATACCTACTGCTGTATATAAAGGCTCATACCTACTGCTGTATATAAAAGCTCATACCTACTGCTGTATATACAGGCTCATACCTACTGCTGTATATACAGGATCATACCTACTGCTGTATATACAGGCTCATACCTACTTCTGTATATAAAGGCTCATACCTATTTCTGTATATAAAGGCTCATATCTACTGCTGTATATACAGGCTCATATCTACTGCTGTACATAAAGGCTCATACCTACTTCTGTACATAAAGGCTCATACCTACTGCTGTATATACAGGCTCATATCTACTGCTGTACATAAAGGCTCATACCTACTTCTGTACATAAAGGCTCATACCTACTGCTGTATATACAGGCTCATACCTACTTCTGTATATAAAGGCTCATCCTATTTCTGTATATAAAGGCTCATATCTACTGCTGTATATACAGGCTCATATCTACTGCTGTACATAAAGGCTCATACCTACTTCTGTACATAAAGGCTCATACCTACTGCTGTATATACCGGCTCATATCTACTGCTGTACATAAAGGCTCATACCTACTTCTGTACATAAAGGCTCATACCTACTGCTGTATATACAGGCTCATACCTACTTCTGTATATAAAGGCTCATACCTATTTCTGTATATAAAGGTTCATACCAACTGCTGTATATACAGGCTCATATCTACCGCTGTATATACAGGCTCATACCTACTGCTGTATATAAAGGCTCATACCTATTTCTGTATATAAAGGTTCATACCTATTTCTGTATATAAAGGCTCATACCTACTGCTGTATATACAGGCTCATACCTACTGCTGTATAAAAAGGCTCATACCTACTGCTGTATATAAATACAGGCTCATACCTACTGCTGTATATACAGGCTCATACCTACTGCTGTATATACAGGCTCATACCTACTTCTGTATATAAAGGCTCATCATGTATATAAAGGCTCATACTGCTGTATATACAGGCTCATATCTACTTCTGTATATAAAGGCTCATATATACCTACTGCTGTATATAAAGGCTCATACCTACTTCTGTACATAAAGGCTCATACCTACTGCTGTATATACAGGCTCATACCTACTGCTGTATATACAGGCTCATACCTAATTCTGTATATAAAGGCTCATACCTACTTCTGTATATAAAGGCTCATACCTACTGCTGTATATAAAGGCTCATACCTACTGCTGTACATAAAGGCTCATACCTACTGCTGTATATACAGGCTCATATCTACTGCTGTACATAAAGGATCATACCTACTTCTGTACATAATGGCTCATACCTACTGCTGTATATACAGGCTCATATCTACTGCTGTACATAAAGGCTCATACCTACTTCTGTATATAAAGGCTATATATATAAAGGTTCATACCTATTTCTGTATATAAAGGCTCATACCTACTGCTGTATAAAAGGCTCATACCTACTGTATATAAAGGTTCTGTATATAAAGGCTCATACCTAACTGCTGTATATAAAGGCTCATACCTACTGCTGTATATAAAGGCTCATACCTACTGCTGTATATAAAGGCTCATACCTACTGCTGTATATAAAGGCTCATACCTACTGCTGTATATAAAGGCTCATACCTACTGCTGTATATAAAGGCTCATACCTACTGCTGTATATAAAGGCTCATAACTGCTGTATATAAAGGTTCATACCTATTTCTGTATATAAAGGCTCATACCTACTGCTGTATATACAGGCTCATACCTACTGCTGTATAAAAAGGCTCATACCTACTGCTCTATATAAAGGCTCATACCTACTGCTGTATATAAAAGCTCATACCTACTGCTGTATATACAGGCTCATACCTACTGCTGTACATAAAAGCTCATACCTACTGCTGTATATACAGGCTCATACCTATATACAGGCTCTGTATATACATAATGGCTCATACCTACTGCTGTATATAGGCTCATATCTACTGCTATACATAAATATACAGGCTCATACCTATACTTACTTCTGTACATAAAGGCTCATACCTACTGCTGTATATACAGGCTCATATCTACTGCTGTACATAAAGGCTCATACCTACTTCTGTACATAAAGGCTCATACCTACTGCTGTATATACAGGCTCATACCTACTGCTGTATATAAAGGCTCATACCTATTTCTGTATATAAAGGTTCATACCTATTTCTGTATATAAAGGCTCATACCAACTGCTGTATATACAGGCTCATATCTACCGCTGTATATACAGGCTCATACCTACTGCTGTATATAAAGGCTCATACCTATTTCTGTATATAAAGGTTCATACCTATTTCTGTATATAAAGGCTCATACCTACTGCTGTATATACAGGCTCATATCTACTGCTGTATATACAGGCTCATACCTACTTCTGTATATAAAGGTTCATATCTATTTCTGTATATAAAGGTTCATACCTACTGCTGTATATAAAGGCTCATATCTACTGCTGTACATAAAGGCTCATACCTACTACTGTATATAAAGGCTCATACCTATTTCTGTATATACAGGCTCATACCTACTGCTGTATATAGAGGCTCATACCTATTTCTATATATAAACTAAAAGGGTAGAAACGAGCCCATTATAAACAGAACCGAGATGTTATATTGCTACAGTAATAATTGATTTCATTGTTTATTTCAGGCAGCTTGTCGAGCCATTGAGCAGGCCAAGACACAAGGCTTACAGTCAATCACCATTAAAACTGATAGCCAGTTCCTAATCAGTGGTAAATATCTCACATGAGAGTTTTACAGATAGCCAGTTCCCTATCAGTGGAAAATATCTCACACTGTGTCTTACAGATAGCCAATTCCCAATCAGTGATAAATATCTCACACTGTAGTCTTACAGATAGCCAGTTCCCTATCAGTGGTAAATATCTCATATTGGTGTCTTAAAGATAGCCAGTTCCCAATCAGTGATAAATATCTCACACTGTAGTCTTACAGATAACCAGTTCCCCATCAGTGGTAAATATCTCACACTGTGTCTTACAGATAGCCAGTTCCCTATCAGTGATAAATATCTCACACTGTAGTCTTACAGATAGCCAGTTCCCCATCAGTGATAAATATCTCACACTGTAGTCTTACAGATAGCCAGTTCCCTATCAGTGGTAAATATCTCATATTGGTGTCTTAAAGATAGCCAGTTCCCAATCAGTGATAAATATCTCACACTGTAGTCTTACAGATAGCCAGTTCCCCATCAGTGATAAATATCTCACACTGTAGTCTTACAGATAGCCAGTTCCCTCTCAGTGGTAAATATCTCATATTGGTGTCTTAAAGATAGCCAGTTCCCAATCAGTGATAAATATCTCACACTGTAGTCTTACAGATAGCCAGTTCCCCATCAGTGGTAAATATCTCACACTGTGTCATACAGATAGCCAGTTCCCCATCAGTGATAAATATCTCACACTGTAGTCTTACAGTTCCCCATCTGTTAGCCAGTTCCCCATCAGTGAAATATCTCATACTAGAGTCATACAGATAGCCAGTTCCCCATCAGTGATAAATATCTCACACTGTAGTCTTACAGATAGCCAGTTCCCCATCAGTGATAAATATCTCACACTGTAGTCTTACAGATAGCCAGTTCCCTATCAGTGGTAAATATCTCATATTGGTGTCTTAAAGATAGCCAGTTCCCAGTCAGTGATAAATATCTCACACTGTAGTCTTACAGATAGCCAGTTCCCCATCAGTGATAAATATCTCACACTGTAGTCTTACAGATAGCCAGTTCCCTCTCAGTGGTAAATATCTCATATTGGTGTCTTAAAGATAGCCAGTTCCCAATCAGTGATAAATATCTCACACTGTAGTCTTACAGATAGCCAGTTCCCCATCAGTGGTAAATATCTCACACTGTGTCTTACAGATAGCCAGTTCCCCATCAGTGATAAATATCTCACACTGTAGTCTTACAGATAGCCAGTTCCCCATCTGTTGTAAATATCTCATACTAGAGTCATACAGATAGCCAGTTCCCCATCAGTGATAAATATCTCACACTGTAGTCTTACAGATAGCCAGTTCCCCATCAGTGATAAATATCTCACACTGTGTCTTACAGATAGCCAGTTCCCCATCAGTGATAAATATCTCACACTGTGTCTTACAGATAGCCAGTTCCCTATCAGTGATAAATATCTCACACTGTAGTCTTACAGATAGCCAGTTCCCCATCAGTGGTAAATATCTCACACTGTGTCTTACAGATAGCCAGTATCTCACACTGTAGTCTTACAGATAGCCAGTTCCCCATCAGTGATAAATATCTAGCCAGTTCCCCATCAGTGTAAATATCTCACACTGTCTTACAGATAGCCAGTTCCCTCTCAGTGATAAATATCTCACACTTACAGATAGCCAGTTCCCCATCAGTGATAAATATCTCACACTGTAGTCTTACAGATAGCCAGTTCCCAATCTGTTGTAAATATCTCACACTCGAGTCATACAGATAGCCAGTTCCCCATCAGTGATAAATATCTCACACTGTAGTCTTACAGATAGCCAGTTCCCCATCAGTGGTAAATATCTCACACTGTGTCTTACAGATAGCCAGTTCCCCATCAGTGATAAATATCTCACACTGTAGTCTTACAGATAGCCAGTTCCCTATCAGTGGTAAATATCTCATATTGGTGTCTTAAAGATAGCCAGTTCCCAATCAGTGATAAATATCTCACACTGTAGTCTTACAGATAGCCAGTTCCCCATCAGTGATAAATATCTCACACTGTAGTCTTACAGATAGCCAGTTCCCTCTCAGTGATAAATATCTCACACTGTAGTCTTACAGATAGCCAGTTCCCCATCAGTGGTAAATATCTCACACTGTTCCCCAGTTCCCTCAGTGATAAATATCTCACATAAATATCTCACACTGTAGTCTTACAGATAGCCAGTTCCCCATCAGTGATAAATATCTCACACTGTAGTCTTACAGATAGCCAGTTCCCCATCAGTGGTAAATATCTCACACTGTGTCTTACAGATAGCCAGTTCCCCAAATATCAGTGATAGCCAGTTCCCCATCAGTGATAAATATCTCACAGTGTAGTCGAACAGATAGCCAGTGCCCCAACAGTGATAAATATCTCAAAGAGGAGTCTTACAGATAGCCAGTTCCCCATCAGTGATAAATATCTCACACTGTAGTCTTACAGATAGCCAGTTCCCCATCAGTGATAAATATCTCACACTGTAGTCTTACAGATAGCCAGTTCCCCATCAGTGGTAAATATCTCATATTGGTGTCTTAAAGATAGCCAGTTCCCCATCATCTCACACTGTGATAGCCAGTTCCCCATCAGTAAATATCTCACACTGTGTCTTACAGATAGCCAGTTCCCCATCAGTGATAAATATCTCACACTGTAGTCTTACAGATAGCCAGTTCCCCATCAGTGGTAAATATCTCACACTGTGTCTTACAGATAGCCAGTTCCCTATCAGTGATAAATATCTCACACTGTAGTCTTACAGATAGCCAGTTCCCCATCAGTGATAAATATCTCACACTGTAGTCTTACAGATAGCCAGTTCCCCATCAGTGATAAATATCTCACACTGTAGTCTTACAGATAGCCAGTTCCCCATCAGTGATAAATATCTCACACTGTGTCTTACAGATAGCCAGTTCCCAATCAGTGATAAATATCTCACACTGTGTCTTACAGATAGCCAGTTCCCCATCAGTGGTAAATATCTCGCACTGATTTGTACGAGTAGAAAGTCTTGTCAGCGTTAACTACAACCTTGGCTTTGTTATATGTAATGAATAACAAAAGGAAGTAGAGCCTTCGTAGAAGTTTCAGGTAAACAATGGTAAATTGCATAATGATGGATTGAAGCCTCTTGTGTGTGACAAAGTTTCTGGAACGGATTTTTTTTATTAACTGGCCATCATCACATGGTGGGCTACTCAAATCGCTCTGCATGCATGGTCCATGGTCTGTTCATCCGCAAACAATATTTGTTATCGCTATTTATTGAGAAGTATGTGATGGATCTTTCTTAAATTTCATATATAGGTTCCTTTTTGGCCTCTAGTTGTGCCCATCTAATTTGGGGTCTGATAAAAAAAACAAAATAGTAGACAGACAGCCATCTTGGATCTTGACTTCGAAAGTTTGTTATGGTTTTTCTTGAGAAGTAAAGCATAGATATTTCTCAAATTTCATGTGTATGCTTTCCTTGATCCCTAATTGTGTCTGTTTGATTTTGGGATTGATCAGAAATACAAAATGGCTGACAGACGGCCTTCTTGGATTTTGCCTAGTAAAGTTTGTTATCACTGTCTCTCAAAAAGTACTGGACGGATCGCTCTCAAATTTTATTTGTAGGTTCCCTTCAGTCCCTAATTGTTCCTGTTTAATAGTTGATCAGAAAAATGTCTGCCCGACAGTTACAGATTTTTTTGTCGTTATTTCTGCAAAGGAATGTTTAAATTTTGTATTAATAAGAGCAAAACAGAGGAGATCATCAGAGAAAAGGGAAAAAATCCAACTTTTAAAGAACAAATAAAGATCAAACGATGGTGGGTGCCAAGATCCCTTTGAAATCTCTTGCTTTATGTTTGATTTGATATACAAAGAAATCATCATTTGTTTCAGCTGCTACACAATGGATGCCAGGTTGGCTGAGTAATAATTGGAAACTTTCGTCTGGTGGTCCTGTTAAAAATAAAGAAGATTTTGTGCATTTAAATCAGGTTTCTGCTGGGATAAGAATTAAGTGGGTATGTTTTAGACATAATGGTTTTATTGTAGTCCTTTCCAGTCCTGCTTCAACAAACCACATACCAATTAGAAAGAAAGTAATCAAGTTTGGTAACTTTCACTTGAACTGTCCAATTTTCTTCAGGTTTTTTTGTTCCCGTCAGGTAATTTTAATTTTTATCTCAAGTGAAACACATTTTTGCAGATGTAAAATTTAGTGCGTCCAAGCAAAATGACTTTTCAGACCAGTGCTCAGAAAATGTTTAAGATAATTACTTGAAACTTTGTACATTTATCAAGTTAGTACTCTAGTGGAAGTTCTCATTTCAATATTTTCAGTTGTATGGAAATTTTAAAAATAACAAAAGGAAATTGAACTTGTTAGTTATGTAACCATTGTATTTGTGAATGATGTTTTTTAGTTTCTGATTGTATACTTCTTTCCAGATCCATGTACCTGGACATAGAGGTATTGTTGGGAATGAGGCAGCGGACAGTCTAGCTAATGAAGGTGCTCTAAAACCACTGCCATGACCAGGTTTCATGGCTGTTTATCTGGAAATGCATTGAGAAAACTCATTTTCTGTACAGAGGAGTCCACCAAACACTCCAAACATTGTCAACCAAAACAAACCAAGGCTTACAGAGATGCTGTTTCCAACACAGAAAATGTCAGATTGTTTTGTTTCTCATGTAGAAATGTCTGGTGTGCCCAGCTGTGTTGTTTGGTCAGCGTCGCACTCAGAGAAATTGTCAGTGCTTCCTTGTTAAAGTATCCCAGCTATATGATAAACATAATCTCACACTAATTTCTAGTCATAAGATGTTTGCATTTATCATATCTCATTTGACCATGGCAAAAACTGAGTAGAATAAATATTCTCAGACTTGTGTCCAAGATCTGATATTTTACAGTAAATCTACTGCTTTAGCTTCACTTTCAACAAATTTATAGTTCTGCCTCATAAGGTTTGCATTCTGTATCTCCTCCCCCTCAACTGTGCACAGGTCTATATCCCCTCCCCCTCCACTGTCCACAGTTCTGTATCCCCTCCCCCTCAACTGTGCAAAGGTCTGTATCTCCTCCTCAACTGTGCACAAGCTTGTATTCCCTCCCCCTCCACTGTCCACAGTTCTGTATCTCCTCCCCCTCAACTGTCCACAGGTCTGTATCCCCTCCCCCTCAACTGTCTACAGGTCTGTATCTCCTTCCCCTCCACTGTCCACAGTTCTGTATCCCCTCCCCCTCAACTGTGCACAAGCTTGTATCCCCTCCCCCTCCACTGTGCACAGGTCTGTATCCCCTCGCCCTTAACTGTGCACAGGTCTATATCCCCTCCCCCTCCACTGTCCACAGTTCTGTATCCCCTCCCCCTCAACTGTGCAAAGGTCTGTATCTCCTCCTCAACTGTGCACAAGCTTGTATTCCCTCCCCCTCCACTGTCCACAGTTCTGTATCCCCTCCCCCTCCACTGTGCAAAGGTCTGTATCTCCTCCTCAACTGTGCACAAGCTTGTATTCCCTCCCCCTCCACTGTCCACAGTTCTGTATCCCCTCCCCCTCAACTGTCCACAGGTCTGTATCTCCTCCCCCTCAACTGTCCACAGGTCTGTATCTCCTCCCCCTCAACTGTCTACAGGTCTGTATCCCCTCCCCCTCAACTGTCCACAGGCCTGTATCTCCTCCCCCTCAACTGTCCACAGGTCTGTATCTCCTCCCCCTCAACTGTCCACAGGTCTGTATCTCCTCCCCCTCAACTGTCCACAGGTCTGTATCCCCTCCCCCTCAACTGTCCACAGGTCTGTATCTCCTCCCCATCAACTGTCCACAGGTCTGTATCTCCTCCCCCTCAACTGTCCACAGGTCTGTATCCCCTCTCCTGTAACTATCTACAGGTTTCTATCCCCCTTCTCCTCAACTGTCCACAGGCCTTTACCTGTCTCCCTCAGTTGTCCACAGAGACTTAATAGATTTCATTGTGTGAAACACATAAAACAGCACATTAATACCATGTATGTATTTATTGAGTTACAATTTTATCACAGGTATACAACATCATTCTGCAGGTGTTCTGTAATTTGAGTCTGTAAATGGATTTATACATGTTGAAGTAAAAATATTTGAAAAGTTTGATTTATTTATCTTTGATGCAAAAACAATTATCTCTTTTGCTTGATAGCAAATATTTATCTTTTATTGAAATGACACACGCACACTTCCATATAAAGTATTTAATTGAAATGACACACGCACATTTCCATATAAAGTATTTAATTGAAATGACACTCGCACACTTCCATATAAAGTATTTTATTGAAATGACACACGCACACTTCCATTTAAAGTATTTTATTGAAATGACACACACACTTCCATATCAAGTATTTTATTGAAATGACACACACACTTCCATATCAAGTATTTTATTGAAATGACAGTCGCACATTTCCATATAAAGTATTTAATTGAAATGACAGTCGCACATTTCCATATAAAGTATTTTATTGAAATGACACTCGCTCACTTCCGTATAAAGTATTTTATTGAAATGACACTCGCTCACTTCCGTATAAAGTATTTTATCGAAATGACACTCGCTCACTTCCGTATCAAGTATTTTATTGAAATGACACTTGCTCACTTCCACATAAAGTATTTAATTGAATGCATTAGGACTTGTTTACATGAACAAATATAGATAAAAAAGGCCTTGCATGGAGAAACAGTTTAAATCTGTTTTGAAAAAATTAATTTCATAGAGTCTTGAAATATATCATGTCCCATTAAAACAAGACAAACACTTTACCACTGAGGGAAAGATGTTGAGGGCTACGACATTCTATTACAAGACAGTTTTGCATTATATGAAAGGACTGTAGAACTAATGTCGTGTCCAGAGAAAGGCCATCCATAAAGCTATGGTACTTACTAGGAAAGTGTTTATTGAAGTATATACAGACTGGTAAGGAGACTTTGGGACTCTATAAATTTATGAAAGTGAGATGTTACTTGCAGAGGCTTGACTTTTAGATGAACACTGAACAAGATCTCACTTAGATAAAGCTAAATACCACACTTGGTTGAAAAAAGCTAAATTCCACACTTGGTTGAAATCCGACAGCAAATAGTTATTTGATGGAAACAAAGTATCTATTTTAAGGATTTTTTAGTCCTGTAACTCTGTCAAATGTTGGCAGATTATGACCAATATCAAATTCATTAAAAATCTTCTTGACATAAAACAATATACAAAATTTGGTTCAAATCTAACAGTAAAAAATTCATGTTGTTTGACAAAAACTCAATCACAGACAGACCAACCAAAAACTATTTTCCCCGCCTCCCCACCCCAAAAAAAATTCCCTGTAAAAGTTAACACTGACCTGGAAATTATTGAATGCTACCCAGCTTTTCTGTCCAGGAGGTCACTCATCACTGTACTGTTAAAGTTGATTGATTGAACAATTGTTCTATTCCTCGAGAGATCAGACAGATTGTGGCATCCACCATTGTTTGATCTTCATTTTTTCTTTAAAAGTTTTATCGTTTTTCTTTCTTTTATTTGCTCTTAATGATGAAATTTGAGAATTCCTCTTTGCAATTGAAAAAATAACAATCTTTAACTATTAAATAAAGGTAGTTGCCTGTTGGCCCTTTTTTCTTATCAGCTCCAAAATCTAAAGAGCACAACTAGGGACAATAAGGAAATTACATGTAATTTGAGAACAATCCAACAAGTCATTCTCAACATAAAAAAACTTATATACAATACTTGAAACCCATTTATTAGCCGACAGGCAGCAATGTTAGTTTTAGTCTGTCAGCCATTCTGATCATTTTGACCAGTCCCAATGTGGACTGATAGCCAACAAAGAACTAGGAACAAATAACATACAAAGTTTGAGAAGGATTTGTCCAGTACTTCTCCAGAAACAGCAGTCAAAAACTATGACTGTCGAAAACTAAGATGGCTGCCTGTCTGCCACCTACATACAAAGTTTGAGAAGGATTTGTCCAGTACTTCTCCAGAAACAGCAGTCAAAAACTATGACTGTCGAAAACTAAGATGGCTGCTTGTCTGCCACCTACATACAAAATTTGAGAATGATTCGTCCAGTACTTCTCCAGAAACAGCAGTCAAAAACTATGACTGTCGAAAACTAAGATGGCTGCCTGTCTGCCACCTACATACAAAGTTTGAGAATGATTCGTCCAGTACTTTTCCAGAAACAGCAATAACAAGAGTTGTTTAAGGACAGACAGGTGGACAACAGACGAGTGATTTAAATATCTCACTTGGTGATGGTGTGATTAATGCTAATTTGAACATTCTTCTTTTATTGCACATATCGTTAACATTCATTAAAGTTACAATCTCACAATCAAACATAATGCTAAAACAATACACAGATAAACATATAATCAGCACACATTGTCACTTAGTAGCTTTGGTTTGTATAACTATGTAACCCTGGTAAAATACTAGCCGCAATATACCACTCAGCTAGAGAGAACTTCTCTTTAGCTTGATTGGCTGAGTGTCAGACTAGTAAGCCAGGGGTCCCGGGTTCGATTCTTAGTGGAGGCATTGAAATAAATAATGACCTCTGTTATAACTATAACAAGTGATCCAAAATGGATCTTGGTGCCGACCATCTCATGATCTTGATCAGGTCTTTAAAACTTGGATCTGTTCCTATTCTCTTCCATCCTCTTACTTGCTCTGAAAACTGAACAAGCAAGTACGCATAAAGGGAAACCTACATATATCTACAAAGATCCCTTTAGTACTACTAATAAAATGACAGACTTTAACTGTCAAATTTCAAGATGACTGTCTGTTGGCCATTTTGGTTTTCCTTTTGGTCCAAAATTGGACATTGTATAACTAGGAATGAATTGGAACCTAGATGTATACCTATGAGAATGATTGATCCAGTACACAGAAATAATGACAATAAACTTTTAACTATTAAAATACAAGATCGCCAACTGTCAGCCATTTTGTTATTTCAATCGGTCATATTTAAATAGCATTGGAAAGCAAACTTTCAACTAAACATGCCACTCGGGGCCGAGGGATCCAATCAACAAATGATTTTCCATTCCTAATGATGTTTCAGACCTAATTTATTAGAAATATGTTGAAGTGTAAAGGAATAGTTTTAGAGTTTTATTCAGATATCCCATTAAAGAGCTACTCCTCAGTGTCTCCAGGAGCACAATCAACTGCCTGAATTCAGGAAATAAATGCCCACCCCTAATCCTGTTTCAGATGAAATTCGCTTAAGATCCACTTGGGTGTTAAGGAGAAATAGTGTTTTAAAGGAAATTTATACAAGTTCAAAAACAATGGATATAGATCATCTTGACCCTTCATAGTGAAAATCCAAGATGGCTGCCTGCATGTTAGTCCCAGAAACGGACACTGACCAACTAGAGACAAAGGGCAACTCACATGGAATTTTAGAATGACCCATCCAGTACTTCTAAAACAGTACTACACTGTAGAATTAAATTATACACCAGCATAATTAACAAACAGTACTACACTGTAGAATTAAGTTATAATTAACAAACAGTACTACACTGTAGAATTAAGTTATAACTAACAAACAGTACTACACTGTAGAATTAAGTTATAACTAACAAACAGTACTACACTGTAGAATTAAGTTATAACTAACAAACAGTACTACACTGTAGAATTAAGTTATAACTAACAAACAGTACTACACTGTAGAATTAAGTTATAATTAACAAACAGTACTACACTGTAGAATTAAGTTATAACTAACAAACAGTACTACACTGTAGAATTAAGTTATAACTAACAAACAGTACTACACTGTAGAATTAAGTTATAATTAACAAACAGTACTACACTGTAGAATTAAGTTATAACTAACAAACAGTACTACACTGTAGAATTAAGTTATAACTAACAAACAGTACTACACTGTAGAATTAAGTTATAACTAACAAACAGTACTACACTGTAGAATTAAGTTATAATTAACAAACAGTACTACACTGTAGAATTAAGTTATACACCAGCTAGTCATAATTAACAATCAGTACTACACTGTAGAATTAAGTTATAATTAACAAACAGTACTACACTGTAGAATTAAGTTATACACCAGCTAGTCATAATTAACAATCAGTACTACACTGTAGAATTAAGTTATAATTAACAAACAGTACTACACTGTAGAATTAAGTTATACACCAGCTAGTCATAATTAACAAACACATATAAATAGATTATCTCCCTTACATACACATCAAACATAAGATTTTAGCACTAACATACAGCACATCAGGAAAATAGAACCAATCAAAATAACACAAATTTCTTCAGTCAAGAGGAATGCATGTAGTTACACAAATAATCAGTTCACAGGAAATTCGCTAAAATCTTGATACATTGGTACAAGTAGTAAATCAACAGTAGACCTGTCTGTTTTATAGTTATGTGTAGAGAACATCTTTTGATATAAAAAAAGTACAGAACTGATAATACATTGGCATTACAGCAAAAATCTATTAAAATAAATTAAATATGAGTATTAACTTTCTTAGCTATGTTTCAACATAATGTGAACGAGAGGCCTATAGAGCCTGTATTGTTCACCTGTATCTTAAAGCCCAGCAATGTTATACATTCCTATAGGTTTGGTATTTAAAATATTTCCAAATTAAAGCTTGGTCACTTTACCTCTTTGATGAGGCAAGACCAATGGGTAAATTCTTATATCATTACTGTCTTTTCTCTTTTGATGCCCAGTAAGAGTTAATGTGGATATGGGCTTGGTATCTCAACTTTATAAAAAAAAATATGACCTAGAAATAATGTCACTTTAGGTGTGCCACACCCAAGGGTCACTTCTAACATAACAAATGTATTTATAACTTGAAGCCAAGCAATGCTTTATATATAAGGTTATGGGATGGAAATTTCAACTGTTTTAAAGATGATATATCATCTAGAAATTTAGCCCAGAGGGGTGGGGTAACACCCAAGGGCCTGTTCTTACATTGTGAATGTGTTTATCTCTTGATGCCCAGCATTGCCATATATGGTTTAGGGTTGAGGATCTCAACTGTTTCAACGATATTACCATGAAACTGAGTTTGTAGGAGTGGGGCCAGGCACCAGAGCCAATTCTTACATCATGATTATGTTTACATGTGTATCTTTATGCCAAGCAATGTTATACATGGTTATAGGATCAGGATCTAAACTGTTTTCAAACACATTTCCTCTATTGAGCCCCTCCCCTCCTGCCTAAGAAGGCCAAGATCCACCACTTATATAAAATTAATTCCCCTTCACCAAAATGTGATTTGCAACAAATAGTCAAAATCCAGTCATCCTACAGGAGGAGTAGGATTTTAAATCATTTGCTCTATTTCCCCTATTTGGCCCTGCACCTGCCCCAGGAGGCCGAGATCCACCCTTTAAAAAAAATTACTTTTTCTTCACCCAAAGATGCTTTTGATAAAAAAAAAGCATTCCTACAGGAAGATAAGGATTTTAAAAAACTTCCTCTTTTTTCCCCTATTGGGTCCCCTCCTTCCCTCTTGCCCCAGGGGTTGGGGGTGGGGGAGACTATACAAAATTGATACTTCTCCACCAGAACATTATTCACCCTGAATTTGGACAAAAACCAATCATTCCCACAGGAGGAATAGGATTTTTACTAGTGTATGTACTGTTTGTTAATGTAACTGGATGTATACTAGTGTATTTACTGTGTGTTAATGTAACTAAATGTTTATTAGTGTATGTACTGTGTGTTTGTTTACTAGTGTATGTACATGTACTGTGTGTTAATGTAACTAGATGTTTACTAGTGTATGTACTGTGTGTTAATGTAACTAAATGTTTACTAGTGTATGTGCTGGGTGTTAATGTAACTAAATGTTTACTAGTGTATGTACTGTGTGTTAATGTAACTAGATGTTTACTAGTGTATGTACTGTGTGTTAATGTAACTAAATGTTTATTAGTGTATGTACTGTGTGTTTGTTTACTAGTGTATGTACATGTACTGTGTGTTAATGTAACTAAATGTTTACTAGTGTATGTACTGTGTGTTAATGTAACTAGATGTTTACTAGTGTATGTACTGTGTGTTAATGTAACTAAATGTTTATTAGTGTATGTACTGTGTGTTTGTTTACTAGTGTATGTACTGTGTGTTAATGTAACTAGATGTTTACTAGTGTATGTACTGTGTGTTAATGTAACTAGATGTTTACTAGTGTATGTGCTGGGTGAACTAATGATGATCATTGCAGATAAATTAACAAGAAAATAAAAACAATTTGTCAGAAAAGTACCCCAGTAAAGGCCATCTAACATACCTTATAGGTACCTGATGAATGAATCCTAACAGATGACCTTAACTGATATATTCTTATGACTAGTAATAATATATCAATAACCCAGATAATGTGACGTATGAAATATAACCTCAAAATTTACCCTGTTAAATGTACCCCATTAATTTTAAGTTGAATATGAACCTTGGTAAATGTATACTGTTAAATGTAACCTGGAAATATATTCTCCTGCCCCAGAAAGTTGAGACCTTCAGTTATTGAAACATCTATTCATTTGGACCTAAGCCAGCTTCAGTCTGAATTGGTTCAAAAGTCAAGCATTCCTAAAATAGAGGAAGAACTTAAAAGTATTTGTCCTATATCACCTATTGGGCTCTATCCCTCCAGCCCCAGAAGGGACCAAAACCCATCATGAATATAAATTTTATTTCTCTTCACCAAAGGATGCTTCAGCTCAAATCGAGACAGACAGAATCCAGGTATTCCTGTTTCTATAATGTCACTGCAAGCTATCATAGATAAAATCCAAACAATAATAACATAATACACAAATACCATTGGTTTGTTCAACATGGAATGCTTTGAAACTAAAAATTCTGAGACAATATTAAATTATACTATCATAATAACGGAAGATTTTTCAATCTCATTCATGAAAAATGTTTACAACATAAATACATCAACAAGTGATCCTGTGGATCTGTATCGATCAATTGCTTTCAAATGATGTCTATGACCGACAAATTTGACCATAAAACTGGTTAAAATGATTCTTTTTTTTGCACTATGGGCACCCCTTAAAACATGTTTATGTCATCTTCATGTTGGACGACAGACATGGTAGGACAGACACTGTAAAATTTTCCGTTTGAAACACATGAATGCTATCATGGAAGAATTCTCTGCTGCAATTTGTCATCACTGAAGATTTTCTGCTGCAATTTGTCATCACTGAAGAATTCTCTGCTGTAATTTGTCATCACTGAAGAATTCTCTGCTGTAATTTGTCATCACTGAAGAATTCTCTGCTATAACTCGTCATCACTGAAGATTTTCTGCTATAACTCGTCATCACTGAAGAACTCTCTACAATCAGATGTCACTCGTTGACTCCTGATGTCGTCTCGAAGTTTATCCAACTCAGCAAGTTCACACTGCAATAAATAATATTCAACGTTATGTATTAGAGAACATTTTAACATTTTTTAAGTCTCCATGCTCCACTGCCAGAACCAGAGCCTTTAATACAAGAATTTTAAGTATACAAACTCCCTTTGTTCACTTCACCATGCTTCACAATACCATACTACACCTGGTTCTATTTATATAAACAGTGACCTTGACCTTCCACCTCAAGACCCCAATATCACTCCCATACCAGCATTTTGAAGAAGAATTGGATATAGTGTGAGTGTGATTAGTCAAACAGAATGCGAGATATTGTCCCAAAAAGTAAAACAAGAGTGCCGTGGACACAATATACACCGCCACAAAATATAAAGATCAAAAGTCGCCCCTTCATGCACATCTACCCATTGTAGTAGTGACATTGAGCAAGTTTCATGAAAATCTGATGATTAGTTTAGGAGGAATTGTGTTCACAAGAAATGGACGTATGGACAGACAGACAGAGAATATTACACCAATATATGACTGCCTCCGGCAGCGTATAAAACACAGAAACAAGAAGACAGAAAGACAAATGGACAACCTCAATACTACAGTGCACCTGTTACTTCAATGCGGGGCCTTCATGAAATACAAAATAATTTTTTCTTGATTTAAATTTTTGCTGATTGTAGATGAGGGGACAGAGTGTTAAGCCACAACTTACCCTGAGCTGCTGTAGGTAAAACTGACGTTTGGTGGAAATACTCCGCATGGGGAAAGGGTTGATCCAGTTGAAGGCAAACTGTGAGAAAAAACATTCTGATGAATCAGTCACCATTCATTCTGACTCATCTGTACGCTTGTTACTAACAAAACCACCCTTTGCCATACTTTATCTCCCTGCTACACATACATAATCAATTTACAGTAGACTACATGTACCTGATCTCACTTCCTTAATTGGTAATGATTGACTTAAAATTACCAATAAAACAACCACTATGAAATTTTCTTGAACAAAAACCAACATTGAGCGTAACATAATATCAAATGGAATTTCTCACAACATTAATATACACCGTAATTCACTATTACCTGAGAAATTCTCCGCACGTCGGTCATCTTCTCCCCAATAACTCTCATGTAGTGATTCACACCCAGTGCACTGTTCTGTTGTAAGATTTCCTCCTCCGCCATTTTGAAAAAGGCCACAGCAAAACGAAACAACATCTGATGAAAAAAATACCATTTTTATCATTGATTTACAATCTAAACTAGAACACGTCTTTAAGAAATTAATACCCTTACTCCCATATGTCCAGAAGTTATCACATGAGACTCTTTACCCTAACTTATGTCAAACTTATTACAATGAATTGTAGAACTTGATGTTATGATACTACTGGGTAAATATGAACCAAATCTGTTGAGAGTTTCTTAAGGTGGATTTGGAACACAACACAGTGGGACAAGTTTCTCAAGGCATGACATTAATTTGGAACACAACACGATGGGACAAGTTTCTCAAGGCATGACATTAATTTGGAACACAACACAGTGGGACAAGTTTCTCAAGGCATGACATTAATTTGGAACACAACACGATGGGACAAGTTTCTCAAGGCATGACATTAATTTGGAACACAACATGATGGGACAGGACTGATATAGGTTACACTATATATGTTTGCCCCATACAATGTAGGAAAGGATACAATTATTGAAGTTTGAATTTCATGTGAGCCATGCAGCAGAGATAGACGATGTGCATATAAGATGGATGGATTAACCTACAGCTGACATGTGTGTATAAGACGGATGGATTAACCTTCAGCTGACATGTGTGTATAAGATGGATGGATTAACCTACAGCTGACATGTGCGTATAAGACGGATGGATTAACCTACAGCTGACATGTGTGTATAAGATGGATGGATTAACCTACAGCTGACATGTGTGTATAAGATGGATGGATTAACCTACAGCTGACGTGTGTATAAGATGGATGGATTAACCTACAGCTGACATGTGCGTATAAGACGGATGGATTAACCTACAGCTGACATGTGCGTATAAGACGGATGGATTAACCTACAGCTGACATGTGCGTATAAGACGGATGGATTAACCTACAGCTGACATGTGCGTATAAGACGGATGGATTAACCTACAGCTGACATGTGCGTATAAGACGGATGGATTAACCTACAGCTGACATGTGTGTATAAGACGGATGGATTAACCTACAGCTGACATGTGTGTATAAGACGGATGGATTAACCTACAGCTGACATGTGTGTATAAGATGGATGGATTAACCTACAGCTGACATGTGTGTATAAGACGGATGGATTAACCTACAGCTGACATGTGTGTATAAGATGGATGGATTAACCTACAGCTGACATGTGTGTATAAGATGGATGGATTAACCTACAGCTGACGTGGATGGATTAACCTACAGCTGACATGTGCGTATAAGACGGATGGATTAACCTACAGCTGACATGTGCGTATAAGACGGATGGATTAACCTACAGCTGACATGTGCGTATAAGACGGATGGATTAACCTACAGCTGACATGTGCGTATAAGACGGATGGATTAACCTACAGCTGACATGTGCGTATAAGACGGATGGATTAACCTACAGCTGACATGTGCGTATAAGACGGATGGATTAACCTACAGCTGACATGTGCGTATAAGACGGATGGATTAACCTACAGCTGACATGTGCGTATAAGACGGATGGATTAACCTACAGCTGACATGTGTGTATAAGACGGATGGATTAACCTACAGCTGACATGTGTGTATAAGACGGATGGATTAACCTACAGCTGACATGTGTGTATAAGATGGATGGATTAACCTACAGCTGACATGTGTGTATAAGATGGATGGATTAACCTACAGCTGACATGTGTGTATAAGATGGATGGATTAACCTTCATTATCACTGTACCTTACTGCCTTCATACAGGTAAGCGTCCCACACCCTGAGGAAAGTCTCCGGCGGGATATTGTCCACAAAGATGGTGAGGAACCAGTTGAATGTGAAGAGTGATAGATCAACGTTGTGGGTCTCAAAGTGTGTGTACAGACGTGGCAACTTGTCCTGGACCATGTCCTTCAACACTCGCTGAAATCAGCATAAAAAAAATATGCATTATACTCAATCTATAAGCAATGTAAACATCAGGAAGAATTTTAAAGGTCTACCCTTCTCTCCACTATTGGACTACTTCCATCTGCCCCTCAGTAGCAGACCCCCTGCTTCCCCCCACCCATATCTTTACTGATTTATAGATGTTGTGTCATATTGTTCATAGCAGTGTACAGCTTTGCCCTGAGCAAAGAAATTCTGACCTGCCAAAATAGTGGATGCATTTCCAGGGCATTTGGGAAACTAGTTGATCTCAACTCACATCACCTTTTGACATCACCATCATTCAGTGCTTTACTCCTGCAGTATTTACCAGGTCAGCTTGAGCCGCTATCAGTTTTACTGCGGTATTTACCTGGTCAGCTTGAGCCACTATCAGAGTTTTACTGTGGTATTTACCAGGTCAGCTTGAGCCACTATCAGAGTTTTACTGTAGTATTTACCTGGTCAGCTTGGGTATTTACCTGGTCAGCTTGAGCCACTATCAGTTTTACTGTGGTATTTACCAGGTCAGCTTGAGCCACTATCAGAGTTTTACTGTGGTATTTACCTGGTCAGCTTGAGCCACTATCAGTTTTACTGTAGTTTACCAGGTCAGCTTGAGCCACTATCAGTTTTACTGTAGTTTACCAGGTCAGCTTGAGCCACTATCAGTTTTACTGTGGTATTTACCAGGTCAGCTTGAGCCACTATCAGTTTTACTGCAGTAATTACCTGGTCAGCTTGAGCTGTTATCAGAGTTTTACTGCGGTATTTACCTGGTCAGCTTGAGCCGCTATCAGAGTTTTACTGTGGTATTTACCTGGTCAGCTTGGGTATTTACCTGGTCAGCTTGAGCCGCTATCAGTTTTACTGCAGTATTTACCTGGTCAGCTTGAGCTGTTATCAGAGTTTTACTGCGGTATTTACCTGGTCAGCTTGAGCCGCTATCAGAGTTTACTGTGGTATTTACCTGGTCAGCTTCAGCTGTTATCAGAGTTTTACTGCGGTATTTACCTGGTCAGCTTGAGCCACTATCAGTTTTACTGCGGTATTTACCTGGTCAGCTTGAGCTGTTATCAGAGTTTTACTGCGGTATTTACCTGGTCAGCTTGAGCCACTATCAGTTTTACTGTGGTATTTACCTGGTCAGCTTGAGCCACTATCAGTTTTACTGTGGTATTTACCTGGTCAGCTTGAGCCGCTATCAGTTTTACTGTGGTATTTACCAGGTCAGCTTGAGCCACTATTAGAGTTTTACTGTGGTATTTACCTGGTCAGCTTGGGTATTTACATGGTCAGCTTGAGCCACTATCAGTTTTACTGTGGTATTTACCTGGTCAGCTTGAGCCGCTATCAGTTTTACTGTGGTATTTACCAGGTCAGCTTGAGCCACTATCAGAGTTTACTGTGGTATTTACCTGGTCAGCTTCAGCTGTTATCAGAGTTTTACTGCGGTATTTACCTGGTCAGCTTGAGCCACTATCAGTTTTACTGTGGTATTTACCTGGTCAGCTTGAGCCGCTATCAGTTTTACTGTGGTATTTACCAGGTCAGCTTGAGCCACTATTAGAGTTTTACTGTGGTATTTACCTGGTCAGCTTGGGTATTTACATGGTCAGCTTGAGCCACTATCAGTTTTACTGTGGTATTTACCTGGTCAGCTTGAGCCACTATCAGAGTTTTACTGTGGTATTTACCTGGTCAGCTTGAGCCACTATCAGAGTTTTACTGTGGTATTTACCTGGTCAGCTTGAGCCACTATCAGAGTTTTACTGCGGTATTTACCTGGTCAGCTTGAGCCGCTATCAGAGTTTTACTGTGGTATTTACCTGGTCAGCTTGGGTATTTACATGGTCAGCTTGAGCCACTAGCAGTTTTACTGTGGTTTTTACCTGGTCAGTTTGAGCTGTTATCAGAGTTTTACTGCGATATTTACCTGGTCAGCTTGAGCCGCTATCAGTTTTACTGCAGTATTTACCTGGTCAGCTTGAGCTGTTATCAGAGTTTTACTGCGGTATTTACCTGGTCAGCTTGAGCCGCTATCAGAGTTTACTGTGGTATTTACCTGGTCAGCTTCAGCTGTTATCAGAGTTTACTGTGGTATTTACCTGGTCAGCTTGAGCCGCTATCAGTTTTACTGCGGTATTTACCTGGTCAGTTTGAGCCACTATCAGAGTTTTACTGTGGTATTTACCTGGTCAGCTTCAGCTGTTATCAGAGTTTACTGTGGTATTTACCTGGTCAGCTTGAGCCGCTATCAGTTTTACTGCAGTATTTACCTGGTCAGCTTGAGCCGCTATCAGAGTTTTACTGCGATATTTACCTGGTCAGCTTGAGCCGCTATCAGTTTTACTGCAGTATTTACCTGGTCAGCTTGAGCTGTTATCAGTTTTACTGCAGTATTTACCTGGTCAGCTTGAGCCGCTATCAGAGTTTTACTGTGGTATTTACCTGGTCAGCTTGAGCCGCTATCAGAGTTTTACTGTGGTATTTATCTGGTCAGCTTGGGTATTTACATGGTCAGCTTGAGCCGCTATCAGTTTTACTGCAGTATTTACCTGGTCAGCTTGAGCCGCTATCAGAGTTTTACTGTGGTATTTACCAGGTCAGCTTGTGCCACTATCAGAGTTTTACTGTGGTATTTACCTGGTCAGCTTGTGCCACTATCAGAGTTTACTGTGGTATTTACCTGGTCAACTTGAGCCGCTATCAGTTTTACTGCGGTATTTACCTGGTCAGTTTGAGCCACTATCAGAGTTTTACTGTGGTATTTACCTGGTCAGCTTGAGCCACTATCAGAGTTTTACTGTGGTATTTACCTGGTCAGCTTGAGCCACTATCAGAGTTTTACTGTGGTATTTACCTGGTCAGCTTGAGCCACTATCAGAGTTTTACAGTGGTATTAACCTGGTCAGCTTGGGAATTTACCTGGTCAGCTTGAACCGCTATCAGTTTTACTGCAGTAATTACCTGGTCAGCTTGAGCTGCTATCAGTTTTACAGTAGTATTTACCTGGTCAGCTTGAGCCGCTATCAGAGTTTTACAGCAGTATTTACCTGGTCAGCTTGAGCCACTATCAGAGTTTTACAGTAGTATTTACCAGGTCAGCTTGAGCCACTATCAGAGTTTTACAGTAGTATTTACCTGGTCAGCTTGAGCTGCTATCAGTTTTACAGTAGTATTTACCTGGTCAGCTTGAGCTGCTATCAGTTTTACAGCAGTATTTACCTGGTCAGCTTGAGCCGCTATCAGAGTTTTACAGTAGTATTTACCAGGTCAGCTTGAGCCACTATCAGAGTTTTACAGTAGTATTTACCAGGTCAGCTTGAGCCGCTATCAGAGTTTTACAGCAGTATTTACCTGGTCAGCTTGAGCCACTATCAGAGTTTTACAGTAGTATTTACCAGGTCAGCTTGAGCCACTATCAGAGTTTTACAGTAGTATTTACCTGGTCAGCTTGGGTATTTACCTGGTCAGCTTGAACCGCTATCAGTTTTACTGCGGTATTTACCTGGTCAGCTTGAGCTGCTATCAGTTTTACAGTAGTATTTACCTGGTCAGCTTGAGCCGCTATCAGAGTTTTACAGCAGTATTTACCTGGTCAGCTTGAGCCACTATCAGAGTTTTACAGTAGTATTTACCAGGTCAGCTTGAGCCACTATCAGAGTTTTACAGTAGTATTTACCTGGTCAGCTTGAGCTGCTATCAGTTTTACAGTAGTATTTACCTGGTCAGCTTGAGCTGCTATCAGTTTTACAGCAGTATTTACCTGGTCAGCTTGAGCCGCTATCAGAGTTTTACAGTAGTATTTACCAGGTCAGCTTGAGCCACTATCAGAGTTTTACAGTAGTATTTACCAGGTCAGCTTGAGCCGCTATCAGAGTTTTACAGCAGTATTTACCTGGTCAGCTTGAGCCACTATCAGAGTTTTACAGTAGTATTTACCAGGTCAGCTTGAGCCACTATCAGAGTTTTACAGTAGTATTTACCTGGTCGGCTTGAGCTGCTATCAGAGTTTTACTATAGTAATCCTTTGGCATGATGTGCTCAACAATGGCCACAATTAACCAAAAGGCTTCTTCTTCTTCAAGGAACAGTAAACCAATGGCAACCAGTCTGTTCAGACCCTGACATCAAAATTTCAGGAAGATTTAATCAAATATGCAATTAAAAGCAAATGAATACATCAAAAATATATTTTTTCATGTACTATTTTGGTGCACATACTGTCCTGTCATGTGTAAAGTGACACCTGTCTATTTGTATAGTGACACCTGTCTATACCATAACACATACATTGTTCTGTCATGTGTACAGTGACACCTGTCTATTTGTATAGTGACACCTGTCTATACCATCACATTCACTGTTCTGTCATGTGTACAGTGACACCTGTCTATACCATCACATACATTGTTCTGTTGTGTATAGTGACACCTGTCTATATGTATAGTGACACCTGTCTATATGTATAGTGACACCTGTCTTTATCATCACATAAACTGTTGTCATGTGTACAGTGACACCTGTCTATATGTAGTGACACCTGTCTATATGTATAGTGACACCTGTCTATATGTATAGTGACACCTGTCTATATCATCATATACATTGTTCTGTCATGTGTAAAGTGACACCTGTCTATACCATCACATACACTGTTCTGTCATGTGTACAGTGACACCTGTCTATATCATCACATACACTGTTCTGTCAGGTGTACAATGACACCTGTCTTTATCATCATACACTGTTCTGTCATGTGTACAGTGACACCTGTCTATATGTATAGTGACACCAGTCTATATGTATAGTGACACCTGTCTATATGTATGATGACACCTGTCTATATGTATGATGACACCAGTCTATATGTATGGTGACACCTGTCTATATGTATAGTGACACCTGTCTATATCATCACATACACTGTTCTATCATTTGTACAGGAAACTATGTATTAGTGATGGAAAATTGGTTTAAATCCATAATTGATTATCAATTAAAAATTGGATAGGCTTTTCCATGTAGTTGATCAATTACATAATCAGCTGACTGTTAGTTCAATATCAATTAAAAGTGAATGTATTCTGTGTGGCAGTAATATTTTCTTTTATTGACTTAAACCTACAACACGTTACTTCCCTAGAATTTACGTAAGAAACAATAGACATCTCTTTTTATATATGTTATGAATTTGTTTTTGCTAAAACACAAGGCACATATTAATGTAATGGTTGTTGATTATGAAAAATCATCACATCAGATTAGGTTAAACAATTAGATAATGGATTACATCCACTGTTGTCCCATCACTATCAGGGACCAGTAAAAACTAAATATATTATGTTATTGTGATATGGTTATGCTACATAAAGCGATGATAAGTATCTACATCAAAGCATGTCTGAACTGTCTTTTCTCTAGGTTGTCTTTCACAGGTAAGTAAGGAAGTGTACCTGGCAATATCCAATTACAGGGTTGTGAAGGCTGTAGGCCACCAACACACGTCGTAGCTTGGCAACACCATCCAAATCGGAACTTTCATAATACTTATTGTTGGGCAAGGTTCGCAGCAAATCTAGTTCAATCTGCCGAGTAAAAATTAACATAAATAGATCTAGAACAGCAGTGAAAACATTCCATAACTAATCTGACTACAATTCTTCCTGGAGTATACAATCTAATATGGCTGTGATTTTCCCATCATTTTGTCAGGAAGAACTATGTGTCATAGTGATTACATCTGTATATACTGAACATGTAAGAAGCATTGTAAAAGGACATAACAATAGATATCATTACAACTCTCACCTCATTCTTTTAATTACAATAATATCAAAATTAATTCACAAATCCACCAATCTGATTTTGTTTTGACTATTAAAGTGCATAATGTACTAACAAAAGGTGGGTGTTTTTTGAAAAGCCATCTGTCCAATTAAAATTACAATGTTATAGTATTTAGCAATCACCTGTTTGGCAGCAGGATTGTGTGGGGTGTCGCCTGATCGTGTTATCAATCCCTTGTAGTAGTGTGGACCTAATTTATCTCGATCAGCACTCACATAGAAGTTCACACACCTGAAAATGTTGACAATGATTACTTGTTTAACCTCATGAAGTCATATTGGCTTCTCATGTAAACAAGATATGAAGGACACTGCCAGATAATCATTAACAGGAAGTGCATGATGACATCACAATAAAAGGTCAAGAGTATATCTGAAGATGATGAAAACTGTGGGACAGTTGTAACCGATGTTTATGACATCTGCAGGTTTCTGAATGTGAATGAATGTGGTAGGACACGGACCTCACACTCAAATAGCTAACACTGACATAACAAGTATAAGACTTCACACTCAGGTAACTAACACTGAGATAACTAACACTGAGGTAACTAACACTGAGGTAACTAACACTGAAGTAACTAATGCTGAGGTAACTAACACTGTGGTAACTAACGCTGTGGTAACTAACACTGAGATAACTAACGCTGAGGTAACTAACGCTGAGGTAACTAACACTGAGGTAACTAACACTGAGGTAACTAACGCTGAGGTAACTAACACTGAGGTAACTAACGCTGAGGTAACTAATGCTGAGGTAACTAACACTGAAGTAACTAACACTGAAGTAACTAACACTGAAGTAACTAACACTGAGGTAACTAACACTGAGGTAACTAACACTGAGGTAACTAACACTGAAGTAACTAATGCTGAGGTAACTAACACTGTGGTAACTAACGCTGTGGTAACTAACACTGAGATAACTAACGCTGAGGTAACTAACGCTGAGGTAACTAACACTGAGGTAACTAACACTGAGGTAACTAATGCTGAGGTAACTAATGCTGAGGTAACTAACACTGTGGTAACTAACACTGAGGTAACTAACACTGAGGTAACTAACACTGAAGTAACTAACACTGAGGTAACTAACACTGTGGTAACTAACACTGAGGTAACTAACACTGAGGTAACTAACACTGTGGTAACTAACACTGAAGTAACTAACACTGACATAACAAGTATAAGACTTCACACTGAGGTAACTAACACTGAGGTAACTAACACTGACATAACAAGTATAAGACCTCACACTGAGGTAACTAACACTGAGGTAACTAACGCTGAGGTAACTAACACTGAGGTAACTAACACTGAGGTAACTAACACTGAGGTAACTAACACTGTGGTAACTAACACTGAAGTAACTAACACTGAGGTAACTAACACTGAGGTAACTAACACTGACATAACAAGTATAAGACCTCACACTGAGGTAACTAACAATGAGGTAACTAACGCTGAGGTAACTAACACTGAAGTAACTAACACTGAAGTAACTAACACTGAAGTAACTAACACTGAGGTAACTAATACTGAGGTAACTAACACTGTGGTAACTAACACTGAGGTAACTAACACTGAGGTAACTAACACTGAAGTAACTAACACTGAGGTAACTAACACTGTGGTAACTAACACTGAAGTAACTAACACTGAAGTAACTAACACTGAAGTAACTGACACTGAGGTAACTGACACTGAGGTAACTAACACTGAGGTAACTAACACTGAGGTAACTAACACTGTGGTAACTAACACTGAAGTAACTAACACTGAGGTAACTAACACTGAGGTAACTAACACTGACATAACAAGTATAAGACCTCACACTGAGGTAACTAACACTGAGGTAACTAACGCTGAGGTAACTAACACTGAGGTAACTAACACTGAGGTAACTAACACTGACATAACAAGTATAAGACTTCACACTGAGGTAACTAACACTGAGGTAACTAACACTGACATAACAAGTATAAGACCTCACACTGAGGTAACTAACACTGAGGTAACTAACGCTGAGGTAACTAACACTGAGGTAACTAATACTGAGGTAACTAACACTGACATAACAAGTATAAGACTTCACACTGAGGTAACTAACACTGAGGTAACTAACACTGACATAACAAGTATAAGACCTCACACTGAGGTAACTAACACTGAGGTAACTAACGCTGAGGTAACTAACACTGAGGTAACTAACGCTGAGGTAACTAACACTGAGGTAACTAACACTGAGGTAACTAACACTGACATAACAAGTATAAGACCTCACACTGAGGTAACTAACACTGAGGTAACTAACACTGAGGTAACTAACGCTGAGGTAACTAATGCTGAAGTAACTAACACTGAGGTAACTAACGCTGAGGTAACTAACGCTGAGGTAACTAACACTGAGGTAACTAACGCTGAGGTAACTAACGCTGAGGTAACTAACGCTGAGGTAACTAACGCTGAGGTAACTAACGCTGAGGTAACTAACGCTGAGGTAACTAACACTGAAGTAACTAACACTGAAGTAACTAACACTGAAGTAACTAACACTGAGGTAACTAACACTGAGGTAACTAACACTGTGGTAACTAACACTGAGGTAACTAACACTGAGGTAACTAACACTGAAGTAACTAACACTGAGGTAACTAACACTGTGGTAACTAACACTGTGGTAACTAACACTGAGGTAACTAACACTGTGGTAACTAACACTGAAGTAACTAACACTGACATAACAAGTATAAGACTTCACACTGAGGTAACTAACACTGAGGTAACTAACACTGTGGTAACTAACACTGAAGTAACTAACACTGAGGTAACTAACACTGAGGTAATTAACACTGACATAACAAGTATAAGACCTCACACTGAGGTAACTAACAATGAGGTAACTAACGCTGAGGTAACTAACACTGAGGTAACTAATACTGAGGTAACTAACACTGACATAACAAGTATAAGACTTCACACTGAGGTAACTAACACTGAGGTAACTAACACTGAGGTAACTAACACTGACATAACAAGTATAAGACCTCACACTGAGGTAACTAACACTGAGGTAACTAACGCTGAGGTAACTAACACTGAGGTAACTAACACTGAGGTAACTAACACTGACATAACAAGTATAAGACTTCACACTGAGGAAACTAACACTGAGGTAACTAACGCTGAGGTAACTAACACTGAGGTAACTAACGCTGAGGTAACTAACACTGAGGTAACTAACGCTGAGGTAACTAACACTGACATAACAAGTATAAGACTTCACACTGAGGTAACTAACACTGAGGTAACTAACGCTGAGGTAACTAACACTGAGGTAACTAACACTGAAGTAACTAACGCTGAGGAGGTAACTAACACTGAGGTAACTAACACTGAGGTAACTAACACTGACATAACAAGTATAAGACCTCACACTGAGGTAACTAACACTGAGGTAACTAACGCTGAGGTAACTAACACTGAGGTAACTAATACTGAGGTAACTAACACTGACATAACAAGTATGAGACTTCACACTCAGGTAACTAACACTGAGGTAACTAACACTGACATATCAAGTATAAGACCTCACACTGAGGTAACTAACACTGAGGTAACTAACACTGAGGTAACTAATACTGAGGTAACTAACACTGACATAACAAGTATGAGACTTCACACTCAGGTAACTAACACTGAGGTAACTAACACTGACATATCAAGTATAAGACCTCACACTGAGGTAACTAACACTGAGGTAACTAACGCTGAGGTAACTAACACTGAAATAACAAGTATAAGACTTCACACTGAGGTAACTAACACTGAGGTAACTAACGCTGAGGTAACTGACACTGAGGTAACTGACACTGAGGTAACTAACACTGAGGTAACTAACACTGAGGTAACTAACGCTGAGGTAACTAACGCTGAGGTAACTAACACTGAGGTAACTAACACTGAGGTAACTAACACTGAGAACAAGTATTAGACGACTAATGTACCAAAACTAACCCTTTCCAGATATGACTTCTGTGTTCATGAGGAACACCCATGCGTACTAGTCCCTTGAGTTCAGCTGATCTGACCAGAGTTTTTCCAGTCTGACCCACCATGAAGTTGTCCCACTTGACCAAGTGTGAGGTCACCTCATCTGCTTCCTACAAAATACAAAAGCATTATCACACAAACTGTTTTAACAGGCAGTCAACTGTAGACTGTGTAACCATAGTGACAGTGACCCTTGACATTTAACCTTGATCAATGACCACCAATATATGACCTGATGTAGAACTAGACAGATTGAACCAAATGTCACAAGTTGTAAAATGTCATATACCAAATGTCACAGGTTGTAAAATGTCATATACCAAATGTCACAGGTTGTAAAATGTAATATATCAAATGTCACAGGTTGTAAAATGTCATATACCAAATGTCACAGGTTGTAAAATGTCATATACCAAATGTCACAGGTTGTAAAATGTAATATATCAAATACATAAGTTATCAAACCTATGTCAACAATCACTGATTAGAAAGTATTACTGTGGAGCATCACAATATCAAACATTAAGATTATCTTATAACTTGGTATAGCCCTGTTAAAAACCTACTTTTTCTCATCTAAATGAAAAATAAACAGAAGCATTTCTCACATTTAGTAGACATATGTAATATATAAACCTGAAAAATGAAAAGTCTTTTCTAGGGAACATTCCAGCCAAATTTGATGTCTGTAGGCCTTTTAGTTCCTGAGAAGATGTTGTTTAAATGTTTTAACAGATTTGACCCGTGACCTTGAATATAGGTGTAGATGATTGTATTTCGCAAACTTTGTTTGGTTTCATCCTTTGAACATACCAGTCTAATATCCTGTTTCTAGGTCTATTAGTGTATGAGAAAAAGTTGTTAAAATGTTTTAACAAATTTGATCCCTGTGACCTCAAATAAGTCAAGGTCATTTATTTTTGAAAACTTTGTCAGGCTTCATCCCAGAAACATAGCAGCCAAATATCAAAACATTTGAAACATTATTGAAAAGAAGTTGTTTAAAGGAAAAAAGTTGACACCGGATGATGGACACAGTATTAGGCATAAGCTCTCTTGTCCTTCAGGCCAGGTGAGGTAATAATATCACAATTTTTGAATTTGAAATGGCTGTATTTTCTTTTGCACAGAAATATTTGAATAGAAATACTTAAACATAAAGTTTGACATGACTATGTACTATAGGCTGACCTTGATTTTGGTGGACAGCTCTGCTGACTTCCTCTCAAGTTCGGTAGCCTTGGCAATGAGAGGGTCTTCATCCTCATCCCCACCGTACTTCTTTAGGAAGCCATATCGGTCATACTCCTGTCCACTGTTAAAAATCTTTCTTTTATTCAAGTCATATCACTCTTTGTTAAAACTCTCTTACAGAAAATAAAGGAAATAATTAACATGAACAACATATGTAGGTGTACCATCTAACTTTAGGACAGCTGAGACACTCACCATCTCACTACAATACCATAACTTACATATGTAGGTGTACCATCTAACTTCAGGACAGCTGAGACACTCACCATCTCACTACAATATCCTAACTTACATATGTAGGTGTACCATCTAACTTCAGGGTGGCCGAGACACTTACCATCTCACTACAATATCCTAACTTACATATGTAGGTGTACCATCTAACTTCAGGACAGCTGAGACACTCACCATCTCACTACAATATCCTAACTTACATATGTAGGTGTACCATCTAACTTCAGGACAGCTGAGACACTTACCATCTCACTACAATATCCTAACTTACATATGTAGGTGTACCATCTAACTTCAGGACAGCTGAGACACTCACCATCTCACTACAATATCCTAACTTACATATGTAGGTGTACCATCTAACTTTAGGACAGCTGAGACACTTACCATCTCACTACAATATCCTAACTTACATATGTAGGTGTACCATCTAACTTCAGGACAGCTGAGACACTTACCATCTCACTACAATATCCTAACTTACATATGTAGGTGTACCATCTAACTTCAGGACAGCTGAGACACTCACCATCTCACTACAATATCCTTACTTACATATGTAGGTGTACCATCTAACTTCAGGACAGCTGAGACACTCACCATCTCACTACAATATCCTAACTTACATATGTAGGTGTACCATCTAACTTCAGGACAGCTGAGACACTTACCATCTCACTACAATATCCTAACTTACATATGTAGGTGTACCATCTAACTTCAGGATGGCTGAGACACTTACCATCTCACTACAATATCCTAACTTACATATGTAGGTGTACCATCTAACTTCAGGACAGCTGAGACACTCACCATCTCACTACAATATCCTAACTTACATATGTAGGTGTACCATCACTTCACAGCTGATACCATCTCACTACAATATCCTAACTTACATATGTAGGTGTACCATCTAACTTTAGGACAGCTGAGACACTTACCATCTCACTACAATATCCTAACTTACATATGTAGGTGTACCATCTAACTTCAGGACAGCTGAGACACTTACCATCTCACTACAATATCCTAACTTACATATGTAGGTGTACATATTACCATCTCACTACAATATCCTAACTTACATATGTAGGTGTACCATCTAACTTCAGGACAGCTGAGACACTCACCATCTCACTACAATATCCTTACTTACATATGTAGGTGTACCATCTAACTTTAGGACAGCTGAGACACTCACCATCTCACTACAATATCCTAACTTACATATGTAGGTGTACCATCTAACTTCAGGACAGCTGAGACACTTACCATCTCACTACAATATCCTAACTTACATATGTAGGTGTACCATCTAACTTCAGGATGGCTGAGACACTTACCATCTCACTACAATATCCTAACTTACATATGTAGGTGTACCATCTAACTTCAGGACAGCTGAGACACTCACCATCTCACTACAATATCCTAACTTACATATGTAGGTGTACCATCTAACTTTAGGACAGCTGAGACACTCATCATCTCACTACCATATCCTAACTTACATATGTAGGTGTACCATCTAACTTCAGGATGGCGGAGACACTCACCATCTCACTACAATATCCTAACTTACATATGTAGGTGTACCATCTAACTTCAGGACAGCTGAGACACTCACCATCTCACTTAGATATTACAACTTACCCATAGAGAACCACAGGCATGAACACCACTATATGAAGTTTGAGGTTGATTAGGCAAAGGGTACTGAAGGTATCGCGACAGAAATAATCTTCTATTTATAGTAATGGTGACCTTGACCTTTGACCTTGGGACCTAAAAAGCCATCCCAATCAAGCACTTTTGGTGAGGAAGCACAGTGTGAAGTTTGAGCTTGATTTGCCAAACATAGTAATACTGATATGTTGCCTTTGGCAGGTGACACAAAAATCAGTAGGTTTTCAGTACATACCTAGTGGTAAACAAGTAGTCCATATCTTCATTTTCATCCAGGTCCAGGGCATCAGAGAGGAGTTGAGTGACCATCTCCTGGGACTGGATATCATCCTCACCTCCTATAGTGACAGAAATAAAAGTACAGATCATACGTTGGTCTGGTAGAAAGTTACATTAAAGTACACCTTGTCTGTTTACAGGTGATACACCACACAGATTATAGTCAAACAAAATTACTTGATCTCAACAGAACTTTAACATTTACATAAATAAATAGACTTCATTTTACAACACTAACACAACCAGTCCTAGTCTATAATATGATCACTTTCACTGTACACTTCTGGTCTGAACCAAACTTGGAGATACCACTCACAAAAATTCAACAAAACATGCTACAGAGACAACCAGGAGTCCATACAAGTCAATAAATCAGACACATAACCACAGTTTTAAACTATATATATTTATTTACACTAAATATAAAGATAATGAACAACACAGCCTAACACATCTGGGGTAGACATTTCACAATCTCTAAAGCTGTTAGCTACGATACAGAGGTGTAATTAGTCTACTGGAAACTGCATTACACTAAAAGGCAGAAGCAAACCCATCATCTATTGATGTGACACAAATACTCCAGGCACATGGAATGGTGCTAAATGGACGACCATCAATTTCAGCTTAAGTCACTCTCTCAATCAAGAATTTATAACTGGCTATCGTGGCTATCTAGGGAACAGTGTTACCTATGAAGATTTACTCTGCTGCTGTCATTGGTCTGTTTTGTTGTGTATTGGTTGGTCTTGTCTAGTCAGCTATTTGTGTTTTTATCCATGGAATGGCCTATAGAAATGTTATATTTCTCCATACTCTCGAGGTAGGTGCAGTCGCTGCTTGTTCTGACTTTTGGAAACTTACATGTCAAACTTGGCATTACAGGGAGCAACCCACTAATGTATCAATAGCACATACAATACCCACTAAACATACACAATACAAACATGGTATTATATACTGTTAGTGTGACATAACACATACAATACCCACTAAACATACACAATACAAACATGGTATTATATACTGTTAGTGTGACATAACACATACAATACCCACTAAACATACACAATACAAACATGGTATTATATACTGTTAGTGTGACATAACACATACAATACCCACTAAACATACACAATACAAACATGGTATTATATACTGTTAGTGTGACATAACACATACAATACCCACTAAACATACACAATACAAACATGGTATTATATACTGTTAGTGTGACATAACACATACAATACCCACTAAACATACACAATACAAACATGGTATTATATACTGTTAGTGTGACATAACACATACAATACCCACTAAACATACACAATACAAACATGGTATTATATACTGTTAGTGTGACATAACACATACAATACCCACTAAACATACACAATACAAACATGGTATTATATACTGTTAGTGTGACAATGTAAGGGATTTGTCTCCATTACATATATAATAATGAAAATTATCAGAACTGTTTTGTTCAGACTTGTTTTGATATGAAATGGAAACTTTTTAAATGTTAGAGATATCACACTTACCCCTTACTGGCTGTTTAAACTCTTGAAGAAGGATAAGATATTTGCTATGGGTTTGGTAGAACTTTGCCTCCAGCTGTGCATAGCTCCTGAAATATTACATCAAATCATACCAAGTGGTTGTCTGATATTTTGTCCCATTTCCTCTCATAATGACATAGAATATCTTGACAATCATGTTTTTAAGTTTTGGTGTGGATGGGTGTGGATGGGAGGGTGTGTGGGTATGTGTGTGTGTGTGGGTGTGGATGGGTGTGGATGGGAGGGTGTGTGGGTATGGATGGGTGTGGATGGGAGGGTGTGTGGGTATGTGTGTGTGTGTGGGTGTGGATGGGTGTGGATGGGAGGGTGTGTGTGTTTGTTAAACTTAAAACAACATTCACAAAATCAATAATAGATTTTTTTCTATCTAGAGCTGTGACTCTTTATGGGTTATCTTAACCTGCTCAATCATGATATCTGCCAAGCTTTAATATAAAATAAGATGTTACTGTTTATGGATTAGTCTTTCCTTTTAGGATAATGAAATGTTACTGTTTATGGATTAGTCTTTCCTTTCAGGATAATGTGATGTTACTGTTTATGGATTAGTCTTTCCTTTCAGGATAATGTGATGTTACTGTTTATGGATTAGTCTTTCCTTTCAGGATAAAGATTACTGCTGATTATTCCAGCCTTTTGGATGATGGGATGAGAGTGGCAATGGATTATCAAAAAGATAGGACTGCCTTTAGATGATGTAATACATACATTGCCAGTGTTTTGGCATTATCTTCATCATGCTGTCTGAGATCTGTCAATTCCAGTATCTCATTGGTTAGGAACTTGTTTTGAGTTTCGTATGCTGCACACATATCCTGTAACATACAATTGCTAGCTTATTTAAGTGGATCTGTAATAACCAAAACATCTTCATTCACAGCATTACGTGTTCCATTGTTTAGTTTTTTTTTCTGGATTTAAGTCAATCCACCAATCTAAACAACATGATCTTTTCCAGTCTCATTATAATCAATGTATATATGATCTTGTTCAGAATGTCTCTACTGTATAAAGAAAATGCACTGTAAGAGCAGGTACTTTTTTAATGTCTCTCATTGTTTTTGAAAAATTACTACTTATGCAGTATAATTTACAAACGAGAGGTCCAAGGGGCCTACTTCACTCACTGGCTTATTGAGCTATTCAACCCTTCAACAAAGAATTTCAAATATGACAAATAGTTTCTGATATGATGTCCCTATTGGGTCCCACCCTTGTGGTCATACAGAAGTCTGATTCACTCTTCAAAAAAATAGCCAGACCAAACATATCCTTGTATGGAAGAAGGATTTTTAAGAACTTACATTTCCCCAGTTGAGCCCACCCCTCCTAGGAGGCCAGCATGCATTATCTATACAAAACTGATTTTCCTTCACCCAAGAATACTTCTAACCAAATTTGGTCAAAATCAAATTATTCCTACAGGAGGAATAGAATTTTTTAAAATTTGCTTTATTTTCCCCTACATTAGATATAGTGTTGTTTTAGGAAAAGTCACAGACAGATGAATGATAACGGACAAAGGGCAATTTGAACAGCTGACATTCATCAGATGGTGAGAATCAAGGCATATTTTACAAGAAAAAAAAACAAGACTACCTAAATGGCAATTATCTTGTAATAGTTATCAAATATGAAAAGTCACTTCCTTTTAGAGATGTTACTGTGTGATACTGGTAACACCTACCAGTCTATCATAAGTGATTCCTTTTCAAACCAAAGCTTCTGTAGCATATTGTAAGGTGCGTATTTTGCTGTCCTAAGATTACCTTGAGTCTCTGTATTTCTCTTGTATCAATCGCAGGAATTGGCGTGGAGTTGGAAATGAGTGAATCGGTAGGTGGTATAGAAGGAGATATGTCTACATAACCATTAGCCTTCCCGTCAGCCACCACTTTCTCTGCCTCTGTCAGGTTATTCGTTAATTTGATGATGGTTTCATCTTTAGCGGCCAACATATCTTCAAACATCTTTAACTGATCTTGGATACTGCATAATTCTCCCGATTTTGTCCTGTATAATAAATAAGCACCTTCCCTTATTAGATCTCACTACACACCTTACAATAACAAAGCCAAGTGGTCTTACCATCTCACAACACATATTTATTGAACATTGTAGTGTGAGGATGAAGGTATGTATGTATCTTACCAACATGTAGAAATAAATTACACCTCAATGCATTCATGGAAATATACTGTGATAATCTCGAATTACATAAATGTTTGGTAATAAACCTATCTTTATCTACATTTTTGTTCAATAGTAATACTACGATACCAATACATATATCCCGGTCAATACAAGTTTATTGTCCTGTAACAATCCCACCAGAGGTAATGCAGGCCACTGGGCTAATTTTCCTGTAACAATCCCACCACAGTTAATGTAGGCCCCTGGGCTAATTTTCCTGTAACAATCCCACCAGAGGTAATGTAGGCCCCTGGGCTAATTTTCCTGTAACAATCCCACCACAGTTAATGTAGGCCCCTGGGCTAATTTTCCTGTAACAATCCCACCACAGTTAATGTAGGCCCCTGGGCTAAGGTAATGCAGGCCCCTGGGCTAATTTTTCCTGTAACAATCCCACCACAGTTAATGTAGGCCCCTGGGCTAATTTTCCTGTAACAATCCCACCACAGTTAATGTAGGCCCCTGGGCTAATTTTCCTGTAACAATCCCACCACAGTTAATGTAGGCCCCTGGGCTAATTTTCCTGTAACAATCCCACCAGAGGTAATGCAGGCCCCTGGGCTATTTTTCCTGTAACAATCCCACCACAGTTAATGTAGGCTCCTGGGCTAATTTTCCTGTAACAATCCCACCAGAGGTAATGTAGGCTCCTGGGCTAATTTTCCTGTAACAATCCCACCAGAGGTAATGTAGGCTCCTGGGCTAATTTTCCTGTAACAATCCCACCAGAGGTAATGTAGGCCCCTGGGCTAATTTTCCTGTAACAATCCCACCACATTTAATGTAGGCCCCTGGGCTAATTTTCCTGTAACAATCCCACCAGAGGTAATGTAGGCCCCTGAGCTAATTTTCCTGTAACAATCCCACCAGAGGTAATGTAGGCCCCTGGGCTTATTGCAAGATATATACTGTACAATAAAGTAATTGACTCAAGTTTATAAATAACGTATCTCAGTTTATTATTTATACAGGTTCTGTATTCAAACTTATTATACAATTAATGCATCAAATCTTACGTATCAACACCTTTATAGTTTAATCTGGTGAAAGAACAGTTCATAATTAATAAAGATAATTCATTTTAATTTCTTGACTGATGTTTTAACCTGAATTGCTGTGCCAATAACTCCTTCTCTTCCTTCATAGACGCCAGGCCAAACTTGAGTTCAACAATATGCTTGTCTCGTTCTTTAAGCATTCCCTCAAATCCCTCTCTGTCTTGTGTACTCATCTGGAACCTGCACAATCAGAACAACAAGACCAATATCAAGGAAGGGCCTTTAAGTTATCGCACAGATGGTTTGACTATTCTTAAATATTGATATTGAAATAATTATCTTGTAAGTTTAAACTCTATGAACTTGTACAAAGTTGAATATCTTATCAACAGAAATGACATTTCATAATAACTTGAAAAAAATTAAACACAACATAAACAAATCATGTCCATGGCTTATTATGATGTTTCAAAGAGATGGGTTTAATATACAATCAAGTAAAAATGGTCCTCTCTGTAATTGATTGTGTTCATCAACAGTTCTATGTTTCTCAATACATTCCAGGTAGATGTCTTATGTCATACATGTCATGCATTACTGCATTCTCATCATGTCTATACAGTCCACAATTATCTGTTTATAATCGTTATGATATCTTGTCTATACAGTCCACAATTATCTGTTTATAATCGTTATGATATCTTGTCTATACAGTCCACAATTATCTGTTTATAATCGTTATGATATCTTGTCTATACAGTCCACAATTATCTGTTTATAATCGTTATGATATTTTGTCTATACAGTCCACAATTATCTGTTTATAATCGTTATGATATCTTGTCTATACAGTCCACAGTCAGAGCAGAATCAAAACAAGGTCTTGTGTATAAAAGACGTCCAATAATGAAAGGTATTGTGGAGATTGGCATAAAATCACCAATTTTCCACATTTGAAGTCCCATAACCTTTATAGATATGAAAAGACACCAATGGTTATTTAATTAGTGTGATGTCTCGTGTACATAAACCCACATACCAAATTTGATGAAGATCCAATTGCAAATACATAGTGTGCAGAATGTAATACAATGGTATATTTTCAACATAAAGATATGGTAGGACTGCTGAGTGGGTGTGTGGGCTGGTTAGTAAGTAGTTGACTGGGTGGTAGGACCACTGATTGGGTGTGTGGGTTGGTCAGTAAGTAGTTGACTGGGTGGTAGGACCGCTGAGTGGTGTGTGGGCTGGTCAGTAAGTAGTTGACTGGGTGGTAGGACCGCTGAGTGGGTGTGTGGGCTGGTCAGTAAGTAGTTGACTGGGTGGTAGGACCACTGAGTGGGTGTGTGGGTTAGTTAGTAAGTAGTTGACTGGGTAGTAGGACCACTGAGTGGGTTTGTGGGTTGGTTAGTAAGTAGTTGACTGGGTGGTAGGACCGCTGAGTGGGTGTGTGGGCTGGTCAGTAAGTAGTTGACTGGGTGGTAGGACCGCTGAGTGGGTGTGTGGGTTGGTTAGTAAGTAGTTGACTGGGTGGTAGAACCACTGAGTGGGTGTGTGGGCTGGTTAGTAAGTAGTTGATTGGGTGGTAGGACCACTGAGTGGGTGTGTGGGTTGGTTAGTAAGTAGTTGACTGGGTGGTAGGACCGCTGAGTGGGTATGTGGGCTGGTTAGTAAGTAGTTGACTGGGTGGTAGGACCACTGAGTGGGTGTGTGGGTTGGTTAGTAAGTAGTTGACTGGGTGGTAGGACTGCTGAGTGGGTGTGTGGGCTGGTCAGTAAGTAGTTGACTGGGTGGTAGGACTGCTGAGTGGGTGTGTGGGCTGGTCAGTAAGTAGTTGACTGGGTGGTAGGACTGCTGAGTGGGTGTGTGGGCTGGTCAGTAAGTAGTTGACTGGGTGGTAGGACTGCTGAGTGGGGGTGTGGGCTGGTCAGTGAGTAGTTGACTGGGTGGTAGGACTGCTGAGTGGGTGTGTGGGCTGGTCAGTAAGTAGTTGACTGGGTGGTAGGACCGTTGAGTGGGTGTGTGGGTTGGTTAGTAAGTAGTTGACTGGGTAGTAGGACCACTGAGTGGGTGTGTGGGTTAGTTAGTAAGTAGTTGACTGGGTGGTAGGACCGCTGAGTGGGTGTGTGGGCTGGTCAGTAAGTAGTTGACTGGATGGTAGGACTGCTGAGTGGGTGTGTGGGCTTGTTAGTAAGTAGTTGACTGGGTGGTAGGACCACTGAGTGGGTGTGTGGGTTGGTAAGTGAGTAGTTGGGTTGGTGGTAGAACCCTTGAGTGGGTATGTGGGTCGGTGACTGAATAGTTGGGTGGGTGGTAGAACCCTTGAGTGGGTGTGTGGGTCGGTGAGTGAGTAGTTGGGTTTGTGGTAGAACCCTTGAGTGGGTGTGTGGGTTGGTGAGTGAGTAGTTGGGTCGGTTGTAGGAACCTTGAGTGGGTGTGTTGGTTGGTGAGTGAGTAGTTGGGTTGTTGGTAGAACCCTTGAGTGGGTGTGTGGGTTAGTGAGTGAGTAGTTGGGTGGGTGGTAGGACCCATGAGTGGGTGTGTGGGTCGGTGAGTGAGTAGTTGGGTGGGTGGTAGGACCCATGAGTGGGTGTGTGGACTGTTTAGGATTGTTTGGCGAGTGTGTAGTTTGGGGACAAACAAGTTTCAAAATTTATTTCACCTTGTCTCCATTTCCTTAGTAAGTGAATCCAACTCTTTCTGAAGCAGACGGACGATCTCCCTGTTTGCCTGTAGTTCCTCATCTGTAGCTTGCTGGTCCTGTTGGGCATTTGTCAGTTGTTTCTGGAGCTGGGGTGTATCAATACCAATAGTTTAACAACACACAATCAATATACATCATTATTTCAATGAAGCAGATTAAAGATCAATATTTAATTTAAATTTCACAAACCACAGTAAAGATAAATGTTTATTATAAACATTGCTGCTGTTGAGTGTTGCTACCAGGAATCAAACCCAGTCTCGTAGGACAATCAACTGGCTCTACCATCGGAGCCAAAGAAGTAACAGTCACCTTATTTAACACTATGTAGCAGCCACACCAACCTACTTCTTTTACACCACTCTGCTTTTCTTGAGATTTCCACCTGAGACTCTAAATATTGATACCTGTGGTATTTTGTCAGACTCCATTGTGAAAAAAGGAAAAATACACACCCCTGTCAACAGCCCTAGCCTGGATTGGAACTCCCATCTCAGGCATGATAATTGTCTAGCTTTACCAACTGAGCCACAAAAGCATGCTCAGTCAGCTGAGAGACAGAGATTGTATTTAATACTATGTAAAAGTCACACTGATCCATCAGCTGAGTGACAGAGACAGTTCTTAACACTATATACAAGCCACACCGACCTGTCAGCTGAGTGACAGAGACCGTATTTAATACTATATACAAGTCACACCGACCTGTCAGCTGAGTGAGAGACAGTATCTAACACTATGTACAAGTCACACCGACCCGTCAGCTGAGTGACAGAGAAAGTATTTAACACTATATACAAGTCACACTGACCTGTCAGCTGAGTGAGAGACAGTATCTAACACTATATACAAGTCACACTGACATGCTACATTACCATTGGTACATACCAGCTTACACCTGTTACAGACACTAGGTGGTGCTTCCTCATCGCTTATTACAGACTTCCTGGCCAACACCTTTCCAAATGCTGACTTAAACTTGCCAACTTTACCCCCCGGTTTGACTGATGATATGGAGGCATGTCTGAGGGTTGGGGTAGAACCATCTGGGCTCACAATATCCTCTTGGCTTGGTGACGGTGAAGCACTCTCAGACAATTGTCTAGGTACTGTGCTGTCTGTGAAACAATTAGCAAACTGAAAATCAATTTTCAATCAATTTTTGTTTGTTTTTTCATTGAAAATTGAGGTCAATCCTATGGCTTTTTCAGTAAAAGTACAAGGTTAGTCTGTCTCAAGTATTCAAATATTGTACCAACAGCAACAGAACATATTTATTAAAATAAATTAAACTGATGACCAACAATATTAAATCAGGCAAAATAAAAGTTTAAAGAACTTAGACATGCCTCTTAGAATACACAGGAATTAAATTGAAATACATTGTTAGATATTGAGGTTAGAAGTAAACTGAGCAGCATTAAAGTAAAGTAAAGACATGTGTTCTAACTTCACTGATACTGCGAGGACAGATAAATATTTAAACAATTAGATGTAAGACACATGTTCTGACTTTACTGACACCATGAGGACAGATAAATATTTAAACAATAATATGGAAGACATGTGTTCTAATTTTACTGACAATGTGAGGACAGATAAATATTCTAACAAAAAGATGTAAGACATGTGTTCTGACTTTACTGACACAATGAGGACAGATAAATATTTAGACAATAAGATGTAAGACATGTGTTCTAACTTTACTGACACCATGAGGACAGATAAATATTTAGACAATAAGATGTAAGACATGTGTTCTAACTTTACTGATACTGTGAGGACAGATAAATATTTAAACAATAATATGGAAGACATGTGTTCTAACTTCACTGATACTGTGAGGACAGATAAATATTTAGACAATAATATGTAAGACATGTGTTCTAACTTTACTGACACCATGAGGACAGATAAATATTTAGACAATAAGATGTAAGACATGTGTTCTAACTTTACTGACACCATGAGGACAGATAAATATTTAAACAATAATATGTAAGACATGTGTTCTAACTTTACTGACACCATGAGGACAGATAAATATTTAGACAATAAGATGTAAGACATGTGTTCTAACTTTACTGACACCATGAGGACAGATAAATATTTAGACAATAAGATGTAAGACATGTGTTCTAACTTTACTGACACCATGAGGACAGATAAATATTTAAACAATAATATGTGTTCTAAGACTATAAAATCAGAAACCAACAAATGTCTGTAAATCATGAATACCCCTGAACACTGTAATACAAACTCCACTGACGCAATGTCATAGTTGACTTTTGCGTGACATTTAGAAACAAAATAAACCGGTAGGTGATATTTATTTGGATAAGATGGATTTCATGGTACGGAACAAAACTATTCTGCAGACGTAGAAGTCAATTATATGCATGTGATGAACACCGCCCTTTAAATACTTTTTTTGTTATGAAATGATAACAGATGTTACCAAGGTTATGAAAAGATAACAAACCTTACTTATGTAATGTTATAGAATGATATTTCTAGCCAAAAGAAATGCTTAGTTGTTCAGTGACAGTTCAAGCAGCAATGGTGTGGCGTGTTTTCAAGTATACATTACGTGAATTTGAAGATGTGCCATGGGTGTGAGACGGGAAAACGTTGCAGACACACAGATAAAAGTTGTATCTCTACAAACCTATTTGTCCTTTAATGTTAGAGAAAGCATTCTGAAGTTCAGACTTGAGGTTAGTAAATGACCAGAGAGAATTAGTGGTAGTACCCTCTGGTGGTCCGAGAAGCAGACTGGTTGGTGCTTTTATCAAAGGGAAGTCACTGTGGCTGGTCTCTACGTCCATGTCAACTTCATCCTTCTTGGAAACAAGCCCACTGATATTCCCCTGTGTTCTCTATAAATATTTGAAACATCCTTTTAAAAACAAGATTTACATACATATACCACACTATATGATATGAAAATCCAATCATAAAATTGTTTACAGGGCTATTTTGGCAGACAGAATGTTTATTTGTCAATACTGACCATGTGACATTATCCATAAACATTGTAACATCATCATAACAATACAGACACCATAAAACCAGAATTACATATAATGTATGCACTTTTTCTGACAGTTCTCCCAGACTGAACAGAAGGTTGAATCAGAAAGCATGTGTTTCCTTTAGAAATCCTGAAAGAGACGATGATTTTCTCTAACAAGTTACATTTTGAGTTATATCACAACCTTACCATGTTTTTCACAAGTTTTTTTCCTGTAACATATAGTATAGATACATATTGTTTTAAGGACTTACGTATGTTGGAATTCAGAAACTTTACAGCATGTTTGACTCAAATGTTTCTTGTTTTTATTTCCTACATGAACCTCCTCTACAAGTTACACTCAATCAATGAGACTTTTTACACACCAAAATGTCGGCATTATCAAGCAGTTTGACATATATCAAGGGAGTGTGCAGCTTTATGAAAAAATATTTCACCTAGAACAGAAGTTTGGCCTTTGAAATATGTTGGCAATATATGACCATGTGACACGCATTTATAGTGGTATTGCTGTGTATAATTATGTATGACGTTAACATGGCAATATTGTATACAGTTGGGATTTTGTATCCTGGGTATTCATAGAAATATTGTATGACATTTGGATTTTTTATCATGGGTATTCATAGAAATATTGTATGACATTTGAGTTTTTTATCCTGGGTAACCATAGAAATATTGTATGATATTTGAGATTTTTATCCTGGGTAACCATAGAAATATTGTATGACATTTGATATCCTGGGTAACCATAGAAATATTGTTTGACATTTGAGTTTTTTATCCGGGGTAACCATAGAAATATTGTATGACATCTGGATTTTTTTATCATGGGTATTCATAGAAATATTGTATGACATTTGATATCCTGGGTAACCATAGAAATATTGTTTGACATTTGAGTTTTTTATCCGGGGTAACCATAGAAATATTGTATGACATTTGATATCCTGGGTAACCATAGAAATATTGTTTGACATTTGAGTTTTTTATCCGGGGTAACCATAGAAATATTGTATGACATTTGGATCTTGTATCAAGGTTATCCAATAGACAAAGAGCAGCTATTATATGTTCTTCACCAACCCCACCCCACCCCCACCCCCTCTCTCCCCTCTTCACCACCGAAACCAGTAAATTTCCAATACAAATTTTCCTGTGTAAACTTATAACCAGAGGTTTGTAACAACTCATCAGTATGACTCAAATCACTTACAAACATTTTAAAGTGTCACCACACGTACACTATAGATATAAATGTATCTAACACAAGTGATTGAGGTTAAATATTCAGATTCACAGATTATAAAACTAAGTGGTTGTGTATACAAGTACTCAGTAATATGTCTTCCCTTGACTTACAGCCAAGCTTCCCTGAACAAAATATGACTTATTTATTTCAAAATAAACAAAAAATGTTTAAAAAATAAAATCAATATTCCAACTCACTCTAGATCACACAAATTATAAATGCTGAATTGAAATATCAGTGTTTAAGAACCTGATAGATCTTATCATTAATATATATCATTAATCATTATAGTGACAGAGCACTTGATGCAACTTTTAATTTTATACTTTGAAACAGGATCTTAATTACAATAATTCTAGATATTGTTTCCTTTCATTCTATTACAATAAAATTAATTGCTCACCCTGAAATTCCACTGACCAAGTCTGTCTCGCGAGAGTGAGTTCCTTGCCATGTTAAATATTCTACGACGTTTCTGTAGTTCTTGTAACCAGAACATCATCGAATGTCGATCAGATGCATCCAACAGGTGTTCTTTCCCTCCAGACCTGGTTAATTGAAATGTTTGTAGAAACATGTATTATATGTAAAGGTTTTCAAACCCCTCGCCTCAAAGAAAATCTTCAAACCTTATTCATTATTAATCAGCAATATTTTGACCATGAAACTGCCAATATCAAAAAAGTTTCCAGATAACTTTCATTTTTCACAAAAGAGGAAGTGCTTGAACTTAAATGACTTTAAATTTTCCACAAGCAGAAAACAGAATGTGCAAATACATTGGGAATTATGACTAACTTTGATATAATCTGGTGAGTTATTTTGTAAATACTATCCTAAATGTTGGGAGAGATACATCATACTTCATTCCCAATACCAAAACCTCTGCATTCATCTAAACTTTATCAATAATTGTCTTGATATTAAGGGTGGGAAGCAGGTGCTTTTTTGCCTTAATTAAATGTCATTAGCTTTTAAATCAAGTTCATACATGTGGTCATTATTAGTTTTGGTTTTTCTAAAGCCTTGTTATTGATAAAGGATGTACGGGTACCTGGTTTACAAAACACACTGGTGCTCTACAAGTAAGATGGTCATACCTCAGAATCACCATGTTTATAACGGAAAATATCTGTACAGAAAATCATTAACACTGGAAACATATTACTGAATTGTTGTGACAAAAACAAAATATGCACACAGAAACCTACTTATATATAAATTTTGCTTATCTAAGGTTGATGAAATCTGGACACAAAGATAAATAAAAAGAAAATGAGAAGAACAGACAAAACTGAATTGTAGATGTCTGATATTGTATATATTTGTGTCTCCATTATCCTACAGACAAAACTGAATTGTAGATGTCTGATATTGTATATATTTGTGTCTCCATTATCCTACAGACAAAACTGAATTTTAGATGTCTGATATTGTATATATTTGTGACTCCATTATCCTACAGGCAAAACTGAATTTTAGATGTCTGATATTGTATATATTTGTGACTCCATTATCCTACAGACAAAACTGAATTTTAGATGTCTGATATTGTATATATTTGTGTCTCCATTATCCTTCCCCTATCCATTATCAGTAGGCCATTACCTGTAACATGTTATTAATGACATGTATTAGCAGTTTTATCATCAACATTGGTACTTGAAGTGTCATGTCACTTGTTTTATAATCTCGTAGATTTTGACACCTCAGTAATCGTTATGTAAGGTTTATACGTGATAAAGCTGTTATCAAAGTCTTCCTGTCTATCTATTTCTTGTTTCTTTGTTACCTTCAGTGTCTGTGGGTTTTTTGGGGACATTGTTAACAAGGAAGCTAGCAATTACATCTTTATTTTCTGTAAACCTGTATTGTGTGTAACACGTACAGACACAAGGAAGTATGTACAGATATTCAGATTTGTCTCTCGGGATTATATATCACAAACAGCTACAGAACAACATTCTGAAATAGGAGCAGTCATATCATTTTATTTAAAAAATAAATCATTTGAATAGCAAAAAGCAAATTTTCATAGTTTCACATGTACAATCATCAATGTTACTTCATGTAGCTCGCCATCAGAGTTCCTAATCGGTCCCTCTTTAAAGAACAAGGCCAAGGTCAAGGTAGTAGTTACAAAGTGAAGGTTACAACTAGACAGTCTTTATTTTATCATGATGAGAAAGTAAGACAATTCATGCATGTGGATCTGGATATTCTTCTCAAAATTATTTTATTATATCACCTGAACTTTGGTAAGTATTCCTCACAACGTCTCTCAAATACGGTTGAAAGACAAGGTCATATGTTCAAGGCAAAGGCACAGAATCTTTACACTATGAAAAGAAACTTATTCAAACATTCTTGGCAATTTGTTTTTTAAAATTAGGTCTTGAACTCCATATAAGTTTTCTGATCATTAAGGTATCAGTCCAAGGCCACTTGAAGGTCATTGTTTGAAATATTGAACCTGTTATCTTAAACCAACATGAACGATCATGTCCTATACACAGTTTACACGAGGTCAAATTCATTTATCTATAACTGTATAGCCTTCATAACAGGGTGTCACTCCACAGTTGATATATTTACAGAGTGTATCTGTGCAACTTCAAAGACATATGTTCTGAAGAGGGCTTTCATCGAACATTGCTGACAAAAGTAGCTGGCAGCGTTGAACTGTTTGTTTCATTGGTTGTTATATTAGTGGTTATTTTCAATCTCCAACTAGATGTCGTGATACATGGCATAGGGAAAACCCGGTTTTGAGAACATTTTACGGTCACATGACCAGAGCTCACAGTAATTCAAACAATAAATGATTCATAGAAAGATAAAAATGTTGATATCTTGATACGACCAAATGGCTATTCAATCTACAATCACTACAATGAATCATGTACGCTGAACGAATCGTTTGGGAAACCTGATTTACAGGAGAAACAGTTATGGAAGCAAGCAAAACAAGAAAAGACAACAGAATCCTTTGGGGGAATTCACACACAAAGTATGGGGCCCATCCGAGAACATAAAGGTCATAAAGATATGGCCCTCCATAAACCAGACTGATTAACAGACCAGTAAAATGAAGTGTCTTCCAGCTACCGAAAAAAACAAAAAAAAACAAATTTTGATTGATAATTTTAAATGGAAGTACAGGGCTTATGTCCATTTATCCTAGATAAGAATTAGTGTGCTGATATCAAAGTTTCATCATTTGTATTAAAATGTTTATGAGTAAATTGATAACAAAATTAACTAAGAAGAATGACAAGAGTTTTGATAAAAGTATTGGTACAACAGAAAATCCAGTTTTTTTGTGTGTGTGCTTATTCCTTTAATCCAATACCTGGGCTTTTGTTTCCAGCGATAATTCCACCAGGCGAGGAAAACTAACTCCACTAACAGACAGAAACGTAATTGTTGATGATGACATGTGTTCTAAATTCAAACAAGTAATAAGTAGTCACAGAATTCCACATTATTTGGTACAAGCCCTCCTCGATACATTTTCAACTAAAGACTAATGTAAATAGGAAATGAACATATGTCTATGGTTAGTGGTTGTTTTCTGAAGAGAATCGCTTTTGAAGGGTTTGTCTGTCATCAATCTGTCATCATTTTGCATATGTTCCACAACACTTGCTACAATATTTGTAAGTTACGTCACGCGATATCCGTAGGTTTATTGTTAAATGGGTGATCTTTATCTAACTTTCTTGAATGGAGAAATCCAAAACAGCAGAGAATACATGTTTACAAAATAGCAATGTGAATGTATGGTTTATCACTGGATATCAGTATAACATATAAGTAACCAACTAGTTTATCCACTACATTGGCCTGATAACACATAAGAAAACAAGACAAAAGGATGTGATATTCACACTGATATAAGCTGTATACACTAACAATGTTATTAGATACAAACTAGATACTTATTTAACAAAGTCTATACATCTCTGAACCAACCTAACTAATAATTATAAAATTAAGGTAAATTTTGAAGTGTTCTGGGTCAGCTTCAAGATAACTTGCATGCGTTGGCATGCATAATCATTTAGGTTTTCATTCTTCTGAAATCATACATGTTTAAAAGTCAAATTTCAGACAGTTGTTTGAAGTAGAAGAATTTCTTTATTACACCTCTGTTTACATGCTAAATTATGATTTACTAAGAGTCAGTACAGCTCACCTTGATGTCATCAATTGAAAATCACACATAAATTAGCATGTCAAAAAGGTCAATCACACATAAATTAGCATGTCAAAAAGGTCAATCACACATAAATTAGCATGTCAAAAAGGTCAATCACATGTAAATTAGCATGTCAAAAAGGTCAATCACACATAAATTAGCATGTCAAAAAGGTCAATCACACGTAAATTAGCATGTCAAAAAGGTCAATCACACATAAATTAGCATGTCAAAAAGGTCAATCACACATAAATTAGCATGTCAAAAAGGTCAATCACACATAAATTAGCATGTCAAAAAGGTCAATCACACGTAAATCAGCATGTCAAAAAGGTCAATCACACGTAAATTAGCATGTCAAAAAGGTCAATCACACGTAAATTAGCATGTCAAAAAGGTCAATCACACATAAATTAGCATGTCAAAAAGGTCAATCACACATAAATTAGCATGTCAAAAAGGTCAATCACACATAAATTAGCATGTCAAAAAGGTCAATCACACGTAAATTAGCATGTCAAAAAGGTCAATCACACATAAATTAGCATGTCAAAAAGGTCAATCACACATAAATTAGCATGTCAAAAAGGTCAATCACACATAAATTAGCATGTCAAAAAGGTCAATCACTGGCAAAAAGTTGAAAACTTTGAAACAAAGTTTTAGATCTAAAAACCAACAAGAATGTCTGCAACTTTATATATTGATGTAAACCATAATTAATAAGACACCAGATGACCATCCATCATCTATTTTAATTACCAATACTGTGTAAAATTGAACAAACACAGCTAGTGACCAACAATACCAGGAAATGTGACTGGGAATGATTCATTCAGTCTCGTCGGCCGAAATCCCATAATAGTGGATGTACAACTTTTTAAAATATACTCAAGGGATAAAGAAACACAGGGTGACATTATTTACAATATCTTGCGAATGTGTTGTTCAAAAACAATGAAAATCAGTCAAACAATTCTCTAGGTTACAGTGCACGTGGTCCTGTATTGAATATTGCATTATTGTATTGTGTAACAATGTCTTCCCAGGAAAGCACAAAATGGGAAAATCTGTCGCACAGCAGTGTTGTGACATTGGCATGGCTGACGGAACCTCAGAGGGGTCAGGCCATTGTGATGATTAAAGGTCAAACGCAAATACAGGTTGCCAGACATTTCAGTGTCCATATTTGCAATATTGAATGTCTTGTTAGACGTCTAAGGGAAACTGGGTGGGTTGCTGACAGACCTAGGTCAGGGTGTCTGCGCATGACGTCATAATGTCAGGACAGGTTTATTCGTCTCACGCATTTGCGCAAATGGCATGTTACCGCCACTGAATCTGCCCTTCACACCATAGGTACTCATAACTGTCCTATCCATGCAAAAATTGTAAGGAAACAATTGTGGGGAGTTGGTCTGTGGGCACGCCATCCGTTTGTAGGTCTGCCCCTTACTGCTACACATCACCAATGTCATATGGCTTGGGTTGCAGCACATGCCCCAGAGTATTCCCATGTAGGTAGTGGTGGTGGGTCTTGTTTACTGATGAGATGCGGTTCACCCTGTTTCAAGCAGATGGTCGTCATCCTGTATATTGACATCGTGGAGAACATTTTGCCAACTGTTGCCTAGTAGAGATGGACAGTGGGGAGGATTCTCACACGGAGATAAATCACCATTGGTTGTGGTAGCAGATAATTTAACTGCTGCTAGGTACAGAGATGATATCCTCTGACGCAATGTTGTCCCATTATTGCAGTAAAATAACCTCATATTCCAGAAGGATAATGTTCAGTCCCATGTAGCAAGGATCTGTCGCAACTTTCTTACTAACAACAGAATCCACCCACTGGACTGGCCGCCATGCAGCTACGACCTATCCCCTACTTGTGGGACCAACTGGATAGACAGGTTTCATGATGCCAGCCTCCTCGTTACTCTTGCCCAACTGAAAGCAGCCCTCTTGGAAGAATAGGCCAACATCCTAATGAGGAGGATAAACTCACTCATGAACTCCATGCCTAGGAGAATCAGAGCTGTGGAGAGAGCGAATGGGGGACATACCTGGAACTGACTAGCCAGCTCCCACAATCAGTCCATTTCTATTTCAGATTACAGAGTTCTCTTTCGACTCCCTTCAATTACTTCTAAATCATCGGTGATTTTGCAGTTTGTTCTGTAGGAATTAATCTTCATTCTTACTTAAGAAAATTTAACATCATACTCAACGTCTTGCTAGAACCATCTTCAAACTTTACTCTGCGTTTCTTTATCCCTTGAGTATACATGAATGAATTAATTCAGTATTTCTTAAATAAATTGCAATAAGTGTTGTTGACACACAGACGATGGACCACAGATGAAAACAACTAAAACAGCCCACAATGTGGGCTACAAAATGGAACCAAATCAGACAACAAATGGTTTAGAAGGTTATCTTAAGGTTTACAAATCAAGTATTAATTAGTTAACCAGAGGCTGAGAAGTGTTCTGAAATCTCCCCCTAAAGTACATATGTACCCCAATGTTAGAAATACCTAAAATAATTTACTGAAAAAAGTCTTTAATCTAAACACAAACATAATTAACATGTGTTATATCAGAGACATGTTCTCTACGTCTCTGGTTACATGCATTTCTGATCAATAAGAACTTGTTATTATTGACCTCTCACATGTACTGCCATCATGTCAGTTATTATAATGTGACATTCACTGGCCAGTGACTATAAAAATCATCATATACAGTATCTATTGTCAGTACTGTTCAGTGCGGATTTGAGTCATTGCCATATCTAAAATAGAAAGTTGCAATATCACTAAAATTTGAAATAATAATAAATCAACGTAAAGACATACGTTTTTGTATAATAAACTTTTGAATGTTGTATACAATACTAGTTTATGACTCTATCATTGTTTGGAATAGTATAAATTCATGACAAACAAATATTACGTAGGCTGTACACGACGTGGTACATCATATACTGTACCTGATTTCAAAACTCCCGGGCTTGCCAGTATTTCCAGCATTAAAATGAAAAGAAGCTCTGGATATATCAATTTCATCCAAAGGTAGAAAGTCATGCTGATTACGGTACACATAAAGCTTGCACGTGTTATCCCCGAACACGCAGAAACGCTGTCTGTTTGTTTTGATTATACCACGTGTGAGAATTTGCAACCATCCGAATAGTTTAGCTTCCGGGTTGGCCGAGTTACTTTCACTCTGAGTCAATTTCACTGAGACTACTTGTGTGGCACTGTCATCCATGTCACTTTTGTCAACATCCGTCAAAGACTGTATATTTGTAGGAATCTGTTCGGGAACGCCAGAGGGATGAGGAGCAGACGACTGATTGCGCTTGTCGTCTACTCCCGGTCCTCCCACCGACACATCCATTTTGTCCCGGAAGTTATAATCTCATGACAGATGTAAAGGGTTATGAGGGGTCATTTCAAAACGACAAATACTGCTTCATTCAAAATCACGGAAATGATTGAAGATGAAAACAAGGTGTTAATGGACTCAGGAACGTATCCCTGATGAACACAACTACGATACATAGAAATAGTAATCAGATCTACAGGGGGCACTGAAAAAAAATCGTTTTTAGATATAAAAAAAAATAAACGCACCACGATTTCCCCCTTTATTTTCTAAATGAAACAAACGTTTGAAAGAGTCATAAATATCGAAGTATAAAAAACGAGAATACGAAACCTTGATTTTCGTTATTCATTTTTAAAATTAATTTTCCATTTGTTAATGTTCATTTTAGCTGACTCGACTGGTGTGGTCCTAAGATGAAGCTCGACAAAGTTTACCTTGACCTATATCCACGGTCACAGGGGGTTGATTAAAAAAAACCCACTTAAAGGACTTCTTCTCATGAACCAAAAGGCCTCTAAGTATGATATTTAATTGGTAAGTTCACAGGATGAAACACGACAAAATTTGTGAAAAAAATGACCTTGACTTAAATTCAAGGTCACGGGATAATTTTTACACGTGTAAACGGATTTTCCTCGTGAACTTAAAGGCCTAGAGGCATGATATTTAGCTGATATGTTCCTTAACAGAGCCTGACAAATTTTGCAGAAACAAATAAGACATTGACTCATATTCAAGGTCACAGGGGTCAAATTTGTTAAAACATTCAAACAACTTCTTCTCATGAACTTAAAGGCATGATATTTGGCTGGTATGTTTCTAGTATGAAGCCCGACAAATTTAGAAAAATAAATTACCTTGACATATATCTACGGTCACAGGGGTAAATTTTGATATACACATTTAAACGACTTCTTCTCATAAACTAAAAGGTCTAGAAGACTGATATTTCACTGGTATGTTCTTAGGATGAAACATGGCAATCTTTGGGAAAAGAAATAGCTCTAACCTGCATTCAAGGTCACAGGGGTCATATCTGTTAAACATTTAAATGACTTCTACTCATGAACTAAAAAGGCCTAGAAGCATGATAATTGATTAGTATATTTCTAGAATAAAGCCCTACAAAGTCTGCGGGAAATGTTCTTGACTTATATTCAAGGTCACAAGGGTCAAATCTGTTAAAGCCTTTAAACGACTTTTTATGATATAAAAGGTTTAGAGGCATGACAGTTAGCCATATTCAAGGTCACAGGGGTCAGATTTTTTCTTAAACATTTGAACGACTTCTTCTCGTGAACTGAAAGACGTAGGGCATGTTATATTTATAACAGGTGGGCGCTGCATGCCCATTGGACATTTTGTTTAATAACCCAGTGGTGTCTGGGTTTGTTGGTTGATGGTCAATTAAAATTATTAGAATTAGAATTAGAAACTATTAGAGTTCCCCGTGGTTGGTTTTGTTTGCCATACGGTGATATCTGGTTTCAAACAAAGCGTCCTACTTCATAATCTCATCATCAATAATCTTTTGTAGGTAAATAAATAGATAAAATCAATAAATAGATAAAGAGAAACACCGATCATTTAATCACAATACCCTTATATATACATGTAACTACCAAAATCCATGCCCCAGCAATAGTTTATTGTCTGGTGCCATGGTAACTGAAGATCACTCACGGTTACATTAAATCATGGAAACGCCATACTCAAATATACACACACTGCTTTCAAGAAATGTTTGCACGCATTTCATTTTCTGGGTCAATTTTGGATATCTATTGCTAACAGAAACACCGTTTTATTCACATTAGTTTTGTTCGTTTTTGTTGTTTTAGAGTGGGTATAATATCAAAATTGTGTTTTGTTTTGTAATGTCTTTTGTTTGTGAGATTTTTTTAAAGTATACAAACAAATGCATATTGTCCGTTCTTTTCGACTTCGGAATGCAATCGGAAATCGTTGGCGCTTTGCGTCCACGAGTTTTTGGAGACAATTAAATCATGTGACCTGATATTACGCAGTCCCTTAGTAACGCCGGTAGTTAACAACACTTCATGCCGGTGTTTGGCGAACTTTTACACCGGGACATTATTAACTTCAACAAAAGTAATTTCACTAACAAATATATGAGAGATGTGTGAGTATTTTGATAATTGTGTACAGCTCGGCAATGAATACTTATCATGGACTGTCTTCAAAGCTGAAAACCTGATATCTCCTCTTCTTTTCAACAGATAGGCCAAGACGCATTCCGAGGCAATTTTCACGTTATACAGATGAAAAAGACATCCGAAGAGAAATACAAGAAATACGAGATCGTATCGAAAGCAACACTGTAAGTGAGCTTTAGGGACTTTGGGACTGTGATACAGAGACTGGATGTGTCTAATGCTGGTTCCAGATCAAATATCTCAATGAGAAATAATAATTAAAGATCATATTTGGTCCGTTTGGTCCCCATAAAAAAACCAGCGTTTTCTATCTTAATTACACTTGGAACACTATGTCTTAAATCACGATGGAAAAATCCGAGACGTTATTGTTGTTTTTAATGATATCAGTTGTAGAAGGTTGGATACGATATTTGATCGCTGAACTGGGAAGAATATTTGATATTGATTTTTTTTCAAAATTTCGTTCACTCATGTATATATACAAGGTACATCATCTAAACACGAGTTCTACATTGACAAATATATGATACATTGGTACAATGTTCCCAGGGAGTATCACCTCTAGATCCGACACCTATGAGAGCACGGACTGTTCCCCCATTGGATTAAAGCATGCCTTATAATTACAAGATTTATCTACGACAACCTCACAGACACTTCATTCGTTTGTTCCGTAAACTGCTGTTTGATGTAAAAGTGATTTTTTGTAACCGTTTAAGTCCTCCACCAAGTGTACAGAAACAAGACTATCATATGGCGATGGTTAAAAAAACATTACACACACGTTATCAGGTATTTCTTTTTACAGAGGATGAATTTGGACATACAGAGCAATGTCACAAACGAAATTGATGACTTACGACAAGAAAATATGAAGATGGCTGCAATGTTGAACAGAAAAGAAATATTTCATGGACACACGAACATCTATGAAGAAGTTACTAGGCTCCGTTGCATGAATTTGAGACTGAAGGCAATCACCGACTTACAAGGAACAAATCTTCACATCAAAACATATAAAAATCCATCTCTGGCTGTTAAAACAGATACTTCATGCAAAGAAACTACCAAACAGAGGAACAGCCAATGTAGCAGTGGTCGACTAACCTGTACAGGGATAGACCCGTCGAGCAGTGGTCGACTAACCTGTACAGGGATAGACCCGTCGAGCAGTGGTCGACTAACCTGTACAGGGATAGACCCGTCGATCCCACGGTCAGTAGACGCAATCATTCAGTCAAGTGATGAAAACTCCATCATGAATTCCGTTGGACTGTCTTTCATAGAGGGCATGTTATGTACAATATATTCGACCAAGAAAGTTTCCGGAGGTACAGAGAGTTACGGTCATACCAAGGATGTCACAATAATGGATTTGTGTGGTTGTTCAGACAAGAGAAACATCCGTTTTTTTGTGAGATCTGCACCACCATTGCCTAAAATAGATGTCCACCAACACCTCACTGTTACAGCGGAAGATGTTGCGATACGAGGTCAGTATCCAGGCCCTGTTAGCAATCACCAACATGTAGTATTATAAAGTGTGATAATTAATTACTAGAATCTTGTGTCCTGGACAAAGAATGGGACATGAAAATTTTCACAGCCAAATGATAGATACAGAAACAAGAAACATCCAAAATTATCAGTGTGCTTCAATTATGATGTTAATTGATTCTTGATATTAATTAAGTGTTAATTGATCATGGCTATTAATTAAGTGTTAATTGATCATGGCTATTAATTAAGTGTTTATTGATCATGGCTATTAATTAAGTGTTAATTGATCATGGCTATTAATTAAGTGTTTATTGATAATTGATATTAATTGTTAATTGATTATTTATATTAAGTGTTAATTAATTATTGATACTCGATAAAAGGAAGGAGCATAAGTACACTGATGTCGTGTCTATTGGACCTACACTTTATACTTCACTAAATTCTCACTTAATCAGGCTGTTTCCACAACTCTCTCTCTCTCTCTCTCTCTCTCTCTCTCTCTCTCTCTCTCTCTCTCTCTCTCTCTCTCTCTCTCTCTCTCTCTCTCTCTCTCTCTCTCTCTCTCTCTCTCTCTCTCTCTCTCTCTCTCTCTCTCTCTCTCTCTCTCTCTCTCTCTCTTGTGAATTCTACTAACAGAATTGGTGATTTTAAATATTTCACAATCACGATACTTGATGTGATTTCTGCCACACTTTCCGAGATGGTAAGCATTTGAAATATAAGGAAATTATGAGGCTGTAATCTGGCATTCATGTTGTAGATGGAACGGCATGTCGTAAAAAGTATCTGGAATTAGTATCAAGTCTGTATATCTTATACCCCGTAACGATTAATCTTGAGAAAGTTAAATACTTAGCGATACTTAGCGAAATGACACTTTATTTTCATCATGTAATGATTGCCTTATGTTACAGAATTTTTAAGCTTTGACGATGAAAACCTAAGGGAAGCAACTCTGGATATCCCCGCAGAATTGACATTAGTGAGTGATTTCCCAAACAGACGCCCGTTGTTAGAAATTGAATATGTTCACGATGAGGTTGATCATTTAACATTAAATATGTCAATGTCTATCATAATGTAAGAAAATTACTTACGTGGAGAAATGTTGCTTTCATGATATATTGATGTTTTTACATCACAAATGTATAGGTTATAACTATTACACAACATAACAATTTTATGTGAAGAATCTTTACTGATTTGTCGTATTTCCTTGTTAATTTTAAATGTGGCTGTTTAGCTCCCTGTAAAACGTCGAACCCATTTTCTCTATATTGATAACATATTTCATATTTAAAAATTCAAACAAATTTGATTCCTCCTTTTAACAGCCAGGACAAGGTATCACACCAACAACTGCCCCACGAATGTCAGCATCATATTGAGATCGTACGATCCATCATCATAGCATGGTTGACGGGAGGCTATCCGCGATAACTGCCAAGTTGAACCAACAAACATGAAATATTCCTAGTATGTCATATTCATCCTGATATTCCAAACGTAGGCAAGGATGTTGCTTTCCTTAAAACATGTTCTTAATTAAATTAAAATTTTATCGGATGAATTGTGTTCACAGTAATTTCGCTGAGTGAGAGTGAAGATCGCATTATATCAAGACATATTAGAAAAATAAATCTGGTACAATTGAATGTGAGGGAAAACAACAACTCGCCAATTGATGAAAGTTGAATAAGGGAGTGTGTGCTATATACACCAGCAATATTTTACACCAGAAGTCTGTTCAGGCTAGCATTCCACAATATTTTCAAAGCTGAAACACCCCTGTAATTTCCTACAGTTACTCCAAGCCCATTGCGTCCAAACTTTTCGTCTACAAACTGCAGCTGCAGCAACTGAATGTAGATGTCCTTGTAAATATATGGTTGTGAATTATACAGAAGCGTATTTCGTAAAAAAAAAAAACCCGTCCAAATTCAGAGAAGAAATATAGAGGACGACACGATTGTTGTCGGGTTTCTAATTGACATCGTCGAGTTTGGTGGTAAGATCTTCCAACAGACTTTTTACATACATATGGGAACTAACTGTGCTCCTCTGTTGGCTGACTTGTTTTTGTTGTCATACGAGGCTGAATTTATCGAAGAGCTTGGCAAAACAGGTCACAAAGACTTTGCAAAGTCGCTTAATTTTGCCTTCAGATATATTGAGGACGTCTTGTCTTTAAATAAAAAGAAAATTTATTGACCACATCTATCGTATATATCCCACCAGAATTGGAAATCAAAGACACGACATGCTACATCAACTGCTTATCTCGATCTTTTCCCACAACGAAACCAACATGGATAACTTTCCACGAAGCTGTATGATAAACGTGATGATTTTAATTTTCCCTACAGGGAATTTTCCATTTCTGGATAACAATATTCCTGCATCTCCAACCTATGGTATATACATGTCACTGTTGATCTGATATTCAAGGACCTGTTCCGTTATCACGAGTTTCGTGCAAGAAGGCATCAGCTGACGAACAATCTCGTATCACAGGGGTTCATAGATGCACGTTGATCAAAATTATGGGAAGTCATATGGTCGCTCATTAAGGTAGCAGTACACAGTTTCTCGGTGTGGCCATGGGTGATTTTTTTGCTCATTAGATTACCCCATTATAAAGGTTTTAATTAAAAATGAAAAAAAATCCTTGCTAAAATTGGTCCTGTCATGTTAAAGTGGACAATGTGGGGTTTCATTTTTTTCATGATAATATTTTAGCTTTGTGTTGGAGATTACTATTTGGGCAGTCTCGAATCTGTGTCTACGCACGAAAAACTAGCTTTACAGGAAGTGAAATTTTCATAGTGTTTACATGTGGTCATGTTATGAAGAATTTCCGAGTTGGAATTTGCTGAAATGTAAGTACTTTGTTACCATGACAGTGTTGTTGATTGTAAGATAGGTGATTAGAATTAAATTTCTCCTAGAAAGTTGTAGTGTTGGATTGGAATTAGCAGTATTTTTGCATTTTTAGCATTTTTCAGTAGGTAACCATGACAATCAAATGTCAGAAATCAGAGGAATTTTTTTTTACACAAATTTCATCTCTCTACTGTTAATGTAATTGTTATACAGTTTATAAATATATATACATGTAATGATGTATTTTTCATAACCAATCTGCTATACCTGTATATCTCAAACATGACAAATAATTTCAGGAAAAATGCAAATTAACTGTTTACTGCTACCTAAGAAATATAATATTTCTTTGTGTGATAAGAAGCTGGACGTGTTTGATGCTCTTTAGTTTACCTGTTGATACCGTTGTTGTATATATTATTCTCATTTGATAACGTGACATTAATTACTTGGATTGATCAAGGTTTACATGGCGGGTGTCGTCGATGAATCCGAAGACGCTTACTCTACCGGACCATCTGGTGTTATTCTCCTTTTTCAGGAGTCTTCGTGTAAATCTTTTTCGTTCATAGTGTGCCGTAGTATATGGAATTTGAATTTGGATTATGATTATGCTGCCAAGTTGGTATTTTCTTGATTTTTTTATCAATACAAATTTTGAATTAGAGTATAGCCAAAAATTAATTAAACTCTGCTATATAACTGTTTTGTCCTTCTAGGACTCGTCAGCAAGCGACTTAATAAAACCAAAATTGCTCGAATGAAGTGTCAATATGGAGTTGGGCGGGAGGTGTACTAACCTCATTATCTAATCAATTTCACGATTTTGATATCTCTGAAAATATTAAGAAAATAGATGACAACTTGTTTCTCTTGATTCCATTCATACCAGTGACTTATTCAGCCTTGTATCTTTAATCTATTATACTATTCAGCTGTTATGATTCAATGTTCTGTATGAATTTTGTAACGCACATTCTGCATGTCGATAAGTCAATCAAAAAATCAATTTTAAAAAAGGGTTTCGTTATTGTCTTGATATTGTTTTAATTACAATATCGATGTAACTACCTTTTGAGCAGACCTGGCCCTAAGAACAGGTCGAACCCTTGGAGAATTGTACTACACTCTAAAGGAAGCAACACAATTGAAATATCTATTATTGGATTGATGTAATTCGTGTCATTATTTTGTAATTGTTTTAAACAATACAGTTTACAATGCCACTTGTGTTGACTAGGATAAATTATGTGTCATATACTGTGTTAATATTTACATAGATAGACCCCGGTAAAATCTATTGATGTTAATGGTTATATTGACTCTAAACAATACTGTATTGTTCTGTATTTTCCCCCTTATGAAAAATAATCATGCAGCTTTACTTTTTTTTTTTTTTTGAGAACAATTAAAGACAGCGTGTTTCCTGCTTTGTTAGATAAGTCCATCACCATGAAGGATTGTCATGATACAGTATACAGGGACTCTAGGCTGAATTAACCCAATCTAAACCAAACTGTGATTTAAACGCATTCATGGTTACATATATCAATACTTAATGGTGTTCCCGTTGATGTTTTGAAAATCCGTTTGTGATACGATCCATTTTAACTTCCATTAAGCTATCTTGGGAAGATCTCTATCGATACATATATTGTTAAAGTCCATGAAGTAATTTTCCGAATGGACGTGTGCTTGGCGACTGTTCATTCTACGGGTGTGTATTGGGTAATGTGATCAGCACACCAACACACAACCAGCTAGATGGCCGGAACCTGCTCGCTTGAATAGGACAACAGTACCTGCGAAATAATTGTACAGGTGAGATAAAATGATAAATGTTTTTAATATATGTTTACATTATTTTTAAAATAGATGATTTTGGAAATGACTGATGTTACGTTCACCAAATATAAGTGTTAAAATTATGTTCACGAGACCAGTTGTTGAATGGAGGTGGTTTGATAAGGGCTTATCGACCGCTGAACAATACTTATTGTTTAAAACTAGTGATCGTTTTAACCCTTGCTCGACGATTGTATGTGAGGTAGTACCCTACCATCAGGTGTGACGGATAGGCCTTTGTAAGGATAAAATGTTATCTTGCTTCGTAACAGATAAACAAATTAATTTGGTAGTATCAATCGATCACAGCTTTTACCTGGGAAATTAGTTAAAATAACGTTCAACGTTACAGAGCGTTTTGGCAATTTGTATATGTCCTTGTAAAATGTTCACCTTCAAGGCAAGTGCTTGTGACATAAATCCACCATGACATGGCTAAATAGTGAGGCAATCTACCTGCCTGAAAGTTCTATAAGCACGGGGAAGTAGATCATACAGCGAAATGTTATATACCCTGTGCATAACTTTCTTCTACGATGAAGTTTGAAATAATCATTTTAATTCAGCTGTTCTACATCGCACTTCACTCAAGAATTCTCCATAAAATGCAGGGCTCGTGTTCACGAAGTCATTCTCATGCTCAAGGTTTTGTCATCAAAAATCAAGTTTTGTACTCGCCTATTTTCTTATTCGAAAATTCTGCTGTCAAGGTTTTGAATCTGTCCTCAAGTTTTCTTGAGCATGGTCTTGGCTATGCTCAGGATATCATTGTCGTCATGGCCTCGGGATATCATTGTCGTCACGGCCTCGGGATATCATTGTCGTCACGGCCTCGGGATGTCATTGTCGTCACGGCCTCGGGATATCATTGTCATCACAGCCTCAGGATGTCATTGTCGTCACGGCCTCGGGATATCATTGTCGTCACGGCCTCGGGATATCATTGTCGTCACGGCCTCGGGATATCATTGTCGTCACGGCCTCGGGATGTCATTGTCGTCACGGCCTCGGGATATCATTGTCATCACAGCCTCAGGATATGATGTCGTCATGGCCTCGGGATATCATTGTCGTCACGGCCTCGGGATATCATTGTCGTCACGGCCTCGGGATGTCATTGTCGTCACGGCCTCGGGATATCATTGTCGTCACGGCCTCGGGATGTCATTGTCGTCACGGCCTCGGGATGTCATTGTCGTCACGGCCTCGGGATATCATTGTCGTCACGGCCTCGGGATATCATTGTCGTCACGGCCTCGGGATGTCATTGTCGTCACGGCCTCGGGATGTCATTGTCATCACGGCCTCAGGATGTCATTGTCATCATGGCCTCAGGATGTCATTGTCATCATGGCCTCAGGATGTCATTGTCATCATGGCGGTAGAACGATTAGTTTATAAGAAGATAGAGAGTTATTTCGTTCGGGCTGTTCTGTTAAATTATACGTAATTATTCAATACAGGGAAACACATCTCCATTGTTGACTAATTGTTGTTGTTTACTTCCGTTTTTTTAAATTTTGGGTGTAATTGTTCGCAACACCAAAGGTCAAGATTATAAAGATGATAGGTACCAGAATGTTCTGTGTTTTCGAACAGCAAGTTAAAGTTGTCCCTGTTAGCAGCGGGTAACGGCCTATTTACTGGATAATGTCCAACTACAGTTTCATGAAACTTTGAGCATCTTAAAGTGTGCCACACCAAGTCGACAGTAGATGGCGAAGTTTCTTTCGAAACAATGAAAAGCTCACCGATGGTAGTTATTTGTCACCAGGTCTTTGAGTTTTGTATGGAAACGTGTAAGCGTTCTCGGAGGTGTAAGATTTCAAAGTTGATACAAAAATTAACAATAAGGAAATGTAGTGTTTGTTGAGATACTCGTTCAGTGAACAGCCAGTGTCCTTGTGAGATGTGGTCACCTCATGTGAGAGGCCCACAGTACGCTATCGAAAGCAACGGGGTAAAATATCGTGTTCAAGGGTACACGCTGTTTTGTAGTCTCAGCTTCCTAAGACACGCCTACCTCGGGATTTTACGACGTGAGATTGTAATGTCCGATACTCAACCGCCTCAGACATCGTCGCTCAAGAAATACAAAGGAAGGACTTAGACACCATATCTATTGAAATATGTGTCGGACATCATGTTAACCATCCAAAGTCAACATGTCTATGTTGATTTTTCCCTGTTGCTTATATATATCGTCACACTAATCATAAATTGTTCATGTTTGTCCGATAACAGCACAAAGCAGGGACTAAACAAACACGGGTGCCTTGCGATTGTAGACCTCTAACGACGGTAGTTAATCGCATGATTACTCGTGATCTCGGTAAGTATTGCTGGGTATTGATGTCGGCGCACTCAATTACAGGTCGGCCCACACATACTGTACGTGACACTTTATTGTATACGGTGTTAATTAGGGTATGTTTTCATTGGTACCTGGCCTAAGCTTCCTTTTTTGATTTATAACTAAGGGTTGATCACCTGAAATTGTTTTCTAAACGATCGTTTTTTGTCTTGTGTATCTGAGAGAGCGGAATAAGTTCGGATCACTGTAATGGTATACGTTTTAAGTGACCTACTCGCAAAACTATTTATTGATTTCAAATTTCCCAGCAAACTGAGAAAACAAACATAACATGTATTCTCGATTTTCGATACAGAAAACTCGATACCATTGGATCATGGATCATGGCGATTTTGATACCCTGGTACATTGCCGCTTTGATCTAGTCTAATAACACGGATAAGTCTGCTTACCTCGGGAATGACAGTTTCGTCATTGTAACTGACACAGTAGGATAACACCAATGATTGTGGTATTTCATTCCCAATAATTATAGGGCAATGTATTTAAACGATAAGATGGCAACGGGGATGGAATAATTACCACTCTGTCATAAAGACTGAAAAATCTCAGATCGCGGGATTTAAGTTGATCACTAAACCTAAAACTCTGCCTATCAGAGATACCAAACAGTTGAAATATAGGCCTCTCTAAGTGACCGTCAGTTTTCTGTAGTTTTATGATATACAATGTTTACTACAAAATACAAGTTCTTCGCGAAAACATCGCAGGCAGTACATATATCTTACTTCCACCATCAAATCTATGAAGAAACATCTTTCATTACATAATTATCTGTTATCCAGTAAAAATGTATTTTTTGTTTCTCACTAGAGTAATTTACGCTAAAGCTTATTTTATTGGTTGTGACAGTCGGATATCAACTGGACAATGACGTTACGTCATGATTTGTTTATGGCGCAACCAAATGGCTGCCTCCGTTTGAGTTGGTCCTCCGCATTTTATTTGAACCTGTCAAAATAAAACTTTACTGAGTCATGTGATAGCAAGCATCTTCATTCTATTTTCATTTCATACGAGATTTTACGAAACTCGTCCCGACGTTTTGATTTTTGAATGAAATCTTCTTAGACACGTTTAAAAAAAATATCGTATAAAACGAAAACTCATTTAACATCCCACAGAACGACACGTATTCATTTTTTCATTTGTGTGATGGGTCAATTTAGATACCACATCTAGTGGGCACGGAGAGAAAATAATATCATTTTTTTCCATTTGCGTTTTAAGTATAGTTAGTAGCTGAATGATCAGTGGAGAAACATGTCATTTCATCGAGGCATCGCCACCAAATCAACTTGTTGATGATGTCATTTCATCAAGGCATCGCCACCAATCAGCTGTTTGATGATGTCATTTCATCAAGGCATCGCCACCAATCAGCTGTTTGATTATGTCATTTCATCAAGGCATCGCCACCAATCAGCTGTTTGATGATGTCATTTCATCAAGGCATCGCCACCAATCAGCTGTTTGATGATGTCATTTCATCAAGGCATCGCCACCAATCAGCTGTTTGATGATGTCATTTTAAAATTCAGAAGAGGAATATACTTCATTATTGTGAACATAAATATATGTTACCAACTAAAACGAAGCCATGATGAATTACAAATGATAACTTGTGTCAGTAATGTGATATTGTGTCAGTAGTTTGTGTCAGTAGTGTGATATTGTGTCGATAGTTTGTGTCAGAAGTGTGATATTGTGTCAGTAATGTGATATTGTGTCAGTAGTGTGGTATTGTGTCAGTTGTGTGATATTGTGTCAGTAGTGTGACATCGTGTCAGTAGTGTGGTATTGTGTCAGTAGTGTGGTATTGTGTCAGAAGTGTGATATTGGGTCAGTAGTTTGTGTCAGTAGTGTGATATTGTGTCAGTAGTGTGTAGTGTGTCAGTATTGTGGTATCGTGTCAGTAGTGTGGTATCGTGTCAGTAGTGTGGTATTGTGTCAGTAGTGTGGTATTGTGTCAGTAGTGTGGTATCGTGTCAGTAGTGTGGTATTGTGTCAGTAGTGTGATATTGTGTCAGTTGTGTGGTATTTTGTCAGTAGTGTGGTATTGTGTCAGTAATGTGGTATCGTGTCAGGTGTCAGTAGTATGATATTGTGTCAGTTGTGTGGTATTTTGTCAGTAGTGTGGTATTGTGTCAGTAATGTGGTATCGTGTCAGGTGTCAGTAGTGTGATATCGTGTCAGTAGTGTGATATCGTGTCAGTAGTGTGGTATCGTGTCAGTAGTGTGATATCGTGTCAGTAGTGTGATATCGTGTCAGTAGTGTGGTATCGTGTCAGTAGTGTGATATCGTGTCAGTAGTGTGATATCGTGTCAGTAGTGTGATATCGTGTCAGTAGTGTGATATCGTGTCAGTAGTGTGATATTGTGTCAGTAGTGTGATGTTGAGTCAGTAGTGTGATATCGTGTCAGTAGTGTGATATCGTGTCAGTAGTGTGGTATTGTGTCAGTAGTGTGATTTCGTGTCAGTAGTGTGATATCGTGTCAGTAGTGTGATATCGTGTCAGTAGTGTGATATCGTTTCAGTAGTGTGGTATCGTATCAGTGGTATTTGATTATAAGGTATTTATATTCCGTATGACATCACGTATATTGACATCATGTTGATAAACTATCGATTTAAAATATTATCAAACATTATGACAAGAAATATTGTATCTTAATGTATTTCAATTCTCTCTTACAATGCTATTTTCTTTAAATAAATATATTTTGCACCAATATTCGCTCAAACGATAACAGAAATTCGTTGTTTGGAAATGAAAATTAGCGATATTTTAATGGAACTTGGAACATTGTCTTCATGCTGTTATACATATGATACAAATATTTCATGTCTAAGGATGTTTTCAAAAAATGTATTCTTATACTGCACAATTAAAACAAACGTGATCAGTGTCCATGATAACAACCATTACTAGGAACTGCAACAAAGAACAGTATCACAGCACTTGTCACCAACCTAAGTTTCAAAAGTCGAAGGAAGACTTTGAAAAATATTATTGGCATTTCGTAATATCATACTATGTAAGAAATATGACCTATCTTCCGATCCGCACGATGTAGTGTATTTAACATCCTGCTAAATTTAGCAAGGTGGAGGTAAGATGAGAAGATATATGTTCAAAGACAGGTCGAAATTCTTTCTCATGTTAAAAAAGGTTAAAGTATAGCATTTCAGTTTGTTCTTACGGATTAAGCACAAAGTAACCGTGATTTAATATAAAGTTTGGATTAAGGCTTGCTAAGTCGCCAGGCAGGTGGGTATATAGGTAAGGAATTAGTCTAAAGCTGTATTGTATTGGTATTGCCACGGTTGAACAACATTGATTATGTACTACTTTGTCAGCTTGTTTATGTATATTGAAGTTTTAAAAATCAATTATGTTTGAGATTTATTTTTAGATATACTAGTTTTATTAAACAAAATACACTATCCACTATGTGGTGGTAAGCGAGTATTGACATTTCAGCTGATAGAAATGTCACAAATTTAAGTGTTAACACCGAAGCTTTCGATACTTGATACTGGCAAGTCTAATGTTTTGATTTCAGTCCAATAAAGCTAGCACCAACTTTTGACATTATGATGATAACAGCAATAAACAATTACAAATAATTTGGATGTAAATATACACTTCAAACAAATTTGGTATCAAATCGTGCCACCATGTGTATCTCGTCTCCAATAGTTACAGATGTATGGCGAGAGTGAAATAGATATCATGGTGGCGTTTTCTATATTTAGGTTAAACAAAGCACGTAATTAAGTTAAAATAGGAGTGACAAATTCTATAGGGATCAAACATCAGACTTCGGAAGAGATATACTTATGTTATAACTTCTTTCGGACTTATGTTGAGTACCGAAACACTTCAAAAGTCATTGTTTGATATAATCTAATTTTTATACACAACAACATCCTTTCTTCTTTCAGATGGCTTGAATAATTTGTGTTTGGTTGATGGAAGAGAATGAAACATGGAAGTAGAAAGACCAACGCCAGATTTTAAGAACTACAAAGACAAAAGAGTAACCAACATCATCAACAAGGCTTCCCAGCAGTTGAGGATATCTGGTCTTGTCCGCAAGAATGCTGCAAGGCGTTACATAACGATAACCAACAGCCATGCCTCCCTGAATGCCAATGTCCACGCAAAGGCCGTTGCTAAGGGTCTTTTGACCAAGAACCCTAGCAATCTGGACCGCCAAATGATAAGGGGAGCTAGTAATCTAGAACGTCACATGGTAGTGAAAAAGACTGGCGAACTTGAACCACCACTTTCACGGAAACCCAAGATATACTTGAATAGAAACCGACGAACAGACGTGACCCGGGTTTCGAGTTATCCTGACATGACCTACAGGAGAGTTGTACACGCAAGGTCAATGGCAAGAATGGCTACCAGAACCGATATCCTTAAAGCCAGAGAGTTAATGACGGAAGTTATAGACCCTAATAAAGCCTCGACATTTTCCCTGACCAAATCTGATGAACCTGCCATGAGAGTTCGGCCGGTTATATCTCGGGAGTCCAGCAGGGTCGACAACAACGTGAAAATTACTATCAACAGGTACAATAGCACTGTATCTCCAAAACGATCCGATACCATTCCGAGCAGGTCGGATACATCGCTCAGCAGATCCGATATAATGCGTAGCGCTGACCAGTCTGCCACTCCAGCCACAGCCTCTAGGAGAAACAAAACCCACCCGGAGTCAAGCAGAGAAGCCACTATATTGTACAACACCAGACGTCCGACTAAAAACGCCAAGTCTTACCTGAAACCTGTACTTCCAAGAATGTTCTCGGGAAATGTTCCGTTTTTGTTCAAGCTAAATGGACCTATTCTTCTGACTGCACCACATGGTATAAAGTTATGGCGTGGTGGGACAGACGGAAGGAAGAAGAGGATACACTACAGAGAGATCTGGTCTACGGAGATTGTCCTCAAGTTGGCTGCCCATATCAACAAGTACATGGGTATTCCAGCCAGCTTCATGATATGGGACAGAAGAATAGCTGCACCGCTTGACCATAAGAATCTCGACCCTAACTACCTCACAGAAGAACAGCTTGCCATGTCGCCATGGCATGAAGCCCTTCTTCAATTCAAGCGGTTCGGAAAGCTTAACAATTGTCCACTTTTACACATCGATGTTCATGGAAAGAAAAACCGGAAAACAAACCTGGATGTTGACTTCGGTTTCAAAGCACTGGAAACTCGCTGGGAGGACCAAGGTTTTGTAGGATGGGTGAAATCCGAGGCGGAAACTTCGTTCAATAAACTGTTCGACATGCCTTGCTGTGAAACTAATGATGACACAAAGTATACAACTAACGTTAATCCTAGTCTGTGTGGTGACTGGGGAGGCGACCTGTACACCATGACTTGTCAATCGGTGTGTTTAGGGGTTCCCGCCTTCCAACTTGAGATTCCAAGGAGTATAAGAACACACCTGATAGATGATGAAATTTTCATGAACAAGTTTGCTAAATGTATAGTAGATATTTACCGGACATGTATCTCGTTAAATTCTGATGAAGAGTGTGATAGCAGAGTGAGAGAGAATAGAATTCTCTCGGATTACATTGACAAATTATTCAACGAACATCTTAAAATCCAAAAAGTGGCACGGGAAAAGCAAATTTGATATAACGAAATATTTTCATATCGTCGGAAACGTGGCAATAGTACAAGTAGATTAAATTAGAAGTAGAGATCGATACTCAAACAGATACTATAATTATACCAATTAAATTAGAAGTAGAGATCGATACTTAAACAGATACTATAATTATACCAATTAGAAGTAGAGATCGATACTCAAACAGATACTATAATTATACCAATTAGAAGTAGGGATCGATACTCAAACAGATACTATAATTATACCAATTAAATTAGAAGTAGAGATCGATACTCAAACAGATACTATAATTATACCAATTAAATTAGAAGTAGAGATCGATACTCAAACAGATACAATAATTATACCAATTAAATCCTGCCAATCTTTGAACATTATCTCACAGAACAACTGGGTCATCATAGTATACAGGTTTTCGACACAAATAAAAATGTTACATAACAACACTTTTTTTATCTCATAAAGACGAGAAAACATCCTGTGTTATATATCAACAGGTGACAACATCCTGTGTTATATACCAACAGTAGGCAACATCCTGTGTTATATATCAACAGTAGACAACATCCTGTGTTATATATCAACAGGAGACTACATCCTGTGTTATATATCAACAGGACACAACATCCTGTGTTATATATCAACAGTAGACAACATCCTGTGTTATATATCAACAGTAGGCAACATCCTGTGTTATATATCAACAGCAGACAACATCCTGTGTTATATATCAACAGGAGACAACATTCTGTGTTATATATCAACAGTAGACAACATCCTGTGTTATATATCAACAGTAGACAACATCCTGTGTTATACATCAACAGGAGACAATATCCTGTGTTATATATCAACAGGAGACAACATCCTGTGTTATATATCAACAGTAGGCAACATCCTGTGTTATATATCAACAGGAGACTACATCCTGTGTTATATATCAACAGGAGACAACATCCTGTGTTATATATCAACAAGACACTACATCCTGTGTTATATATCAACAGTAGGCAACATCCTGTGTTATATATCAACAGCAGACAACATCCTGTGTTATATATCAACAGGAGACAACATCCTGTGTTATATATCAACAGTAGGCAACATCCTGTGTTATATATCAACAGGAGACAACATCCTGTGTTATATACCAACAGTAGGCAACATCCTGTGTTATATATCAACAGTAGGCAACATCCTGTGTTATATATCAACAGTAGGCAACATCCTGTGTTATATATCAACAGGAGACTACATCCTGTGTTATATACCAACAGTAGGCAACATCCTGTGTTATATATCAACAGTAGGCAACATCCTGTGTTATATATCAACAGTAGGCAACATCCTGTGTTATATATCAACAGGAGACAACATCCTGTGTTATATATCAATATAAAAAGGTTACCTCCTTTTTTTACATAAATAAACAGAGATTACCTCCTCTTTTACACTTTGCCCTCTGTTACTCGTAGAAACATGGGACCTCAACTGTTATTAGCATTTGTTTATCTGCAGCCATGGTTTTGGTATATTTGTTTATTTAATTTGTTCAATTCTTTGTCATATTTGAAATAAATCATGTGTATTATCTCAATTTTAAAATAAACAATTATTTCTTTTTACAACAATTATATGTAACATGTAATCAAAGTGATTTTCAGCTTCAAATGGATTGATGTCATTTGATGACCCCTCCCCATCTCAAACAAAAAAGAGAAACTGGTTATATTAGTGCTCAGAAAAGTATTTAATTATTTGTTTTGCTGTTTGAGAATTCCATCCATGAGCAGAAAGTACACCATCCACTGCCTCTATATAGGGCAATAAGAATTCCTTTCCAGTTTTCTTGGCATCAAAGTCTTTTTCAAACTCAATGCTCTGTGTTTTGTTGACTTGCTCTTGGTAGTACCAGTAACACATTTCACCGCCGTACATCATCCCAAGTAGATGTGTGTCATTGAGGATACCTGCAACAATTCAACATAGATCATTGTTTCTGGGGACTCAGCAACACAGCACATATCTTATCACTGTTACTAGGGACTCAGCAACACAGCACATATCTTATCACTGTTACTGGGGACTCAGCAACACAGCACATATCTTATCACTGTTACTGGGGACTCAGCAACACAGCACATATCTTATTACTGTTACTGGGGACTCAGCAACACAGCACATATCTTATCACCATTACTGGGGACTCAATCACACAGCACATATCTTATCACCTTTACTGGGGACTCAGCAACACAGCACATATCTTATCACTGTTACTGGGGACTCAGCAACACAGCACATATCTTATCACTGTTACTGGGGACTCAGCAACACAGCACATATCTTATCACTGTTACTGGGGACTCAGCAACACAGCACATATCTTATCACCGTTACTGGGGACTCAGCAACACAGCACATATCTTATCACCGTTACTGGGGACTCAGCAACACAGCACATATCTTATCACTGTTTCTGGGGACTCCATCACTCAACACAGATCCAATTATTGTTTCTGGTGACTCAAACACACTGCACAAAATTCTATCATTGTTTGTGCTTAATTCATATATAAATAAATGAATTGTTTGCTTCATAAAGTCTGTCTTGACCTTATCCTTGGAAAGAAAAATGTGGATTACAGAGGTCATATTGGGAAGGAAATGTGGTCTATATAGTTTATATAGGGAAATTTAAAAAGAAATATCAATTGAATGACAACATTTTCTTATGAGTTAGATAAGTAATGTCGTCAGTGGGGTCAGATATGTTACATTATACCTAGTACTTACCCATATCCACCAGCTGTAGTGTGGGGTCTTTCACTGGCATTTCCTCCTTGTCTCTGCCTGGAAGAGGGGATGGCGGTGAAGGGAGAATGCTCTTTAACTCAACAATGCCTTCATGTACAAACTGAAAATAACCCGTTCATAGTAAAAAATGACAAATGATTCCCTTCATATTGGTGAATGTGTCAGTAGGTCTAACATTACAGTGCTAGTGTCAACAACATTACAAAGCTACATTACCCTAACCCAAGAAAGATAACTCTCATCAGTTACCCGGTAAACCTTTTTCAACAAGCCAAACTGACAAATCTGAATTATTAATGCTACATTTTATGTGTAATTTGCCAAAACCAAACACCATCTCTGTCTATATATCTCACCTGTATAAAAGTGGCACCTATCCTGTCAGCCCTTTGAGGATCCTCTTTAATTGTTTTACAGTACATATACAGTAGTGCTCCCCTCCTCCACACAAGGCACTGATTCATCTCAGAACCCAGCACATCTGCTACCTAAAGTGACACAACAGACATTTGAAAGAACAAGCAAATATCTGTAAGATAAGTATCATAAGGTTGTAAAAGTTGTAAAATAAGACATTACAATCTTAATAGAATAATCACCATAATATCATTAGGTGCTCAATGTTATCATACTATGGGTAAATATGAATCTGTAGAGTGGCTCTGAAGATATGGCATTGACTCAGAATGGGAGGTGACTTAATGTGACAAGACAGACATGGGGAAAAGGCATAAAAAGAATTCAACACAAATCCACAAAATTTTAATATAACATTAGCTATTCTAGATTGATACATGTCTACCTGATACACAGTAACCAAGTCTATCTGATACACAGTAACCAAGTCTACCTGATACACAGTGACCAAGTCTATCTGATACACAGTAACCAAGTCTATCTGATACACAGTAACCAAGTCTACCTGATACACAGTGACCAAGTCTATCTGATACACAGTAACCAAGTCTATCTGATACACAGTAACCAAGTCTATCTGATACACAGTAACCAAGTCTACCTGATACACAGTAACCAAGTCTACCTGATACACAGTAACCAGGTCTACCTGATACACAGTAACCAAGTCTACCTGATACACAGTAACCAAGTCTACCTGATACACAGTAACAAAGTCTATCTGATACACAGTAACCAAGTCTACCTGATACACAGTAACAAAGTCTATCTGATACACAGTAACAAAGTCTATCTGATACACAGTAACCAAGTCTACCTGATACACAGTAACCAAGTCTACCTGATACACAGTAACCAAGTCTACCTGATACACAGTAACCAAGTCTACCTGATACACAGTAACAAAGTCTATCTGATACACAGTAACCAAGTCTACCTGATACACAGTAACAAAGTCTATCTGATACACAGTAACAAAGTCTATCTGATACACAGTAACCAAGTCTACCTGATACACAGTAACCAAGTCTATCTGATACACAGTAACCAAGTCTACCTGATACACAGTAACCAAGTCTATCTGATACACAGTAACCAAGTCTATCTGATACACAGTAACCAAGTCTATCTGATACACAGTAACCAAGTCTATCTGATACACAGTAACCAAGTCTACCTGATACACAGTAACCAGGTCTACCTGATACACAGTAACCAAGTCTACCTGATACACAGTAACCAAGTCTACCTGATACACAGTAACAAAGTCTATCTGATACACAGTAACCAAGTCTACCTGATACACAGTAACCAAGTCTATCTGATACACAGTAACCAAGTCTACCTGATACACAGTAACCAGGTCTACCTGATACACAGTAACCAAGTCTACCTGATACACAGTAACCAAGTCTACCTGATACACAGTGACCAAGTCTACCTGATACACAGTAACCAAGTCTATCTGATACACAGTAACCAAGTCTACCTGATACACAGTAACCAAGTCTATCTGATACACAGGAACCAAGTCTATCTGACACAGCAAAAGTAACACAGCTTACCTGATATATTACAAGTAATCAACTGATAAACAACAGGTAATCAAGTCTAACTGATATAGCACAGGTAATCAAGTCTAACTGATATAGCTCATGTAATCAAGTCTAACTGATAAACCACAGGTAATCAATGGGGGATGGAGGCACAACGTCCCACAATCGAGGATATACAGTAAAATCTTTCAGGAACTGCCGCGGGCACAAAAAGTATACGGAGCCCTCACTAAAAAAAGTGTAGAATGTAGGTCGAGAGTGAAGACAACACAAACAGCTCCTTCCCAATTTACAATTCGTGCATCAAGTTGTTGACATGTTTTGGATCCAAGTGACCCGTCACCAGAACAACAATTACGGTTATCATGTCATCAATATGGGTTTACCCAGAGATATTCTACAAAAATTCAGTTAATACACTCTACAATTACCAACCTCTTTTTCTGGTATACACTTTTTGGAAAGCTCCATTACTTGATCAAAATGACCTGGAATTGAAAGTTAAAGTTAAACCATGCATATTAATACTTATCATTTATTGTATTTTATGTTCCTTGAAATGTTACTTGATTTTTTTTTTTTAGTGAAGCAAATTATTTCTGCTGAGAAATTGTTACATACCTTATTACAAAACTACAAATAAGGATGTCATCTTTAATCCTACTGGATGGAAAAATATTTTGTGACCATTAGAAGTGTATGTTTCAAGCAGGATATACTATTTAGTATGAATAACATACTTCAAAGGAATATATGGGCAATGTCATCAACAAACTTATAGATATGTAAGACTTTTTAAGTACATAAATGACCATTTGTTCGTTTGTTTGTCAGATGAATTTATTGGTTGTGGCCACATGCTACTTTACAGAACTTTCAATTTCCTGAGAAACATGAACTGCCATGTATTGGGATCCAACCCTATACTTCAGATCTCCAACCAAGCTATTGCTGTTCATCAGAATCAATGAAGAATATTTTGTCAGAAACAACATTATACATCATAAATAAATGATTGAAGCATTTGAACTTACAGAAGATCTTATGTATTCTTTCTTTCGCATTAATTTCTGGAAATTCTTCATTGACAAGCTGACATTCTTCATGATATGTGTAATCGAGCACTGCCTAAAACATTAATAGGTAACAATGTTTCCTTTTAATAATGATGATGTATATATAAACTGTATGAACTTTTCAATATCAAAAATGTCATGTTACTAATTACAAAATGTTGAAATTTATTAGTACCCTACCGGTGAAACCGGACTGGACTATAGTGTTTGTCTCTGTCTGTCTGTCGTTTGGTTTCCAGATGATAACTTGAGAAAAAAGATGGATGGATTTTAATTAAACTTTACTTATGTTAGCTTACAAGGTAATACAGAGTGGGGTTGAGTTTGGGGTGGAAAGGTCAACAAAAAAGGTTAATGTTGCTAAAAATTGATATTTTTCGTCAAATTATGGTTTCCAGATGATAACTTCAGAAAGGATTAATGGATTAGGTTGAAAATTCACACAATGTTAGCTTATGAGATAACACAGAGTGGAATTAAGTTTGGGGTCGAAAGGTCAACTATGAAGGTCAATGTTGCTAAAAATTGATATTTTTTATCAAATTTTGGTGTCCAAATGGTAACTTCAGATAGGATAAAAGAATTTGCTTGGAACTTCACAAAATGTTAGATTATGAGGTAGTACAGTGTGGAAAAATGATTGGGGCAAAAGGTCAACTACGAAAGGCACTGCTACTAAAAATAGACTTTTATCATCATATTTTGGTTTTCAGATGATAACTTGTGATAGGGTTGAAACTTGACATATCTAACACTATTAGAAAATATATAAGGTGGGATTGAGTTAGGGGTCAAAAGGTCAACTGTGAAGGCTGTAAAGGTTTCTTACTAAAATAGACATTTATCACCATTTTTAGGGCACCGCATCAAAGATACAGGAAGCAAAGTTTGTCAGAATAACACCATTAGTCAACTGACCAATATTCAAGGTCACTGCGTCAAAAGGGCAAGGTCAAATTTTACATCTTTTCATGTGTACACTGACCATGTAACTGGATGGATTAGATTTACCCTTAAATATCAGACACAAAGCCAGGTCCTTTCTGACATCTCATTGTTTTGGTCTGTTTTCCAGATAATCACTTAATTGAATTAAGGATAACAAACTTGAATAAAACTTCATACAGTATTAAGCAATGGGAAGTGAATATATAGGTTTTTTCCACATTATTTTCTGGTTTTTTGCTTCTTTCCTGTCAAAACCCTAGTTTTTGAAGAGGAGACTTAAAGTCATTTTCATTTGTTAAAATGAGACATCTGTTCATTACTATCAAGGTCTATGTTGTTTAGAACATTCAATTAACAGTAGGGGACAAGATTTACAGGCAACACTAACTGTACACTTGTTTTACAAGTATCTTGACCAAACTTTCAGCAAAACTGATGGAGAGTCATCAATGGCTCATGTAAGGCCATTCACAAATAACTAAGATTTATATCTTAAATATTCCAGACAATTGGTTCAGGGTATCATTTATAGCCAAATCATTCTTTTCTATAAGGGTTACTTTCCTTTGTTTTATTCCATCTGATGGTATAATGACAGGTTTGACAACCAAGGGCAGCCAATAGTAGTTAGTAAAATTACATCAAATTCTTACAATATTTCACCTACCTGCATAAAATATGAGAGTAAAGCCGTAATACAGAATTTCCTGAAATATAACAGCTGCATTGTGCTTGACACTACCTGGCATGGTTATCACCATTGGTAAAACTGCATTTAAACATCAACCTGCTATTACTTTTTTGTGAAAATCAAGTGATTACATTAAAACAATGTATGACAGGAGCGTCTACTTTATATATTTGTATCTACATTTTTCTCACCTGTGTATACTCTTGGATGAGTTTAGTGAGAGTCTGTGGAGTATAGACATTCGGGTCTGGATATCCAGCCAAACACACTTCACATCTTCGCTTGCTCTTGGTCAACAACAAGGGGTCAAGGTCACCTTTGGTAGGTAATAATAAAAACTATGAGCTTTAATATCAAAGCAACAAGCAGTGATGGAAATTATAGTCAATATAAAAGACATAGCCTTACAGGGAAGCAGAATTTTGGGGGTGTTGCAACCAAAATATATGTTATTGTTGCCTACAAGGCTACATTATGTACTCTGCCTATAACACCATATGAAAATGATACCGTAAAATAATTAATTTCATAGCATTAAAAACAAAACACGAAAAAAAGGCATTATTTGACTTTATGTGTATGTAAATAACAAGAGGTCTCTTTGCCTGCCATTATATGCTCTATAAACACTTCCTTTCTATTACTTCCTCCATCCTTTGTCAAATACAAGAAGTTTTCAATCACTCCCAGAATCAGAAAGGGACAATAAGGGACCAACAAACACCTGCAAATAAAACCTGAGAAAGATCCATTCAATATTTCTCACGTTAAATGTGATAATAAACTTTCATTCTCAATTTCAACATGGCCACCTTTCAGCCATTTCTTACCAGTACTAAAATCAAATGGGTACAACTCGGGACCAATGAGTAACCTATATTTGTAATTTAAGAGAAAGATCCAATCAGTACTGCTCCAGAAATAACAATAACAAACTTTCATTGTCAAGGGATAACCACCATTTTTTAGACTTTATTTGTCCTTTAATTTAGAACTTCAATTTTTCTTATTCTTTTCCATTCTTTCCTCTGTTCTTACTTTTAGTTATATGAAATTTGAAAATTTCTCTAGAATCTAGAAATAGGGATTATTATCTTAAATTGTCAATTCTAAGACAGTTGCCAATCAGCTATTGTTTTTCTGACCAGTCTCCAAATCAAAAGGGCAATACTAGGATTAAGAAGAACACAACCAGTGGATTTAAGTGTGACATTTTATCTATTCACTTTCCTTTAACTGTATAATACTAAGAATTTTTAAAGCTTAATACAGCAAAATGTTTTGGGCACACTATTAAGAAATTCTTCATTTTCAAAATCAAAGTTGAGCACCTGTCCTATTTTTTTAATCAGTCAAAAACGGACCCCTCAAGGGAGCCAAGGTAATTCACCCTTGTTTAATCTTTTCCCTTTTTTTCTCTTTTCTTCTCTCTTTTTGCTCTTAATGATAAGAAATTTGAATAATCTTTACTGCCAAATCCAAGATGATTGTCTGGAAGCCATTCTGCCCAAAAATCAGACAAGCACAACTAGGCCAAAGGGAACCTACACATGAGATTTGAGAAAGATCTATGCATTAGCTATCAAGAAATAGCAACAACAAAACTTTCAAAATGAAAATCCAAGATGGCCACATGTCAGTCTTTTTTTCTTTTTCTGAGCAGTCCCTTAGTCACATGGGCACAACTAGGGATCAACGGGAACCTACACATGAAGTCTGAGAGAGATCCATCATGTACTTCTCAAAAAATAGATACCAACCAACCCCAATCTGTCAAAGTCAAAATCCAAGATGGCCATCTCTTAGCCATTTCTGTCCCAAAATCAAACAGGCACAATAAGGGACCATGGGGAACCTACATATTAAATCTAAGAGAAATCCATCTGGTATTTCTCAAGAAATAGTTATAACATACTTTCAAAGTCAAAATCCAAAATGGCCATTTCTTGGCCATTTCTTTTTCTGATCAGTTGTAAAATCAAATTGGCACAACTAGGGACCATCCATTGTTTCTCAAGGAATAGCGATAAGTTTTACTAACTTTCACAATCAAAATATAAATATGTCCGTCGTTTTGTTTTTCTGATAAGTCCCCAAATCCTTACACTTTTTGCTATTTCATTTACTTACTTACTTTTTTATCAATTTCAATTTTTCTTATAGAAGGAGTAATGACCATTGGCATAGAACAATGATATGGCCAGCAAAGTTATCATTTATTTAAAGAACAATATCGATATAGTACTTAAAAAAATTAAATAAGATATCTTGTTTGTTTACAATAAGATATCCTGTGCGTTTAAAATAAGACATCTTGTTTGTTTAAAATAAGACATTTTTTCATGAGTCATCTTATTCAAAGTTTATGGGATATATGATTTACTAAATTAAATATATATTTATCAAAACAAAAAAGTTTAAAAATTAATGTTCCTGTTGTTATGCCATAGACTTAGATATACGTATGTCTAAGTTTGTGGTGTAGTCTTATCAATAGTATCTGATTTAAGGATAATTGTAAACCTTACTTCTTCAGATCATGTAACTTTTACTATGCTTTGTTCAATCATAAAAATGCATTTTTGTTACTGTTCTCGATTGAAATGATACAAAGCAGGAGCTGTCAGATATGCCTATAATTATTATTCAAGGATTCAGAATCTTTTACAAAATTGGTACCTGATTGGAAATTATGCCAGATCATGATCATCTTATCAAAACTGGGATTGACATGAACGAATGCCATTTCATGTGCCTTGTAAAGTATTGTCCCCTCCTTGTGTAATTAGACATGCATGCTACCTATTATACACCTTCTGTATTAGCTCAAACAATTAGCTAGGACCAAATACAAACTGATTTGGACTGTTTATTATTTTGTCACATGCAATGGGTTTTTAGGTTACTTTTTGTCTGGTGTCATCCGTCGTAAACAATTTACAGGCCCAGGGTCATGGCATTGTGCTGGTAGCATTCTGGGATATGGGGCTACCAAGTTTGTTCAAATAAATGACCTTGTCCTATTTTTAAAGTCACAGGAGTCAAATGTTTTGAAATATTTAAACCACTTTTTCTCAGTAACCAAAAAGTCCAGGGACTTGATATTAGCTCAGTGGCATGCTGGAATGAAGGGTCACCAAGTTTGTTCAAATGAATGACCTTCATCCAAGGTCATAGGTGTAAAAATACATGAAAATCATTTAAACAATTTCTTCTCTATAATCTTGAGGACCTAAGGTGTGTATTTTGTTGATGATATGGTGTGACGTGATATTGGTTGAAGTTGTCACAGTGGAAACCCTCTAATTACAAATTAATAAACTTAAAGTTAGTGTCAACATGAACTTTTGATGGTCATTCTTTGGCGTGTTGTGCTCACTAGCAAAACTGCATTTTAATTCCATTCAATGGTATACTTCTGATGTCCATAGAGAATGTACAAGCAGTACTATTTCAGGTTTACCTTAGACACAGGCACCAGTAATGCAAACAACACAAGCCAAAATCCAGCCCACTATACAGCATTGGTGTTGTTAATATTCCAGGTACACGTGCATGTGCCTTAGGTAACACATATGGGATGGACCTGATCAGCAGACATGTCTCAGCTTTCAAAAGAGCTCTGTTTGGTGCCCGCAGACCATAAAGATCGGCAAGCTTATCAATACTGTTAAACATTTTTTATTGGACTGCATTGACCTTCTGTCTACTTGAGAAATTTCTTATTGCTTCAAGTCTCAAGGCCGTTTTTTTTAAACTGTTGAGATTCATAAAATTCTAGGTTATCTAAAAGATGTTGGTCTATATTATAGAATATGACTTACCATTTTAATCTTTTGTGATAATGTAACCATTTAAGATTTTTAGCATTTGACTTTTACCATTTAGTTTGTTTGATGTTATTTCCTTTTTGGATCGCTATGGGTTTCATCGGTTGATGTTCCAAATGGCGTTTAATGTGTTGAAAGGCCGTTAACAGTAATAATAATAATGATAATAATACCGCTCACAGACAACAATTCATAAAAATAATGGTGATTATGCAAGTTTTTCTTTGAATGGTTCTGTATCGGGTAATTGTAAAATAGTACTAACGGTAAAACATAGTCTGAGAACGTAAGTCTGCTGTTTGATTGTTTACCTATAGATTTCAGTTCGTGCACGCATGTATCCTGTAATACACGTAAGTGTTCTCTTATAATTGTTCCTGCCATGTCAGAGGGTGGATTCGTCTGTTTGTTGTTGATTTTAAAGCCTATTACCTCCCTTTACACGGAAGCTTTCTATCGGAACATCTCGGACGATGTCCTAGATGTAAGGTACAAGAATTTATCGCGACGAGGTGTTCCGGCTTGAAAGTTTTTTCTCAAGGGAAACAACTGGTAATGACTGCTCCTATGTATCGATGTCGGGATTCCTTGCTGCAAAATTATAATTCACTATAAACTAATAATACCACTGAACAGTACTGTACATGATTTAGTTTGTCACATGCTAACACAAACAAACTATTATTCATTGGTATCGAACACAATCTATTTCCCATCCAATTAAACTTTTTGCAAAATCTATGCTAAAGCTAAATACTGCGTTGGAGATACAAGTGCCTGTGGTTGGATGGACTTTCATTGGGTTAAATCCTTTCGGTAATAGCTTGAGCCTTGCCTGCAAATATCATAACATTCCTGTATATAAAAGGCTCGCTTGATAACGAAGGACATCTCGCCTATTCATTATGCAATCTCTCAAAAAAACGATATTCTGGTAGCCATGCTTCGTATTATGAATGAATTATAATGATAACGATACGGACCTCCCCCGTTTTTAGTGGATCCATACACTTCACAAGAACACACATAAATGCCGTCTAAACCTGACAGAACGCCTTCGTTCTCTTGTCATGAGAGACAGGTGAACGGCGGTACAAATACATGTCTGTGAGCTATACTGATGCGTATGTCGTGAAAAATTCATCCAAGTCAGAGAAGAGATAAATAGAGGACGAAATCACTCAAATTATCGAGAGCATCTTCGTCGAGTTTGTTGTTGAGATCTTCCAACAGACTTTTGGAATACCTATGGGAGTAAACTATGCCCCGCTGTTGGCTGGCTTGTTTTTGTTTGCATACGAGGCTGAATTTATGGAAGAAGTTATCAAAACATGTCGCAAAGTCCTTCAATTTCACTTTGAGATTCATCAATGATGTCTTTAAATAACAAGAGATTAATTGACTACGTCTGTCGTATATACCCACCAGAACTGGAAATCAACGACACGACAAACTGTTCTTCATCAGCACCCATTTTCGATGTTTTCCAACAACGAAACAAACATGGACAGCGCTCCCCTAAACTGTATGATAAGCGTGAAGATTTCAGTTTCCTTATTGTAAATTTCCATTTCTGGATCGCAACAATTCTTGCATTCCCAACCGATTGTGTTTACTTGTCGCAGTTGCTTCGATATTCGAGAACCTGTTCACATTATCCCGATTTTGAGAAAGAAGTCGTCAACTACGGACAAACTCAAAACAAGTGGTTTCAAAAGATGCAAGTTGATCTAAATCACGGGAGAGTTTTACGGTCGTCAAAGAAATATTCTGTTCATGCTCGTTAGTTTGGCTGTTGGTTCCGTTGCTGTATATCATGTTCTCATTTGCGAACATGGCATTATGTTGTTGGATTGACAATGATTTACATGGCGGATGTCGTCGATGAACCGATCATGTACACATAATTGGATTCCCTTCCCCAAGCTAAAATGTCGTTAATAACACAATGTGTCTCTGTTTCAAGGATACTTCTGGTCCCAATCTGCTTCGTGGACTAGCAGCGATTTATAGGATTAGTTGGACAGAAGGACGAAGGTCGTTGCGGCATGCAATATGCTCGGTTGGCCCTTCGGGTCATTTGAGCTAAAATACTATGAAACTGTATACTCTCACTAATTCATAAAAAAGAAAGAAAAATAACTTCTTACTGAAAGATAAGCACCGATCTGATTATGATTCATGTTATTACCTCACTTAGCCCAGAGGTTAGGTAAACTTATGCATGGCACAGCTTCGTCGTCCGTCCAACGTCTCTTTGTCAATTCATTCCTAAAATTCACTGCCAGGTTTTGACCAAGAGGGGCATTTTTTGTGTGTAAATTGTGTGTGTGTCTCCCTTGGGAAATAGAACGCTTCTTTAAAACCCTTCACCTGTAAGAAGGACTCAATTCTACAAATTTTGAGAATTTTACCAGCAATCTCTTCCACGGACTTACTTTCTCTGACAAAACATTGCTAGTTACTATAGTAACTGGGGAATTCTGAATGACAACAAAATCATAAACATGTTACGCAGAGATGTTACACGGCACTTTTGTAATAGAACGCATGTTCCTGTCGAGCCCTCCGGCAGTAATGGAATCCCTGACTCTGGACTGACACGGCGTACCAACTGAGTTGAAAAAAACACGTTGTATCTGTTGAGTGACAGGTCTACCTCATTACAACTTCTGATAGATTAAGATAAAAGGATTGAACAACTAGATAATAATCCCTCGATCGACTGTAGATACAGTCCCACACGAAAGTTTGTAGGTAAAATGTCGACACGTAGTACCAGAGAGTAACTTATCAATGTACGATCAGCTTCATCTTCAGCAGGAAACAAAGAATAGCGCTAAAACACCACCATTCGATTGGAGCGGTGTATCCTCAGGAGTCCCCCAGGGATCGGTACTCGGACCAACAATGTTCATCATATACATAGTCTGAAGCTTATATTTTTGCAACTAAAACTAAATTATTTAGATGACATGGAAGTACTGATGTAAATATACCCTAGATGAGCTATGTTACCTGACAGCTTGGAGTGATAAATGGCTACTGAAATGTTATCCCCTAAAATGTAAGTCGATGCTTATTGGCAGGAATAACGATGAAAGAAAATATTACCTGAAAAGCGAAGAATTACAAGAAGTAGACAAGAAAAATGACTTGGGAGTAATTTAGACCAGTCTCTATCTTTCGATGAACATACAAGTACACAAGTTAAAAAAAAAACAAATTATTTGTTTGCATCAATAAGGTGAACCTTTCATTTTCTCAGTGAATACAACTTTCCGTTACTGTACAAGACACTAGATTAAAAATGCTTGGATTACCACAACTTAGTGAGGATATGATCAAAGCATTTAAATAACGAGCAATATATGCGATAACGAGGCAGCGGATTTTCATAAACGTATACTTAAATAGTTCTACAAATGGTTGATTTAGCATTTCCAAGCCATTAACAGTAGGGCTGAGAAACAGTATGTACATATCGAAAAATACCAAGAATTTCAATGTTTCTCTCTGCCCATATTGGATATTGGAATCCTGGCAAAATCTGAAAGATGGATATTCATAATGAAATGGAGATTCAGAATAATTTTCATGGTAAATGCAAGAAAACACCAAACCAAAAGGTAAGGTAATAGTGACTCCAAAGCTGTCGTGTTACATGTGGTATAATACTTCTCCCTTCACAAATATTCTGCCAAACGTCTGAACAATTACATTATATTAAAAAGCGATATTATCACTGTGTGATCATCCATTTGTCGTTTTCTTGAGTGGTTGAGTGGCGCAGTGGTATCGCACTCGCCTTTCACCCAGACGTCCGGGTTTCGATTCCCGTAACGGACGAGAAAAGGTATGGGGTCACCTGCCCGACCGCGTGGGTTTCCCCCGAGTACTCCGGTTGCCTCCCTCAGTAAGATTCTTTACGCACTTCTATCCGAGCCAACAAGAGCTATTAATATAAGCTTATAGCTTGTCTCGCTGGCAATTGTAAATAAATAAAATTCATATTATCTTATTTTTCCCTAATTTCTTGGTGGCTTTTGTAGCTGTCCATCACTAATGCAGGGAGTAAATGAATAACATTTCACTTAACCTTGCTTACGAACTTTTAACACTATGTACATGTACAAGCGATGACCCTCTTCTTTTTTCACTGTGATGATTGATCTGAAACAGAGGACTTGATTCTCCTTATAATTATATAAACAATACATATGTATCAAACAAGCCAAATGTTGTGGTATGCATCGATAACTGATTCCAGAATGAAATTCGCACGAAAAACTCAAGCGGAATATGAAGGAACAATAAATTTAAGTTAGAGTGTCTCCATTCATACTGAAAAAAAAAACCCGAAAAAAAACCACGCACTTCATTAGCATACACTTTCTGAACCTAACATGACAATATTCATTTAGTTTTGCAATATTTCATAAGCTGAAAAGGGAGGGAAGAATGTGTCGGAGCTGAAACGTATACGAGTAAGGAGAATCTCTGGTCAGGCGAACTAGATACGGCGTATTATATGAAATAGACTATAAGTTTCCTAAATTCCTGATAATTTATGCATAGACATAAATTCATACGCATTGACGCAACATGGTATAAGTCGGAAATAAATGGTATGAAGGTGATAGCTTTCATAGTACTTTTGTATAATATCTATGTATATAAACATCCTCTAGAACTTTTGTTGCCAACAGCAAAACAAAAAATGTGGATGTCAAACTTTATATTTGGATTACGTTTCGCAGCGGATGACTTGAAGAGAACAGCTTTAGGTCAACCATGACTTCAACGAAACTTGATGTTTGGCATCAATGTTTTTGTTTATTTTCTGCATTTTGCATTATCTGATGATCCTTAGAAGGTACGTTCTAGATTGTTAAAGCGGTCTTTGCATATTGTAGTTGTGTTTGGGTATGTGATATTGTTAGGAATCTTCAGAGGCTAGGAATTACTGCTGTCATAGACCATATACGAAGCCGAAGGTCGATTTTGGCCTTGCTTCGATGAAACTTTATTGGAAACATTCATAATTTTGATGGTATTGTCAAGCATGGTTACGTCCTTGTTGATGTATTCAGTTTATTTTGATGTTGTTGATGTGAAGGAGGTAGCAATGTGAATCGTGAAACAACAAAACGTGCCAAATGCTTCGCACGTCGGCATACAGACGTCTGTTTGTCGGCCATGTTGTGTATTCTCCGTGTACGCTTCCTGTTTTGACATAAACATATCACCACTATAATAACTACAAGCCGAAGAAATCCCGAATTGACATTCGATGTATTTTAATTTGAATGCTTTTGACAAGATATGTTGTTGCTTGCTAGGAAATTGTTGATTAGCATTGAAATATTGCATTAATCAGTCGGAACATACAAGTCAATAGGCCCTAGGGGTCACAACACAACGTCTAACGGAACTACTTTTGTGAAGGTCGATCATGCATGACGATTGATAGACCATGCACTATAATTGGATTGTTTCGTGTTAATTTCACGATTTTGTACGTTAACGCTTCGAAAGGGTGTAGCCTTGTTGTCATTTCGTAAATGCATCACCAGTGACATGTAAATCATTGTTGTCACGCAACTTCTTCGTTTATTTCGACAGGACGAGAAAATGAACGAAGTCACGTAGACAACTGAATTTGTCCCTTCTATAATGAATCGGAAACTATCAGCTATATAGGTCTCCGATAATTTGAAATAATCCTTTTCGATTTCTCATTATGCCTTTTAATATGCACATAAGGGTTGCAAATCCTTCTTACTTACTTCGTAACATACTATTTTTTCGACAAATAAAACTATCATGCCTGAAAAGAAATGGTACTTCAAATTTCAGGTTTCCTTGGGAGTGAAATAAGAGAGACCACTCGGCAATATGGAATCATCAAGTGGGGGGAGCAATACCCCAAAGATTATGGTTTTCAGGCCAACCATGGACGAATTTAAAGATATGGCAAAATATGTGTCCTACATGGAGTCCTGTGGGGCACACAAAGCTGGTGTAGCAAAGGTTGGTCATGTTGATTAATATCATGTTCAATACCAAAAATCTTACTGATCTCATAATTAAACATAATTGGGATACTTTCAACTAAATGCTGTTCCTGTATGTATAAACCAAAACTATGTCAGCAACACCATTGCAGAGAAAAAAATGACAGTGCTTACCAAACTTTTAAAATCATTACATGGCATTTAGTCTGGTAAACTGGGGAATTTAAAAGAAACTTTAACCAGACTGAAGAGCTTTTTATGCTTGTATATGCCATAAGTGAAAACTAAAATCACAAAATACAGATACATTGGGGCATGACTTTCAACCTTATTAGTCCTCGAAAGGAAACTGGAGGGGACTAAAGTTTTGCATTGTGTCAGTCCCTCCTTTAATTCTTTTATCTTGTTGGGGCCCTATCTTCCACACAACTTATCATAGGAACTCCATTCATGGGATATATATTAGCATTGGTGAGACGGTGTGTCATATATAGAAAATATGACATTGTGACCTACAATTGGACCTTTGACTAGAAAAGAAAATATCTGTTCAGACACTCAGGTCACTCAGACCTACATTTTGACCTTTGACTTGCAATAGAAAAACAAGAAAACATTTCTAGGCCTTTTCTTTTACTTTTAATTTCATGGAAACTTAATATTTGGGACATGGGTTCATCTTGCTAAGATGTTGTGTTATGTATAAAAAGTAGGTCATTGTGACCTACATATTAATTTCTGTAGGATTTTTTTTCTGATGAGTCCAGATTACTACTTCCAAAATTTTGATAAGACTAGTTACAGTGAGGTATAGCAGGATCTCAAACTTTTGATGTCCCACAGTGAAAGTATAAATCTGGAACTCAAATATTTTAGTCCCAGTATCAGTTGAATTCAAGACATGTTTGCCAATAGTACGTTAAATTGGAAAGTGAAATGTTGCAATCTTTGATTTGGATGCAGTATTAATATCTGAATGTCATTGTTGAATTTCTGTGGCAGTACCATATTTTCAATTTTTTTTTTTTTTAGGTTATACCACCACCAGAATGGGTTCCAAGAAGAGGGGGCTATGAGGACTTGGAAATGACCATACCAGCCCCCATCACTCAAGTTGTCACAGGATGTCAGGGTCTTTATCAACAGTACAATATACAGAAAAAACCGCTAACTATCAAAGAATTTGAGAAACTAGCAAATAGTGATAGGTAAATAGCAAAGATGTAGAATGATACATGTAATTAGAAAACTACAAATTCTTCAAAAGAAATCTGAAATTTAGCAAATTTGAGTTATTGTTCCAGTGAAAGAGTTTTGCCTTGTGTTAGAGCTGAGGGATTTGAAATCTAAAATCTAAATTTTTCCCTGCAATTATGAGGCTCAAGAGGCCAAATTGTAAAAGTTTAACTGTAACAACACATAGGAATTCTTTTTACGGTTGAAATATTCACCCCATCAGATGTAAATCTCATTTGTACAGTTTAAGTTGGCTTTTCAGATTAGAAATGTTTAAAAACGATAATGAATAAATCTGTTTGAATAGAAGAGTATTACAAAGAGCGTTCAATTTGTAGGTATCGAACTCCAAAGCACTTTGACTTTGATGAGCTGGAAAGAAAGTACTGGAAGAACATCACATTTGTAAATCCAATCTACGGTGCAGACATTTCTGGGAGCATCTATGATGATGATCAAGAGTACTGGAACATTAACAAGCTGGGTACAATTCTGGATTATGTGGCTGGTGACTATGGAATCAAAATAGAAGGGGTCAATACAGCCTATTTGTATTTTGGTATGTGGAAGACAACTTTTCCCTGGCATACAGAAGATATGGATTTGTATAGTATCAATTATCTACACTTTGGTGCCCCCAAGTCCTGGTATTCTGTACCTCCAGAGCATGGGAGACGACTGGAGAGACTGGCATCAGGTTTGGATATTTTACCTATTTTCTAGTATAAATTGATAACAATTTTTGGTAATGACTTTCCCAGTTGAGTATATCGGGTAAAAGTCTGATTTTTAGCTTACTTAGTCATACAAGGTGGACTGATCAAATAAATTTTTGTCCAGGGTCAGTCAACCTACAAGACAATTTCAATGTATGTTCATTGATCGGAGGCCAAAAATTGTCCATGATGCATTGTCATCTATCTGATACCAAATTAACTGATTAAAATGTCGGAGAAGTATTTCGAGCATTTTTGAATACAATTAGATACAATAGATTCATTCAGATTAAAAACAGATCAAAGTTCCAGGCATGTATACATTAAATGATATTATGACTTTTCCTGCAGGGTTTTTCCCTAGTAGCTCTCAGGCATGTCCCGCATTCCTACGCCACAAAATGACGCTTATATCACCAGCAATACTCAAACAGTATTCTATTCCATTTAATAAGGTTGGTAATTGCTTTCTGATTCTAACTACTGATGCTTACAATGGATATGTTGAAATCAAATAAAGTGAGTGGATTAAGTCTTAAAACAGACGATAACTGAATTGGCAGCCTTTATGTCATTGCTTGGGCTCTACAGGTAGCCATCAGATTGAATGAATGTTGTGTAAACAAAATTTGAATTTTGAGTACGGAGAAAATTAAGGAAAAAGTCTATGAAATGTTGGAAAAATTTGAAATAAATGCATTGTTGAGAACATTTTAAGTGAAAAGTTTGTTGTATTTTATTTATGTAGCTATTGATTAAAGTAATTTTTCACGGGTTACAGAAATCAGAAAGTTTAGACTTTCATGTACATTAACAATATATCTTGGTTCACAACATTGCCTAAAAGTATTGCTGCTAAATATATGTCTTGTGTATTGAAGATTACGCAGGAAGCTGGTGAATTCATGATAACCTTCCCATACGGTTATCATCAGGGATACAACCATGGCTTCAATTGTGCAGAGTCAACTAACTTTGCTACAGAGAGGTGGATAGAGTACGGAAAAAGATGTTTGCAGGTAATGTTGCCAGATTGTCATTTAAGAAAAACTTGATTGATAGATAAAAAAATGTTCTTGGATTAAACCAGTTTTGCTAGCTCATCTGAGTTAATACCACAGTGTTGTCTGTCAACAACTTGCCCTTAACCTTACAACCTATTGCATTTAATATAATTAGACTGAAAGCGTCCCCAGGTGGTGGTGATTCAAACAGGTGCAGATGTTGCCTCTCTGAGGGGTTTAGGCCAGGGATAAAAGGAGGAAATCTGATCATATTGCAATAAACAACTTCTTCTCTAGAACTATGCACTGGATTTCACTCATATTTGCTTGGAATCTTTCACAGGAGGTGGAGATTCAGAATTGTACAAATGGAAGGGCTAATTCTTCTGGAGGGCTTTAGAGCAGGATCAAAAATAGGAAATTTAATCAATCTTTAAAATCCTTCATATTCAGCAGGAATGACTATATATATATAATTTGAGAAAATTTGGTTGAAAACATCCTTGGGTGAAGTGGAAGAAGTATTTTATAAACAGTCGGGCCAGCTCTCAAATTTTGTTTCCTACGTAAGTTAATCTTTGTCTTTATTTGTGCTTTGCACATTTTAGGACTGATCTTTAAAACATGGCTGGTAGGCAATTATTGCTAGATCTTGAGGAATTTTCAAAGTTCATGTAATTGAGACCAAAAATAGAAGAATGAAAAGAAAAAGATGGAGAAGGCGTTTAGAAAAATAAATATCAGATGATGGTGTGTGCCAAGATCCCTTCAGGAAATATTGTATAAACTGTGGGTCAGAATCTGCAACCTCCTCCCTTCCCTCCCTCCCTCCCCATCCCACCCCATCCCACCCTACCATCGAGGCCAGAGGAGTGGGTCTCAATAGTAGTAAATATGGATTTCAATCTTTATGATACTTTTATATCTTTTTGTTTAAGTGAGGCAGTTTCAGCTAAACGAAATGAGATGAGCAATATGCCTCTTTGTGTTGTGGGTTGATGAACTTATAACTTGTTTTTCAGTGTAAGTGTCGTAAAGACGGTGTGAAAATCAGTATGGACACCTTTGTGATGAGATTCCAGCCAGAGCGCTATGCTTTATGGAAAGAAGGAAAAGACATAGCTCCCCACCCAGAAGATGACCAGAGCAAGCTCTACAAGCACAGGTACATACAAATGAATTAATCCTTGGGCTATTAATTGTTTATTAAGAAGTAAGGTTTGCAAGTTGAAAAAAAAATTGGCATAATTGTAGTTTCACATTTTCCTGTGAGGAGAGGGTAAATTTTAAGTTTATTAACTCACTATTTTAAAGTTATTTCAATTACTAATTATGTTTACTATGTTAATTATTATGGTTACTACATATCAGAACATGTCTGATATCATGTATCAGAAGAAGGTTGTTCTTACCTACATTTTAAACTTTGGCTTTGTGTCGTGTATAAAAAGTGGGTCATTGTGACCTACAATTTGACCCGGATCAACGAAAAAGTTTGTGCAAGCTCTATCTCCTTAACTGCTTGTGACTGGAACTTGATACTTGAGGTATGGGTTGACCTTGGTGAGGCATTGGAACACTCTAACCTACATCTTCACCTTAGACCTATATGAAACAAAAAAAATTGTTTGGGCTCTTTCTCCTACACAACTAGTCACTGGAACTACATACTTGATATATAGTTTACTTGGTAAAGGTGTGTGTCAGTGAGGGATTGTGATTTGCTGAATTATTTTGTTTCAAGTGATAATTAATTTGTAGTAAAAATGCTTTTCCGACAAGTTTCATTTGACTACAGTGCAGTAGAATAAAATTTTCTATTTTTGTACTTTTAGGGACAAAAACATTGCAAATAACTCGGGCACAGTGTCAAAAAGACATCCAATTTCCAAGTCCACATCTCCAAAGAAAAAAGAAAGTGTGAAAGAGGAAAAGGAAGAGTCGGATACTTCTAAAGAGAAAATCAACAAAGAAGAGGCGAACAGTAATGAAAGTTGTGTGGAAGGAGAAATGGATGAACAAGGTGAAAAGGGCAATGAACAAGTGGATAAGGATGATGAACAAAGTAGGGATAGTACGTCTGATGAGAAAGGTAGCAATTCTGACAGTTCAAAAAAGAAAATTTCAATGTACTTGAAGGATGTGCAGAAGGCCACTGCACCTGCTAAAAAAGTTGCCCCTAGCTCATTTCAAGCAGCATTTGAGTCACTTGTTACAAACAATACAACATTTCCAAAGCCGCCAGTTAATATTGTTGATGGTGTCCCAGTTAAATTGAAACAACGAAAGCGAAAATCAGAGGAAGACAAAGTTATGAAAAAAGTGAAGGAATTCTGTCCAATGGAAAAAACAAAGGAATTCCTACCAACTGAAAGAGGTGATGCTCCTATGTCAAATTCAGAATCAACTGGTTCTGAGAAGGTGATAATGCAGAACGGAGAGACAAAGCAACAGATTGTAGTAGTCCCCAAGAAGAAATCCAGGAAAGATGGACATTCCCCACCAAAACGTAAAAAACAAGTTCAACATCCACACTCTGCTTACCCATTCCTACCTCTTAACCACCCTTCATCTACTTCTATGACAAAGGGTATAAAGGATGAGTCTGATTTTAACAGATTGAACTTTTTGATGCCAACTATTAGATGGATTAAACAACAACAGATGTTACAGAACTGCAGCAACAAAGTCATGGGATATACCAGTGGGAAAAGTGAAGAAATACCTTTTGCCCATTCCTCTGGTGTTTCATTTGAGGACTTATTGGCAGCTCAAAACAGAGACATTAAGTGTGAATCTCATGTCTTATCACATTCGAAAGGAAACCCAGTAAAAGCACATGGATCATTGCTCCATAATTATTCACATCCTGGTACTATAGTACCCCCTAACACATCAATGACTGTTAATGTAGCTACTTTGTCATCTGAGATTAAAGAGGAAACAGACACAGAATCAGCTCTGGACTTATCAGTTGCTACGACTACAAATACTGTGACATCTTCAGAATCTTTAAAGATTAGTCAGAGTACTGCTTCTCCAGTAAGAAAACAAATAGCAGCACACTTGTCTGGTTCTAAGAGCCTGCCTCCTTCTAATTCAGTTGAAAAACCAGTGGCAGGACCATCAACTACCAGTTCCCACATAGATTCTCAGGCTGTTTGGCCGACACCAGAACAGCTCAAACAAAGTATCAAACTCACTGGACCTCAGCACAATCTATTTAACAGTTTTAATCAGGCTTTTGAGTTAGCACAAAGCATGTTGAACAAGAAGCGAGATGGACAAGAGCAGACTAAGGCTAGTGAAACTTCACATGTATTATTGTCTTCAGCTGATGCAAATCCACTTCAGCCTTCAGTTCAAAATCCTTCAATTTTGAAACAGGAAACTGGCTTTGATAAAACTTCTCCAAGAAAACCTTCTACTGGTGATAATAGAAGTTCTCCTGGCCATTCTCAGTCATCTCCAACAGGTGGAGTGCATTCATTGACCTTTTCAAAATTAGTTAGCCAAAGTCAAAAGGAACAGAAGAAGTTATCAGCTGAGTCACCCAAGCCACAGACAAGTCTGTTGCAGCATAAACCTTTGTTAACCTCACCTACTCAAGGGTCAGTATTTGATAATTCTTTGAACCCATCAACAACATGTCTATCACGTCCTCTTGGAACCAGTGCAGAATCACTTAGTCGTCATTCATCTCCCTCACATGCCATTGGCAGTCCAAATATGTACACTCCTTTGTCAAGTATTGCTCAACATTCACAGCAACAGAATCTTCTTCTCCAGTCAGCCAATCAACAACAGCAGACTTTTTTAGTCAATATACCTGTGATGCAAACGCCGCAGCCTACTGGTGGTATTACTGGCACTCAGTCTACAACTACCACTACTAGGGCTTCACAGGTTCTCCCTCACGCATGCGGCCAAGCTGTAGAAACAGTTGATCGTGGGGGAAAATCTAATGATAAGTTAACAGTCAGTCAGATTCTCAAGGGTAGTAAAAAAGCAGCAAAGCCTATCCTTCCTAATAAAATTATTGTGAGTAGTGCACTGGGAGGCAGCCAGCTTATCCAGGTTGGACAACAAACAGTCAGTATTCCAAAAGGCAACTCACAGGCAACTAAGACAGTCAATGTTGTCAATATGATGCCGACGTCCAGTACAGGAGGTGTTTCTCTGCTTTTGTCACCAAAGTCAGGAACAAGTGGAAAAGTACAGATGCCAGGAGTGGTGTCCCGACAGGTGATTACCACAGGACTGTCTACATCAGTGCCAGGTCAGGTTTTCACAAGAACCTTGCCTACAGCTGCCTCGTACCAGGTCATTAGTCCAACACTTTCTGCATCTACCCAAAAACAAAACACCACAGCCCCACCACGTCCTGTGATAACAAATGTTGTGGGGCAATCACAGATAACGGTACCCATAATACAGTCCCCTACAGCTTCTTCTGTTGTAGCAAGAGCTACACCTGCTGTCTGTCAGGTGACCTCAACTGGTAGTGTTGGTGGTGTTCTTAAGACAGTAGTAGGAACTGTTAGTGATCCAACAAATATTCGACCAACATTGCTTGCACAGAAAACTAAAATATTGCCGCAGTTTGGAGGACAACCAAGATTTGGGACAACTCAATTTCTGTTACAAGGTGTCACTCAAATACATCCAACACAAAAAGTGTTTCAAGTTGACCCAAAGTCTCCTCATAACTTTAAAACTGTAGTATCATCCCCATCTTCATTGGCCACATCCACCACTATGTCTATTCCAAGCAGCTTGCTGTCCCCTGTTGTATCTACATCTTGTCTGTCCACGCTAGATTCGTCCCTTACTGTGCTAACAAACACGGATGCTCTGTCAGTCCACAATTACAGTGACAGTGGTCTCAAATCTGCCCAGCAGGACACTGACCAATCATTTGGCACTATTGTCAGTCCAAACAAGGTGCTACAGCTTGTACCTCAGCCTATTGTGCCAATATCTCAGGCCTCCTCAGTGGCCAATACTACTGTACTTGCCCAGAAAGGCAAGCATAAACCAGACGCTGTGTCCAAGGACACCTCTGAATCTCCAACCAAAGTACAAGTCATTGATAAGGAGAGTGGGAGTGGCTCAGATGAAAACTTTTCACCCAAAGAGAAGAAAAATTCAGGAAACAAAGTAAGTGTGCAGTCCCCTTCAAAGCATGCTAACTTTTACAAAATGGTTGGATCAAGTCCCGATGTCAATCAAACAGTGATACAAACTACAAGTTATAGTGCTTTCTCTGGAAATTCTGAGAAATGTAAAAAGCCGAAGTCCAGGAAGACCGATTCTACAAATAAAAACCAACAGGCAAGTATTTGTAGAAACTTTCAGTCTTCTTAAACTTTTCATTTGGAAAGCATTGCTAGCAATTCCAGAATTCTTCACAAGTTATTTAACCTGTTTTAAGTACATGCATCTTGTACCCCTGTCACTTTAAAGTAACAGGACAATTAAAAAACACAGCCAGATAATACAACCAAAGTTAAAGATTATGATTCAATTGTATAGGATGAAAGAATTTAGTGTATCGCACAATGAAAATATTTCATATAATTGATCTATTTAAATGTTAAAACCTTTTATGTTGTAAATTGGGTATGTTAATTGATTTCAGCTTAATGATCTATTCTTTAGGTTTGTATGTTTTTTTTGTTTTTGTTTTTTATGGTGTAGACTAATAAGAAGAGAAAATCTCCCTTAAAGCCAAGCCTGGGAGATGGTCATGAGGAAAAAGTGAGGAAAATGTCCACTACAAAGAAAAAAAAGGAAAACTTGTTGACTGTAGACAGCAATGGAACTTTGTCACCATCTGAGGAAAAGAAATCCAAAGTAAACAAGAGTGTTAAATGTCGACATCCAAGTAAAGGAGAGACAGTCAGAGCTAAGACTAAGAAGGACGTAGAGAACAAGAAAGAGGTCAAAGGTATCACTGTTTAAGTTAACATCATTTGAATAAACAACCAATGGGTAAATACCATATTTGCCATATTTGTTCCTTGAAGTGCATTGCCCCTGCAGAGGTATTGAAAGTATATTAGCACCCCTACAAGATTTAGCACAACTTCTAAATGAATTATATTTTATAATCATAATCTGCCAGCTTTAGGAAAGCTTTAGGAAAGCTGGCACATTCTAACCTTTTCTTCTGCCATTGGCAGCGAGTTTAAGGATACCTGCCTTGCTTATATATAAGAAAAGTACCTTTTCTATTTACAAGCACATTACGTCACTACCCGCAATTCCTCTGCTTCATTTCCAGGATGAATACCCACATATACAAGAGTATGGCTATAGTTTTTCAATCAAAATTTATTTCGTTTTTACATGTTTTTTTTTTGTAGCAAATGTTAGCGGGCAGTATTTTTGTCTATTATTAGTTGTGTGATATAAATTGAAACATCGGAAAGGTCTCGCAGACTATTTTTAAATTGAAAGAATTAATAAAGGTGACATTGGTCATGCTGTAGAACTTTGGGAAAAAAAGACATGTTATGAATTTAAAGTAAGATTCAGTCATATTGGTATAGAGAGAGATCACTTAGTTATTGACAGATGCATTAAAAGTTTAACTATGGATGTGGATGTTTTCTACTTAATGTTAATTCAGAGAGAAAACTTGTATAATCCTATTTAAAGTAAACATAACTTAAAGGGATGATAAATGTACAGTACCATGTAAAACACATTTTTTTGTTTCTACCTCTGGTAGTACTTCGATGAAATTATATTCTTTGTTGTCCTATTAAGGACATTTTTAACTTGATATTTTACTGAATGTGTTTATAGTACAAACTGTTGGATTATAATGGTGCACTGCAGTGCACTGAAAAAAGTGATATATTCCTTTGGTGAATGCTAATGACTCGGCTGTCTCTCATATAATCTGTTAATCAGTTCTCCGTAACAAAACCTGGAATATACAACCATCCTGACACATTATAGTTTCTGTTTTCACATACAGTTTACTGTTAATTGGACTTGGTTAATTGTTCTATGTGAATTTTTTGTTCAGCTCAGTGTTGAGGTTTGTTCCCTTCATAGTATTTAAGCTGTCATAACAAAATCTGTAACATATTTATATCTATATGTGGTCATTCCAACACATATTTCAGATTCTGATTTTTAGATACAGTTAAGTGTTAATTGGACACAAGTATTTAAGCTGTCCTTCACATTATCAAACTTTAAATGAATTATTACTATAAGTTATGGCAGAAACAAATGCTCTCCATAATTGAAAGTGTCTTAAGGTGCTGTACGAAAATTGTAAGTTACATGTCCCCAGGGTCTTGTCATGAGAGGGTTAAATGTAGTAAGATTTCAAGACAATGTTTTTTGTATAATATGTAATTTCCAATGTAAAAATTCAATTAGGTTATTGATATGGGTTGGCAGTCTTATGTTATACACATAAACATTTGCATTTCATATAATTCAGATTTCTTTTATTTGTTGACAAGATGAATTTGATGACAGGTAACAACAGCAAAAAGAGGAGTTTAATTTCCATAGAATTCAAGTGACTCTTAAGGTCAGTTGGCCTCTTGTTACTGAAGTTGTCGTGTTGTATAGAAATATTTTGTATGTTGGGTAGTTAGCAGTCAGTTGGCCTCTTGTTACTGAAGTTGTCGTGTTGTATAGAAATATTTTATATGTTGGGTAGTTAGCAGTCAGTTGGCCTCTTGTTACTGAAGTTGTCGTGTTGTATAGAAATATTTTATATGTTGGGTAGTTACCGGTCAGTTGGCCTCTTGTTACTGAAGTTGTCGTGTTGTATAGAAATATTTTATATGTTGGGTAGTTAGCAGTCAGTTGGCCTCTTGTTACTGAAGTTGTTGTGTTGTATAGAAATATTTTATATGTTGGGTAGTTACCGGTCAGTTGGCCTCTTGTTACTGAAGTTGTCGTGTTGTATAGAAATATTTTATATGTTGGGTAGTTAGCAGTCAGTTGGCCTCTTGTTACTGAAGTTGTCGTGTTGTATAGAAATATTTTATATGTTGGGTAGTTACCGGTCAGTTGGCCTCTTGTTACTGAAGTTGTCGTGTTGTATAGAAATATTTTATATGTTGGGTAGTTAGCAGTCAGTTGGCCTCTTGTTACTGAAGTTGTTGTAGTGTATAGAAATATTTTATATGTTGGGTAGTTACCGGTCAGTTGGCCTCTTGTTACTGAAGTTGTCGTGTTGTATAGAAATATTTTATATGTTGGGTAGTTACCGGTCAGTTGGCCTCTTGTTGCTGAAGTTGTCGTGTTGTATAGAAATATTTTATGTTGGGTAGTTACAAGTCAGTTGGCCTCTTGTTGCTGAAGTTGTCGTGTTGTATAGAAATATTTTATATGTTGGGTAGTTACCGGTCAGTTGGCCTCTTGTTACTGAAGTTGTCGTGTTGTATAGAAATATTTTATATGTTGGGTAGTTAGCAGTCAGTTGGCCTCTTGTTACTGAAGTTGTCGTGTTGTATAGAAATATTTTATATGTTGGGTAGTTACCGGTCAGTTGGCCTCTTGTTACTGAAGTTGTCGTGTTGTATAGAAATATTTTATATGTTGGGTAGTTACCGGTCAGTTGGCCTCTTGTTACTGAAGTTGTTGTAGTGTATAGAAATATTTTATATGTTGGGTAGTTACCGGTCAGTTGGCCTCTTGTTACTGAAGTTGTCGTGTTGTATAGAAATATTTTATATGTTGGGCAGTTAGCAGTCAGTTGGCCTCTTGTTACTGAAGTTGTTGTAGTGTATAGAAATATTTTATATGTTGGGCAGTTAGCAGTCAGTTGGCCTCTTGTTACTGAAGTTGTCGTGTTGTATAGAAATATTTTATATGTTGGGCAGTTAGCAGTCAGTTGGCCTCTTGTTACTGAAGTTGTCGTGTTGTATAGAAATATTTTATATGTTGGGTAGTTACCGGTCAGTTGGCCTCTTGTTACTGAAGTTGTCGTGTTGTATAGAAATATTTTGTATGTTGGGTAGTTACCGGTCAGTTGGCCTCTTGTTACTGAAGTTGTCGTGTTGTATAGAAATATTTTATATGTTGGGTAGTTACCGGTCAGTTGGCCTCTTGTTACTGAAGTTGTCGTGTTGTATAGAAATATTTTATATGTTGGGTAGTTACCGGTCAGTTGGCCTCTTGTTACTGAAGTTGTCGTGTTGTATAGAAATATTTTGTATGTTGGGTAGTTAGCAGTCAGTTGGCCTCTTGTTACTGAAGTTGTTGTAGTGTATAGAAATATTTTATATGTTGGGTAGTTAGCAGTCAGTTGGCCTATTGTTACTGAAGTTGTTGTAGTGTATAGAAATATTTTATATGTTGGGTAGTTACCGGTCAGTTGGCCTCTTGTTACTGAAGTTGTCGTGTTGTATAGAAATATTTTATATGTTGGGTAGTTACCGGTCAGTTGGCCTCTTGTTACTGAAGTTGTCGTGTTGTATAGAAATATTTTGTATGTTGGGTAGTTAGCAGTCAGTTGGCCTCTTGTTACTGAAGTTGTTGTAGTGTATAGAAATATTTTATATGTTGGGTAGTTACCGGTCAGTTGGCCTATTGTTACTGAAGTTGTCGTGTTGTATAGAAATATTTTATATGTTGGGTAGTTACCGGTCAGTTGGCCTCTTGTTACTGAAGTTGTCGTGTTGTATAGAAATATTTTATATGTTGGGTAGTTACCGGTCAGTTGGCCTCTTGTTACTGAAGTTGTTGTAGTGTATAGAAATATTTTATATGTTGGGTAGTTAGCAGTCAGTTGGCCTATTGTTACTGAAGTTGTTGTAGTGTATAGAAATATTTTATATGTTGGGTAGTTACCGGTCAGTTGGCCTCTTGTTACTGAAGTTGTCGTGTTGTATAGAAATATTTTATATGTTGGGTAGTTACCGGTCAGTTGGCCTCTTGTTACTGAAGTTGTCGTGTTGTATAGAAATATTTTATATGTTGGGTAGTTAGCAGTCAGTTGGCCTCTTGTTACTGAAGTTGTCGTGTTGTATAGAAATATTTTATATGTTGGGTAGTTACCGGTCAGTTGGCCTCTTGTTACTGAAGTTGTCGTGTTGTATAGAAATATTTTGTATGTTGGGTAGTTAGCAGTCAGTTGGCCTCTTGTTACTGAAGTTGTCGTGTTGTATAAAAATATTTTGTATGTTGGGTAGTTAGCAGTCAGTTGGCCTCTTGTTACTGAAGTTATCGTGTTGTATAGAAATATTTTATATGTTGGGTAGTTACCGGTCAGTTGGCCTCTTGTTACTGAAGTTATCGTGTTGTATAGAAATATTTTATATGTTGGGTAGTTATCATAGTGATTGTAATTTGGGCAAAGGTGTATCAATACAGCCTAGTTAACAGTAAACTTTACAATATTGGTATTGAATGATGTTATTAAGATTTGTTTCCCCTCCACTTTTGCAGAGGAACCAAATGAAAGTATTGAGATTCCAGATGCTATTATGACAGAACAGTGGGCACAACCTATCAAGGACCTCTGGCAGCACCTGCCATTTGACTTTGAGGCAGAGAAAAAGTTCAATCAAAGTCTGGCCAGCAGGGAGCCTCATTGTGTTGTCTGTGCTCTGTTCAAACCTTTTATGGTAAGAGCTATTCATTATGTTTGTATTTTTGATTGATCTAGATAGATTGGTTAATCTTATGTAGTGAGAGCTAATCAGTATATTTGTATTTTAGATTGGTGTAGAAAGATTGGTTAACCTTTCATGATAAGAGTTATTCAGTATATTTGTATTTTAGATTGGTGTAGAGAGATTGGTTTACCTTATATGGTAAGAGTTATTCAGTATATTTGTATTTTAGATTGGTGTAGAGAGATTGGTTTACCTTATTTTGTTAGAGTTATTCAGTATATTTGTATTTTAGATTGGTGTAGAGAGATTGGTTTACCTTATATGGTAAGAGTTATTCAGTATATTTGTATTTTAGATTGGTGTAGAGAGATTGGTTTACCTTATATGGTAAGAGTTATTCAGTATATTTGTATTTTAGATTGGTGTAGAGAGATTGGTTTACCTTATATGGTAAGAGATTAGTTAACCTTATATGGTAAGAGGTATTCAGTATGTTTGTATAGATTGGTGTAGAGAGATTGGTTATCCTTATATGGTAAGAGGTATTCAGTATGTTTGTATTTTAGATTGATGTAGAGAGATTGGTTTACCTTATATGGTAAGAGTTATTCAGTATATTTGTATTTTAGATTGATGTAGAGAGATTGGTTTACCTTATATGGTAAGAGTTATTCAGTATATTTGTATTATAGATTGGTGTAGAGAGATTGGTTTACCTTATATGGTAAGAGATTAGTTAACCTTATATGGTAAGAGGTATTCAGTATGTTTGTATAGATTGGTGTAGAGAGATTGGTTTACCTTATATGGTAAGAGATTAGTTAACCTTATATGGTAAGAGGTATTCAGTATGTTTGTATAGATTGGTGTAGAGAGATTGGTTATCCTTATATGGTAAGAGGTATTAGGTATGTTTGTATTCTAGATTGGAGTAGAGAGAGATTGGTTTACCTTATATGGTAAGAGTTATTCAGTATGTTTGTATTTTAGATTGGTGTAGAGAGATTGGTTATCCTTATATGGTAAGAGATATTCAGTATGTTTGTATTCTAGATTAGAGAAATTGGTTAACCTTTTATGGTAAGAGGTATTCAGTATGTTTGTATTTTAGATTGGTGTAGAGAGATTGGTTTACCTTATATGGTAAGAGGTATTCAGTATGTTTGTATTTTAGATTGATGTAGAGAGATTGGTTTACCTTATATGGTAAGAGGTATTCAGTATATTTGTATTTTAGATTGGTGTAGAGAGATTGGTTTACCTTATATGGTAAGAGGTATTCAGTATGTTTGTATTTTAAATTGGTGTAGAGAGATTGGTTTACCTTATATGGTAAGAGATTAGTTAACCTTATATGGTAAGAGGTATTCAGTATGTTTGTATTTTAGATTGATGTAGAGAGATTGGTTTACCTTATATGGTAAGAGGTATTCAGTATATTTGTATTTTAGATTGGTGTAGAGAGATTGGTTTACCTTATATGGTAAGAGGTATTCAGTATGTTTGTATTATAGATTGATGTAGAGAGATTGGTTTACCTTATATGGTAAGAGGTATTCAGTATGTTTGTATTATAGATTGATGTAGAGAGATTGGTTTACCTTATATGGTAAGAGGTATTCAGTATGTTTGTATTATAGATTGATGTAGAGAGATTGGTTTACCTTATATGGTAAGAGGTATTCAGTATGTTTGTATTATAGATTGATGTAGAGAGATTGGTTTACCTTATATGGTAAGAGGTATTCAGTATGTTTGTATTTTAGATTGATGTAGAGAGATTGGTTTACCTTATATGGTAAGAGGTATTCAGTATATTTGTATTTTAGATTGATGTAGAGAGATTGGTTTACCTTATATGGTAAGAGATTAGTTAACCTTATATGGTTAGAGGTATTCAGTATGTTTGTATTTTAGATTGGTGTAGAGAGATTGGTCATGGGATACTGCTCAGGAATAAATGGTTAAAAGGGAATGTAGACTTTGATGGTCAGTCCAGAATCCAGTATGGCTGCCATCATGAAAAACACATTTACATATTCCTTTGTTTCAGTGGTGAAATTGAGCATGAATTGTAGGAATGTTGAGACACCTAAATGAAGAGTGTTGCTTTTACTGTTAAAATACTTTTAGCTAATTTGATCATTTTATAACTTTAAAATACTTCTTAAGGAATGTTTGGATACTATCCGAGTTTGGTCTGAAGCATTTTAAGTAAAGGAGACTTTTGTATTAATGATTTTGCTGACCCTCTGGGGGCAGAGGGGTTGAGACCAATGGCAAAATACATTTAGAATTCCTTTTCTCAGTGTTTGGATAAAGCAATTGCAGTCAAAGACAAACAAACAATACAGGGCCTATTGGCCTCTTGATCTGTAATAAACATGATTATATGTAAATATTGCCCCTAGTCCCACTTTGTCTTGTTCCTTTGTCATATAACATTTAGCAATGAACAATTTTGCAGAAATTCTCTGATGATTGCTCCAATGCTGTTGTATTGAAGAAGAGTAATAAGAAGGACAAGGTGCGAAGGTCCCTGCCTATGATTCCTGAGATGTGCTTTGCTTGTAGTACTGACAACCCCCACCCACTTGGTCTCAACACTGTACTAGACAATGATGGCTTAAGTCCACTCCTTACCTGTGACCAGTGCAAGATCTGTGTTCATGCAAGTATGTACTACTGCCAACAAGAGTAATATTACAATGTATTTCTTGATACAGTGAATTGATGAAACGTTTTTAGGTCACCTGAGCCAAAGGCTCATGATGGTCTATTGCTGTTGATTTTTGTCTGAAGTGTCTTCTGTGGTGCATCATCTGTTTACAAGTCAAAACAAATAGTGATGAAACATGTTATTTTAAAAAGATAATTAAACAGGAGTGCTTAGTATGGTTCCTTTGTCAAAGAGTAGCTCTAGCAAAATTGCAAAATTCATTGTCTCTGGGTGTAGCATTTAGTCTCCAGATTGGGTCAGTTATTGAGCAGAGCAAAACTTCTGCAACAGCATTAAAATTCCAATGAGCTGGAACTTCATACAAAGGCACATACATTTTAAATTTTCATGAAAGATTTTAAAGGTTACTGAGTTAGACGTCATCAACACTTTTAAAGAAAGTGAAACTACCAATTTTGTCTGAAATCTCAATTTTGGTATAGGCATATGAATTCTTTGCTATTTGAACTCATTTGACTGTCAAGGCCCATAGACCATTCATTTGCCCACCATCATCAGATGGTGATCTATTCAAATCACCCATCTGTCCAAAAAAAAATTCTTATCACTAATTCTGGAGAAGTACTGGATGGATCTTTCTCAAATTCCAAACGTAGGTCTGCCTTGGTCCCGAAGTGTGCCTTTTCAATTTTGGGACTGATCAGAAAAAGAAAATGGTAGACAACAGATTTGACAATATAAGAAAATTGTAACTATTTCTGAAAAGAAATTTTAAAATTTAGAGCAAGAACAGAGGAAAGAATAAAAAAGAAGTGGAGAGATATAACTTTAAAAGCAAAAATAAAGACCAAACAATGTTGGAGCTAAGAACCCTCTTGGATTTCTGTATCTATGTTTTTTGTGTTTTCTATGTTTTTTTCACATATATATCAAATTTACTAATATCAATCAAAATCATGAGTTTTCTCATTTAATGATTTTTGATAAATTAAACAAGATTTTACGTGGTAAAGAAGGAGGGAAGTGGATATTAGAAATATGTTTAAACTTTCTTCCTGTTGTAGGTTGCTATGGAGTCACAGAGTTTCCAAAAAAATGGAAGTGTACTCGCTGTACCAAACAGATGTTTTCTGCAGTAAGTATCTTGCTGCTGACTAACTATTATGTGCCTGACTCAAGGATTTTATGATGTAGTCTTTTCTCAGTATTTTTAGCAAGCTCATAGCATATCGTTGCGTCTGTTATGCATTTGTAAACTCAGTATGAATTGCGTCTATTCACAAATTATAAAGGGATTTTGACCAACGTTGATCTGCAGCATCCTTGTGGCAAGAAACAAATTTTGTACAAAAAGTTCTTTAAGGTCCGAGAGAAGCGGGTCCGAAAGGGGAATTATACCAATCAGATCATCTGACGGTGGGCTATTAAAATCGCTCTGTGTCTGTAGTCCGTCGTCCATCCTAAACTATTTTTGTTATAGCTATTTCTTTAGAAGTGCTTGATGGATCACTTCCAAATTTCAGATGTAGGTTTCCCTTTGTCCCTAGTTGTGCCCAGTTAATTTTTGGTCTGATCAGAAAAACCAATAGGCCAAAAGGCAGCCATCTTTGATTTTGACTTTGAAAGTTTGTTATCACTATTTCTTAAGAAGTGCTGTATAGATCTTTCTCAAATTTCATGTATAGGTTCTCTTGGTCCCTAGTGATGCCCATTTAATTTTGGGACTGATCAGAAAAACAAAATTGGATTTGCCAATCAAAGATTGTTAATCCTATTTCTTAAATGGTACTGAATGGAGGTAAGTTATGATTGTCCTTATTGAGATGGTTTTTATTTTGTAGGAGTGCTGTCTGTGTTGTCAGAGAGGAGGTGCTCTCAAGCCTACATCTGATGGCAAATGGGCACACATTGTCTGTGCTTTGGCAATTCCAGAGGTGAAGTTTGAAAATATCCAGAAACGCGAGCCCATCAATGCCTATAAAATCACCAGTGAAAGATCAAAACTAGTGAGTATGGTGACAAAAATTTTTATGTTATACATATAATAAAGCTCTCAGGTGTCAGCCCATATGTAAGTTGAAGACTGTAGGTGGTGAAAGTGTGCTTAGCCAGTCTGTTTTTAAAAATTTGGGGGTGGGAAGGGAGTCGAATTTGTTGAAACCTTTTCTTTTAACAACTTCTGAACCAAAAGGTCTAGAAACTTGATATTATAATTGTAGCAAAAACACAGTTTGATTTATTAGCACAGACAAGAATTATGAATGATGTCAGTTGGAGAGATGGTCAATCATGCCCGACACTTTTCTGAGTACATGGCTGAAATCCCAATTCACTGCCAAGAATCATAATTAATCTTGAAGCGTGAAAGGCATCAACATGATGAATTTATACCACAAACAATAGGTAACTCATAGATATCTAATACAGGCATTTTAGCCTTGTCCCAGTTTTGTTAAATACATGTATGAAGACACATGGTGGCTCGATGCAATGTAAACTTGACCACTTTTTGGTTAAAATGGTGGTAGTGAGGTCATTTACGGTTAACTATCGGTCAGTAGTGAACTGCAAGAGGTGTTTATTGTAACATAAGAGGAAGAAATGGGAGTAAGTGCCCTTTACAGCAGGGTGGTTTATATATTGAGATAGTTAATAGATGTGATTTCTCTGTAGTTAGCTTCTGTGGAATTAAATATCTGATTGGCGTTTGTTCATTCCTAAATATTTGTTGACTTCCCTGAAAGGACTGTACACAAATCAGATAGGCTGAGCTACATACTGGCACTGTTGACTACCTGCCTGTCACTGGCATGATACCTTTGAGGGAGTTGTCAGCAAGGCATGAGAGTATACAAATACATTGCAGGAGAAGGGTTATCATTTCTCAGTCAGATTTTATAGTATCAAAATGTCCTACCAGTTACCTCTGAAGTCATCCAAGAAGGGCACTTGTACATGCATGAGCCCAAATGTTGCTTATTTTTGCCCTGTTCATCATCCTGTATAGGGGTCCTGTCTCCTCAAAACTAGACAACTGAGGAGCTCCTCTTAGCTAAAAATGCCGGAAACTTAACTGCAGCCATCCAGCCAGTTACCAACAGGAAATGGTAATTGGCCTCCAGCATGCCCTCACTTCTCTTGTATACTTGCTTCCTTCCCACAGAAATGGCAAGTCACAAGCAGCTTGGCAATACAACTTGGATCCTTGCCTAAAACTGCAATGGGCCACCTGCTGGTGTTCTAGGTGGATCACTGTGGGCAAACTCATGCTACTTACTTGGAACAAACTTATAGCATGTTCAAAACTTGGCTGAGGACATCTTGTGTTTTAGTGCCCAGCTGCATTCAAGTCTGGGTGCTATCCCTGCAAGATGGTGCCAAATCCAAGCTATCAGTGGGAAGCTTGGCTAAACAGCTTAATGTATAGCTGTCTCATCCTACAGGGATGATTGATCAACCTTATCAAATACTAGAATATAGAAGGGAACATTCTGTAATTTCAGTGCCATGATTTGTTTGATTTCATAAATTTTAGGTATTGGAATATTTAAAGATATCCTCAAGAATGTATGTCTATTCTGCACCAGGTCCAGTATTTCTTGAGCATTTAGACTTGTTGAGCAAGGTTATGCCAAATTCCTGAGGCACAATATGCTTCCAGCAAGATTTCTGCTCCTAGTAGACATATTTGTGATAACCCCTTGGAATATGAATAATTGATACAAAGTATGGTTCTGAGGTTTTGATCTGTAATGATATCACTTCCAGCGGTGCTATTACTGTAATCCCCTCCAGAACAGTGAGAAGACATTTGGAGTGTGTGTTCAGTGCTCACAGGGTCGCTGTACATCCTCCTTCCATGTGACATGTGCCTATGCTGCAGGGGTTGTGTATGAGACCAGTGACTGGCCATTTCCTGTTTACAACACCTGTTTACGACACAGCCACAAGGAAAAAGAAAAGGTGAGATGTGTTTATTGTGGAAGTTGAAGAGCACTACTTCCATATTCATTCCTATGAAAATTTGATCAGCTGATGTGTATCTTGTACCCCTATTATGAATTGTTGACTTATTCCTCATACTTTCAAAAGCAGTCATTTTCTATTATCAGATATCTAAATTTTATGTGAGGATCAAATCATACAGAATGAATGTTTTAAATATGAAATATACTGAAGTGAAGTTTATTCTGACTTAGGGTGAGAGGAAGCTGACTGAGCTGAAGAAGGGAGACAGGGTTTATGCCAAACATAAAAACACACGCTACTATGTTGTGGATGTGCTAAAAGTTACCAACCAAGTGTTTTACTCTGTGGATTTTGATGATGGCTCTTTCAGCGACGATCTCTTTCCAGAGGATATTGATGTAGGCATTCAGATATTACACAAGATTATTTGACTAATGTTGATAGTTGTCATTGTATACCTGATGGTATGTTAATTCCAAAGCTCTTCTTGTATGTGTCTAAAAAGAACAACTATGTGACCATTTTAGTGCTACAAACATGAATTGAACACCTTGCAGATGTAATATGGCCATCACTTTACAATAATGTTTTATTAATTTTGCCTGACAAAAACGTTCAAATGTGTTGTTTTGAACAGCACTTTGATTTCGATTTATTTAGAATAGTTACTGCCCTTTGTTATTTTCATTATCGTGATCTTGTCCAGATATCTCCTCTGTCAGTTTTCAATTGATTTTTCTGAAACTTAAATCGGCTTAATTATCAAATGTCTTGTCATTAAGAGCAAAAACAGAGAAGAGAAAAGAAGGGGAAAGATCCAACTGTCAAAGAGCATATAACAATCAAACAATGTAGGTGCCAAGATCCCTCTGGGATCTCTTGTTTTAGACACTGTTACATTTTTAAAAAGAATATGATTGGTATTAACAGGACCACAGAGTAGAGCTTGGACCCCCAGCTATAGGAACACATGTTCAGATCAAATGGACAGATGGAGACCTATATGGTGCTACATTTCGCGGAGCCAAAACATTGGTGATGTACACAGTAAGTTCTAGCTGTAGCTGTACTTATCAGGAATTATTGTCACACAGGGAGTTCATACAAGTCCTTTACAATAGAATTTGTCACTTTTAATTCTTCTATTGATACACAACTTTTTACTTGTTTTATTACAAATTAATAGATGGATGTGCTCTCGGTTGCTCCTGTTTAAAAAATAAATGTCTTTCAGGTCGAGTTTGCAGATGGTAACCATAGAGTGTTCAAGAGGGAAGAAGTTTGGTCTATGGATGAAGACTTACCTAAACATATTAAGGCACGAACGGTAAGGATTTTAGAAAAATGTAGTGAAGATGTATATAAATCCCATAGTTACAAATGCAATACGTGGTTATTTCCTGAGATAGCCAAGTATCTATCAAAGTAAGTTACCTTCCACAATATTTGATATCTGAACAAAATGTTAAGAATGAGAATTTGTCTGGTTTAGATTCTGCTGTTAATTGATATGCCATTCACAGATATGTTGTAGTTCCATGTCTCTTAATGATGGCTGGTAACCATTAGATATAAAGGACAGCTAGTTGTTCAGTATCTGCATTTCAATGAACCAATTTTTTTTATGCATGTTTTTGTTATTCTTCAGTCTGAGGCAACAGAAAGAAAATACAGCATTTTCTACACTGAAGAGATAAAAGCAGAAGTGGAAACTGAGGGAAAGCGACCTAAAGCAAAGATCTCATATTCAAAGCTGAATGGATAAGCAATGTTGTACTTGATTCTTGTCTGTAGAGGAGGAGTTCAATACTATGCAACACAGAAAGAATTTGGTGTACAGCCTGCTTTTAATGTGGATCTTAAATCATCACATGAAAGTAACACAAACAACTTATTGATATGTCTAGTGGCAGCTTTGTGCAAAGTTTTCGGACAATTTTTAAGACTGGAATATTTGCAATATTTATTTTAAAGACAATGATACTACATGTATTGCCATATTTCATTGCTTGTATTAAATGTATTTGAATTGACTATTACCCCAAAAACGTGGTTGTGTTTTAGATTGTGACTCTGTGGTACAGTGAGGTCCAACACAAAGTACTAGCAGGAAGAAGTCAGAACCTTTGTAAATCACCCATCAAAGTTTTAGGCCATTTAAATAAGGGGATTCAAAAATGGTTTTAATATGGTATAATATATTTTGTGAACTGGTCACACATTTTAAATTCTATACTAATACAAAAGGAGTATTTAATAATTTTCTGATGAATGTTGGTCAGACTATTTATTTGTGTTAGGAGGCAGTCAGCTAATGTTCTCATAATTATCTATAATTCAAAATGGGAAATATATGGCCGTGTAAATTAATAAATTTTGCAAATGTAATAAACAGAACTACGGTCACTCCCAGCTCAGTCTGTGATAGTGTATATAGGACAAAAATCATGTGTTTTGACCTACTGTACACATTTTAACTTTTTACAGTTAATTTGGTTTTCTTTACAATTCTTAAATGGCATTAAATGACCTTTTGGTAAGATTTTCCAGTAAAACTGAAATTTTCCCAAACACTAACAGATTTACAAAGACTTAATGTGTTTAGAATGAAAGGTGCAGACCTTGGTACCACTAGATATACAGACATGCCATGATGTTTGCACGAGAATGATTTAATAAGATAAACATACTGATACCTTATGAAAGTTCTTTACAGATAATTATTTAATTTGTGCATCATTTTTGCATGGATTAAATTATTTCTAGAAAAAGAAAGCTTTTGTTATTCTTATGTGCCTGTGGAAAGTTTTGACATTAAGATCTCCCGCCACAGTTTTCTACCGATCTCTTTCAAACAGGAGAGGCTTATCATCTTGACATGAAGTTGTGCTTTCCTGACTGACCGTTTTATTCAACAGTATTTGGAAGAGATAGTGCCTCTTGTTGTTTTCATAATATAACTCTGTCCAGGATTAGTGTAGTTGATTGTTACTTCATGTCCAATTAAATACCGAGGCCATACATTGACATATCGGGCATGGGAAATGTAGGAAAGCCAGAGTTCTTGGAGAAAATCCACCACCCTGCAGTTAGTACTTGGCGACTGCCCCACAGAGACCCTGAACGTGCTACCCAGAGGTAAAGGGATAATGATAAAGACAATTAGATGTCCTAACCACTCAGCCACTGTGGCCACTTCTTGACCAGAGATCACTTCTCTCAGTCTTCGATAGATTTCAGACTTTGTAGGCTTAATTACAAGGACACAAAGTTGTGTTTTCCTGATTTGACTGTAGTTGGAAGAGTTACTACCCCTTGTTGTTGTCATAATGTTAATCTTGTCTGGAGATCTCCTTCTAAGCCGAGTTTTCAGTTTGAATCAACAGATTTAGCTGACCTGACCTGAAGGGCCGAGTGTGATAATGGCATACTGCAGCAGAAGTCACATCAGTCATCTTTTCCTACAAGTCACTACTAGTCATGAATGACCGAGTAGACTTTAACCAAATTTGATCAGAGTATCCTTTGTGAAATGGGACATAATTTTGTATAAAATGGTGGGTCTTGGACCCCTAGGGCTTGAGGGACAAGCAAATTTAGGGAATGCCTTAAAATCCTTTATCAACTGGAGGAGGAATTTGTCCATATTTGGTGTAAAGCCATTCTTAGTCGGCATTCTTACAAATTTTTTTTTGAAGTATTTGCTCTTTTTTTTTTTAACCCTATTTGGCCCTGTCCCTCCTGCTCAATTTGTGGGAGACCCACTGTTTGTACATAGATATTTGTGTTAATGTTTTCAATGGAAGTCTAGGCATAGAGTGATTAGGTCCAATGGGGAAATATGTTTAAACCTGTAAAATTCCTTTTCCTATACATTTGGTCAAATAAAGCCAGCGAAGCGATACAGGCCCTGTGGACCACTTGTTTATAAATCATTTATAATCATACAAAACCTCATTCTGGAATTGGACAGTTATTAAGTAATTATATCTTAGTTTAGTGTGACAAACATTTTTTTATACAATAAGAGAGCAAGTAATAAAGGTAATGTAATGATTCTGTTTTTTATTACAAAAAGTGTAGCAGTCGCAACTCTTCTGAGAATTTGAAAAAAATTACGTATTAAGTTTTTTTTGATGATTTTTTGAAAAATTTCTTGTTTTTTCTGAATAATCAACAATTTCAGTTATTTTCGCGGCAACCTTTTTAAAAATAAATTTTGTCTTTCATTGCAATGAAAGGGTGTGATACTTGGACATAAAGTTTTTCATTTGATTCAACAAACTTTCAACTGCATAGCAATCAAAAAATGAAGATGTTCCAAAAGTGCAGTACATCCTTTATTTGATAATCTGCTAGTTAAAATCAACCCATGACTTGCAGGGTTATACTTGAGAGAAAAACTTCAGCAACCAGAAAATGTTAAATCGTTGACCATTAACTACACTGTCAAGTCAAGAAAAGCAAATATTTCCTCTTGGGTCCTAAAAATCTGAGAAAATGGTCCACCAAATGGGAGTTAATGAATTTTAAATTTTCACTTAAGTAAAACCGTAAAGATCATCTATACATTGACCTGAATTGCATGGTATTCTCGGAAATGGTGTGTTACACAACTGTCCATTGACTTTTAAGTCAGTAATTCATTACCTAGCACCAACCATGTACATGTACACAATTTCAACCCTTTAGTTACAAAAATCAGTAACGTCTAGCAACTTTAGAATAATGCCAAACCATACAACAGTAAAAGATGATCTACTTGAAAATACCAGTAACCTTGCTAGGATGGAGTTACATACCTGTTACGATAATATCAACATATATATATACCCAAAGATGCTTCAGACACAATTTTTAATAATCCCGTTGTTCCTGCTGGAAAAGTAGAATTTTACAGAATTCACTCAATTTCCTCTATTGGGTGCTGTCCCTCCAGCACTGGTGGCTATGACCAATTGTTTATTGGTCAATAAACCAATAACTCCCCTTCAACCAAGAATGCTTAAGACCATTTTTTTGAAAAATCAAATCATTCAATCAAACAGGAGAAGTATTTTACAGAATTTGCTCCATTTTCCTTACAGGGCCCTGCCCCTGAGGGGATGAGACCCAATATGTATGCTTACTCAACACTGAATTGAATTAGGCCTTTGTTCTCAACAGAGGAGATGATCCACTATGAAGGCAATGCAGTTGATTGTCAAATGCCATCATTTTCAATACTTCAGTAACAAAATAGGTAAAAAAAACCCAGACGACAATGAATATATTTACATGCTTTATTCAGAGTTTAACTTTTAACAGTAGAAAATGCATTTTTGATGTACTTAGGTACATGTAAAATACATGTGTAGCTCTTCACTGTACGACCTACAGCCAATCTTGTACAACAAGCAGACCAATTATCAAGCTTCAGTTAAGCCTTAGCAGGTCTTAGTTAGTTAGGAAACGGTTAATTGGTTCAATGATAAAGAGAGGTATTGAGCACAGTGAGGAGTCACACATGTATACTACACGAGTACATCTATGAATGGTTAAAGCTACCATTGTAGCAATGACTTGTCCCTGGTGTAGAACAGTCGCCTGTCTCACTCTCTAACACTCACTCATGTCTCGCCCACCACAAACCCTACAATATATAAGTACTGACAACGTGAAACAAAATAGTACATTCTGTATAACAAAATATCCCAGTACTTTTCCCTAGATATCACTTGTTATTGACAATCTTACTACTGAAAACTAAAGCAATTGTTTGTACTGGCTGATTAGAAAAACATTACAGATCATGTATGCTGCAAATCACCATGTTCTAAGGTCATTTAAAATCCCATAATTGAAGATTTCAATAAAATGCTTGAATTATTGAAAACTTCTGCTAATTTTTCCATAACGCTTTCCAACTGAAATAAAAACACCTCAGTATTGGAATTTCCTGAAAGTTCACAGAATCCTAATAGTAACATGGAGTCACCTGGTACACCAAAAAACCACATGATATACAGTATACTGATAGTCTATAGTAACGAAAATAATGGAATGAACAATTTTGGCAAAAAAGTCATCAAATATTTACTGGAAAACACTGGTCCACTAAGAAAGAATACACAAGTAATGATAGAATATGTATGCAAATTTACAGAAAAGCTAAATGATTGGTAAGGGAGATAATACAGCTAGATATCTAAATCCAGCTCCAGTATAGCCTAACAGAACGCAAAACCATAAACCAAGATGGTATAATTCAGAGTGTCGGAGTGCTTATGTTACAACAAGTGCCAGGGGCCAACACACAAACTGTAACTCCTAGTTGTGAGTGTAATACAATGATATCGGTATCATGAATAACTGCTAAAAAGCAATATATTTGTGTTAAGTATCAGATCAATACACCTGCTCAGACTTTTTTTTTATATTATTTCCAGACACTTGAAATGGTCCAAGCAGTGTAACAATAATGCAGGTCACCTATATCAAGGCAATCATTAGTTGTTTCATATCAATATTACGTTCAAAGACAAATGATATGCTACAAATATTTTTTTTTTCTTTCCTTGCAATAGGAAACTTTTTTTTTAACATAGAAGAAGGTGAAATAAGTTTTCTTAAGTAAGAATGAGAGAGAATTAATTTTACTTTCTCTCTATACTAACATCAGATTTAAAAATAAATATACATTGTCAATTTGTATGTTTGTAAAATATGTATCAGGGAAAAATTCAAGCATATTTATACTTCACACATTCTTTACATTCCTGCATTCAGCACATTCTACACTGGTAGCAAATTTCATTGCAAAGAAAGCCAAATTTAAAATCATCTTTTTCCTCATCATACAAAAGATAGATAAACATATTTATGCTTTAAAAATTATGTTTGTAATTTTACAAATTCAGCATTTTTATATATATATATATATATATATATTTATATGTGTGTGAGTGTGGTGTATATATACACTTGTTATAAAAATTAAATAACACATCATTGACGTTAGCAAAAATACACACAACATGTTACAACAGTTAAAATTACAATCATACATCCCAAACATTCACACATCTTTCTCACAGTCACATAGTGTGTGTGTTCCTCTGTTTAGCTTCAGAGAGAAATATATTAATCCTCTCTGTCTTGTATTAGAGCAACAAAATCAAGCTGTGAACCTGACTTGTTACTAGTTTTAAAATCATACTTAATCCAATGAGCATAAAGGTTAGCTATTCAACCCTGAAGGACATGTAACAACAGATTTCATTGGCTACACAGCTGCAGACTTCATCATCTTGTGGTAGTTATGTGCCTTTTTTGAGTGCACTACTTAGTGAAGAAACAAAGCCCTGTATATCAACAGAAACTGGGCAGTAATACTAGTACAGATGTCAACATCATTTCCATTCAATACTTCTCATATTTATCAGTGTTTTCTAACATATCAGAGGATTTTTAGATTATGGAAAACTCTCCATTTTCTTTTCATTTAAAATCATATTTAGTATAATGCCCGTATCTGTTTTTGACATGATTCTGTCTTTCATTCTTACCAAACGACTTTTGCTGTGTTAGTGTCTTTCTAAATTTCAGGAACAACCATCAAAGATAAAACATTTTGAAAAAAACCCAACATGTTTTCAATTGTTAAAAAATAAAACTGAAAAAGAAAAAAAAATTATGATGAAATACATGTACTGTAAATGGCCTTTTTCCGAATACACATACTGAAACCATTGTTGAGACACGTACATGTACCGATACTACTGTTTAGACACGTACATGTACCGATACTACTGTTTAAATGTTGTGATACATATATCAATTCTAATGTTTAGGCCTTGTGGATCCATACCGACTAAAGCTTTCTTTCTCTCCTCAAAATATATCCACACATAACAGCTATCTTTTAAGTACCAATAATTAAGAAAAGAAATCTGGAGGTACTTTTAATGAAAAGTTTATCACTGAATGTAAAAACTCTTCCCTTATCCACTGCTCCAAAACCACTTCAGACTGAATGTCACACTGACAAGTAGTTAAGTCTCCATTCTTGTTCAGAGAATTTCATCGGAGCGATTTTCAAATGATACTTGCAAGATCCTGATAAATTATTACATCTCAGGAAAAGCATTTTTTAAAAACATTAGGACAGAATCTTTGTATTACATGTACGTTTAATCGGTTACTACTTAATAATTTGGTAATTTGCATATAGTGACAAATAGTCACACAGGTAAACAAAATCTTTGACAATAAAAACATTCTCCAGCCACTCTCACTTAAACCTGCATTTCACTCTGACTGGAGGTGATACTAAATTTCCCTACATGGATCAGCTGACTAAGAATTGGTATAGATAGATTTGGTTGAACATTATAACACTAAAATACTTTCATTCACTTACATAAAATCAGTCTTTTTCTACAAAAGGAAGTAAAATTCTTTGGTCAAAAACTAACTGAAATTAATTTGATATATTAACAAAATGTTCACCCTCCTGGAGTTAGGGATCTAAACTTGTTGGTGTGAATGACTGTTTCTCTTACTCTGCTGGCCTTCTTATGCTTGGCATTGCTTTACTGTAATATTCTGGGGTAACTGACAAGGGTAAGAGAAAAAGATGTTCTGTTTTCTATCTGAGCTGAATTCCACAATCTGAATTAAAGGTTTTAATTTTACAATACTAAGCTGTATGAGATTTACCTGTCTCCAGAATAGGATATACCATTTAAGGGTTATCATATCTACTATATCCAGCAAATGGTAAAAGTCAGCAATTTTGTCAAGACCAAACGAATCAATATTTATCATATATTTACCTACTAGGACACCTGTAGGGCTAACATTGTATCAGATCTGACTGTACAGCTAGGACACCTGTAGGGCTAACATTGTATCAGATCTGAATGTACAGCTAGGACACCTGTAGGGCTAACACTGTATCAAATCTGACGGTACAGCTAGGACACCTGTAGGGCTAACATTGTATCAGATCTGACTGTACAGCTAGGACACCTGTAGGGCTAACATTGTATCAGATCTGACAGTACAGCTAGGACACCTGTAGGGCTAACATTGTATCAGATCTGACTGTACAGCTAGGACACCTGTAGGGCTAACATTGTATCAGATCTGACGGTACAGCTAGGACACCTGTAGGGCTAACATTGTATCAGATCTGACGGTACAGCTAGGACACCTGTAGGGCTACAACTGAGAAATGAAGGGCTTGTAGTTGTATGATAAATATCATTCTTATTGTAAACATTATTAAAATTTTGACAGAGTTAATGTACACCTCTATATTACAGAGATAATGTACACCTCTATATTACAGAGATAATGTACACCTCTATATTACAGAGATAATGTACACCTGTATATTACAGAGATAATGTACACCTCTATATTACAGAGATAATGTACACCTCTATATTACAGAGATAATGTACACCTGTATATTACAGAGATAATGTACACCTCTATATCTATATTACAGAGATAATGTACACCTCTATATTACAATAAGTGTACACCTCTATATTACAGAGATAATGTACACCTCTATATTACAGAGATAATGTACACCTCTATATTACAGAGATAATGTACACCTCTATATTACAGAGATAATGTACACCTCTATATTACAGAGATAATGTACACCTCTATATTACAGAGATAATGTACACCTCTATATTACAGAGATAATGTACACCTCTATATTACAGATAGTGTACACCTGTATATTACAGAGATAATGTACACCTGTATATTACAGAGATAATGTACACCTCTATATTACAGAGATAATGTACACCTCTATATTACACTAAGTGTACACCACTATATGACAGAGATAATGTACACCTCTATATTACAGAGATAATGTACACCTCTATATTACAGAGATAATGATAATGTACACCTCTATATTACAGAGATAATGTACACCTCTATATTACACACCTCTATATTACAGAGATAATGTACACCTCTATATTACAGAGATAATGTACACCTCTATATTACAGAGATAATGTACACCTCTATATTACAGAGATAATGTACACCTGTATATTACAGAGATAATGTACACCTCTATATTACAGAGATAATGTACACCTCTATATTACAGAGATAATGTACACCTCTATATTACAATAAGTGTACACCTGTATATTACAGAGATAATGTACACCTGTATATTACAGAGATAATGTACACCTCTATATTACAGAGATAATGTACACCTCTATATTACAGAGATAATGTACACCTCTATATTACAGAGATAATGTACACCTCTATATTACAGTATGTACACCTCTATATTACAGAGATAATGTACACCTCTATATTACAGAGATATTACACCTCTATATTACAGATAATGTACACCTCTATATTACAGAGATATATTACAGAGATAATGTACACCTCTATATTACAGAGATAATGTACACCTCTATATTACAGAGATAATGTACACCTCTATATTACAGAGATAATGTACACCTCTATATTACAGAGATAATGTACACCTCTATATTACAATAAGTGTACACCTCTATATTACAGAGATAATGTACACCTCTATATTACAGAGATAATGTACACCTCTATATTACAGAGATAATGTACACCTCTATATTACAGAGATAATGTACACCTGTATATTACAGAGATAATGTACACCTCTATATTACAGAGATAATGTACACCTCTATATTACAGAGATAACGTACACCTCTATATTACAATCAGTGTACACCTCTATATTATATGTGTCAACCTTTAATGGTAAATCTCCAGAACACTACCTTACAAGGAACAATCAAACATCATTAGTGTGCATATCTTGGATTCCCAAAACAAAATCAACAAAATACCAATAATGATCACCACAAAAATAATATAACTGTTTTACTTAGATGTGGTATTCAAGCGCCATCATTACACACATCATCTCACATTCATTCATTCATATCTCTGCAATAAGCTTGCTTGCATCTTGTGGAGTTTTCCAGTTCTCCACTGGAGGCACCAGAACATATCAAATGTCAGCATCAATAAAAATAAAGTCTTATTTGTGTAATGGTATGTTTCAAGTCCCTGATAATCTGCAACATTCCAGTTTCACTGGGAAGCTCAGCCAATCAGAACACAGCATTTGATCAACACAGCCAATCAGATGGCTGTGATTTCTGTCCCGATCTGCTGTTGACTCTCTGCAGGCCTATATCACATAGGTGTTTGTTAAGCAAATAATGTAGATTTGTTCTCAAGGCCTGTGAAACCTGTGATGAAAAAATTTGAACATATTCATTAATTATACATCATGATTATTCATTCTTATAACTTCCCACTTCACACGGTCTTACCTGATCCTATACTTATCAAAATACTTATTAATTAATTGATTTTACTTTGCTCACATTTGCTTTTAAACTTTTTAAATTCAGAATTTCGCCTAAGAAATGGCAATAACAACCTTAAACAGGTCTTAGCCATGCGATAACAAACTATCACTGTCAAAATTCAAGATGGCCAATGATCAGCCATATTGTTTTTTCCAATCAATCCCGAAATAAACTGTGCTCAACTAAAAGAGAAGCCTATATATAAATTCTGTGAATGATCCATTCAGTCCTTCTCCAGAAACAATGATATTGTTTAAGGCAGATTGACAACTGATGAAGAACTGTCTGAAAATCCATCACCTGATGATGTTGGGATAAAAAGCCATATTGATTTTGGTATTCAACTCACCTGGTTAAATGTCGACTGTCTTCATGGACAGCCATTTCTTTACTTTTGAATTCATTCAACTCTTTTCTTATTGCAGCCTGAAAATCAAAATCATAACTAAATTAAATAATCAGGCACCAAGCAGGATAAATTTTCTGATAAGTATAATCATGTAGAGGGAGAGAGTCAGTAGATGATAGAGAAATTTAGGTAGCTAGAACAAAGAATCCTGATGACTACAATGGAATGTTAATGGTGATGGAACACACTACCCACCATACACTCTACTCAGTAGTTGTAAATTCTACAGGATGCAATAACCTCTAAAACAAAGGTCAAAATCCTCCTCCAACACATTCAATATTGAAGATAAACCATCCTAGCCAATAGAACTATTTCAAATATTGTCTCTTACTCGGACTTGGAGACCTAATCAGATGAACGGAAGGGTTGTCTGACCACATATAGAAGATTCTTAAGTGATAGTGACTTTAACCCATCAGTGGCCTTGACCTAACAACCTTGAAACTCAAACTTGTTTAGTATCTTGTGGTCATTTGTAAACATGTGATATTTGATCAAAATCCTTTCAAAAAAGCTGCTTAAATGCTGACAATTTTTTAACTAATAGTAAAAGTGACCTTGATTCAACAAACTGAAACTCCAATTTGTTCAAGATATTATGATAATTTGTAAGTGTGTGAGGTTTGATCAAAATCCTGAAAGGCCCCCTCTGGGATTTAAAACACAGACACTGGATGAAAGGGAAATTTTAGTAACCTTTGGGGACTAAAACAAAGACAATGGATGGAGGGACAACAATGGTCGCCTCTGGGGACTAAAACACAGACAATGGATGGAGGGACAACAACGGTCCCCTCTGGGGACTAAAACACAGACAATGGATGGAGGGACAACAATGGCCCCCTCTGGGAACTAAAACACAGACAATGGATGGAAGGACAACAATGGTCCCCTCTGGGAACTAAAACACAGACAATGGATGGAGGGACAACAATGGTCCCCTCTGGGAACTAAAACACAGACAATGGATGGTGGGACAACAATGGTCCCCTCTGGGGACTAAAACACAGACAATGGATGGAGGGACAATAATGGTCCCCTCTGGGGACTACAACACAGACAATGGATGGAGGGACAACAATGGCCCCCTCTGGGAACTAAAACACAGACAATGGATGGAGGGACAACAATGGTCCCCTCTGGGAACTAAAACACAGACAATGGATGGAGGGACAACAATGGTCGCCTCTGGGGACTAAAACACAGACAATGGATGGAGGGACAACAATGGTCCCCTCTGGGAACTAAAACACAGACAATGGATGGAAGGACAACAATGTCTCCTCTGGGAACTAAAACACAGACAATGGATGGAGGGACAACAATGGTCACATGGTTTTTTTGACCAGGTAAGTTAATATGACAAGGGGGTCAACATCTTCATATTCAAAGTCAAGTGTGGGGTTATTACAGAACAATGAAATTACCATGCATGAACTTAATTGCCTTGTAAATATGGTCATAAAATCTATGACCTTGAAATAGCTTCATAGTTGACCTTACCTTATCTTTAGGAGTGAGGCGTGTCCAAGGCTTGTCGCCGCGACGGTCATACTCATTGGCGTCTGTCCACTCCACATAGTCACTAAATTTGATAATTTTCTTCTCCTTCAGCTCGTCTATAGTAGGTCTGAAGCTGAGCTATATAAAGGAAAGAAACAGTAGTGACTGAGAAAGGTATTTTAGTGTTGTATTGTATCTCTATAAAGTATTCTACAACCCACCATAGAAATAGTTGTATATCCCTACAACCCACCATAAAAATAGTTGTATATCTACAACCCACCATAGAAATAGTTGTATATCAACAACCTACCATAGAAATAGTTGTATATCCCTACAACCCACCATAGAAATAGTTGTATATCCCTACAACCCACCATAGAAATAGTTGTATATCTACAACCCACCATAGAAATAGTTGTATATCTCTACAACCCACCATAGAAATAATTGTATATCAACAACCCACCATAGAAATAGTTGTATATCCCTACAACCAACCATAGAAATAGTTGTATATCCCTACAACCCACCATAGAAATAGTTGTATATCTCTATAACCCACCATAGAAATAGTTGTATATCTCTACAACCCACCATAAAAATAGTTGTATATCCCTACAACCAACCATAGAAATAGTTGTATATCCCTACAACCCACCATAGAAATAGTTGTATATCCCTATAACCCACCATAGAAATAGTTTTATATCCCTACAACCCACCATAGAAATAGTTTTATATCTCTATGACCCACCATAGAAATAGTAGTATATTTCTACAACCCACCATAGAAATAGTTGTATATCTCTACAACCAACCATAGAAATAGTTGTATATTCCTACAACCTACCATAGAAATAGTTTTATATCTCTATGACCCACCATAGAAATAGTTGTATATCTCTACAACCAACCATAGAAATAGTTGTATATAACAAGACTTATCTGTAAATAGTCCAAATAGTCATATAGAAAATAAGTGTATTAGTTTTTGAAAAGTTCTTTGATTAGAAAGAAAAACGACACTTTAACAAACACCTTAATAATATGAAAAAAAAAATTAGAACTGTTGATATCAAACTTTACCGGAGCTGAAGTAACAAATGAGGTCTGTTTAAACACATTTGTATTGATAAACATAAAAACATGCTTACTTTTCTGATCAGATATTTCTTTTTCTCTTCCTTTTCCCGGATAGCATCATCTGAGGACTGGTCTATCAAATAAAATGTGATATAAGTTTTTAGTTGTTCTAGACTATTAACACACTCTGTAAGTATTCTGTGAGACAGAGTTAATCGGTTCCTAAAATTCTTCACTGATTTCTCAATCAATTGCTTCTCTGTTTTATCTCTGATTGTCATAGATCTGAACATAATCTTCATCTCTTCTCCCCAAAACAACACATTCCTCAATGTGACACAGATCTAACACACATTTCTTAAATTCTTGTTTCTGACGTGCCTTAATATCTCCTCACATGATAGTCTAATGGCTGTGTAATCTGTGTTCACTCTCGTTGTAAAACCACCATGGTTATTTCTGTTCTAGTGAACAAGGAGGGGCTAATTAGTTGAGCTATTGTTCTACAGGCTGACAGTGACAGTAAATACATATTCATTAACCAGCTAACATCCAACACATCTGTGACACACAGTTGGCCCAGTTACCAAGGCAACCTAATGGTGAAATCAGCTGACTGAATTATAAATGAATAGAATTAGTCATCAGTTGACCCAGTGTTGGACTACCTGTGTAAGAGCGATGTTGTTCATTATCCTGAGTGTGTAATCAATATTTATTGATCTAGAACTATCCCCAACACTATAACAACACAACTTTGAAGATAATCACAGAAGTATTGTAAATTAATTGTTCAGCATTTTAGTAGGAATACCATGGCCTCTCAAACCTCATTTTGCGTGTGAAACCTTTTTGTGAGTATAATATAGATAAAATGACCCAGTAATGATTTCCTTTATATCTATTATAAATAAATAAAACCATAGATAGTTTTCTGGTAACAGTTAATTGTATTAATGTTTTGATTAAAAACATTTATAAAACTTTCAATAGGAGGTGCTTTTGGAGTTGGGTATTACAATATAAAACCTGATGTAACCACACAATCAATACCAGTCCATAATGACAAAGTTTAGTAACGTCACAGAAACTGAGTGGCCCGTTGTCACATCTTTTGTTCAAATCAATAAAATCTACAGTTATTTAATTTACCTAGCTCTGCTATTGAATCAAATGGTTAATCCATCTTATTACCATTATGGTAACACACACAACACACCAAAAACTTACAGCACACACTGTGCCTACATTGTCCACAAACATACATGATACAGTACCTAGCACACAAAAGTCTCATTAGATCACATACTTTGTCACAGTTTGGTAAAAACGGTTTATTAATATTACAAATTGAAAATTAAATGAAAAATTTGAGAAGTTATGACTAAATAGTGAGCATAGGTGTCAAATATTGATCAGTGAATATAACAATCAATTTTGACAGTCACTGAAATACAACCATGTGTTAATAAGTCTCCCTAGAGTATAGTTTCACATGTGAGAGTGGTGAGTGATGAGTCCCTGCAACAACAAAAGGCCAAGAGGGCCTGAATCGCTCACCTGGATATCTAAGTCAAAAATGCAAAACTTTTCTTTAGAAGGAAAATATTTTGGGGTTTAGGGTCTGAACTGTCTCTCTAGTAAAGGGTTTGGGGTCTGAACTGTCTCTCTGGTAAAGCATTGGTGGTCTGAACTGTCTCTCTGGTAAAGCATTGGTGGTCTAAACTGTCTCTCTGGTAAAGGGTTTGGGGTCTGAACAGTCTCTCTGATAAAGGATTTGGAGTCTGAACAGTCTCTCTGGTAAAGAGTTTGGGGTCTGAACTGTCTCTCTGGTAAAGGGTTGGAGGTCTGAACTGTCTCTCTGGTAAAGGGTTTAGGGTCTGAATTGTCTCTCTGGTTAAGGGTTTGGGGGTCTGAACAATCTCTCTGGTAAAGGGTTTGGGGTCTGAATTGTCTCTCTGGTAAAGGGTTGGAGGTCTGAACTGTCTCTCTGATAAAGGGTTTAGGGTCTGAACAGTCTCTCTGGTTAAGGGTTTGGGGGTCTGAACAGTCTCTCTGGTAAAGGGTTTAGGGTCTGAATTGTCTCTCTGGTTAAGGATTGGGGGTCTAAACTGTCTCTTTGGTAAAGGATTGGGGGTCTAAACTGTCTCTCTGGTAAAGTGTTGGGGGTCTGAACTGTCTCTCTGGTAAAGTGCTGGGGGTCTGAATTGTCTCTCTGGTAAAGGATTGGGGGTCTAAACAGTCTCTCTGGTAAAGGGTTTGGGGTCTGAATTGTCTCTCTGGTAAAGGATTGGGGGTCTGAACAGTCTCTCTGGTAAAGGATTGGGGGTCTGAACAGTCTCTCTGGTAAAGGATTGGGGGTCTAAACTGTCTCTTTGGTAAAGGATTGGGGGTCTAAACTGTCTCTTTGGTTAAGGGTTGGGGGGGGGGTCTGAACAGTCTCTCTGGTAAAGGATTTGAAGTCTGAACAGTCTCTTTGGTAAAGGATTTGGAGTCTGAACAGTCTCTCTGGTAAAGGATTGGGGGTCTAAACTGTCTCTTTGGTAAAGGGTTGGGGGGTCTGAACTGTCTCTCTTGAAAAGGGTTTGGGGTCTTAACTGTCTCCTGGTAAAGTTTTGGGTTCTGAACTGTCTCTGGTAAATGGTTTGTGGTCTGAACTGTCTCTCTGGTAAAGGGTTGGGGGTCTGAACTGTCTCTCTGGTAAAGTGTTGGGGGTCTGAACTGTCTCTCTGGTAAAGGGTTGGGGGTCTGAACTGTCTCTCTGGTATAAGGTTGGTGGTCTAAACTGTCTCTCTGGTAAAGTGTCGGGGGTCTGAACTGTCTCTCTGGTATAAGGTTGGTGGTCTAAACTGTCTCTCTGGTAAAGTGTTGGGGGTCTGAACTGTCTCTCTGGTATAAGGTTGGTGGTCTAAACTGTCTCTCTGGTAAAGTGTTGGGGGTCTGAACTGTCTCTCTGGTAAAGTGTCGGGGGTCTGAACTGTCTCTCTGGTATAAGGTTGGTGGTCTAAACTGTCTCTCTGGTAAAGTGTTGGGGGTCTGAACAGTCTCTCTGGTAAAGCGTTAGGGGTCTGAAATGTCTCTCTGGTATAGGGTTGGTGGTCTGAACTGTCTCTCTGGTAAAGTGTTGGGGGTTTGAACTGTCTCTCTGGTAAAGGGTTTGGGGTCAAAACTGTCTCTCTGGTAAAGGGTTGGGGGTCTGAACTGTCCCTGATATAGGGTTGGGTTCTGAACTGTCACCATGGTTATAGACCAGTACATTCATATCTATAAAATATTGAATGGCCATAACCTTTAAATTTTGATAAAGTTCCATCCAGCAGCTCAAAAAAAGTCATTCAAGTTGTGATTCAAGGATGAAAGTGTGGGCTTGACTCTTGGCAAAATCCTAGTAGTACACCTGAACATGTTATGATCTCTTTATAGCCTTCCATTACATAATGGTCAAAACATAGAGTCTTCAACTCAACATCAGAGTGCATTGTGCGTTACATAAGGTATATGAAGTTATGAAAGATTTGAAGAAAAGGGACTTGTACCTTTGGTGTAACTTCTGTTCGTCCACATATTTACAGTACTGTTGTGTGTCAAATTCTATAATTCATCTAATTACACTCCTCATATTACTTCATCCTTCACTGTGATAATCATCAAATTTTACTTACTGTGTAAAATATTTCTTTGAAGTAGCTCATCCTGGGTAGGCCGTAAGCTCAGTCGCCTAGCAACAGAAAACAGGCAATTAATCAATTGCTTTGATGAATAATGACCATCACCACAGATCCTCTAGTTGATCTGTTTAGGGTTCAGTTCCTTACTTAAACAATACAGGAATTACTAGGACATCTGTGTAGTTGTCTACATACTTCAGCCAACCAGGTGGCCATCACCAGGACAAAGGTATGAGTGTGGTACCAACAGTATACGTAATGATCAGATACATAACATCATAACAAAATAAACCATTAATTTTCGTGGGGGAATTTATTTTCAGGGATTTCATGGTTGCTCTTAATCCACAGATTCATATGTCCGCAAACTTCTGAAATAAAAGTATGTAGATAAATTCAGCTTTATTTATCCATGAAACAGGTTTTGTTTTTGAAAAGCCACAAAAATTAAACCCCTTGAAAATATGATGATAATAACTACAGTAAAATTCCAAACATGTTGTGGGTATTAATGATACTAAGTAGAGTTGCTGGAAGCTCATCATTAACAACAATGTCTGCTAAAGTTAACAGCCTAAAATGTTTGGTAAGTTATTACAAATGTCCCTTCTGTCATACTATACACAGCACAGTATATAGGATGGGTTATACTATATACAACACAGTACATAGGGTTGGTTATACTATACACAGCACAGTATATAGGATGGGTTATACTATATACAACACAGTACATAGGGTTGGTTATACTATACACAGCACAGTATATAGGATGGGTTATACTATACACAACACAGTATATATGATGGGTCATACTATACACAACACAGTATATAGGATGGGTTATACTATACACAACACAGTATATAGGATGGGTTATACTATATACAACACAGTATATAGGATTGGTTATACTATACACAACACAGTATATAGGATGGGTTATACTATATACAACACAGTATATAGGATGGGTCATACTATACACAACACAGTATATAGGGTTGGTTATACTATACACAACACAGTATATAGGGTTGGTTATACTATACACAACACAGTATATAGGATGGGTTATACTATACACAACACAGTATATAGGATGGGTCATACTATACACAACACAGTATATAGGGTTGGTTATACTATACACAACACAGTATATAGGGTTGGTTATACTATACACAGCACAGTATATAGGATGGGTTATACTATATACAACACAGTACATAGGGTTGGTTATACTATACACAGCACAGTATATAGGATGGGTTATACTATATACAACACAGTACATAGATGGGTCATACTATACACAACACAGTATATAGGATGGGTTATACTATACACAACACAGTATATAGGATGGGTTATACTCTACACAACACAGTATATAGGATTGGTTATACTATACACAACACAGTATATAGGATGGGTTATACTATATACAACACAGTATATAGGATGGGTCATACTATACACAACACAGTATATAGGGTTGGTTATACTATACACAACACAGTATATAGGGTTGGTTATACTATACACAACACAGTATATAGGATGGGTTATACTATATATAGGATTGGTTATACACAACACAGTATATAGGATGGGTCATACTATACACAACACAGTATATAGGGTTGGTTATACTATACACAACACAGTATATAGGGTTGGTTATACTATACACAACACAGTATATAGGATGGGTTATACTATACACAACACAGTATATAGGATGGGTACTATACACAACACAGTATATAGGGTATACTATACACAACACAGTATATAGGATATACTATACACAACACAGTATATAGGATGGGTTATACTATACACAACACAGTATATAGGATGGGTTATACTATACACAACACAGTATATAGGATTGGTTATACTATACACAACACAGTACATAGGGCTGGTTATACTATACACAACACAGTATATAGGATTGGTTATACTATACACAACACAGTATATAGGATGGGTTATACTATATACAACACAGTACATAGGATGGGTTATACTATACACAACACAGTACATAGGATGGGTTATACTATACACAACACAGTACTATAGTACATAGGATGGGTTATACTGTACACAACACAGTATATAGGATGGGTCATACTATACACAACACAGTATATAGGGTGGGTTATACTATACACAACACAGTATATAGTATTGGTTATACTATACACAGCACAGTATATAGGATTGGTCATACTATATACAACACAGTATATAGGATGGGTTATACTATACACAACACAGTATATAGGGTTGGTTATACTATACACAACACAGTATATAGGATGGGTTATACTATACACAACACAGTATATAGGATGGGTTATACTATACACAACACAGTATATAGGATGGGTTATACTATACACAACACAGTATATAGGATGGGTTACTATACAACACAGTATATAGGGTTGGTTATACTATACACAACACAGTATATAGGATGGGTCATACTATACACAACACAGTATATAGGGTTGGTTATACTATACACAACACAGTATATAGGATGGGTTATACTATATACAACACAGTACATAGGATGGGTTATACTATACACAACACAGTATATAGGATGGGTCATACTATACACAACAGTGTATATAGGGTTGGTTATACTATACACAACACAGTATATAGGATGGGTTATACTATACACAATACAGTATATAGGATTGGTTATACTATACACAGCACAGTATATAGGATTGGTCATACTATATACAACACAGTATATAGGATGGGTTATACTATACACAACACAGTATATAGGATGGGTTATACTATATACAACACAGTATATAGGATTGGTTATACTATACACAACACAGTATATAGGATGGGTTATACTATATACAACACAGTACATAGGATGGGTTATACTATACACAACACAGTATATAGGATGGGTCATACTATATACAACACAGTACATAGGATGGGTTATACTATACACAACACAGTATATAGGATGGGTTATACTATATACAACACAGTACATAGGATGGGTTATACTATACACAACACAGTATATAGGATGGGTTATACTATATACAACACAGTACATAGGATGGGTTATACTATACACAACACAGTATATAGGATGGGTTATACTATATACAACACAGTACATAGGATGGGTTATACTATACACAACACAGTATATAGGATGGGTCATACTATACACAACACAGTATATAGGGTTGGTTATACTATACACAACACAGTATATAGGATGGGTCATACTATACACAACACAGTATATAGGATGGGTCATACTATACACAACACAGTATATAGGATGGGTTATACTATATACAACACAGTACATAGGATGGGTTATACTATACACAACACAGTATATAGGATGGGTCATACTATACACAACACAGTATATAGGGTTGGTTATACTATACACAACACAGTACATAGGATGGGTTATACTATACACAACACAGTATATAGGATGGGTCATACTATACACAACACAGTATATAGGGTTGGTTATACTATACACAACACAGTATATAGGATTGGTCATACTATACACAACACAGTATATAGGATGGGTTATACTATACACAACACAGTATATAGGATGGGTTATACTATATACAACACAGTATATAGGATTGGTTATACTATACACAACACAGTATATAGGATTGGTTATACTATACACAGCACAGTACATAGGATGGGTCATACTATACACAACACAGTATATAGGATTGGTTATACTATACACAGCACAGTACATAGGATGGGTCATACTATACACAGCACAGTACATAGGATGGGTTATACTATACACAGCACAGTACATAGGATGGGTCATACTATACACAGCACAGTACATAGGATGGGTTATACTATACACAGCACAGTACATAGGATGGGTCATACTATACACAACACAGTATATAGGATTGGTTATACTATACACAGCACAGTACATAGGATGGGTTATACTATATACAACACAGTACATAGGATGGGTTATACTATACACAACACAGTATATAGGATGGGTCATACTATACACAACACAGTATATAGGGTTGGTTATACTATACACAACACAGTATATAGGATGGGTTATACTATATACAACACAGTACATAGGATGGGTTATACTATACACAACACAGTACATAGGATGGGTCATACTATACACAACACAGTATATAGGGTTGGTTATACTATACACAACACAGTATATAGGATGGGTTATACTATACACAACACAGTATATAGGATTGGTTATACTATACACAGCACAGTATATAGGATTGGTCATACTATATACAACACAGTATATAGGATGGGTTATACTATACACAACACAGTATATAGGATGGGTTATACTATATACAACACAGTATATAGGATTGGTTATACTATACACAACACAGTATATAGGATGGGTTATACTATAAACAACACAGTAAATAGGATGGGTTATACTATACACAACACAGTATATAGGATGGGTTATACTATAAACAACACAGTACATAGGATGTTATACTATACACAACACAGTATATAGGATGAGTTATACTATATACAACACAGTACATAGGATGGGTTATACTATACACAACACAGTATATAGGATGGGTTATACTATATACAACACAGTACATAGGATGGGTTATACTATACACAACACAGTATATAGGATGGGTTATACTATATACAACACAGTACATAGGATGGGTTATACTATACACAACACAGTATATAGGATGGGTCATACTATACACAACACAGTATATAGGGTTGGTTATACTATACACAACACAGTATATAGGATGGGTCATACTATACACAACACAGTATATAGGATGGGTCATACTATACACAACACAGTATATAGGATGGGTTATACTATATACAACACAGTACATAGGATGGGTTATACTATACACAACACAGTATATAGGATGGGTCATACTATACACAACACAGTATATAGGGTTGGTTATACTATACACAACACAGTACATAGGATGGGTTATACTATACACAACACAGTATATAGGATGGGTCATACTATACACAACACAGTATATAGGGTTGGTTATACTATACACAACACAGTATATAGGATGGGTCATACTATACACAACACAGTATATAGGATGGGTTATACTATACACAACACAGTATATAGGATGGGTCATACTATATACAACACAGTATATAGGATTGGTTATACTATACACAACACAGTATATAGGATTGGTTATACTATACACAACACAGTATATAGGATGGGTTACTATACACAACACAGTATATAGGATGGGTTATACTATACACAACACAGTATATAGGATGGGTCATACTATACACAACACAGTATATAGGATGGGTTATACTATACACAGCACAGTACATAGGATGGGTCATACTATACACAGCACAGTACATAGGATGGATTATACTATACACAGCACAGTACATAGGATGGGTTATACTATACACAGCACAGTACATAGGATGGGTCATACTATACACAACACAGTATATAGGATTGGTTATACTATACACAGCACAGTACATAGGATGGGTCATACTATACACAGCACAGTACATAGGATGGGTTATACTATACACAACACAGTATATAGGATGGGTCATACTATACACAACACAGTATATAGGATTGGTTATACTATACACAGCACAGTACATAGGATGGGTCATACTATACACAACACAGTATATAGGATTGGTTATACTATACACAGCACAGTACATAGGATGGGTCATACTATACACAGCACAGTACATAGGATGGGTTATACTATACACAACACAGTATATAGGATGGGTCATACTATACACAGCACAGTATATAGGATTGGTTATTATTGGTCGATGGATTCTTAGCTTTGTACAGCTGTTATGACTGCTCATTGCTACATGGTTATCACAAGAATCAACAGCCAAAATGTTAATTAGAACACTGAAGCCATTATCTATTGCATCAATTACATGCTTTTATGTGATACATATAAGGGTTCCTTAAATTTTGCTTTTATTGGCTATAGAGATGAGTTCTGACTATCGACCGCAACCAAGACAAAAAAATCACGAATGAATAATTATATTGTACACATAACATAAATGTAAATTGTGTATACATTAACAGTTGTCCTATGCTAAGGCTTCTAACCAAGTGTGAAATAAAAGAAATTACACTCAAGATTTGAATTTTCCTACGGTATATAAAATCTTCCGTCCAGGAACAGTGGAACCATCTTTGAAATTTCAGTTTGACCAATTCACAATTTTAATAAAGCACTGTAAGAAACATCCATCCATGAAGAGTATTTGATTCTACATTATCTGGGAAATGAGAAGAAGATCTTTTAAATTTCAGTAACTTTGACCAATTTTTGGCCCCGTCCATCAGCCCCTGGGGATTAGTCGAGGTCAATATGTGCATCTCATTTGACTGTTGTCTTAAACTAATTATTCAAACCAAGTTTGAACTATTTCCTATAGAAAATAAACAATGTTCAATAACGTAATTTTCCTATATAAACTGGGTAAATGTAAGCCCCTCCCCTGGGAGAAATGTGAGACCCTGAGGTCATGAAATTAAAAATTTTGTAAACCATCAATATGCTTTTCCATCCATGAAGAGTACTAATTGATTCTACCCTACCTGGGATTTGAGAAGAAGATTTTTGAAGTTTCAATCAATTTGACACTTTTTTGGCCCCATCCATCAGCCCCTGGGGGTTGGAGACCACATAATTTACAATTCTGGTGCATCTTAAACCACAGAAGTTTTATGTAAAATTTCACTGAAATCAGTTTAGGAGTTTTCCTGAAGTTGAAAATATTAAAAGTGTACAGCACACAACACCGGACAAAAGGTGATGGCAATAGTTCTCCCTGAGACTTTGTCTCTGGTGACCTAAAAATCCCGACCTATTAACCCAAATTTTTTCATCAGGCAGAAACCAGCTCAAACGCTGATTGTTTTCCCCTTGTTATTAATGTAAACTTGTGTCAAAAGACAATAATCAGGTCACCAAAGGTCACATATCAAACAAGAGGCCCAAGGCTTAAGGCTCATTTGACTATAAAGACCTATATATGACAGAGGCCAAATAGATCCAAAATAAATTGCTAAACTACACTACAGCTTACACAGAATACATTGGTTGGTTCTAAAGTTATTTCTGTAAAACTTGAAATCATAATCTTTATACATGCACATGTTTCTACGGATGGAGGGACAATCTGATTTCAGCGTATCCTCCCTTACTCCCATATTTCACACTCATTTGATACTCATTGATCTCTGTTTTATCACCAATGTATGCACAATAACATTTTGGTAATGATTTGCCATGCAACCTACAGTAAACATGCGAGGAGACATCATATAACACAGGGTTAAAATCAAACAGTCAATTATGGTTTAATTGAAAGTCTGTGTTGACTTAACGACATATCAATTAAGTAATTTTGTGTTTCTTTGAACATCCTGTCATCTTGCATCCTATTGCCCCACCTACTGAAGCATTTCGAATTTTCAGCGGCATTGAGACTTTAATTTTGTTTTCATATGATACAAATAATTTATCTTTAATAAGTGATCCCTACCTTTTTTGTGCCCAGTATATTAATGAGGTATGTATGAAAACGTTATCATCTGATTTAATGACTGAAAAAAAAAACCCAATAGCATTATCACAACTTAAGTGAAATGTTGTGACACTAAATTTACCTACATGGTAGATATATACTAAATTTACCTACCTGGTAGATATATACCCAATTTTGTGAAATGTTGTTACCTACCTGGTAGATATATACACAATTTTGTGAAATGTTGTGACACTAAATTTACCTACCTGGTAGGTATATACCCAATTTTGTGAAATGTTGTGACACTAAATTTACCTACCTGGTAGATATACGCCCAATTTTGTGAAATGTTGTGACACTAAATTTACCTACCTGGTAGATATATACCCAATTTTGTGAAATGTTGTGACACTAAATTTACCTACCTGGAAGATATATGCCCAATTTTGTGAAATGTTGTGACACTAAATTTACCTACGTGATAGATATATGCTAAATGTCGTAACATAATTTACCTGGTTAACTTATGGCCTATGTTGAATCTCTGAACCTGCTTCTGGTCCTCTGTCTCCGAGGGGATGATGTTTTTCTCCACCAGGTCATGATGTGATGGTCGATTACTTAAAAACCTAGCTAAACTATCCTGTCTGGCAACTTTTGCTGCTAAAGAACCTGAAAAACAAAACAGCTTAAATCTGATTGGGTTCAATGATAAAACACTTAAGATGTTTCAACAGTTAAGGTCACAAAAATAACAAAACTATATATTTCAATTTCTCCCGCAAAATTTCAGCTCAACACCACCAGAAGAACAGGGTGGCCATAATCATCATATTGAATTTCAGGCAGACCCTTGATCAGGACCATCTCAGGATCATTTCAGGCAGACCCTTGATCAGGACCATCTCAGGATCATTTCAGGCAGACCCTTGACCAGGACCATCTCAGGATCATTTCAGGCAGACCCTTGATCAGGACCATCTCAGGATCATTTCAGGCAGACCCTTGATCAGGACCATCTCAGGATCATTTCAGGCAGACCCTTGATCAGGACCATCTCAGGATCATTTCAGGCAGACCCTTGATCAGGACCATCTCAGGATCATTTCAGGCAGACCCTTGATCAGGACCATCTCAGGATCATTTCAGGCAGACCCTTGATCAGGACCATCTCAGGATCCTGTTTAAAGTTTAAAGTTGATGTCATTCAGTAAAACCATAACTGCACAATCATGTTACAAAACATATGCCATAGGCACGTTAGTGATAATAAGCTTTTACTTGGCTTGTGAGAAATGCATACACACCTAACACAAATTAACATTTACATAAGTCAGAACTCTTTTTTAAGTGAAGTCTACAAACAAATATGGTGTATTCTTTGCAAATTCATGTGGGACAGCAAGGAAATCAAGTGTTTTTTTTATCCTTTTCCACCCCAAACATTTGCCATAACTGGACATGACAATGCAGTCAAATGAACGACCATGTTAAAGAACAACCATATTTAATGGCTGGAGCAGGCCTATATACTTAGTGATATAAATTCTGCATTATGGGGCTTGAATTTGAGAAATGATTGGCCATCCCTAATGATGTTTTATCCAAAATCTGGTTGAAGTCCATATTAGGAAAAGAAGTGTTTTGGGTAAAATGACAAAAACTGAAAATAATGAAAAAGTAAAAAAAAGAGAGTTACTTCCCTTTACCTAAACTAAACAATATTTTTCTTCCTCTACAATTAACTTCCTCATTTGAAGGAAATTCAGAGTTATACCTCTTTACTTTTTCCTAATACTCTTCATAAAGTTTCATGCAAATTCTGTTAACTTTCATTTACATTAGTAATTTAAAACAAATTTGCCAATTCTATGAGTTATTTGTTAGATTTGATAGATTCAGTGAAATTAAAACAAGGTCCAATACCATGAAACACGAGCATCATACAGTAGATTCTACATTAGACACGCTATATTCAGGAATATAACTGGTCAGTATATTACAAACATGGATTAAGACAATGAATCAGAATTCTATATCTGTTATTACTTGTCTCCATCTCATCCTCGTCATCATCACGGTACTTGATTTCTTCATCGTCAGATGAAGAGTCATCATAGGAGTGTTGCTGTGTGGATGAGTTGGGTGTGTTTTGGAAAGACACTGGTGAGGGAACTACTGGCATCGACACAGGGATTGGGGTGTTTTCCTTATCACTATCCCCTCCTGTTGGTGTGGGAACATGCCTGCAACCAGAAATATATCATCTTTACAACAAACTCATGCCTGTGTCATCTTGTTATATAAGGAATATCTAAAGTTATGTTCTTTTCAAAAGGATAGCCTACTCGTATGAGTATTGCATTTGAAAGAGGACCTGATTCTACTGTCATTTATTGGACATAATTCACTCCTAATACATATATCAAATAAAACCAAAGGCCAGAATAGAAGAATATTGGGACCAGCTGCATTTTAGCCAGTGAAATGTAGGAATATATCAGTTTGATGAAAATTTTCAATCTTATATCTTTTCAGTGATGATATAACTTTTGAAGTTTTGACAAGTTATAATGTTATTTTCTAGTCACCATAGTCTAGTAATAGAGTGTGTTATCAATTTTTAACTGGTGACAGCACAAAGTGATAAAATACCACATAAAGCAACCTAACTAAAATGGTGTCTTCTTGTTGTCAAGTGTACCTTCCAACTTTATGTCAAAGAATGTGCAAATACTTCCCGAAGTTTTTTAAACACTGATTTATTATATATTTAGACTGTATTTTTTCATTTGTTTTTCTTTTGAAAATGTAATAAAGAGAAACACAAATGATTTTCTGATAAGTATCATGTATATTTCACTTGTATGTATCTATGTTTTTCACTCATGTTTCGTACCTATGAAAAATATAGACAATCTGTACATACTTGTGAAATATGTGATATTAAATGTGAAAAATTTAAATATCCTCGACTATCTTAATAAAAGTAAAAAAATGATTTAATTAGCACTTTTATAGAAATAGTGATAAACTTTCATTGTTAAAATCCAAGATGGCAACCTGTCAGCCATTTCATTTTTCAATTAGTCCCAAAATAAAAAGGGCACAACTAGCCATAAGGGGAACATATATATAAAATTTGACAAATCCATCCAATATTTCTCATAAAGTAGCAATAACTGTCTGAGAAATATCCTGCTGGTACATATAAAAAAATAACGGTAGTAAGGATCATTTATGGATGGAGAGAAAAAGACAGAAGGACAAAAGTTGACAAAAAACAGACCATAGATGCAAGGCAATTTAAAGTTTGTGAAAAAAAAAAATCTATTGACACTTCAGTTTAATTAAACTTCAAGAGTCAACATTATCCAAGTTGGTAATACAGAAGTGATAAAGTCCCTCAATACTGTCCAAACTTTCTCAACACTTACACAAATCCTGCTCTAAGCCGAGGCCGGCCTATATTGCCAGTGAGGGGTGTGGCTAGTGGAGAAGGCTTCGGCTGCTGATCGATGTTCTTAACACTAAGTGTACTACTGCTGTCTATTTGTGATGAAGGCTCTGGCGTCACAGGAACATCACCATTCAGTTCAAATCTGGACTTCAAAGCACTTTTTTTAGGTTGTTTATTCAGATCCGGTTCAGAAGCAGGGACCTGTTCAAAGCCAGGGTTCAAGTTCGATTCCGGTTCACTCTTCTCTGGTTCTGTCACATCTAGGTCACCTACAGCAAATAAGATTACATGTCAAGTTCACAGAGTTTTAGATGAAATATCAAGTCTGCATTAGACTGTTGAATGCTGACCATGCAGTAGGATGAAAAATTCAAGGGTCTGTGACTGAGCTCTTAAATTCTAAGAGTCAAATCAAAAGAGATCCCACAGGGACCATCATGGTCTGTATTCATCCTTTAACAGATGATTTCCCTTCTTTTCTATTCTTTCCTCCATCTTTTAATTTTCACAATAGAATAGTGAGAAATCCTTTTAAGATATGATGAAAATATTAACAAGATGTCCATGGGCATGAACTGTCACCTGACGTCTTCAGGTCTTTGGACAGTTTTAGAATCTGTCCATCAGTCCCAGCATTTGGGTAGGCAGAACTGAACTGATATATGCAAACTTCCAAAGTTTCTATTGTTTCTAAATTTGAAGGCTTAATTTTCAATGAAACGGAACTGGAAACATTGTCTGTTGTTGTAGTTTAGCATATTTGACCCCTGTGTGCCTCTGAATAAAGGTCAAAGTCATTCATATGATGAAAAAAAACCAAAAACCGATAGCCCTTCACCTTAATATGCTACTGGCCCAATATCAATATTTTAACACATTTGACCCCTGTGACCTTAATTAAGGTTAAGGTCATTCATTTGAACAAACTTGGTAGCCATTTATCCCAGCATGCTACTGGCCCAATACTATGACCCTAGGCCTTTTGAGAAGAAGTCAAAAATATATATTGTTTACGATGGACGACTGACCACATCGGACAAGACTATTGCAATATGTCACTTGAGACCATTTTTAATAATCTTTAACTGCTATATATATCCTGACAACAAAATATGTAATGTGAATGATTAACACTACCCATCTGAAGTTGCTGCATTGATCATGTGAGGTTATTTAGGTTGCCAACAAGTAAAATCAACATGAAATATTATATCCATACCTTGATCAATGTATATTTAATATAAGCACATCAAATGCTTAGTTCCTGTTCTAAGAACAGAGTTGAACTGAAGGCAGAATAGATTACTGTACTGCTATGTTCAGTTTGGTTTATAATATCAGTCATCATCATTTTATAAATTATCATAATTTGCCAGTTAAAAGATAAAATGTTACCCAGTTCCTTTATATGTGGTTATAATTGTGCTGCATGAAAAACAAAACAATCATGTGACAATCATGTGACAATCACATGTCCCATAAGTCATGCCACCTAAATTTAGTTACAATATAATTATGTAATATTCCATCTTGATTTGTCAATGTGTGTTATGAAGTCATTGTGAGTTGGAATTAACTGAAATATGAGTACTTTTTACCATGACAGTGTCATTTATGTCTAGACAGAAGTTCAGGAAATAGATTTCTCATTAGTAGTTTTGGGTGATAATTTAGCAATGTAAACATTTCATGAATTGGTAACCTGGAAACTTACTCAAATCTTCCTCCTCCTCTTCATCATCATCATCAGGGAGATGATTGTCCGAGATAATCTGTTCTTTAGCAACAAATTGGACTGTACTGGGTTGTTGCACCTCCATGGTAATGGAAGGTCTGGGGGCTGGGATTGGCGGGTCCTGAGGTACTTGAGAAGCAGCAGCAGGTATAATCATCGGCCTGGCATTGGCTGTTGTGAGAACTGTAATAGTTAAAACAGGAAGGCTTTATATAAAGGAAACAAAGGAAAATTAAGTGATATCAAAATACATGTGCTAACTTACTGCTTATTATGTGTGATATCAGAGATGAGTGATATTATATCAATATTCTATAATAAAATGTATACAGAGCTGTCAGCTGCACCATATTTCAAAGAAAACAGCAATAAACAGGTGCTATGGTGATCTCAGCTAAAGATCTATACACAACAATCAAGGTTAACAGGTGCTATGATGATCTCAGCTAAAGATCTATACACAACAATCAAGGTTAACAGGTGCTATGATGATCTCAGCTAAAGATCTATACACAACAATCAAGGTTAACAGGTGCTATGATGATCTCAGCTGAAGATCTATACACAACAATCAAGGTTAACAGGTGCTATGATGATCTCAACTAAAGATCTATACATAACAATCAAGGTTAACAGGTGCTATGATGATCTCAGCTGAAGATCTATACACAACAATCAAGGTTAACAGGTGCTATGAGAATAAGTTGCTTACACATTTCAACACATTTGACCCCTGTGACCTTGACAGAGGGTCAAAGTCATTCATATCAGCAAAGCCCTTCATCCTTTCATGCCACAGGCCCAATATCAATACCCTGAGCCTTCTGGTTATTGAGAAGTCATTTGAATCAAAAGTATTATAAATGGCGGATGGCATACCACAAATGAAACATGATGGCTATAGTTTGGATAACGTTCGGTTCAGATGTCCTAACAACAGATATAACAACTGGTTTCTATTCACCAGTTCTTGTACTGATGTGAGTGACCTTGGCCTGTGTTGTAATAGTGGTAGATTCTAGAGCCTCAGGATCAACAGACCCTGTACTACAGTTCCTACCTGGGTTACTGATTTGTGTACTGGTGGGGGTGATCTGGGCCTGTGTTGTAATAGTGGTAGATTCTAGAGCCTCAGGATCAACAGACCCTGTACTACAGTTCCTACCTGGGTTACTGATTTGTGTACTGGTGGGGGTGATCTGGGCCTGTGTTGTAATAGTGGTAGATTCTGGAGCTTCAGGAGCTGCCACCTCCTCTTCCTCCTTCCTGTCTGGGATGGGAGAGTCTGTACTTGATTCCTCCTTCTGATCCTCTGCCTCCCCTCTCTCCTTCACTGCTTCTGTAAAACACACAAACAACTTCATTAACAAGTGACCTTGGGACCTTCATGCTCAACTGAGCTCCACAAAAATAGTTATTTCCTTGCAGAAACTATAGTTTACCTCATCAATATAAATCAATATTGTATAATTTCATATGCACATCTTATTACAATGTAATGTAAAAAGATGATTTATAGGTCACCATAGGTCACAGGTCAAATACGTCATCAATATCAATTAATATTTTATACCTTTTATTGGCACATTTAATAACAATGCAAACTATTTTCATTCCCTATATCAACTTGAACTGTCATCCTGTAGAAAATTATTTACTTCCACAGATGTAAATCTTCTATGAAAAATTGTTTTAGTTTCAGTTCAGTGACCTCGAAGTTTTATGTAAGACCTTGAATTTTTCTAACCATAAACCATTCTCTTGTCAAATGCTGCAGGGAGTATTTGATAAGTGCATGCATATCTACATATGGTTCCTAATATTCCCGTGTCATTTCATACACACACCTCATAAGGATAGCGTAGCTTTCTAAAAAAGATTTTGACCAACCACAGGTCTTTCTTTGGTTACCATTGTAATCACTTCAGGATAACCTACATATTAGAAAATAGCAATAATGTATTTGACCACCCATATACCAATTTTATAATCAAAACATTGAGAGCACTTATGGATGCTGTTTGATGGGCTTAAATACAAAAGAATGAACTAAGCGGTATACCAGTATGGAAAGACAGGCAAAAAAAAAAAAAAAACTGGAGAAAGCATGTCAGTGTCCCCTATTCATCATATAAACTTGGATTTTTTCACTATCATTCATTTGTTTTAATAAATGAAACAGAGTTCAATGACAAATGGTTGCAAAATTATGCTCTTTAGTGGTCAGCCATGCTGTTGATGTATAGAGAGGTTCTAGACATCTAGTCTTACACTGATGAGATAATTAGGACTAGAGGAAATAACTGATCAGGCATGACTTAAATCTGTAACCATGGACAACGTGATCACTTAGAGGGGTGTGGCCACATACAATGACTCAAGCATGACTTAAATCTGTAACCATGGACAACGTGATCACTTAGAGAGGTGTGGCCACATACAATGACTCAAGCATGACTTAAATCTGTAACCATGGACAACGTGATCACTTAGAGGGGTGTGGCCACATACAATGACTCAAGCATGACTTAAATCTGTAACCATGGACAACGTGATCACTTAGAGGGGTGTGGCCACATACAATGACTCAAGCATGACTTAAATCTGTAACCATGGACAACATGATCACTTAGAGGGGTGTGGCCACATACAATGACTCAAGCATGACTTAAATCTGTAACCATGGACAACGTGTCACTTAGGCCACATACAATGACTCAAGCATGACTTAAATCTGTAACCATGGACAACGTGATCACTTAGAGGGGTGTGGCCACATACAATGACTCAAGCATGACTTAAATCTGTAACCATGGACAACGTGATCACTTAGAGGGGTGTGGCCACATACAATGACTCAAGCATGACTTAAATCTGTAACCATGGACAACGTGATCACTTAGAGGGGTGTGGCCACATACAATGACTCAAGCATGACTTAAATCTGTAACCATGGACAACGTGATCACTTAGAGGGGTGTGGCCACATACAATGACTCAAGCATGACTTAAATCTGTAACCATGGACAACGTGATCACTTAGAGGGGTGTGGCCACATACAATGAGCATGATATGAGCTCAGAAGGAACACAGTAGTAGACTCTCACAAAGAATAGTTTATAGTGTTCATGAGAATTTCAATTGATGAACAGTTATTGTAATTAAGTACTGACAACAGAACACTTTTTTACTCAATTAGTTATATAATTGATTGTTCTTGTGACCAATGATATTACATCTACTCTATGTAAATCTGAGCACTACATGCATTTTTTGGTTCATACATACACATTGTATATGTAAAACTGATGAGTCCTACCCATACTAAATATGTAGAAGTTGAGAGTACAGGTCACCAAACTAGCCTTGGTGTGTGGAAGTTTCTGATGAGTCAAGCAGTAAAACATCTAGTAAACATTTTTGGTGTCCTAGTTTTAATCCTGGTATAGCTATGGTGTCCCATGCTTAATCCTGGTATACAGTATTGGTGTCCCTGGTTTAACCCAGGTATATAGTTCTGGTGTCCAAAGTTTTAATCTGGTAAACATTTTTGGTGTCCATGGTTCAATCCTGGTATAGCTATGGTGTCCCAGGTTTTAACCAGGTATACAGTTATGGTGTCCCAGGTTTTAACCAGGTATACAGTTATGGTGTCCTAGGTTTTAACTTTGTATACAGTTATGGTGTCCTAGGTTTTAACCTTGTATACAGTTATGGTGTCCTAGGTTTTAACCAGGTATACAGTTATGGTGTCCTAGGTTTTAATCTTGTATACAGTTATGATGTCCCAGGTTTTAACCTGGTATATATAATTGGTGTCCCAGGTTTAATCCAGGCATACTTATGGTCTCTTACCACTATTAGACTTCAGTCTGCAGTAAGGATCATTTTCTAGTGTCTCTGCAGCCACATGAATCAGGCATGTGTAAGTGTGACAGTACTGAACAATCAATGTATTACTCATCAGTGCAGCTCCATGTACATGTACTGGAATTAACAATAAAAGCCCCAAGGCCTTTTAGTCAGATGAGTTCCTCAACAACACTGGCTTATAGAACACACAATTTCAGAGAATTTCTTCAAAATTGTTCCATCCATGGTAATAATTCATTTCTATTAAGTATCTGCATCTACTTCAAGTTGTGGAGATTTTAACCTTTTCATTCAGTCCAACACTTTTTTTGTCAGACCCATTTTACCCCTGAGGATAATCAGCCAGATAAACTATCTGTATACCAATAAACTACCAACAGGGTCATTCCAATCAGTCTGTATTGACAGCCTAAGGTTCAGACCATCAGCCTGCATTGACAGATATGGAGTCTGGACCATTCCTGTCAGTCTGTATTGTCTGGACCACTCCTGTCAGTCTGTATTAACTGGACCATTCCTGTCAGTCTGTATTGTCTAGACCATTCCTGTCAGTCTGTATTGTCTAGACCACTCCTGTCAGTCTGTACTGTCTGAACCACTCCTGTCAGTCTGTATTGTCTGGACCACTCCTGTCAGTCTGTATTGTCTGGACCATTCCTTTCAGTCTATATTGTCTGGGCCACTCCTGTCTGCCTGTATTGTCTGGACCATTCCTTTCAGTCTGTATTGTCTGGACCATTCCTGTCAGTCTGTATTGTCTGGACCATTCCTGTCAGTCTGTATTGTCTAGACCACTCCTGTCAGTCTGTATTGTCTGGACCACTCCTGTCAGTCTGTATTGTCTGGACCATTCCTTTCAGTCTATATTGTCTGGGCCACTCCTGTCTGCCTATATTGTCTGGACCATTCCTGTCAGTCTGTATTGTCTGGACCATTCCTGTCAGTCTGTATTGTCTGGACCATTCCTGTCAGTCTGTATTGTCTGGACCACTCCTGTCAGCCTATATTGTCTGGACCACTCCTGTCAGTCTGTATTGTTTGGACCATTCCTGTCAGTCTGTATTGTCTGGACCATTCCTGTCAGTCTGTATTGTCTGGACCACTCCTGTCAGTCTGTATTGTCTGGACCATTCCTGTCAGTCTGTATTGTCTGGACCATTCCTGTCAGTCTATATTGTCTGGACTACTCCTGTCAGTCTGTATTGTCTGGACCATTCCTCTCAGTCTGTATTAACTGGACCATTCCTCTCAGTCTGTATTAACTGGACCATTCCTCTCAGTCTGTATTGACAGGCCTAGAATCTGGACTATTCCCATCAGTCTGTATTGACATAGCTATGGACTGGATCATTCCTTAAAATCTTTAATGACAGACCTAGGGTATTGATGATTCCTTTCAGTCTGTTTAGACACACTCCTGTCAGTCTGTATTGTTTGGACCATTACTGTCAGTCTGTATTGTCTTTACCATTCCAGTCAGTCTGTATTGTCTGGACCATTCCTGTCAGTCTGTATTGTCTGGATCATTCCTATCAGTCTGTATTGACAGACCTAGAGTGTGGGGACTATTCCTATTGGTCTGTATCAGACAGACCTAGGTTGTGGGGACCATTCCTGAAAGTCTGAATAAACAGACCTAAGGTCGGGACTATTCCTGAATGTTTGAATAGACAGACTTAAGGTCTGAACCATTCCTGAAAGTTTGAATAGACAGACTTAAGGTCTGGACCATTCGTAAAGTTTGAATAGACAGACCTAATGTCTGGACCATTCCTGAACGTTTGAATAGACAGACCTAATGTCTGGACCATTCCTGAAAGTTTGAATAGACAGACATAAGGTCTGGACCATTCCTGAAAGTTTGAATAGACAGACATAAGGTCTGGACCATTCCTGAAAGTTTGAATAGACAGACATAAGGTCTGGACCATTCCTTAAAGTTTGAATAGACTGACCTAAGGTCGGGACCATTCCTGAAAGTTTGAATAGACAGACATAAGGTCTGGACCATTACTGAAAGTCTGAATAGACAGACATAAGGTCTGGACCATTCCTGAAAGTTTGAATAGACAGACATAAGGTTTGGACCATTCGTAAAGTTTGAATAGACAGACCTAAGGTCTGGACCATTCCTGAAAGTCTGAATAGACAGACCTAATGTCTTAACCATTACATCAAAAATCTAGCTGCGCTGATGGTCTAGATAATCATTTAAATGGGATGATAAGACAGGGATTTATGAAGTGTATCTGTCTATATACATAAAAGACACTGTGAAGTGGTTTTTATGTGACAAATACCACACAAGGTTCGGTGACATCATTCAATATATACTCACTGAGTGCTGTGTGTACTGGAGCCTCCAAGTCTTGCTACAATCAACCACACTTACACTAAGTGGTACACAGAATACCAGTAATGTTGGTGAGCCAGGAAGAAGACTGTTAATTCCGTGTTGACTTGTCTCATGACATCATAGCTGTGTACCTGGTTTCAGCCTCATCACTACAATAGCTCAGTATGCAGCAACACCTGCCACACCCATCCACAGTACACTCACTGCCAAGGCCCCACTGATCCTTGTTCCTGTTTGTTCTACCCACAGTACCAATGTCAAATTAACCCATGGACTAAACGAACTGCTGCCAAATACATGTAGAGATCTCAGGGCTAAAGTGCTTTATATTCATTCACCACCTTCAAGAAACTAATACACTTTTGTATGCTTCAGTTTTACCCTGCATCTCATAGACCTAATGATGGATGCCCACTGGATCCAAGCTTTATTTACAGTAATACAAACACAAGTCTGCAGCTGCCATGGAAACCTGGCTGTAATATGGCTGCTGTGTCTCAGTATTACAAAATGTGTGTTACGAAATTACCTGCTACAAGCTGTTTACATGTTTCCATGTCAATCAAACCTAGTATCAGATAATCTGAAGTAGTGATGGGTGTTGTAGGAAATGGACCTTTTATGTACAAGGTGTAAATGGTATGTAATACAAGATATAAGTATCACTATGTGTGTGTGACAATGTTTTAAATGATAGTATAATTGTTGGTCAGGTGGCACAGAGTTTCACATATCAGAAACAGGATCTAGCGTTAAAAGTCAGTATAACCTGATTTACTGTGGTTGTAAAAAATAAATTTATGAATATAGTAACAAAATATTTGAACCTTCAACCTGGCTTAAAACTGTAGATTTCTGAGAAAAATACTAATTTAAAGAAAAGATATAAAACATGTCATCAAACCTTTCTTTGAATAAAACCTTGACAAGAGGCTGAATGGGGCTGCATCGCTCACCAGTGGTACATTACATAGTAATGTCTTTTCTTTTTTGTTTTTGTTTTTGGCCAAATTTGTCAGGGGTCATCCTTGTATCTCTCCGCAAGATATCATGCATGATTCTTGACCTCTTGATTAATCAGAAAAAGCAGTTTTAAAGCTTCATTAAATTTGACCCCTTTGACTTGAATATAGGTCAAAGTCATTTTTCCCTTGACAAAAAGTTGTCTGACTTCATCCCATAAACCTACGAGATGAATATCACGGTTCTATGTCACTTGGTAAATCAGTAGAAGTTGAAGATTTGATCTTTAAAAGTTAGATATTTTCTCTTTTATCTTGGTTTTACTGATTGAAAAAGAAAACTACACAAGAAACTTAAAAAATATCCATACAGAACAAAAAGAAATGGCAAACTTTCTGTCAGAATCCAAGATGGCCACCTGTCCACTATTTTGTTTCCATACTCAAAACTGCAGTCACTACGAGAAATGCAGGGGAACCTGTACCTCAAGTTTCTGTTTTGTCAATCCAGTAGTTCTTCTTAAATTCTGTCATTAAACCTACTCATTAAGTTTGGGAAATATCCTGTCATTAAACCTACTCATTAAGTTTGGGAAATATCCTGTCATTAAACCTACTCATTAAGTTTGGGAAATATCCTGTCATTAAACCTACTCATTAAGTTTGGGAAATATCCTGTCATTAAACCTACTCATTAAGTTTGGGAAATATCCTGTCATTAAACCTAATCATTAAGTTTGGGAAATATCCTGTCATTAAACCTACTCATTAAGTTTGGGAAATATCCTGTCATTAATCCTATGTATCAAGTTTGATAAATATCCTGTCATTAAACCTATGTATCAAGCAAAAGTGACAATGAACTTCAACTTGAACTTGATTTGAACAGCCAACCATCTGATGATGGTGAGTTTATAAATAATGTAGCAATCCTACCCACAGGTCATGCACTCTCTCTGTCTGTTTTTATAGAGCACTGGTAGTGATTGTGAAGAATACATAATTGAGAACAGGTAGTGATGGCTTTCAGCCAACTGTTTTTCCTGTAATGAAGTTATCAGGTATGTTAAACTGGATTTCCCCAGGAAGTAAAGGCTGTTATTTACAATATCCCTTAATCCACAATTACCATGTCCACCCTTTCATCCACAGTGATCTCATTTATTGGTTCACAATATACCACTAACCTCTGAATCCAAAATGTTCACTTCATCCTGGTTTGGTCCAAAATGGTCATACTGACCTCTTAAAATCATTCTGTTTGGACAACTGACTTCAAAATGGTCCATTATGATGACAGATCTTCATTAACCAATAATTCTATAATAAAACCATAATCCAACACTGCCAAGGTCTCACCTGACCTTTACAATCCTGTATTCTAAGTGACCCTAGTGAAGGTGCTCACCTGTTACTTGGTCCATACAGATACAATTTCATACTCTGTTCTACATATTGTATGCTGTTTGTTTCACTTTAAGATGTTTCCCCCTTTGTCTTATAATGCACCTAGAAACCTGAAGGATCAATTTGTTTGCCATTTAATGTTACAGATGCCTGGAATTCTAGTACAATTATTATAAACACATCTATTCTCCTGTATAGCTGGTAACCTCTGTAAACAGGAGACATTCCAGCACAAGGCCTACAGGCTGGCTCTAGAGAGCCACAGCTGTACTTGTTTATAGAAATGTATTTCCTTCAAAAGTGTAGATCCACAAGAAAGATTCATGTATCTAATATTCGTTTAAATCACCTGTACAGTGTATCAAATCACCTGTACAATGTATCAAATCACCTGTACAATGTATCAAATCACCTGTACAGTGTATCAAATCACCTGTACAACGTATCAAATCACCTGTACAATGTATCAAATCACCTGTACAACACCTGTACAGTGCATCAAATCACCTGTACAATGTATCAAATCACCAGTACAATGTATCAAATCACCTGTACAGTGTATCAAATCACCTGTACTATGTATCAAATCACCTGTACAGTGTATCAAATCACCTGTACAATGTATCAAATCACCTGTACAATGTATCAAATCACCAGTACGATGTATCAAATCACCTGTACAGTGTATCAAATCACCAGTACAATGTATCAAATCACCAGTACAATGTATCAAATTGCCTGTAAAATGTATCAAATTGCCTGTACTATGTATCAAATCACCAGTACAATGTATCAAATCACCAGTACAATGTATCAAATCACCAGTACAATGTATCAAATTGCCTGTACTATGTATCAAATCACCAGTACAATGTATCAAATCACCTGTACAATGTATCAAATCACCTGTACAATGTATCAAATCACCTGTACAGTGTATCAAATCACCTGTACAATGTATCAAATCACCTGTACAGTGTATCAAATCACCAGTACAATGTATCAAATCACCTGTACAGTGTATCAAATCACCAGTACAATGTATCAAATCACCAGTACAATGTATCAAATCACCTGTACAGTGTATCAAATCACCAGTACAATGTATCAAATCACCTGTACAGTGTATCAAATCACCAGTACAATGTATCAAATCACCTGTACAGTGTATCAAATCACCAGTACAATGTATCAAATCACCAGTACAATGTATCAAATCACCTGTACAGTGTATCAAATCACCTGTACAGTGTATCAAATCACCAGTACAATGTATCAAATCACCAGTACAATGTATCAAATCACCAGTACAATGTATCAAATTGCCTGTAAAATGTATCAAATTGCCTGTACCATGTAAAAGTAGTTCATGATAGTCTTATAATACCAAGTTAACTTGTGAGAGTCACCCCATCGGTAGGCAGACTGATCAAAATAGCCTAACTAACAAGAAAAAAATAGACAAAATGAATGCGAGCAGTATTACCAACCAATAAAGGACAGAGTGACCATAGGGTGGACAGTGTGGAAAGACCAAAGGTATGACAGAGAGATCTAAGAGAAAACAGTAATATAGAATTACAGGACATCTATAGACACATAGACCAGTGATGGACAGTTACAGGACATCTATAGACACACAGACCAGTGATGGACAGTTACAGGACATCTGTAGACACACAGACCAGTGATGGACAGTTACAGGACATCTATATACACACAGACCAGTGATGGACAGTTACAGGACATCTATAGACACACAGACCAGTGATGGACAGTTACAGGACATCTGTAGACACACAGACCAGTGATGGACAGTTACAGGACATCTATATACACACAGCCCAGTGATGGACAGTTACAGGACATCTATAGATACACAAACCAATGATGGAGAGCTACATGGCATCTATAGACACACAGACCAGTGATGATGGACAGTTACAGGACATCTATAGACACACAGACCAGTGATAGAGAACTACAGGACATCTATAGACACACAGACCAGTGATGGACAGTTACAAGACATCTATAGACACACAGACCAGTGATGGAGAACTACAGGACATCTATAGACACACATGAGTGATGGACAGTTACAAGACATCTATAGACACACAGACCAGTGATGGACAGTTACAGGACATCTATAGACACACAGACCAGTGATGGAGAACTACAGGACATCTATAGACACACATGAGTGATGGACAGTTACAGGACATCTATAGACACACAGACCAGTGATGGACAGTTACAGGACATCTATAGACACACAGACCAGTGATGGACAGTTACAAGACATCTATAGACACACAGACCAGTGATGGAGTACTACAGGACATCTATAGACACACATACGAGTGATGGACAGTTACAGGACATCTAAAGACACACAGACCAGTGATGGACAGTTACAGGACATCTATAGACACACAGACCAGTGATGGAGAACTATAGGACATCTATAGACACACAGACCAGTGATGGACAGTTACAGGACATCTATAGACACACAGACCAGTGATGGACAGTTACAGGACATCTATAAACACACAGACCAGTGATGGAGAACTACAGGACATCTATAGACACACACCAGTTATGGAGAACTACAGGACTAATTATGGAGAACTACTGGACATCTATAGACACACAGACCAGTTATGCAGGTTAAATAAATATCTCTTAAAAATACACAGACTAGTTACATAGAGTAAGTAAACATTTCACAACTGAAAACTTACCTTCCCACCAACATCCAGATCCCATAGTTTATCAAAACAGTGTCATCCTAGAGTATCAGACGACTATATTGGTCACTAAGTACAGACCAGGAAATAGTAGTACAGAATCCTTTAAAGAATGGACACATGCCACTCTGCCTCGTCAAGCTTTCTCATTAGTCAAATATAACTGCTCCAAGGAGTGCGATTATCAAACTCTAAGAATCGGTAGTTTCAGAATTTAAGCAAGCATTAGAAACACATCAAGCACAAACTATGTTATTCCAAATCTTCATCCTATTTCAAGAGATCATGCTTGTCCTTGAATAACGATAGGTTTTTTTTGGTCAAATTTCATACAGTAAAGTTAGTAACTAATTTTACAAAGAAATAATCGAAAATAATTCTAAATAGGTCGCTGTGCGGTTATATATAGATCTCACTTCCTGTAATAGTGAATCCAGCTCTATAACAACATTACTTTCAAATTAAAGTTTTATTCCAACACTAAACAGTATGTGTCTATTAAAAGTCACTTTCTTTGACGATACAGCTCTGTCCATTCCAAACTGGTGTGGAGGCTGGATGTTGCCCTGGGGACTGGCCTGCACACAAAACTGATATATATAAGTAAGGTCATCAGTAAATCTGTACTTCCTGGTTCAGAGGATGGAGTCCTGATCTCTTTATACATACAAACAGACAGGCATTAGCTGGTGAAAACATCCATTCCTATACACTCAAAACATAGTTCACAACTACCAGGTGAGACCTGCAGTACCTACTCTAATAATCTAAATTTAGTTCTTCTGAGCGCTTGCAGTGTAAGAGATCAGGCCACATATTGTTGAAATGTCACTGGCCCATATGCATCCCAGAAGATTGTCACATCGATAATTGTGCGTGAAATCATTGCACACAGTTTCAGAGTTCTGTTTGCTATAAAACCAATTAGCCTGGGCTGTGTATACTAGCACAATATTTTGGTAAATGGTTTGTCAGGTTTTGGCTGATCCATTAAGGCCAGATCAGAGGCTAGCTATGAGGCTAGCTATACACAAACACAGCCAGATGCTGCTACAGATGCTGTGTCCTCCAGTATACAAGGTCTCATAAGACACCTTCATATATCATATACACAAGAGATCCCACAGGGATCTTGGCACTCACCATCACTTGATATTTATTTTTTCTTTAAAAAAATTGACCTTTTCCCTTCTTTCCTTGTCTTTTCTACAGTCTCCTGTTGGCCATTTTGTTTTTCTATCAAGTCTAAAAATGAGGAGTATACAACTATTTATGCTGTACTTTTCAATCAATAGCGATAACAATCCTTTACAGTCAAAATCCAAAATGGCTCTCTGGCAATCATTTTATTGTTCTGATCAGTCCAAAAATCATATGGGCCCACCTAGGGACCAAGGGGAACCTACATATGAAATAGGAGAGAGATCCATCTGGTATTTGGAAAGAAATTTCATGATGGTTGGCTGAAAATTCATTCCCCTTCACCCGTGGATCCTTCAGGCAAAATTGGGAGAGAATCCTGTCATTCCTACAGAAGGACAATATGCCACAGGGAGATGGGGGAGGGGGGTCAAACTGACCATTGGACTGTGTATAAACAATCATGTCTATGCTGCCCTCTGTATATACAGAATCATGTCTACTCTGCCCTCTGTGTATACAGAATCATGTCTACTCTGCCCTCTGTGTATACAGAATCATTTCTACCCTGCCCTCTGTATATACAGAATCATGTCTACTCTGCCCTCTGTATATAAGGATCTATGTCTACTCTGCCCTCTGTGTATACAGAATCATTTCTACCCTGCCCTCTGTATATACAGAATCATGTCTACTCTGCCCTCTGTATATAAGGATCTATGTCTACTCTGCCCTCTGTGTATACAGAATCATGTCTACTCTGCCCTCTGTGTATACAGAATCATTTCTACCCTGCCCTCTGTATATACAGAATCATGTCTACTCTGCCCTCTGTATATAAGGATCTATGTCTACTCTGCCCTCTGTGTATACAGAATCATTTCTACCCTGCCCTCTGTATATACAGAATCATGTCTACTCTGCCCTCTGTATATAAGGATCTATGTCTACTCTGCCCTCTGTATATACAGAATCATGTCTACTCTGCCCTCTGTATATACAGAATCATGTCTACTCTGCCCTCTGTATATATAGAATCATGTCTACCCTGCCCTCTGTATATACAGAATCATGTCTACCCTGCCCTCTGTATATAAGGATCTATGTCTACTCTGCCCTATGTATATACAGAATCATGTCTACTCTGCCCTCTGTATATACAGAATCATGTCTACTCTGCCCTCTGTATATACAGAAATATGTCTACTCTGCCCTCTGTATATACAGAATCATGTCTACTCTGCCCTCTGTATATACAGAATCATGTCTACTCTGCCCTCTGTATATACAGAATCATGTCTACTCTGCCCTCTGTATATACAGAATCATGTCTACTCTGCCCTCTGTATATACAGAATCATGTCTACCCTGCCCTCTGTATATAAGGATCTATGTCTACTCTGCCCTCTGTGTATACAGAATCATGTCTACTCTGCCCTCTGTGTATACAGAATCATGTCTTCTCTGCCCTCTGTGTATACAGAATCATGTCTACTCTGCCCTCTGTGCATACAGTATGTCTACTCTATAGTACTATAAAGGATCTTGTCCTTAAATTTCACAATACATTCCCTTTTTAATATCAATAATGTGGTTATCAAAAGATCTGTTAACTCAATAGACACTTCACCAATCTGTCAGCTCAATACATAGACATTTCACCAATCTGTCCGCTCAATACATAGACACTTCACTAACCTGTCGGCTCAATACATAGACACTTCACCAATCTGTCGGCTCAATACATAGACACTTCACCAAACAGTCCGCTCAATACATAGACACTACACTAACCTGCCGGCTCAATACATAGACACTTCACCAAGCTGTCGGCTCAATACATAGATACTTCACTAACCTGTCAGATCAATATATAGACACTTCTCCAATCTGTCCGCTCAATACATAGACACTTCACCAATCTGTCCGCTCAATACATAGACACTTCACTAACCTGTCGGCTCAATACATAGACACTTCACAAAGCTGTCAGCTCAATACATAGACACTTCACCAATCTGTCGACTCAATATATAGACACTTCACCAATCTGTTGGCTCAATACATAGACACTTCACTAACCTGTCAGCTCAATATACAGACACTTCACCAATCTGTCCGCTCAATACATAGACACTTCACCAATCAGTCCGCTCAATACATAGACACTTCACTAACCTGTCGGCTCAATACATAGACACTTCACCAAGCTGTCGGCTCAATACATAGATACTTCACTAACCTGTCAGCTCAATATATAGACACTTCACCAATCTGTCCGCTCAATACATAGACACTTCACCAATCTGTCCGCTCAATACATAGACACTTCACTAACCTGTCGGCTCAATACATAGACACTTCACAAAGCTGTCAGCTCAATACATAGACACTTCACCAACCTGTAGGCTCAATACATAGACACTTCACTAACCTGTCGGCTCAATACATAGACACTTCACCAAGCTGTCGGCTCAATATATAGACACTTCACCAATCTGTCGACTAAATACATAGACACTTCACCAATCTGTCTGCTCAATACATAGACACTTCACTAACCTGTCAGCTCAATATATAGACACTTCACCAATCTGTTGGCTCAATACATAGATACTTCACTAACCTGTCAGCTCAATACATAGACACTTCACCAATCTGTCCGCTCAATACATAGACACTTCACCAATCTGTCCGCTTAATACATAGACACTTCACTAACCTGTTGGCTCAATATATAGACACTTCACCAATCTGTTGGCTCAATACATAGACACTTCACCAATCTGTCCGCTCAATACATAGACACTTCACTAACCTGTCAGCTCAATATATAGACACTTCACCAATCTGTCCGCTCAATACATAGACACTTCACCAACCTGTCGGCTCAGTACATAGACACTTCAACAATCTGTTGGCTCAATACATAGACACTTCACCAACCTGTCGGCTCAGTACATAGACACTTCAACAATCTGTTGGCTCAATATATAGACACTTCACCAATCTGTCGGCTCCATACATAGACACTTCACTAACCTGTCAGCTCAATATATAGACACTTCACCAATCTGTCCGCTCAATACATAGACACTTCACCAACCTGTCGGCTCAGTACATAGACACTTCAACAATCTGTTGGCTCAATATATAGACACTTCACCAATCTGAAGGCTCAATACATAGACACTTCACCAACATTTTGGCTCAAGAGACACTTCATCAACAGCAACATGGTTGTTCTACAAATAGATCGTTATAAGATCAATCTGTTGGCTCCATAGATGGACATTACACCAATCTGAGGGCTCCAAAGAGAGCTATGACACCAATCTGTGGGCTCATTTGTCAAACACTACACCAACCTGTCGGTGCCACAGACTGACAGCAACCTTTAGGTTCCACAGACAGACACAACACCAGTATGTAGGTTCCACAGACAGACACAACACCAGTCTGTGGGCTCCACAGACGGACACCATACCAATCTTTTGTCTACAGAGACAGACACCATACCAATCTTTTGTCTACAGAGACAGACACCATACCAATCTTTTGTCTACAGAGACAGACACCATACCAATCTTTTGTCTACAGAGATGGACACCATACCAATCTTTTGTCTACAGAGAGACACCATACCAATCTTTTGTCTACAGAGACAGACACCATACCAATCTTTTGTCTACAGAGACAGACACCATACCAATCTTTTGTCTACAGAGACAGACACCATACCAATCTTTTGTCTACAGAGAGAGACACCATACCAATCTTTTGTCTACAGAGAGACACCATACCAATCTTTTGTCTACAGAGACAGACACCATACCAATCTTTTGTCTACAGAGAGACACCATACCAATCTTTTGTCTACAGAGACGGACACCATACCAATCTTTTGTCTACAGAGAGACACCATACCAATCTTTTGTCTACAGAGACGGACACCATACCAATCTTTTGTCTACAGAGAGACACCATACCAATCTTTTGTCTACAGAGACGGACACCATACCAATCTTTTGTCTACAGGGAGACACCATACCAATCTTTTGTCTACAGAGACGGACACCATACCAATCTTTTGTCTACAGAGAGACACCATACCAATCTTTTGTCTACAGAGACAGACACCATACCAATCTGTTGTCTACAGAGACGGACACCATACCAATCTTTTGTCTACAGAGACAGACACCATACCAATCTTTTGTCTACAGAGACGGACACCATACCAATCTTTTGTCTACAGAGAGACACCATACCAATCTTTTGTCTACAGAGACAGACACCATACCAATCTTTTGTCTACAGAGAGAGACACCATACCAATCTTTTGTCTACAGAGACAGACACCATACCAATCTTTTGTCTACAGAGAGACACCATACCAATCTTTTGTCTACAGAGACGGACACCATACCAATCTTTTGTCTACAGAGAGAGACACCATACCAATCTTTTGTCTACAGAGACAGACACCATACCAATCTTTTGTCTACAGGGAGACACCATACCAATCTTTTGTCTACAGAGAGACACCATACCAATCTTTTGTCTACAGAGAGAGACACCATACCAATCTTTTGTCTACAGAGACGGACACCATACCAATCTTTTGTCTACAGAGAGAGACACCATACCAATCTTTTGTCTACAGAGAGAGACACCATACCAATCTTTTGTCTACAGAGAGAGACACCATACCAATCTTTTGTCTACAGGGAGACACCATACCAATCTTTTGTCTACAGAGAGAGACACCATACCAATCTTTTGTCTACAGAGAGAGACACCATACCAATCTTTTGTCTACAGAGAGAGACACCATACCAATCTTTTGTCTACAGAGACAGACACCATACCAATCTTTTGTCTACAGAGACAGACACCATACCAATCTTTTGTCTACAGAGACAGACATCATACCAATCTTTTGTCTACAGAGACAGACACCATACCAATCTTTTGTCTACAGAGACAGACACCATACCAATCTTTTGTCTACAGAGACAGACACCATACCAATCTTTTGTCTACAGAGACGGACACCATACCAATCTTTTGTCTACAGAGAGAGACACCATACCAATCTTTTGTCTACAGAGACAGACACAATACCAATCTTTTGTCTACAGAGACAGACACCATACCAATCTTTTGTCTACAGAGACAGACACCATACCAATCTTTTGTCTACAGAGACAGACACCATACCAATCTTTTGTCTACAGAGACGGACACCATACCAATCTTTTGTCTACAGAGACAGATATACTTCGCCTACCTGTAAGCTCCACAGTCTCCACAGTTGGCGTCATTTGTGGTTCTGGAGTTTCCTCAATCTTATCCTTCACCACATCATGGTTTTGTTGAGACTTGACAGAGCCATCGTCTGGCTTCAAAACTCCTTTCTTTATCAACTCCTCCCGTGTTGAGCGAAGGGAAATTTTACGTTCTAACTCTACAACATGACACAATTATTAAGGTTTAATATTCCGACTGAGAAATCAACTATTTGTCCTTCAATATTAGCTGAAGCAGAGGAATGGGTTTATAAAATATATGGCCCAAGAGGTCAGCCAAATCATTTATTCAAAAGTCTACTTCACTCAAGGATGCTTCAGATCAAATAGGGAAAGAATCCTGCAATTCCTGATGTAGAAATGATTTCAAAGAATTTTCTCTATATACCATACTGGATCCTGCTCCGCCCTGAGGGAGTTGAAACCTACCGTTTATACAAAATTGATTCCCTTTTAACTAGAGGGCCAAGACCAACTGTTTAAAAAAAATAACTGAATCATATTCACCAAAGGATGCTTCAGATCAAATTTGGACAAAATCTTATTATTTCTACAAAAGGAAAATGATTTGAAGTTCTAATTTGGGACTTTGCCCCTCAGGCCCAAGGGGAGGTCAGCCCAAGCATTTATACAAAATTAACTCCCCTTTATCCAATGATGCTTCAGACCAAATTAACTAAAAATCCTCAGTGTTTCATAACTAGTTGTACTTTGTATGAAAAGTTGATTGACAACAAATGCTATTGTAAGCCAAAAGCTCACTTGACCCTTCAGGAAAAGGTCTTTTAATTTTGTTTTGGAAAGAATACTGATTAATTGGGGAAAAAATTTAGGAATATCTTTTTGGAATATGGCCATATTAGGAAATACCTCAAATTGGAAATAAGCCAGAGCCAAAGCTATGAATATTTCACTTTCATCTATATAAGAACCTTCGTTCTTTACTTGTTTACGTATTAACTATATGTAACTATACATAGCATACACATGAATACTCACCAACAGCAGTTTTCTCGATTTTTTCACTCTTTTTCTTTCGTTTCCATTTCCAAGGTTTGAACAATTTTCCAATGGAAGCAAATTTACTTTTCCTCTCTGGAGGCGGGGTGCTGGTCCCCAAGGAACCAGACTTCATCTCTCCATTTTTCTTCTTATCTGCAATGACACATCAATTACAGACTGAAATACACTACAATCAATATCTATTGACCATAAACATGTGATTAGGCTGTTACATGGAAAAATAAAACCATCACAGGAACAGGTGATAAAACTTGTGATGAATCATGCAGGTGACATGATAGTATTGATGATCTAAACAGGTGAAAGAACAACAGTGATGAACTGAACAGATGATAAAACACCTTTACTGAACTAAACAGGTGATAGAACACCTTTACTGAACTAAACAGGTGATAGAACACCTTTACTGAACTAAACAGGTGATAGAACACCTTTACTGAACTAAACATATGATAGAACACCTTTACTGAACTAAACAGGTGATAGAACACCTTTACTGAACTAAACAGGTGATAGAACACCTTTAATTAACTAAACAGGTGATAGAACACCTTTACTGAACTAAACAGGTGATAGAACACCTTTACTGAACTAAACAGGTGATAGAACACCTTTACTGAACTAAACAGGTGATAGAACACCTTTACTGAACTAAACAGGTGATAGAACACCTTTAATTAACTAAACAGGTGATAGAACATCTTTACTGAACTAAACAGGTGATAGAACACCTTTAATTAACTAAACAGGTGATAGAACACCTTTAATAAACTAAACAGGTGATAGAACACCTTTACTGAACTAAACAGGTGATAGAACACCTTTACTGAACTAAACAGGTGATAGAACACCTTTACTGAACTAAACAGGTGATAGAACACCTTTAATTAACTAAACAGGTGATAGAACATCTTTACTGAACTAAACAGGTGATAGAACACCTTTAATGAATTAAACAGGTGATAGAACATTTGTGGTAATTAAACAAGTGACAGGCCACCTTTGATAAATTAAACAAGTCATAGAACATCTGCAATTAACTAAACATGTGATGAATTAAGCAGCTGAAAGAATGCCTGTGATGAACTACATATGTGTTTGAACAACTGCAGTAAATCAGAACAGTGATTTTAAGAAATTGTAGATTATTGTTTAATCAATAACAATTAACATTTCCACGATAAATCACTGTGTGTGAATATACAGGGATTTACGGTAGATGATATTGACTGTATAATGTGTGTTATGTTAAAGAGCTGCACTAAAAAGGTGCATAGTGGTGGGTTAGAGTGGAAGGGAAACAACTCCAACTAGTCGGTCTTACATTAATATATGGTGTTTATGCTAATAACTGGCAAGAGATTACACCAACACACTGACTCCTTCAGGTATTACTACATCAAACACTTCATGATATATGTAGGTTAACAACCTTCACTATTGTTCTAATATCATTTATTGTTGTGATAGTGCTCAAGAATGTTACTACACAAACACCATGACACTAAGCAGCTCTTAACACATTTCACATCAGTGATATTGTTATTGGAGAGTGGTATTGTCAGTGCTGAAGATCATAAATTAGTACAAACTTGGTAGAGCTAATTCCAATATGAAGCCATTATACCTCTCCTGTAATGAAAAGTTGTTTAAAGACTTTCTTTTGAGTCCTGTTACATGTATCTTAACACTTATCACTTGAACAAACTTGGAATCTCTTTATCTAAGCATGCTACAGGCCCAATATCAGCACCCTGTGCTTTTTTTAGTTATTGAGAATAAGGCATTTTTAACTTATTTGACAACTGTGACCACAAAAGTAGATCAAGGTCATTCATTTCAACAAACTTGGTATGATCATTGTAAAGCTTCAATATAAGTACCCTAATCTTTTGATTAGTCTTCATTGGGTCTTACGACTACAGATTGATCATTCATCCGCCTCAATGATGATTATGAAGTATATCTGTGAGTCTTACGACTATTCAATTCCTTATTTGTCATTATAATTATCTTGCTAAAATGTGTAGTGAAAACCATTACTCTTTGACAAAGTACATATACTTGCCTACTTTCCTTGCTTCACATACCAATCACTTACAATACAGTGTTGGGGCCTCAGTTTGTGTCAGCTGGTATGTGCACATTGTGACAGCTGGACATGACAGAAAAATTCACTCATATTTCATAATTACCTGGTTTATGAATAATCATCATGTGATGAGGAATATAAAACCAGAAACACTTACATGCTACATACACGTCTCTGATTAAAGTCATAAAAAGATTAGGAGAAGAATTCCTGTTATTGCGATCAAGGAAAATGTATCTCTGCGTAGCTCTGCCAATTTTACAAATATCGACACGAAACTTGTTACAAGACGTTTCACGATTAACCTTGGTATTTGTATCAAACAGACACACAAGTGCCAAGCTGTCTCATCGTTACAGTAAAATCATCATAACTCATATTTTTTCATATATCAAGCTGAAATTTGGTATATTAATATATCATAATCATATGAACAATATGAGCAATTAGTATTTTTAGATATCTAGTTTAAGAGGCTGCCCTCGAGTGTGAGACACAATGTATAGGTGCTGCTAGGATTGAGGAGTATCTAATTCTCCATTACTTAGTCATTTTACAAATATCAACATAAAACTCAGTAAAAAGGATGTATTGTGATTATATCTATGATGTTACTAACTATATTGATTATTTTGAAATGTATTTTCTGAAGTCTTTACGACTCTTACTGTTGCTGATTATCACCTGTTGCTGACTTTTAGATATATTGCTAAGTTTAAATGATCCCACAATTCTGTGCATTCTGTCATATTGTCCCACTCTGAGAATCTTCTGTGAACCAAAGCAATATTCATTCATGATTAACATCAATCTCAATCTGAACATTTTTATGAACACCTAGTCTGACAATTATGGTAAGATTTAAGTGTAAGACTTGATTGTCTCATAGCGACAGTATGCATACATGAAAGATGGCAATTTATTGCACATCACTGCCGCTAGGTGTCACTGGTTAATTGTTCAAATATTTCCACCAATCACAAAGCTAGGATTGGAAGCACAGGCGAGTTCCAAAGGCTGTGACGATAGGCTGAAACTGTGTTATGTTTAGCCTAAAAATGAAATATAAGTGTATTTCCAAGGTGTTTTCTTTTTCTAACAAGAACAAAGTTTGATATCCAAGATACATACTATTTCAATAAGGTAATCACAACCTTTCAAATTTCATTGTCTGATGCTGATGTCATGACATTAAAGAGTCAAATATTCTAAAGACAGACCTGAAATATCTCCAGGAGAAATAAAATCATGTGTTATCATTAGTGTTACATACACCTCTAGTCAGTGGGAATAAAACGAAGTTATTTAAGTGTGTATAATAACAATGTAATTATATATACCCGAACTACACTTGACTATTACAATACATACACAGTGTATATATACATTACTAGGACTTATCCCAGGGTATCACGCTTGATTTAAAAAGATGATGGTTGGCCTAATTTCACCTGTAAATCCTACCAGTACATCACTATATATATATAGAACGTAGAAAGCCTGACAGATCATACCTGATGTCATCCCCTAACACACTTCTAACCATCACAACACACCTGTGATGACCTCAGAAGCAGGTGACCATGACAATGATTACCTGTGGGAAATCTAAAACACATTTCTCTCATTGAATATCATGATTCTTCCTTTGATGGCATTACTTAGGTCACAAAAATATCTAGCACTTCATCAGTTATTCTGTTCCTAAAATACCAATGTCAAAATAAGATACAAATACATAAAAGTTAAGAGGCCCAGTGGGCATGTATTGATCAACTGAATTTGACTAAAATTTCTTCATCCAAAGTAAAGGAAAAAGAATTCTGAAGTTTGCATCCATTTCAATACTGGGCCCCACCTTCTATCCTGTGGAGGTCATGAAAACCATTTATACAAATTTCTCCTTCATATAAGCATGTTTCAGACCAAATTGGGACAGACAGAATCCTCTCATTCCTACAGAACAAGGATTTTAAATCAATTCAAAATTTGGTCAAAATCCGCTCATGTGTTCATGATGTAATGTAATGTGTAGACAAAGTTGACAGATGGGCAACAGATACTGTGATAAACCATCAGCTCATTTGATTCTTTGGCCCAAGTGAGCAAAAAAAAGTAGTTTGGTTCCTTTTTTCATATTTCGAAAAAGAGGCCCAAAATTCCAGCAGTATTTATCTAAAAGCTTTATTGAGTGTTAATAACGTGTGTACAGATCAATTATGTGAACACAAGTACTACATATGTACTTATTTAGCACACAGACAACCTCACCTATCCTGCAGTTTTCACTTCTTATTCCTTTGGTATCTTTCGATAACTTCATAGTTCATTAACCCAGAAAGCTAGCACTAACAGGTCATCACCTTCTCTTATATATATATCATACAGTGTTGTGTAGCTAAAGAAAATTAGTTCATACTCATGGCCCGATAAACAGCAATAACTGGTACAATATACAGTAATAACTGGCACAATATACAGCAATAACTGGTACAATATACAGCAATAACTGACACAATATACAGCAATAACTGGCACAATATACAGCAATAACTGACACAATATACAGCAATAACTGACACAATATACAGTAATAACTGGTACAATATACAGCAATAACTGGTACAATATACAGCAATAACTGGTACAATATACAGCAATAACTGACACAATATACAGCAATAACTGACACAATATACAGCAATAACTGACACAATATACAGCAATAACTGACACAATATACAGCAATAACTGACACAATATACAGCAATAACTGGTACAATATACAGCAATAACTGACACAATATACAGCAATAACTGGTACAATATACAGCAATAACTGGTACAATATACAGTAATAACTGGTACAATATACAGCAATAACTGGTACAATATACAGCAATAACTGGTACAATATACAGTAATAACTGGTACAATATACAGCAATAACTGGTACAATATACAGTAATAACTGGTACAATATACAGCAATAACTGGTACAATATACAGCAATAACTGGTACAATATACAGCAATAACTGACACAATATACAGTAATAACTGGTACAATATAACTGGTACAATATACAGCAATAACTGACACAATATACAGTAATAACTGACACAATATACAGTAATAACTGGTACAATATACAGCAATAACTGGTACAATATACAGCAATAACTGACACAATATACAGTAATAACTGGTACAATATACAGCAATAACTGGTACAATATACAGTAATAACTGGTACAATATACAGCAATAACTGACACAATATACAGCAATAACTAGTAATAACTGGTACAATATACAGCAATAACTGACACAATATACAGCAATAACTGACACAATATACAGCAATAACTGACACAATATACAGCAATAACTGACACAATATACAGCAATAACTGACACAATATACAGTAATAACTGGTACAATATACAGCAATAACTGACACAATATACAGCAATAACTGACACAATATACAGCAATAACTGGTACAATATACAGCAATAACTGACACAATATACAGCAATAACTGACACAATATACAGCAATAACTGGCACAATATACAACAATAACTGGTACAATATACAGCAATAACTGACACAATATACAGCAATAACTGACACAATATACAGCAATAACTGACACAATAAACAGCAATAACTGGCACAATATACAGCAATAACTGGCACAATATACAGCAATAACTGACACAATATACAGTAATAACTGGTACAATATACAGTAATAACTGGTACAATATACAGCAATAACTGGTACAATATACAGCAATAACTGGTACAATATACAGCAATAACTGGTACAATATACAGCAATAACTGGTACAATATACAGCAATAACTGGTACAATATACAGTAATAACTGGTACAATATACAGCAATAACTGGTACAATATACAGCAATAACTGACACAATATACAGCAATAACTGGTACAATATACAGCAATAACTGGTACAATATACAGCAATAACTGGCACAATATACAGCAATAACTGACACAATGTACAGTAATAACTGGTACAATATACAGCAATAACTGACACAATATACAGCAATAACTGGCACAATATACAGCAATAACTGGTACAATATACAGTAATAACTGACACAATATACAGTAATAACTGGTACAATATACAGCAATAACTGACACAATATACAGCAATAACTGGTACAATATACAGCAATAACTGACACAATATACAGCAATAACTGACACAATATACAGCAATAACTGACACAATATACAGCAATAACTGGCACAATATACAGCAATAACTGGTACAATATACAGTAATAATTGGCACAATATACAGCAATAACTGGTACAATATACAGCAATAACTGGTACAATATACAGCAATAACTGACACAATATACAGTAATAACTGGTACAATATACAGCAATAACTGACACAATATACAGCAATAACTGGCACAATATACAGCAATAACTGACACAATATACAGTATTAACTTAGGAAACAAAGAGTTACATTTATAATATGTGTAAAATATTTCCTGTACTTGATTAAACTACAAACAACTGTACCAGATACCATGAAAAAGAGATTAAATACAAAGACAATTTCCTCAAAGTTTTCTTTAGAAAGCTTCGGAAACTTGTCTAACAGCCTGAAATATAATTCCTTTTATGTGAAATATCTCTAAAATTGTGTAGGTTTACTCTCAAGGTACCTATATATACAACCCTGCCTAAGGCAGCAGCTAGAGTATATAGTCAGACCTCTATAATCCCCTGATACAATCACAGTAGGCTGTTCTGGCTAGTCCTCAAATCAGGGTAGGTACTTGTATTAGTGTATAAAGTAAGTGACACAGATATATCATACACCCTTAACTCTCTGTGATACATAGCCCTGTAAGTACCTAACAAAACATTTATCCCAATTGATGCCTTGTTGTTCCTTATCAGTGTTTAGAAACTGTCCACAGGAAAAAAGAGGGAAAACATAATGGAAAAAGTCCGCCTTGTTGACACAATCCTACTTCTCTGTTTAACAATCCACTGTTGATTCTAAAGCCTGTGGACACAAGATTTACCTGTATGTGAGGGTTGTAACACCTTACCAAGGTCCCTTGGCTGATCCTCAATGGACAGTTGATAACTGTCACCTTTATGTAATGAATAGTCCAAGAGAACTGCCATGCTCTAGTATCGTCACATGGACGACGTGTTATAACCTTGTAATTGATTACTCAATCCTTCTAGGTACTGGCCTGGCCCCCAGTAATAGGTTTATATACTCAGTAGTGTCTCACATTAACACTTTAATATGACATAAAGATTATGAGTGGTTTAATGAATTTTAGGCTGTCCTACACAAGAAGAAGGTTTTAAAGAATCAATTTTTTCCCTTATTGGGTCCTGACCCTCCTTCCCAAAGGGAGAGGGGGAGTGTCCCCCCCTACCACTTTATACAAAATTGAGTTACTCACCCCCCCCCCCTCCCCCCTACCACTTTATACAAAATTGAGTTACTCACACCACACCCCCCTTCCCCCACCCCCTTACTTCCCTACAAATGAATAACTTTGTCAGAAAAAGAATTTTAAAGCCTAACAGAATTTTGAAATATTCTGACTAATATAATCCAAACTATTTCATGGAATTACTAATTTGGACACTTTTTAACGAATCACTTTTGTTAGTTTATTCAATGTACATAAAAGTTTATATATCATTTGTAGGTTTGTGATGTCAAATAACACTTGTCACTTTCTTGAATTTGTCTGTTAAACATAACTTCCACACAAATTTATGGAAAGATAGTTGCATCAAAGACCAGCTGTATTTTATCTTGTTACTATTGTAATGTATTATATAGCATTTCTTTGACATTTCAGTTTAAAAGCTTGGACACATACAATATATATACCTATAAACAAGAAACTCATTTTCAGGCATACAAAACTTACCGTATATGTAAATTTTGTCAATGTAATTGGACTATAATAGTGCTGCTGTATTGTCATTACCATATCATAAAGAAAATTGTATTTATGTCACGGCTGAGCCATAATTTCACCTCAGCTATGTAAATATTTATATCGTTGTTCTGATGAAGGCTAGCCTAGCTACCTGAAACATGTAAACCAATAATACAACAACAGAATCTAGATGTTGATTCTCCATCTTCTGTTGTATTTACCTTCCTTGATGGGTCTCTATTGAATACTGTTAGGTATCCCTCTTTGGTTCCTTCAGTATCTAATCTTTGACCAAAGATAACCAGGAGTTGGTTCTCTCCCACTCCATCGGCAGTTTATTTTTAAACAGGAAAGTTTGATGAGATAAACATTAATGACTATAATTTTTTTTAAATGTATGTTTTTACTTCAAGGAAAATATTTCCTTCATTGATTTTTTTTGCTAGTAAAGAATTTGTAAGGAGAGTCTAAAAAGTTTGATAACTGAAAGGCTCAAGCAAAATTACAGAAGGAAATGTTAAGCCTGTGACACTTGGATGCCAGACTTTGATGCTAAAAAACAATAAAATATTTTGATAAATCATCTTTGTTTTGTAATAATTCAGCAAATGGGACCAAAAGCAGTTAAATATAAGCGAAATTATCATATAATACTGAAGGTAAAAAATTTATTCATGAAAGCCGTTATTATTATCATTTACTTAAAAAAACCTCATATGTAAACTAACATAGTAAACCCCCTCCCCAACTTTGGACAAAGTACCTTTCATTTGATTCTACCACATCTAGATCTTAAGTAGAAGATTTTTTGAAATTTTGGTGAATTTGACCTCTTTTTACCTGCCTTTTACATTCCTAGAATGTAGGGACCAGTCATGAAAGCTTTTTCTAAAATTAAAAAAAAAAAAAATTTCAGAGGTTTTTGAGAAGAAGTTACAGACGTCAATTATTTATGGACGTATGACGCATGGCACCAGATAGAAGGCGATTGAAATAGGTCACATGAGACTTGAACCTATGTTAATAGTACTAAAGCAGTTGAAAAGATACCACCAAGACTGAAATTGTCTGGTTTGGTCTACCTGTACTAATTAGCTTTCTCAACCTCAGTGGTATGATAAAAATTTGAAACAGGTCGATAAATGGCACGCAAGTTTTGTGTGTTTGTTGTCTAATAAATTCAAGATAATTACACACATATGTTAATGTTGCTTCTTGAAACTTTACTCATTAATGTGTTCACACAAACAACACATTGTAACAAATCTCAAAAATGATGATGTCACAATAATTATAACACATTTCCAAGAACATGTTGATGAGACTGAGTCACAATAATTATAACACATTTCCAAGAACACGTTGATGAGACTGAGTTATAGGACTATGTCTCCAATCTTATTTTTCATTGTTATGGTTAGATGAATATATACAATACTTACATATAAATACTTATATGTGTCCTGCGCTTTAACAATAAGTAAACTGTTATTAGTATGATTTCCTATCTGAGAGACTGACAGTCTCGTCTGCACTGATACAGGAAGTAATTCTGTTCTTTTTGGAGTGGGTATCCCGAGAGCAATGTTATGTACTAATTTTTTAACTTTACAGCAATTTGTTTGTTGTTATATACTTGAACATATTTCTGACATCCAATCAGCATTTCCATGCATTTACCAGAAATTTGGGAAGATTGCTGATGGAAAACAACTTCTTACTTCTTGTTACGACTGCTGTAATTGATGCATGTAACACAACACAGTTGCAATGACATTGAGTAACACCATCATTGATGAATTTTCAATTGAAGACTGTATGGAAACAGAAGTAATTTTACCATCAAAACACAATGCATATAACTCCAACAATCTGAATTCCAGTGTCCTCCTAACTAATCTCAACTGTAGATAAACAAAAAAAAAATCCATGTAAATATTGCCATAACAACGTCTCATTACTTGCTTTCATTATCTTTTCCAAATCAAATCAAGAAAAAAAATCAAAAGACATATCTTTATAAATGATTTAGACAATACTCTTTCTGGTTATATTACTGTCACATTTATATCAGATTGGTCTCACTTTGTGATTTTGATGTCTATTATATTAATAATGCTCTGTTTCCAATTCATGTGACGAACATAAAGTGCATATGAACCTGAAACATCACTGTGATGTTGGGCGTGATAGATACGAACCTGAAACATCACTGTGATGTTGGGCGTGATACATATGAACCTGAAACATCACTGTGATGTTGGGCGTGATACTTATGAACTTGAAACATCACTGTGATGTTGGGCGTGATACTTATGAACCTGAAACATCACTGTGATGTTGGGTGTGATAGATATGAACCTGAAACATCACTGTGATGTTGGGCGTGATAGATACGAACCTGAAACATCACTGTGATGTTTGGCGTGATACATATGAACCTGAAACATCACTGTGATGTTGGGTGTGATACTTATGAACCTGAAACATCACTGTGATGTTGGGCGTGATACATATGAACCTGAAACATCACTGTGATGTTTGGCGTGATACTTATGAACCTGAAACATCACTGTGATGTTGGGCGTGATAGATACGAACCTGAAACATCACTGTGATGTTGGGTGTGATACATATGAACCTGAAACATCACTGTGATGTTGGGCGTGATACTTATGAACCTGAAACATCACTGTGATGTTGGGTGTGATAGATATGAACCTGAAACATCACTGTGATGTTGGGTGTGATAGATATGAACCTGAAACATCACTGTGATGTTGGGCGTGATACTTATGAACCTGAAACATCACTGTGATGTTGGGCGTGATAGATATGAACCTGAAACATCACTGTGATGTTGGGCGTGATACATATGAACCTGAAACATCACTGTGATGTTGGGCGTGATAGATATGAACTATATCAATTTGTATGAGACCAGTACTGGATCAGAATGATGAGGCATGTAATAAAAGGTGGTTATTTTTAACAGTGAAATATTGAAAATGACATTAATGGGATGGTTACTAAAACAATTTTGAAACTTACCACAGCAGTTTGTTCTACAATCTTAATTAAAGGTAAGGTTGCCAGATTAATTGTGACAGTGTATCAGGTTTATTATCTCACCCATTAATCAACTGTCTCTTCTTCAATTGATTAGTCTCCTGGTCTTACTTACTGCCAATCAAATGTCACTGTGAGTCAGATCCTGTCACCTAACCATTGGTAACTATATACAGTAACAACACACTGCAGTCACTGTGAGTCAGATCCTGTCACCTAACCATTGGTAACTATATACAGTAACAACACACTGCAGTCACTGTGAGTCAGATCCTGTCACCTAACCATTGGTAACTATATACAGTAACAACACACTGCAGTCACTGTTAGTTACACCAGTATGACAATTACAAGTTGTAGAGAACAATTCTCTGTGTGACACTCCATTTCCTAAGAGGTTATCTCATACAAAGTTTTGAAAAGGTGTTGTGGATAGAGAATCCAAGACATTTCTAAGACAGAGAAACACTGCCTGTCAAGACCAAAGGGCCATAACTCTGTATATGCATGCAGAGAACAAAGGATCATAACTGCAAATATATATATATAGCAAAGGGCCATTAATCTGTATATACATATATAGAACCAAGGGTCATAACTCTGTATATACACAGAAAACTATGGGCTACAATTTGCCATGTTCATGTACTGAACAAATTAGCTGAATTCTGTATATGCATGCAGAGAACAAAGGATCATGACTCTGCATACCTCTAAATATAGGAGGAAGACAAAATGCTGTAATAGTGGTACTTAATATTCTGTTCATGTAGTAAATTGAGAAACCCAAATTCATAACAGAACATTCTGTCATCCAAAACTTGGCAAGGGTTAGTGACAGGAAAGCTGATGAGATGTGACTATATAAATTACCACAGGAGAGATATACATCCACAAACTGACAGTGCAACATGCTATTTCTATGTTGATTTCTTTGTTTACTAGGTTATCACACAAGTGGATACCTCACTCTACATCCTAAGCAATTGCATTTTGCTTTCAAAAGCAATTGGAGTTAATTGCCTTGCCCAAGGTCATAACCACTTGCCCTTCACCACTTTAAAAATAATCACTAATTTTTTTATTCAGCCGATGACTACACAGTACACTTTCACAACATGAGATAGCAGAGGGATCTTGGCATCCACCATCGTTTGATCTTTATTTGTTCTTTGAATCTTTTTTTTTTCCTTTTCTTGTTTCTTGCTCTTGATTATATGAAATTTGAAAATGCTTTTTAAGAAATAATGATAACAATCTTTACCTGCCAAATCTAGGACGGTTGCTTTTCAGCCACTTTGTTTTTCTGATCAGTTCTATAATCCAATTGGAACAACAACAGACAAAGGGGAACCTACACATATAATTTTAAAAAAGATCTTTACTTATATTCTTAAGAAATTCAATATGGTCCCCAGTCTGCTGTGTTGTTATTCTGACCAATCGCAAAATTGAAAGTGTAACACTTAAGACCACGGGAACCTATACATATGAAATTTGAGGAAGATCCATATACTACTTCTTAGAAAAACAGAGAACTAATTTTCATCAGCAAAATCTGAGATATCCATTTCTCAGCAATCTTCTTTTTCTAATCAATCCCCCCAAAAATCAAATTGGAACAACTAGGAACCAAGAAGAACAAACATATGAGATTTAAGAACGATTCATCAAGTATTTCTCAAAATATAGCTATTTCAAACATAAATAATTACAGTACAAGAAGACATGCTGTATGCAATTTCCCCCCAATCAGTAACACAAGTTAAAAAAATACCCTTTACAAGAAATAGCAGTAACAGACTTCATCTGTTAAAATCAAAGATGGCCACCAGTCAGCCATTTAATTCTTCTGCTCAGACTCAAAAACTCAACAAGGGAACAAGGGAATCCTACCGACAAAGTTTGAGAACTATCCTTCCTCAGTGGATGGACCACAGACCGAGGGTGATTTCAACAGCTTACCATCTGATTGTCGGCGAAAAAGGTTTCATTGCAAAATTTCAATTGGCTTGAAAAGTCTTATTTTATTTCTCTCCCTATAATCTAGTTTGAACACTTTTCGTTTATAAGTTGGCTAACCAGAGTAAAACTTTACACAATTGCAGTATAAGGTGTAAGGTTAAGATTGTTGCAGTCTCTCCTTCACCTCTTTCCTCCTACTCACTCTGTTTATACACATGTCAGACACTAAACAAGTTACTGAAGCAGACAGAATTCCTGACAGACAGTACCTTATCACACACAAGTCACACTACCATAACATTCCCATGTGCATTTCTGCTTTGATCCCTGTCTACTTTCTCGGTACCATTAGATTGGGTGTGGCAGCATACAGACTCCTTCAACCACCTGTCTGCTGGATCAGCTGTACACAGCTATAATAACACTGTACTTAACTGGCTGGGAGGTGTTTAGGGGTAGAATGCTATACACTGCTTAATATTAAAACATAGTAACAGTCTATCCAAATATTATCACGTTTATAATCATTACAAATGGTTTGTGTCTATAAAGTCTACACGGCTATCAGCACCTATATAGTATCATGGCTATTCCCCATCACAGTCTCCACACAGTGACTTGTGTAAGTCTACATGGCTATCAGCACCTATATAGTATCATGGCTAATCCCCATCACAGTCTCCACACAGTGACTTGTGTAAGTCTACATGGCTATCAGCACCTATATAGTATCATGGTTATTCCTCATCACAGTCTCCACATAGTGACTGGTGTAAGTCTACACAGCTATCAGCACCTGTGTAGAATCATGCTCATTATTATGGTTCCCATTTTCCATCAGGGAAATGTTTATTTGTGATCGAACAGAGTCTCCCATAAAGTGTTGTCTACGAGATGACTGAACGATTGAAGATGCAGGATAAGATGTAACTGATAGAATTTAATTCAAGCAAGGTGCCCTGGGGATTTAATGGTGCCCAGGGGATTTAATGGTGTCAGGGGGATTTAATGGTGCCCAGGGGATTTAATGTCACAAACTCACAAACCGAAATAGTTGGAATTAATGTGTAACACAGAAAATGAGACATTCTAATTGTACAAGGAATAGAGACTTTTACATACCGATGACCTTATAAACTATTGTATATTTTACTGCCTCCTTAGAAGGAAATGTGATACCCTAGAGACCAAAGGTCGTGAAATGTTGGTAAACAACCTCTAGACCCTTCAATCCAAGAAGGGTATTTGATTCTACCTTATCTGGTTACTGAGAAGAAGATTTTTGAAAGTTCAGTTGATTTCATCCCAAGGGATGTATAAGTATTGTTTGTGTATAGTTAGAGTATATGATTGTACACAAAACATTTAATTTAGCCATCTTTTAAAAAATTACTGAATTTTTCAGCCTTTGATGAAATAGTATTATTGTTATTTGTGTCTATAATTCATTTTCAGTATCTCTATCCCTCAGCATTCAAGGTACTAACACAGGAAACTTGGGGCAAATTCTGCTTCCTAAAACAAAGGTCAGATAATCATGTGAAATATTTAATTGCCTGAAGATTATAAATGAAAGAGGTATGATGTTTACCCTGGCTTAATGGTCGATCTAAAAATACATGGCTAATGACCACAGGTAAACACAGAATTGGAGTTAGTGTATACATCCCGATAGTGGTGTGTTTATACTGTGATAAGTCACTGGCTAGGAAATGTACACGAAAAGACAAAACAAAACAATTCAATGGCCAAATCAATGCTTAATATATGGCTTTATAAAGATACATTGAACATAAAGGTCATTTTATCCTACCTCCAACACTATCAGCTAAGACTAAAGTCACTACTAATATCATATATCTTATCGACTGCATTCATAATCACCTGAGGTAATGGGTCGAGTTTAGGCAAGTTATCATTGCAATGCATATGAATGATTAAATAAATGACACTGGTTACTAGAATTAGGTTATTACAAAGATTGATTTAAATAGGACTATGAAAATATGACTATTTTATGAGTAAAGACTTCCTGCCTGTGCTATAGAAACTGTTGAAGAGATCATCAACATTGTAATGGTAAATTCAAAATGGAAAGCAGAGGTTTGTAATATTTTTAGTCCAATTCAATTTTTTAGTTTTCCAATGTCAGCACACACTTATACCTGTTTTTGAGGATAAAATTTATGTAATCATACCGGCTTAGGTTCAGCTACCTAAAAGTTGATCTGTGTATGCACTATGTGTCATAAATGCATTAAATGTTGTTAAACACTGATGTTTTGATGCACGGTAAAGCTTAAGGTACCAAGTTTGATGATTCGTTAAAAAATAATGTGAAGCATATCCTTGATAATTTTTCTGATAGTTGGCATCATGATGTAACCAACACAATTTCCTATCCAAATTCACTCCAACGGAAAATTCATTTTTCTATTTTATTGTTGGTTACAGTTTGGTCACATCAGGCATAATACACCATATCTCTTTATCTTAACAGCAAACAGAGATAAGTTCATGCAGTAAGCCTCCAGATGATCCATTACTATGAATGACCTTCTACTAAATTATATGACAAGGATATAAAATGGTTAACTTGTAAAATAAATACGATACTAAACAATTTCATCCCTCCATACTTTTGTACACACTGCATCTACCAAGTATTTAAAAACAATTTTTTGAAGTTCATCCATATATAGAAATATTGCCGTTGATTCTATATAATGTAATTCATCGTCCTGTAGAAGGAATGTGTTGGCCCTCTAGGCTGATTGTAGGACAGCTAAGGTGTATAATTACAGACGATGAACTACGTCCTATCCTACACGTCAGAAACACTGAAAATACATATAACGTTGACTTGGTACTGTAAAATCTTACACAAAAAGGTGTAACTGATACTACTGTTGTAATTCTAGGTATTTAACAGATGATAGCCGAGTTTACCTGTACATGTGTAAGTATGAATTAAATACCACTACACGGAAACTACAAATAAATTTAAGCCCTCTTATTTAAATAAACACTTTCATACACTCATCAGTTGACTGGAATCTGATTGTCATCTTAAGAATCAAGGCTGGTGTGAAGACAAAACACAACAAAATAACAGAATGATTACCTTTCTTCCTACGACGTAGTCTCATCGTTGCCGTTAAAACTTCATCCAAATAAAGAATTTGACGGCCACTCCTAAGTGATGTGGCTCACAATAAAACACACTTGATTGCTTCAATGCTTCCCGTAATAGTGATCTACCAGAGAACTAAATCCACTGTATATGTAGCACCAATTCTAAAGGCCAGGACCACCATTAAAACAACAGGGAGGAGCTGTATATCTCTGGCCTCAAACCATGTGACCTGAAGTTTAAATGAAGGCTAGCCACAAACAAACAGGTATACAGCTATCTGTGTTGTGTGTGAGATGGGCGGTATGTAAGTAGGGCACACACACACCTGTGTTGATGAGATCCAGGAGACTGAAGCACCCTCGTGAGGACATACATAAGGACACACATGTGTGTTGTGCACGCTTGGGGCTGATCATGTTCTTAAGATACAGACATTGATTTTAACTGAAATTTCTCTCTACACACTACAGCAGGCATCTGGCAATTCATTTGTGAGCCATCATATATATTTGTCCAACAGACTGGTAAGTGTACCTCATACCATCTCTAATCTCTCAAGCAGAAAGCGTGGCAAGCCTTCACCTACTTGTCCTAATTTATGCTTTCATCTACTTGTCCTATCTCAAGCCTACACCCACTTGTCCTAACTCCAGCCTTCACCCACTTATCCTTACTCCAGCCTACACTGACTTGTCCTAACTCCAGCCAACATCCACTTATCCTAAATCAAGCCTTCACTCACTTTTCTTAACTCAAGCCTATACCCACTTGTCCTAACTCCAGTCTACACCCACTTGTCCTAACTCAAGCTTTCACCTACTTCTCTTAACTTAAGCTTACACCCACTTGTCCTAACTCAAGCCTACACCCACCTGTCCTAACTCCAGTCTACACCCACTTATCCTAACTCCAGCCAACACCCTCTTGTCCTAACTCAAGCCTTCACCTACTTGTCCTAACTTCCTGTAGATACATTAGCCACATTCTAGCCAGTTATTTCTTAAGCTTCCACTTTCTGATGTACAGCCAGATCATTTAATCAATTATTGACATATATTTTTCCATGTTATTATAAACCAGTATAATGACCCCTTTATTCTTTCTTCGTCTAAGTACTTATGTAGGTCAATGACATATGGTAGGTATTTTTTGAAACAAATCATTTGTCTCCTTTGTAAAGGAACTGAGGTGAAATGAATATAGTGTCCCAGGATCAAAAGATTGGGGGCATATTGATTTTGTAATGTTTGTTTGTTTGTCTGTTCTCAACTTTAACCTTGCCTGTAACCATTTCATCGTAGAGGTAGGGTTTTCATATTTTGCATTTGTGTTCCTTGTGACAGGAACTTTCTGGTTGTATCAGAATTTTTGATCATGTGACCTTGACAGTGACCTTTGACCTACATTAAAAAACAAATTTACATTGGCCTTAACTATTGCATGATAAGTTGTATAGTTTTCATATTTGGCAAGTGTCTTCCTTGTGACACGACCTTTCTGGTGGTATCAAGATTTCTGATCATGTGATTTTAATTTTGTTGCAACTGGGAGGGGATGGGGTATAGTGTGTCATAAGCACATTTTGTTCTATCTTTTGCCCAAATTCTGCATAATAGTATTCATCAACCAATAATTATAAGCAAGCGATGTCTTATATTGCTAGAATATTCTGAGGATCAGCATAGGGTATCAGTATAACCTGTAGAAATATTTCAGTGATGGTATAGGAATGAGGATACACCTAGTGGGCAAATCCAAGTTGAAAAGTAAGTGTGAGTTGTTATACTGAATAAATGTAAGGGTTCTGACCATGTGTTTGGTTTTTGTTAAATGCTGTTACATAATAATCTCACTACAACTGATATGGTGCTGCTCAAATATGTTCCAATCCCTTATTTACAGACTGTCAAAAGTACCTGTTACGCATGAGTGAGGAATTCAATGAGATGGCCGTTCATGTGGTACATGTGATGTCAAAGTCTTACTTTGAGTAACTGTGTCTGATATGTAGGCAGCAGTACAGGTGGTAGACACTTCTCAAAAGATCCTGTTTTTTTTGTAAAAATACCCTTAACTGAAAGTGATATATTCTACTTTCACATTATATAAAGTTATACAAGAACTCAGGAAAATAAAACAGTTTAGAGAAAACAAAATAAGTGGAAAATTCACATTGAAGGATCCTTAGTCGACGATATTCCAGTACACCTATATGCCATAACATCTCTGAATACAAGATCATGGTATGAACAGCTGTTAAGTTATGAAATAAATTTTTGATATATAACATAGAATATGATAATACAAATGTTTAAGATTTTCATTATTATTTCGGCTTGTGAGTTTTTGGAGGTATGACAATGGACATCAATTTCAGAATGGCCATTTTGTTGAGGTGTATCACATGCACTATTGACCTGCCTGACCTTGCACCCCAATAGTTTTGGTTGCTGTAACATGACATGCTTTCAGAAAGAAGAAAAATATTGATTTAAACCAAGGATGCCAGCACACTAGAACAAGATGTTTTTAACGAGACCTGTCCATCATGGTTTGTGACTGAAACACATCATCTAGAAATGTCATTTGCAACCGTATACAGGATAACCTTCTCATGGATTTAATTAATCCTACCTTTTAATATGAATCACAGTAATATCTTCTTAACTATCATGGTTGCTTCTGAAGTCATAACGGAAGTTTACAATAGTCTGTTGCATCTGTGGATCAATTAGTCATCAGCTCAAATTCTAGAACGACAGCCATGCTTATTTATGATAAGAATGGCTTTGCGTAACTTACTAGAAATAATCGCTAATATCTAACAGTACTGACATTGATGAAAGCTAGTGTGCTTCATTGAATTTGCCTTTGTCCAGGTGACATTCATAAGCCCTTGAATGCCAACTGAAAGCAGTTCAATGCTTAAATACCTGTCTTAGATGTCATGACACAATAATTTACCTTATGTAATCATTAATTATGGCATTTAATCTAATTAAAAGAAACAATTAAGATAACTAGATTAAGGCGTTGAGTAATTGCGGACTTTGTTGTTTACAGAACTGAACAGAGCCGTGTCTGGTTATTGGTTCCCTTTCAAAAGAAAAAAAACACTTTATTTTGCACTGTCAAATGTCATTATACGTAAAAAAATAACTATATACAATACCTTATTTCATGCATCATATGACCTCGTTTTGCATTAAAAATAAGAATAATCACCAGACTAAGCTATAAGGGACAGGATCAGCTTCTGTGGTGATCTGTGTGCTGAAAGAGACGGGATACAGCAGACCTACTTCCACATATGTTCAGTATTTCCAAAAACAGAAGGGCCCATATATTGCAAACTGACCTCATCAGTAGGGATATGATACATAGGTTTTTTTTTCAAAATAGACCTATATTTACTGCATATCCGCTGTAGTGCAACATTTCTACTATGACAACGTTGCTAAGAATAACATGAATGTCCGCAGTGTTCAGGATATTAAACATGGAAAGATGTTCAAATAGTTATTGCTTTCTTTTGGCTCTGATGGCATTGTACACAAAACTTAGTTTTGGGAAACAATTGGCCTATAAATAGACCTAGTCTATGAACATGCCTTGTTTGTGAACAGTGTGCATCACGTCTTCAAAGAAAAAATATTATTTCATAAAAAAAAAAAAAAAAAAGATCTGATGATGGTGGGTGAAAAACATTTACTAGTAAACTATTTCAAATTAGACCTCAACATGTGACTTAAAATATTTTGTCAGTGAAATATCTAAAGTCTACCTGTGTCTATTGTGACCTTTGAACTAATAGTTAAATGTCTTTTCTTTGGTTTCAGTCAATTATGCTTCATTATGTCATAGTAAATGTTTACCAATAACATTCAGAAATAAGATATTTTTATTGTATAGTTCCAATTGCTATTTACAGTAATAGTAACCTTGACCTTTGACCTCACAATCATTAGCACTTAATGGAGTTTGAGTGCAATTGGCCAAACATAACTTGAGATATTGTGCAAAAACAAAAAATGGAAAAAGACAAATAGACAGACAAAATTGACAGAAAGATGAACAATCTACTTTAGGGCATTCCATCTCCAAAGCAGAGCCATATCTAAGAACATTTCAGTTCAATGGCTTCACTTGAGTGTATTAGGGCAAGAGAATTTTATTGAATAGAAAACAAAAACTTTTCTGTTCATCTTTTTGTCTTAATACACATACATTAAGGATTACAAGTAAAGAGATTGGGATGACCAACTCTATAACTAGATTATCAAAAGAGCTTTAATGGTGTTTTCTTTGACATTACATTTTGTGATTGCTACTGATATAACTTTGATCTATGTAAAGCCTAGAAAAATACTACAATGTAAGTTTGTAAAAAGTTCACTATTCATTGCTGAACTTTATACATATATTTTTACATTCTGTCATGATTGTTTACTGATCATCAAAATTAATACAAAACACATTAATCTAACACATCAATTAGAGTTATAATTACAGTTGATAGGCAACAGTACATAAGAACACAAGAGTTGTCTCCCTTTAGCATCTTATTGATGGTAACTTTTTACAATCTGTGAAAACTATCCTATCACATCAAAGAATATAAAAAGATCACAAATCCAATTCATACGTTAGATACTATAAGAACAAAGTGTGTGGTAGTTTTATGATCAGCAATTATTTTATAATCAGTGATGATTTATTTACATTGTAAATTACATGATAATGCAATTTCATTATCATACACAGTGATATAATACAAACATGGCAACAGTATAATGGAAATGCAGACTTTCTACTTGTTATATATTAGCAATATTTTCCTTTAACCACTCAGAAGACTGAACTTTGTTTCCATGGCAATGACTTTACTAACACTTTACATGTCAAACAAGAGAATTAATGGAAGAGCGGAGGAGTAATGTCCCTTTATATGAAAAATCTAAGGATAGTGACCAAGCTACCATGGCAACCAAAATTTCCCTAAAAAGAAGTTGTACATATACGTGGTTCAAATAGACATTGTTTGAAAAAAAATTCTGATGTTTTCATTGATTTTTCAGCACTTAATTTATGAAAATCACAAAACTTTACAAATATGGCCTTTCTTCAATGTTCGTATTGCATGCATATGAATTGAAGTATTAAATAAGTACATCACAAAATATCAAAATGGTACACTCCTTCAATCATAGTAACATTCATCAACCCCAAGTTGGATAAAAGATTAATTAAAAAACGACTTATTAGCAGATGAAAAGAATGAATGCATCACTTGAAAATGAAGTTTTTTTTGAAGAATTTTGGAAAAAAAACCAAGAATAATTTCAAACACTTCTAGAACTATTCTAGGATATTTAAACTTCTCCTGTTTTCCAAGGATCCTGTTGAATTCCAGGAGTTTTTCCAGGTCCTGCATGAACCCGATAAAATTATGGTCCTTAATATTCCTGTGTATCTCATCATTATTGATTCATAGAATAGGGTTCAAACAATGTTCATTGATGATAAGGTGATCCAGGATACCCCAACTTCTTAGTAAGTATAGTAACTAGTAGGAGCCATACCTTTTATATTGTATGCACCATCACTTGAGAATATAACTAAGTTTGAAATTATCTAATTTATTCTTGTTAATCATCAATATAAAAGTGTATCCCAGTTCTCCCTCATCCACAAGCACTGCCTTACATACAGCCACCTGCAATTTTATTTTTTATATGAAAGTTCTAAATCACTATGTACTTCCTTTGGTGTTATTGCCAGAAATTTGTTGTGGAGCTCTCAAGTCTACTATTGTAATGTGAAAATATTTCATGGGGAAATATACCTGTAAACTCATTTTTCAAACAAATGCCATCTTCATCTCTGTATCTAAACATGTTTTTGCAACATTTTCCATCAACCTCTTGTAGCGCTGGCAAATGATTCAAAATATCTACAATAAATCTGTCAATGTATTTCCTTTAACTTATTGATTTCTGTAAAAGCATGCCATACTCCAGTAATCAACATCTATGTAACTATTGATATAACGGTGACAATGCAGTAGAGGTAATGTATACCACAACCCATCTGTTTGGTGTACATGTAATTATTGTTACAGTTGCTCCTTAATTTTCCCTCTGTGCAGGTGTTTACACTTTAGCTTACATTGTACATGATAAAGAATGCTAGTTACAATTAGACATTACATATGTGTTACATTTTGTTATTTGTGTGTTATATTTTTACACGTGTGTTACATTGTTATATTGTTATTTGTGTGTTATATTATATTATATATATATATATATTATATTTACATATCCCTATTGGTATCGAACTGTATTTTCATTTTCCTCATGCAAGAAAATGAAATCAAACAGAACATCGTGATACCTGATTTTGAAACATAATTGCGTATTTAAGCACATAACGAGAGTCTTGATATCAGTCCTCCTATTTCTGAAGTATTATCTTAGCGTTATCTCAACATCAATTTTACGCTAAATGCTTCCCACAAAAAAAAGTTATCAAAATGATTTATGGTATGAATGTTAAAGAACATTTTCGTCACAATGAGGGATAATGTGTTAACTCCTATCCATTTATTCCAAACATACCAAAACCATGAATCTAATTTAATGATATTTTAGCTGAAATATCCACAGGTATTGAAAAATAAACATGGGACACACATTATATAACTGACATATAAAAAATGGACAACAGCTAAGTTTCTAAACAAACAAAAGCATGCGCTATAAGGCTCTTCACTTACCCATCTATACGAGGATAGCCGACAATGAAACAGAAAACAGAAAGTAAGATATTGTAGAATGTTTAAACAATGAATAGAGCTGTACAGTAATTAAGGCTTGTGATATACAGCACACATCCACTTTGGTGCATTATCATAATGAGTATAGTGTGTGATGTCAGAAATAAAACAATTTAAGTGATGTCATCATATAATTATATAATAGCATTATTAATACTGTCTATTGATAATAGACAACTTTTACGTCTGTGAAATGACATCACAGAGAGATTTGGTGCTCACCATTGAATGGTCTTTATTGGTTCTATGTAAGTTGGATATTTTCCATCTAATAATTTGTTTGTTGCATTGACAGGTGAAACAATCATATCATTACAACATTATAGAAGAGAGATCAACATAAGAAAAGAATATTCTCCAGAGACACTATCGTCCATTTTGTTTTTCTTATCAGTCCTAAAATGTACACAATGTCCCACTAGCAGCATCCATTTTGTTTTTCTTATCAGTCCTAAAATGTACACAATGTCCCACTAGCAGCGTCCATTTTGTTTTTCTTATCCGTCCTAAGATGTACACAAATCCCTACTAGCAGCGTTCATTTTGTTTTTCTTATCAGTCCTAAGATGTACACAATGCCCACTAGCAGCGTCCATTTTGTTTTTCTTATCAGTCCTAAGATGTACACAATGCCCCACTTGCAGCATCCATTTTGTTTTTCTTATCAGTCCTAAGATGTACACAATGCCCCACTAGCAGCGTCCATTTTGTTTTTCTTATCAGTCCTAAGATGTACACAATGCCCCACTAGCAGCATCCATTTTGTTTTTCTTATCAGTCCTAAAATATACACAATGTCCCATCAGAAGGATGAAAGGCATATAGATGGACCTAGGATGAAGATTTGAACAGCCCTGTATGAAATTAAGTGCATGGCAAATTTCTCCAAAGAAAAGATGGAATGTCTGTGTCAGATGATACATAACACAATTTGTTTATGTATTGCTGGGTTTTCTGCCCCAAGAACAGCCACGGTCATTTTCAGATGGGGTAGCTGGTGACTACCTCACTGAACAACATACAGGAGGTCTTTTATATGGTATTCAGACAAATTAAGTCAGTTAAGTTTCAAGTCCAAGGACAATACCAAGAGAGCACAGACTAGCCAATTTCTCAGCTTCTGAGAAACATCAGACAACATGTACGTCATGGGTAGGGAACATAAAATTACACACCTCCTGAAATTACTTAATCCAACCCTCTAACTGACTCAGCTATAGTCACTCTGTATAACCTTTGCTGTAGTACAAATACATTAAGTTTGAAGTCAACTTAGAAATATATGTATTTGATATAAATGTCAATCTTATTATTACTATAACATTCTTAACGGCCCGTCAACACATAAAAGGTCATTAGGGCCATCAACCAGTAAAAATGTCAATCTAAGTTTCTGGAAAGTATGTATTACTCAATAGGATATATATCAGTTATATTTTCTTATGTAAAATGATCTCATTTCAAAACCTAAAAAAAATGTAGGTATCCTCTGGACATCGGTTCTGGACTGTGATGTATTTCATATAAGCCATTTTGTTGAGGCGTATCACATGCACTATTGACCTGCGTGACCTTGCACCCTGATAGTTTTGGTTGCTGTAAAATGTCATGCTTTCAGAAAGAAGAAAAATAGTGATTTAAACAAAGGATACCAGTACACTAGTATGAAATGTTGGAACCAAGTTTTTTACGAGACCTGTCCATCACGTGTTTGTGACTGAAACAGATCATCCAGAACGGTCATTTGCAACCGTATACAGGTTGATTTTAAGATTGAAATAAAAATAACGTTCTCATGGATTTAATTAATCCTACCTTTTAATATGAATCACAGTAATATCTTCTTAACTATTATGGTTGCTTCAGAAGCCATAGCAGAAGTTTACAATATTCTGTTGTATCCTTGGATCAATTAGTCATCAGGTCAAATTCTAGAACGACAGCCATGCTTGTTTATGATAAGAATGGCTTTGCGTAACTTAATAGAAATAATATAGGACTATAAGAATTTCTTTAGCATGCAAGGGTCATCATTAATATCTAACAGTACAGACATTGATGGAGAGATTGTTTAGTAAACAGTACATAACATCAGGCCCTATATCTGTGTGTTGACAATCTTTGAAGGCTCCTAAGCAAAACAAGTTCCATAATTGCTATTTTACATTTTTCAAAAATGTCAATGAAATTAAAGACTATCTGTGTTTAATTCATTTGCAAACTGCTATCAAATGTTTCACTGAGGATCTTGATAAATTGCCTTTCGTTTTTCTGTTATATCAATGAACTTTGGTCAACGTAACGGTTACCACTTTGTTAGAACTGCCTTCTGTTATCTGTTTCCGGTATATCAAACATCAGCAATAGTGGATAAAATTGAAAAAATCACTGAAAACTGGTCCTTCGGCTTATAACCCAGAAAATATGGTACATTAAACAACATAAATAACTTTAATTAAGTTCACCAACAAAAATTCACAAAATTGGCGTTTCAATTCTCCTTCCGCATCAAATAAATATTTTGGTGCAGGTCATATCATAGGATCACACCTACAAATACCTTGTTGTATGTGAACAGGTGCAGTTACATATACCGTATATATTTGTCAACTATAGGAAGGAAGAAGAGGAATCTTGTATCACAAAATCATTTTATTGTCTCTTATTTGGGACTACACTGGTAATTAAAAAAACAGAAATGAGTAAGTGTTCATAGATATGCCATAACTTTGTTGGTGACTAAATACAAAAAAAAAAATGTAGACATGCGAAGATTAAATGTTGATTTCTGTAAAGTACAATCATAATGAACATGTGACATCACATCTAAAATGTGTAGTAAAGATGCGAGAGCATTTATGTATGTTCATTGAAGTAAATGTATGTTGTAACATGTCATACCCATCATCTTGATAATGAAAGATTGATCATGTGAGTGACATGTGAGATACCTTTTGTAAATGAAAATGTGCATAACATTAAATTGGCATCTAGCAAAATGTAGTAAACATTTTTAATCTATAAACATGTATCTTCTAATATGGTTTGGTTTGGTTACAAGAAACATAAAGACAATAGCAAACAAATCAAAAGATAAAAATGTTCTCACATGTTGCTGGAAGGGAAACTTCAACAAAATGAAACAATATAGCATCCATATTTGGACAAATTAACCAATTATGAACATACTGATAAATTGACCAGTTATGAACATAATGATATATAACTTTCTCTTTGTTTCTCCCCTCAAACTTCCACAATCGCTGTTGCTAGCACTGGACAATAAGACCAGTGGTAAACAAGCCATGGACCAACATTTTAGATCCTGTACAGTGATTATGATCAGTTTTAGCAGATCAATTACAAATACATAAAGATGTATTATCAAATATATGGTAATACCATGACTTTAACGGACATTATCACTTTGATGACAGGTTAAAGTCAAGTGATAACATCTCAAGAAATACTTAGGAGATCAATTTTGAGTACATACTTGTTGTCATGAAGGACACTTTGCTTTTAAATAATTGAATATCATTATCATTCATTTCAGAGTAGCATCTGAACTACGATGGAAAAAATAACCCGAGTGAATCACAAATAACTCATGATAAAAATACCGCTTTCATCGATAACTGGTCAGGGGAGAGAATCAAAATAAGGAAGTGAACTTCCAACAGAAACAGGACAGCAATATTGGTTTTGACCGGTATGAAATGTTAACATATGTATGCAATGATCGTCTGTTTTTACATAACGATAATTCACTTGTTAAAAAAAAGAAATACAGCCATTCTCATATTCAAATATGGGCAGTTTTTTGATCAGCTGATTAGCGCTATTTACGACCTAAAAAACACTCGCGAATCATCATTGAAAAGATGTTGGCCTACTGCTGTCGATTTCTCAAGCTCACATGTATATGGATACGTTAAATTAAAATTTTATGGTTATATATACAATTACCCTTCTCCGTCACAACAGGCTTGAATGAATCCAGATTCGGTCGGGGGTCACTGTTACTTCTTTGTCGGTCGTACTCAATTTTTGTCTCCTCTGTCTCTGTTTTGGTGGCCATGTTCGGCAATACCCATTTTTGGTTTACTTCCGGTTTGAGTTTGAAAAATAAAATAAAATGAATAAAATAATTAAATATTGTTTCTCGGTTATTATCACAATTATAGATAATATTATTCAAGCCATTGTCACTGACAATGTTTAATTCCAATCTTGGTGACTCATGAATCTAATCGCGATTGTGTTACTAAAAATAGTTTTTATAAACTGTGTCAATAACCCGTGACTTGTGACGTCAAGACACGGGATAGACATCCTGAAATACACAGGTTCCACCTGATGAGAGCATTCGCAAACTGATCAGAGAAGCCGTTAAAACACAGCTAAGGGTATTTTGGTAAGTTATATATTTTTATGAAAAATTGTTTGTTACATGCTAAACCATGCATACTCGATTGTATATCCCGAACCTGTGTTGTGTCAGGAAGTCCGTGGTTGTATATGGTTGTGACAACACCTGTCAAAGGAAACCATTTCGGTGAAATTCACTTTTAAAATACGATCTACATTCTCTACGTCAGTTATTAGTGAAAATTCTATGTAATGGACGACCGGCTGAATTTACTCAAATTAAAACTTGATTAACAGGAAATGTGTAGCCGTGCGTTTTACATTATATAGGCCCACAATGTTGATTTCCAGGAATTGCAGTAGAATCATTTTACAATGAAAGGGCACATTTCTTATTATTTTTCTTGTGACAGAGATTATTCAGTCGTCATTACAACCACACAATTAACGTATATATGTATATTAATCAACTATAAAATTTACTCAATATCAAAATAAAATGTATTTATTTGATAGGATTTTTAATAGGATTTAATAGGATATATTATGGACGCAGGCCACAAGCCTCTATATCCTTATCAGTTCATACAACACGTTGAATTTTTAGACTACTTCCTGTATCAATGAGCAACATTCAAACTAAAAATTGAGAGTTATGTTACTACGGTTACAGTATTCATCTAGGCTGTTTCATAGCTCAATAACGCGGAAAGTAAAGGAAATATCAACGTGAGAGTGTTTTTTTACTACTCATATGGTCTTAAACATATTTCTAGTCATTCTAGGATCATAAAAGTTTTTTACAATCGTGGACACGTTTATTAGGTGCTTCAGGGTTGGTAAATTTAGATCTCTGCAGGCGCTCTGTATATGTGATGTCTCTAAAACCAGATATCATCTTGGTAGCACACCTCTGCATGTTTTCAATTAGATCAATATATTCCTCTATTAAACACAGATAATTACAAAAAGGATATTTTCTTATCAAGTCTAGTCTTATTAGTAATCATAATAACAAGCTATTTAGATATTCCAAATATTTTGTTGTTAGGTAACATTGGTTATAAGTTTGATACTGTAACTTGTTTTCCGAGAGAAAAAATAAAACATGGTGTGAAGTGAATGAAGCTGCGGATGAGTGATAATTTCACCAAAAGTACAATTCTACCTTTCATGACATGAACCCAGACACAAATCTAAAATAATGATTCTGTAATCGAGAATAAGTCTTATTATGCACTGATTAAGAGAGGAATGACTCTTTTATGACTCTGAGTTTTATTACTGAAACAGAGGAATCAGGCTGAATAGTAAGGTATACATAGAGACTAATATACCTAATTATTTTATATAAAGTAGATAAAAAGTAGGAATTATGTAGCATTTATTAAAATCTAAAGTTGTATCTAATTATATCAGTATAGATCGGTAGATGTTGTTACTTTGATGTCTCTTATAAATTTCCTATAACATTATTTGCAAATTTACTCTTCTGGTACCAGAATATTTGCATAGAGTCCAAAATTTTAATTTCAGATGACTATACATTCCGATAATAGTACTTAGTTTGAATGTAATATATTGCTTAAATGAATGAATATATATGTTCTGACATTAGTGAATGAATTGAAGTCATATAGCTAGTCATAGTCATGTAAAAGTGTGACACAGACTGCACTACATCAATGTTTCTGGTATACTTATAAAAAGAAGATATTAAAATTTTAATCTCATTCACCCAGTCACTTGATCTCTTCCTAAAACGTTATTTTCAAGAGCTGGTTGAACAAAAAAGTTCTCCCCTAGGGTAATGCATCCAGTTTTTGAGTAATCCAGAGGTAAAGGTATCGCATATCGAAAAAGGAAGTAACTCATTTTAATTCCCAAACTCTAGACTGTCAAGAACTCTGCTCAGCTACGCTCTTAAGAAGGAAACATAAAAATAAAGACACTGCTACATGTATATGTAACTATGAACCTTTATTTTCATATGTTGCAATCAACATCCCTTTTAATTGTTTCCATGTTAAATATGTATAATCCAAACCTGAAGCTCAAGGTCTGCTACTCTAATGTGTAGAATCACATTTATAGCTGTCTTCAAAATGACTCTGCGTACATCCTTGGCCATATGAAAGGCTTCAGGAGATTTCCATGGATAGTGTAGATGCAGACGGTGAAGTATTCCATATCCGGGACCAGTTTAGTAGTTTTTAAAAGAGTTCAGGAAGGTGTTCGAGAGAATGATTGACAGGGCAAACATGAGGAATGAAACCATATTACAGTACCAGGTTCACATGGAGAAACAGACACACAGAAACATTTATGTAAATAGGCCAATTACAATCAGATACTATCATTTCACTCTTTCGTGCCATTTTGTGGACAGTTGATATCAATCAGCAACAGAATGACAGATTTACAAACATGTTGTCACATTTATAATGTTACTTATGTTAAAATGCATAAAAACATCTTTTCTTCTGTCCCACAAAATTGCAAAACGTGAAAAGAAGTGTCCTTTCAAAAAGTATTTTCTTCATTGAAAAAATATTTCCAGTTTATTGAAGTTTTTGAAGACACAAAATGCATACATTTTCAGTGGAGAGAAAGGCTCATGAAACAGATCACATCACTTTACTTTACCCTTTACATTCTTACATTTCATACAACTTTTGGGTGTGAGGATATTTGAATTGTCTTGTTATTTTTCAGGTCATTGCAAAATCCATTATGGCTGCCATCTTGAAATACACCTTTGAACTTCTCATGTTTCACAGGTGCATTTTGCAAAAAATTGCAGGGATTGCTAAGGAAAGGAAGTTGATACAAAGCTAATGCTTTTTTGTCCTTGTAGAAAGTTGAAAGTGGCAGCCATGGTGGCCGTTTTGTAACATTATTGTGCAATATGGTTTCACTTAATAATATTTATTTAAAACATCTCAAGTTCCACCAGCTTAATTTAGCAGAAACTTGCTGGAGATGATCTTTAGATGATACTGACCAAAAGTTGTTATTGTCGGCGGTGGTCCATAATCCAAAATGGCCATACAATATTGAAAAATGTGTTTAAAACTTTATCCTTGGTACCACTGATGCTATTGGGTTGAAATTTTGTGGGAATGTTTTGTACTGAAATATTCTGAATGATTTTAATTGGTTAAGAATTGTTTCCACTTTTACTTTACACTTTTAACAATTTACCATATACATTATACTCAGAACACCGTTATGGCCCATAGGCCTCTTTACTGCAGATCCTTGTTTTCTTCAGGTTGTGTAGCGGTAGTGGCATATTTCAACATGGAAATGTCATTATTATCTTATTTTAGATCATCATACCTTCTTCTTTCTCCTACTTTCGGTATTTTGATTGTTTGTTTTTCTCTCTATTTACAGATTATAATATATTCATCAACGATAAAAACATGTCGCTGTATCCAACATTAGAAGATATGAAGGTCGACAACATGGCCAAGGTATGAGAACATTGTCTCAATGTTATTACACTACCATCATCAGACAGGGGGTTGTTCAAAGCATCCTGTATCTGTGGTCTGTAGTCTGTCATCCATCAGTCCTTAATAATTGTTATTATCGCTATTTCTTTAGAGACACTGGATCCATCTTTCTCCAATGTGGTATGTAAGGTTTCTTTTGGTTTTCAAGTGTGCCCTTTTGATCCTGGGACTGATCAGAAAACAAGTTTTTACGGCTGATTGGTGATCATCTTTGATCTGACAGTTGCAAACTATTATGGCTTTTTCTTAAGATGGATTCTCACATTTTATCAAGAGCAAATCAGAGAAAATAAAAGAAGAAAAAAAGGAAAAATATCCAACTTCTAATAAACAAAGACCAATTAATGGTGGACACTACAATCCCTTCTGGATATATAAGTTTGCTTTAGCTGATAATGGTAGGTTGTTTGAAGCACTCTGATCCTCATACCATTTCTTATTATAAATATGTCTTAGGAAAGTACTGGATGGATCTTTCTCACATATTTCATATAAAGGTTCCCATTGGTCACTAGTTGTGATATATCATATATTTAATAATAAATAAGAAGAAGGAAGGGAACGATTCAAATTGGAAAGAATAGATAAAGTAGGCACCAAGATCCTTTTGGGATCTGGTGTTTTGTTTACATTACTTCTTAGACCATTATATGAGGATGGCAGGCTGTTCAAATTATCCTCATTGTCTATTTTGTCCATGTTCTTTTGATCTTTATACCAGTCCTTGTTATTGCTATGTCATGAGAAGTATTGGATGGATCTTTTGCTCAAATTTCATTGAAAAGTTCCTCTTTGTCTTTGTGCCCTTCTAATTTTGAGACTGATCAGCAGAATGCAACGGTTGACAGACAGCTATCTTGGATTTTGATATAAAATGATTTACCTTTTTTCCTTGAGAATTATTGGATGGGAATCTAGTGGTGCATGCTCATTTTTTGAGATTTGTTAGAAAAAAAGAAGTGGCTGATATGTGGCCATCTTGGATTTTGAAAGTGAACATTAATTATTGCTATTTCTTAAGAACTATTGGGCAGGTCTTTAGTCAGATTTGATTTGTAGGTTTCCCTTGTTCTTTTGTGGTATCCACTCAACGTTTAGACATACAATAACATAATGGCTGAAAGGCAGCCATCTAAGAATGAGGAAAGGGATGAAACTGAAAAAATATGCCATTATGTCATTTGAAAAGATAGAAACTATACATTGTACTGACCTGGAATTTCCTTTCGATCGGCCACTTGGTAAAGAGATTCATGTTCTGTATTTGATAGGCACAGATGCAGCACGAGGCAGCAGCACATGGGCAGCCACAGGTGACCTATCCACAGCAGCAGCCACCTCTTGTATACCCTCAGCAGGGCGCGAGTGGGAGCATGTACCCATCTCTACAGGGTGAATACATGGGCATGCAGCTCAGCCCCGAGACATACAATCAATTCCAGATTGTACCACAGGTAGGTTTTTTTGTGCTTGAAATTTGATAATTCAAATTTTGCTTTGATGATAACTTTATTTTGGTAATAAGCCCACAAATATTTATTGCAAATTCTATAGATTTCTAAAGCTTACTTCACTACACTGAGATCATATGATGGCTCCCTAGAACTTTTAATAAGTCATCCTCCCTACATTGAGGTCATGTGATTGCCCCCTAGAACTTTATTACATGATAGTGCTAGAAGACTTAAATATGGAATTGAGCTCTACCTTATGTGCATTATTTGTTTTGTAATTATACATTGCGATTATATTCCTTTCTACTCACATTCTGTGTTTTATACCTGTACATTATAAATACAACCATTTCTACTCACATTCTGTGTTTTATACCTGTACATTATAAATACAACTATTTCTACTCACATTCTGTGTTTTATACCTGTACATTACAAATACAACTATTTCTACTCACACTGTGTGTTTTATACCTGTACATTATAAATACAACTATTTCTACTCACATTCTGTGTTTTATACCTGTACATTATAAATACAACTATTTCTACTCACACTCTGTTTTATACCTGTACATTATAAATACAACTATTTCTACTCACACTCTGTTTTATACCTGTACATTATAAATACAACTATTTCTACTCACATTCTGTGTTTTATACCTGTACATTATAAATACAACTGTTTCTACTCACACTCTGTTTTATACCTGTACATTATAAATACAACTATTTCTACTCACATTTTGTGTTTTATACCTGTACATTATAAATACACCTATTTCTACTCACACTGTGTGTTTTATACCTGTACATCATAAATACAACTATTTCTACTCACACTGTGTTTGTATGTGTTAGCAACCTATGGCGGTGGGTGTACGACAGACAGGTGGAGGACAGACACAGGTTGCCCCCATCACTGGCAACAACAAGGGACTCCAACGGGCAGAAATCAAACAGGGCATCAGGCAGGTGATAGCATGCAAGGATGCTGACAACAAGATCGGGCTGCGATTAAGACATGTTAACAAGGTAAACTGACGTGTCAGTCAAGTTATTTCTAAACTTGTTTAACTTACCAAATAAAAAACACCCCACAATACATCTGGAACATTTACGATTGTTTGAAACTTAATCAATTGGGAACAAAAATGTCAATATATTAAAAACAAATAAGAAAACACAAGAAATAAGTTTCATGCATCAAAAAAGAAACACATCTGCTTTTTATATACCTTACTTTACCAAGATTGTGTTAACATAGTAGCGAAAAATTGTTACCCTGCCAAGGGAAGTAATTCTATTCAGGAAAAGTCTATCAGAATGTTTTTTCTTCAAAGGGTGTTACGGTAATTTTCACTACAATATTATGACTTTGCTAGGTGACAGTTATTTATGTGTGTATTTCTGTCACACTCCAATGATTCTCTGTTTCAGGGTCTGTTTGTGGCCTTAGTACAGGACAACAGTCCAGCTGCTCTGGCTGGCCTCCGATTTGGTGACCAGATTCTGCAGATTGACGAGAACGACGTTGCTGGTTGGGACACTGATAAGGCACACAAATTTCTGAAAAATGCCTCACCTGAAAGGATTGTGTTTGCTGTTAGAGACAGGTGAACACATTTGAGCTTTATTGTGGCTGTAAATGTTTACAATGAAACTACCCGGTAGTTCATTCTGGTCGCTCCATCTCTAGATGATGGAAGTGAGTTGCATGCTTTCGTTCAGGGCAAAAAATACCTTAGTGCATTGTTTTGTAGCATTGCTGGACATGTCTGCTGTACATGTGTTCACACTTAAAACAGGTGTTTTATATGTCATTGAAAAATACCAGTATAATGCAGATAGCTGTGCTTAAGTGGTCAGATTAATTGGGTCTCTCTTCACAGTAACATACATAATTATTTGGACATTCAAACTGCAATCATTAGCAAGATATTGAGTGCCAAGTCTGACAAAGGCTGCATATCCTTATCATAATGTATAGAAACCCTTGCTGTGACTGCTTCAGCACAATTGATACCTAGCGTCACTGAATTTAAAACTTTTCCAAGACATGAACCCTGACAGCTTTCATGTCAGCATTTTCATCATCTTTTTTTAAGTCCATGGTCTACATCAAATGCCTCTATTATTGATGTGTTTTTAGTTCCAGAATCGTACGTCCAGCTGAAATCTCTTGTTTCATTCAAAACATTATACAAACAATTTATTTTTATAGATATCTCCTAACTTGAATACCAGACATTAATTTGTATTATATTCTGTAGACCGTTCGAGAGGACCATCTCTATGCAGAAAGACAGCAATGGCTACATTGGCTTTGTCTTCAAGGATGGAAAGATTAAATCTCTGGTGAAGGATTCATCAGCAGCAAGGAATGGTGTTCTTATTGAACATCAACTGATAGAGGTCAATGGTCAGAACGTGGTGGGACTCAAGGTAAGGTCATGACCTTATAGAGGTCAACGGTCAGAACAAGGTCACTATCTGATAGAGGTAAATGGTTAATTATGCTTGTATATACACTAGGATAACAATGTATATATTGATCATATGAAGGCAATGTGCAGTGTACCAAACTCAACCCCTTGATTACAGAGTTATTGCCGTATGTTGAAATTTGTTGTCTAGAGCCTAACTTTGCCCACAGTTAAGCAAATATTATGAAACTTTGTGTATGTATTGATCATACTAAGACAATGTGCTCTGTATCAAATTCAGGGCCTTTAACCACCAAATTACAGAGTTAGTGCCCTTTGTTAAAATTTCTCTTCCATAACATAACTTTGCTTGTATTTAAGATAGGATAATAAAGCTTGTGTATACAGTGATTACATGATAACAATGTGCAGTGTACCAAATTAGAACCCACAATGCCATGATTACAGAGTTATTCACCTTTGATAAAATTGTGTGTCTTGAACATCACTTTGCCTGCATTAAACTAGGATATTGAAAAAGGATACAAAAGTCATACAAAGGCAAGGTGCATTAAGACAAAGTCAGGGTCCATAACCCCTCAGAACACAGTTATGGCTTTTTGGTAACATTTTAGTGTCATGAGCATAGCTTTGCTTGCAATTAAAACTAGGAGCATTAAACTTGGTGTATACATTAATCTTACTAAGAGAATGTGCTGTATACAAATTTAGGGCCCACAATCTCTTGATTACAGAATTATTGTAAAATTCTGTGTGCATTTAAGTCATTTTCAAGGACCATTCATTCCTTTCACTGATGCTTCTGTCGATATGATTATTATAATTCTTGCTCGCATGAGAAAACAGAACTGAAATTATTGGGATTATCTCGCTTTGAATAATTCTACAAAATGGTGGTCTCCAATAATGACGTCTCTGGTGACATATTTTGCAAACATTTCTGTATTTTGTGATAAGTAATGTTATTTATTGGTCTGACTTTCATGATTGTTTTTAGGATGATAGAGTTGGGGAGATCTTCGATGCTGCTGGCAGGACAGTGACCATCACCATTATGCCAACTTTCCTTTACGAACACATTGTAAAATGGTATGTTTGAATTTTATACTGTAACTTACAGTTATTCTCATTTCACATAAAGAATAGATATATGTTTTATCAAGACCAATTTAGATTGGTTTGGATTGATATTTCTCTTTCCATTGTCATGTATGTATTTCCTTTAGTTGCATTGCTGTAAATGTGCAAATTACACTCAAACATATGAATGTGTGCTACATATTACATACATATTGAGATATACATGAAAAATAACCTCCACATGTACAGTTCGCTTAATGGAATCGCAAAATTAACCTTCAGTAAGAATAACCATGTTGATTTGATATTACTCCATCGCCAGTGAAAATAACATTGTTTACAGCAATAAGTGTTTTCAGGATTAATGGGATTATATAATATAGCAGTTTCAATGTACAAGATCAGGCCCAATTTCTTGATATCTTTTTGAAATGGAAGATATTTACGACTGTATTTACCAACCACCTTCCCATTCCGACAAGACTATATATTGTTTTTTATGTTTCGGCTGTTCCTGAATCCAGCATATAAAATGTTCACTCTTTATATCTGGATAGCAAAGAAATTCACACTTGTTGTTAATGTAGTTATAAGTAAATAACAGAGTAAAATTCAATATAAATACAAGATGTCCGGGCAAATCCTCCATAGCATCCAATCAGGTTCCTCTGAATTGACCAGGTCACTTGTCATTATATCAACTTGAATAACATTCAGAATACACTTTATTGTAAGAACCTTTTGTCATGATACAGTGTATGAAATGAATTGCTAAAATGTGAAATTCAAAAATGCAAGGTAGCATTGTTCTGGTGAAGAAGATCAATGATTGAATATATTGTATATGATCAGTATCTGTAATCTAGATGTTTCTTCTTTTGCAGCATGGGTAACAGTATAATCAAGAAGCTGATGGACCACTCCATCCCTGATGTGTAAAACACTGTGGTACACTGATAAATAGACATCTAAACATTATGTGTTGTGTCTCTGAGGGAAGAAGGGGATCTCCAGTGCATCACACCATTATCAACATTCCTTGTCACCTTGGCAATCTGTCCAAAACAAGGAATTGTTTCATTCTGACTCATTGTACATTTCAACATGTAACTTTCGCATTTGTCGCAGGCTTTTTGTTTAGAGAATCTTGTTCAGCTTGTGTATTGCTGAATTAAATATTTTGTGTTATAAAATTTACCATGTTGATTGTCTGTATAATGATAAATCATAGTAATTATATAGAATTATAGAGAAATATCACAAGCATGTCTCTTATTATATGTGTATATTTCCTACCTACCCTAACTTTTGAGAGCAGAATTTGAAAGCAAAATTTTTAGTTTGAGCATTCAAGTCTTTTTTAACCTTAGTTTTAATGTTGCACCTGTTATTTATAGGAGTATTCTATTTGAAATAAAACTTTCATGTGATTAGCTACTGAAAGGAGAAGTATGATGAGTGACAGAAAGGAATTGGTCAGAGACAGAAGTGAATGTGTTCATTTACGGAAAGGAATGTGAAAAATGATGGGCAAGTCAGCTCTAGGTTAGAGGCAGTGATGATCAGTGTTAGAAATATCATACTAGGGAAACATTGTTTTTCAATAACTGAATTAGAATTAGGATTATCCTGAATGATGTAAAGAGTTCAATCCATCTTGTTGAAGGTGTTTTCACTATTTCTATCAGTTGTACATTTTAGTGCTGCCTTGGGATTTTAAACTAGCAGTGCGAACATTACGTTTATGTAAACTTTTTTTTTTTAATCACCTCAATTAGGTGAAAGTTGGCAGTGGTAATATAGCATGTTGCTTTAACAACACATGTACCTAGGGTTCACTGAATGATAAATATACCTTGTTCTCATGTTTTTAATAAAAAGAAAATTTGATCTATTTGATCCAGGAAAAGTTTATATTTAACTTGGTTCTTAAAACCCTAGTCCAGCTTAATAACGTAACAAAATAAATAATCTATGTTTTGACTTAATAAAGGAGGTTCAAAACTAGAGAATACATTTAATCATTTGAAGGCAAAACAAATTCCCAAAAACAGAATTGCTACAGACTGGCATATCATTGAATTACTAGGACTTGTTTTTGTAGAAGTCTTTTTATTTCCTAATTTATTTTCTATCACACAATAATAAGATGTAAGATGATTTTTTAATTATTATGAAAAATTAAAGGTCAACCTGAGTGCAAAATTATTTATTTTTTTATGTAAATATGTAACATATCCTGATCTGAAATGTAAAAATAAAATGGTATTTGAGTTGGAAACAGCCTTCTTCACTGTGTGGTGAAAGCTAATCAGCCATGGAAAACATGGACCAGAAGTGACACATCCAAGGGCATTCTATTTATTTGTAAGGAATATTACTCTGATTAATGACATGCACACTGTTTCACAAAACCCCACACTGTTTGGGTAATGGGACGTATTATACTGTTCCTTAGTATCTGTTTTCACCTTATTTGATACAATCTTGATATACATTTCAAGTGTCAACACATACAAAATAAAAGCATGCAAAATATACCTGTACTGATATAATGATGGTAGACCATGATTATCCCAGTGTAATTGGGATGAGAATGTACACAGTTGTGTATCACAAGCTTAAGACCTATTTTCTGGAGTTTTGATTAACAATGGTCCCCTATCATAGATAGGGATTTCTGGTTTTACCTCTCGCGATCTGCCTAATCTTTCTTCCATGTATTATAATCACAAGTCTAAGGTTAGATTTTGTCGCTGCTTTCATACATATGTGTGCGGTGTTGATGGCCGTGGAAGTAGAAAGACCACATAATATGTGAACACACTCAGGTTGGCCTTTAAGCATGTGTTGTTATATAGGAAGTTATAAAATGCATTGTTATGACATTGTTTTGATTGTTATATAAAGTGATCTGCTACATAATTTAGTATGTATCATCTATAAACCATATTCAAACAAATACAATTAATGATTACAACTCCAGGTTTTTTTTTTCTTATCAGATTTTGTGAAGAACTATGTCATTTGGTATGTGACTGAAAGCCTACTGATATCAAAAGGCACTGAATGATTTGGTCAGAGAAGAGAGCTTAGTTAAATGAGGGTTATTGATTAGGAGAAAAATGGCTGATTAGAGACCTGAAAGTCATATCTAACGTTTCCACCTTAGATATGAGAAAGTATTGAAACCATTTGTGTATCCTGAAACACATCTCAGTATTATTTTTAATAAGCAGAAATTAGCTGTTTTTTCAAACTAGTCTTACTTAAAGATTAAATCACTATTATGTTGAGGTTATCGGGATGTAACTACAATTTAACACATGCAAATGGAAAAACTGGTGATGCCAGTTCTGTAAAATTTGTAGTTATCTCCCCTGAGAACCTGAACAAAACAGAAAGTTGATCTTTATATTTACAGGTTTCCTTAATCAGAATACAGATGTGTTTTATGTGCACAAGGGAAACTTTCATTATCTGTAAATATTGATAATGAGAATTACAAAAGTCATAGAATCAATCGCAAAGGTAACTTATCATTCACAATGCTGCAACTTACCATTCAAATGCTGCACATGAATATACATTTTCATACAACACCTTTGCTCTCATTAATTGGCTGATTTTATCATCTGACTGAAGTATGTCTGTGACCATTTTGAAGACAGAATTCACTGTTTTGTAACTAAAAATTAAAAAATGATTTTAACATCATAACATCCCAGTAGGATGAAGTTGGCTGGATACTGAGGCAATCTCATTTGACATAGTCCTAAATGAAGTGTCATCTGATAGAATGATCGATGTATTTTTTTCTTATTTGATAATAAAATAATAACATGAATTATCTTTCTTTTGCTGTTTTGTTACTCTTCAAGAAATTTTGATGCAGTATCCTGATAGAAGTATGATTAAGGGGTGGGAGAATTAGACCCATGGTTTAAACAAAATTGAGTACTTGGTATGTTTCATTTGGATGTTTGAAATAAAATGTTGTTTGACTCAAGAAAGATTTACAAGAGTACACTAAATTTCCCTTCTTTTGCCCATCCCTTAGTTTCTTGGGAACCCAAACCCTCTATCCTAGTATTTAAACCAAATATTGGCAACAGAAGATTTTAAATCTGCTTCACATTTCTCTGTATTGGCCCCTGCCCTCTGTCTGCTACAGATGTGGGTGGGAGGCAATTGTGTTATTGCCTTGACCTGTTAACTTCTCGTACAAATCACACTTGTGATGAAGGACTAAGCAGATTCTGACCAAGTTTGGTTACAAGCAACGTTTTGTAGAAATGGTGGGTCTCGCCCCCATGAAGCCTAAAGAAATAGAGCTAATTATTTTTTAAAATCTACTCCTCCGGCAGGAATGATTAGTTTTTGCCCAAATTTGGTCTGAAGCATTCTTTGGGAAAGGAAAATCAAATTTGTATAAAGGGTGAATCTCTGCGCCTTGGGCATGAGGGGCAGTGCCCAATAGGGAAATAAAGCAAATTGTTGAAAATTATACTCTTCCTGTAGGAATGATTGGACCTTGCCTAAATTTTGTCTGAAGCTTCCTTCATTGAAGGGTAACCAGTGGGTCTTTTGATCCATGGGATGGTCCAATAGGGGAAATAAAAGCAAATTGTTTAAATTCCTTTTCCTCCTGCAAGAATGAAAAGATTTTGCAAAATTTGGTCCACAGCATACTTGGATGAAGGTGAATCAATTTAGTCTGAAGCTTTATTAGGTAAAGGCGATTTTTGTATTAATGGATACGCTGACCCTCTGGGGCAGACAGGTTATGTTCAATAGGAAAAAGGAAACTTCAGAATTAAGCTATTTCAATCAAAGCAAGTGTAGTGATACATCCATAATGTGCCTGTTGTTTTTACAGAAATAGTGACATACATCATCGGAATATAGGTCTGGATCATAGTAACATATCACAGGTATAATATAGTGTAGGTCTGGGCTATATATAGTAACATATCGCTGGTATAATATAGGGTAGGTCTGGGCTATAGATAGTAACATATCACTGGTATGATATAGTGTAGGTCTGAGCTATATATAGTAACATATCACTGGTATAATATAGTGTAGGTCTGGGCTATAGATAGTAACATATCACTGGTATAATATAGTGTAGGTCTGGGTCATTGTAACATATCACTGGTATAATATAGTGTAGGTCTGGGTCATTGTAACATATCACTGGTATAATATAGTGAAGGTCTGGGCTATAGATAGTAACATGTCACTGGTATAATATAGTGTAGGTCTGGGCTATAGTTAGTAACATGTCACTGGTATAATATAGTGTAGGTCTGAGCTATAGTTAGTAACATGTCACTGGTATAATATAGTGTAGGTCTGGGCTATAGTTAGTAACATGTCACTGGTATAATATAGTGTAGGTCTGTGCTATAGATAGTAACATATCACTGGTATAATATAGTGTAGGTCTGGGCTATAGATAGTAACATATCACTGGTATAATATAGGGTAGGTCTGGGCTATATATAGTAACATATCACTGGTATAATATAGTGTATGTATGAGCTATATATAGTAACATATCACTGGTATAATATAGTGTAGGTCTCGGCTATAGATAGTAACATATCACTGGTATAATATAGTGTAGGTCTGGGCTATAGATAGTAACATATCACTGGTATAATATAGTGTAGGTCTGGGCTATATATAGTAACATATCACTGGTATAATATAGTGTAGATCTAGGCTATAGATAGTAACATGTCACTGGTATAATATAGTGAAGGTCTGGGCTATAGATAGTAACATATCACTGGTATAATATAGTGTAGGTCTTGGCTGTCACTGGTATAATATAGTGTAGGTCTGGGCTATAGTTAGTAACATGTCACTGGTATAATATAGTGTAGGTCTGTGCTATAGATAGTAACATATCACTGGTATAATATAGTGTAGGTCTGGGCTATAGATAGTAACATATCACTGGTATAATATAGGGTAGGTCTGGGCTATATATAGTAACATATCACTGGTATAATATAGTGTAGGTCTGAGCTATATATAGTAACATATCACTGGTATAATATAGTGTAGATCTAGGCTATAGATAGTAACATATCACTGGTATAATATAGGGTAGGTCTGGGCTATAGATAGTAACATATCACTGGTATAATATAGTGTAGGTCTGAGCTATATATAGTAACATATCACTGGTATAATATAGTGCAGGTCTGAGCTATATATAGTAACATATCACTTGTATAATATAGGGTAGGTCTGAGCTATATATAGTAACATATCACTGGTATAATATAGTGTAGGTCTTGGCTATAGTTAGTAACATGTCACTGGTATAATATAGTGTAGGTCTGGGCTATATATAGTAACATATCACTGGTATAATATAGTGTAGGTCTGAGCTATATATAGTAACATATCACTGGTATAATATAGTGTAGGTCTGAGCTATATATAGTAACATATCACTAGTATAATATAGTGTATGTCTGGGCTATATATAGTAACATATCACTGGTATAATATAGTGTATGTCTGGTATAACATAGTGTAGGTCTGGGCTATATATAGTAACATATCACTGGTATAATATAGTGTAGGTCTCGGCTATATATAATAACATATCACTGGTATAATATAGTGTATGTATGAGCTATATATAGTAACATATCACTGGTATAATATAGTGTAGGTCTGAGCTATATATAGTAACATATCACTGGTATAATATATATATAGGGTAGGTATATAGCTATAGATAGTAACATATCACTGGTATGATATAGTGTAGGTCTGGGCTATAGATAGTAACATATCACTGGTATGATATAGGGTAGGTCTGAGCTACATATAGTAACATATCACTGGTATAATATAGTGTAGGTCTGAGCTATATATAGTAACATATCACTGGTATAATATAGTGTAGGTCTGGGCTATATATAGTAACATATCACTGGTATAATATAGGGTAGGTCTGGGCTATACATAGTAACATATCACTGGTATAATATAGTGTAGGTCTGAGCTATATATAGTAACATATCACTGGTATAATATAGTGTAGGTCTGGGCTATATATAGTAACATATCACTGGTATAATATAGGGTAGGTCTGGGCTATACATAATAACATATCACTGGTATAATATAGTGTACGTCTGTGCTATATATAGTGACATATCACTGGTATAATATAGGGTAGGTCTGGGCTATAGATAGTAACATATCACTGGTATAATATAGGGTAGGTCTGAACTATAAATAGTAACATATCACTGGTAAGGTTGGCTTTATTTACTCTTGATTTATTTTGTATATATTGTTGTAAACTCTACCAGGAAGTGATTATAATAAGTCTGTCACCATCCACCTATTTCAAGTACTTCCTGGTGTAGTCACCTAATACTGTTGTTGATCACTGGGTAGCCTATCAGATTCCATTTTTATTTACTTCAATTCTGGGGTGTCCTGTAACATTTCTATCCCTCTATCATTGTTATCCAGGTGAATATTTCATCCATGAAATACTGAGTAAATCAAATATCTTAACTACAAGATTATATCAAATACACGATTCCCTTGATGCATGTATTTAATTCTTTAACAACTGGCACTCCACATCCTCCATTACCTACTGACAACATTTCTCATTTCAGAAATGTACAATAATGTTACATCTATTTTGCCATGACACTTTTGTCATATGCATGTAAAATTCAACTCACAACTACTCAAACAACTCAAACATGTTGTGGTTCATGGTGAATTAATTTCATTGATGACATAAAATGAAAAAGTTTAACAGTTACTTTGTACAAGCGATGAAATCAATACCATCTTCGAGTTGTCATCCCAGCAAAAGAAATTTGACATTAATAGATAAAGTACCTACTGTAGATCATTGCTTTAAAACTAACAAGCAGTTCCTATTTGACATCAAGCCATCTGAAAGGGTTTTCATGTGATAATCAATCCACTGCAATGTAAGAAGGTGAAAGTTACCTCCCCTTTATCAGCTGATCAGTTGGGGAAGGACATTGTCCACATCATGGCATATGTCACAGGAAAAAGTCAGTGAAGACCCAGCAGCCTGATCTATTTGTTACAGCACTATAGGGTTAAGTGTCACTAGATGACACAGCTCTACACCATTTTTCTAGATGACCCATGATGCAATGCAGTGGTTATAAGGTAAGGTCCTCTTCAGAGCAATGTGTCTTATTGAAGGTTTTTTCCCCTCTACATCCTTTTTGCCCTCTGAGGCAAAGTCAGACACTTCCTGTAACAATCTAATCAATCACAGACCATCCATAGCCTTATCAGCCTGATTCTGATTGCTAAGGTCATGTTTTTATTTTATAAAAACTGGCACATCCACTGAGCAACAATCCAGAGGTCAGCACAGTGAGAGAACATTCTGTAAGAGACCACATCTGTGAGAGAACATTCTGTAATAGACAACTTCTGTAAGGGACCATCTCTGTGAGAGACCACTTCTGTAAGAGACAACTTCTGTAAGGGACCATCTCTGTAAGGGACCATCTCTGTGAGAGACCACTTCTGTAAGAGACCACTTCTGTGAGAGAACACTCTGTAAGAGACCACTTCTGTGAGAGAACACTCTGTAAGAGACCACGTCTGTGAGAGAACATTCTGTAAGAGACCATCTCTGTGAGAGACCACTTCTGTAAGAGACCACATCTGTAAGAGACCATCTCTGTGAGAGACCACTTCTGCGAGAGAACACTCTGTAAGAGACCACTTCTGTGAGAGAACACTCTGTAAGAGACCACTTCTGTGAGAGAACACTCTGTAAGAGACCACTTCTGTGACCTCTGTGAGAGAACATTCTGTAAGAGACCACTTCTGTGAGAGAACACTCTGTAAGAGACCACTTCTGTGAGAGAACACTCTGTAAGAGACCACTTCTGTGAGAGAACACTCCTGTAAGAGACCACATCTGTGAGAGAACACTCTGTAAGAGACCACATCTGTGAGAGAACTCTCTGTAAGAGACCACTTCTGTGAGAGAACACTCTGTAAGAGACCACCTCTGTGAGAGAACACTCTGTAAGAGACCACTTCTGTGAGAGAACACTCTGTAAGAGACCACTTCTGTGAGAGAACACTCTGTAAGAGACCACTTCTGTGAGAGACCACTTCTGTAAGAGACCACTTCTGTGAGAGAACACTCTGTAAGAGACCACTTCTGTGAGAGAACACTCTGTAAGAGACCACTTCTGTGAGAGAACAATTCTGTTTTGTAGCTGGGTGGAATTTACTTTAGTTTCAAATCATTGAAACTAAAAGTTTCTGTATCATCATTTTAAGTACAATCTTGGAGGTAAGAAGTGTTTTACATGTATATCATTATAAATTTGAGGATGTCATCTTTTTATAAACTTCTCATATTTGCTATAAATGTCATTGGGTCTCAAGTATAGTGAGATTCAGTGGCAATAGAAACAAAGTTATGTACTGTCAAACCATACCTCCAGGTTCCTCAGGGGTCTGAACAGGGTGTCCTCCACAAGGGACAATGTGTTAAGGTTTTCAGAAACCAAGTTTTGTCTTACCCTTATGACTTACTCTCCCTGATTGTTCTTTTTCATGAAAAGCAAGATTTTGTTAGGACTACAGTACAACAGATACCTGCTATTCTGTCATGGGTATCAAAGAATGGAAGTGAGGCTGAGACTGTAACAATATATATAGACGGTTGTAATGGCATCCTGGACTTACAGCAACTTGTCACTTGTGTTCTGATGTTATCATAATGTCACAACAGTTATGACTGTTGCTCCAGACAGTGTCAGTTATACGATCACAAATGATTTCATCATCAAAGAAAACCGTGCCACCTTATAAAAAAACAAAATACCAATAAGCAACAACATATACAACAAATATTTGAACATTTTTTCTTTATTGGATAAAAAAAGGTCATTTGTACAATTTGTAATATGCTATTACATTCACATTTTATTTGGTATGACATTGAACATCACGCTCCATATTAATGTTTTAATCTCTTATACTACAGTTCCACCTATCTTTGCACATGCAGAGGTCAGAGCTGAATAAAATGATCTCTTTGTCTGCTTGCTGTTCCAGCAGATTTTGTTTCTATATTCATGTTTTTCATCAGTAAAGAGAATTATAAAAAATTCATATTTTTTTCTCGTATAAATCTGATTTTTTTTTCTTTGATAAAACATATAACTCATGAAATATGTTGTGATGTTAAAGCAGATAAGCATTGTTAAGTAAAATATATTTTTTTGATTCCAAATTTGGTTAAAAATTAATAAATACATTTAAGAATTATCAAATGATTTAAAATTCACCAAATTACATTAAAATCATCAAATTCTTTTGATCAGATATAGGAATGTATAAAGATCATGCAGGCATAGGATATGGACATGGTTTTGTAATACATGTGTTTGTATATATAAACATCTATGAAAAAAGTTATGGATATTAAGTTTCACCTCCATTATAATAATACCTACAACAATCTCCAATATATTAAAATTACTGGATTTCTAGGATCTCTGATCGCTTCAAGACAAAAAATTCTTTTCATTTTTCTCTTTCTAAAAGATTATCTTTCCTTCAGAACAACACTATTGGGATAATGCTTTAAAGCTTAAAACATCTATCAACACAGCAATAAACAACTAGCTTGAACTTAGTGTGTAGCTGTGTATCTCTAGAACCCACCCCCCACCTCCTCGACCCAATGCTTTGCCCATGCCAATACCATGATGTTTTTCGCGTAAAAAAAGGGAATGTTTGTGCTTTAGTTTATCACAGCCATTGATTCAGCATATTATTATCAACAACATAGATGTTCACAGATTTTAATGACTTTGTCTCCTACCCAGAAAAAACAAAAAGTAGTTAAAGAGTTATACAGAATTCTATACAAGTCCTACACAGAGTAATACAGAATTCTATACAAGTCCTATACAGAATTCTATACAAGTCCTATACAGTGTAATACAGAATTCTATACAAGTCCTTTACAGCGTAATACAGAATTCTATACAAGTCCTATACAGAATTCTATACAAGTCCTATACAGAGTAATACAGAATTCTATACAAGTCTTATACAGAGTAATACAGAATTCTATACAAGTCTTATACAGAGTAATACAGAATTCTATACAAGTCTTATACAGAGTAATACAGAATTCTATACAAGTCTTATACAGAGTAAAACAGAATTCTATACAAGTCCTTTACAGCGTAATACAGAATTCTATACAAGTCCTATAAAGAATTCTATACAAGTCCTATGCAGAATTCTATACAAGTCCTACACATCCCTCATCATACGTTATCGTACTTCATTCTGTATGTAAACATCTTGTTTTTTTTGGTACATTCATATTTTTCCATGTTCTTTGCCAACTGGTGGCAGTATAACAATTTTTGTACAACATTTTTCAGTTTTCCTAGCTAGATTAATTCCAAAAAGATTTAAAAGAGGCAATCTCCCTGTCAGATCCCTTGAATGTTGGTACATCTCCACACAATCTAACCTCTGGATTCACATTTGATTTTAAAAATAATGGAAAGTAATATACTGTAGGATTTGTTGCACGTTTACAGAACACATACAATTTATATTAATACAGGTGAGATATTGATGATATATGCTGTGCATGAGTTAGTCTGTTCTAAACAATTCTACAACAACACATAAACAGGAAATATACATTATATACACTGGATGAATAATGTTCTAAAAATTATAAAAATATGTAAAACGATATAAAAATATGTACTTACTTGTTACATATATCAAAACTGTGGTCCGTATATATATGTAAAGTACAATCCATTAACTCTAAAATCATTGTTCTCTCGGCATTCACTTTATAGTCCTTTTCTTAATTGACCTTTGGCCTTTGACATTTGACATTTTTTTGTCAAATATTCAAATCAATCTCATACAGTCTTGGTATCTGTGAGGATTTTACTTTATCTAGAATCAATGCACAAAATTTCTCTGATGACGTTCTGACAAAACACTGATGACTTCCTGACAAAACACTGATGACTTCCTGACAAAACACTGATGATTTCTTGACAAAACACTGATGATTTCTTGACAAAACACTGATGATTTCTTGACAAAACACTGATGATTTCTTGACAAAACACTGATGATTTCTTGACATAACATTGATGAAGAAACTACCATGAAATATCCATAGCAAAAATTTTCTTCTGCAACAAGATGAAATTTATCCCGAAGCGATGTATTATGGTCTTATAAGAACAGTTGAAAAAAGGCACAGAAATGAATCTAATCATGCATAATTTGTAATTTAACTAAAACAATTTCAATTTGTGCCCTACAGCACTTGAATGTCTTTCATAAGAATATTACCAAGATGTAAAAGGATTTTAAAGAATTAGTTCTATCTACACTATTGGGCCCCTCCCCTCCAACTACTGGAGACCATGACCTAACAAATAAAAGAGATTCTTGTTCAATCAACAATGCTTCAGACCAAATTTGGACAGAATACAGGTGAAGAAGGATTTTAAAGAATTGCAAAATTTCCACTTTTGGGCCCTGCCCCTCAGGCCCCAGGAGGTTAGACCTACCATTTATACAAAATTGATTCCCCTTCAATCAGTGATGATTCAGGCCAAATTTTGATAGAATCCTACAGAAGGATTTTTAAGTATTACCAAAGTTTCGCCTTTTTGGCCCTGCCCTTCGGGCTCAGGGAGCTGAGACCAACCTTTTATTCAAAATTGTTCCCCTCCCCTAGGAATACTTCTGACCAAACTTGGTCAAAATCCACTCAGTTGTTCATGACAAGAAGCAAACTCTAGAACAAATATCAAGGATGGCAGATGCTGCATCATGGCATAAGTTTACCAGTCCTTCAGTCCTCAAAACACTGTGGAATTAAATATTAGCACACTGCCTGGAGCAATATCAAAAAATCATTGTTAACATAACGCAGTACATTGTACTTGATTTTCTATTTCTAAATTGAGGCAATGGTGATATATCTGAAGCACATATATACACAAAAATATGTTTGAAGGAATATGTGTACTGCTTTAAGTTTAAAACTAAAACTTCCATATTCCAACTTGTGTCCATTTGAGTGATAATCTCATCATTCCTACAATATGGACTTGACATTGAGACTTTGATTACCTTATCATGACCCCTCCACCCAGAATATGTGTCAGACAAATTGGTTTAGATTCCTTACCAAAATAGCACAATCCTGAACCTGTACAGAAACATCTGTAAATTGGATAAAAGTCTTCATAGTATCCAATACTGTATTATAAAACTGTCTAGCTGATCTTTAGAACATGTTATAAGTGAGTCCATTATTAAAGTGCGTATTTGTTAATGGTCAGTTTTTTGGTTGACCATCTGCCATTGCAATCAGTGTCAATCATTGTCTTGTATTTGTAAAATAACTGTCCATCGAATTGTTGTCCTTATAGACTGGAATGTAAACCTACATGCAGACATTTTAGATGTCTGATTGTTCTGCCCATGTAATCGCCGAACTCTGACCATCATTAGAATTCATCAGATTCCTTGTAGTTTGGCTCAACTGCTACAAAGTAATCATCAAAGAAATTATAGAGGAACTCAAAAGTTGGTCTGTTCATCGAGACCTTATCCCAGCACTTTTTCATAATATCGTACATGGAATCCGGGCAGTTACGTGGCTTAGCCATACGGTAACCCCGTTCTACTTGTTCCAGGACCTCTCGGTTTGGCATTCCTAGAGTAAAACATAAAATCATCACTGTACAATTCTACATTAAATAATGCAATACATTTACATACATCATTTAACTGGAGACTTGAGGAGAATCTTACTATCTACTATCATCACTGTACAATTCTACATTAAATAATTTAGTACAATTACATACATCAATGAACTGGAGACCTGAGGAGAATCTTACTAACTAATCATCTTAAAGTGTACCCTGAGAGTAATTTTATATTTAGATATAATGTTAAGAATGCCGTAAAAATAATAATAATGAAAACCCCGTCAAAATCCGTTGCCCCAGTGTCAAGTTATTTAAGCTCAAAGTTGTCGATTTTCACCTGTCCGCCCAGACCTAATCAGCCGAATCGTCATTTCTGCGGAATCGAGGCTCTTCTACTCGTGACGTCATAAGTTCAACAGAAATGGCAGTCAACATGACTGACAGTGACAATGACACCGCAACTGAGAGCGATTTGAGCATGAGTTTTGAGGAGTCTGATTATGGTGTGAATGATGTCTGAAGACGGAATCCAGCCCTACCGATTTGAACTGGAATTACAAGACGATGTATCCAGTGAGGAGGAAAATGACCCTTCGAAAAGTGACGATCGCTTGGGCAACATAGATTGGCACGTACTTCACTAGGTCTCATCAGTAGTCGTGAAAGTAGTCGAACAGTGAATCGTCGTTTCAAAGAAACAAAATAAAATTGGGTGTGGTTTTGGACTAATTTTACTATCTTCAAGTCTCGATCAACAATTTCTGACGTCGGGAAATCGCGTTTGTGCAAGACCATGCATACATTCACGAGGTGTCAGGAATTTTCTTACCGAAGAAGTTTCGTCCGAGGGGAATTTTTCTTTCCAGGGAATTTTCGTAGCACTATGGATATATATAGATAGGGTGTCAACAACCAATTATAACACCCTCCGCTGTGTTAATAATAAAAATTTGATGTTTTAGAAGTTTAAACAATTATTTGACTGGTTTTTACCCTAGCACTGGTACGCGTCTGTTGTTAGCCGACAGGCATGTCGCCTCACAGGTGTCACAATTGTTTTTTCCAGCCACAGAGGTGCTAATTACCTAACCTGGCACAGGTGTGATTATGAGTTTAGATGACATCTCTACACCGTGAACTGTGTTTTCAAATCAAGATTGGTGATCTTATTGTTATTTTTACGATCGCAAAATTAATAACTAAACAACATCGTCTGCTGGAAGATCTAAAAACCAAATACACCTTATGCAAACAACATACACACATAACCTATTCTATAGATTCTAATAATTCTATTCTATACTATATAATAGTAGTATGAAAATTCTCGGGGTGAAAATTCCCGTGACCCATTCACGACTAGGCCTTCTCCGAGTATTAGGCGTTCACAATTACGAAGGAATAATATTCCTATGACCGCCCAAGTCATAGGCTAGACTATCAATTTAAAATGTTTAGTTGTAGAATTAATAACAAAATATCAACCTAACAAATATACTTTTATTTAATCAACAATCAGTTTTATTTATCGACGTCATGCATCGACACCCCATCAGTGTTAGTGTTAGGACAACCATACACACCGCTTCCCTGGTCGATAGGAAGCCATTTTAGCGGATTTAAGCGCTAATTCACCGACCCCTCGTTCACTACCTTAGATATTGCGAAGATGTGAAGTACTTTCACGTAAATAAACAAAGAAATTACCACGGAAAATCCCAAAATAGATCACAATCACATGTAGCACAGTAAAGACAATATGGCTGCATCAACAAAAGCGTTGAACTTATGACGTCACAGGTTTGGGTGCCCGAAAACGAGGTCAACGCCTCTCAGCCATAGGTGTGTTTTTCAGAAAAGTCGCAATTTCTCAGTAACGGAACATTCCACGGCATTCGCGTTTTCGGCATAGTGTATTTTATGTGCAGAACTATTTTTCAAGGTCAACATAGCTGACCTCTCAGGGTACACTTTAATTGGTGTCAATCTTAGTCAATCACTTAGTTTGAAAAATTATGTATAAAAAAATCCTGCAAGAAATAGCAATAACAATTGAACTGGCAAAATCCAAAATGCTAACCTGTCACATGTTTAGTTATCACTACTTTTGGAGAGGTAATGTAGGGATCATTTTCAAATCTTGTATACGGGGTGATTTGGTCCCTGATTGTACAATATCTATTTGATCAGCCCCAATATTACAGTATGATTGTATGTATAACACCTACCTGTGTACTGAGGGTATGACTGTATGTATAACACCTACCTGTATACAGAGGGTATGACTGTATGTATAACACCTACCTGTATACAGAGGGTATGACTGTATGTATAACACCTACCTGTGTACTGAGGGTATGACTGTAGGTATAACACCTACCTGTATACGGAGGGTATGACTGTAGGTATAACACCTACCTGTATACGGAGGGTATGACTGTAGGTATAACACCTACCTGTATACGGAGGGTATGACTGTATGTATAACACCTACCTGTATACGGAGGGTATGACTGTAGGTATAACACCTACCTGCATACGGAGGGTATGACTGTAGGTATAACACCTACCTGCATACGGAGGGTATGACTGTAGGTATAACACCTACCTGCATACGGAGGGTATGACTGTAGGTATAACACCTACCTGCATACGGAGGGTATGACTGTAGGTATAACACCTACCTGCATACGGAGGGTATGACTGTAGGTATAACACCTACCTGCATACGGAGGGTATGACTGTAGGTATAACACCTACCTGCATACAGAGGGTATGACTGTAGGTATAACACCTACCTGCATACAGAGGGTATGACTGTAGGTATAACACCTACCTGTATACAGAGGGTATGACTGTAGGTATAACACCTACCTGTGTACAGAGGGTATGACTGTAGGTATAACACCTACCTGTGTACTGAGGGTATGACTGTAGGTATAACACCTACCTGTGTATAGAGGGTATGACTGTAGGTATAACACCTACCTGTATATAGAGGGTATGACAAATAACTTTATATAAGGCAAGTGACTGTTGATATGACACTTACCTGGGTATGGGACCTGACCATGTGTCACTATTTCAACCAGGAGGATGCCATAAGACCAGACATCTGATTTGATTGTGAAGCGACCGTACAAGGCTGCCTCTGGAGCTGTCCATTTGATAGGGAACTTCGCACCTGATTCAAGATAAAAAAATGGCATGTAGTGAGAACTTGTAAATCCTTATTTATCATTTATTTGTGTTACTTACAATGGCTAATTATTATATAAATTCACATGTAACAGACATTTAACAGCATTGCTTAGACACCAATCTACACAGATCTACAATTCTAAGTAACATTTTTGCCGTCCGTATCATGTGCACTATAGACCTGAGGAACCACATTACAAGATCATTCTGGTTACCTAACATGTAACACTTGAAGAAAGAAACACAAGACACAGAAACCCAGTATTGATTACCAAATACAGAATTTGTTTTCCTTAATCCATGGATACTTCTGACCATTATTAGACAAATATCCTTTATCCTACAAGAAGGATACAATTTCCCTCATTAGGCCCCACTAATAAGGCCCCAAGGGGTCAGAGACATTTATATCGAATCAGTTTTCTTTTAGCCTACATAGGATGCTACAGACCCAATTTTGACACTAATCCAGTCATTCTTAGAGATTTCCCATATTGGGCCCAGATGGTTGAGTCCCACTGCTTATATGAAATATATTCCCTTTCCCCCCAAGGATGCTTCTGACCAAATTTGGTCAAAATTCACTCAGTTCTTTATGGCTGCGATTTTTTAAGGTCTTTATAACTAGCAGATATATTTAGAGAAAAAAAATTAGGAACAATGGATAGACAAAGGCGCCACAAACGATTACAAGTAGATATTTAACCTACCATGTTTGGGGTTGTATTCGTCATCCTCTATAATTTTGGCCAATCCAAAATCTGCCACTTTGGCAAGATTATTGTCACCCACTAAAATGTTCCTGGCTGCCAAGTCTCGATGGATGAATTTCTTTTCTTCTAAAAATGCCATTCCACTGGCTACCTATAATGGAAACATCAAATGTTATGAAATCTATGGCTATTACTTTATAACCTTTGAACCTCAAATTTAAAGGTCATCAACAACAGAAAATGATTCTAGCATCAGATTAAAAAAGCTGGAAATATCCTCAACTGATTTTATAAAGCTTCCTTCTAAATAAAACATAAGATATATTATAAACTACTGCTTAAGATATATTTGAGAAACTACTTCTAAATAAAACATAAGATATATTTGAGAAACTACTGATCAGTTCTAAATAAAACATAAGATATATTTGAGAAACTACTGATCAGTTCTAAATAAAACATAAGATATATTTGATCTATACTGGCCTGTGTTTCAACAAAACTGAGAGAGTTTTGACTTTATACCAAGGTATATCATTTGACCTATGAACCCTACACGATACCAACTCATCCTCCAGTCTGGTTAGTTGAGTTCCAATATGGTGACAAAAGATGAGGTTGAAGACAAGTACTGTAAATCACTTATATTCCGCACGGTATCTATTTTCACGTTAATATGCAAGGACAGCCAATCACGAATTCAAATCTTTCGCGATTATTTGTATGAATCGCTGTTGTTAATTTACTTTTAATGTAGTTTACACTTCTGTTTAGTTTATCTAATAACTCATCATTTACGAATTCAAAGTCATTTCTATAGCGCGAAATAATGAATTCGTGAATATAACTGCCCAGGTAAGTTCAATTTCATAATCATGTGTGTGTTATTATTATTGAGACTTCAGCTTGATATCAATGAAACAGATCAGTCTATAAACTTATGTTCCATTTTGTTGACACCTGCCAATCAATGGATATACATATATCATGGCAGGGTTAATCAGGGGTTTCAACTGAATTTTTCTACTGTGTCCCCATGAACATGGATTAAAACAATCTATAAGACCGATGGTTCTTGCCAATATTCAATTATTATGCTGGTCCATTATCACTTACTTAGACTTACTCTGATATCAAATCCATCTGGAATGTCATCGTTCAAAATCTATACACTAAATTTGGTTCAAATTTGTCAGTAAATATTTCTTAGACAGAAATTTTCTATCTTAATGATATTAAAGTCCTGTAACTCTGACAAACGTTGATAGATTTTCACCAAATACAAACTTATCAGTGATCTCATTGATCTAAGGCAATCAACCAAATTTGGTTCAAAGATGATGCAATAAAATCTGTAGTTAAACCCTAAAACTAAAGAAAAAGTCTGTAGTTAAACCCTAAACCTATTGAAAAAATCCGCAGTTAAACGAAATTCGGTCAAAATCCATTTAGCAATTTACAATTTTTATGGAAAAAGTTGATGTATGCCACGGTATGACAGCTCATTTTTTTTAAACCAGCTTTTTCGGCAAGGTGTGTCAATATGCCCCTTTATTGGGATCACATGACAATACTATAGCTATTCAGTAGGTGTAGAAAATGTTGTTTCATAATGACCTATTTACAATTGTCCAAAAACATATATTTTTTACCTGTGCTGCTATGTCGACAAGCTGGGGAAACTTGACTTGCATTCGTTCATCATCTCGCAGGTAGTCAAGTAAACTGCCGTGAGACATGAGCTCAGTGATGATGTAGATCGGCTCTTGTTCTGAACACACAGCATACAGACGCACCAGCTTATCATGCTTGCACTGCTTCATAATGTGAGCCTCAGCTAAGAAGGCAGTTACAGTCATGGATCCTTCCTTCAGTGTCTTAATAGCAACCTCTGTGGTCTTGTTCCAAGTTCCTACCAGCAGAAAACATCAACCAATAAAGATATATCTATACAGGTACTTATCAAACATAGCTCGCTGTAACAAAGAGTCAACAAAAAACAAAAATCTAGACTAAATAAACCACTGTATTGCTGCAAGCTTGAAGTTATTATACCATATGATGTTGTAAACATAAATAGATATGAATCAGAGCTGATGACAAGTTCTAGGGTTTGGTACTGATTTGTAACATGGTGCGACAAGACAGGACAGGATACAATGTGATGTAATAGATGGAAATGGATAACACTCCCCACTTCCCCTCTCCAAAATAAAATGGCAGGAGTGAGTTGGAAGATAGTCCATCATATTGTGTATATTTTGTAATGTTCTTGGGGAATTTAACCCCGCTATATCTGCCACCATCAAATGGCGCAAAATTACATGCCCAGCAACTGATTTACATGCATGGTAAATAAAATATTAGGAAATATATGTTATATGCCTGTGCACACGGTACTTTATGTACAGACATGCACCAACACCTGTCAATGTCTCTGACATCCGTAAGCTGATTTTCTACTGACCTCTCCAGACTTCTCCAAACTGTCCTGCCCCAAGTTTCTTGGTAAACTCCAATGTGTCTCTATTTATCTCCCAAGCATCCTTTGTTTCACGTGATAAGTCATCCATAACAGGCTTTGGCTTAGGACACGGTTTTGTGAGCATCCGACACAGTCCATCTGCTCCTTCTGCGAATGATTATATGATAAGCAATTGTTAGTTTTATCTTCATCTTTAACTCTTTGTTTACTCAATTCACCATTTTGGAGTTCGGAAACGGCTGGCAGAGCCAGGTTCTCTAAGTATGGCACTTTTTTGTGAACACAAGGCTGATTAAGCTCACTTCAATAAAAAAATTGTTTATGAATGTGTGGTGCTTTGAATAGCAGTATGTTGACATCATTTTTGCTGAAATTTATCATATCAAATTAGTAAAAATCTTTATATGGCTATAAATTTCAATCCTGATTGACAAATTGTCTGATTCACTGTGTTATTATGAGGATATTGCAATATAAAGAAAGATTTAGTTCAAAACAAAACATATTATTTTTTTCAATGAATTTATATATCTGTCACGTAAGCATGTATAGTTTGTCTATAAATGGTAAGTTTTAATTTGAGTTTGTTTTGCGGTGTAAGGACTCTTAATTGTCCGCACCACTGGGCGGATATACGTCACGGGCTTGACCGGTTGTGCACGGAATGGACACTTGTTTACGGTCCACAGTTTTGTGAGTTCGTGTAGCCGATATGTAAATATAGCTGTTTCCGATATTGTGAACAAGGCACAGACGACAGACTGTGGTAAATTATGTTTCTTTCTTCCGTTTCCATATGGTTTTTTTTCTGGCATTATTTTATCCATGCCGTCAAATCTATCGGGTCAAGCAATCGAGGTGTCGGTGCGCTTCAATCATGCGTAACTATTGTTGATACATGTAGTACACTTGTTTTGTGGTGTGTTTCTGCTATATCATTTTAATTTCATACTTCCTATTGATTTCTGGTGTATTTAGATAATATAAACATAATAGATTGTTGTGTGTAGAATTATTTAATAAATATAGGGTTCTTGTCCGTTTTAAAATTCTATGGAAGCCCTGAGCTAGAGCTATAGCGTTAGTTGGAGTGTGTACGCGCACTGGGTAAAAAAGTATGGAAGCCGTGAGACGCCAACTTCTATGAATTGTGCTTAGTCGTGTTTTTATAGCCATTTGGAGCCGCACACTTATCCCTTTATCTTTATTATATTGATTTACGTATATTTACAATATATTAATGAATATTTATATTATTGATAATTAATTATTAGTTAATTAGTATGCCAGGTGAGAGTGAATCTGTGTGACTACAGCATTATTTTCCACTATGTATTATTGTAGCTTCACATAACGGACTAGGATTCTCAGCTATCAAGCCAGGACCAGTCAGCTGTGCCAACTCATTGTGACTCCAGCGTCAGGACCGACCGGATAAGTTCTCTTCGCCAGGGTCAAGGTCAGCATGGAATACATGTGTTGGGTCGTTACGTAGGCCAGGGTCAGCGACTTGCTTGGAGGCTGAGTCACAGTATATCTACTATTGGGATGGCTGTCGTGTCAAGGACACTAGTGTGTACATCCCAGCTTTCCTGTCGTGTCTTGGACACTAGTGAGTTTGCCAATTTGGGCGTTTCAAGCAAGCATGGTGCTGCTTGATGTGTTTATACCTCTTGGCTCTGGATTGAGCGTGGTTGCAGGTTAGCGACTGTCTTGCACCGGAACTGTACCAGGATCCCATTCGTCGTTGTGTGTGTAGCTACAGACTGTAACTTGTAATAATTGTGTTTGTGAATGAGTGAATTAGTGAGTGTGACGTGTGGGTATTATAGGTTTTTTTTTTATTTAATCTCTTTATTGTCATCATTGTAAATAAACATTTGTCATTGCAATCAATCTTTTCGGTGTTCATTCCCCGGATCGCTGACCGACGCTCGTTCCACGTTAACAACATGGTGGCAGCGGTGGGATTAGCCAAAGTTAGTTGTTCGGGAATAGAATCCTGTTTGATTGGTTTCAAAGTCTAGATAACAGTTGAAATAACAGTCTCTTTCTATCCATTAGTATCTTTACCTTGTGCAATACGTGTATTTTCACCGGTGTAGTGTACATGCATTTTCACCTGTGTAGTGTACATGTTTTTTCATCTGTATAGTGTACATGTATTTTCACCTGTGTAGTGAACATGTTTTTTCATCTGTATAGTGTACATGTATTTTCACCTGTGTAGTGCACATGTTTTTTCACCTGTGTAGTATACATGTATTTTTACCTGTGCAGTACATGTATTTTTACCTGTGCAGTACATGTATTTTACCTGTGTACATGTATTTTCACCTGTGTACATGTATTTTTACCTGTGTATATGTAACTTTACCTGTGTGCATGTATTTTTACCCGTGTACATATATTTTTACCTGTGTTGTACCTATGTATTACTAACCTGAGTAATGGTGTATAAGTTCTGGCAAACTGTCCAGTACTCTTCGTGCTGCAATGTAGTAGCCTTTGTTTTCGTCCATGTTACGAATTTTGTAGTGTTTGACAGTGTCCCCTTTTGTGGACTCATGGTCATGCACAGACAACACATAGTTACCTGTAAAATATCACACAAACAATTTAACATGAACATCAATTAAGTTATCAGAAGGATGAGTCATCAATATACTAATCATTGTACAAAGGTATTTACCTGAAGTTGTACTGAGTATCTAACGATTTACCTGTAGACATTTTTACCTGTAGACATTCTAGGTATCTAACTCTAGACATACTGAATATCTAACACTGATATTTATCTGTAGACATACTGAATATCTAACACTGATATTTATCTGTAGACATACTGAATATCTAACACTGATATTTATCTGTAGACATACTGAATGTCTAACACTGATATTTATCTGTAGACATACTGAATACCTAACACTGATATTTATCTGTAGACATACTGAATACCTAACACTGATATTTATCAGTAGACATACTGAATATCTAACACTGATTTTTATCTGTAGACATACTGAATATCTAGCACTGATGTTTATCTGTAGACATACTGAATATCTAACACTGGTATTTATCTGTAGACATACTGAATATCTAACACTGGTATTTATCTGTAGACATTCCAAGTAGATTTACAAGTGTTTTGACTAACCTGGACATGTTTCACTTTCTCTGATTAAAAAGGTTCCAGGCTCTGTGCCGTGCCCCAGTAAGAGTCGTTCACTCTCCTTCCTAGACAGACTACCCATGAACCAGCTGAAAGGAAAGAAGTTTATTGTGTAAATCAATTTCATCCTTTTTTATTTGACACGCATATCGCACATCATTCGTTACTCGTATCCACGGGTGATTTTCTGAATCTCATACTTACTCATATGCATCCAAAGTATCTTCTTTTGCCACATAGTTACGGGGTATGTAACCTCCATCCTGGTTACTATATTTAGAATCAGTGTGTCTTGCTAGCCACCAGTCAGCATCACTATAATATATATAGAAAATGGATCTTGATTATTCATCAGTGATTTAACATGGATATACAAGGCAAATAAAACTAAACTTATCACAGTTCTTCCCCTCCCAGCACCCCCCTAACAAAATAACAAGTGCCCCTCCATCCATGCAATGTATTAGACTCTACCATACCTGGGTATTGAGAATAAGAGTTTTGATGTTTCAATCAATTTCACCATTTTTGGACCTGCCTCTCAAGCCCCTAGGGGTTGAGGACCATATAATTTTTAATTTTGATGCACTTTTGGCCATGCAAGGTTCATTGAATTTGGTTTAGGATTTTCATGAAAAAACCAAAAACGTTAAAAGTTAACAACACATGATGCCAGGAAAAGGTGATCACAAAAGGTCACTTCATCTATGAACATTGAGGTTCAGAAGTCTATATCTCACTTCATTGACAAACGAGTTTTAGATGTCCATGATAGTAGGGTTTAGTAGGCCACGACAGGTGAAGGAGGCTAAGACATTAGGGTGAAGGAAGCCAAGACATTAGGGTGAAGGAGGCCAAGACAGGTGAAGGAGGCTAAGACATTAGGGTGAAGGAGGCCAAGACAGGTGAAGGAGGCTAAGACATTAGGGGTTAGCAGTCTAAGACAGGTGAAGGAGGCTAAGACAGTAGAGTTTAGGAGTATCAGACGGTAGGTTTAGGAGTCTAATAAAGTAGGGTTTAGAAGTATCAGACAGTAGGGTTTAGGATTCTAAGACAGTAGGTTTAGGAGTCTAAGACAGTAGGTTTAGGAGTCTAATAAAGTAGGGTTTAGGAGTATCAGACAGTAGGGTTTAAGAGTCTAAGACAGTAGAGTTTAGGAGTCTAAGACAGTAGAGTTTAGGAGTATCAGACAGTAGGCTTTAAGAGTCTAAGACAGTAGAGTTTAGGAGTATCAGACAGTAGGCTTTAAGAGTCTAAGACAGTAGAGTTTAGGAGTATCAGACAGTAGGCTTTAAGAGTCTAAGACAGTAGAGTTTAGGAGTCTAAGACAATAGGTTTAGGAGTATCAGACAGTAGGTTTAGGAGTATCAGACAGTAGAGTTTAAGAGTCTAAGACAGTAGAGTTTAGGAGTATCAGACAGTAGGCTTTAAGAGTCTAAGACAGTAGAGTTTAGGAGTCTAAGACAGTAGAGTTTAGGAGTATCAGACAGTAGGTTTAGGAGTATCAGACAGTAGAGTTTAAGAGTCTAAGACAGTAGAGTTTAGGAGTATCAGACAGTAGGCTTTAAGAGTCTAAGACAGTAGGGTTTTAAAGTCTAATAAAGTAGGGTTTAGGAATCTTCAGATAGTACCAGAGCTAAGAGTATAACAAGGTTGTGTCTACTATTATTTACCTGTCATCAATAAGGAAGAGTAGATCACCCTTCTTAAAGCTGAGGTCATCCTCTGCACGGGCATCATAGTCATACAGGGCTCGCAGCTGGCCTTTGTGGGCTGAAACAACACAAATAGCACAAAAATAAAGTCATGTTTTTACTTTAAAACAAGCAAATACAAAATTTTGCATGATTTGAGCAAAAACAAAAATTGTATCAGGGATGAGACATTTTACGAAATACAAAAAATAAATCCTAAGAAATGGTGGCATGTAGCAGTGTAGGAGTATGATGTGACAGGACCTACCCTGTATCACCTCAGTTATTTATGTCTGATCAGGACCTACCCTGTATCACCTCAGTTATGTCTGATCAGGACCTGTACTGTATCACCTCAGTTATTTATGTCTGATCAGGACCTGTACTGCATCACTTCAGTTATGTCTGATCAGGACCTGTACTGTATCATCTCAGTTATGTCTGATCAGGACCTGTACTGTATCACCTCAGTTATGTCTGATCAGGACCTGTACTGTATCATCTCAGTTATGTCTGATCAGGACCTGTACTGTATCATCTCAGTTATGTCTGATCAGGACCTGTACTGTATCACCTCAGTTATGTCTGATCAGGACCTGTACTGTATCACCTCAGTTATGTCTGATCAGGACCTGTACTGTATCACCTCAGTTATGTCTGATCAGGACCTGTACTGTATCACCTCAGTTATGTCTGATCAGGACCTGTACTATATCACCTCAGTAATGTCTGATCAGGACCTGTACTGTATCACCTCAGTTATGTCTGATCAGGACCTGCCCTGTATCACCTCAGTTATGTCTGATCAGGACCTATACTGTATCAACTCAGTTATGTCTGATCAGGACCTATACTGTATCAACTCAGTTATGTCTGATCAGGACCTGTACTGTATCAACTCAGTTATGTCTGATCAGGACCTATACTGTATCAACTCAGTTATGTCTGATCAGGACCTGCCCTATATCACCTCAGTTATGTCTGATCAGGACCTGCCCTGTATCACCTCAGTTATGTCTGATCAGGACCTATACTGTATCAACTCAGTTATGTCTGATCAGGACCTGCCCTGTATCACCTCAGTTATGTCTGATCAGGACCTATACTGTATCACCTCAGTTATGTCTGATCAGGACCTGTACTGTATCACCTCAGTTATGTCTGATCAGGACCTACACTGTATCACCTCAGTTATGTCTGATCAGGACCTATACTGTATCACCTCAGTTATGTCTGATCAGGACCTGTACTGTATCAACTCAGTTATGTCTGATCAGGACCTATACTGTATCACCTCAGTTATGTCTGATCAGGACCTACACTGTATCACCTCAGTTATGTCTGATCAGGACCTGTACTGTATCACCTCAGTTATGTCTGATCAGGACCTACCCTGTATCACCTCAGTTATGTCTGATCAGGACCTATACTGTATCAACTCAGTTATGTCTGATCAGGACCTACACTGTATCACCTCAGTTATGTCTGATCAGGACCTACCCTGTATCACCTTAGTTATGTCTGATCAGGACCTACACTGTATCACCTCAGTTATGTCTGATCAGGACCTATACTGTATCACCTCAGTTATGTCTGATCAGGACCTATACTGTATCACCTCAGTTATGTCTGATCAGGACCTACCCTGTATCACCTTAGTTATGTCTGATCAGGACCTACACTGTACCTATCACTTTAGTTGTGGTGTTATCATTATAACTGTAGCAGTAACTTCCTGATTGAGAATCATAACAGATAAAATATCAACCAGGTAGATAGATAAGGTCATCTATACAGTGTTATGTCTGTGGCACGTCGTGTTACATACAAATTCCTCTATTGATAACATAATCTATTACAATTTTGCCAGTGAAATGAAGGAGTTTATCAGTTTGATGGGGTGGTATAACTAATCTGAGTTTTCTAGCCACTGCATTCAGATTTAATTTTCCTGTTGTATAGATAACGTTGAGTTAGTTTTCTATCAAGTCTTTTCCATGTACATTTTAATATGTGTATATGACATTCTTACTAGGTAACAGCACACAGTGGTAGACTACCACCAGGAGCAGTCAATTCAAATGGTGTCACTGTAATGTCAAACTATCAGATTTCGAAGAAAATGTTTAAATTTCCAAACATTTTCTGAATACTCCTTTATGTTATATTTGGATTTTTTTTTTTATTTTGCCTTTGAAAATGTAACAAAAAGAAAACTTATTTGTTTCCGAATCAAATATCATATATTTCACTCATATGACAAAATGTATCTGGTACATTTTCCCTAAGTGCAAATATAGATATTCTGTCATACTTGTGAAACATGTAAGATATTTAATGGAGAAATCTGTTTTTATCAAATTGATAAAAAGATTATACCATCATTGCAGGGATGATATAAAAAATCTTTTGAAGTTTTGACCCATCAGAAAGGTACTTAATAGACACTGTATTCCAATTCACAAATTTTCATGTATGGATACAAATGAAGAGAGGACAAAATATATGTTTTCATCAAATATTTTCCTTGTAAATTTCAGATTTTCACTGATCTGGTTTCAAAGCAGTTCTCTAAGCATGTTGTACCAGATAACCCTATAAAATGGTAAAATTTCACATAAAGTGACCAATTTAAATGGCATCTTATTTCATGTCAAAGACACCCTAACATTTTTTAATTCTGGTTATTTTATGGGGTAGAAGTCAATCACAATGCCTTTGATACTCAATATTCCTTCAATCACCCTGCATACCTTCGGGTATCCAGACGAAGAGGGTCAGGATCCTACTAACCTCCAACCGAACCGCACCCGGTGTTGGCTCTACTACCCCTCTCTATGCTTTATTTTATGTTTTTTGGGGGGTTTTTTGTAACTTTTTATTTTTTTCCAATTTTCAAACAATGCATAAATATAATATACAACAGATATTACCATGTATAACTTGCACCCTATACCACTCATTCATCAAACTTAGCTTAGGTTTATTTTATGTTACAATTAGCTTTTATTTCATTTTTTTTTTCACTTTAAAAAATGTAATAAAAGGAAAAAGGTGGATGTGATTTACACATTGGCACCAACTTATTATGATATTGGGTGTTATGATAGGTCAACTTGGACACTGAACTGTCAACAGGAGATAGTATGTTTTACAATCAATAGTTACTATACTCAGTGGTCTTTCTGATATATCTGAATAAATTAAACACAGTTAATTTGAAAATAAAAGCATACAAGATATGTTTGAAAAAGACAAGATACCCAAGGGAAAGCCATCCATATGCTACAATAATCTATCCTGTGATAGTTTTAAGTCAGAAACAGAACTTACAAAATTATCTTGCATGGATGTGCCTACCATGATTAAACATACATAAGTGAAGGTATCAATATAATTGAGATTTTATGTTTAATTCAATTGTCACAAAATATCAGTACCCATTATCATAATCTTGTTTTTCCACTCTGTTTTATTTACTACCAGGTTTGCCTATTATAGTACTTCTGGTTCCTGTGACCAGCTTGGTAAATATCACAATGGATAGCATACTATGATATTTTTTTCTAGAAAACAGAATATCATAACACACTGTTGTGGGTTCCACTGTATAAAGTTTCCAGCTACATAATTACATATTTTTCACATACAGCATACATATATAAAAAGAATACAGATATTATGCCATATTCAAGAAACACATTTGATATCATACGAGAAAGCAAATGTACTTTATTTACAGCTGATTCCTTAAAAAAGGCCCAGATCACATGGTATTGTTGCATCACAGTTATACACTAAGTACACAGCTGATCAGGATAATATACTTATTGTGTCACTCTGTGCTGGTCCAACCTCTTCTGTCTCTATTCTCGTGGCATTGTTTCATTTCTATTTTTTTTATATCACAGTGGGTCAGATCACATGAATGACTGTGGTTTGTATATTTACTAGATAACAGAACAGTCACATGATCAACATTAATCTCCTACATACTATAATGTAAATAGAGTATACTTCCTTATAAGGGCATGCTATCACTCCTTATAAACACACAATATACAATATATGCATGTATAAGTGTAGAAGGTTTTGTACATATGAATCAGTATACTGTATTAAATAAGTAAGGTACACATATACGAGACAATCTAATCTGACACCCTGTGGGACTCTGTCATACTGCTGAGTTTAACCTGTCTAATCTGACACCCTGTGGGACTCTGTCATACTGCTGAGATTAACCTGTCTAATTGACACCCTGTGGGACTCTGTCATACTGCTCAGATTTACCTGTCTAATCTGACACCCTGTAGGACTATATATACAATGAATGATGCACAAATAAAAGCATTTTTATACATATATATTAACAGGGACAGCACTATCTCAGCTGCATAACAACCCTTTTCAATCCTCAGAAAAGTTTTGTTTTCAGAATATGAAACAGAATTTGCCATCAGTAAAACTTTACTGACCCCTGAAATAAAAGACTCTTGGTATTATCTGACACAAGACTAGATCAATGCCTTAACACTTTACAATTAATATTATAATAGTTAATAGAAGTTCATGCATAGATCTTTTACTACACCAATACTAAGCTATAGAGAGAAGGAGGATCACTGGTATTGTATAACACAATATACATTACCTCTCGTTCTGTGGTAAGCTGAAATGCCAGGAATTTATTTATTTACAAAAAGCTCCATCAGATACCAGTAATAACTTTGTGACCCATTCAGTATGTATCATTCACAAGATACTTCAGCTTTCATATCAAACACTTATTTGTGACTTATATTTGTAAGTTTCTCCCAAAATATGAGGTATTATAAAGCCTCAAATAAAAAATTAAAAAAAAAAAAAAAATAGAAATAAAATATTATTTTAAGCACTTACCTCCTTTTTTCGTATTTAACGCTGTCTCTCTGAAGCTGGTAAAGGCCCTTGATTTACACAAAATTGAGTATTCTTCCCCAGAACATTAGAAAAGTGAATTCAGACAAAACGTTTTCAGGCAAAAAGAAGGAAAATGGTTTTAAATCTTACTCCTCTATTTCCTCTATTATGGCATGAGCTCAGGTGGGAAGAGGGGATCGGACCCATCATTTATAAAACAAAACAGCCTATTTATCTAAGTAGAAAAAAATTTCAAACTCTTTCCTTCTGTTTTCCCTATTGAGCCCTGCCCCTCTGGCCCCAAGGGGACCTAAGTCTAAATACTGGTCTAATCCCAGGAAGCAGAGACCAACAATTTACACAAAAAAGTTCTCCTTCCTCCAAAAAGGCTCCTGATTGACACACCACCCAACAGAGAATCAGACCTATTCATTCAACTAAGCTTAATCTGCTACACCTTAGGCTGCTTCAGACAAAATTTAAATAAAAACCCTTTCTACTCTACAGAATCTTTAAGAGTTTGCTATATTTGTGTACCCTACTGGCTTGGCATCTCAGGCCCCTGGGGCCAAGACCCTCCATTTGTACACAAACAATATTTCTTCCCAAAAGGATGCTTCTGATGAATTTGACAAAATAATGTCATTCTACTTTACTAAAGAAGGGTTTTAAAAACTTTGCTATATATCCCATATTGGGCCCCCCTCTATGGCCCACTGGGGCCAAAACCATCCCTTCCATAGTCATTCCCGTTCTTCCATGGATGCCTCTCATAAAGTATGGTCAAAGTCATTCATGACTAGTATGTGTAGCGTTTTAACAAAAAAGTGCCAAACGCCTTGCCATGTCAAAAGCCTTCAGACTGGTGAGCTAAAAACACCTCAGATAAAAGTTTCTGCCAAGTTGTAGAATGTCAACATCATTTATTTCTATACACAGAAAGAGAATTAATTCTTGCTTTAAATTTACAGGCTAATAGTGCATCTGGTATATACATTTATTGTTGTATAGCAACTTTATCTATCCAATGAGGAAGATACTTGCTGAATACTTCAACACGAGATATTTATACACTTCCTGACCACAACCTAACAGTACAAAGTTCTGTCTTAGTGTCATCACCAGTGACGGGAACCCTATCACTGTGGTAAAGTTAGTAGATAACACAAACATCAACACAGGAAGTATATCATTTATAACCTCACAAATTGTTTTTCTATATAAATATAATTATTACAGCCAATCAAGACAATGAAGCCATTTCCTACAGACCAGTTCATTTTGTATGGCCAGTCTCTCCTTTGAAAACCAGTTATGCCATGTACACTCAAAATTTTACTGACAGGTCTAAAATTCAGAATACACATTTTTTTCTTAATTGTTTGGGTACAAGTCATAAATGGAAGGTTGGATCATTTGTTTTCAAACTCCAGTTCCATGAGTAATTAACTGTTACAAGACCTATACTTATAAGTCAATTCTCCAAGATCTCTTTCCAACAATAACTGTAAGATAAATGAGAAATCTGAGAGGGATCTCTTGGTTATGTATAAGTTGGACCTTGCTTGCTCTTTTGTCTGCCACATAACTAGAGACTAGGGGCACCCTGTACATATATATCATGGCAAACCTGCAACATCCAAGTGCATGGCCTCAATCATGTATATTTCAGCTGATATCAAAACATCTTTGTTCACAATTACATGAAGTGTTTCTCAAATGAAGAATATAAAGATCGTATAACTTAATCTGGCCGATACGCATTTCATCTGCAAAGAAGAGTGATCTTGGGTCCTTTATATCTAGCTATTTATCTTCATCTCCATAGTCAATTTCAACCTTGTAGGGAGACCAATGTCTGCCTACAAATTTAGACAGTAACTACAGGTAACCATGCTGTTAGGTGTTTGAGGGCCACAGGTCAGTTAAGAACCAACTTTTGACAATAGCAACAGCAAATGTTCCACAACGAAAACCCCAATCTTAGGTGTCTTTTGTTTCGATAACCCAATCTTAGGTGTCTTTTGTTTCGATAACCCAATCTTAGGTGTCTTTTGTTTCGATAACCCAATCTTAGGTGTCTTTTGTTTCGATAACCCAATTTTAGGTGTCTTTTGTTTTGATAACCCATAATCCTCATAATTACTTCTAATCTAATACTTCAGCCTTCGATACATTCAGTTATCCTTGACACTGAAATTTACAACATCCTTATTACCCAAGTAGCTGTATTTACTGTACGCATAGATAAATGATAAACTGCATGCAAGGTAAATAGCCATGTATTTTTTTATGAAAGTCGATGTTGAATAGATCTGTGTTTTAATTTGTAGTGCTTGATTATCTCTATTTTGCTTCAATCACCAAGTAAATCACAAGAAAAAGAAAACTGTTTGCAAAATTTGGTCTGCTCAAAATCCTATTCGTCAAACATACTGCTACATAAGTACACCATGACCTTTTACTTGCTGAAAGAAGAAATTTAAGTTCTCAACACATATGATTCCTATGATTTTGAATGTGGGTTAAGGTCAATCGTTTGAATAAAATTGGTAGTGTTCATCCAATACTGCTGCAAAAAATATTAAAAACCAAGGCTGTTTGGTTATCGAGGAAAAGTAGTTTAAAGTTTGTGACATGATTGACCCCTGTGATCTTGAAAGTGGGTCAGGGTCATTTTTACTTCAACAAACAAGGTAGCCCTTCATCCCAGCATGTTACAGAACCAATATCAGTAGCCTTGGCCATTAGTTTATTGAGAAGTTGTTTGAAGATTTTTACACATTTGACCTCTGTTATCTTAAAAGTAGGTCAAGGTCATTCATTTACACAAACCTTGTAGCCCTTCCTCCCAGCAACCACTATGTCCAATATCGCACCCTAAGCCTTTGGTTATTGAAAAAAGTAATTAGAATGGAAAGTTAACACAGGGTAACAACATGAAATAAAATAGCTATAGGTCATCCTGACACTTGTGTTCACTGAATTGTCATACTAGGATAATTTTTACTGTACCTGTCCAGGCTGCTGGTTCACTGTTTTGTCACAATAAGATTATTACTGTACCTGTAGAGACTACCGGTTCACTGTTTTGTCACAATAAGATTATTACTGTACCTGTAGAGACTACCAGTTCACTGTTTTGTCACAATATGATTATTACTGTACCTGTTGAGGCTGCTGGTTCACTGTTTTGTCGTCCCGTACTTTTTGTTGGATCCTCTGTATAACGTTCTCGCTTTTTCTCTGTAGATCCAGTTGACTCCTCTGCTCCTTTACTGTTTATGTCGGAGAACTGAATGTTGGAAGCACTATTTTTGTCCTTGCTTTGGCAACAACCCATGATGAGTGTCTTGTTAGTATCACTACTGTAAATAAATTGAAACAGATGGACACTTATCAGTTCTGTGTCCCAGACTGAGGTCAGTGGATAGTCAGTGTGAACATATGCAACTCCTGTAAAATCCAGTCATGATGATCAATCTGAAAAAAAACAAAAAATCTGTAAAATTTAATGCGTACCTGATATACAGTACATTTGACAATAAGTTATATGAAGTAGGCACTTCCTAATAGCTTGTTCAATGTGTTAAATACAATCAGAGGCAAATTAGCTGTTTCCTGGTCATTGAATCATCAAAAAACATTGATGTGTCTTTATATTTTCAAACAAGAGACATCTGTCAATACATTAAGAAAATCTACTAACCAACTGATCCAGTAAACTCTTGTACCACTCAAAGGGGATAGCAATGATATGTCTTCATATTGAGTGGATAGCATGACTTAGTACAAGAAATCATCATGTCATATCAGAGACATATATATATATGTTATATATGTCTCTGGTCATATCCATCTGTGTTATAGTAGTCAGTATGTCCAATTTACAAATTTTCTTTAGTTTTCGGGTGCCTGATGCTTAAAACTGGACATAAGATTAACACACAAGAGGCCCATGGGCCTTAATGGTCAGCTGATATAAAATACAAGATTTCAAATTTTGAACTTGAGAAGAAGTCAAAAATTGTGTTTTCAAGATGGCGGCCATGTTGACCATGTTGGATTTCGGACCAACCCGAAATTAACAAACTTTGGTCAGGATCATGTCAGGATCATTGCAGGTAAGTTTCAGCTCAATGAGACATGTAGAACTTGAGAAGAAGTTGAAAATGTTTACGACGGACAACGTATGATGGACGACACCAGACAAAAGGCGCTCGCAATAGGTCATCAGACCCTTCAGTCAGATGACCTAAAAATCAACTGTGATTTTATCCTGATTGATTAAATAATAATTAACTGGTTTCAAATTGTTAATGTGTATGTTTTTAAAAATTTTGTTTTGAATTATTTCCACATGAATGTTTGTAGGAATATTTTGTATGTCATCTTGTCACACTTTGATTTTACCTTTGTGTACAAAGGATTTTAGTACAGCCAAACCCTTACCATCTGGTACACTATGTATATCAGTTCTGGTACACTTCACATTGGTCATTTGTCTGATGGTGATGGTAAAGTCATCAAAACACTCAAATCTTCTACTGGTTGTGTTATAAGAACTTTCATTCAAATAATATTACCAACCTGAAGAAAATGTTCATAAAAATATTTCTTAACCAATCAATATTTCTTAACCAATCAATATTTCTTAACCAATCAATATTTCTTAACCAATCAATCTTAACCAATCAATATTTCTTAACCAACAGTCAATATTTCTTAACCAATCAATATTTCTTAACCAATCAATATTTCTTAACCAATCAATATTTCTTAACCAATCAATCTTAACCAATCAATATTTCTTAACCAATCAATCTTAACCAATCAATATTTCTTAACCAATCAATCTTAACCAATCAATATTTCTTAACCAATCAATATTTCTTAACCAATCAATATTTCTTAACCAATCAATATCTCTTAACCAATGTCTGAAGTTCCTATTCCCTTCAGCGAACAAGTCAGCCAGCTCTCCAAGGCTGATAGGACACACAGTTTGTTGGAATTTGTTGGGATCAACTTGTAACACATAATACCATAAAGCACTCACTGCACTTAATATAATCTAATAACTTTTTTTAATGTGTTTCTGAGGAGGTTGATGTAAAAGTCTGCACTGTCACATTGAATATTGAAACAAGAGATCCCATCCATGAAATCTTGGCACCCACCATAGTATCATCTGATCAATTATAACTGAAAATGCTTAATAATTACGGCTACTGAAAATACACTTATGATATTTGACAAAGATCCATTCAGTATGTCTCCAAAAATAGTGATCACAAACTCTAATTTGATAATTCAAGACAGCTGCCTGTTGAATATGGATGAAGAGATCACATTTAGTACTTTTCCAGAAAGGGCAATGCCATTACTGACAAAAGAGATCCAAGATATATTGGTGCCAATTACAATAACATCTTTATTTTTTTAATGAATTTTATCTTTTCCCTTCTTTCCTCCTGTTTTTGCAAAGAAATAACAAATAATTTAGTAAATTCATAAATGGTCACTTTTTGACCTTTTCAGTTTTCTGACCAGTAAAATCCATTCAATCAAACATACAAAAATTATCTACTTCCATTCTCTCAAACATACAAAATTATCTACTTCCATTCTCTCAAACATACAAAATTATCTACTTCCATTTTCTCAAACATACAAAAATTATCTACTTCCATTCTCTCAAACATACAAAATTATCTACTTCCATTCTCTCAAACATACAAAATTATCTACTTCCATTTTCTCAAACATACAAAATTATCTACTTCCATTCTCTCAAACATACAAAATTATCTACTTCCATTTTCTCAAACATACAAAATTATCTACTTCCTTTCTGTCAAACATACAAAATTATCTACTTCCATTTTCTCAAACATACAAAATTATCTACTTCCATTTTCTCAAACATACAAAATTATCTACTTCCTTTCTGTCAAACATACAAAATTATCTACTTCCATCCTCTCAAACATACAAAAATTATCTACTTCCATTTTCTCAAACATACAAAACACTTCACTTCTTCCTTATAAAGTTCATACACATATATATATAAATGGAGAATACTTGTTTCCATCAACAGATGACAGTTTCCTGTTATTCAATAATCTATCTTCAGTGAAAGCTAGGATGGCCATCTAAGTAGGTACATAAGTACACAACGCATAGGACACATGTCCAGATAGTAAACATATCAGATACCTGGGTATATGACTCAGCGTTCTAGGAAATCCCCAAAATCATGGCTGTCCTATTGTTAATGAGTTTATTTGTAATTTGTAAACATTAACATTGATTTTATTAAGAATTTGTTTAAGTAACAAGAATATTATTTACAATTTGGTGTTATATCTTGTTCTGCTTTTCTTAAGTTTGATTATCTTTATGCAAACTGCAGTACTTCCTGGTTCACTTTAACTTACAGCATGTAAGCCAATATTCATGTTTTGTAAACCATCACTTCTTGTAAAATCATACATATATACTATATACCCGTATATTTTTTGCTCAAGGTTAATTTTGCTCTTGTTCCATTATACACAAATTTGTCTCCTATTCATTTCGCCCTCTGGTCATTATATAAAAGGGTTATATAACCTAGCTTCACAGATGAAACTAGACTCGACAGTAACTAAAACTTCAAATTCACCAAACTCAGCTTGGTGTGACCCTATTTTTCCAGGATTTTACAACTTCCTCTTAGTGGGATGCCCTGCATACCATCTACTGTATCCAAGAGGGCACTGACAACCTTACTAAGCCTAAACTACCAGGATTGGCTTTTCATTCATATATCTTTATACTTTGGAAAGGTTATATAGGTGCTGCAGGTTTTTGTCCCCATCTTAAAATTGCTTAAAATAGATGAAAAGGGCAAATAGAAACTGGTGTGAACATTTCCCAGAATACATTATGTAATTTATGCTTTTAGACTATCAATCTAATATGAGAAAACACAAATATTCTGATAATTTACAATATATATTTTAATATCAATCATTATCGATCTTCTATGATTTCTCAAAATCTGAGGATCACCACTAGAAATACACAATCATGAGGCCCATTACAAGAGACAGTGTCTCTCACCTGGTTTGGTTGGAATGAAATTGCTTCATTTGAACTACAAGTATCTTAACAATTGATATCAATTTCCCCTATTAGGCACTGCCCCTCGTACCATTAAGTTTAGCACCACAAATAAATAAACAAGAGACCTATGGGCCTTCACAGTCATCTGACTACAAAAAAACTTTCAGCAAGGAAAAGGGTTATTTTTTCTACTTTGAATGAAATCTTAATAAGAAGCTGTTTTCCATAATGCAGATGGTGGTTTTGGTGAGGAGTAGGTAAATGTAACAAGTGTTACCTATTTTTGAGAGTAAAATTGGAACAATGCACAATTAGGGACCAAGGGAAATAAACATGAAAATTAAGAATGTTTCATGAGAAGCACTGAATGATCAGAGATAACAAGAATTGTTTAAAGGCAGAGGAACAGATCACTGATGACAAGATTAAACCACAGATGCAGGGAGATTTGTACAGAAAACCTTAAAAAAAACCCAGAAATATCTGGAAAAAGGGAGATATTAATAGTTAGTTTGTTTACTAGAGAGAAATGAATTTCACATTACAATGTCTTGGGTGACCTAGCTGGAAACTTGTGACTGTTTAAGTAATTATAATATGTAACAGCCTTATAAGCATCATTCATTGTCTTTTGGTATTTCAAAACATGACATTGAAATCACCTGTCTGTAGAAGTTGATGTTCAATAACACAAAATAAAACTACTGTATTTTTCGTTTGCACACAAGTTTAAGCCACAGAGCCAGTTTTTCGCTTTTCCTATTTGATCCACATATAAGATGCACTCTTTCTTACAATATGATAACTGTTATGTTGACCAAAGTTTGTTGATATAACAGACAATAGAAGGTAATTTATCAAGATCGTCAGTGAAACATTTTATAAAGTTTGCAAATGAATCATACACAGAAAATCCTTTATTTTATTGATGTCTTCAAAAAAAGTAAAGAAGCAAATATTGAACTCGTTTGGCTTGGGTGCCTTCATAGATTGTCTATGCACAGGGCCTGGCGTTATGTATGATTTACTAAACAATCTCTCCATTTGTGTCCATACTGTAAAATATTAATGCAGGCACTTGCATGCTGATAAAATTCTTATAGTCCTATACTATTTCTTATGAGTTACATGAAACCAATCATATCATAAACAAGTTTGGCGATCAACTAGAATTTGACCTATGACCTATCGATCCCAGGATGCAAAAGGCCATTGTAAACTTACGTTATGGCTTCGAAAGTCCAGAAGACATTATTGTGATTCATAATAAAAGGTATGATTAATAAAATCCATGAGAATGTCTTTTTTTTATTCCAAGCTTAAATTATCCTGTATGCAGTTGTAAATGACGATTCTAGACATCTGTTTCAGTCACATACATATGACGGCAGGTACTCATAAAAAAACTTGGTACCGTCTTGTACTGTTGATATTCATCCTGCCATTTTTTTTATCCACATATAAGTTGCATCAGTATATAAGCCACATACCCGACTCACAAGGAAAATAGGTGCAGCTTATAATCTGGAAAATAGGGTGGTTGTATTTCAAACTTATATTTTGAATTGTTTCTCCTGAATATTATATCAAAAGATATGCAACAATGATCACTTAAGTATATATTGTTGCAATAAAATATCAAACAATCATGAAATTCAAAACGCCATCTAGTTAATGAAAATTTGAATCTCCTTACTGCTATTGATTAATGTGATAGCACAAGATGGTGGCCTATAGCACAAGGATGTATGATGGTAATAATGTGATATAATAAAAAGTGTCATCCTCCAGGATCATGGAATAAAAATACCCTAAATTTTCCATTGTTGTTTATAATAAATAGTCATAAAATTCATCTGAAGTGGTTCAAGAGGTTCTGTAGTTATCAGTGTCTCCTGTTACTCGATGCAACACAAGGAAATTATATACTCTACACATGTACAAACCAATTAAATGGAAATCAGATCATTAGGCCCGTCAAAGTTATCATAAATTGTAATAGCCTTAAGGACTTCCATAACAAAAAGACGGTGACATAAAACAACCTTATTTCTTTGTAAACAAAAGCTTTGAAATCTATTTTGACAAAATTCCATCATGACATCCTATAAAAGCCATTCTTTTCATTGAATTCTAATCTTAGTATTATTCATTTTCTGTATAATAGGAAAAATTTGTCAACATTTGCCAGTCCAGACATAAAACTGTTCACCTTCACAAAATCTTTAATTGTGTCTAACATACAGGAAACATGTATTTCACCATAGGCATCTTATGGTAGCCCATCATATAAAGGGTGATTGAAGCAAAAGCTTAGCTGCAGCAAATTTTCCACCATTTACAGTTATTGAAATAAAACCTGCTGAATGTCATCACTTTACACTAACAATCACTGATTCCATCTTGAAACATTCCTAAACCCTACAAAATCAATACACCAGGATGTGTTTGTGAGGGAGATTGAACACTCATGGCCTGCTTCAGTTCCACATTAGATACAATCAGTTATCAACATTTTCTTTTTGTAAACATTTTCAGCAGCAAAAAGGGATAGAAGGTTTACAAATTTTATAATAAAGTTTATAGATTTGTTTCAAATATAGGACTTTACATGTAAGATAGTTTTTAAACAACAAGTTAGATTAAAACCAAGAAATACAGGGTAACATCTGTCATTTCATTTAACATTAAAACCTTTAACCCATTTTCATGCTAAAACGTTGCAAGGCAAATGATGACAGTCATACAAAATTTTACTGGACAAAAGGTAATATAACAAGGCTTTTCAGGATAAACTATGACAGTATAACAAGGTTTTAGTGCACAAATAATGGCTGTATAACATGCTTTTCCTGAGAAAATGATTGCAGTTAAATAAAAGGGTTTTACCACATGAATATGTGTAGTTTAGCAACGTTTTACTTCACAAATGGTTGCAGAATACCAAATTCATACGGGACAAATGGTGGCTGGATAACAAGGTAATACTGGACAAACTGTCAGTATAACACTTATAAAACTTCTCTGCCTAGTTAAAAAATCTACATTGGTCACACCATGGAACCAGTATTGAGTGCAAAGAATTTCCAAACAAAAGTCTACTGATTTATGATCATAACAGATCTCAGAAGGATCTTGGGCCAATCCATTGTCTAGTCTTTATTTATTCTTTTCCCTTACTTCCTCTGTTTTAGGTTGAAACCTTTTTCTTCTTAAGATATTGTTACAACAATCTTTAACTGTCAAATTCACGGTGGTCGCCTATCAGCCATCTTGTTTGTCTGATCAACACCAAAATGGAAAGGCCAAGGGGATGTATGTGAAATTGGAGAAAAATTGCCGTTTTATTACTCTATACCAGAGACGTATATATATATGTCTCTGTCTATACCAAATAAACATTATAACAATCAACTGGATTCTTTCTTATTCTTCTATATACAAAAGATATCAATACTAAAGCATTGCAGTATTCTGCAGATTACTGACATCGATTGCTAGTAATAATGTAAAAACAGTATGCCTATTAAAGTTACTCCTTTTGGAATAGGTAAATATAAAAAAATCCTACGTACAATTGCAAGTTCCAGAAATATAGAGTATTTGTTTTGTTCTCACATATGACTCATTCTTACTGGGTGTTTTTGGGTAAGACTGAGGTGTTTTTTTTAGTGTTTTGGGGTAAATCTTCGGACTGGGCATTTGTCTCAAGACCTTGACCACACACTGATGGGATGCAGAAAAACAATATTATATTCATGAAACATAAAATACAAAATATCATTTTAAAAATTGAAGTATCCTCCTATTTATTGATAACCATTTAATTAAAAATATTTTTTCATTTGAAAATCATGATAATGGGTGCAACATTACGGCGAATTCAAACAATTTGTATTCTCCACAAATGACAAACCACTTTACAAAATCGTAAAGATTTCTAGAGTAAAGATTACTTCTACCACAAACATAAAACCTGATGTCAAATCAATAAATAAAAAAAAAAACACTTTTCACGATAATGGGTCGCCAATCAGAGTACTAAACCACTGCGCTGACACTGGTATAATAATAGAAGTACGCCGACTGCCTTCCGCACAACCGAGTCCATGGGGTCAAATGATCTGCTCAATATCTGATTTGTTATAATTACAATGTTTATGATCGTTACAACAAAAAATATTGCTCAAATAGTAATCAACGGTGGTATGGACAACATAATTTAGGTAAAACAATCTTGCAACAATTATAACAAACGCAAATATTATCACAACCAACAAGGAAGTAGTGGGATCGTCGGACAAGCCCAATGAAATAGTCTCCGGGTTGTTTTGATATAAGAAAACACGAAACAGTCGAGATCCATGTTCACGACAATGTGTTTGTGAATTCTATGAGATTTAGTTTACCTGTTTGTTCTGTTGGTTAGTTGGTCTTCACCCTTCGCCTCCTGTAAACATGACACATCATACCAGTCCGTTGCAACAAATCTGAGACACCGTCTTCTGTCATGTACAGTTTCAGGAAGTAAATCCCACTGATCGCAGTGCCCTGCCCGCATTTCAAGGGGCGATAACTTCGTCACGCGCACACTGATTCGCGCCAAATATTTGATTGATATACTTAATAATATGATCTGCTGACTGTCAACTGTACTGCAACATTTGACAGTCTCTGGAACTAGTTTCATTGTACACATATATATAAACTCTTCCGGAAGCTTGCAGTTCCGGGTGTATGGGGTTTTAGTATTTCTTATTGTATCAAATATATTTAACGGAGATCAGGCACATAATAATTAATATACAACACCTTAATATTAATACAAGATGACATAAATATACATATTGATTTCGCTCTTCCAATGGAGGTACGGTAGAAGTGAGATACAAATAAATGTATAAGGAGGGGAAATGTACATTACGGGTCGGCTACATTTTCAGTTTTCAGTTTTGAGGAATAGCACGTGTTTTTTTTCTTTCTTTTTTTAAATTTAATAAAGAATATTTTCAGACAGAGCGAATTAAATTCTTTCCCATGCCAACCCGATAACTTTACCTCACAAGTCATAACTTATCTAGATACACGATAACTTTACCTCACAAGTCATAACTTATCTAAATACTGTATAACTTTACCACACAAATCATAACTTATCTAAATACTGTATAACTTTACCACACAAATCATAACTTATCTAAATACTGTATAACTTTACCACACAAGTCATAACTTATCTAAATACTGTATAACTTTACCTCACAAGTCATAACTTATCTAGATACACGATAACTTTACCACACAAATCATAACTTATCTAAATACTGTATAACTTTACCACACAAGTCATAACTTATCTAAATACTGTATAACTTTACCACACAAGTCATAACTTATCTAAATACTGTATAACTTTACCACACAAGTCACAACTTATCTAAATACCCGATAACTTTACCTCACAAGTCATGACTTATCTAAATACACGATAACTTTACCACACAAGTCATAACTTATCTAGATACACGATAACTTTACCACACAAGTCATAACTTATCTAAATACTGTATAACTTTACCACACAAGTCATAACTTATCTAAATACTGTATAACTTTACCACACAAGTCATAACTTATCTAGATACTGTATAACTTTACCTCACAAGTCATAACTTATCTAAATACTGTATAACTTTACCACACAAATCATAACTTATCTAAATACTGTATAACTTTATCACACAAATCATACTTATCTAAATACTGTATAACTTTACCTCACAAGTCATAACTTATCTAAATACTGTATAACTTTACCACACAAGTCATAACTTTAAATACCCACACAAGTCATAACTTATCTAAATACCCAATAACTTTACCACACAAGTCATAACTTATCTAAATACTGTATAACTTTACCACACAAGTCATAACTTATCTAAATACTGTATAATAACTTATCTTTACAACAAGTCATAACTTATCTAAATACTGTATAACTTTACCACACAAGTCATAACTTATCTAAATACTGTATAACTTTACCAAACAAGTCATAACTTATCTAAATACTGTATAACTTTACCTAACAAGTCATAACTTATCTAAATACTGTATAACTTTACCACACAAGTCATAACTTATCTAAATACTGTATAACTTTACCTCACAAGTCATAACTTATCTAAATACTGTATAACTTTACCACACAAGTCATAACTTATCTAAATACTGTATAACTTTACCACACAAGTCATAACTTATCTAAATACTGTATAACTTTACCACACAAGTCATAACTTATCTAAATACTGTATAACTTTACCACACAAGTCATAACTTATCTAAATACTGTATAACTTTACCACACAAGTCATAACTTATCTAAATACTGTATAACTTTACCACACAAGTCATAACTTATCTAAATACTGTATAACTTTACCTCACAAGTCATAACTTATCTAGATACTGTATAACTTTACCATACAAGTCATAACTTATCTAAATACTGTATAACTTTACCACACAAGTCATAACTTATCTAAATACTGTATAACTTTACCACACAAGTCATAACTTATCTAAATACCCGATAACTTTACCACACAAGTCATAACTTATCTAAATACCCGATAACTTTACCACACAAGTCATAACTTATCTAAATACTGTATAACTTTACCACACAAGTCATAACTTATCTAGATACCACAACTTTACCACACAAGTCATAACTTATCTAAATACTGTAAAATAACTTTACCACACAAGTCATAACTTATCTAAATACTGTATAACTTTACCACACAAGTCATAACTTATCTAAATATAACTTATCTATAATACTGTATAACTTTACCACACAAGTCATAACTTATCTAAATACTGTATAACTTTACCACACAAGTCATAACTCATAACTTATCTAAATATAACTTATCTAAATAACTTTACCACACAAGTCATAACTTATCTAAATACTGTATAACTTTACCACACAAGTCATAACTTATCTAAATACTGTATAACTTTACCACACAAGTCATAACTTATCTAAATACTGTATAACTTTACCACACAAGTCATAACTTATCTAAATACTGTATAACTTTACCACACAAGTCATAACTTATCTAAATACCCAATAACTTTACCACACAAGTCATAACTTATCTAAATACCCAATAACTTTACCACACAAGTCATAATTTATCTAGATACTGTATAACTTTACCACACAAGTCATAACTTATCTAAATACTGTATAACTTTACCACACAAGTCATAACTTATCTAAATACTGTATAACTTTACCACACAAGTCATAACTTATCTAGATACTGTATAACTTTACCACACAAGTCATAACTTATCTAAATACACGATAACTTTACCACACAAGTCATAACTTATCTAAATACTGTATAACTTTACCACACAAGTCATAACTTATCTAAATACTGTATAACTTTACCACACAAGTCATAACTTATCTAAATACTGTATAACTTTACCACACAAGTCATAACTTATCTATACTGTATAACTTTACCACACAAGTCATAACTTTACCTTTACCACACAAGTCATAACTTATCTAAATACTGTATAACTTTACCACACAAGTCATAACTTATCTAAATACTGTATAACTTTACCACACAAGTCATAACTTATCTAAATACTGTATAACTTTACCTCACAAGTCATAACTTATCTAAATACACGATAACTTTACCACACAAGTCACAACTTATCTAAATACCCGATAACTTTACCACACAAGTCATAACTTATCTAAATACTGTATAACTTTACCTAACAAGTCATAACTTATCTAAAAATCATAACTTATCTAAATACTGTATAACTTTACCACACAAGTCATAATTTATCTAGATACTGTATAACTTTACCTCACAAGTCATAACTTATCTAAATACCCGATAACTTTACCACACAAGTCATAACTTATCTAAATACTGTATAACTTTACCACACAAGTCATAACTTATCTAAATACTGTATAACTTTACCACACAAGTCATAACTTATCTAAATACTGTATAACTTTACCACACAAGTCATAACTTTACCACACAAGTCATAACTTATAGATACTGTATAACTTTACCACACAAGTCATAACTTATCTAGATACACGATAACTTTACCACACAAGTCATAATTTATCTAAATACCCGATAACTTTACCTCACAAGTCATAACTTATCTAGATACCCAATAACTTGACCTGACAAGTCATAACTTATCTAAATACCCGATAACTTGACCTGACAAGTCATAACTTATCTAGATACTGTATAACTTTACCATACAAGTCATAACTTATCTAGATACTGTATAACTTTACCTCACAAGTCATAACTTATCTAAATACTGTATAACTTTACCACACAAGTCATAACTTATCTAGATACTGTATAACTTTACCTAACAAGTCATAACTTATCTAAATACACGATAACTTTACCATACAAGTCACAACTTATCTAAATACCCGATAACTTTTCCATACAAGTAATAAAGTGGTTCAATATTCAAACAACTTCACAATTTGATTGAAAATTCTATGCACGCCCCTCCCCATTCTAACCCCCACCTTCACTACTAACATAATGGTAAAGAATAAAATATTTGTTTTCGAACACTAAGAAAATTGTATTTTTCACCTTAATTCACATTAGTCATAAGGAACATATAATATTCTGTTGTGGTAATTCCTGTCCAAATATTAGCAATCAGATAATACACAAAATATATGCATGTATACCTATATTTGTTGTTCAGGATCAGGGACTTTTCTGTTAAGGAAAATATGCATAAAAACAGCTCCGGCGAGTATTCCAGTCTAAGCCTTTCATGTTATCTAGATACAAGTTACATCAATCAGAAATAATTCAAATAGACTCTGAAACACTGCAACACTTTCAAATCAGCCCATATATCAACTTGCAAGATTCATTGACTTCACTGTCCAAAAACAAAATCCTCTATGGAAACAGTTGATGATAACTGGTTACTTTAGGGTGGGATTGCTAAGGAAGTTCCGACATCTTCATTTCGTTGCTTTGCAACGAAGTAAAAAAGACCGCATTAGCAAACCCCAACCAAAGGCCACCAGTGACCAATGTCGTCATTGAAGTGTATGACGTTATCATTTTTGTTTACTTATCGTAAAGGAGTGTGTGACAATATCATTTTTGTTTACTTATGGTCATAGGAGTGTATGACGTCATCGTTTTTTACTTACCATTTCTGTATCTTTTTCTGCAACGGGATTCTGTGTATCATACCATGGCTCGAGTGGTTGAAGTGAAAGTGAATAAGGACAGAGTGGATTGAGTGTTTCAAGTGAATTAAATAAGGAAGAGCGGAAGAGGATAGGAGCTTATGAACCTGAACATAACCTGAATTTAAGTGTACATTTTGATAAAAACAAAAACAAAACAAACAAACAGTATTGTTGTTACTTTGCCGTTGCCTTTGTCTTTGTATTAACTCTACTTTCTCGAGGTCTAGACGATTGACAGTCAACATTGTATTTAACTGAAGGAACGAATGACTTGTTTTATGAAACACCCGTGTCATCACTGAAGAAATAAATGTTTCTTTGCTTCTTTTTATTTTCAAACTGAGCATGTGAGCGAGAGAAAAAAAGTGAAGTCTCTAGCCGTTCAACAGTTCTATAGTCTCCTAAAACTATTCACATACACTCGCAAACTAATCGCGGTACGTCAACCAAAAATGCAATCAATCGTAGTACGTCAACCAAAGATACAACCAATCGTAGTACGTCAACCAAAAATACAACCAATCGTAGTACGTCAACCAAAAATACAACCAATCGTAGTACGTCAACCAAAAATGCAACCAATCGTAGTACGTCAACCAAAAATACAACCAATCGTAGTACGTCAACCAAAAATACAACCAATCGTAGTACGTCAACCAAAAATACAACCAATCGTAGTACGTCAACCAAAAATACAACCAATCGTAGTACGTCAACCAAAAATGCAATCAATCGTAGTACGTCAACCAAAAATGCAATCAATCGTAGTACGTCAACCAAAAATACAACCAATCGTAGTACGTCAACCAAAAATACAACCAATCGTAGTACGTCAACCAAAAATACAACCAATCGTAGTACGTCAACCAAAAATGCAATCAATCGTAGTACGTCAACCAAAAATACAACCAATCGTAGTACGTCAACCAAAAATACAACCAATCGTAGTACGTCAACCAAAAATACAACCAATCGTAGTACGTCAACCAAAAATACAACCAAAAATACAACCAATCGTAGTACGTCAACCAAAAATACAACCAATCGTAGTACGTCAACCAAAAATACAACCAATCATAATATCTCATTTTATACTGACAAAAAAAATTCACATGCAAAAATATCAACATTTAACATTTCTTTTTTGCAAAACTTTACTTTCAATAAACATTTTTGGCTTCAAAATGTGTAATTTGAACTTTTCCTGTATTCAGTTATATTCTTATGATGGCTACGAGTCCCCTGGATTGTTTACAATTGTTGAGTAACTGTAAAGAGTCCGTATTAAACAGGGAATCATCGATTACCGACCGACTCATTGTTAACCGCTACAATTTTATGGTCCAATAGAGCATTTTTTTTTAAAAATTGTTATTCCCCTTTACTTTGTTGACCACTTATCAGATGCTGAAGGACACCATCTACATAGACATAAAAACTGTTTGCATCGAAATCTTTACGAAGAATTTCCGTTAAGTAAGACATCGCCATCCCTCTTTCTCTGTGTACCAAATAAAATATACATTGCTGATAGTTCAGTTGCCGTATTCGAATAAGATTATGTGACCACGTTTTACATTGTTAAAAAAGTTAACGAAATCGTCGTGACAGATGGTAATCCAAGCGGATCGCAAAATACTCTATACTCTCCACTTCTTTCTTTGTCTACTGCAGTCCATTGTTGTCCTTGTTTCCTATCCCTGGTCGGTATTACAGACTTAAGCCAATATGTTCAATATTTAATTTTTTTTAGCAATATTCACCATGTGTTTTTGTTTATTCTTTTTTTGTTGCCTATCAGTATAACATATTTATTTATACAAAGACTGATCTCTTACAATATTGTCATTCATTCATTTATCCACATGTATTCACATATCACACTTCAAGCAATTATTTCTTCTTCTCAACACCCAGGTATGGTGGAATCAGAAATTCTTCTAGGATGGAAGCTGGTAACATTGTGATATATAATGAACTTGCTAGCCAGCCACTGGCAAACAAACAATTTCTTAGGATTATCGAATATTGGTTTAAGTTGTTAAAGTCTGATAACTGTATATTAAAGAAAACATGTGATTTTCTTTATATTTAAACGCAGAAAACAAAGCTAAGCTCACCTGGCTTGTATATGTGTGGCTGAGAGAGTCACCCAACGACATTGCTCTTTTGTCTAACATTTTTTTTGTTTAAAATCAAGATAAAGTGATCATGGACAAATTACAGCACAGGTAAAAAGTGACATTAACAAACACTTATCTCAACAGTATAAGTAAGTAAAGGTTTCTGGGATGGTAAGTTATATGTCTATACAGACTGAATACGGTTATTGACTTCAGAATTTTGACAGAGTTGGTTTCATAGCGTCAAGATTAAGCGGTTTTTTTGTTTTTTGTTTTGTTTTTTTTTTGTTGGTCTTGTTACTGATCAGAATAAAATAAAGTAAAACTCTACCAAGAATCCGTCTATAATAACCTTATCCTGATTTAAACCAAAAATTGTAATAAGACTCAACTGGTTTTCATTTCATAAAGATTAAAAAAATCACAGACTTTTCCTGTGAAATATATTAAAGAACTAACAGTCAGGCTAATCCAACTTAATTCGCTACATATATTAAATGTGATATCTCTAGACACATAGTAGTTAAAGCTGCACTGCAATTTTATTTTACAAAATTCTTACCAAAATACAGAAGAATAATGAAATCTAACTTACACTCTGTGCTTTAAACTTAGCTATAGACATGCTGACAGGCGTTATATGTATTGTCTAACCTGCTTTCCATGTAGAAGACTTTCCGCTATTTTGTCAACATTATGTAAATTTAAGGGAAAGGTATTAAGAAATAAACCTCAGTTTTTATAGTCGTTGAACTTCTAGATACACACAATAAAAAATTGAATTTGTTAGGAAAATGTATTTGTATTACAAACGCAAAACTTTAGATATACAAATCAATCGTACCCCTCTTTAGCACTGTTCTCATATCATCCTGCTGGAAATTGGTAAAGAGAATCTAGATAGAAGAATCCTGTAGTTAGTATTACTACGCAAAGAATAACTATTGTTTTCGTCGATCAGAGATGGTAATAAAAGGTTCAAGAAGTCGGAGGTTATTTTGTTATGCATCTTAAATAAAAGTTGAAATTTTATTCGTTTTCTACGTTTAAAAAGAATCACCAATTCGTGCATATGATGGGATACAGTCGTTTCGGTACCTAAAAAAGAGGATGTTTCGGTACTTTTCGAAAGAATCTTCACGGTGATCATTCAATCATAACTTTCGTACTTCAAACGTGATTCCGCTGTGCAATGGTTACTATTGCGATATCCCTTTGCCCGGCGTGGTGCGTCGTAAAGTGTTAACATTTTCAACTTGTTCTGGAAAACTACTGAACAGATTTCAATGAAAGTTTACAAAAACCTTCCATGGCTTACGGCGCCGTAATAAAAATTAATAAAAAATTATCCGGCGTGATAATTTATGCTTTAAATGGCAAAAAGTCTTCCCTTTTCTGGGAATGTTTGATGGCGATTTTAATTTAAAAAACACACACGTCAAAAGGCGTGTTTCAAATCGAAAAGTTACATCTGATTGAACAGAGGTCTGTTTTTGTGTTGTGATACCTAGAATTAGCATACTAATATAAACTAAAGGGAAGTAACTCTTGTTTTATGACAGGAGAGTTCCGATGTAAGACTACTGGGCCCGAGAGGATTAGGAAATGACAGGTGTCTGATCTCGATTGTTTGAATAATATTTATGTATTTGGATACAAGTCAGACAGATATCAAATGACGTGACTTCCAGCTACCCGACAATATGGCAGGTTTGTGCAGAAATTAAAAACTACATAAGTATGTTCAGCATAAATATACCTTGCATTCAGGACCGGCTGACATTCGTGATATTTTTGTAGGTCGACATCGATTTATCACGGAGATGCGTTAGGTGTAGCAGAGGGCTGTTGTCAGACTGAAGGTGAATGACAAGGTTGTGTTTTTTAGCTGCTGCATAAAATCGAAAAATCTATGTAGTATCTGTCGTTGGGGACCTATGCACGTTTTGACTGACTAGCATTGTCCCCTCCTCTTCTGCGTTATCACCGTTTCTCACTTAAATTTTGATAGAAACATTCCTTAGTTTAGAAAGATCAGTAAGAGAGATAAACATTTTTTTTCAAATTGCCGGTTACCTCCTGCAATTAGACTCCCACACACTTCCATCCAGGTCAACAGGAGTGATTAGTGTAAGTTGAAATATTTTTTGTAATCGTTGTAAAATAAATAAACGATATGTTATTTTTCCCATTGCAGCTTGTTGTGGTTGCTGCTCAGCTCTGAAGCCGAGATGGAAACGCCTCGTCGACAACATATTTCCTGTTAACCCAGAGGTAACTAAGACTAGAAAAGGTGATATGAAGTATCATTCAACAATTTAAAATCAAGGATCAAAATAATGGAACTTTGTTTTGATGCTTTTAGCAATTGATCAGTATCAGGAAAACGTCTTTACAACTTGTCCATCAAGTGGGTACATATTGCTCTAGATTTTAGATTAAAAAAAAAAAAATAAAAAACAAAACAAACAAGAAACAAATTCAACAAACTTTATTGATATAAAAATTTCCACAGCAGTATTAACATGCATATTGTGGTTATTGCTTCTTTTAGAAATAAGTATACAGACTGTGAGCTAGGAAAATAAGATTTCTTGTCATTTGATATGAGTATTACAAAATTGCAATGAAAATATAACAGGTTGTAACAGTGTTTTCTTGATTTATTGCCTTGTTTGAAAAAAGAAAGAAAGGAAAGAAAAAACAAAAGACGTTTCACCTAGCAATAAAGTGTCTCATTTTCTGAAATAAAAACGGAATATGGTCATAACCTTAGAGAAATTTCCCAGTTTATGCAGACAAAGGCTGTTGTTCATTTCAGTTAGAAAAAATCCTAAATTCTTGTTTTATGATAGATGTATAAACCCAGACAGATATTAATCTAGACAGATTTTACTGCCAGAAAAGGATAGTATTCCCCAAGTGGTATGTTTTCCCCTTGGGATATAAACAGATTCCCCATCAAGAAAATATATTGAAAACATTGAGAAGTTTCACTAAATTATGAAACATTTACCCGCAAACAGAGCTAATTGGTATGTTTTACTAAATACATTTTCAAATTATGTCATCATGAAAAATAAAATCAATTAAACCCAACATTGTCATATTTTATTCACGTTTTCTTCTTGTTTTTCATATGCCTTTACACTATCCCTCTTTTGAATTCTGAATTTTGTCAGAGATTTTCCCATTTCTCAAAATAGTCCAAAAATTCCCTTTTTCCACAACGGGTAGTACTCCTTATATTCTAGATTAGGTTTGAATCAAATATAAATGACGTCAGATATCGTCTTTATTTATGACAAAATGTTTTCTGTCATGAAAAAACTTTTATTCACATTGTTGCTTTTTAGGACGGACTTGTCAAAAATGAAATGGACAAACTCACATTTTATGCTATATCTTCACCTGAGAAGCTGGACAGAATTGGGACTTACTTGGAAAAAAAACTTGCTAGTGACATTCACCGCAGGAGGATAGGGTAGGTCGAGATTTGGTTTATTTTTGTTTACACTTATCATGAAACAAACCCTAAGGAAGGGGCATGCCCTTTGGCATATAAGCATCCCTCTAAGGGGAGGTCTTCAGGTGGAAGGTCTATCTTTTTGTCAGATTTAGACTACTTAGCCCATAGGCCCACACTTGGAAATCACCAAACTGTGGAGGTGCTAAAATAAAAGAAATCACTGTAGATCTTTTAAAATGATAAACTATATTTATGTATGATGTTAAGGATTCAATTTCAGTTTTAGATTTCTGACAATGGTCATTGTTTTAAGAGTCTCTGGTAACATCTATGTTGAGTTTCATCAACCACATATAAAAATTGGAAAAACTATTTTTAAATAGCATTGTGCGTGATGAAATTTTTGTTGCTGTGGTAACCATGTAAGACCCATGATTAAATGGGCCTACTCCAGGCTTCTAATGTTGTGGACTGATTTTAATGAAACTACACAGGGATGTTAGGAACTATGTGTAGATGTGCAAATGTGCATGCAGGATTTTATTGATTTTATTTGAATTTGATCAGATGCTATGGCCATTTATAGTCCATAATTTGACATATTAGAGGTTTACCATGGAAACACATTGGAGGCTTCTTATTGGATGAAATTAAGATATTATCCGATTAAGTTGAAAATTGATATGAATAGGTCTAGGGGTATGAAAAAAAGAAATAGTTGCATTTGGTTGCCATGGTTACCAAATGAAGGTCTCTTGGAGGAATTTTTTTCAGACCTCTTTGAAACTTTTGTTGAATAGGGGGAAGGAATTACTAGTCATCATTTCTAGTTATGATAATAATTGCTGATAACATGTTTTTCCTAAAGTCATCTTGACTTATTATCATCTTATAGTATAGTGTGACATACTACCCTGGTAATATCGTTTGCTTTCCAGTGTGACATTTGATATATTTCTTATCCTCCAATATAATCGGTTTACCCATACTTGGTTATCTCATTTTGGATATGTTTCATTTCAGCAACCTCCTTAGAAGCCTTGTTGATTCAATTTACTAATAATTGTATTTTAGTCCAAGAATTTGTGCCAGGCAGTACACTGTCTTGTCACAGAATTAAACTGAATTGTTTTGGCTTTTAAACCAGTAAGTCCTGGATCATTGATTTTTAAGACATTGTGTTCCAGAAAAAGATCAGTGTGTCCTACACAATATCATTGAGACCCACACAAAATTGATGAGTCCTAGACTGAGTATTGTACTAAACTAGTGAGTCCAAGACCAAGTGAGTAGTACCAGGCAAAATCAGTGAGTCCCAGAAAAAATCTGTTAGTTATAGACTAAATCATTGAGTGTCGCTGACTAAATCATTGAGTGTCGCTGACTAAATCACTGAGTGTCCCTGACTAAATCACTGAGTGTCGCTGACTAAATCACTGAGTGTCGCTGACTAAATCACTGAGTGTCGCTGACTAAATCATTGAGTGTTGCTGACTAAATCACTGAGTGTCCCTGACTAAATCACTGAGTGTCGCTGACTAAATCACTGAGTGTCGCTGACTAAATCACTGAGTGTCGCTGACTAAATCATTGAGTGTTGCTGACTAAATTATTGTGACCTACACTAAATTAGTGTGTCCCAGACTGAATCAGTGACTAAATCAGTATACATATTTGTAAGACTACACCACTTAGTCCTATATAAATCAGTGAGTCCATGACTAAATGAATAGGTCCCAGACTAAATGCAAATTATGCGTTGTGTTTCAGATTGATTTTTGTTGCTATGGATGCCCTCGATCAGCTCCTTGTGTCCTGTCACTCACACTCACTCAATTTGTTCGTTGAGAGCTTCCTCAAGATGGTCCAAAAGCTCCTAGAGTTGGATGAGCCAGATTTGCAGATTTTAGCTACTCAGTCGGTAAGTCCATACTTTTATGCCGTGATGCATCACACAGATTTCCTTGTTAACAGTCTGGTGTGACATTTTACACGTTTGAATATGGACAATACATTGTTTATAAGAACATTTTAACAAAACCAGGAGTAAATTTTGATTCAAAATTATTTCATTTGTTTTCATTCTGGTAGGATGAGAGGAGAATTGTTCTACAAAGGATGCTGATAATTTCTTATGTAATGTTTCAGTTTGTAAAATTCACCAATATAGAAGAAGACACGCCATCCTACCATAGACGATATGACTTCTTTGTGTCCAAGTTCAGTTCAATGTGCCATAGTGGTACACCTAATGAAGAGACTAGGACAAGGTAAACTTGAAATTGATTGTAATTAAAAAGCATGAGCCGACATTGCTGTAATTGTACATTACCTATTAGAAAATCAAGACCAAGAAAAAGTCTAAGGTGAAAGTATTTTTCAATTTTCCATTAAACACTTTATCTGCAATAAGGTTTTTGAAACCAGTTTGTGGTTGGAAATAATATATTTTTTGTAACAGAGGAGTACTCACTAGCTGAGTGGTATATTGTGGCTAGTATTTTACCAGGGTTATAAACTGCTTCATGAAATAACTCATCCTCAAGTTTCCAGAGGTTACAGTGGTGCTGGCAGGGCATTGCTAAGCAATATTCTTGAGTCTGTTAAATTGTGGCCCATGAAGGGATTTAGGAATAATACTTAGTGGCTACAAACATCACTATAACCTCCGTAAACTCAAGGACAAGTTAATTCCTGGAGGGGGAGTATATAACCCTGGTAAATACTAGCTGCAATATACAGCTCGGCTAGAGATAACTTCTCTTTAGCTTGATCGGTTGAGCGTCAGACAGGGGTCCCGGGTTTGAAATCCAAGCGAAGGCATTGGGATAAAAATTGGAATATTTAATGACAATACCAAAATAATATAAGATTAGAAATAATACAATATATGTAATGAGGTAAAATAATGTTCACAAATCCAAGCCTTACTAAAACTAACATATAATGCAGTATTTGAAATATGTAAAAGGTTTTATATTTAGGTATCACAAGGTTCCTATTGAATCCTGTTGTTGAAATCCATACATCCCAATATTGTTGTTTTTATGGTAGAATACAGAGTGCAGGATTGCGTGGTCTACAAGGGGTTGTGAGGAAAACCGCTAGTGATGATCTTCAAGTCAATATCTGGGAGGACGTCCACATGGACAAAATTGTACCATCTCTTCTCTATAACATGCACAATAAAAGGTAAGTCAAATATTTTCTGTAAAAATTTCTGAAATAGGAATCTTTGTTATTTTTACATGGACATAAATCTTAATTAATTACGAAGCTGATTGTTTATTTGTTATACATACATATCAGCAATATCTATTTATTTATTTACTTACTTGAGTTGGATTACATAAGATTGTTTATACTGACCCCAGATTGATTGATATTTTTTCATGCTCTCACCGTATGATGTGTGTCATGTCCCCTCCCATTTTATCTTTATGCCAGAACTTGGGAATCTCTTAACATATTTGGTTTATAATTACCCAAAAGCATCATAACATCGTCTACACCTGATCAGATTCTGGTTTGCATAGGAGTGGGTGCATTCATATTACTAGGGGTACATTCATTTACTAGGGGTACATATACTAGGGGTACATTCCTTCACTAGGGGTACATTCATATACTAAGGGTACATTCCTTTACTAGGGGTACATTCATATACTAAGTGTACATTCCTTTACTAGGGGTACATTCATATACTAAGTGTACATTCCTTTACTAGGGGTACATTCATATACTAAGTGTACATTCCTTTACTAGGGGTACATTCATATACTAAGGGTACATTCCTTTACTAGGGGTACATTCATATACTAGGGGTACATTCCTTTACTAGGGGTACATTCATATACTAAGTGTACATTCCTTTACTAGGGGTACATTCATATACTAAGGGTACATTCATAAACTAGGTACATTCATATACAAGGGGTACATTCATATACTAGGGGGCATTCATATATTTATTTAATTATGGTGAAATTTATGTATTGGGGGGCATTCTTGTATTAGAGGGGCATTCAGGTATTGGGGGGCATCCATGTATTAGGGGGGCATTCCTGTATTAGGGGGCATTCATGTATTAGGGGGGCATCCATGTATCATGGGGGCATCCATGTATTAGGGGGGCATCCATGTATTAGGGGGTCATCCATATATTAGGGGGCATTCTTGTATTATGGGGGCATCCATGTATCATGGGGGCATCCATGTATTAGGGGGGCATCCATGTATTAGGGGGGCATCCATGTATTAGGGGGGCATTCATGTATTAGGGGGGCATTCATGTATTAGGGGGCATCCATGTATTATGGGGGCATCCATGTATTAGGGGGCATCCATGTATTAGGGGGGCATCCATGTATTAGGGGGTCATCCATGTATTAGGGGGCATTCTTGTATTATGGGGGCATCCATGTATCATGGGGGCATCCATGTATTAGGGGGGCATCCATGTATTAGGGGGGCATTCATGTATTAGGGGGGCATTCATGTATTATGGGGGCATTCATGTATTAGGGGGCATCCATGTATTATGGGGGCATCCATGTATTATGGGGGCATCCATGTATTAGGGGGGCATCCATGTATTAGGGGGTCATCCATGTATTAGGGGGCATTCTTGTATTATGGGGGCATCCATGTATCATGGGGGCATCCATGTGTTAGGGGGGCATCCATGTATTAGGGGGGCATCCATGTATTAGGGGGGCATTCCTGTATTAGGGGGGCATCCATGTATTAGGGGGGCATTCATGTATTAGGGGGGCATTCATGTATGAGGGGGCATTCATGTATTATGGGGGCATCCATGTATTAGGGGGGCATTCCTGTATTATGGGGGCATTCATGTATTAGGGGGGCATCCATGTATTAGGGGGCATTCATGTATCTTCAGCATTTTTGATAGGTTCAGGACCAATTTAAAAAGAAATGCAGACAGGGGAAGATTTCTGAGATACAGAAATAATTGAATTTTTGAATATCATGAAGAAACCTTTAGATATTTAATGTCAGAAGAAAATTTACTCAGTTATTAAATCATTTCATATTCCCTAGTTTTTTCTATTAATATGGCCATTTTGGATACGTTTTCAGCATATATAATGTAAGGTCTATTTCTGTAATATGTAGATCTATCCCACCTGAGGACTGAGGGTTTTGTTTAGGGGTACCGTCCTTAAGAATTTAATCGATAATTTGTTTAGAATTATTAGAAGTAAACAGACAGAACCACAGAGAGATCTGGTTTATTTTGGAGTCAATGGGTAAAGTAGGTAATCGGAGTCAAGGAGTAAAGTAGATAATTGGAGTCAAGGGGTAAAGTACATAATTAACCGAAATAGTGAGGCTTTTTGATGTCAACATTTCAGAAGCATTCCCGCTTGATCTTGGAAGGAATTACTACAACTGCTCTGTTAGTCCCCCTCTCTGTTATGTAATTGTTGTTGTTTACTAATTGTATGGCCTGGTTTTGTTTACAGTTTTATGTGCCTGGACATGGACAGTCCTAAAGATGAGGAACATCCAGCTTACATTGCGGAGCAGGTGTTTCGAGACTTAGTGTGTCGGGGATCCTACGGAAACATCAGAACTGTCCTACGGCCTGTCCTTATGTATGTGTCAGGTTCTGTATTTAACGATATCAATAGTATAATTGGTGGTTGTGAATATCACATCATTTTGAGTATAAATGTTTATTATAACACTCCTCTCCGACACACATACATACACACCCACCCACCTACACACCCTCACACACATGCATGTACACACTCACACATGTGTGCATGCACATACACATACACCTTTGTAAAGAGTGGGGTATGTGGTAATTACTTTTTCTGTGCATCCACCTGTGTGTGTGTGTCCATACAGCTGTAGGACAACATCAAGTTCTATACCTGATTAGGTGCATCATTGGTCAAGGTTAAATGGTTGAAGTAAACTACACTTGTTATTGGTCCCGGTGTTTAAGTCATTTTAGTCAGCTGGTTATGATTAGCCTCTTGATGTGTCATACATATTATCAGATGGACATTTTATGTTTTACAGACATATGGACAACCACAAACTCTGGGTACCCAATGACTTTGCTAATAAGTGCTTCAATATCATCATGTATTCTGTCCAGGTAAGCTGTAACTCTGTATGATATATTACCTTTTTGAATCCTCGTTTGTTTGTGATCCATCTTAATTGATTCCGTCATCCTTGTGGTCTGACCTTCCAAATCACTTGTCAAACAGAACTGTCGGGATCATCTTTATGTTGTGTAGGTAGCTTTTGTTTGGTACCTAGTTGTTCATATCAGATTTTAGAACTATCAAATAAAAGAGAGTGTAGGATTAATGGTGATTTCCAGTTTTGACAGATGTATATTAGTTATCACCAGTTTGTAAAAAGCACTATATAGGTCATACCCAAAGTGTATCTGGATATCCAATTGCTAACCTGATCAAAGGCAGAGAATCGACAATTTTGATTTTGCCAGTTGGTGTCTGTTATCACAAATTTCTGAGACAAAAACATAAAAAGCCATATATGTTTTTGAAATGCCTGTTAAGTTATTAAGTGTGTTTATTTACTTTTGATTGTCACAGCAACAATATGCCTACCTGGTGATACAGATGTTGATGTCACACCTTGACAAATGTGTGAACAGTGACCCTGCCATCAAGACCAGCATTATAGATGTTCTCTTCCACTCCGTTCTCATTGCTGCTGGTGGTTCACTGGGAAGTGGTATGTGTCAGTCAGTTGTACTGGATATCATCATTTGTTTTATCAAGTTTAAGATAGCAATGAGTTTGATGTTTAAAGGAATGAAAATATATATTAACTAATAGTATGCAATGCCTTGCATGTATTTATTGATTTGGACAACACAGCATTCTTGAAAAACAGCATATTAAGGTATCTCCTGATGTGCCACACTGGAGGTTGCTGACTGTAAGCTTGTAGTTGGCAGGTTCAATTAAAGAGTTTTGCCTTTCTCTCCAAACTGGCACCCTTTTACCTGCCAGGCATATGCTCACAAATTGGATACATTCAAGTTGCAGTATTGCTTTGCTGGCAGGAAACTGCAAGACAGTCCTTCACAGGATCAAGTTTTTCCTTATTCTCTGTTTCCTTTCATGGGAGGTACCTTCCATACAAGTGTGATATTCTTGTGATATATTGAATAAGTGTTACCTCCCTTGCAGGTCCATCAGTGCTAGATGTGTTCAATACCCTCCTGCGACATCTGAGGATCTCGGTGGACAATAAAAGTCAGGATGAAAAGTCGAGGGAGATGGAGAAGAAATTTGAAGAGGCTATCATTATTGTTATAGGTAAATTATCATCACAGCCAATGTTGTGGCAGGGGATGGTTTTTATTTCATTCGACTGGATTTTAGTGAATTCATCCGGTTTATCCTTCCTTCTCCTAAGAAATCAAACTCAAACAACTACATAACATGAGAAATAGAGAAAAACTTTTGTTTGTTTAATAAATATATCTTGTACTATAACAAAATGCTTCAGCTGACTCAAAGTCAAAGACAGTTTCAAATGAATTAATCATTTATATATTACATATTGTGTATGATGATTGTCCAGATGGTACAGAAGTGACATTCATTTGAATCAATTTATCTGTAGGAGAATTTGCCAACCATCTTCCTGATTACCAGAAGATAGAGATAATGATGTTTGTCATGGGCAAGTTTCCACAACTGGACCAAGAAGAAATAGGGTATGATATCATGCTACAAAAGATGTTTGATAGAATATCAGTTCTCTGGAAATCCAGTTACGATATATGTAACAGAGGTCATTATTTATTCAGTTACCTCTGCTAAGAATTGAACCTAGGACCTCCTACACTCAACTGACCCAGCTGAAGGATCTGACCAGTATGTTGTAACTAGTGTTTATCAAGGTTACTCTTTGAACATGGAACCTCTGCATCAATTTGAGATATGGTGACAATACTTCCAAATGTTTGTGATGTTGGCTTACTTGCTAGAAATATGAAATAAGGAGTTTAAAAGCTATATACATTAATGTTGGTTATATATCCCCAGTCAGTGATTTTATGTAAATTCTATTCTTGTTCTTTTTCATGAAAAAAAAGTTATAGGTATGGAGTGGAAGCTAAAAATCTTGTTGGTCCTTTTATAGTGAAACTTTATTTGTACAAGGAAAGATTTTACTTGTAATTTGCAGTTAAAAGAAAAAACAACGCCATGCTATGGTTGAATTTTGTTATGATTATTATTGGATATTTATTTTACAGAATATCTATTGACATCCAGCTACAGACGATGTTGCTTAAAACACTACAAAAGGTGAGGTGGCATTAGTCAAATTCTTTAACAAAAATTTTTTACCTGAATAATTCTATTCAAGGAGAAACTTTGAGATAAAAAAAAAAAAATCAGATGAGTCCTCAAAAATATTTCTTTAAAACATTTCTGTTGAAGAAGATACTATTTCTGAAATACAAATGTATAAAGGAGTTTGTTTTGATGTTTTCCAGGTAGCAGCCACCTACAAAACAATATACATGTCCAACACTTTCCATCCGGAGTTTCTGACAGGCTTGCTACAGTTATCACAGCTGGATGATCCATCCATGAGGATAACAGTCCAGGAAATACTGCATAGCCTCATAGATCGTCATAACAACACGTCAAAGTTCAAAACCATTGTGTATGTACATTACAAAATGTCAAGTTTAAGGTCACTGATTCAGTAGACTATTACATACTTAAGTTCAAGGTCACTGATTCAGTAAACTATTATTATGCACTTTCTGTGATATTTTGTCTTAAAAAAAGAAATTTATTAAAGTCAAGTTCTTCTCATATCAGTACAGGCTCCAAAGGTCAAGGTTATGGTGTGAGGATGCCAGAGCATTCATGCTTTAGGTATTACGTTTTATAATCTGAAATAATGCAGAAGTTTATTAAAATGGAATGTTACTTTTCAGTATTCAGAAAGATCTAGGCAAGTTGGCGCTAAACGACGCAAAAGTATCTGGACAAGACAGCTTGTTTATGAAAAAGGTTAGTGGTTACTTACCCTGACACATTGCTGCTGAGACTAAGGCACTTTGATAGCTCAGTTCAAACGACATTGGCTAATGGAACCTGAGATGAAGGTCCTAGGTTAGTGATTTCTAACTCTGACACATCGCTGCAGGGATTAAGGCACTTTAATAGCTCAGTCCATAGGATATTGGCTAATGGAACCTGAGATGAAGGTCCTAGGTTAGTGATTTCTAACTCTGACACATCGCTGCAGGGATTAAGGCACTTCGATAGCTCAGTCCATAGGATATTGGCTAATGGAACCTGAGATGAAGGTCCTAGGTTAGTGGTTACTGATGGCAGTTTATGTTGTATGTTTTTCAGGTAGGGTAATCACCAGTTATGACATGGGTATCCCAACTCAAAATTTCCTTGCTTGAAAATTGCTACTAGTCATGAAGGACTGAACAGATATTGACCAAATTTGGTCTGAAGCATGTTAGGTGAAGGGGAATGACTCTTGTATAAACATTACGCCTCTGCCCCTATTGACAGGAGGGATGGGGTGCAATAAAGGAAATAGAGTTAATTATTTAAAATCCTTCTCCTCCTGTAGGAATGAATGGAATTTGCCTTAATTTGGTCTGAAGCAATCTTTATGAACAGTGAATCTGACTTCTATTTGATCACAAGGATGGGACCCAATATGGAAATGGTTTTCAGAAGTTATTAATCATATTTGAAATTCTTTATGAAATAGCTGAAATGTGAGTGATGCAGACCTATTTAGCCTTTTGTTTGCTGTTTTATTTCATTCTTGAAAAAAAAATGAACCTATTGAAAATAACACCTTTGTATATTTTAAAGGGTGATAATTTTTTTTTGCAGAATAATGTCCAGTTTTACACTCACATCATGGACAACATACAAATGGAAAGTAACAAAGTGGATAACTATGAGGCGCTCTACTGTACCATGTGTCTGCTTGCGGTGGAACTAGGTTCCGAGGAAATCCTTACAGAGATGCTCCGACTTGGACTAGATATACAGGTATATGATGCGTTACAATCCTGACTTACTAAAAAATGGATGTTTTTTTATTGTTATAGTGTTGTAAAGCATGCTCATTATTAACTTGTATCTAAATGTATTGATTAAATATACATTAATTATTTTTTACTTTGTGGCAAATGTTGCAATGTGCAAGGTATCATGACAAGTCAAAAAGTTGTTTAAGCACTTTTCAACTCAGTGAGAATTTTGAAAAATTGGCAGGTATGTATATGCATATTTTATTATTCTTGTTCATTGAGGCAGACCTCTTTAATAAGTAAAATAAGATTGAAGTAAGGTAGTCACATACACCCTTAACACCACTTTTATTTCCACAGCAAGGGGTGCTGTCCCATATGAACCTGCCCTTGACACACAAGTGTGCCATTCATGGACTTGTAGCTGCCTTCATTAATTTAGTAGCCCAGCTTGTAGGCCAAACACCGCTCTGTCAGTATGTCAAAGAGGTAGATATTTCCTGTTTTTAATTCTGTGATAAATTTTCATTAATAATTTAATTTGTTTCTTTAAGTTTTGTACATTGGTATGTATACCTCGGCTATTTTATGCTTCCTGAAGGGAGAACATGTAGTCGCCACTTTGTCTCTTTTCCATGGAGGCACCTTTTAAAGGAACACCATTCAAACCGTGTCAGCTATGTGATGAAGCTATGATGATCCACAGGAGAGATACAGCACATCAACAAATGACCTAATGACCTAATCATGTTGACTTGTTGTAAACAATATTGTAACATGTTCTAGTATCATTAGATATAACAGATGGTGGCTGTCCCACATTCCTCTCTTGTTTTCGTTCCAAGCTCACCATTTGTCAATCTATAATCAATCATGCCTCGCTCTTCTTTGGGCCAATTGTAATACATAGACACAAGGTCACCCATATACATAGGGCTACACGGTGCCAGAATATTGCATAATAACCCAAAAAGGCCATGAATCTGACATTAGGACCAAGGGGACAGAACTCATGACGCCGGGCATTCACACCGATGTTGTCTGATTCCCGACTCTTTCAATGCTGGCAAGACTAACACAGTCCACCTCATTCAAACAGATCACCTCAGACATGTTTAAAAGCACAGACCTCAGATTTGAACAGAGTGATACATTGATTTTACCCCCATCCTAACAGGTCTTCCTCTGTTTCGCTCCTTGTTATGACTGCCAAGATATTGTATGACCTGGCTATACAGCCCTTGTTCAGTCTCCGCCTCAGTTCTTATCTGACAGCCAAGACCTCACGACCTAGCTAAACAGCCGGCGGTCAATCTTGCCCCAGTCTGTCCATCACTGAGTCTCTCTGACCAACCTAGCTTATGGTCTTAGCTGCTACACCACAGTCTCAAAACAGGTCACAGGCAACCCTCTTTTCTGCATACTTGAATAAGATTTCTAGAATTTTAATTTTATCTCTTTACCGTTTAAATCCTGTTGTGTAAATTATGTGTGATTATTGTGAGTGTATTCCATATGTATGATTATTGTGAGTGTATTCCATATGTATGATTATTGTGAGAGTATTCTATATGTATGATTATTGTGAGAGTATTCCATATGTATGATTATTGTGAGAGTATTCCATATGTATGATTATTGTGAGAGTATTCCATATGTATGATTGTTGTGAGAGTATTCCATATGTATGATTATTGTGAGAGTATTCCATATGTATGATTATTGTGAGTGTATTCCATATGTATGATTGTTGTGAGAGTATTCCATATGTATGATTATTGTGAGAGTATTCCATATGTATGATTATTGTGAGAGTATTCCATATGTATGATTATTGTGAGTGTATTCCATATGTATGATTGTTGTGAGAGTATTCCATATGTATGATTATTGTGAGTGTATTCCATATGTATGATTATTGTGAGTGTATTCCATATGTATGATTGTTGTGAGAGTATTCCATATGTATGATTGTTGTGAGAGTATTCCATATGTATGATTATTGTGAGAGTATTCCATATGTATGATTATTGTGAGAGTATTCCATATGTATGATTATTGTGAGAGTATTCCATATGTATGATTATTGTGAGAGTATTCCATATGAGAGTATTCCATATGTATGATTATTGTGAGAGTATTCCATATGTATGATTATTGTGAGAGTATTCCATATGTATGATTATTGTGAGAGTATTCCATATGTATGATTATTGTGAAAGTATTCCATATGTATGATTATTGTGAGTGTATTCCATATGTATGATTATTGTGAAAGTATTCCATATGTATGATTATTGTGAGTGTATTCCATATGTATGATTATTGTGAGAGTATTCCATATGTATGATTATTGTGAGAGTATTCCATATGTATGATTATTGTGAGAGTATTCCATATGTATGATTATTGTGAGAGTATTCCATATGTATGATTATGTAGAGTATTCCATATGTATGATTATTGTGAGAGTATTCCATATGTATGATTATTGTGAGAGTATTCCATATGTATGATTATTGTGAGAGTATTCCATATGTATGATTATTGTGAGAGTATTCCATATGTATGATTATTGTGAGAGTATTCCATATGTATGATTATTGTGAGAGTATTCCATATGTATGATTATTGTGAGAGTATTCCATATGTATGATTATTGTGAGAGTATTCCATATGTATGATTATTGTGAGAGTATTCCATATGTATGATTATTGTGAGAGTATTCCATATGTATGATTATTGTGAGAGTATTCCATATGTATGATTATTGTGAGAGTATTCCATATGTATGATTATTGTGAGAGTATTCCATATGTATGATTATTGTGAGAGTATTCCATATGTATGATTATTGTGAAAGTATTCCATATGTATGATTATTGTGACTGTATTCCATATGTATGATTATTTTGAGAGTATTCCATATGTATGATTATTGTGAGAGTATTCCATATGTATGATTATTGTGAGAGTATTCCATATGTATGATTATTGTGAGAGTATTCCATATGTATGATTATTGTGAGTGTATTCCATATGTATGATTATTGTGAGTGTATTCCATATGTATGATTATTGTGAGAGTATTCCGATTATTGTGAGAGTATTCCATATGTATGATTATTGTGAGTGTATTCCATATGTATGATTATTGTGAGTGTATTCCATATGTATGATTATTGTGAGAGTATTCCATATGTATGATTATTGTGAGAGTATTCCATATGTATGATTATTGTGAGTGTATTCCATATGTATGATTATTGTGAGAGTATTCCATATGTATGATTATTGTGAGAGTATTCCATATGTATGATTATTGTGAGTGTATTCCATATGTATGATTATTGTGAGAGTATTCCATATGTATGATTATTGTGAGAGTATTCCATATGTATGATTATTGTGAGAGTATTCCATATGTATGATTGTTGCGAGAGTATTCCATATGTATGATTATTGTGAGAGTATTCCATAACGAACAACAGTGTAATGTGTGGTTTATAACAGAATAATGATAATTCCCTTTGATTTTACTACAGTGTGATTTCACGCAATCAAAACAAAAGACAAAAAGCAAAAAAACAAATGGATTAAGTGAAGTATTTGTCTGTTTTATAGGTGATAGAAGTGAGGCGTGATGAGGCTCCATATCTACTTCCAGACTTTGCATTTAACAGGTCTAATAGACCCAGCAGGTAAACTTTAAAACTTGAAATTTTACAGAAAAGTTCTGTTTTATATTAATAAATGACAATTTTTTGCGATGATTTCAGTTTTCTACATATTTTGACTCAGATTTTATGTAATCATGATTTTGAAATGGTGCATAATGAGAAAATATAGTTTGTGTACAGACAGCAATGTGTCTGTGAGATATTAAAAATGATGACTTTCATTCTGTAAGATATTAAAGATAATGATTTATAATGTGCCTTGATTATGTAATTTATCCAAATTTTACCTATAGAAAGTCAGTTGAAATTGGTTGATATGAATTAAACGATTTAAATGTTAATTAGAGTTTGAGATCAACAGTCCAAACATTTTGAATTGAACCATTTTAGCTCTGAAGTATACTTGTAAGTCATTTTAGAAATATCTGAATTAAACAAAAAAAGTATCAAAATTAATCATCTTTGTTCAGCATGTCTTGTTTTGTTTCATACAGTATTGAAAATACATTCTTGTATAAGAAAAGAAGTGATTGTAGGGTTCGATAAATCAGGATTACTAATGATGTTTTCTGTTTCATTTCATGCTTCAGCTACTCTCAAATCGATAATATCCAGCCCAAGTGTCTATTTGACCAAGCTACTCTGCAACAGTTTCTTGTGGACTGCGGCCAGGATGCTTCCAGACTGACCACTCCGATAGCCGTTAAGCCCTTCAGCACACTTGGTATAGTAAACTAACCAACTCAATCTTAACTTGACCTTTGACCTTTAGCTTAGAGCTCATATGGAGTTTTCACACTTTCATACAGTCATAACTCTGTCTTCCTTTTTTGACATCTTTTTAATCACTTTTTTCATATTTTCAGTATTAATTTTCAAATTAGTTTACACCAAATGATATTTGGTAATTGTTAATGAATGTAGATTATATTTCACGAGTAGTTCTAGATTTTCAGTATTAGTGACTTACTCATACACATTTTCCAAAGTTTGGTACACAAGTGTGATCTAAAACTGCATCAATGATTAATTTCAGATGTGTTACTTTTTCCAAGATTCAGTTATGCTTAGTTTGGGATGCATTCTTCTACAAACACATTTTACATAGAACATATTTTGAATGATTTAAAGTGGTTCCTGTATTTAAGGTTTTTTTGTTTCTCACTCTGTTAACAGCCAGTATTTTAAGAAAAACCAAAATTTGTATTTGTCATTCAGCAGGCATTTCTTTACTTGTCATGTTACTAATTCTCTAGTCCAATTGTTCATTGTGATAAATCTAAGGGGGGAAAGTCAAAGCCTTGATTTGTAGAACCATGCATCCCAGTATGCTTTTTCTCCAATTACATTCATTTTTTCCTCCATTGTTATTCTGTCTTTACATTTTATTGATGTGTTTATGTGTTTTAAAGTCTTTATGTGTTAAAAAAAATGTTTGGATGTCCGGCATGAAAAATAGTTTTGTTTGAGTGAGTGTCTAATATGTAAAATAATGTTGTATGATTGTCATACTTGTAAAATAATGTTGTATGATTGTCATACTTGTAAAATAATGTTGTATGATTGTCATACTTGTAAAATAATGTTGTATGATTGTCATACTTGTAAAATAATGTTGTATGATTGTCATACTTGTAAAATAATGTTGTATGATTGTCATACTTGTAAAATAATGTTGTATGATTGTCATACTTGTAAAATAATGTTGTATGATTGTCATACTTGTAAAATAATGTTGTATGATTGTCATACTTGTAAAATAATGTTGTATGATTGTCATACTTGTAAAATAATGTTGTATGCTGGTCTTACTTGTAAAATAACACGGTATGTTCTTACATCTTTTGTTGTCCTACCTGTACAGTAATGTTTTTGGCGTCCTATGTGTACAGTAATGTTTTTGGCGTCCTATGTGTACAGTAATGTTTTTGGCGTCCTATCTGTACAGTAACGTTGTTTTTGGCATCCTGACATTGTAGGTGTGAGGAATGGGGACCTGAACGGTAAATTTTTTGTTGTTATTCTAGTCAGCCCAACTGGCATGTTGCATTTTTGGTTCTCACATAATTCCTCACGTTTATTCTGTTCTGATTCTGTTATATTCACTATGTTTGGTCGTCATGTTGACTGGTTTTTAGAAGACTATCAAATATGATAATGATAATAACAAGCAATTTCAAAGTTTTCATTTACTCTTGTATTCAATACAAGTGCATCGTTCATTATATTTCTTTTTACAACTTTATATTTTAGTCAAAAAAAGCATTTCAAATGTTAGGTAATGATTTATCACACAATTTTTCATTAACATTAGGATTTTTAATTTATGTTGATCATGTGACACATTTGATCACAAACACACCTTTAAGTGTATCTATAAACTATGTGGACCCCAACATTTCTCATAGACCCCTCCTAATTCCTTACCTGCCCCAGTCATATTTGACCCTTCCAACTAATATGTGACCCCTTCCACTCTTTCCCGAGTCCTTCCACTGATTTATAACTCCTCCTAACACACCTAACCCCTCTCACTCTTTTCTGGTCCGACAACTTATGTCTTTTCCTTCCCACACTTTCCTGGCCCTCCTTCTCATGTCTTACCCCTCTCACTCTTTCCTGGCCCTCCTACTTATGTCTTGCCCCTCCTACTCTTTCCTGGCCCTCCTACTCATGTCTTGCCCCTCCTACTCTTTCCTGGCCCTCCTACTCATGTCATACCCCTCCCACTATTTCCTGACCCTCCTACTTATGTCTTACCCCTCCCACTCTTTCCTGACCCTCCTACTTATGTCTTACCCCTTCCACACTTTCCTGGCCCTCCTACTTATGTCATACCCCTCCCACTCTTTCCTGGCCCTCCTACTTATGTCATACCCCTCCCACTCTTTCCTGGCCCTCCTACTTATGTCATACCCCTCCCACTCTTTCCTGGCCCTCCTACTTATGTCATACCCCTCCCACACTTTCCTGGCCCTCCTACTTATGTCTTACCCCTCCCACTCTTTCCTGGCCCTCCTACTTATGTCTTACCCCTCCCACTCTTTCCTGGCCCTCCTACTTATGTCTTACCCCTCCCACTCTTTCCTGACCCTCCTACTTATGTCATACCCCTCCCACTCTTTCCTGGCCCTCCTACTTATGTCTTACCCCTCCCACTCTTTCCTGGCCCTCCTACTTATGTCTTACCCCTCCCACACTTTCCTGGCCCTCCTACTTATGTCTTACCCCTCCCACACTTTCCTGGCCCTCCTACTTATGTCATACCCCTCCCACTCTTTCCTGGCCCTCCTACTTATGTCTTACCCCTCCCACTCTTTCCTGGCCCTCCTACTTATGTCTTACCCCTCCCACTCTTTCCTGACCCTCCTACTTATGTCATACCCCTCCCACTCTTTCCTGGCCCTCCTACTTATGTCTTACCCCTCCCACTCTTTCCTGGCCCTCCTACTTATGTCTTACCCCTTCCATTTTTGCCTGACCTTTCCCACTCATATCTAATTCCTCCTACTAATTCCTAAACCTTGGCACTCATTATTGAATGTGCATTTGTATCTTTCTCTTTTCACTCATTTTCCCGCTGTCTTTTTTTATGTACAAAATTATAATCCCCACTACCCCTCTACACTCTCACCACCACCTGGTTCTGCAAACACTTTTCACATGTCTCTGACTTAATCTTATCATCACTTTTCTGCCCAAACTCATTCTTTACAATTAAGAAAATAAGACCATTTAAGACATTGTGTAGATAATATTTCTTAACAAAACATATAAGAAAAACATGAGTCTTATGTGAGAAACATTTGTGATGCAATTCATTGTTAGATTTTGCCACAAAGAATGTTTCACTGCTAAATTATTGTACTTAACCCTGCCTGTAGCACTTCAGCATCAACTGTAAGACAGAACATTGTCAGTAATACTGTAACATTGTATAGATAGCTTTCTTATTGTACAATGTTAAGGATGTATTCAGATGTTAAGGATGTATTCAGGTGATGTTTGACTGGATGTAAAACATTTAACTTAATTGAATGCTAACATAATATCTTGGACATTTGTGTCCTGATACACTTTGTAATCTATAGTTGTACTTATCAGTTCAAAAACGGTTAATTTTTATGACCTGTTGTGAAGAAAGTTTGCTTGTAGACTATTTTTTTTTGGCATAGTTGATGGCATAATTCAGTTAATAGCATCAATAATTTAAATGTTTTCTGGTCGCTAAGGTAATTTTCTTGAATATTACTTGAAAGTCTTGGGTAGATTATAACTTGATTTTGTATGAATTATTACCTCAAATCACAGATGTCAGATTTGTGAATTCCAACCTTGTGGACCAATTTCCTGGGTTTTCAGGTGCAGAAAACAATTATTTCAGCTTGTTTCTTGATCTTGGAAAAACTGGCTATTCGGGTGAAAATTACAACAATTCAAGCAGATATCTTCTTTTTAAATCATTAAAGTTATCTTTGAAAATTTCTCTGTCCAAACATAAAATCTTGAAAGAAGTTTATTTCTAGGAAGTTGGTCAAATGAAGTCATTTTGAAACATTTTCATTTTTTTCGCTGTTCAGTTTAAATCTCATTAAACCAAATGAAATCTCAGCATTTTCAATCAATTTCTTTCTTTATATCCAAATATCATATCTTTAAATGAAAGATAAAAATTTATTTAAAAAAGGTTGCTGCAAAATGAAGAAAATGTTTTAGAAAAAAATAGTAACAATATGTAAAAATGAATTATTTGCTTTTACACAAATCCCATGGAAATATCCCTTTCATAATTCTTGTTGTGAAAATGTTTCGGTAACACAGGGTATACTTGTCTTATTTGGGGACCAGTACCTTTCCTTTCAGAAAACTACAGAGGACAAATTTCAGAAATGTGCGAGTTGAAATAAACACCTATAAAATCTATCTTATTATCTTTGTAATGGGTGGTATCTAACAGTCTCTGTGATTGGTGATCTTTGTGATGGGTGGTATCTAACAGTCTCTGTGATTGGTGATTTTTGTGATGGGTGGTATCTAACAGTCTCTATGATTGGTGAATTATTATCTTTGTGATGGGTGGTATCTAACAGTCTCTGTGATTGGTGATCTTTGTGATTGGTGATCTTTGTGATGGATGGTATCTAACAGTCTCTGTGATTGGTGATTTTTGTGATGGGTGGTATCTAACAGTCTCTGTGATTGGTGAACTATTATCTTTGTGATGGGTAGTATCTAACAGTCTCTGTGATTGGTGATTGTTGTGATGGGTGGTATCTAACAGTCTCTGTGATTGGTGAACTATTATCTTTGTGATGGGTAGTATCTAACAGTCTCTGTGATTGGTGATTGTTGTGATGGGTGGTATCTAACAGTCTATGTGATTGGTGAACTATTATCTTTGTGATGTATGGTGTCTAACAGTTGCGGTGATTGGTGAACTATTATCTTTGTGATGTATGGTGTCTAACAGTTGCGGTGATTGGTGAACTATTATCTTTGTGATGTATGGTGTCTAACAGTTGCGGTGATTGGTGAACTATTATCTTTGTGATGTATGGTGTCTAACAGTTGCGGTGATTGGTGAACTATTATCTTTGTGATGTATGGTGTCTAACAGTTGCGGTGATTGGTGAACTATTATCTTTGTGATGTATGGTGTCTAACAGTTGCGGTGATTGGTGAACTATTATCTTTGTGATGGATGGTGTCTAACAGTCCTGGTGATTGGTGAAATATATGTATCTGATGTGTAACTATTACATTGATTGGTTAATCAGAATACTTGTAGTATATACATGTACTTAGGTGGTTAGGAAAAGCAGAACAAATGTTAAAGTACATAGCAAACTAATGAAAAAGTTTGTAAATTTTTCAAGAAATTTTGTTATATAAAAGAATCTGATTTTATTAAGAAAAAAAAAATTTGGAGGCATGTTAATACCAAAATTGATAAAATTTGCATAAGATTATGTGGCACCTGCAAGGTACTTCAGTTAAATAAGAAATCATGATGTCAGGACATTGGATTGACAGTTTTTCTGTAAAACAAATTGTCTCATATTGGTAAGATTAATTTGAAAGCCTACAAATTGAGGTTGTAGTGTAAAAATGTACTGGCAGTGCAATTCCAGTATCTAGATACCTAGCTGTGCATTGGAGTATATTGGTTTGTAAACAGTGGGAAGTAATAAAAAGATAGACCAGAGATTAAACAGTGATAATACAGAAACAAGCTAAATGCTTTATAAAGCTTTAGCATGAGATCTTATTTGGAGTGTTGGTTAAGGGATACAAACTGATATATGTAAAACGCTACGTTGGTAATAAAAGTAAAGTCCTAATAAGTTGGTTTTAATATCTAATCATTACAGAGAAGAAACCTCTGATTACTTTCAATGATGATATAAGATGAAGGGGATGTATATGTGTATACATTTCAAAACTCTGAAACCCATTCATGTGGAGACCTATGCATGTTCTCTCGTTACAAAGTTGGTGTGCAATATTTGGTACATGGTGCTTAATTTGCATGAATATTAACAAAGTTTACCGTAATTGTAATTTTTGATATCTCCCTAACATTCAAATATCTCGTTACATAAGTCTTATATTCATCCTAACACATGCTAGTCATTGGAGGTTATGGGATCTGTTTACTATAAATGTACCTATTGTAGCAATTATAATCTAGGACTTTTTGCACTCCAAATATTCCACATAAATATTGCAATAATTGAAGTTTCTTTACACCTTTATATAGTAGTTATTGTTAATGTCCATATTTATTATTGTGCAAATTTGCCAAAAAGTGATTACCCGGTAATGTACTTAAATTTGACCACATCATACTGAGTACATTTTACAGTGATCTTTCTGAATATCAGAACCATTTCTATAACTATCATATAGAATTATCACAAACATGTATTTCTAGGATTATATACTAAAACGATAAAGAAACACAACTTCTTTAATTGTAAAATATTTTGTACTGAACAGATATATTCTAATAAAAGGTAAGAGGAATATTAAGGCACCTTACCCAATCCCCAATAAATGTTAAAAATCTGTCATCCATGTCAAAAATCTTATCCACATCTAGTGTGTCTATATTACCAATATACCATGACTGTACAAATCATGTGTTCTTTTCCATTCAAATTAGTGTCGATTTCTGACTGTCACCAAGACACGTGATCGACAATACATTTGTAATGATTGTTTTTACAAATATGTCACGGCTAACTTGTTAGAGGACAGACTCTCCTAGTTTGTAGGGACTGTCTCGCAACCCAGAACATTGTCTCTATAGATTGGCCTCCTTGTGGGATGAAGTCTGGAATGGAGCAAACATCCAACATAACTTCCACCAATTGGTCAATGCACTTACCAAGAAATGGAATAACATTACTAAACAGAAGTCAATGTCCTTATGAACTCCATGCCTCACAGAATTAGAGAGACTATAGCTGTACTGGGAGGGCACACACGTTATTAGGGATCAGTCTGACAACTGTTGTTATTTCAACTCTGTGTACATTAGGGTGCCCTTATTCATGGCAGCCTAATGAAGTCTTCATTTGTTAAAAATCTAAATATACATCTAGAATTTGATTAAACTTTAAGTTTGAAGTTGCGATTCTTTTTCCTCTTAGTATATGTTAACTTGCTTGTTGACTTAAATTTTAATTCATAATACTGCAGAATCATAGAAAATTTCATACTATTTTGTGAGCATGTTATCTTCTGAATAAATCTTGATCACAAAATCCACTATGTGATTATCATTTCAAAAATTTTGAGGATTAACAGTAACCATGATTTCAATGACAATACCCCCTGACCTACCATGATGTTTGTATGTTAGATATTAAACACAGTCTGATAGGTTTAAACTAGGTAGTGTGTTGTATGTACCATAGAAGTGTGTGTGTTGTATGTACCATAGATATGTGTCAGTCCCATAATTACCTTGCCCAGGTTAGTAGGCTGTACCCAAAAACAATTATTTCTATACATTAAAAGTTAACCTGATTTCTTCATATTTGTTCTGCTTTCAAATTCCACAAAGTGATCCACCCATTCCTTCATCAGCCCCTCCATCTATCCTGTTTTGATGTCCAGGTTTGAGTGGAGTTGTTTTTAGAATGTCTAGCTGTCCAGACAAAGCTTACAACAATATTGTCTGTGAATTTGTTTCAGATATAAACTTGAGTTGAATCACATGAGAACTAGGTGAATGATTTTAAGATGTTTTGATGTGACTTTTATTAAGTATAAATGAAAATTTATTGAAACTTAAATTGACAGACATTCTGGGTTTAGATGTACTATTAGTAGCCTTTCCATGACCTTCTAGCATTCAAGGTCAAGGTCAGATCAAGGTTGCAGCTTAAGATCTAAAGAGAAATACTCCCTTATGTTTGAGAATGTTGCATGCTTTATTTGTGCAAACCTTCAAAGTTTGCTTGAGTTTAATTCTCAGGTAGTACAGTGATGATAAAAGCTAGAATCTTGCATTTTTAATAATTTTGTGGGGAAATATTATGGTTTGTGTCATTGTGAAAACTGGCGATATTCCAAAGATTTGAACTTAATTTCTTAAAATTTCAATTTCATGCTTTTAAATGCATCAAGTATTCAGCTGATGTCAGTGAGTTAAAGTGACTTATTGACATTTATAGAGGTTATGAATGCCAACTGAAAGCAGCTCTATACATAAGTCAGCCATTATAATCTGAGTTTGGGGATAACTTTGTTGCCATTATTTCAAATGTTCTTTAATACAATTTTAGGCACAAATTTCAAAATATTGAAAAAAAATAGTACTTAATGCAAGTTTTATAAGTAGAAGAGACCTACATGTTCCCATGTGTAACTGATTAACACATTAGGTTGTGATGCCTTTTTTAGAATTCCTTCAATTTTTAGAGGTTTAACTTGATTTAGAATTTATTTAACCAAATTTCTTACTGGGTACACCACAAGATTAATGACTTTATTTTACTTCATAAAATAGAAAATAACTACAGATGACCTGATATTAATTTTAATTCTCCTGATATCTTTGTTAATTTTCACCAAGTACTAATAACTTTCTTATTCACTAAAGTTAGATGTAAACAATGTTGGTAATTGAGTATCATTATTTTTATTGCGTCTATTTATAGATATTGCTGTAAGTGGAAGTGCCAGTGATGTAGGCTCCATCAATTTGGATTTAGATAGTGCAGAAGGCTCCCCAATATTCTCCAGGGTAAGTAAAAGGTTTCATCCTTTGTCTAGCAGTCATCCTTAGATCTGTATCAGTGTTGCCAACTCGCCCAATTTCATCAAATTTTCAAGATTTGGGTTTTTTAATCTACTATAATCAAATTGATGGTCGTACATTTCAAAGTACTTTATCTAAATATATGTAGATGTGATAACTATACAATGGTATTGGTTTGTCTGTGTTACTATTTAATCTCTTTGGTTGCTTGGTAATACTAAGACCATGTGCTAAGTACCAAATTCAGGGCCTGGAATCTCTCAGGTACAGAGATGTTGCCCTTGGTTAAAATTTCATGACCAGAACATAACTTTGCTAACATCAAATCTAGGATAAAGCAACTTTGTGTGTACATTGGTAATACTAAGAGGATGTGCAGTGTACCAAATTCAGGGCTTAAAACCTTTTTATTACAGAGCTATTGCCCTTTGTTGGAAATTTTACGTCTAGAGCACAACTTTGCTTTCACTTATACTAGGATAATGAAACTTGCTGAATACATTGGTCTTGCTAAGAGTAATGTGAAGTGTACTGATGTCAGTGCCTGCAAGCTCTTAATTATTTAATTATTGCCCTTTGTTAAAATATTGGGTCCTGTAAAATTGTTTTCAGGGAGCATTCATCAGTTTCAGTGATACTCTTGTCTTAAACAGGAAGTAAATGCAGGTTGATTTATGTTAGCAATTACAGACATATTTTCAGGATAGGCTTATTTCTGAGGTCTGCCTGTCAATGAGTTTTACAGTATGTTTGAAAGTTTGGTTATTGCTTTCATTTCTACCAAAGTGTTGGTATATTACCATCTTATCAGGTAACATAGCTCACACCATTTTTTATTTTTGTTTTTTTTGTTTTGTTGTTTTTTTTTTTCAGTTGAGATCAGGTTTGGATCAATAATGAACTGATTGTGTATATTTTTATGTATTACAGAGATGGACGGATGAAGAGATCACAGTGGAGTATTTAAAGAAGATGTTAGGTGAGACCATGGAGTTATCTCCCCTCTGTACAATGGCAATCAGTTCCTTTTATGAGCAATTCTTTTAAGACACACCAGCTGAACTCTCATACAGTTACCTTTTATAAACAGTTAATGTGTCAACAGAAATGGAAAGAAGCAAAACAAGCACAGAAATATAGAATCTTAAATGAGATTTCATTTCATATGATATTTTTTGAAACAGGTCTTGGAAAGGTTTTATTTTTGCAAGCCTTTTACAGCAGAAATTTAAACTTCAAGAGGAGTTTCTACAAAATGAGAACAAATTCAGATGGAAGCTGTCATTTTGTTACTTCATTTTCAATTCATGACGTATTATCTTATTCCATAATATGTCCCAATCAGTTTCTGACCAGCACAGTCAATGGAAAACGCTCCACAGAATATTACACTAGTGATTTATAGAAACAAATTTAGGCAAATTAACTGAACAATGGACTGATTTTGTGATAGAAATGTTTCCAATAAAAGTCTAGTTACTGGTTATTCTGTGTTATCCAGCCACTGTCTGGTTTCTCATGTACAGTGCTTTGTTTCTCAGGACATACTGTTTCCATATAATTATTGTCTCTTTAATCTAACTTAGGTGATGGCTGAAAAGTACTTATGTATTTATGATTTATTTATGAGAGATAGATTTCATACTAGTAAGGAAATAGTCTTTCTGTTCGAGTGATTTCATTGAAAATCTTCGTTTACTGTACTATAATTACCAGTATGACTGTTCAGCTTTGATCAGAACTTTTGGATATATATTGTTGTTGGTATAACACTTACAGAAAAATAAATTCAAATCTAAAAGCAGAGATTGTAGATGTTATTTCAACATTTTGGAAATGTTCAAAGTATTTTGTACCATCCTCCCAATGCACACTCATGCAGCACCTGCACTCACCTGACACTCATTGGAAGGCCGTCCCTAGACGACACTAGCTGTTGATAGGACCTTCAACAAAGATGGCTGAATTCTCTTGTAATGATAGTATCTGGCTTAAAGAAATATTAGATTAACATTTATATGAAATTTATCATTTGAAGCGGAGGACAATACAGAAAAGAAAGAAGAGGAAGCAAAGAAGAGACAGGAGATTTACCAAACCTATCGTACTGCACCGTTTGAGGAGATCGTGGCTCGCTCTGAACAGAAGGTAGGTACTTGTTTTCACCAGCAGCAGCTGAGGAAAGGTAACTGAATATAAAGAACACTGGAAATATAATTTCACCTTTCAAGTTTGTCTGATTGTTTTATCTTGTCTATGATCAGAAGTGTAGAATATCATACAAACAGCTTTCCAATAATAATCAGGAATATTTTTATCAAACCTGTAGACTTTCATTTGAAGAATTTATAAAGTAAAGAATATATAAAGTGTTCAGATATAGGTGATGTAAAATGATTCATTTAGTTGAGCTCAAAGTTTTATGGCCTTTCCAGAAATTTAAATACAAGTGTGAACTGTAAGCCCTAAAGATGCCTTGCATCTGTGGTCCCTGATCCGTCCATCTGTGAACAATTTTTGTTGTCAGTCTTTCTTGAGAGGTCCTGGATGGATCTTTCTCAGATTTCATATGTAGGTTCTCCGTGGTCCCTAGTTGTGCCCATTTTAGAAGTACTGGATGGATCTTTCTCAGATTTCATATGTAGGTTCTCCGTGGTCCCTAGTTGTGCCCATTTTAGAAGAACTGGATGGATCTTCCTCAGATTTCATATGTAGGTTCCACTTGGTCCCTAGTTGTGCCCATTTTAGAAGAACTGGATGGATCTTTCTCAGATTTCATATGTAGGTTCCACTTGGTCCCTAGTTGTACCCATTTTAGAAGTACTGGATGGATCTTCCTCAAATTTCATATGTAGGTTCCACTTGGTCCCTAGTTGTACCCATTTTAGAAGTACTGGATGGATCTTCCTCAAATTTCATATGTAGGTTCCACTTGGTCCCTAGTTGTGCCCATTTTAGAAGAACTGGATGGATCTTTCTCAGATTTCATATGTAGGTTCCACTTGGTCCCTAGTTGTACCCATTTTAGAAGAACTGGATGGATCTTCCTCAAGTTTCATATGTAGGTTCCACTTGGTCCCTAGTTGTACCCATTTTAGAAGAACTGGATGGATCTTCCTCAAGTTTCATATGTAGGTTCCACTTGGTCCCTAGTTGTGCCAGTTTTAGAAGAACTGGATGGATCTTTCTCAGATTTCATATGTAGGTTCCACTTGGTCCCTAGTTGTACCCATTTTAGAAGTACTGGATGGATCTTCCTCAAATTTCATATGTAGGTTCCACTTGGTCCCTAGTTGTACCCATTTTAGAAGAACTGGATGGATCTTCCTCAAATTTCATATGTAGGTTCCACTTGGTCCCTAGTTGTACCCATTTTAGAAATACTGCATAGAAATTTCTAAAATTTCATGTACAGGTTCTTCTTTGTCCCTAGTTGTGCCTGTTTGAGTTTGGGACTGGTCAGAAAAACAAAATGAGATTGTCATCCCTATTCGTTAAGAAGTACTGAATGGATCTCTCTCAAATGTCATATGTATGTTTCATTTGGTCTCCACTTGTGCCCATTTGATTTTGAAGCTGATCAGGAAAAAAACAAAACAACTTTGAGGCAGCTATATTGGATTCGGCAGATAAAGATCATCATTGCTATTTCTGCAAAAGAATGATTGAATTTCTGATCATTAAGAGCACGGATGATTGAATTTCTGATCATTAAGAGCACGGATGATTGAATTTCTGATCATTAAGAGCACGGATGATTGAATTTCTGATCATTAAGAGCACGGACAGAGAAGGGAAAAGATCCAACTTTCAATATAAAGATCACACAATGATGGGAGCCACGATGCCTCTAGGATCTCTTGTTTAATTGGGAATAACTGTTAGAACATTTTTAATTCCATATTGAAAATTGAATATGAAAAGGATTTACACTTAATTCATTATTGACCATAAGACTTTGTACATTAAGATTGATACAAATAATACTATAACTACCATGAAGGTCTCTTAGTGGTAAAGTCAACACAAATGGATAGGAGACTTCTGTCAATATATTTCTCAAATTGTAAATTTTCTGTATTCAATTTTCAAATCTAAGATTTCCACTTTGTCATTACAGTCGTGTAAATTCCATAACAAACTGACGGAGATCCTAGACATGGTATCTCGTCCTCCGGATAGTCCAGAAAGGATGCGAAAGTCCCTCCAGATGTCACCAAAGGCTGTGTTTGATGTGTCCTTTCCAGACTTATTTGTATATTAATGTGGTTCGTCTTTTGGGAATTTATGAGATTACCTCCCTTTAACGGTAATAGGAGAATACTAAGTTGCCTCCCCTTAATTGTATTTCACTGACTTTATAGTTCAGCCTCAAGGAGACTGCCTTATGTCCTCTATCCATTTGAAAGCAGACGAAAGGAGACCAAGTTATTACCCCTTGTGGTTAAACAATCTGTTACTTGGGCCACTTTCATTTAAGCTGATGTATTTGTTTGATGTGCATTTTGAATGTAGTATATCAGGCAAAAGCCAAAAATGAATCTGCCAATATAAACACAGGCTTCAGACCATTGTCAGAATAAGTAAGATCACTTGGTTTATACTTTTTTCTGATCCAAATTGTCACTCACATAAATGAAACAGAAATTGAGAAAGTCAAATTACCACCCCTTTCGTGTTGATAATCTATGTCCCAGGCCTTCATTTATGGTTTTATTTCTGCTGGGTTTTACATTTGGAAAATGACAATTTCTAAAATGGGCCTGGTGCACACTTTTGGTGAGATTTCTGCTGATGTTGCCTAATTTGATATTAATTGTTCAGGCTGTATTAGTAGAACTCCAGTATTTCTCAAATTTGAATTCAATACTCAAACACCAACCCAGTTGTCAATCCAGACAAGTGTTCCTATTTAGTGTTTGTATCTTAGCTAGGAATAACTCTCTTATGTCTCTTGTATCTAACATATCAAATATTGTTACACCTGACAGATATGGTTCACCTGTGTATCACTATATACTCTGTAGTAACGGAATGTCTCCTGACATAGACAGCAAACTTCACTTGTTAGGTACATGTTGTGGTTTTGTGTGTGATTTTGATGTCATTAAGAGAAGTGTTTCAATCATTGTGAAGTATTACTAAAGAGGTCATTGAAAGCCATTCTTAAGTTATGAAATCAACATTTTATCTACACCAATGGTATTCAATTTTGCATCTTTTATGCGATTCCAAAAAAATCGAACAAAAAACTTGATGATTGACATTATCATTAGAAGTTTTGACAAATGACAAACATGTCACATGCTTAATTGGATGATGAAAAAGTTGCAATGAATTTGTCGTTATGATTTGGATTGATCAATGTATTACTGATCACAAGAAATCACTTCGGGAATTAAAGTATCTTTGGTTAGATAACATGAGTATGTAAAGTGCATTTTTTTTACCCGATTCTGTCCGTCTTACAAAAATATTGAGGAAGTGAAAGAGAGGATAATAGCAAAGGGAGGTAATTTGTGTAAGTCTTCTGGGCAAAAGCCAAGGGACATACTTGATCAAGTGTAAGCCCAGCAGTAAAAGTATGTTTATTATAAAAGTTCAGTGAACAGAGCAGAATAGCTTTCTAAGGGATCAGTTGAATTCATTCTTAAAGGATTGTAATAATTTGAGATTATTTTTGCTATGAAGCAAAAATGAATTAAATAGAAATAGATTGTATTCCTGTTCATTCTCCATGATTACCAGTAGTAAACCTATTTATCTAAATTGTTCTCAATTATCATACTATGTCAGGTAATACACACACCCACATCTATTGCAGCTGCAGAAGAAACAAAGAGTAAATGAAGAGAACCTTATTTCCTAAATGTCTGAGATATTGCTTTTGTCCTAGGGCTTACCATAGAACAATATTATATATATACAAGGCTGTAATAAACAAACTCCATTAGCTTAATATTATGACAGTTTTTCAAATTGATTTTGTCATTAAATTATAAAGGACAAATTAAATTTAATATAGTTGTACAATATCATGATAATCCATTTTAGTCCTAGGAGAGGTTTTTCATGAGAATTTAAGAAAACATTTCATTACTGAAATTGTGTTGTTTGATCATTCAGAAACCTACACAGTTGTTGGTCAGTAGGCATAGAGAATAGTGACCGACTGACTGCCATGTTTTGATGTACAAGTGCTATGCTTTCAGAGAGTAACAATAATGTAGAAAAAGTTATTTTTACAATGTGGTAAGTTTGTCACTGAGAATGAATTAATTCTATTCTTTTATCCAAAGAAATCTATTGTAGATCATAACAGTTTGCTGTATTTCATGTAAGTTGTGGTAGTGTTTATTTATTTAGACCCTAGGATCAATATATGTATTAAGTACCTCAGTTTTACAAGATATAGTGGAATCTCTCTGTTCCAACTCCACTGTACTTGTGTTACATGGTACCATGTGTAATTTGACTAGTCTGTTGTGTTACATGTGCCTGATGAGACAGGTTTCACTGTACTTGTGTTACATGGTATCATGTGTAATTTGACTAGTCTGTTGTGTTACATGTGCCTGATGAGACAGGTTTCACTGTACTTGTGTTACATAGTACCATGTGTAATTTGACTAGTCTGTTGTGTTACATATGCCTGATGAGACAGGTTTCACTGTACTATCAGTCTGCTACATTATCTACAGTATTTATTTTTGGACTGCTCTGATTTTTAATCTGCAGCATTTTCAGTCTGATAAGTATGATAAATTCTACACTAGCATGCAACCTATCCATGCTTTTGTTTTTGCTTAAATGTTCATTATGGGTAGATGTTTGATGTAGGTGATATTTTGTTTAACAAGCACCAGTATTCATTTGAACACAGAGAGATATTTCCCTTTGCGAAATACAGAAAATTTCAGCAGTTGACACCGTATATCCTGGTTTCTATGTTATTTGTTTCATATTTTTTTGCATACTTTGTATGAATTAATTTATTTATGACATTTCTGTATGAAACATTTATTTTCATGTCACAGTATTTGGAAAAGAATATTTGTTGGTAAGAAACTTCTACTTTGTTACCTGTTTGTTACTGTAAATTATGCAATAGATATGTAATAAATACCATTATATCTCGTATAATGTGGCTCTTACTGATATATTACTGGGTATTTACTGATTAAATCATTAAAACAGAGACAGTATCTAACACTATATACAAGATACACGGACCCATCAGCTGAGTGACAGAGACAACACATTGTACAAGCCACACGGACCCATCAGCTGAGTGACAGAGACTGTATCTAACACTATATACAAGATACATGGACCCATCAGCTGAGTGACAGAGACAACACATTGTACAAGCCACACAGACCCATCAGCTGAGTGACAGAGACAACACATTGTACAAGCCACACGGACCCATCAGCTGAGTGACAGAGACAACACATTGTACAAGCCACACGGACCCATCAGCTGAGTGACAGAGACAACACATTGTACAAGCCACACGGACCCATCAGCTGAGTGACAGAGACTGTATTTAACACTATATACACTATATACAAGATACACGGACCCATCAGCTGAGTGACAGAGACAACACATTGTACAAGCCACACGGACCCATCAGCTGAGTGACAGAGACAACACATTGTACAAGCCACACGGACCCATCAGCTGAGTGACAGAGACTGTATTTAACACTATATACAAGATACACAGACCCATCAGCTGAGTGACAGAGACAACACATTGTACAAGCCACACGGACCCATCAGCTGAGTGACAGAGACAACACATTGTACAAGCCACACAGACCCATCAGCTGAGTGACAGAGACTGTATCTAACACTATATACAAGATACAAGGACCCATCAGCTGAGTGACAGAGACTGTATCTAACACTATATACAAGATGCAAGGACCCATCAGCTGAGTGACAGAGACAATACATTGTACAAGCCACACAGACCCATCAGCTGAGTGACAGAGACAACACATTGTACAAGCCACACAGACCCATCAGCTGAGTGACAGAGACAACACATTGTACAAGCCACACGGACCCATCAGCTGAGTGACAGAGACTGTATCTAACACTATATACAAGATACACGGACCCATCAGCTGAGTGACAGAGACAACACATTGTACAAGCCACACGGACCCATCAGCTGAGTGACAGAGACAACACATTGTACAAGCCACACAGACCCATCAGCTGAGTGACAGAGACAACACATTGTACAAGCCACACAGACCCATCAGCTGAGTGACAGAGACAACACATTGTACAAGCCACACGGACCCATCAGCTGAGTGACAGAGACAACACATTGTACAAGCCACACGGACCCATCAGCTGAGTGACAGAGACTGTATTTAACACTATATACAAGATACACGGACCCATCAGCTGAGTGACAGAGACAACACATTGTACAAGCCACACGGACCCATCAGCTGAGTGACAGAGACAACACATTGTACAAGCCACACGGACCCATCAGCTGAGTGACAGAGACTGTATCTAACACTATATACAAGATACACGGACCCATCAGCTGAGTGACAGAGACAACACATTGTACAAGCCACACGGACCCATCAGCTGAGTGACAGAGACAACACATTGTACAAGCCACACGGACCCATCAGCTGAGTGACAGAGACTGTATCTAACACTATATACAAGATACAAGGACCAATCAGCTGAGTGACAGAGACTGTATCTAACACTATATACAAGATACAAGGACCCATCAGCTGAGTGACAGAGACAACACATTGTACAAGCCACACGGACCCATCAGCTGAGTGACAGAGACAACACATTGTACAAGCCACACGGACCCATCAGCTGAGTGACAGAGACAACACATTGTACAAGCCACACGGACCCATCAGCTGAGTGACAGAGACTGTATCTAACACTATATACAAGATACACGGACCCATCAGCTGAGTGACAGAGACAACACATTGTACAAGCCACACGGACCCATCAGCTGAGTGACAGAGACAACACATTGTACAAGCCACACGGACCCATCAGCTGAGTGACAGAGACAACACGTTGTACAAGCCACACGGACCCATCAGCTGAGTGACAGAGACTGTATCTAACACTATATACAAGATACACGGACCCATCAGCTGAGTGACAGAGACAACACATTGTACAAGCCACACGGACCCATCAGCTGAGTGACAGAGACAACACATTGTACAAGCCACACGGACCCATCAGCTGAGTGACAGAGACAACACATTGTACAAGCCACACGGACCCATCAGCTGAGTGACAGAGACTGTATTTAACACATTGTACAAGCCACACGGACCCATCAGCCGAGTGACAGAGACTGTATTTAACACATTGTACAAGCCACACGGACCCATCAGCTGAGTGACAGAGACTGTATTTAACACATTGTACAAGCCACACGGACCCATCAGCTGAGTGACAGAGACTGTATTTAACACATTGTACAAGCCACACGGACCCATCAGCTGAGTGACAGAGACTGTATTTAACACATTGTACAAGCCACACGGACCCATCAGCTGAGTGACAGAGACTGTATTTAACACATTGTACAAGCCACACGGACCCATCAGCTGAGTGACAGAGACTGTATTTAACACATTGTACAAGCCACATGGACCCATCAGCTGAGTGACAGAGACTGTATTTAACACTATATACAAGCCACAATGTCCGATCAGCTGAGTGACAGAGACTGTATTTAACACTATATACAAGATACAAGGACCCATCAGCTGAGTGACAGAGACCGTATATTTAACACATTGTACAAGCCACAATGACCCATCAACTGAGTGACAGAGACCATATTTAACACATTGTACAAGTCACACTGACCCATCAGCCGAGTGACAGAGACCATATTTAACACATTGTACAAGTCACACTGACCCATCAGCTGAGTTACAGAGACCATATTTAACACATTGTACAAGCCACAATGACCTACCCCTTTTACAAACCAATCTCAATATTTGTAGACTTTATTACGATTAGAAATTTGACCATATTATATTTCTAAGATACTTTTCTTTTGCAACTATGGGATTGATATCCACTTACTGGAAAACCAAAATAATCGAGAGGCCATTTTGGATTTTAAATGTCGGTGTTGGCTGTTCTTACTCCTGAGAAGTTCTGGACAGATCATTCTAAACTTTCCTATGTAGATTTCCCTTGGTCCCCAGTTAATGATATATTGTGCATTCAAGAACTGATTGGAAAGTCAAAGGACTAAATGCCTTGGGATGCTGAAAGGTGACAGGACAGGTGACTTGGCCTCTGAAGAAATCACATAGGTAGAATCAATATTCTCAGGAGGTTATTACCAAGGAAAGTTTAAATAGGTAAAGAGTCCATCCTAGACATGAAGATCACAATCATAATCCCAGGTATATTTTGCCAGTCATAATCCCAGGTATATTTTGCCAATCATAATCCCAGGTATATTTTGCCAATCATAATCCCAGGTATATTTTGCCAGTCATAATCCAAGGTATATTTTTCCAGTCATAATCCCAGGTATATTTTGCCAATCATAATCCCAGGTATATTTTGCCAGTCATAATCCAAGGTATATTTTTCCAGTCATAATCCCAGGTATATTTTGCCAGTCATAATCCCTGGTATATTTTGCCAGTCATAATCCAAGGTATATTTTTCCAGTCATAATTCCAGGTATATTTTGCCAGTCATAATCCCAGGTATATTTTTCCAGTCATAATCCCAGGTATATTTTGCCAGTCATAATCCCAGGTATATTTTGCCAGTCATAATCCCAGGTATATTTTGCTAATTAGCTGCATGCTTATCAGTTTAGTTCATCTGTATTTGCATTTGCCTTATGTAAAAATATAGTTTCAGCTTTCAACACACTTTTAATTTTCACTCAGTTGAAAATTGGGTGAAACAGGCAAATGCTAAATTGCAGCAAAAGCTCGTACAGTATAATAGAGAAACGATCAAAATTAACCTGCACTTCTCTACCTGGTATTAAACTTTCTACCAGTTCAATTTTCCAAGGATGCCTCCTAGGTTTCAACAGTTCAGGGCCATAGCATCACTGAGAAGTTCTAGAAGGAGGAAACATGACAGCTGTACGATGTAGTTTAACATACCATTTTGTTGTACTGTACCTAATTCATAATGTGTAGAGGACAAGTCCTTTCTTGGAGGGGGAATATGTCACCCTGGTGGGATACTAGCAAGCTTCTTAGGGGACATTTCTCTTACCTGCAATAGGTAGTGAGTTAGTCGAGTAAGCTAGAGGTATCAGTTTTGATCCCTACAAGAGATATTGAGAAAAAGTGAAAGTAAAGAAAGTGAACAAGGGCTCAAATAAATATATATGCCCCTTCTCTCCTCCTCCACTCCCTCATCTATTGATTTTCAACTTAATAGGTTGAGGTATTCATAAGACATCTTGAACACAAGCTTTAAGTAAAGGTGACCTTTGACCTTTAACCTCGACTGATGTCCACCAAAACTTTATCAGGCGTAGAACATAATAATGTAATGCAATGGTGTGAATATGAACTGCTTACATTCAGACATTCATGAGACACAAGCTTTGTACAGGCAGTTGGACAGAACCTTAAAGTGATTACTATATATAACCCCATTTACCAAGGGGTGGGTGGGTATATAATACAAAGAAAATAGGAAAGCACAATTAGCTTTGTCAAACACTTTATTCTGCTGTGTTGGATGGAGGAGTACCATGCCACTTTGTTGTGACAGAAACAACACATGGTTGATAATGAAATAATGTTTACATGCTAAGCTGTTGACACAGATATGGAATAAACATGACATTCTATATATGGATCATACATGGGTCGCCATTAATAGATCATTGTTTTTACACAATTGATAGTCAAATGACCTTGAAATTTACATAGGGTATCAAAAACTTGTTCATGACAAACCTTAAAATCAATTAACCTTGACATTTACATAAAGAATTAAAAACTTGTTTATAAACAGAACTTTAAACTTTTAGAGCTGTTTTATCATGTTTTTTTGGGGGTTGGGTTTAGCAAATTTCAGAATATTACAAGGAAGGTGTTGTTTGATTAAGAAACATTTTTTTAATTAATTTTTACTTTCACTATTTTCTTATAGCCTGTTTTGGAGTGTAATGAATTGATAAAAGTATCATTCTGAGAAATTCTAACTTAAATCAATAGACTCCACATTGGGCGACCTATGTAAAAACATACACAGATATGAGAAACTTGAAGTAGCACCTACTTTCAAGAAATGCAGAATTCACAGAAATATTTACCAAACATTTGTGTTTTAACGAGTCAAGTGCTCTATTTCAAAATAAAGTCTATTCCAGCAAAATATATATACGACCATCATACTTGAATACTTCAACAGAGTTCTGCTCAGCAAGAACATTCTATTTGAACAAATAATCAATTCACATGTAGTTTATAATCTCGAAAAAATGTGAGACTCAACCAAATGATGCTCGTCACCTGCCGTACAATGAGTATATATATATAAAAGCAAGCTTTATCTCCTACTAGAACTATAGGTTTGATGTGAAGAATACATACAGTACAGAAGAAGAAGATTTCAGCAAATTTATATAAAAAAAACCTGCATTAAATCACTTGCGACAGGAAGTCAATAACGTAGATTAATCTGCCCATGATTATAAATAACAATAATAATGGATTGTACAAACTTTTAACATCTAAAAACATTATACAGCTATTTTCTCTGTATTCCATATTGATGAAAGGAGATGTCTATCAATTTTGACACAAGGGAGACAACTCCATACACAGTTCAATGTATGCAGCATAATGATAACTCAAATTTAAAAGAAAAAAAAAAGAAAGGCTTGATATATATAAGGTTTGCTTAAAAACAAGTACATGGAATTAACAAGTAATTATTTACAAAACGAAGCAACTTTTGGCATTTATATGAAAATACAGGGACTTCATCGGGGGAATACAGGTGATTAAAACATTTTACATGGAAAGTGAGGCATTTTCTACAATTATTTTGCTATGAATATCCATATCATACAGACAACATCAAGTAATCGTATACATTATTATTCGCCCCAGGAACAAAGGCATATGATTTGATGGCATCATAGATCTCACACATGAAAATCTCCACAATGATTAACAAGCTTTGAGAATTGAATATGAAAATTGTAACTTATTTTTTCTACAAAAGTTAAAATGGATGTATCAAGTATGAATTAAGAACCGTTAATATGGCATTGATTTCGTTGACCATCTAAAATACGACTGATGCTTCCCACAAATAACTAATGTACAATTAAAGCTAACAGAATTGTTTACAAATGAATGAAAATATATTTCTTTTTACATGTATCAAATGAAGCATTATCTCTGTTTCCAATTCACCAAGAATATAAGAAAGATTTCTAATTGTCAGAAAAACAATATTGTGATAAATAGATTTATCGTTCAGTTTTGAAAACTTACACTGTGTAATGGTTTATACAAAGAGGCTTTTATGAATGAAAAAATGAATATTTTTCCTTGCTGAAAAATCAATTTATCCTTGACTGGAAATATGTTGTAGTGAAAAAGTTTGAAGACTTTTCCCAATGAAGTTGTTAAATTTCTATTGTTGAAATGTAAAATGTTTTCCAATAACACTTTGAAATGAATTTATTTAAACTTTTATTATGAAAAAAGAAATGTTGATTTTACGATTTAATTAGTTCACAAACAGAATACATTTTGGACACCTAAAACAACACTCGATAACTTTAAGGCATTTGGAAATTCACAACCGTACACACAGATATAGTATTTCTACATTAACTCTGACAATATACTGAACTATTTTGATTTTTAACATGCCATATTTCTAAAGTAATAAATATAGATTTCTTAACTGACACCATCTCATCAAAAAATATCTTGGTATAGTTCTGTTTATCCTTCTAATCTACAAATTTAAGCCAAGATATATATCTGAAGGATAAAGAAACACAACTTCTTTAATTTTAAAATATTTTGTATTGAACAGATATATCCTAATAAAAGGTAAGAGGAACATTAAGGCACCTTACCCAATCCCCAATAAATGTTAAAAATCTGTCATCCATGTCAAAAATCTTATCCACATCAAGTGTGTCTATATTACCAATATACCATGACTGTACAAATCATGTGTTCTTTTCCATTCAAATTAGTGTCAATTTCTGACTGTCACCAAGACACGTGATCGACAATACATTTGTAATTAATGATTGTTTTTACAAATTTGTCACTGCTAACTTGTCAGAGGACAGACTCTCCTAATGCTCCTGGGAGGTAGCACTCAACAGCTGGTTGCTACTCACTTCAGAGTTCACAAATCAGTTAATTTTACATCTCAAAGCTTCGGGAAGAGTTGACAACAGATTGAGATCTGGATGTTCATGAAACATAAAGATTGGTTCACAACATTTCCTCACATGTATGACAGGAGATTAAATGGCAGCTGAAATGGCATGGAATACCATTGGAAATGAAAACAGTCAAATCCACACATAAAGTATCAGAAGTAGACTGTGAGCCCAGGTTACCATCGACACCTCACTGTCAAGCATGTCGTATGTGATGGTAGACAGCTCATGTGTCCCTGCCATTTTCCTAGGAGACATTGGAGGTCGATGATCTTCATGGATGAACCTCAATTCTTGTTCTTTTGATCAAATGGCTGTTAACACACTTGTATTTGGATTATGACAGATATGGGGGTGGATCGTTTATGGTTTGGGGAGGGATTTCCTATGGTTTACAGACACCTTTAGTGATCATTCACAGGAATTAAACGGCTGTATAATATTGATATGAGGGTCTGAGACATCCTGCTGTGCCTTTCATTATAAGGTATGATTTGACCTTTCAGCATGATAACACTAGACCACACATTGCAAGTTTTTAGAGACTTTCTTGTGACCCAGAAAATCGAACCTATTGATTGGTCTCCATATAACCCCCATTTGTTTCCAATCGAACACTTGTGGGATGAACTAGACAGAAGAGTTGGGAATCAAGCAAACATCCAAATAACCTCCATTTGGCCAACACACTTACTGAGGAATGGAATAACAACTGACAATCAATGTCCTTATGAACTCCGTGTCATGCAGAAAAAGAGATGTCTGAACTGATACTAGGGATCAGTCTGACAACTGCCGTTGTATCAACTTTGTGTACATATTCATGGCAGCCTTATGAAGTCCTCATTTGTTAAAAATCTCAGAAAATTTGAAGACAAATGAACCAATATTTGAAGTTTCATTAAACTGTTAAGCTGAAGTTGGGTTTCTTTTTCCTCTTAGTATACTTTGTAATAATTCAAACAAGCAAAATAAATATCAGAGATTACAATATGGGTGATGTCAAAAACAGGATCATCATCTGCACAATCCAAACTTGATCCTTCGGATGATTTTAGTGTTTAATGTAATTTTTGGGTATATAAGCTTGAAGTCGGCGGAGATTATCATAATCGTGAGCACAAATATATGTAGGGGTGCGTGCAAGAAACTACAATCCTTCAATTGAAAGAAATTGTACAATTTCATTTGTGAAAGTGATTACGAAACAGTACAATTTCACATTTTCAATAATAAAAATATGATAAAAATGTTTATCCTCATTTCAGAGTACACAAGAAATTATTGTCTGTAAATCTCATTCTAAGAGTATTCAAAAGACTTATATAATCTTCTAATATTAATGTTTAAGGATCCATCTCTATACAATGAAATGTCACGATTTAAAAAAACCATGACGGACATTATACGTACATATATATACATATATATATAAACTTATAATTACATCACAATTAAGTATAGATATTATCAATAATTGCAGCACTGAATTTCTAGAAACAATATGCATTCTACAATTTATTTGACTAGAAAGAATTACCATCATGCATCAAAAAAACTATTATAACATTGAACATAACAAAATACCATAAATGACAGAAAAAAAAATCTTAAATGTGCATTTTCCATTTACTTGGCAACAGAAAATTGGGGATTCTGTTGTTTTCAGTAAAAAGATCAAAGGTTATTCCTTCGAAATATTCTTTACGCTTTCTTAAATAAGGATTATGTGTCAACTTCAAAAAATGAACATCCACACGACCATGACAAATGATCATGAACATATGAAAGTTTTATTGATTGATCTAAAATACTTGGTATCATTTCAAATATTTGACATTGGATAATGAAGCAGAATTTTTTCACCTAACAGTGTGGAAAATTGGAAATAATTTTTCAGGAAAACTGTCCTTTGAAATTGATAATGAACATTTCTTTTTTATCAAAAAATTTGCCAGTACTGTGTTTGTTTTCTGAAAAATCACATTATTCTTTAACTTTTCAGGGTAAATTTCATTAGAAATTAAGAAAATCATGTTTTTCCTTTGAAATAAGATAAACCAAGTTGGCAAAATGATTTTTATTGAAGATTGCCTTTCAAAAATGCTTTACAATAAATGAAAATTGAGAATATTTGTATGTAGTTTCAATCCAATAAAGGGACATAACTCTTGCATGATCCTTATTTTTTTTTTTTTATCTTTTTGCATATATCCACCCAGAAATTGGGATGGTAGCACCAGTCTGAAATTTATATGTTAAACACATATGTATAATTATATCTTAAACTTTGTGATTATATATGTTAAATGACTTACATAAAATGTTGACAATATATATCATACATACATATATATATAATGTAATGATGATCACAATAGTTTTTGAAAGTTAATCCATTTTTGTAGGAATTTATTTTTGGTAAAAAAGAAAATTGAAAAAGAAAGAAAAAAAGAATAATCACACTCTGATTGTGTTCTATCATAAAGAAAAAGCACAAAAAATCCCTACATACTACCCATAATCATGGCAGAATTTCCCAAATTCATCTGTGATAGGTTTAAAAATTTGGTATTTTATATACCCTTTAATCACTACTGTATTCTTTTCTGCTTAAGAATGAAAGTTTAGAAAGCAGTGCAAAATTTCTGTATAGTTAATCTTGTTAAATAGAATGTTATCTACTGCAATGAGATTCTAGAAAATAAATAATATTGTTTCACAGCCGAGGAATATAAATCTACACTTGTAATTCATTTCTGTCTCCGATATCAATAAAAATAAAATTCAGATCACATATCGCATTAAAATTGTTTTAATCTCTAACAATTAAGTATAAATATTGTAAATGAACTCTGAATTTAAATCACAAATCTAGAAAATCCTGATACTGAGGTTTTCTTGACAGCTGACCATTTAATCCGAGTTGGGAATTCCTATCCATGATCATGTATCTAAAATATGTGAAAATTTCTTACTTTTAAATGTGAAATCATCCATACTTGAGAATTTTTGGGGAGAAAATTGAGAATACCAAAAAAAAAATGGTTTCTATCAAATAAATCTGATTAACTAGTTGTCTGAGTGACTTTGCGATGGTTTAGTTTGAAGTACATACTGCAAATTGACTGCTGATGATTTTGGATATATGAAAAAGTTGTCTCCCTTTGTATGGGAAAGTGCACAATGTTTTCTGTAATGTAAGGACTAATATTGCCTTGGTGTTTCCTTTTTTATCCACTTCAAAGTAAGGTTGTCTCCCTTTGTTGGAAAACATCAATTTTTTATCCTTTATCACACTGAACATCATAAGCATATACAATATACATAGTCATATGATGACAAAAGTCATGAAAATTCCATGATGACATGTTTTTTCCTATAAACTTTTCAACAATGCTTATAAGGTCAAAGTAGCAATATTAAGTAACAGTGAACTTTGGCCGGTAGCAGTGTAATTTAATGTATTGTCATATTTAGTTTTTAAAAACATATACAGTCTGTTTTTTTATTCACACCGATCGAGACAATTGAGAAATGCTGCATCATTCTGCGTATGATGTAACTGAATCGTCTGTGTCAATAAAATGTTTAAAAATAACACTCATAGCTACGGGACTTTATTGGTAGAGTATGGTTGAGTAATATCTTCCTGTTACAGTGTGTCTCATTACACAATGTTCACAAGCACGAAAACATCACACAATATGTTATACTCCAGGTGATTTTGATATTAAGGTACAGTTGATAATTTTTCTGTTAAAGTCATACCTCTGTCTAGCAGGCCACATGTATGGACCATGTTGTATCACATCTATGGTCCATATGGTGTCTGACTAAGTTCACCATTTCTGCACAGATCTATTCAGATTTCAGCACATCTGGCATCAATCATATTACCACATCTGTGCTCCACTAATGTTCTGCCATTTTGGTAATAACATACTTCTATTCCTTAATCTAGTCACACCTGTATTCAAATATCCCGTTTCCAAGGAAAATATACCGTTACAATGTATTCCATTATTCCAAATATGACACATTATCTGAATTCCGTTATTCAAAATGTAGTATACAAAATTGCACTCATTAGAAGTACTATCGCACACAAATAACCGTTACTGATGCAGCACATTTCCATTATCTACACCAATTACGAAACATCTGTCTTAATAGACCTGTAATTGCCAGTGTAGATTTTCAACAACACAGATATATCACACATTTACAGAAACTGGTCTCCACAGACACTATATCTCGTTATACTCAGTTCGCTGGTCTGGAATGTATGTATTCTGTGGACCATACTTGTTGCTACTGTCTGTAAGAGGGAGCACTGCCGGACCATTATTGGTGTTCTGTGAGCCACCTTGTGGCACTGTCTGAGAGTGTGGCATCGTGTTGGGTTTGTAGGGTGTGCCGGAGCCCTGTGACCCTGAACTATTTGATGCTTTAGAACTAGCAACGGACCCCGGCGGAGATAGCTTACAAATTCCATTTGGGATCTGGTTGGGAGGGCTGTTGAACTGTGCTAAGAGTTTCTGGTTCATTGGCTGGCCATGAGTAGGACCCATCATGTGTGGATGCTGGGGCATCTGCACTTGGTTGGCCAGATAGTGTGGGGGTAGAGCGTGATAACTAGGGGGCATCATGCCCAGTGGTGGAGCCGGGGACATTCCATGACTGGATTGGGATGGATCTGAACCTCCACTTGATCCTGTCAACCCTGTGATCGCTGTTGTGTTGCTGGGGCCAGTACTACCCTGGTGACTAGGCCCACTCTGGGAACTTTGATGACTGCTTGAATGGGCGGAGTGACTTTGACTCAAACTCCAGTGAGGGTTTTGCATCATGATCTCCGTCTTCCATGCTTTAAGACGTGCAGCAATTTCCCTAAAGAGAGGTCGCCGTGCTGGGGTCTCGTGCCAACATTCTACCATGAGGCCGTATATACGAGTTGGACAATCCTCTGGGCAAGGAAGGATCTGGCGTTTTCTTACCACTTCAATCACCTCCTGATTGGAGAATCCATAGTAGGGCTGCAGTCCATAGCTAAATATTTCCCACATCACGATTCCAAATGACCACACATCACTCTCCGTTGTAAACTTTCCGTATAAAATTGACTCTGGGGGCATCCAGCGGACGGGCAGTAGAGATTTACTCTGTACCCTGTAATAATCTGATGAGTAGATGTCTCGTGATAGTCCAAAGTCCGATATTTTTACGTTCAGATTTTCTCCAACCAGAACATTTCTGGCTGCCAGGTCCCTGTGTACAAAATGGTGACTAGCCAAATACTCCATTCCCGAGGCCACTTGAGTAGCGATATGTAACATGTCTGGATAGTCGAGCATCGGTTTATGAGCACAGTCATCATCCGCCGCTGATACATCTGAGTTTGGTGAGCGACAAATAAGATATTCATGTAAATCTCCATGTGGCATGAACTCAAACAACATACACATGGGTTCTTGTTTCATACAAACGCCTAGTAAACACACAATATTCGGATGTCTCATTTCTGTCATCAAGTCAACTTCTCGTCGGAAATCATTCTTCATCTTTGGTGTTGCATTTTCTTTCAAAGTCTTTATAGCAACTTTTGATACAGTGTTTTCGGCGTAAAGACCCAACAGATCACCTTTGTAAACCTTCCCAAATGCTCCTTCTCCAAGCTCCTGCATGAATCTGATTGACGACAGTGGAAATTCACGGATACGAGTACCAGATTTGGCAGTTAGTGGATGAGATTCAGTGTTGTTTTGTGGTGCTGGGCGGCCATTTTTTAATCCTGCACCTTTTTGTTTTCGATGTCGTTGGAATAGGCATACAATTGCCAAAAGAAGAACCAAAGCTAGTGGTACGATAATCCCCGGAACCAGGATAAACATGAGTTTGTCGACCGGCTCTCCAGCTAAGGGGAAAAAAAGAAGACAATTATACACACAGACTATGGATTGTAAACATGGCACAGATTTCCCATAAAACATGAATACTAATTCATAGCAAAACTGAATAACATATTTAATCTTAAACTAGTTTTCTTTTCTTGTAATTTCCATGTATTGACAACAGGGAAAATGTTTTCTCTTCTAGAAACTTACTGTTAAAGATATTAACAAGTGTAATGTCATAACGTCAGTATTTGTAAGAATTTTTTATATTAATTTTTCAGCATATGCTGTGAGATATGAAGCTACGTTTTGAGAGTGGACACTTGATGCAGATGATCTCTAAATACTGGTTCAGTTAGTCAGAAATAAGTGTGAAATGATAGGCTTTAAGAATGTCTGTTAACACAGGTAATTTCTGTAAGAGAGGTGGTCTGTTATTACATGGTTGCATTATGGGAGGTGGCATTTTAAGGGAGGTGGCATTTTAAAAAAAACATAAGTGATTTCATTATAGAGGTTGTCTTAAAACACATACAATCTCTTGATAAAGATGATCTTAAATAATATTACATAATTGAGTTGAACTCTCAAACAGGTTTTACTTAATATCAATTTCAATCTAAAACCTTTCATTATCCTAAAAAAAGACCATTTAAAACTGAGACTGTAGATAAAGGAATACTTACTCTGATAGGGTGTACACTTGGGAATGTCACACAGTTCAGAGTGGTGGTAGAAGGGATCTGTGAAACACCAGGGGCCAGTAAATGTCCCGTTAGGGTTCCGGCAAAAGTTGTGATTTCCTTCAAAATCAAAACGTGTAACATGAAATACAACCAACTAGTATTACTTATTAAATATATTCATAATTTTGTTTAATTAAATAAATTTTTCAATAAGTAATGAGAGGTCACTCATGCATGTAAATTTCTTATAAAATACTTTTTTAAATGAAAGTTTTTAAAAAACATAAAATTTTGTTATATGTTAAGGTTACTACAAAGTAAGATCTAAATGAAGACTTTTCCACTATGGCAACAATCTGCACTCACTTCATCTATACAGAAAATAGGAAATTTTGCCTGTTTTTTTAACAGAAAATTTTCTCTTTCAGATTTTTGATGCCTACCAAGTTCTTTATTGTCTTTAGACTTGAAGCTTGGGTTGTGTAGCCAGTTCTGACAGGTTCGGCCAGAACGTGTTCTATTGACGTGTCCACGGTAGTTTTCTCCACTTCCATTATAGCAGTTCTCCTCTGTAAGATCATTACAATCATTATATCAAATAAAATTTTTGACTTATGGAGCTATGCTACCTTACTGTAACATGATTCTTCATTTCAAAAGAGTTCCAAGCTAGGTGATGACTTTATCAACATCGCTTGTACTTACTTGGTTGGGACTTTGTCACACCAATGCGAACACATCCATCACCCTCCGGAGTACCAGGGGGAGCCAACTCATAACACTTTGGTAAAAACTTGTCTCCTGTAAAATTAAAGGAATTATTTCAAATGTACAACCTAAATGTGTTTAATGAAGATGTGACCTCTAACCTTCATTATTATGCATATGACCTTTGAGCTTTACACACTTACTTCCATGCACTTATTCCGGGATATTCCACTTGATCAGAATGTCATAATTCAGGCTTTATTTTAAACATTGACCTGAATATAATGACTAAGGAACACACACATATGACCTACATACTGTATACATATTCAGGGCATGTGACCTACATACTGTATACATATTCAGGGCATGTGACCTACATACAGTATACATATTCAGGGCATGTGACCTACCAATGCGAGGATGATGTTTGCCGATGACATATTCTTTTTGACAGATGTTACTCTTCAGCATCTCGCACTCATCCCGACACACCTGTCGTGGCTTTGGACTCGTCGGGTCGTTGTCACACAGTGGGAAGGTGTGGTAACAAAGGAAGGGGATCGCATAATCTTGGCATTCCTTACTCATTGTGTTGGATGCCTGGATTGTCGTAAAGGCAGCTACAAAATGAACAATTACCACTTCTGATGAAATCTCTCAAGACACCAAGTCAACACCCGAAGAAGTTACAACCGCATAGTTCATCCAAATTGATATAACAGATCATGATCATTTTCTGATTACTGCTGGTTCTGTTTCTATTGATTTATAATTTATCAATTGTCATGCAAAACTACTGATACAGCAGATGTGATGAGTGATAGCACAAATGACTCCATGTCATACTCCAAACATCTCCAGATCCCTGACGTTCTTGTGAAAATCAAAATGGAAAAAACTGTTTTTCTGTACATTTATAAATAGCTTTCAAATAAAGTAAATTGGCACATTACACAATAATTATAGGGGAAAAATAATTAAATGGCCAGCCATTTTGTTAACAAAGAGTTAAAACAGAAGTATTAGAGTTCACTACTTTAATAAAGTCAGAAATTCATTGACTACTTTTTCCTTCTATAGGTACTATCAGATTCATTGACTACTTTTTCCTTCTATAGGCACTATCAGATTATTTATAGGTTAGTGAGCAAAGAGTCAACAAAATGATAATGCAGTAGGTGTATTGTTTTAAACAAGGAAGAGCAGAAAAGTCTCAATTATGGCTGGACGGTTCAAGCCTCAGCCGGAACATTTTTTATTTATCAATTTTTTCAATTTCTTTTTTTTTTTAATTTTTCAAACAAGTCTAATATTTATGCTAAGAAACTTGGGAATACCTGGTAATAAATAATTTACCCAAATTATTTCTTACCACAAAGATTTGATTGTTTCTCCAAGGACCCCAGTATTGTGACATAGTGGCATTACAGTGATATATGCATACTTATCACCAGTCAGCTTGTAATAATGATAAAATATTTGTAAAACATAAATTTCTTGCTCTTTTGCAATCCAGATTCTGATCAGGTGTAGAAATTGGTGTTATGATAATATGGAGTAAACCAAATCTTTTGAGAGTTTGTTGTGATGTTGATTCTGAACATGTCAGAGGCACAAAAATCACCTAGATTGGAATACCAAAAAGCGTGCTGATATGACCATTACAATCTTAACTGCAACTTTTTTTTATTTCAAAGGCTGGAAGAAACATCCACTTACCAAGGAAATTTTCTTCCTTGATGCCTTGAGAATACTCGGACGTGACATAGATTGTTCGGTTCTGTAGGAAACGTGAACATGTTGTACCCCGGAAAACCTGACAAAATCCATCGCCCTCCTCTTGTGATTTACGATCTTCTTCCTTGTATCTGTAATATATGACAACACATGTCAACCATAACCACATGTGTCATACATACCTGTATCAAGGTGTGCATTCTCAACACATGACATCATATGCTTATTCTTAATGTCATGGGCACTTAATGTAATTTTTCATTTGATATTTTAACATACAAGTATTAACATTTCAGCTTTTCACTCCAATCTCTACACAATTTAACTCAAGACCAAGCACAATTTAAACAGCACTGGTTATCACATTTCCTTAAACCTCATTAGACCGTAATTTAACATTTTCATTACTGGGACAAACTAATCAATAAATCAATTATAATCAACAAATTGATTCAACTAAATCAGGTGTTATATGTAATCTAATAATTTCCAAACATGAACAATATACTAGAAATTACACAGATTTTTTTTAGATCTCCAACAAATGTCCAATGATCTCGATACTAATAACTAGATGGATTGTATCTTTTTCATTGTGTTATTTAAAAAAAAAACCTACAAGAAAATGACCAACAGTCTTGCAAGGACATTAATTGGAAAAAACAGATTAAATTATTCTGATGTTGAGAATATTAGCTCAAATTATTAATTAACACCAGGGACGTATTAACACTAGACTCAGATAACAAAATTATAAAGATCAAGGGGAGATAATCCTGGAGAACAGCTAAAAAGACTTCTTGAAAACTAAAGAATTCAAGAACATTTTTCAAGTTGAATTTGCTTCAGGTTTTAACATACATAAAAGTTTGATTTAATCAAATAAGTTTCAACTCTACTAAGCAAATGAAAGCATTTTAAAACAGCAAAGATGTATAAAACAAAATGTCACAGATTTCCTTTTCTATGACTTGATAAAAAAGCATGCATTTGCCTTTTAAAGTTGCTTCTATTTTTCACAAACAAACACCATAAAACTATACAGTTACAACACCACAAAATACAATCATTGAGAAATTATATTTAACATTATTTGAAAAAGGAAGAGAAAGAAATAAAGTCTTCATGAAATTTTTCATTTACAAAAACAGTAATCAATCTACCACACCATATGGCGATAACCTTCATAACATATCAAGTTGAATTAGAACAAGAGGCCCATTTGGCCTGAACTGTTTACCTAGCTTTGTTGCTTAATTAAAGAAAAAGGAATTCTGATTGTTTCTATCAGTTCCCACCCCTCTGCCCTCCTGGGGTCAGTGAAACTAGTTATACCAATCTCCTTCACCCAAGAAAGCTTCTGTACACAAGTACATCAATGAAACTGATGAATGCTCCCTGAAAATGACTTTATTGGACAAAAAAACTTAACAAATTCAGCAAATAATTCTGTGGCCATGAATTTGGGTACTACAGATTGTTTTAGTATGACCAAAGTATACACCAAATTCTTATTATTCTAGTTTTAATTCCAACAAAGTTATGCTGATGACACAAAATTTTAACAAAGGGCAATTACTCTGTAATTATGAGGTTTGCTGGCTCTAACAATTTCTTAACAGTGCATATTGTCTTTGTTTGATCAATGAGTATACAAAGTTTCATTATCCTAGATTAAAAGAAAGCAAAGTAATGCTCTGGACAAGAAAATGCTCTGGATATGAAAGGATGGGTGGATGGACGGAGGGAGCATAAAAATTGGGATAGAATGCTGTCATTTCTACAGATGAAGTCGGGTCTTAAAGAATTTGCTTAAATTTTTGGCCCACACTTAGGGGAATCAGACCCACACCACATATACCAACTTGAAAACCCTTCCTCAAATGATGCTGCGGACCAAATTTGATCAAAATCTGCTCGGTCCTTCATGACAAGTAGTGTTTAAAAGAAACTGTTGATGGACAACGGATAGACGCCAGATGGATGATGGATGCCACGGTATAGCATGAAAATTTAATTTACACAATGTAAAAGGAAATAGATAGTTTCTCAAGTCATTCAAATCAATTTCTGTCAAGATTGATTGATATTATGTTACCTGAGATGAGAAAATTCCAACTTTCACAAAAACAAAAAAATTTACTTAAGCTTGTCTCCCTTGAACTGCTCCTTTGCTATGTAAATCCAGACAATAATTCCTGTAGACTGGCAGTATCCCATGAAATTCATTTTTTTCTCCTACCATAGACTTTTTACTCTCTCCAACTGGTGTTATTTTAACAAGGAAATTCTACATTTATCTTTTTAATTTTTAATTGCTGTTGATAAATTTAGAAAAGGTGTACATGCCAATTTTTCCCCCCTACAAATGAGTTTTTCTTTTTTTTATTTATATACTGAAACAATTTCTTTTATTCAAAAAATGAAAAAAAAAATTATAACTGCATGTTAATAAAAAAACCATCATATATTAAATAAATGACATAGAAAAGGTGATGAAAATTTACTTTCTGAGTTGTAAACTTAAAATCTAAAAACAAATATCAAAACCAAATATCTCTAAACTTCAACATATGCCAAAATCCATATCAATAAACACTGCAATTTCAAAAGTATAATTCAATATTCATGAGCCATGCCTTGCTGCCAGCATTTTAATTAGCATATTCTAATTAGCGCATAAATAATGATAAATGAAAATGCCTGTATGCAAATTAGGTTAAGTAATATGAGCTGAATGATGTAAGTATGAAATATATGTATATTATATGTTTGAGCAAATGGCAGTTAATCATAAATGATGAATTATATTAATTTTTTTTCATTAAATGGTTAATCAATGCATACAGTATTTATTTATTTACTTCATTAATTGCTTAATTTTATTAATTAAACATTGATAAATTGATAATTACATATAGAAACATTTTGTAATCAGTCATATCCATGACAATTCATCAATGGATTCCACTTTACATTTACTGTATGAAAATTGCTGGCTTATATTTATATATTTAGCATGTCTTGTAAATAAATAATCAAAGCAACAACACAAAAACGCACAAGCACAACAATCAACATGACTAAATACAAGCTTGAAAAGGCAAATGCAGTCATTCTAACAGAGTTCTCTCCCTTCTTGTACAAAAACAATTTAATACTGAAGAGTTACCTCCCCTCTTCTATTCAGAATAGGTTAGGAAAACAAAACACAAAATTTTACTGAAAATAATTGTTCCAGTTACTTCAGAAAATTCTAAATCTTGAAAGTAGAAAATACTTCAGGAAAAGAAATGGCAGAAATTTGATAGCTAGGAATGAAAAAGGCAGAAACTCCCAACAGAGAAGTGAGACAAGACTAAACTGGTTGGCGAGGATGTGAATACAAGCTAAAAAGGCTGTCTGGAATTCAATATAGAATTACCCAGGATACAAAAATCATACTCTCCATGTCAACGTTAAATACTGTAAAATGTCACTACAGTTCTTGGCAATTTTTCCTCAAATTTTTCCTTCTTTTTTTTCCAAACTCATAGGAAGAAATTCACCATTAAAACACCACTGATGGACATAGTATTTCATTACCATTATCATTTATTAATTCTTTTCCCTAATGAAAATATCAATTAAAAAAATTTTGATTTGAATATCACAGTATTTTTTGGTAGCGTTTTAACATGTGGAGTAGGAATCTACCTGGGACATTCCTCCATACTTACTTGTTATAAATGTCTGGGTCATATTTTCCATAGAAGCTTGCAAAGAGACAGGTACACCAAGCTCACACATTTGTTTTAATATATTTTCTTCAATTTCAAATTCAATTCCACATCATATTTACTTCCCACTTATATTCAAAAGAGATGTAATTAAAAGATTTTTATATGAAAACTTACACCAAAAAAAACCAACAGAATTGTTAGGAAAATTAATCAGATTCTCACTGACACAGTTATTTTGGACAAAAGTCCAAGGGCTAGTCCTCGAGGTCAGGGTCAGTGATGAAAAGTATTTTTTTATAATATTATGACCTGATTTCTTTGTCTGATTGAAACCTGATATTTAGTGCCAAAGTTGCTAAATCTGTTTTAATACATAAAACAAACACACACTCCCAACAGTATATAATATCCTTGCAACTGTTCACATTAATTGGAAGAAATGAGAGAACACAGGCAAGGGACACTCCCCCTCTTGCTAGTCACCGATCTATGTTTCCAGTGAGAAGTGACATATGCGACATTTTAACCAATCAAATGTAATATTACAGCCAGATTAGTCTGCCTGCGACCTTTGGAGTGTCATCTCTAGATGGCAGCACCGTTGGCCATTAATTTGCCGAGTGACAGGGCTTTGTCTATCAAGACCTCAGCCATTGTTCCACCAGGGTAGGATTTCTCATCTCTACTCATCTTGAATTTCAAGGCAATCAGTAACACAAAGAAATCGTGTGGCTCGAAGCAAGGGGAACAAGCCATCTGATACGACTGACTGAAAACATGTACAGTTTGAATGTTTCAACAAAGATTACACGTATAAACTAATGTCCCCTGTTGACAATCCTTGATAAAACACATACACAGAATTTCCACACTGGTCAAACACAAAGCTCAATAAAGCACCAAAGTATATATTGTTATCAGCAATATCTTTGTGTGTAGCTTGATCAATAAAGTTTTTCATGAATTGCCTGAATTCTGATGAGTCTAAAGGTTTCATTTTTTCCAATTTAATAAAACCTGAAAATACATTTCGAGTCATTTAGAAAAATATGTTTCATATTGTTGTGAATATAACAATAACAGTGGTTTTGTATATGTGAGTCAGTAAATTTTAGTGTCTGTGGTGCAATATATGTTTGACTTATTAATGGTTCTATAATATTTCAAACAAACATTCAAATATATACCAATATGCCATCATCATTCCTCATCAACAGCCCTATCATTGATGAAATATTAACCTTTTGACCTTTGATGTCCTTCAGCTATTTCTTAAATTATTCTAACAAGGGCTATCTTGACCAATAGACCTTTTAACCATTGACCTCATTCAACTGTTTCTTATACTGTTCTAACAAACGCCACAATGACCTCTTGACCTTCACCTTTGCGAAACTCTTCCAAACAGTGACCTACATTTTGAACTCTGACCTAATTAGCATTCCCTTACCTGTCAGTGTTGTCACTGATGTCAGGAGGGTTAGATCTACCTCCATCTCGCCCTCCAGAACCCTTGTCTTTGGTTGGCGGGTAACCTATCAATGTAAGGAAAATACATAGAGATTAAATTCTACCAAATCAGTAAACAGAAATCTTATATCTAATACTGTTATATCTTGTACCTACCAAGCAAAAACAATCTCTACTGCAAAGTTAGGAGGTGGACCAGGCTTACTACAGAGAAATCATATAGTATAGCACCTCTAACATTTCTACAGAAACTTCAATGGATGTCAGTGGGCTTATTATCAGACACAGACTTATTACTGGATATATAAGACATAATAACACAAGAGGCCTAGCGACCTTGACAGTCACCTGAGATAAACAATATTGAATATAAAGGTTAAAGGGTAAGTAGCTTTCGAGTGTCCTGAAAAAGACATTGTGACATTGATGATAGTAAGCCAGTGTCAATACATGCATACCATCAAAACTGTCATCCTATACTGATAATTCTGACAAAGTTATTTCCAGAGGGAAATAAACAACATTATGCTCAAAAATGCTATTTTTTTTATTAAAATTACTGTAAAGTTAGCCTCCTCCCAAGGAAGAAATGTTAGCCCCATTTCACTAATTAATAAAGCACCTTAAGACACTTTCCTCCATGAAGAGCATATATGATTGTTGAGAAGACGATTTTAGAAATCTGAGCCAATTTGCCCCCTTTTTGGCCCCCTCCCCATCATTCCCTCTCCCCACTGGGAAATATGAGACCTGGGGCTACCAATGTCACAATTTTGGTAAAGCATCTTATGATGCTTCCATCCATGAAGATCATTTGACTCTACTATATCTGGGCGTTGAGAAGAAGATTTTAGAAATCTGAGCCAATTTGCCCCCTTTTTGGCCCCCTCCCCATCATTCCCTCTCCCCACTGGTAAATGTGAGACCTGGGGCTACCAATGTCACAATTTTGGTAAAGCATCTTATGATGCTTCCATCCATGAAGATCATTTGACTCTACTATATCTGGGCGTTGAGAAGAAGATTTTAGAAATCTGAGCCAATTTGCCCCCTTTTTGGCCCCCTCCCCATCATTCCCTCTCCCCACTGGTAAATGTGAGACCTGGGGCTACCAATGTCACAATTTTGGTAAAGCATCTTATGATGCTTTCATCCATGAAGATCATTTGACTCTACTATATCTGGGCGTTGAGAAGAAGATTTTAGAAATCTGAGCCAATTTGCCCCCTTTTTGGCCCCCTCCCCATCATTCCCTCTCCCCACTGGTAAATGTGAGACCTGGGGCTACCAATGTCACAATTTTGGTAAAGCATCTTATGATGCTTCCATCCATGAAGATCATTTGACTCTACTATATCTGGGCGTTGAGAAGAAGATTTTAGAAATCTGAGCCAATTTGCCCCCTTTTTGGCCCCCTCCCCATCATTCCCTCTCCCCACTGGTAAATGTGAGACCTGGGGCTACCAATGTCACAATTTTGGTAAAGCATCTTATGATGCTTCCATCCATGAAGATCATTTGACTCTACTATATCTGGGCGTTGAGAAGAAGATTTTTGAAAATTGAGTCAATGTGGCCCTTTTTGCCCACCCTTAGGCCCCTGTTGGGTGGGGACCATATAATTCACTATTTTGGTTCATCTCTGGCCAGGGAATAGTTCTGCAAAAATTTCAATGAAATTGGTCCAGGAATTTTTGAGAAGTCGAAAATGAGACTTTGTCTCTGGCGACCTAATAAATAGATCGTAAACTTGTGAAAACAAGTCAGAAAACTATAATCAGGTTTCATCTTAGTCAGTGAGTAATCCAACTTATAGTGATGGTAGATAATAACACTATATAATTATACTGAAATACAGGCAGAATTTGTCCCTCTGATAGTCATGTCAAACAGATTCAGTTCCTCTCATGGAGATATTTACCCTGATAATGAGCAAAATTGTCAGACCTACCTTCCTTGACTTCTAAGAAACCTGTTGTGTTGACCTGTCCAGCCTTGTTGACCGCTCGACACATGTACCAGCCACTGTCGTATGGCTCCAGTTTCTCAATCTTCAGCCTAATAAAACATGTAAATCAGCTGGTAAACATTTAGGATATAAAATTTAGAGCTGTAATCCGTGATAATTAATTATACTTCCTACAGAAGTTTTTATATCATTTCATTACCAAAGCAAGCATACGGCAACCATTTATTTCTCGAAAATGGTACCATTCTGTTTACTTTTCTTTAAATCCTATAAAACCTATTTTCAACTCCATTGGGAAATATCTCAATTTCAACTAAACAGAACCCTCTACTGTGTTGCCATGGTAACAGATTTAGAGACAGCTACATATACATAAGATTATTAATGAAACTCTATGTTTAGCTACATCATCTGACCAAGGTTGTATAACAAGAGGCCTAAAGGGACAACTAATTTCTGTAATAATTTCCCTTACGTCTCTTGACATTGTAGTCAAACAGATGTAAGATTCGCTATTCATAAAAATATGATTTCACAGTGCAGAAAACCCCAATTTATCTGTTGTTCTTTGCATACAGTAACCATAAGGTATAATAAGGAACAAAGAGATTTCACTCTGTATATGACAGGTAATGCCATATATGACTGACAAATTGTTTTGGGAAATGTTTTGTTCAATGACAGAAGTGATAAATGATTTCTGATATCAAGAATCTACAGTTGCTTCTCATCTGATCATATATATATACTACCAGGTATATCCATTCATTTCTACAGTAAGTTTCTAAAGAGTTTTTCTATTTTCCCTGTTGGACCCCATCCCTATTGCCTGACAGGGCCAAGACCTTACATCTATGCAAACTTGTGTTCCCTACACGTTCACCTTTCCCAAAGGATGCTTCTGAATAAATTTGGTCAAAATCTGTTCAGTCCTTCATGACTAGTAGCCATCTTTGGCAAAAAGTTGATGAAGCCATATCCCAAGTTCAACACTACTCTAGAATATATAGACTCAAACCTGAATACTATTTTATCTGAAATTATGGCTTATATATAGGGAAATAGAGTCGTTTCTGAAATGAAACATACATAAAATTGTTTAATTTTTAACATTTGCTATTGAAGAAAAATCCAAAATCTGATATCTTTATAAAGCTGTGGGTTGATGTTGTGTATTCTATTTCAAAAGTTTGAAAAAAAAACATTTCAGTTTAGTTAGAGAAAGAAATCAGAGTGTATGGATTGCAAAGTTTCTGATATATAGACCAATGCGTTCAGATACAAGAGGTTCTGACACAGAGTAAATGTTCAATTTGCTAGAATTATAAACAAACACCTATGCATTTGTAACAAACTAGAGAGGTTCTATATTACAGGACTGATCAGAAAATCATTAAACAAAATAATCTTCTTCAAACAAAACCTCATTTAAAACGATCTAAACAAGTTTTGTACTACTTTGGCAGCCAATACACCAGAAATTTAGTCATTAAATCAACCCATTTATAACAGACAGTGAAAAATCAATGCAATGTAAAATATATTTGATTTGCTTTCGACAACTTTTCGTTCCAATCTGTTAGTTGTCAGAGTAATATATTGCCGGCAATCGCAGATCTTGGCTTTATCGCACAAAAAATGGAGAAAATGACACTATAAGCCCTGACCATAAATAAACGTGTTATCATGATAATTCAGTTTGATGTGATTCAACATCATTATATAAAATCTAACCTCGCCAAAACAGGGACAGCAAAACTTCTCATTTATATCAGGTCAGGTGACAGGAAATGGAATTATTTTGAGCGGGCAGAATATCATGATCATCAATCGACTTGGCATTGTGGCTGTAATCAGTCAGAGTTTTTATTGTGTGTGAGAAACATTTGTTGTTGTTTGTTTACAGTGATAAGTATAAAAAATATAAGACAGGTTTAAGTCAGTTGGCTCTTTTATGTTAAGAAGAGTTGTCTCATCGACCTTGACCTGTATTATCAATCAAGATGAAGGTCAAATTCAATTAATCCTTGCATATCTGGAAATTTTAAGCCTTCTTAGCTACACAAGATATTAATCTTTAGATAAGGAATTTACTGGGTCTCCCTCTGAATGAGATTACAGCAGTTTTCCTTCAAGAAATAAGAGTGAGGCTGTGTGGGTTTTTATTCTTTTATTTTTAAGCTCATGAACGGATGGCATGTCAAACTTTTTAGATTTGACTGTTAATCAGACATTTAACACATAAAATTGTGTTAAGTCTCTTACACTAAACACTGGACATAAATCACCTTTTTTGTTTTTCTATCATTATGATTAATTAAGGTGTCTGATCAGTATAAATACTATAATGAAGTGTTGATAAAAGTATCCTAGGTCTGAAAAAGCAGTTTAGATAATTCACAATTTACATGGGTTTTTTTTATCTCATTTGTCAATCTTTTACAAAAAAAAAAAAAAAAACATAAATAATCAATACCATTCCTGAATGAGTCTACAAAGGCCATGCTTGTGATGGGCAATTCCAACACATCAGTTGTTTCATTTGCTCTTTCAAAACTAAAAAGACATCAATTTTCTTTTTTCAAGTCTGAAATCTTCATGTTTGTGGCAATAAATTTTTGTCCTGAACCAAAATATCTTTTCCATAATATCATAACCACTCAGAAAAAACACAGGGAGGAGTCATCCAAATGTCACACACATTTTACACAAATTTTCTAAATGGCTGTAATTATATATGAAAAGCCATTTACATATAAACTCATAGACCTAAAGAAAGGGTTTCCTGTCAATGTATCATCATCCTAGAACCCCACAATCTGTCATAATGTCATTTTAATGACCTTAAAGATCAGACCTCCATCAATAGATGATCTCTATTTTAATTATGAAATTAGATCAATTATTCTTTTGTGCTTCATTTAGCTGCAAGTTGATTTTGAAATGTATCAATATTCTAAAAGAGAACAATTTGTCATAATTTGGTTTTAAATGACTTTCACACATTAAAAAAAATAAGACCTCAACACACAAAAAAAAAGAAAATTTCTCAAAAATAATTTGAAAGCTAAGTCTTTAAATCACAATCTTCAGAAATTAAAAATAAAAAGATTTCATGCCCGAGTCCCATAAAGTAATTGACCCTAACCAAACTCCGGTGACGAAATGGCCATAAGTCTCAGAGTTGTCAACCCCTGAGGGAGCTGGGGACTACCAGGGTTCGCTGGGAATAATGGAGAACCTTGTTCGTGCTTGACATCCCAAAATCTAAATCTTTTATTTTCTCACTTTTCTCTAAGATCGCTGTCTCCAATTTTTTTTTCTATGGGGGTAAATTCAGTTTTCAATTACCGATATGGCACCATTCTATCATTCGCCTGTTACAAGTGATCTGCCCTATCTGCCACCAGATGGCATCTTGTTAGTTCTAGTCATACAACCCATGGTCCATCTCGTCAAGGACGATCCCACACCACACTTTAACAGTAAAGCAAATAGTGTAATCGTCCTACTGTATGACTATTAACTTGTTTTTTTCACCACAGCTTGGTATCAAATTTACATAAAATGAAAAAAGTAACACAGTGTGCCCTATTTTAAGCTAACACTCTTCGGATGACAAAATTTGGTTACTTTATAGAGAGTTCTGGATTAATACATTCTTCTTAAAATTGCCAATAAAAATGGCCTTATTTATTGCCATGTTTGTTAATCCATTTGTCTTTCAGTGATAAGCTGCCCACAATTTTTGATAATGTTCAATTGCTTATTTCTTAAATCATAACAAAGAGAACCCACAGTGACTTAAATGTTATTTAAACAAAATAATTAATTCTTTATTTCTCCAAATATGAAATCTTTATGTATATTTAACAGACAAAAGCCACAAATATGTGTAACCATGGTAACATACTAGCCGCTGGGCTAGAGAGAACTTCTCTTTAGCTCAATCAGTCGAGCATCAGACTGGTATGCCAGACATCCCGGGTTCAAATCCTATCGAAGGCATTGAAACAAATAATGACCTATGTTACATATGTATATAATGACCTTTGTTACATATGTATATAATGACCTATGTTACATATGTATATAAAGACCTATGTTACATATGTATATAATCAATCAGAAATGGAACATAAGTGCACCATATCCAGTAACTCCACAAAAAGTTGCTACATGAAACAAAACGGATGGACCACATCTTTTGGTCGATCAGTGATTGATCTTTTAATTTTCATCAGAATCGTTGTTTCTCGATACCTTTCTCTAGATTGGTGTCACAGAGAAAGCACCAGACTGCCAAAGTTACCAAAGTACTCTTTCAATTAACAACACATGTTTCGGGTTCTCAATCAAAAGCCAATCAGGCATCTCTTTCGCTTGTTACTTGTGAATTAATTTTGGAGAAGTACAACAACTAATTACAGTGGCTTAGGTACAATTTCAGTAATTTTACTTGCCTGAGATAATTGGTTTCTCCATAATTGCATTTATTGTAAGGTATGAGGCTGTGTTAAGTGTATACCTGCAGTCACCATTACATGAACTTTGGATTTATATGGAGTTTATTACTGTATAAACTACAGTCAAACTTGGATTTATATGGAGGTTATTACTGTATAAACTACAGTCAAACTTGGTTTGATTCGAGTCTTAACAAGAAAATGTCATACATAATATTATGCTGTTAATAAAGCCATGTCTAGCATGAAGAGCTCCTGTATTACTGCTGTTCTGTGTTGTTTGGTAATAAGCCTAACCCTTGTGAAGAGCTCCTGTATTACTGCTGTTCTGTGTTGTTTGGTAATAAGCCTTACCCTTGACTTTTTATGTGTTTTGGTCTCTATGGCTTATTTTGAGTATATATGGTGGTAATGATATTGATACAGATAAAACCCCTGATATGTCGATAAAGAAATCAGAGTATCCAGCATGGTATAACCCTTTAATTTTCATTAACTTCATTTTGCTTCTTCAATAAGCCTATTGGGTCAACATTTTCATGCAATTTTAATTTTTGAGGGTGAAAATTTTCTGATAATTTAACTGAACAGAAATAAGTAAGGTTAGACATTACCAGACATGGCCTTATTGTTAGATAAATATGGTTAGACATTACCAGACATGGCCTTACTGTTGGATAAATATGGTAAGACATTACCAGACATGGCCTTATTGTTGGATAAATATGGTTAGACATTACCAGACATGGCCTTATTGTTGGATAAATATGGTAAGACATTACCAGACATGGCCTTATTGTTGGATAAATATGGTCAGACATTTCCAGACATGGCCTTCTTGTTGGATAAATATGGTCAGACATTACCAGACATGGCCTTATTGTTGGATAAATATGGTAAGACATTACCAGACATGGCCTTATTGTTGGATAAATATGGTTAGACATTACCAGACATGGCCTTATTGTTGGATAAATATGGTAAGACATTACCAGACATGGCCTTATTGTTGGATAAATATGGTAAGACATTACCAGACATGGCCTTATTGTTGGATAAATATGGTAAGACATTACCAGACATGGCCTTACTGTTGGATAAATATGGTCAGACATTACCAGACATGGCCTTATTGTTGGATAAATATGGTCAGACATTTCCAGACATGGCCTTCTTGTTGGATAAATATGGTAAGACATTACCAGACATGGCCTTATTGTTAGATAAATATGGTAAGACATTACCAGACATGGCCATACTGTTGGATAAATATGGTAAGACATTACCAGACATGGCCTTATTGTTGGATAAATATGGTTAGACATTACCAGACATGGCCTTATTGTTGGATAAATATGGTTAAACATTATCAGACATGGCCTTATTGTTGGATAAATACGGTATCTGGGAATACATGCCACCATATAGTGATTAATTATAGATAACAGTACTTTTTAATGTTATCTATATTGATGTTGTGTTCATAATCAATAGTTTATCAACAAAATTCATCAAATATTAACTCATATATACGTCTTTATTATCTCCAATAAGCCCATGCTTAGCATGACGCTCAATGTTTCAAATATTTATCAATTATGGACGTTAGATGAGGTCAATGTGGTGTCATATCAACCTGGTAGAAAAATACTGACCTCGAGAAACAGGATACACTAAAACAATCAACTTTCATTTATTTGTTTTCGATGTGTGAAATTCTTTTGACTTAATGGGCTCTCTGTTTCATGATTGATATATAAATGCTAACATCTATACTTGACACACTTAAAGTCCCCATTTAGCTTTATCAATCAGAAACACACTACAGATCCTAAATTTGTAATTCCATCAAAACCATAGTAACCACTTTTCCCAGATGATGATCTAAACCTTTCTAGGTTTGCATGTACTTACCGTGATCCCCATGGAGTTTGCCTAACACTGATACGACCTTCATTCTCTCCGATGGGAACTGTATCCTTAAACCACTTGTAGCGAGGTAGCGGATTTCCTGATATCTCACATCTGATACGAACACTATCCGTTTGGTACTTGCTTATGTTTTTCATCGCATAATCTAAGTCCAATTTGGCTGGAGTTCCTGATAAAAAAAAGAAAATTGATTTAAAAATATACAATAACTACTCTGAATTCTACAAACACATTAGTAAATGTCTTACCTTACATATCATACCTAAAATCTGTGTCAAAGTTATCTCCCTTTGTGATATATATGCGGTCTTGATATACATGTGGTTTGTGTTTAAGGGTGTATGTAATCTTATTTTCTTGTACATCATTCCTGTGATTATCTTAAAGAGTTATTTCCCTTTAAACCTTTTCCATACCTGTGAATTAATGTGTTATTTCCCTTTATGATTTCATATACATTGTACTTAAATAACAAAAAACTATTAATTTTATCAATCATTTTTAATCTTAAAGGATAAAATCATTTTGAGAATTTGAAGATCCAAAGGCACCATAATCCGTACCAAAAAATTGTAAATTCTCTGTTCTTGAGCTTGACTTTTTCGAATTAATTTAATAAAGGTTTAAAGTATTATCTGTTTGGTTATCTGAATGGTTATACACAAGAGAATTCCTGGAACAACTCCTAACCTAGGACTAGGCCGAGACTTTATTTAATATACATGTTAACTTAAAGCTTAAAAATGTATATTCAATTAGAAGTGATTGCTTTTGTTTTAATGTAAAATAATAGCCATAGCTATTTCATTATAATGTGATTTATTTTCTCAAAATCAAGAGAAAGAATCAAGAATATTATTCCAATTTTTATACAATTTTGTCTCTGCATGAAGAATACTTCAAGTTGTTTTCTAAATCTCAAGAGCTAAAAAATCCTTATCATTTTTCAGAAGATGTCAAGCAAGCACTGTCTCAATCAAAAATGAATTTTTTGCTCTCCACAGCTTTTGCGTAAACTTTCTAGAATCAATTTTTATTCAAAATTTGTCAAATTCAGATTTTTGGCCTGTAGGATGATCAAACACACTAAGTATTCCAGTATCAGAAAAAGATGGTGAAATTCATGACATCTGCATAAATAAATTAATTGCAAAATGTCAAAAAAATTGGTTTTATAATTTAAAGTGACAAAGAATTGGTTAAGCAGATGCTTTTTTATCTCCAGTATCTAAATTCTATGCATTTTGATATCAAATACTAGACAACACCATAATATCTGAAACACATTTTATACTCGAAATCTAAAATTGAATAATGAAATTCATTTGAATGTAACTAGAAAATAAATTTGACACAACACACAGTAAATGAATTTAAACACTACACAATTTTTTTCCCACAATTGAAGTTGGAATCTCTTCTACAATTATCGAAATATTTTTTGCCTGATTGTGCGAACAAAAAACAAAAATCCTAATTACCAATCGGAGAAACAACGCTTATCATGCACAAAGTAAATGATCTTCATTACGGAGGTTTCTAAAGTACCTGTTTCTCTTCACCATTAATGTACCTATGTCAGGCAAACTTCAAACTAAATCACCCATTGATGTGTTAGTTTGTAACCAGCATTCGGATGTATGCAAAACTTCGGATCAAGATGATCGAGACATTGCACTGTATTAAAGGCTTGTGTTAGTCTCGTAACAGGAAAATCAGAACTTTTATCTTGAATGACTGATGAGCATGTTTTTTGACGTTTTGAATTTATTTCATCTTCTGTATTAAGAAATAAAATTTTATATTTCCATTATCAGACAAAACTATACTAGTAGTATCAGAAATGACAACAAAACCTGTACACTTAATTCCTTACTCACACTGTTCTAGAAAATAATGGATGCAATGAAATTTGAAAATCTATGAAATCCTAAATATATTGATCATTCAAATATTTTCCTAAAAGCAAATTCTTTGAAATTTAATTTTTCTGTATAAAAATGAAATAATTTTATTTCACTAAATTTTCTTAAAGCCATGAAATAGCAATTTCCCAAATATAAAAAAAATTCAAAGTCAAATATGAAGAATTGGTAGGCTGAAAATATATAGATTAAAGCTTAGTAGGAAGAAAGTTTGCTCAAATCGAATTTTACTGACACAGCTGTGCTGACACAAATGGTTAAAACTATTTTTTTTAGATAAAAAAATTCAAACACACTGAAATTGAGAAGATAAGAAAGTTTTTAACTGGTATCATGCAAAAGAAGAAAATCCTATCCAGTATACTCACAGGCAGTTGTAGAGAATTAGAAATCCAGAAATGATTGCAAAACAGAAAGAAACACAGAAATGAAGGAAAGCAGATACACATCAATATACTGATATTATTAATGGCAATAATGTTTGAAATTTTTGAAAACATGAATGTCCATGCTTTTATATTTGTTTGTTTGGTTTATAAGCTCTGTGAACAGCAAGGGTCACTTTGGGGTAGGCTCTCCTTGAAACAGCTGGTGGTATCTTCACTGAACAACATACTGGAGGCCTGTCACATGCCATCAAGAGAATCTAAATGGAGTAAAATATCTTCCCCTTGGACAAAACCACAACAGCATGTACCATTTCTTGGAAACTCACTTCAGATCTTCACCTGACAAACACACCCCACAACAGGTAGGGAACTTGGAACTACACACTTCAGATCTTCACCTGACAAACACACCCCACAACAGGTAGGGAACTTGGAACTACACACTTCAGATCTTCACCTGACAAACACACCCCACAACAGGTAGAGAACTTGGAACTACACACTTGAGATCTTCACCTGACAAACACACCCCACAACAGGTAGAGAACTTGGAACTACACACTTGAGATCTTCACCTGACAAACACACCCCACAACAGGTAGGGAACTTGGAACTACACACTTCAGATCTTCACCTGACAAACACACCCCACAACAGGTAGGGAACTTGGAACTACACACTTCAGATCTTCACCTGACAAACACACCCCACAACAGGTAGGGAACTTGGAACTACACACTTCAGATCTTCACCTGACAAACACACCCCACAACAGGTAGGGAACTTGGAACTACACACTTCAGATCTTCACCTGACAAACACACCCCACAACAGGTAGGGAACTTGGAACTACACACTTCAGATCTTCACCTGACAAACACACCCCACAACAGGTAGGGAACTTGGAACTACACACTTCAGATCTTCACCTGACAAACACACCCCACAACAGGTAGGGAACTTGGAACTACACACTTCAGATCTTCACCTGACAAACACACCCCACAACAGGTAGGGAACTTGGAACTACACACAAACACACCCCACAACAGGTAGGGAACTTGGAACTACACACTTCAGATCTTCACCTGACAAACACACCCCACAACAGGTAGAGAACTTGGAACTACACACTTGAGATCTTCACCTGACAAACACACCCCACAACAGGTAGAGAACTTGGAACTACACACTTGAGATCTTCACCTCAGGTTGCTGTGGTCATTGCTCTACTGACTTTGATTTTAATAAGGAACAAGATTCACAGAGAAGACAATAAAATGTTTTTTATAACTATGTCATTATATTGCTGACAACAAGTCCATGTCTGTTAATAAGCCCACCCAAGTATAAAGCTGTTCAGTAGAATTACAAACCAATGCACTATAACTGTCATGTAATAATTTCAGCCTTGACTGGTAAAGATATTACGCTCTGGTGTTGTAACTTTCAGTTGTGAAGATATCATAATCAATATCATACACATATCACAGTTATAGATTTCAAACTTGCAGAAAGAAAACAAAACAGTGCATTTTTCTGTGTTTTTAACATTATTTATTGATAATACGTAAATGTTCCTTTTGATTAACGCCCTCTGGCAGATTTTTGGTGTTGGTTTATGTACATTATCGTCATAACTTAACGTTTCCAATGCTAGATATTGTACAATTTTGGCATTGAATCATGTCTTTTAACCAGAAGCGGAAAGATTAAATCATGTAAAGTTGACAAAGTTGAGAATTGATAAGACTTCCCTGCCACCACGCCCCACCCCAAGTCTACCTCCATCCATGCCCCATTCCTGCACACTCAACACATGTAATACGGCTCATTAGATAATTTCACTTGAAAAAGTGGTTCTAAATATAGGTATGAAAAAACATAAATAACAAGTTATCACATTTATGATTGACCCCCACCCCAAAGTAATTTTGTGGGAAAAAAACACCATTTCCTATGAATCAAACACGATATCCTACTTCCATCATGCTGACAGGTGTCTTAGGAAATCGGGCTAAAATTCTCCAAACGCTTTAAATGTAATTAATCATTAAATACACACGTCAGAAGCTGAAGCGATATGGTGAATGCATTCTGTCTCAATAAGCCAACAGCATAAATCTTGCATATATTAGCAGAAGACCTGGGAATGTCTGCACTTTTTCTGAGTGGGATTGATTTATGTTCATAGTTCACAGTTCAAAACTTTTAGGTAATGTATATATTTCTGTTCATTGAGATTTATACCACACACAAAATTATTCAGATATCTTAAAATTCTGATGAAGAGGAACAAAATCTAATATTCTACAGAAAACATCGTTTTGAAACATTTGTAAAATTTATTTGTTAAAGAAAATAAAATATTTTTTCTAATAATTTTCAAAAACTCTAACAAATCAGTGACAGAGGTGTTAATGTGACTGAAAATTTCATAAAATATGTAATATTTTGAAACAAGAAATAAGTGAGATCCCATACAGTGTACAAAGAGGAAGCTCCTTTGTTACTGATATCTATTATGGTGTTGTATATACTTTACATAAATTGTGATCTATATATGTTTTATCAATTGCTGTCAACAGATAAATAGGAGCTAGATGGCCTTTGGTCAGCAGCTGATCATAACACTGATTGACCTGGTGGTCCTCAATGATTCTATTTGCCTGATTAATCTGCATCCACGGTAACCCAGAATTCAGGAAACAGAACTTGACAGCATCTTGTGGCTATTTTCTGCTTCATGTAAACTCTTGAATAAATAGCCTTTTGACCTAACCTGATAGTTCCATTGTAAGGTTATAGATGACCCTGATCAACTTAGCCAGACCAGTTGATTAATGGACAATCTTCAAAGCTACCTTACTTTGTGTGGTTGGTCCTGTTGTACCAACATTATTCCATTTATAAAAATAATCAAGAGATTAAAAATATTCATTAATTTCTTCTCCGCACCTGGTATGAAACATTTTCCATCAGTATTGTTCCAAAACTGATAAAGCTGAAAGTACCTACAAAAGAGGGTTTACAAGTTCAACCAATTTGTCCTTGTTGTCCCAGTTCCTACTGCTCCAACCGTGATAAAGAAAGCAATACAAGAGTTCAGATGATCTATCATTATTAGACTCTATCAATTCCAATTAAAACAACTTCTCTGAACATACATCACCTGTCAAATTGACTTCAGGACTACCTACTTCTTGCTAATAAAGATTTATTTCTTTCCAGGTGCAATGACAAAGCATCCAATGAAAAGCTGGACTGGTCAGATTCCTGAAAGTTGATTCCACAACATAATTTCGTGTTTTTACCAAGGATCCAGTCTATTTTTTCATCAATGCTACAATTAACTTTTTTGGGGGATTTTTTTTTGTTTACAGGTAATTACCTGTGCGTGCCCAATGAAGCTGATTGGTGAAAGCGACCAGAACTACGACCTCACACTGTTCCAAAAGAAATCCGTTTCTTATGGCAATTCGCTGGCAAGGTAAATAATTTAGAACTAGCTGGTTTGAAATCAATGGCCAAAAACGTTCCACAAAGGTTAAAGGGTTTTACTTATAGCCTCTCTGTGGTGTCATTACATTAATAATGTATACAATACTGCAGGTTAGAAGCAGATCTAGAGGGACACAACACACATCAATTAACCCCTACCTTCCCCCAACACACTTCTCAACATAAATCATCATTTTTAAACCTCTTTACACCTAGGAAAAAAAGCTGCTGAGCCTACAAAATCTTAAAATCACAATGTATCATTTGAAAAAATTGTATATATTTAGATTTTTTTTCTTTTTACTGGTAAGTGCTTTGGTATTATAGAGTTGGGATAACAATGTTGTATGTTTAAGTGATGGCAGATTTTGATATTTCGTTTTGCCCAGTGTTGAGATAGCACATATTGATTAACTCTGTACATGTGTCCCCCATTTGTCACCTCATACCCCTAATCCTCCAAAACCCAGACACTATAACTTTGACAAGCCAAGCAGCTTTATTCTGCACCAATCGATATTGGGGTTATGGGGTCATGCAACTCTAATGGGAGCTAGTTTATATATATATATCTGTAGATACTTTCCCATACATGTAAAAGGAAATAGCTTTATTCACTTTTCCTTTCTTTTTTACAACAATATTTACAAAAAGGGTTATGTTTATAGGGACAGATTTCAATATTTACAGAATTGTTCCTAGGATCAGACCAGGCCAGAGAGACCTGGGGAGAACCCATGTGGTCAGACAGGTGACCTTGTACGTTTTCACCTCCGTTACAGGAATCAAACCCTCGTAAGTTTCACCTCCGTTACAGGAATCAAACCCTCCTAAGTTTTCACCTCCGTTACAGGAATCCAAGCCTTGTACGTTTTCACCTCCGTTACAGGAATCAAACCCTGGACAGCTACGTACATTACCACTGCTTGGTGCGGTAATTTATGGTTCTTAGCATGATACACAAAGCAGGATCAAAAGCAGTTTTAAAACTGTGTCTGACTCATGTTTCACTATCTCTGTTTTAATGATGATACAAGTGTAGAATGTCTTACTAGCTGGACACAGCTGGACATCTAATTAGCCGAATGACCTCTGATCATCCAATGCAAAACAGGAAATGGTCAAAGTTGGCTGACCATCACCTTTCTCTTCTGACCATGTAAACAGATAGATTTAGTCATTGTTGTTTTTAAATACCACTGAACTTTGAAATCCTCTTTCCTAAATAAGACAAAATTCAATGTTTTCTTAATTTAACTACGGCTGACATGTTTGGCATATGGTTTGTGCAATTTTCTTTAATTTCTGTCACCCATATTGATCTTACAATATCCCTACGGTGCTGACATAATACTTCTTGATCAAGATCAGGGGTAGGGTGATTATGCAACATAAAAACAATGAACAGCATTAAGCATAAGTCTACTGCTACTGCAGGAGTTAAGTAAGGTAACCATAGACATTGATAGAATAAGGCAAATTTCACAAAAAAAGGTTGGGATCATTTTCCAGAAAATGTTATGATTATTTTTTAAATCACTCAATGTCCACAAACAAAAATCCTATGATACTGACATTTTACAATCAATACTGATAGTTACTGATGTTTACAAAGAAATATTGGATTGTAATATGACAATATAAAACTATACAACTGGTTTGTGATATATTTACTATCTACTTGCGTTCTAGCACCTCACAGACCGAGACGTCAGCTCAGCTAATGGTGTCTGATCAGATCTATGAGTGCCAACATTGCTCAACCTTTCCAACAGGAATTCTCTAGGGACTACTGAAACTATTTCAATATTGCATACATGGATCTATATATCTATCTTACAAATTTCTACAGTCACCATAACACAATGTTTGAAACAAATCTTGCTAAGTATCAAGCTAAAATTACCCAGTCTTTCCACGAGACATCGTTAATCATGACAATAAGGAAGATTTACAATCATACCGCTGCCTTCTCACTGGTGTCTGTTTTTTTCTATTTTTAAGAATCATTTCATTTATTGATAAATTTTTAAAATCTGAGTTTCTTTTAACATTAATATTTTTAATTGACATGTTATAATTGAAGCTTTAGTAGTCCTTGTAAGCTAAATATTTTTCAGTAGATGGAGTTGTTGCCCTTGTCAGAGTAACTACTTACTTTATATTTAAGTTTTAACACTGCACACAAATTTTGTAAACATCTTACAAAATGTCTTATCAATTCATACCAACTATCACTTCATCAATTTTTTGAATTCCTTTAACATACTGCCATAATTTTCAGTGTTCTTTTCAAATGTGAGATTAAATTTCATCTTTTAGAAAATTGGTAATAATTTCTTAATGTGTTTTAATTAAGTATCATCAGTTGTTTCCATTTCAGAAATATAAGGAATAAAGTAAATATCAACAGTTTCCATTGATAGATATAGAAATTGACTTCCTAAACGTGTGTTAATGTATACTACGATCTGTCGTCAAAGTGAAAATAGAGGACAAGTTATCTTTATAGTCGCACAAAGTCTTGCACATTCAAATTTTACAGGAAGATCACTTGACTGGACAAAGGAGAATCTCTACTCCAAAACATCGCCTATCTCTCCACTTACACCCTCAACATGATCACGCATTTTTATCGTTGAATTACTTCTAGATTCATGGCTAGTCGACAAAGCCTGGCATTCTAACAACAAATGGCCTCCATTGTGTCAACCTGTTATCACGTTTCCCGACATCAGCCTTTCCTGTTGTTACCAGGATCATAACTCATTTACCCACAATGCTTGGTACAATATAGCTCTTGACGCACTGCTATGATATACAGCACATTGCTACTAGGTGGCTGCACCATTGACAACTAGACATGTCAAATGTTCCCTAAGTTATCATACAGGAAATCCCACTGACCACATTAAACCCAAAATGACCATTTTGCTACCCATACAGATGCTTAATCCTTAAGCAATCCCTTTTTATCATCATATGTTTTTATTACTGTGGTCTAACAAGCTGTAGAAATGGTTAGGGACATGTTGGAATTTTTTGTATGAGAGCGAGTTCAATCTGTCATGAAGCTTAAGATTTCGTCTTCTATTTTTTTCCAATCTTTTTAATCTCTAACCTATTTATCTGGTGTGAGAATGCATTATAATTGTAAGGTCATTTCCAAAGAGACAGTATTATCATGATATAAAGGATGAGAATGGAATCCTGAAATATTTATCTTCTGAATGAAATTGGATGAAAGAGCATGAATCCTGCATTCTTTTTAAGGGAGGAAGGAGTAAAATTCAGTACTTTTATGCGAGGGCCAAGACAGTGGAGCCACCATCCTGGTTTTTACATAGTCTACCACTACAAGAGATCAACTTTCCAAAACAGGGGACAAAGGTCCAAAGTTAGACACAACTCCCAGCATCTGCTTCGCCTCATGGGTAATCAACTTGTACAGGGCGAGTCAACATTAATATAGACTACAGGAGACGATGAAGAAAACTAATGGTGAGAGACTGCCTATCTCACGGCCATTATACCCCGACCTGTCCGTCACACATACCATTCATCAAAATGTCTCTTTGGTCTGGGTAACATGAAGGCTTGATTGTCTTACATAACAAGTATGTCCCTTTTCCCTTCCCAACAAGCCTATCCCTTTCTGTGAGCCTTTAGTATAGTGTAACAGTCATTTATTAACTGTCCTTGCCCCTTAAAACCAGTATTGTGTACAGATGTCTTGTGCCTTAATAACAAACCATGAACTGTGAAGCCCCTTTTTCCAAGGTTTTTCTAGCAAGAACATTGAACCCCTTATTAAAAGTTTCTTTTCTTAGATGAAGATGTAAAAAAAAACCAGTGACAATCCTTTAACATTTATGACAAGACTGTTCCAACAGTAAGTCCAACCCTTATTACTCTCAGGAATACATTCTCTATACTGTAAGTGACAAGGCTGTTCCAACAGTAAGTCCAACCCTTATTACTCTCAGGAATACATTCTCTATACTGTAAGTGACAAGGCTGTTCCAACAGTAAGTCCAACCCTTATTACTCTCAGGAATACATTTTCAATACCGTAAGTGACAAGGCTGTTCCAACAGTAAGTCCAACCCTTATTACTCTCAGGAATACATTCTCTATACTGTAAGTGACAAGGCTGTTCCAACAGTAAGTCCAACCCTTATTACTCTCAGGAATACATTCTCTATACTGTAAGTGACAAGGCTGTTCCAACAGTAAGTCCAACCCTTATTACTCTCAGGAATACATTCTCTATACTGTAAGTGACAAGGCTGTTTCAACAGTAAGTCCAACCCTTATTACTCTCAGGAATACATTCTCTATACTGTAAGTGACAAGGCTGTTTCAACAGTAAGTCCAACCCTTATTACTCTCAGGAATACATTCTCTATACTGTAAGTGACAAGGCTGTTCCAACAGTAAGTCCAAAACTTGTTGTCATTGGCAACACTGTGACAGTCTCTTAAGATTTATGACAAGGCTGTTCCAACATTAAATCCACCTCCCATCAATCAAAGCAACACATTGGCAGTCTTTATACTGTCATTGACAAGGCTGTTCCAATGAGACATCACACTCCCTGTTTGCCTTGTAAACAAGCAATAGTCAAGTTTCAATCCCTATCAATTTTTTTCCTTTGAGCTCAGGTATGTGTATGAATTTGATACACAATAGTATACAGTTATGTAAAATGTCTGACCACACAAACACTATACCAGTGTCTTTGTAGACTAAACATCCTAGTTTTCAACATTATCATTAATCAAGATATATTTTATCAAACTTTTTTTTGTTTAGATCCTTCTTTAAAGAAACATGGAATGAAATCTGCCTAAATGAAGTAAATATATCATAGATCTTCAATTTTTTAACTTGATTTTAATCATACACATAAAAAATGAAAAAAAGAAGTATAGTTTTATCATACTGCATACACAAACATGGGTGGTCACATTTTCAAATCACTCATCAGACTTTAAACTCGCATTTTTTTGTTATAATTATATTCATCTTTAAATCTTAAACCCATCAATTGTAAAAGATGGCGTTTCTATGTGAAGGTTTTTCGTGTCTGGCTTGTATCACAGCTTCATCCGATGGCCAGGTATCTCGGGAGTTATTTTATCCAATGCTTTTTGTGGGTTGCCATGTTATTTTACAGTTTGACGCTAACTTGCTTTGAAGCCACAATAAATCCGTCATTTAACTCTCCTTTCTGGCAAACAAATGTCAAATATGTTCTCACCCTGGTGAGAGGCTGGTGTATAGTTGTTGTTACCGGATAAACAAACGCAGAGCTAAAACACAAAACGATAACCTGTCAGACATTGGGGTGATAGCTGAATCCTTGAAGAATACACAGGGTATTGAGGAATGATGGCGTTTTGTGGATCTCCGAGAAGTAATTAAAATGTAGACACGTAGATAATAACAAGTGATTGTTGATGATTCATGACCTACAAATTGCCTCAAACAGTTACTGCCACTGATTCTATTGATATGTGGTGTCAGCCCCAGTCACATGTGCCCTCTCGCCAAAAATACTTAAACACTCTCTGATAATCCCTCTGACTTGTCAACTAATGTAAAATACCTGCTATTATATATTCCCTTATATTATGACTTAAATATTCACTTACAATGTGCTGTATAATAAGTCCTCTGTTGGGTTTTGTAATAGCCCCATCCAATATATATATGTTATGTTCTCTTCAATATTCTTTTTAATATGTTATGCAATATTCCCTCTGACGATCACATGTTGTGTAATATTCCCTCTGACAATCATGTGTTGTGCAATATTCCCTCTGACGATCATGTGTTGTGCAATATTCCCTCTGACGATGTGTTGTGCAATATTCCCTCTGACGATCATGTGCTGTGCAATATTCCCTCTGACGATCATGTGCTGTGCAATATTCCCTCTGACGATCATGTGTTGTGCAATATTTCCTCTGACGATCATGTGTTGTGCAGTATTCCCTCTGACGATCATGTGTTGTGCAGTATTCCCTCTGACGATCATGTGTTGTGCAGTATTCCCTCTGACGATCATGTGTTGTGCAGTATTCCCTCTGACAATCATGTGTTGTGCAATATTTCCTCTGACAATCATGTGTTGTGCAATATTTCCTCTGACGATGTGTTGTGCAATATTTCCTCTGACGATGTGTTGTGCAATATTCCCTCTGACGATCATGTGTTGTGCAATATTCCCTCTGACGATCATGTGTTGTGCAATATTCCCTCTGACGATCATGTGTTGTGCAATATTCCCTCTGACGATCATGTGTTGTGCAATATTCCCTCTGACGATCATGTGTTGTGCAATATTCCCTCTGACGATCATGTGTTGTGCAATATTCCCTCTGACGATCATGTGTTGTGCAATATTCCCTCTGACGATCATGTGTTGTGCAATATTCCCTCTGACGATCATGTGTTGTGCAGTATTCCCTCTGACGATCATGTGTTGTGCAATATTCCCTCTGACGATCATGTGTTGTGCAATATTCCCTCTGACGATCATGTGTTGTGCAGTATTCCCTCTGACGATCATGTGTTGTGCAATATTCCCTCTGACGATCATGTGTTGTGCAATATTCCCTCTGACGATCATGTGTTGTGCAATAATCCCTCTAACGATCATGTGTTGTGCAATATTCCCTCTGACGATCATGTGTTGTGCAATATTCCCTCTGACGATCATGTGTTGTGCAGTATTCCCTCTGACGATCATGTGTTGTGCAACATTCCCTCTGACGATCATGTGTTGTGTAATATTCCCTCTGACGATCATGTGTTGTGCAATAATCCCTCTAACGATCATGTGTTGTGCAATATTCCCTCTGACGATCATGTGCTGTGCAATATTCCCTCTAACGATCATGTGTTGTGCAATAATCCCTCTAACGATCATGTGTTGTGCAATATTCCCTCTGACGATCATGTGCTGTGCAATATTCCCTCTAACGATCATATGTTGTGCAATAATCCCTCTAACGATCATGTGTTGTGCAATATTCCCTCTGACGATCATGTGCTGTGCAATATTCCCTCTAACGATCATGTGTTGTGCAATAATCCCTCTAACGATCATGTGTTGTGCAATATTCCCTCTGACGATCATGTGTTGTGCAATATTCCCTCTGACGATCATGTGTTGTGCAATAATCCCTCTAACGATCATGTGTTGTGCAATATTCCCTCTGACGATCATGTGTTGTGCAATATTCCCTCTGACGATCATGTGTTGTGCAATAATCCCTCTAACGATCATGTGTTGTGCAATATTCCCTCTGACGATCATGTGTTGTGCAATATTCCCTCTAACGATCATGTGTTGTGCAATATTCCCTCTAACGATCATGTGTTGTGCAATATTCCCTCTGACAATCATGTGTTGTGCAATATTCCCTCTGACAATCATGTGTTGTGCAATATTCCCAGTGCTGTTTTATTTCCCTTCCCCCTGTTATACAACATGTTCCTGAACTCTAACCTCCTATGTGTTGGTAGATATTCTTATGACCAATTTAAATATTCTTATACATAAATCCAACACAAGATACCCTTCCTCACCAATGAACTTTCTCACATACCTTTGTCAACATTAACCAACATTTATGGTGTGTTTCACTTTGAAATCAATATAAAATGTAAAATTCCTCTACAGAATTAAAGCCTGACAATAACAAATATCTAAGAAGCTTTGGTCAAGTCTTCTAGGGTGTGCTAGAACAATCAATTATTCGCTATGCTGTCCTTTTCTCTAAAACATATATCTACACAATGATGACCTTCACCTTTATGTCTGGCAACTACTACTCCTCATCCAAAATTCTAGATTACCAACAAATTGTTGCTAAGCAACAAAAAATATTACCCACAGGGAAATATCCCAAATTAGGCTTAATGCGAGAAATTTTCATTCAAAAATTAGGTTATGATTGGTTGGTCCCTCCAGCGACTTTGTCGTGTTAACAAGTTGGTGTGGCATTCATTTCCTGTTGCTATGGGAATGCTTCTTGTTCAAGAGTCTTGGATATGCAGGAATCGTTTCTTAATTTAAAGAAAGATTTTTTTTTTGGCAATGTAGAGCAGACAATTATTTGCTATTCTCTTAAAAGTTATCTGATGGTTTAAATTGAAGGAAGAAATGACAAGAGTCTTTCCGTGTAATTACATGTATATTTGATGCTCTATTGCTGAATAAAGAAATACAATAGAAGGCAAATATAAAACAAAAAGATTCCTTATTTTCGTAGAATGATGATACAGTTAACATATAAATTCTGAAATACTTGATTATTAAAGAAAAAAATACCAAAATCTTTCAAACAAGAAGCAATTACTATCTGTTTCAGGTTTGCTTTCATGGGATGTCAAGGTTTAAGGTTTACCAATGCTAGACAGATCTGCTTGACAATTCGGGATTTGAATATACATTTGTTAAGGCATTTGTATCACACTAGATTTAGTTTGATACAATTAGCTTACCTTTGAGAAAATATTTCTACTTTCAAAAAAATACAATAAATAAAAGAAACAAAATCTCCGAAACTACAAAACAAATATAAAATTTTGCTTGGCCTAACTGCTTGATAAGGCAAAATACTTACAGATATAGTTTGTTTTAATTTCAATTTTTTAAAAAGTATAGTATCAGGAAGATCTAAGCATCACTTCCTTAAAAAATCAAACTTAAAATTTTCTAATTTCATTAATTGAAAATCATAAGAAAATCTGAAACCCTTTTTTTTGTCTAAGACAACTCCCACCTCCAGTGAGATATGAAGTACACAGTGATATAGCTCTCCTCCACACCCAGTTAAACGAGATACCCTATCATATCAACACTAGCTGATTACAAGGCAGGAAATGGAATATCTTCATTTGTACAGTTATAAAAATACTCTTCAGATCTCTGCAAGCAATTCTCATCTGTAATGAGGGTTTGCAGGTTTTGTAAAAATTTCAACATGTAAAGGCTGCAAAAAAGAAAAAGAAAAAAATAGATGTTTTCACGAAGTTCTGACATAAGGATCAATAACATTTACATAACACAGTGGAATATTTATTTGCCGGGTTAAAACGATTCCCTGACATTTTGTAAAGGGATATAAAACAATGTTTAATATAGCGTGTCTATATATATGCAATACAGTGTAGACAGACATCTTTATGTACAGTAAAATGAGATGAGCTGACATCAGAACACAATCTTTAGCTTTCCTGGTAGATTTGAGGATTGTGCATAAAGAACCAAATGTAATAATACTTGGTTGTTTTCAAAAGAGTAGCAAAGCAACTTATCTTATTGATAACACAATTCACAGTCTGGATTTTGGTTTCAAATATTTCTATCTTGAAAAGATTGTAATACTTAAGACAACTTTACAAGTTTAAGGAGCAATGACTTGTACAGAGATGCAAATTGTCCGCTGAGAAATCCAGGCGTATGGAAAGACAATAGAGACTATAAATGTAATGATGCAAGACGCCTCATTTAAAAGATTTCAAGTTTAAATTTATAGATATTTTTCCTTCTTTGAACCTCCTAAAAGGCATAATTACAGGAGCGGATGTACAGAAAATACATTACAACAAATAACTTTTTTCTGTAGCAAATTTACAAGAGATCGTCAGAACTGAAGGACAAATAAACAGTTTTCAAAAATATCAACAAAACTGTTCAAAAAGTATTTCTCACAGTCCAGTTAACAAAAGAACATGAACACCATTGCCCAAACAGTATTTCTGTTCTGACAAGCAAAGAACATAAAAGACATTGCCCAAATAGAATTTCTGTTCAGACAAGCAAAGAACATAAAAGACATTGCCCAAATAGAATTTCTGTTCAGACAAGCAAAGAACATAAAAGACATTGCCCAAATAGAATTTCTGTTCAGACAAGCAAAGAACATAAAAGACATTGCCCAAATAGAATTTCTGTTCAGACAAGCAAAGAACATAAAAGACATTGCCCAAATAGAATTTCTGTTCAGACAAGCAAAGAACATATACACCATTGCCCAAACAGTATTTCTGTACAGACAAGCAAAGAACATCAACACCATTGCCCAAACAGTATTTCTGTACAGACAAGCAAAGAACATCAACACCATTGCCCAAACAGTATTTCTGTTCTGACAAGCAAAGAACATCAACACCATTGCCCAAACAGTATTTCTGTTCTGACAAGCAAAGAACATCAACACCATTGCCCAAACAGTATTTCTGTCCAAACAATAATTATAAAAAGAAAAGAGATTTGTTTGAGGAACACATCTGCTCAACAAACACCAAACAGTCCTTACACTTAACTAAAGAAATGAAATTAAATCTATTTTTCTAATAATAACCTTTATAATGAAAATCATGCAAACAATACAAGGTGTTCAAATAATCTTGTAGAACAACTAAAGGTCATACCAAACACAAGTGTACAAAGAACACAAATATAATAAGTACAAAGTGTGTGCCATATGCTGTATTATATATACACACAGACAGGAAGGACTGCCATTGTTTATATACAGCCAGTGTCTACAAAGAGCAGGACTGGTACCTAAGTACAACAGTCCATGACTTACACCAGACTCTTGTTTATTTTTTAACATCAGGTGTGAATTAATGCCCAAGGATGATGTCAACAAGATGGCCGCCACAGAAGTTTCCTATCATCCAGGTGCGGAGCATAATAAGCATCATTTCTATCTATCTACACCACGGTCTAGCTGTCATCAGAACCTCGTCAACATCACCACCACAGACCTCAGCATTAGAAACATACCTAAGTACATCAGTATTCCTTTTCAGAAAGTACAAGGGGGAAAAAAACACATTTTTTGCACGTTTCTCAGTCATTTTGGTTTGGTATTGCCAAAGAATTCAAAAAGCTTTTTCAAAGACAATGTGTCTTCAATTCTTCTGACAACTTTGAAACCAGAGTATTGAAAAACATTTAATATGTGTAAAGGACCAAAGGGCTACAATGTTTTTCTGAAACTAAGATGCAATGACAACTAAAATGTAGGCATATACTTCTCTATTTGTAAAATATTCAAATAAACAGCTAAATGATATTTCGATCTTTTAACAACAATAAAAAAACTTTGGTAGTAAGCAAACTACTATCTTAAAATAGATTTGGAATTTTTAACTAAAAATATTGACTTTTCATAAAAGCAATCGATATTGATTTTTCATCAAAGCAATCAATCCAAGAAATATCTCTTGAATGAATTTGTTGCTGGTCTCCTCCCAAGAATGCCTATCACTATACTTTGCTGAAAATTTGTACTGGAGAGAAAACAAAAATCACGGCAGTGACATGATCCTCTTGTCAAAGATCTATATGATGGTTGACTGCAAAATTTTGAAGTTTAAATCAGTCAACATGTTTCAAAACATTCAAACCCAAAGATCTGAGTGCAGAAAATTACGGACGATGACAGAATGCACTTACGGTTTTTGTAAGCGTAATTTCAAAACGTAGTTGCATTAATAAGAGCGGACAAGTTTGGAAGAATGCTAGGGTACTTTAACTACAGCTAAACGGTCTGTATGTCTGCAACTGCCACTAAATGCCAACAGTGATATCAAAGCATGATTTCATGACTTACCAAAAAAGTCAGTTAGTTGTAAAGGTGCTGTTATATCGTTCCAATTTTTTGTACTTAACAGCAAATTTGTGTTGCATTTCTGTATGACTTGGTTAAGGTATATACAGTGTAAATTATTACTCTTGTAACTCAAGTATCTAGGAGTTCCATTGGTACAAATTCAACCACACAGGGTGTAACTGTAAGTAAGTATGTTCTATCTCCTTAAGGATGTGTCATGTTGGAATACTTTTTACAAAATATGATTTCATGAAGAAAACTTAACGAGAAATGTATACATTTCTTCGTTTTGTTCTCTTATATACATGTCCAATATGTATGAACCATTTTTATTTAACATTTGATAAATAGGCCTGGGGTAGGGTGGGAAGAGGTGGGGGTACAGGGTAGGGGTAAGGGGTGGGGAGGAGTTAGGGTGGGATGAGGTGGGGGTACGGGGGTAGGGGTAAGGGGTGGGGAGGGGGTAGGGTGGGATGAGGTGGGGGTACGGGGGTAGGGGTAAGGGGTGGGGAGGTAGGGTGTAGGGGGGGTGGGGTAGGGGTAAGGGGTGGGGAGGTTGTAGGTGGGGGTACAGGGTAGGGGTAAGGGGTGGGGAGGGGGTAGGGTGGGATGAGGTGGGGGTACAGGGGTAGGGGTAAGGGGTGGGGAGGAGTTAGGGTGGGATGAGGTGGGGGTACGGGGGTAGGGGTAAGGGGTGGGGAGGGGGTAGGGTGGGATGAGGTGGGGGTACAGGGGTAGGGGTAAGGGGTGGGGAGGGGGTAGGGTGGGATGAGGTGGGGGTACGGGGGTAAGGGTAGAGGATGGGGGAAGGGCGGGAGGGGAATAATAAATCAGAATTTGTTTGTAATTTTATTGGACTGTAATAGGTATACATCAGTGGGCTTACTTACCTGGCATGGGCTTATTATGTGATAAATATGGTACAATGGTTTCATTCCTGAACCATTTAACCAAATATGTAACAAAATAAACTCACAGGATTTTGCATTTACTACATAAACAACTTCACAAGCAATACTAATCTTAAACTGGAAGGTTAATAACCATTTAAATGTGATGCATGACTTCTTAAGTACGACTAACGTATGGTTGATGTATGGACTGGTTCCTGAAAAGACATGAAACTAGATTGGACAAACAATTATGTACCAGTATACGGACTTAATTGCTACTCTGCCACCGCTACTCCAGCCTGGAAACTGTTTACTCGATCCTGTCACTAGAAAGTGTCAATATTAATTCAAAAACCCATTACTCTAATAAGCAAACCCAGCAAATAATCAGGTACACAAGAACGTTTTGTAATCAAACACTGTCAATATAGACTTGTATCTCGGTATCTACAGCAACATACACTCCAAAATTAAAGTTAGCTTAAACCAAAAAGAAATATCAAAATAGCTTAATATTACTGAAAAGCTAGGGTACTTAAAGTTAAGATTTTTTGCATCAGCTTGCTATGACCTCATTTTCGTGAAATGCGACCTTCTTGACCATCATGGAAAATAGTTATTTAAGAAATCTCTTCAGCTGAGCAATTTCATCCCTAATAAGGACCTGCACAAATCACACATGTATGTGAATACTATAAAGGTTTTTACAGTAAACTCATTTCTCAAGTTTCCTTTATTCAGGATCCAAAGATAAATAACAAATAATCCTTTTCGTTATTTGTTGCGTTAAAACAAAACATGCCAAAACAAAAATAAACAACAACAAAATTTTGAAAAGGAATGAATTTGTATGGATTTTGTTTCTAACTACACTAAGCATTCAAGAAATCAGCTATGAAAACTTCACACTTAATAAACCTGTAGATTTATAACAGTGTACATCAATATATGGTATTGTATAAAGTCTATATCTGGAAAGAATATTGTAAACAAGTCACATTAACAATAATCTTCCATGAAAATAAAGCCATTTACATTGAGCAAACATCAAAATAAATATTGTATCCCCATCTATTGAGCTACTAGAGCTAATTTAGAAGACGAAGGAGCCTTGGAGTCGCATACACAAAACAATTTGCTAATTTCTTGCTGCCCAACAATTATTCTGCATCTATTGGGCTACTATTGAAATTAAGCATTATTCAGAAGACATCTATTCTGTAACAATTCCATGGTCCCAGACTTAGATTCCGAGACAGCACAGGCTGAGAGTGTCAATTCACTTTCTTTCATCTTTCTCCCAAATTCTTAGCGAATGTTCTAAATTTATTAGGCTACAACCTATTAAGCACACTGCGTGATACCTAAGTCACATACTCAGAGAGGGTAGAAAATTGCATCAATTATCAAAGGACATCAGCATTAGCCATGCCACGTTCTTCAACATTCAAAATCTTCTATGAAAGCATAAGACTTGGAGTGTCAAACACTTGTCTCACTAATTTCTAGCTAATTCATCGCAAGCCTTCTAAATCTGTACTAAAGCATGAGAGTGACTGTGTAATCAGTCCATCGGTGACTCCAACTAAATCAAGATGTTAAGGTCATCAGCTTCTTCTGCAGTATATACTCGCAGCAAATTGTTTCTTAAATTGTCAGACAATAAAAGACAAACTCAATGGTTCATACCCACTGACACTCTGATGAGAAGATAAACAGTTCCAACTACCATGTTTACCCTAAAATAACCCCTGACCCTCCGATGGGAGGAGAGAAAATTCTGACAACCATATTTATCCTAAAATAACCCCTGATACTCTGATAGGAGGATAAAAACTTCCAACTACCATATCTATCCTTTAATAACCCACTGACATTCTAATTCTTCAAGTCAGGAAGCCAGTGGGCTCATTACAGGACAATGGAATAAGATTGCTTTAAAAATGTTACTAAATAGCAATGTATGTTGGTGGGCTTATTATAAGACATGGGTTTATTGTCTGATAAATACGGTACACAACTGTATAGAATCTACAACAGTATATTTGAAGAAAAGCTGGTAGTACCATTTTATGTGATAGAATATTGTCCTACTTCAACAACCAAAGTGGTACGGACATCGCTTTTTCACAAGTTTTAATTAAATTCCTGAAATTTCCTAGATAATCAAATTTCATTGTAAAAGTAAAATTACAGGTAAAAATTGATTTAATAACAAAATTTTAATAAAATTCAAATAAGACATAAATGGCAATAAAGGTTTGAGGTCAAATAAGTAGGACAAATTTGATCTTATTTGCCTTAATACCTGTATGCCCATAATTTCTTTTTTTTTTGGAAAGGTGTTTAAAACTAATCTAATTTCAAAATTACAAAAGGCAAATCACATTTATTGAGAACAATATTAATATTGTTAATCATTATTCTTTTGACCTTTGACATCATATTCAGAGTTGTGATTGCTAGGTTTTTAATTTTATAAGGATAACATTTTCTTAACATCATATAAACATTAAAGATGTTTAGGTAAAGATACTTTTGGAAAAAATAAGCTGAAAATAACAAAAAGCCAAATTTACTGTACACACAAAGTATAGGTACATATAGATTTGAGTGTAATGACCGAGGCATTGATATGAATAACACTCGAAATCATAAAACCAATATTGTATATGTCTATAGAATCACTTTCAAACCGGAGATCAAACTTAGGTAAAAGATAATATTGGAGCTTGGCAAATATCAGTTTTAGATACATAAAACAGCCAATTATAATGAAATCATCTAGCCCAGGTCCACCAACACACATTATAGGACCCAGGAAATAGGATCTATTTCCATTGGGTTACGCAAATAGGAATACAAACTACAAAACATCTAAGCGTCTGTCCATGTTTGCTTGGTACTCGACTTGACTACACTGTCGTGGAATATACTCATTCAAATATCCGTGACAAACTCCGAGGACAATGTCTTTGTGAGTTACTTAATGCTATAAAAACACGATGAATTTCAGCTGAAGTGCATAAAATTACATTGCCAAATTAACTAGAAAATTTGAAAACCATGAAATGTTTATTTTCAATTTAAATGTATAGTTTGCTTTGAGACCATAGACTGGCACCGGTCACAATATAGCAAACAGAACCTTTTAACACAGCATGTTCATTATCCCATCCTTAATAAAGCTTTTCAAACACCATGACCAACGGCTTTTATTTGAATTTTTTTTTTACCTGGAGAACTATTGGTTTTGTAAAATGGGATTCTGGATGGTGTTGTCTATACCTCATCATTGTAACTATCAATTAGGTAAAAAGTCGTCATAGTAACCCTCAATTAGGTAACAGGTTGCCATGACAACAGATAATAGGATACGAAAACATGACGCTGTGAATACCAACAGGTGTGGCGTATAAAACACTTTAAATCTTACACACAGTAGATAAATACAATATTTTGTCACACTTTTGAAGAAACTATTTACATTTGTCATACATTGATCATTTGCAATCAAAAGCTGAAAGTGTTAAAACACTTGACGAAATACTAGTTTGCACATATCAGAATTTAAGTTTATTGACAATAAGGCGATGAAAACAAATAGTGATGTAAAGAATGATGGATTTCTGCTTTTTATTCCCATAAGAACAGTAATGGCCAAAATAACTATTTGATGACTCAATGGTATACCAAGCTGTATAAATGGACATCAGCAAACCAGTTAGTAAATCAATGATGAACCAGAGTCCTCAGCCATTATCACTTAATAATTATCTGACAAATAATAGATAACATGCACACAATTAAATTTATTTCATTTGATTTTTATACACAGTGATAACTGATTGTCTGCATTTCCAAACTTTCTTAGCAATTACCCAGGAAATATGATTAATAGTTACCAGAGCATTGGGTTCTAAATATCCTCCCAGAATTGTCAACTTTTTAACTGCAATAGACAGTTAGTAGGGCTCTGAATGGCTTGTCACCACTCCAGGCTCAACATCACTTAATCCCCACTTATCTTTCATATTTATAGCCCCTCCTCTCCTCTTCTAAATTCATATCTGCTAAACTACATCTCTTAACCTCGCTTGTCTATTCTTAACTAAACCATCAAATATTAGACCTAGGAACCAGCCAAAAATCTCCTTGCATTAGAACTGGATTACGTCAGGGTTAACCTAGTTCATTTTTGTTTATTTATTTTATAAATAACGGATATAAAGCTACCTAAAAAGGTGGTCTGAGACTATATGCTGTGTCCGGATCATATCTAAATAGTTTTAAGTGGACATAAACAGAGGCTGGTGTTTCCAATCAGCTAACCAGTTACAGCTATAGAGATTTAGTTTACAACTTTAAACCAGATCACTAAATACAAACACTCTACTCTACACCAGGTCAAAACTATTGGCTTAATAAAAACAGCATGAAAACAGGATTACTACTGATCTCTGCCTCCGCCACCCAAAAACATATTCCATTTTAACATTTTTTCAACAGCACTAAAATTACATGAATTAAAATGTGTACTTTTTTTATAGGTATATGGTTTGAAAGATTGCTTAAAGTTATAAATGTCTATTTGTGTTGAAGAGTTATCGGTAATATTGCCTTCGTCCCCTCGTCAGTGCACTATGGCTTATCTCCATAATCTCACTGATGATGCCCAACATTTTCTACAAAGTTGTTTGGCTGGTATCTGATGCAGTGTCTACCTATGACGGATAGGAGTGGCTCTCAGGGCTGATTTTCATTGAGTCAAGCAATATCCATTTCAGTAATGAAAATGTTCAACATGGTCGAAAACGTTCAGGTACATCCCAACCTTATTGCTAAATTTAGAAAAATACTACATTAGTTTCATAACAAATTCTATTTTTCAATAAAAATAAGATTAAAATGCAGCTTTTCCTACAATGTTGAAAACATCTTCCAAGAAGTTGTCTTTTTCTAAAAGAAAATAAACCTTTATATATAGCATCCCGTGGTCACAGAAACCATTTGGACAGATGGATGTGTTAATGTTGACACTATCTCTAAACTCTTGAAAAAATGTCAGTTTGGGCAGACATTATCCTCGTAAACGTCATAATGGCAGGCTTGACACACCACTGATTTTCAGGAGTGATCCTGGTCTTATAATCAAGGTCAATAATGATAAAGCTTAAAGAGCCAGGACCTAGTTATCATTCATAGTAACCACTATCAATCAGATGTTTTGTCATTACAGACCCATTTTCAAGTTTAACAAGTTTTATTTCAGCATTCATTCTTTTGATAAAAGCATGATCTACAGTCAGCTACATTTTTCCGTTATTAGAAATCCAATCAACTTTGCATAACCCTTATACTCTATGAAGTTGAATATTCTTTGACTGAATGTACCGTACTCGTCTGGCAATAAGTCCATGCCTGGCAATAAGCCCACTAATAATTAGTGATTACTATGTTTAGTAGAATTACAATCAAATGTTGTTCCTTATCTTTCTATTAAAACTTGTTCGCAGAATATTTACAAAACCATCTATTCAATTCTGGAATCTGAAATGGTCTACATATTTTCAAATATCAAAACTTTAATCAATTTCTTAAAATGAACCTTCAAATGATTGATATTTTTCCTTGTTTCTCTTTTCTTGATTCATCTACAAACATGAAATACACAACATTTTTTAGGTAATTTGATTTCAAAGTATTACAATGATAATTATAGCAGTTATTTCCGATGTGAAAATTCATCACTGGGCTTAATTTACCAAAAAGCAATAAATGCCAAAACATTTGTAAACTGTATTTCAATTTTAGTAGACCCCAGCTATCATCACTACCGGTAGAGGTTAACCAAGAAGTCTTGCTTAAAAGATGACATCAGAAAAATGTCTGCATAAAGACCAAAGACGGAAGTTTATAACACCAGAACCCATTTCACCGAAAACAAAAATCATCAAAACCCTTTAAAAAAAATCTAAATTGGAACTAAAACTTGTTTTTCTTTCATTTCCATCACATTTCAAAAGAGAGTTCTTCAGAGATTGTCTGTGATTTATAGCAACAGGTTCGATGCCATCTCCCGAGATTTTAAACTAAGAGCAGACCCAGCCAACCGGAACTGACACCATTTGGCAGGAAGTAGTCGACCTAAACGCTGTGATGTGCGCAACTCGCTGCACAGCTATGTTATCAGGCAGACAAGCCATGGATCCAGGCCCCCGGATATAACCTAGGTAGAGCTCACCTGGGAAATATCTGGAAAGCCGGACTGATGGAACGGATGACATACTGTTACACTCTGAAATGTGATATATCAGTATAGCTAACATAAACCAAGGGACATAGCAGCTTATATAGTCCCGATATGGATTACCAGTCATCTTATTAATAAATATTATACTTAAAGCAGAATTTCATTTTTTGTTACGAATGATTATATCAATTAAATATACATATGTACTTTTGTTGCAAGGTATAGCATTGAATCCTTTGATTTTGTTGTGATTGACAAAGAAGATCAAAGAACAGATCAGGGCGTAAGGGGAATGTTTTTATATGTGTTTTTTTTTATTTTTATTTTTACTGCGATGTACTTTACGCCTTTTTTATATATCTTTCTTTCCTAAGGATTATCTTTGTCAGATTCAAATATGTAGGGAGGGAGTTCCCATGGGAGAGAGGATTTCAAGTGTTTACTCCACGGTCTTCCATAGCCACTATCAGAGTACAACGAAGTTGTAAAAAAACAAACCATCATAAGATAAAGCTTGTGATATACTTTGATATCTAAAGCAGCTTTTCCTCAACAAGCAGTCACACATAGCCATTGGCATAGAAGAAAAAAACTGAAATTGGAATAAAAGATACAAAATGATATTCTTCACCTTTGGAGGGATTAGTATTGCTTTTTATTCAGATATTAATGAAAACGGTTCTTCACAGCTTCATTTCTAGAAACATCAAAGACGAAATCATTTCATAGAAATTGTCTGTCTGATGGCGATAGGTATATGTAGATAGCGATTTAATGGGGAAGTACTGACAGAGAGCGCGGAATACAGGAGATTTACAGCGAGTTTACAGCAGTTCACTGCCTGCAAGTGTCGTTATTGGAAAAGCTGGTCGGATCTCCGGATCAATAGGTCTGTCTGATATATTGGGAGGGGCTTTTACTGTGGCACGGGGCTAAGCCACATCTCTACACTAGGTCACATCCGTGGTACTTCTGAAGGTCACTGTGAAGGCACACAAACATTAATGGGTATAAATATGATTGAAACGGTGGCATTCATATGTGTATAAACGCAAGAAGCAGCAGATCTAGAACCTACATACATCTGTGTTTAAGTCTTAGGAGTGAAGGATTTAATGCAAACATAACATTTAACAACAACTGCCCTTCCCAATCTTATATATCATTGTAAACATATCTCTCCTTGTGAAGTTCTCTGTAAACATGGCCCTGCCCTGGTTACCACATTTATTGTTTTGATTAACAGAAATTACATGTTTAAACACCGTATCTGCCATTCACATAAACTTGGATTACAAAGATAAATAAATTGAATTATGATATGTTTAAAATGAAAGGATGTGAAAATATTGATTTCCACATACAGGAAGCAAGTAAAATCTAAATGTCATTCTTCAAAGTCAATAATATTCAAATAGATACATTAGGGACTAGGTAATTGATATGACTCTTATTTCTAACATATTACAATTCCAATGCGTTTATATACAGCTCTTGGTATTTCATATTGGAAATCTATGATAAATTGTAGTGAAAGATGGTTAAGTATTGAACGAGTGAAAAATACATACAGGCACTCGTATGTTCATGCTGTAAATGTTGAACTTGTACTTGGTAAGTGTATTTGCTAAAAGTATGACCCACACAAAATTTCTATAACTTGACTAGTGAAAATAAATTGACTCAATGGCAGTCTTAATGACATTAATGCCACAAGGAATAGTTTATCGTGACAAGAATTCAGAGATACATTAATTGACTCCAGCTCAATGTAGTCTATTCTTATATATATTAAGGCAAAACCTATTTGGTTTCAAATTTCAATTTCCTTTCGAAGAAAAATTGGATGAATATATCTTATTGAATGGTTAAATTTTTCATCTACATTGTGTATTAAGAAAAGTTACGTCAAGTTTCTTGATACAAAAGTGTATCATTCTCTGAAACACAATTCAAGCCATCTGCTCGCTCGGAGATGCCCGTTATGGCAATTTGATGGGAGATATAATCTTATTAGCTTTATGCAGAACACTTTTTCATTTTTTAAAACCACAACAAGATATTAATTACAAATAAATTGACTTTGAATGCCTTCCTCCATCTTGTAAAAGTGCAAACTGAACACGGCTAAGAAGATGTTTAAACAAATATCTTTTCTAGATCAGTGTCTTCATCTGTATGATATTCCTGGCAAAACACTGATTGATACAGAATAGTTATGGCTAGATCCTAAAACCTACGATCAATGACGATTAATGCAAACTTTTAAACGGTCTTACAATAACCGATCACTACAGGAGTTTATCTTCCAACATGTCCTGGAAATTAGCTCAAACATATATATTGCAGCTCAGAGAAAGATTGCAAAAAACAGGAAATGCTAGTTCACTGTCCTGCAATAAGCTCGTTCCAAAGGGAATTATTTTGTTTTAGCCTCTGATGTGATTGCAAGCAAAACAAAAAACAGTTATTGTAAAAGTGCATTCCAGGAGACTTTGCAATATATCATCATTTTGTTACAGAAGAAAAATACAGGGCTGCAATAGCTCTGTCTGTGGACTCAAGTGGATACCCGTAGTGTTCCCTGCCCAGGGTGGTCTGTGTTATTGAGGGATCTGGGAAACAGACCAGGCTGTGCTGATGTGTCCCTGGCCAAGAGTCTCTATCGTGAATGCTCAGGATGTGATGGTCCTCCCCTATGTTGTTCAGTGAGGTAGGCACTTAGCTTATACAACATGCAGACCTCACCACAAAATGACCCTGGCTGTTGCTGGGGTGATAAACCCAATAAATAAGCAATCCTATTTAGTTCCATCATAGATGTCTTACATACTATTTAAACTACAAGAGCCCTGTCATGTTTTTATATTCAATAAAAGATGCTAATATGAAATATTTGCATACCTTGTCAGATTGCAAATTCTATCCTACTCTTTCAGCAGGTTTTATTTAAGCCAGTGATAAAATGTTGTGACATTAACAATACCTGCCAAGGAAAATATCATATAAACCTGCAGTTTCTTAAACTAACATAATTCAGAATCACATTTTAAACCGATTATAAAAACACTTAGAAATAAAAATTACCACTAAAGACAAAATTACAGCTAACTATATTTCATGTAACAAAAAACATATGATACCTATAGCCCTTAGCTGGCACAGAGGAGACAGTGGCTTTTTAATTCCAATATGAAGCACATAAAGTGCCGCAATTAAGTATTCTTTAAATATTAAATGATATTGTATAAAAACTTAAATGAATAAGCCCAACTCAAATGTACAAACCAAAAGTCAATTTATCTACAACAGGTTGGTGGTTTGGTTGACAAAAATACTGACCAATCAAAATTGTATATTACTGCAAGCCAATGTCGTTTTCTGTCCGGGTTTAATTCACAATAAATATTCATAATCTATACTTGAGTATGCCTATACATAAAATGAACTGTTATCTCTTATAAAAGGATAGCATTTTTTTTTCACTTGATCTTGATTTCAACTGTTTTAATGTGATCTACACCGCCAATGACCTTTGATCAGAAAGCCTAGCTTCCTGTGTCGTGGGGATAGTACATGACTAAATTGTTACCTATACATTTCCTAACAGTCTGTCTGTCTTCTTCAAACTTCACCCTGAAAATCTCCTATCTTTGATCTTTTTTTCTAACATGATTTGAATTCGGAATCCTCCATTATGAGACTTTCATCTTTTAGTCTGTACACTGTACTTCAACGTTTAACGTTTCAAACGATCTGCCATTTAAAATCCATGAATTTTTTTCATGTCTTGTTTGTGGTGATAAAATTTTAATAAATCTGACCATTAAGCTCAGGGTGAATAGTTATCTTGAATTCTCCTTTTGATGGCATTGAAAATTCGATATTTACAGCTATGTTAACGCACTTACATAATCCCATTTTTTCGCCCCTTGCTTTGGTCCTATTGTGGGCATACATGCTAGTGCAGACTTTAACTGTTGTCAGGGGGCCATTTTAGCTACAGGCATCTCTCCGAAACTCTTAATACTTGTTATAGAGAATAGTGTACCGATTCCAATCATATGCTGACAGCTAGAAATCAACTAAAAACAATAAAACGTAGTGCAGACCAAGATCTTGGAATGTTTTCGCCACCTAGGGATTCCATAAGATTAAAATCATTGATATTACAGCAATACACAATCTGTAATAGAAACATTCAAAGATGAATTATTGTTCTCGGGGGAAGAATTGAACCTTTCATAAAAAACTCTCTCTCTAAAATGTTTACAAATACCATATCCCTGATTTCTAATTCATTGCCTCATAAATTCTGAGTCGAAGTAATCCTTCTATTAAATTTCATAGAAGAGAACAAATAGAAAAATAATTTATTTGCTCATAAAAGAATCTAGTGTAAATGGGAGATATCTGAAATATCTCAATTGGTTTTAATCTGGGTTAAAATACTTAAAATTGATTATAGCAACAAGGAAAAGAGTGTAAACGATTAAGATCAAGTGTTACACTGAACATTATACTGTTGTCCTTGGAGATCTTCATAATAAAATTTCCTTTTCATATGAATGCTTCCAAATTCAAATGTCAGCATACCTAGAGTTAAAAAAGATGTGATAATAATGATTGTACTACCTGGTAGGTGTCTATAATTATGGTAGCAAATATTTCAGCCTAATGACAAATTACGAACAAGTCTGCCCCTGGCTCAGAATTTCAATTTCCTTGACAAAAACATGCTCTATTATAATTAATTAATCCTACAACATCTGAAATTTTTTAAATCTTTACTAGAAATCTACCATCCTTATATAAATAAATCAAATAAAATGACACTTCCAGATTTATCTATTGTGGGAGACACAAGCTGATAAAGTGCATCTCTTAATCAGAGCCTACAAATAGAACAGACTCATCACCGACAATGAAAGTCAAATGCAGCAGAGAATTTCCTGAAAATGGACTTTTGCGAAGTCTGGACGGGCTGAGACAGGACCATGATGAAGATTATCAAAGTTGCACTATAATTTTCCAGAGTAATGTATTACTGTCAGATTTTCTCTCGACAATGCCGTCTGCTTCCTCACAATGCCAATAATTACTAAATATGACCACTGTGATCCTTTCATTGAGATTCTGTGCGGGCAGAAGCCTCAGTCCACTAGACTTATCTAAATATAGATCAAAACAGTTAGTGGAAGCTTTCGGTATTTCATGTGTGTGGTAGAACACGACATGAATCTCCAAGGATCACCAATATCATTGTGAAATTATCTAGGAATCTTTGTTGAATAAATCTTAATATCACTTCCTATCGATGCTATTTTTGCTTGTGTACCACATCCAGCTGACCTGGAATTTTCCGTTATTTCCTGCAACTTCATTAAATCTTCAAAATGGAATTTACTTAAGCTTCAAGGCTTCAAAGAAACCCAAAGCAATCATGGCCTCCTTCAACTAGTGGCGTACAGTAGGTCTTTCGAACTCCCTCAATCACTGTCCAACTCTGATTTATAGCCATATTTAGAAATATATACATACACCTTGTACTTATATCTATAAATGTCCAACAAGCCATTTTTGTGCATTTTCCAGACAATCTCATCCATTTTCTTTACATAAACCTGACATTCAAAAGGACAACAGAAAACCTTTATTTACGGTTGGCCGTCTGCTCAGAGTGAAAAACGAAAATGGTCACGTAATTAGAAACCCTGTTTTTAATCTGATTTCAAAAGAGGTTTTTGTCCATCAGAAGAAAAATCAATAGAAGAAAGGTATTGTATAATATTCTAAGCCATCAAGATAATGTTTCAAAGTATCTATCATGGTGGCAATGATCTTTAATCTTCAGATAAATGTTTCTGATTGCGATCCTTGATCACATTACCAAGTCAAAGGTCCTTAAATAGATTCATTTATCGATGCTGGCAGACATTGCCACCAGATCTGATGATGGATGCGGTATGTTGGGTTGATAGTTTGTAATATCACCCTCTTTAGAAGTTAATTTTACTTTTGCCCACATTCTGCAATCGATATGATGTCATTCCTAATAAAAATGATTTCAAGATCTTCAGTATCAGTAATTTTTCATCTGTGACAACATCATATTACAAGACTTTAGGCTAAATGACAACTATGATTGAAGATTTTATTATGTAACCTCTAAACTACATTTCATTTTTATTTCATTTTATATATCTAATGAATTATCCTCGATAAAGAAAAGATAGTCCATAAGACTTTTACTATATCTGAACATACTGTAAAGTAATATATATGTATGGGGCTCAGTTTTTTTGGTTTTTCAAATATAAGTATGGCACTCAATTTTCGTGGTTTTTCGAAATAATTCCTATTTCATGGATCTACTTATATTAATTTTAACAATTCATGAATTCAGAATAAAACCAAAGAATTGATGAAAATTAACCACTCACAAAGTTCTATGAATTTTACAAAACTTTTACATTCATATTTTGACAAAATGACAACAAGATGTAATACTGAAATTATATATAACATCAAAAAACAAAACAACATGCAGATGTTGTCGTAACTTTAGATGTCAAAATCTTTGCAAAAATTGCTAATAATCCTGAACAATACAGCCAGCTTAAAACCCAGCTTTTATTATGTCCTTAGAAGTTTCGGCTACAAAACCAACAAACGTTTCTCTGTGTTCTGTAATATGGTTTAACCCCTTCCCCCTCAATTTAGAATAAGCAATTATGTGTTGGCCCTATGGGCTTATTGAGGGACAAACATTGTTTATTTCTGATTTTTGTAAATCAAAGCAGCTAAAACAAAGTGTCAGACATTTTTTGCATATTCTGCCTTCAAATTTAAAGTAAAAAAGTATACCTGCAGATAAACGTTTTGTACATCAAGTGATTAAAAATTCATGTAATTTTATAAAGTAAAAGATATCTTAACATAACATCCAACTTTTTTTAATTACGAGTATTTAATAGATTTTCACTTTTGTTATTATTTATTTGACATACTATAGCCAAGTTACAATGAACATGCAACATATATCAATGTTAAGAAATCTTGCAGGTTGTACAATCGAGAACTAGAGTGAATCAATACGGAATCAGGTACAAGTAAACCCAACTTCAAGTTGAAATTTTTATTCATTTTAATTGTATAAACACATTATCAAAGGGTGTCATATTCTGAGGCAAATCCGATACTAATTCAATTCTAATCTTAAAGAAACAATCATCAGGATTTTTTTTTGTGTTAAAATTCCACAATGGCATATTTTTCAATCTACAACCAGCTCTGGATAGAGCTGCTGTGACTATCAGGGAGAATACAGAAAAGAATGATAATATTCTTACAACTGGAATCGCTCTTCCATGTTTGCATGAGATGTAGCTGATGAAAAGCTGGTAGTGTTTAGAGATATATATAAGATAAGCACTGTGGCTATCTCATTTCCCTTCCAACCCCCTTACCCCATCAACACAAGATTTCAATCACCAACAACAGAAAATGTGAAATTCTACTCACCATCCGTGTCAAACACCTCCCTGAAAAGACACAAAAAAATACAAATATTAATTTTCAATCAATTGGATTTTGTTTTCTAAAATATTTTTTGTTAAATCTTTAAATAGAATTGTCAGCATGCTCATTTTTAGGACAGCACATTTGCTTTTTTGTGAATACAGAGTAGTTTTTTCCATATACAAAACTGAAAGTTTCTCCTAAAGCACAACCATACTATAACACTAAAATTCTGTACAACATTTTCTTACATGTTGATTTATCCTGTAAAGAGGTTAGCTTCAGATGGCTTGTCCAGTTTCCCTAGCTTTTGTGGACTGGTGTGTGAATATTGAGCATTGTAGGGTATATGCTTTATTCCTATGTATATTGGGGAGAGGTAGGGGGGAGGGGGGCAAGATTTGTCTGAAACAGCTGCAACAGAGCATTGTACATTGCCACCATCTTGTCACATCAGGCCTGACAAGATGCAGCCAATGTTGATCGTACATCAAATCTCCTTGCCATCTCTCTCCCATAGGGCTCCCACCGCCTGCTCTAATGAGGCGGAAGGTATGCACAATTTGTATGTTTGTACTGCTTGTGGTATATAATTAGTGTAAATTAGACCTACATAGGTTAAGTCTGTGTACCTAGAGTACACATGGTCACTCTGAGGTGCTACTTCATACTAACAACATATAAACTATTGTCTATTTCACCGATGGCTCCAAGACCATTCGGAGCCTGTACTAGTGATACTAGTGTATTCTGAGAAGAACCAGGCACAAAATCATTGTAAGCCTGATTGAACAGCTGCCCAGGAAACCATTTTCAAGTTTTGACAATTGGAGAAATGAGTTACCCTTGGCAAAGCATTTAAGTATGAAACAACTCTGTACAAGTCAACTTCACCAAGGAGATCCATTAGTATAATATGCCTGGCACAAATTAGCTGACCGATCTGGACATGCCCTGCTGTGTAATCCCTAGCTGACCAGTATCATTAGCTGTTTTATAAACAATAAGACTTAACATGCTCCACTTGTTTACTAAGTGTTGTTACCAATGATTATGTAAATACTAACACACACACACAAACCACATGGTTCTTCACACCTACGTAGTTAGTCTATACAGATGTACAAAAATTCCTGACACTTTCCCTACTGTTGATCAATTTATTTCTAATCCCTTTTTGACAACTTCTCCTTACTGGTCCTACAAACACCTGCCCCTGCTATTACCAGAGTACCCACAAGAGAACAAGCTCTTTATAACCTGAAGCCCTTCATGGAGTTCTGCCCTTAGATAACCCTTAGCTCATTTTGGCCACTTGTACATACCGAGGTAGCTCCTTGACATAGTATTACAACCCCTTAACTTTCTAAGGAGTCTGGAGATAAGGGGACAGAAAGAGGTCCCTAATATGTTTCATTATAGCCCCTAATACCTCTCAACCAAGAACACATTGGTCCCTTAACTTATCCTTTTGACCAATCACAGCTCATTGTCTCTACCTCTTAACATGTGTCAAATATTTCTCATATCTATATACCAGACATCTTAAAATGAACCTTCAGGTCTATAATGGGTCAATCTGACCACTTCACACCCTGACTGGTCAAACCAGAGTGTCCAACTTCCCAGGTACATCTGTTTGTACTAACACCTGCTCTTGGTTTCTAACATCTTGACTTGTGGTGGGATTTTTACGAGTTTTTAAGTGATAACAACTTCATACTTCAGTCAATTTTCATTATATATATATTAAGGTTCTTACAAATGTTTATGTTGGGTGATGAGAAGGGCGAGGGTAGGGGTGGGGTGGGAGCAGGGGGGGATACATGTGTTATATGGGTTATCTAAAAGGCTATGAATATGAAAATGATGAGTCTATTACAGATAAGTGACACTGATTAAACAATAGTCGGCATGGAAAGAAAGACAGGTAGATGGACAGATAAAAAGATAAAACTGAACATGGACATACAGACAGATAAGATGTCAAAGTGAGTCTGAAAGACAGACAAGGAAACAGAAAGACATGCAGACATACCATAAAACAGAAAAACTGAGAGTGACAGATAGACAGAGACAATCTGAGACAAAGATAAGCAGAAAGACATGTGAGAGACACAAACAAACAGATGCACCAGGAAGCAGACCAAATGACCATGAGGCAGAGAGATGGACCGAATGACAAACAATAGACAAACATATTGACAGACAGAAAGGAACTTTGACAAAGAGGCCAAAGAAATAGATGTAAGAACAGACAGACAAAATGACAAACATAGAGACAGACGGAGAGTTGGACAGAGTAAAACACAGACAGACAGACTGATAGGCACGCCTGCTGGCTGACAGACCTACAGACAGACACGGTAATTGTACAATCTATATACATGATATGGACACGTCTCACTTTATCTTTGGGTAAAGATTAAAATGTTGCTAGAGTTGAATAGACAGACAAAATTAATGGGCAGATTGCTCTTTCAAAATAATATCAACTTGACCTAGCTTACATGGTCTTTCAGCTGTCAGGTAATTTACAAGATCAATGAATTCATTCCAGTCTATAAAAATGGCCTACTAGTCCTTACAGCCCAGCTTTCATCCTTGAAATGAACACCCACAAATCAGGTCTTGTCATTTTGTGTATCAAATGATAGATAAGACTCGGTATATTCAATGTCTATGTGACAAACTTAATTGAAGCTGGACACTCCCTCCTGGTTTGAATTCAAAATATGAACAGTAAAGTAGCGTTTTCCTGCCAAAATATAAGTGTTTGGATAAAATTGGCAATATGAAAAGGCTTGACATTATAAAAAGAGTTTCACAAAGGCATCCTCAAAATAAACTTCACTTGTGTGAATTTTATAAAAGTTATTTTCCTTAAGGGTGTATGGCACTTTATACATTTTACCTGTGGTTTGTTTTCAGACCTTATACATTTTAATTGTAATGGTGTCAAAAGTTTTCCTCTATATCTATACATTCCATATTGCCACCACCAATTTGTATAGCATTGGATCTTAAAAAATGTAAGCTATCTTAGACATTATCTCCCTTAAATCAAATTACGATCCTTTTTTGATTTGTGTGAATTTGGTCATGTCATCAATTTCTCTCTACCTTAGGCTATTGACAGAATACATATCATAAGATCTCTCAAATAGAATTCATTTGTAAAGGTAATGCATGTCACAATAAGGTAGCATACAGCCTTAAATCAAATCACAATAAGGTTGCATACAGCCTTAAATCAAATCACAATAAGGTAGCATACAGCCTTAAATAACTATATATCTTGATTTTCAGCTTCAGGTCGTTTTTTGAGTATGAATTTACTCTATAACAAAATCCAACAGGTCAAACTGTGGTCGACTTTGGCTGAATTTGACTTAAAAATTTCAAGATTTGGCCAATTACCTAAACCTTGAGATAATGAATGGAGCCTGGCTGAGCCATTAGCCACTACTTTATATCCTACAGGCTAGAACTGCAGCTGAAACAACTTCAATATAGGGCAGGTATTCAATCAGAGCAGGTGTTTTCTCTGGCCAAAAGGTCTTAATTCTAAAACTGGAAACTAAGAGGTCAGGATGATTAGATATAGTAATCAATGGACTCTGGCTGTTTGGAGCCATACCAATCCTCACTGGGCTCTTCATCCCACTCCCAACCTAAATGTTCCATCTGAGTCATTTACTATTTTGTGTGTCAGTTCTTCTATTACTATTAGGGGGATATCATGAGATGTTTTCTTTTGATTAACAAACATCTGTAGGAAGGTCAGTTTTTCTGTACATGGAAGGTTGTGTGGTCAGTCCATTAACATATGTAGGGCAGTCAGTTTTTCTGTACATCGATGATAAACATCTGTACAGACAATTTTTCTCAATCAAAAGAATTATGAGTTTTTTTGTTTTTCCATACACATTTATATAGAGGTTACCAAGGAATATAGAGGTTACCAAGGAATGTGTGATGAGTGTTTGTGTTTAACAGATTGGTATGATTGTCAGTTTTTCAGTACTTGGAGGGTTGTGTGGTCATTTTTTCTTCAACACACATCTACACAATGGTCTAGTTATCTGTACTTTTAGGGTGTGATGGTCAGTTTTCTGTCCACATGTGTTTGATGCCTGATATCTATCATCCTCTTGATTCCCTACAGACATGCCATGCCAATGCAGAACGTGCCAATGCAGAACCAATGAATGACATTAATTTTTGTGTGTCAGACAATTTATCTTGAGGTCACCATATTCTGTTTACATACTCATCATCAACATGATACAAATATCAATATGTTTGCTGTTGATAATGAGTTATTGTCTTTGGTAAACATTTACTGGTGAATTAACTGTAACTTCGTAGCAATTAATTGATAACATTTCATTTAAATCCTATTTTACTCTATAACTGTAAATCTGTTATTTTGTACTAATAATGAAAAAACCAGCACAGATTACAATTTCTATTGGGTTAAATGCACATGTGCTAGTACCTTGTATCAGAAATGAAGGGAGTTGGGATGGGCTTATTAGAGGACGATTAAACAATGGTGGCATTTCCACTGAATTGTGTTGAGATTCAATGGTAAAAAACTGGACAATGAAACAACATTTTTATTGAAGTGCTATAGATATGGATGGGCTTATTGTCGATCACGTAGCTTATTGCTAAATAAGTATTGGTAACCAGAACAAGAATTCTGATAAGAGTAATATTTGACAAATCGTTAATCTTTCATACTTTACACCTCAAGCCTAGTTCAAAAACAATAATATCACGTTTAAAACTGACAATACTTCATCCAGTTTTTATAAGTTTTATGAGGTAAAAAAAATGACCTTCTGAATCATTGTCAACATCACCGGACATGTGATTGGTCAACAGAATTAAAACCTACTACACGAATAGTTTTAGGGTAATAACATTTTCTTAAGAGATATAAATGGAGGCTGAATCATCTATCAAGTTGTTAAATTGTTTCTTTTGCAGCTAACCATTATCAATATTCCAAGGTCTGTGGAACATGGTCTGGAGCCATGTGGCCCAATTTTAGCCTGGGGGGCTTATCCTTGAGCTGCTGGTATTGGTGGTGTTTTGGAAGAATGTCACTCATTCAATGGATTACTTCCACATATATTTGGCACCTATTTTTACAGCTGGATATGCTGTAACAATCATGATAAAGTGTCTTGTTGAAGAAACACAATTCTATGAAATAGTCCAAGTGATACTTAATGTGATGTAAGATAAACATTTATTGACATAGAGCAACACAAACATTTTAAGCTTTCAAACGGTAACAGGAAGACTCTCCAAGGTGTTATTCATAGTTTTTTTTTTAGTTTTCTTTAAAGTGCCCAAAAATTTAAATTAAAAAAAAATTTATATCAATAGTACCAGACTATGTCAATATTTTGATAATTCTACACCAGCAAAACCTGCATTTTCTAAGTAAACTATCAAACAATTTCATTTTCTGTGCCATAAAATCTACCATTTGTATTTTCCACAGACAACAAGTATACATCTATCTCCTGAGGTTTTCTCCAGAATACTCTTGTTCAGTTCATTCCCTAGATTTGCTGTTGTATTTAAAGAAAAAATAAGAAGTGGCTGAGAGACAATGAAAACAACCCGATGTAAAGAATGGTGATGTCAACACTTGTTTTTATACAGCTCTATCACTTAAATTAGCTAAACCCCAGGTGGCTACTTATTGGACACCAAAGGTGTTGGGTTGGATCTGACTAATAATCCTGATGGTCAATAAAATACTGACCAGCTGCACATAGGTGTAATATAACACTTGTAAGGCTGACTAGAAGAACATTGTAGGTTTGTTGAAAACCAGGACCTTTTCATCAATTGTTAATATAATTAGTCCCAAACACAAGCCGTAATGGGAAACTAGCACAATGGGAAACTGGCACACGTAGGGGGTCTCATTAACAAATGAAAGGTGTGGGGGAAGGAAGGAGGGGGGGATCATCAACAGTTTTCTATCAGCTATTAATCAACAACAAGACACCTCCCACCAAATCAAGGTTATGGTAAATTTCCTATACTCAAAAATCATTTTCTTCTTCTTTAACAGTGCTATATTGATAAAATAAAAATTTATACATATTACACCAAATTTTACAATTATCAGTTTAATTGTGTGAAGACAACTGCCTGGAGACATATTTTATAAAAGTTTTGAACTTTTTCCTTGAATAAAATTCAATTTGTATATTTTGTGTGGTAATATTGAAATGAAATTAGAATTAAGTTGATATGGAATTTAATTAAGTTTAAAGCAATTGACCTTCAATCTGCCCCATCTAACTTTTCAATTTGTTGTTTTTTATAAATATCAGAAATCAATATAGACATATCCTTTTCTGTACAGAATTTTCACCTTTAGCACTCACAAATTAAAGCCAAAAATATAGAATTGAATTCCCATGTTTACCATTAGTCAAACCATTCCAGAAATTTTAATAGTACTGAGGTATATTTCTATCAACTAGGTGACAGCTGATTGGTTAATTGTCCACTTATCTGAATGTGATATGCATTATACAGGAGATTGGACAAGCAAAATCCGCTCTCAACTGTCAAGTTTAAAGTATCGGATGGAGGCATTTTGAGATTATGTTCATCATCAACAGCTTCTCCATCCCACAATGGTGAAACCATCATGTCAAATCCTAATTTGTGTTTTTCAATTTTCGTGTCAATGTGACATTTTTTTTAATATAGATGCCAGCTGGTAGTATTGTAATAGTAGCTCAAAATGAATGCTGTAATGTGTGACACATAATAGTGACTATATCATAATGGAGGAAAATGACAAAATTTTCAAAAATTGCTAATCTTACAGTTGTTCTAATAAATAAGATAGCTGGAATAGCAGCTCAGAAAATGAGCATAAAAATGGGTGTTTCATTCAAGGTGGAGAATGGTCAAGTTTTTCATATTAAAAACTGTTTTGTTGCCTTTAAAAATCACACAAGTAAGAACTAATATTTTTCATCAGGCTGGTACAAATCTAATGACAGGTTTGTAAAACATAATGGGTTCTATTATTGAAACTGCATCTGATTCATTCAAATGGTTATCTTGGATGTGCTTGAGATTAGAGCAACTTTTCCATGTATTTTATTCAGGCTGAACAGCAGACAAAACAAAATTGTTTATTGAGATTTGCTCTCAGTTTCGTAGCAGCTAGAAATTATAGAACAAAAAAACCCAATTACAATTCAGCGGTAATTAACCACATTTCCGAATCATTTTTCCTTCAAATTTATAGAAATCAGATTCCCAATAGTGCTTCTTTGTTGGTGAAACTGACATGAAATTTTACTTCTTCAATAATTCAATTCAATAATAATTAGAAGTCAGGTGAAGAATATACTTGGGATTTCTATAAAAGCAGCAGAATATTTATTTTCATTTATCAATCCACCTGAACTTTCTATCTATGACTTTTAATCCCAAAACTAAGGTGTCTTATCTAATAAAAATCGATCAGAAATAATCCTCACTCCCTGAAATTTTATAGCTGAATAAAAAAACGAAAAAATCTGTCTCAGATGTTCGTAAATTAACGAACAAAACAAGTAGACTTCACAACATATTAACACACACATACTCTTCTTTCTTTTTGAAAAAATCACAGTAATGTCCTCACAAAAAACAGGCACATGAATTACAAAGCGATGATCTACTTAGTTTTACTATAAAACTGACAGGGATTTTCTGGTAACTCGTCAAGGCTAATGGATGCCTGTCACAGTCTAAAATGGAATCCGAAAATACTCCAATAAAACAGGCGTTGTTTTTAGATCTTTGGTAATGTACACCTATACATGTCTCACAGAAATGAAAAAATCCACAATCAATTCACCATTAAATCCAATTAAAACTACAACCTTACTTTTGTGAACAAAAATGCATGTCTTCCATCGTTAGTTATCAATGGCCAATGAAGATGTGATGAAAATGTGTTGATGGTATACTCTCAGTTTTATCCAGAGATCTTTTATGTTCAAAAATTTAAGAGCTACTAGTTGGGCAAAGTTTTGATGAAAATGTTACACTTATTTGACCTTGGATCTAAAGGTAAAGGTTACAGTGACCTAAAAACAGCTAACTGTACATTTTCTTCTTCTCACAGCTCCAACATGTTTTCTGTGTAAAACACTACACTTGTTTAACTTCTGACCTACAGGTCAAGGTCTGAAGATTTCACAAAATAAAAAAAATAAAAACTATCACACTCCTATAGCCTTGAATTTTCACCCTCAAATCTTTAACAAACCTTCGATGCAGATTTCATTTATGCTACTAATTGAAACCTAATTAACTTTAAAAGCAATCATTTATTACTGAAAAAATCATGTTTAAAGACACCTTCACTTTGAGGTCACCCCTTTGTTCCAGGATTAAAAGAGCCAAAAATTAATTACACGAAAAATTTCAAGCTTTAGTATGTCTTAATCACCCAACCTTTTTTTTTAACAATCAATTGATTTTCATGTTATAATCTTCCAAATATTTCACAAATCTGAAATATTTGAAGTATTATTTACCTAAACCATATCTAAACTGAATTAAAAGTTTCATTTATTGCCCTGAAATTTACAAGGAAAAGTAATTTATTGTCTTTGATGAAGATGGCAAGATTTTGTCAACACTGCATGCAAACATTTTCAAGATCTAGCTATTTGTAAATAGCTAGAACATAATTACTTCCAAAAATATTTTGGTTTCACCCCTCATAAAGCATTCAGCAACTAAACCTTAATCACATGAACATTTGAATCAACATGGAGCTGATTTTCAGGTTTTTTACCCTTAATTTATTGGTTAACAAGGATAAATCTCCGAAACTGAGTAAGAAATTCTACCGTGGCAGAACTGCAATATATCAAAACAAACTATGGTAGGTATTTTTATGTATAACGACAAACAGATTTTCTGCAGACGAAATCACGGAAATAGATATAGCAAAAAACAACAACACTTCAGTAATCGTGTTAATTCAATGGCAGAAATTAGTTACATAAATCTTTCTGGGTGTTACATAGAAGATGTTTTTATCCAGAGTGATTACACACCATCTTTAAACAGTTAGTCCCTCCAAAATGATGCAGGATTCAATCCAAGCTAGGAATACTAAACAAAATGGTGGATGGTTTGTAGCATAGGGGTATATAGTAAAGGCTTGGAGTAATGGCTACCTTTGTTGTGATGAATAAGGGTGTAAAATAAAGATGAACATTCTAAAAAGATAAAGGCTAATAAATTTGAGAAAAACAGAAAAATTGAAAAAAAATTTAAAAAATTTATATTATTTGTCAAATTAATTAAGATTTGCTTGGTGTACATTGTACAAATTGCATTATCAATGAAACTATGTACATAAGGCTACGGATACTAGTATTGAAATATTATTCAACATCTTGCTGGTGTCATTTTCCTCACAGCTGTGACTATGTCTCAATCATCATTAATACGAGAGTATGATAATGTATAAAGGTTGAAAAAAAATTAAGCCTAAAGGTTCAATAAGAGGTCAATATCCTCGCTCACCATGTGGTTTCCTAGGCGAGGTTCACATGTAGTTTTAACAACCTTCTACTTTAATTACACCCAAAAACACAGGATGTACCTTTCACAAAAGGTCATGCGTATACATCTTGTACATGTTGGCTACGAAACTGATACCTGACAATCATTGATAGTTTTTCACTTAAAACGAGTGAAATATACATCATTAAAAGTAATACAAAACCTGAGCAGAGATCTTCCAGCATATTTATCCAAGAATACTTATCAAATCAGATTTCCTCTGTGTGGGCTGCACTTTAGTTTTTACACATTAGTAATACTTTTCGTCACGTCAAGCTACTTCTATCCTACAGGTGAGGTTGCATGGACTTCTACAGGAATTAAATAGATTTTATGCAGGCAGCAAGTAAGGTTCAATGATATTGACATCCACAACACGTTCTTTAAAATGTTAATTAAATATAAGAAACCACATTTTTATATTTTGTAAAATCTAGTGCCTCAGAAAGCTTAACACATGTCAGCTACCCCGAACATCAATTAACATGTAATCAAATTACATACAAAGTACTTTGATCTATCTATAAAACTGTTGTTTACCGTTTTCTCATTTTGAAATGTGACATCACTTACTTGGATTAACCAATATTTACAAGTCATTGATGAAGCAGAAGATGCATACCCTTCAGGAACACATGGACTTATTCTGCCTTTTCAGGAGTCTTTATGTGTAGTTTCATTTTGTTATGTTTTGCCCTAGTTTTATCAAATTTGAGTTTGAATTAAGATTCTATTGACATATTTTCTATTCCTATTGTTAGAAATGTATTACCGTAAAAACCATTGAAATGTGCGCACCTACGTAACGTTCGCACCTACGTAATGTGCACAGGTACTTTTTGGGCCTGAAAATGGTAAAAAAAAAAGGTTCTACTCGTATAATGAGCACATCCAAAAATTATGTCAAAATCCATCTCTGAGAGTTAATCAATCTCAGAATCAGCTAACATCTCAGACCAACGATATAAAGTCCAAAACTTGAAAGAATTCTTTTCAAAATTTGTTTTCATTTCATTTACTGACGTTTAATAACCTTCTGTTTAATTACAGCCTAATGTTTGTGCATCTTCTTTGACATCAGACACGCTGTCATCCATTTCCCTATCAAATTATCCCTTATTTAACTTACAAACACAAGCACTTGTCTTCACACCAGCCCTAATCAACAGTGTTCAGTGTTGAAATCACAGGTACAAGTCATTATCTACCTTTTCAGGACCAAACCAGGTAAACACGATTTACGTAAGTCAACTTTTCTTTCATGTCTCGCTATCACATCGAATGTGCACCTGCTGTCATATACTGAGGCCCCAACACTGTATACGTAAGCAATCAGTATAAGGGACACGGAACGGAATGTACTGTAGACTGCATATGTGTATAGTAAAAAAAAGAATGGCATTTCATTAGACATTATGGTAAGATAATTGGGCCAAGACTCTTCCGTCTTTATCATTAGACAAGATATGCTCTGTAAGCATCGGTAAGATCAATATTAATAAATAACGAATTAAATCCATAGTCCGTTGATCAGTCTCAATCCACACTCCGCATACTAATATGTCAACACTAACTTCCGCTGAAACACATGAAAACAGATATGTGCTCATGGCTTCTGCTTTGTCGCGATATCCCACGTGAAGGAAACTAAAATGAAACCTGTCAATTTCTTAAGCGTTTCAAAAGATAACACAATTACAACCCTCATATTTTTCAATGTCCCACACAGGCCACTGTCTTTGCCGATCGTTAGTTTTCTGTCTGTCTGGTTGCTATCACGTTTTCAAACACTTCGTCTAGGTGTGGCATGTTACTCATTCGGAGAGAGTGCATTAATATATACAATGATTATATTATTTATTATTTTTATTAATAAATAAATCGTCAAATCTTTCTGTGTCAGTTTTGAGTACCAGATAATCCTGACAAACAATGATGGCAGCCTCACAGAATCTTGATTTTTCCATGAAAAAAACCCTTGAAAATCCTATAGCTACGTAATGTGCACACCCCCAACTTCTGACATTTATTTTCTCTCAGAAAAACTGCATACATTACATGGGTTTTTCCGGTAAGCTCTTAATTCATGTTTTCCTTAATGGACAGGTGTTTGATCAGAGAGGTAGTCTGGTCTTACTTATAACTAGGACAATTTCTACGTCTTGAACAACAGAAAAGCGCACGGTCATACTGCAGATTTCTTAACTCCTCATTACATCTCAGATTTCACATGAATAACATGTTTGTCTCGGATGGTAATATATGGAAGCCTAAATAGGGGTGACAAATGAATGCCATATTGTTCACCACACAAGGGGTGTAATTTCAACCACTTCTGCAAGGTATTTTTTTTCCCTCAAAACATTTCTGTTTATGAAATAAAACTCATTATACATCATCATATTATCTATAGATCTAATAGCAATGCCTTTTCATTTTACAGATTATTCCTACCTTACGAAACTATTTTTTTTGTATCATTTAACAAAAAAATGAAAAAAAAATGTGAGAATTTTCAGGCATGTGATGAAAGACATATCAAATTAAGAATTAATGGTGTCAGACAGATTTAGTAGACAGTGTGTCTGTTTGTTAGGCAAGCCAAAAAACATCACACATCTTTTATTTCTAAAAGCATGTCTAGATATTTAAATTAAATTAGGATAATGATAAAATGTGCACACTCATTATTGTAATAGATATAAAAAATTTGTCATGAAGAATTGCATCATAACCGGATGACTACATCTCAAAGTTTTATCCTCTCCCAAAATATCTTTCCAGCCCCTCGCACAAACTCTATTTCTTCTTCCATACCTTCTTAACCATTCCCCTTCCCCTCAAAGTGTCAGTACCATGTCATACTGCCTACCTACCAAAAGAATCCCTTCTATGTACAAATTCTCCCAAAATCTTTCCCTTACTTCTTCACCTCCATAAGTTCAATAACCTGTATCATTCCCCACCAAACCCTCACCACCTTCAAACAAAATTTTTGTTCTCTAACCTTAACCTCTCCTCCACCATCCCCCTCTCTACCACCATACCATCCTTATTTTTACCTCTACAACATATCTCCAATCTCTTTAAACCATATAACAATTTGGCTGTATGAACATACATTCTAAAGCATTTAACATTCTTCGATGATATTTAATAGTGACCCTACCTCTGCATTATGTATTTTTTTCCCCTTAGCACTTGCTTGCTCGCATAAAAGTCAATACGATTGTGAACAGAGACCAAAATTGTCGGCAACACTTCCCATGCACTAGTGTGTCTCAAATTACCTCCATCGATGACACGACCTTAGCGACCAACCCCACTACAAAATCTTGTGCTATTTCGTAAAAATCAGCCTTTATTCAAAAGCAAAGCACAGAGTGCCTGCAACCAATACAACAAAGCTCTGTGATGAAAACCTCTATTTAAACTCAATCGGAGCATGGCAAGCAACTCCAAACACTGCCAAAATGTTGCCACTAATAGCGTTCAAAATTGGACCGGTGCTGTGGCACAAGTTGCTGGGGTTGGAGCGCATTTAATTAACCAACACGAAGAAAGTCAATGAAACAGACCATGAATACAGCATGTACAAATAAAACGGAAAAGAAATTCTTGCAGGCTTTAAGATGGATTCATGTGCTTTCTGCTCAATTAAGCTGGCTGTTTGCTATTGTGAGGAGGTATTTTTGTCGGTTTGAATCTGCAGGTTGTCTCTGTACTATTGCAGTCATGTATTTGGCAGGCTGGATACTATGTGTATATTCCTGCAGCAGTGACAGAAGATATTCCCCCTTCTGCTATTTTATGATGTCTTTGCTTAGCTGAAGGTATGACAGTAATCACTGGAACGTTCCGAGGCTCTTTATAGGTATACTGTAAGGCAACAGTAGAACATTGAACCTCCTTCCGTCTACTCCCAATCAATGATCCTTCATTCTCCACTTTAAACTCAACAAAACATTAACGCAATACTAACGCTAAACAAGTCTCAACAACAGCATACATGAAGTAAAGAGAAATTTTCACACTGACTTTTTCAGTGATTTTGTATATTCATACTAACATTTTCAGCGATTTCAAATATTCATACGGACTATTTCAGTGATTTCAAATATCATACTGACATTTTCAGCGATTTCAAATATTTATACTGACAATTTCAGCGATTTCAAATATTCATACGGACTATTTCAGTGATTTCAAATATCATACTGACATTTTCAGTGATTTCAAATATTCATACGGACATTTTCAGTGATTTCACATCTTTTTAGCAAGTCTGAATTCATCAGACAACATTGCCTGTTAATTTACAACAAAAACCAGCAAATACTGACATTATAGTGTTTTTATACTGAAATAATGAAACATGACACTGCACCTGGCTATGAGTCCTGTTGCTGAACCAATGTTAACCCCATTGTTAGCATTTCTACAGAAGCTGTGATAGGTCTTAGTGGTCTCACTACCAGCCATGGGCTTATTGACAGTTAGCCAAAGAAGCTTCAGTTTTGCTTTAGAGATTTAAAGTTGACTACAATTTTTTTCCCAACTGTTTATTTAGTTTATTTATTAGGAACCTGACAGGTCTAAGATTCATGTAGCCAGTCCTGTTAGAAATGTTAGAAACAGGGCCCAAAATTTCAGATAGAATTTCTCCACAGATAACATCTTAACTACGGCTCCTTCAGGGCCAGCAGCATTGGACTTGGTATTTGAAAGAAAAATATTTATAGAATGATATAGGTTGAGTTCACATAGCTTTGTACTTTGTAGGACTGATTGAGGGCATACCCAGCTTGGACATGTAAATTTGTGTTTAGCAGTTGAAAGCTGTGATTCACCTTTGGGACAGATATCTCCTGTCAATTCCGTCTGAAGCTATCAGGATTGGAAGCTATTACAAATTCAGTCCCAAATAGACATTTTGTACAGTTTTTCAGTCTGTTGAATTCTTTCCTATAATCGTCACATCTAGTTGCATCCGATTTATCAACTCTTTTCCAAGGATTAAGCAGTCAAACTAACACCAATGGAACTGATTGTTAATCAGAAGTACAGGGTATGAGAAGGAGGAATTTTAAGATAAAGGGGTTATATTGCTTACTATTAAAGATAGGAGTAAAAGAAGACAGGAACTAGACATTTTTATCTTGCAGACAGTCCAAAATCTAGACACTTGGACATATCAATGGTTTCGGACAGTTTTCGACACTCCTGTATAGTATACGGGAAATCCTATGATGAGTCACTTGGGTACAATGAATTTCTTCGGGACAGTGAAAAAAAAAACCAATGCAAGGATATATGTACTTACATCGAGAAGCTCAAACCCACTTTGACACTTCATTATTATTTGTACGAAGATAAAACACATAGACACTGTCTTGTTTAAAGTTTCCTGGACACATGACAACATGAAGTTCTCCGAAACATTCAAATTAATCATGGCAAAATAAGACATTTGATAACATTACACTCAGCAGGCAGTGACATGGTTAAGTAGCAGAAAAAGGGTAAAGTGAAAATCAAAAAAAGTTTGAAAATGGAAAGACGTTGACCAATAAAGGAATCATATTTCACGGTCAGCATTTTTCAAGTACATAGGTCAAGTACTGGTCAGTGGTCACTGGTCCAATCAGTGGAAGATTCTCTATACTCTTTTATTGTATGTATAGCATTATTTTATTTCTGCATTTAACTTCTCAATTACCCGAGAACCATTTGACCGCTTCAGGGTAGATCCCAGCCGTGATAAGATAATCAGAATGTTTACTGTCCACTTGAGTCGTAGACATTTGACAAATTGATATACACTCTTCTCTATGTTTCTTTATTAATCTTTTAGTAATGAAAATATTGAAATACTGATTTGAAAAACATCAAGATAAAAAACAACAGATCTTATCCGAGTCCAACTTCAGAGATCCGCGAACCTAATCCTACAGTGGGCTGATTTATAGCCGGACAAAAGCCTGAAATCAATTTACTTGAGTCACATACTTGACAATAAAAGTCCAGTCTTCCTGTCTGCACCAGACCTCCATTATTTTTTTTTCTGAGGTCAGGTCAGGGATTTAAATTGATATGCAGGAAATGACATCACAAACATTTAACTGAATATTCGTAACAGATATTAATATTAGTACTCTTAACGACATATTTTTAACGTTATGTAAAAGTTTGAATGGTGTTATGAAATTGTGAAGGTGTATTAATTCATGGCGTCAAATTAAAGTGTTTAATTTTAGGTCTGATTGACCATAATCAATATTAATTCCAAGAAAATATTTCCCACATATAGACTATAAATAATAAAGATACAACATCTGCTCAAATGTCACTTTAAATATTTCCAAAATTTCATGATTTCATTTTTCAGAGATGCCTGAATTAAGCTCAATGAAATATAACTGAATATTTCAGTTCCCTATAGTAACTATTCAGTTATTGTATCATGTATGTTGATTATAAAAACTAAGATAGAAAAAAAATCCTAAATTTGCAGAGAAGACCACAGATCTCCCACAAGGAAAGGTCACTGTCCGTCATTTATTACATGATAAATGGACGTTGGTATCTTTCCCATTATTTACTAGATTACCTGTCCAAGTAAGTGTTTTCTTACTATCACTTATTTTGAAATAAATATCTCAACCATCAAATTAAATGAAGTAGATCAATGATGGAGAAGGTGCCATCATTAATACTTACCAAGGGGAATACCCTGTCTTCACATTTACAATTGACACAAAAGTAATCTTTATCAATGTGCAAGTTATTACATTTAGAATATATCCTGGCTGTGAGGCTACTGACCTCAGAGGTCATCCAGGACAGGTCATTTACACAAAGTAGGTCAATCCTATTACTGTGTACATGTAAACACTTGACAAAAGTAGCTATGTTGCCATTTCCTGAAAGCCTGCATGGTTAACTTCACACATCCAGAAACACAGTCTTTAACAGAAACACAGTCTTTAACAGAAATATCTTTAATTCCATATTTTATTGTTTTTTTTCCTCAACTGAAAACATGTAAATGATAAACATATAGATTTTAACCTTAGAATTTCAGTTTTTTCTTCAGATTGAAGTAAACATCTGTGGTATTCTATTTTATGTTAAGCTGACAATGTTTCCAAAGCTGGATCTCCAAATTCTAATCACATAATAATAATGAGACTTCTGTTTTTGCCCACAACTTGTTCAAATTTAGTAATGATTATGTTAAAGTAGCTGTTACATTGGGTTTAAGGGTATCAGTGATTTAACATGAAAGATAACAATGATGTAGAAATAGATAAAATATTATTGTATCTATGTTACCTACATACAATAATAGGGGTCATACTAGATCTGGTTTATCTAATTAATAAACAAATTTCAGTGCAAGAGATAGGGGATATTCTTTGATCTAATTCCCCAAAGAAACCCTTCCTGTCTAGTTTCAGTGCTTATTAAAGCGAACCCTTGATAAACAACTACATGTACATGATCATTTGTACCTGTATTCAACCCCTAATCAACCATTGATAGAAAGCTGCATACCACTGGGGTCATGACCTTTTGTTTGCATGACAGGGAGCACGGAACCCAAGTGTAAGTAAGGCCCGTTATCAGTCGCAGTATCCGGTCCAAACCCAATAGAGCAATCGTAAGATTTCTGGGCCAGATCGAATCTGGCATGCTTTTCTTTGTGTTTTAAACAAGACTATATATTCGTTTATTCTGATTAGGTGTGCCGATTAGAAGAACACTTCATCAATATTTCATCACAACTTTGCATGCCTTTCAGTACATAAGACAAGATGTCCTGTTTGCACAATCTTACCTGTAATTGAAAGTCTTGTCTGTTTACCTGTATCGTACACAACCTGTATACTGTTGAATACCATACACACGTTCCAACAAAAGTTTAAATGACCATCAATCCAGGTGATTAAGGGTGTAAACACGAAACACCTAACACATTGAACCTATAGGCAACTCTCTTTCAAGTATTAAAGCCAACAGTAAGTAGATTTAACATATCAAGATAGCAAGTGAGTAAACATTCCCCAATAAAATAAATGCCGTTTTTACATGAAACTTGCCTCTTTTTAGACATTCATTGATGTTCTCTGATAAATCAGATCAATTCACATTTTTTCAAACACTGTATTCTTATCTTTTACTTGGGTTTGCTTACAGATTCTGTCTTTCCATTCAGCATTGGAGCTCTTTTATCTATGAAGTTAGGTATATGTACAATGACATAAAGTGAACAGTGGAACTCTTCTATCAAAGAAATCAAGTACATGTATTTAGTCCCCTTAACATGATTACTGAAACTATCACTTTACTATCAAAAACCTTAAATAATCCTACAATCACTTCAATTCTTTTTACAAAACAAAATATTCTGTTTGAAATGAGCAAATATTTTCACACATATTCTAAAGTTTTTAGTCCCTGAAACATTTTTCTGCTGAAATATGTTGCACTTTTACTTCGAATTAACCAAGTGTGATCATTAATACCTTCCGAGGATCAAAAAACATAAGATAAGATCTACTGTACATCATATAGCTCTCTGGGGATATCCCCTGGAATTACCTGCATGTACTTATCCAATGATTTTTTTTTCCCATAGATCCACTGATATTTCTCATCACTACTCCATCTAATCACCAACAGTTGTTTTGGAACACAACTCCACAATCACACCTTTCCATGACTAGCATTTCCATTAATTTACGGCTCACTAGAGAGAAGACTTATTTGAAAAAAAAGAGATTCTATGAATAGATTAAATGTTAAAATGACAACAAACTATTATAAACACATTAGGCCCATAGGACCTGTATCGCTCACCTGGCAAAATTGATTCTCCTTCACTTAAGAATGCTTCAGACCAAATTTGGTCATAATTCAAGCATTCTACCAAAGAAATGGAATTTTAAAGAATTTGTTATGTTTTCCTTATAGGGCCTTACCCCAGAAGGCCAAGATCCACCATTTACACAAAATTTATTCTCCTTCACTCAAGAATGCTTCAGACCAAATTTGGGAAAAATCAAATGATTCCTACAGGAGTAGGATTTAAAGAATTTTCTCTTTTCTCATTATGGCCTCCATCCCTCTGGCCCCAGGAAGCCCAAGGTTTATACAAAATTGATGCTCCTTCACCTAAGAATGCTTCTGACCAAATATGCACAAAATCTAATCATTCCTCCAGGAGGAGTTGGACTTTAAAGAACTTGATCAGTTTCTCCTATTGGGAGTGAGATTTTAAAAGTTGTCATTTTAGGCCCCACCCACCCCTAAGGGCAGAAACACACTATTTATACATTTTTTTTCCTTTTCCCCCTTGGATGCTTCTGACCATATAAGGTCAAAATCCTGTTACTTGTATATGACTAGTAGCAATTTTAAGGAAATAAATTGATGGATGGTTGGTCAGACAGGGGATGCCATGGTATGCTATAAGCTCACCTGGCTCTTTGGCTGAAATTTTGCTCCTTTCAACATGTAAAATTTTTATTATTATTTTTTTTTTATGACATTCAAATAACATAACGTTTAAATCTTATTAAATTGAAAAAGCAAAAATACAAAAACATGTATACCGACCTTTTCTAAGAATGATGAACAATAAAAAACATGAAAAAATTGATAAAATTTTATGTTTAAGCTTACAAAAATTGGAAAAAATCAAAATACCTCCTTTTCCTCCTAAAAATGAATTTGCATGTTTACTGATATGGATACTTTTGGTAAATTTATGCATTAAGAACATCTGTTTCAACACCTAATGATGAATCAGTGTGGTTTGCAGATAACATGTAAATTAAAACAAATTCATATACAGAAATTTGGTATATCATATGAAAATTGATACTATTTTTGTGGCAAAAAAATGACTATTTCTTTGTAAATGAAATGGACCCCATTAAGATACAATGTACTATCTTTTTTCCTGTATGAATATGATATCAATATATATACCATATTATAGCTTCACATATCAAAATATCTATCTTTTATATAAATCTATTCATCTATGAACCAATATGCGTGTATATGACATTTATCATGGTCCCAACTGTGCAGTTTGGTATGATATTAGGGGACGGTTGACTGCGGTCAGATACAGTTTCTATCATGAAAGCACGACACATTCTCTATATTCTGCTAATATGTTTCTTGTTAACAGTATAACCGACAATGGTTGTTTTCTGTAGTCGATTTACTCGAGCTCAGGAGATCTGTCTCTTGTCCTTTTATATCACTGCTTCTGGTTGCTGTGGCAACCAGGTACCTATGAATTGGAACGGTTTCCTGTGTGAATGGCATCTATCTAGTCATTGCCGACATAATCACGACTCCCTACAATGCATTCATTTGTACACCTGATAATTTCTGCATTCAGCGATCCCTGGCATTGCAGTGTCCATCTCTACATCTCCCCCTCCCCTACCTAGCGATGTTACCTGTAGTGATCACAGTTAACGAGCTACAAATCGCTTTACCATATAATGACATTTTGTTCTGTGGAGTGAGATAGTGCCAAGACTGGTCAATGAACATCAGATAAATTGCCATGCTTCATCGCACGACCTAAATACAAACAGTTAGCTACAGTTATCAACCACCGACAAAACGTGAAAATTAAATTATTCCGCACCAACACTGATGCTATACTCAACAATTTGTACACCAACAATAACATTTCACAGCCTTCCTTAATCTATAGTTTGCTACACATTTCTAACCAATAATAAGATAATACATTTGAGAAGACATCTCTATAGATTTACACAAAGTCAAAAATTGGAAATGGCATTTGTCATAAAAGCTTGGCTCTCCTTTTACTTAAGCACAATGTTGCTTTTGTTTAAATCTGATATCGATCAAAATTTTCAAGCATCCCTACTGTACAGATATCTCTGTTAAGGTCTTAGTGGGAACGTTATTATGTGTATATATTGAAAGTGTATGGCCAGTCCTACAAAGTAGTAATCTGGTGAAGTCTTTGATAGCAACTCATGTGTTTAAAACTCTCAAGGTATTTATAGGTCAAATGCTGATACAAGGCATTAAATCAATGATTAGACTTTGTGATGTTTCAACAATGCCATATTGTCAAAAATAAACGAAAAATTGATGAGAAAAATCCTTTTGTTGGATAATGGAAGGTGTATCAAACCTACTTTTGTTTCATTCAGTTTTCAAACTTAAGGGTTTATACTGCAATATATTAATTGAAATGAATTGAGACAACTCTATTTGAAACTTTTCAAATAAACAAAGGCAGAGAAATAGATTTATCAACAAGATGTTAGTTTCAAAATGTGACTTAAACCATTAAAAACATACATCATGATTGAAATGAGAAATTGAGAATTACTTCCATTGAAAATAAATAAGATTTATTATCTATTGATCAAAAATTCTTTATGAAAATAATTCATGACATTTTTCTTTCGTTAACTTTAAAAAACACATCTGAAATATAACTGATTCACAAAATACCTATATTTTAAAACAATTTTGAATTTTTGAAGAAATTTTGAATATTTCTGATACAAAATTTGAAAATCATGAAAACAATTTCTATTCCACAGATAAGTTAACTAATGTATACTACCAAATGTAGGATTGAAATGTAATTCCAGTGCAATGAGACGTATGTTGTACCAGCCATCAAGTTATCCCATTTCAATATAGAACCCTTAAGAGATATTAAGTCAGTTTGTCTAGGTTTTAATTCTCACAAATATTTGGTTTCCTTTAAAATCATTTGGTACGGCAATCTCAGGTAATACCAAGCATGCATCTTACAAAAACTTTTAGATATGTTTACATACCATTTTGTAAATAAATGCCTTGAAATGTAACTTGAGTCACAAAGTAATTTAGATTTTAGTTTCTTGGCCTTTTTACAATTCAAGTGAAGGGAGATACAAGACTGTTTATAACTTCAACTTATCATATCAAATTTTCATTCTCAGTTTCCTACAAATAAGTACAACATCTTTACAATTCAGAAAAACACCCACATATATATATGAAATTACATTTTAATGTTAATTCATATCTTAAAAGACTTACTACAGCTAGTTTGAGTACAATCAAACACTCAATTTTAAATTGAATAAATTCAAATTTTTCATTAAAAAAAAATCCTGAACAAAATAAAGAGTAGACAACATTTAATTTTATTTAAATTTGATTTGATTTTAATGAAAAAATTATACATTCAGTTAAAAATGAAAAGACAGTTTTTGACAACATATCATTTTGACAAAAAATCTACATATTCAAAATTAGAGCTTAATTTTTTTTAATTTAGGTTTTTTTTTTTTATTCAAATGATGTTTAAGTCTGATGAGCTGATGGTTGTCTAGCCCATCACACATACATGACATGGTACTTACCCAATATTCAGGTCATGTATATCTTGAAAATCATATTGATCCCCCATGGTGGCGAATTTTTGACAGAAAGGAAATCACTTTCCACCACACGTCTCCCAATAAGATATCCAAATATTCCTGCTATCCGGAAACACTTTTTTTATCTAGACTGTAGATTTAAAATCGACATTTTGATCGCAATCAAATCCTGCAAAGTTCTCTCCGTTGATGTAACCATATTTATTTTTTTTTATCTTGCAAAACAGAATGTCATAGAAAGGGTTAAAAAGACACACAATTCTGTCAATGGCAGAGCACTATTATCCAACTCGCTGTATCAGATTAAAGCAAGCTAGGACACGGAACCTAAATAACCTTGTCTTGCTCCCATCACCAGCGAAGCTGTAGTCAGACCTGGGCGACAAAATCTGAAACTGATTCTGTAGGTATTCCTAAGCAGGTGGCTGCTTAAACATTACAACCAAATCGTTTTCTCCCCAACAAATTTATTTCCTTGTCGTTGGACTCACTTTCCTCCACAAACAATTCTTCGTTCTCAATATACTGCCGCCAAGCTTCACTAGCAATGTATGGGTTTTTTTTGTTTAACTCTCTGGCAATTTATCCAAAAAGAAAAACTTCTTGAAATCCTGGAGAGACTGGTGTGGAAAAGCTCACGAGGGTTTATCTTATCTGAACACACAGGGATAAAATTTCACACAAGTTCTAAGTGTAGGGCTGTCAATTGTCATGGCTGTTTTACTTATGGTCTAGTGCAAGCCATTATCATCTAAATCACACCTATAGCCAGCTCAGCATCCCCGTTATAAATCAGGTACCAATGGCCAGAATAGGTTATAATCCTTAGTCTTCCAATATCTATCTGTCACTTTTATCTAAACACACTTGGTAGATATCTACAACTATTGTCTCAATAAACAATAAACAATTAAAATTTTCCTTGGTAGCGGTGAAAGATATCCGGAAGAAACTTGGATCAATACCTTATCCGCTGATGGAAGCATGTGTAAAAAAATAAAAAAGCTCCAGCAGGGTTAATATCTATCTGAACGTATCTGTCCTCAATTTATCCCTACACAATTCTATATGTAGACTGTGTAAAGCCTGTGATAGATGTGTAGATAATCCGACAAAGTCAGTGTAGAAATTTAATCCACTGAGTCAGGTCAATACAATACAATTTTAGAGGATGATGTAAGTGTCAAGAATGGCTCAATGTAATCCCGGTGTATCAAACTATCTGTACAGACAGAGGGCAGTAGCTGTGTGAAGGTTAAGTCTTCTGTTCAGGAAACTAGACTTGACCAGTGTATGTACACATCACCACACTGACTGAAGGCTTTTAAGCCCACCTCTGTCCTACACCGCACAGCGACTGGTTAGCAGGTCTATACACACTCTATAATCATTAACATTGACTATCTAATATTGACTTCTACTGAACTCTCCCTACAATACAAGCTTCTTATGGAGTCTATTTTATCTTCTACCAAACTCCCTACAAATACAAGCTTCTTATGGAGTCTACTTTATCTACTACCAAACTCCCTATAATACAAGCTTCTTATGGAGTCTACTTTATCTACTACCGAACTCCCTACAATACAAGCTTCTTATGGAGTCTACTTTATCTACTACCAAACTCCCTACAATACAAGCTTCTTATGGAGTCTACTTTATCTACTAAAACTCCCTACAATACAAGCTTCTTATGGAGTCTACTTTATCTAGTCTACTTTATCTACTACCAAACTCCCTACAATACAAGCTTCTTATGGAGTCTACTTTATCTACTACCAAACTCCCTACAATACAAGCTTCTTATGGAGTCTACTTTATCTACTACCAAACTCCCTACAATACAAGCTTCTTATGGAGTCTACTTTATCTACTACCAAACTCCCTACAATACAAACTTCTTATGGAGTCTACTTTATCTACTACCAAACTCCCTACAATACAAGCTTCTTATGGAGTCTACTTTATCTACTACCAAACTCCCTACAATACAAGCTTCTTATGGAGTCTACTTTATCTACTACCAAACTCCCTATAATACAAGCTTCTTATGGAGTCTACTTTATCTACTACTAAACTCCCTATAATTCAAGTTTTTTATGGAGTTACATATACCATCAAGTTTTTATTGAGTCTTTTATTCTATCATTATAGCCTACATTTGAGTTTGCGTTGATTCTTCTATTCCATCTTATGAGTCTACATTGAGTCTATTATACAACAATTATTCCATCAGATATTTTTCCAGGCCTACTAACATCCTCATGTAGATAAACACAAATGGCTCCAATGGCACTTACACAATTAAAGAGGCCCTTCAATCGACGAAGTACACAAAAAATATTCCAACTCCGACACAAATAAAGGGGGTCGTTCCATACTTCTACAATCATAGCATAACTGAGTTAGACTTTATATACACTGGGAGTTCCTCGTGGTAGACAAATACTTGTCCAGCTCCGCCAGCAGGGTTATGTTCTAATACAAGCACCTGAGGTAAAGTAGAACACAACGGGACCCTGCCAATTACAAACACAGCCTTGACAATACAAATCCCTCATAAATACGTCCCCAACAGGTACGCAGGGCTACCGATGGCTCATAACAGGGGAGAAAAAAATACCCAAGATGGTTAATAATGTCCTGTGTCAAAGCAGCTTTACCACCTATAAATTATGAAAAACATCACTTCAGAAAATATGTTCACCTGTGATTTTTTTCTAGTATGTACTTTTTACTTTGTACAGACTGGTGAATTGTGACTTCTGTAAACTAAAGATTTTCCAGGCTTACATTTGTTTTCCTACTATAATAAAGCCATATTTAGCAAACATAAGAAAATGAATTTCAGTCTACTTAAGATCAAATTTTTTTTTCTATGTCACTTCTTTCTCCCTAAACAAGAGGCTCAAGGGGCCTGCACAACTCAAATATGACAAATTATTTCTGAGGTAATTTCCCTATTGGGTCCCAAAATTATGTTCAAACAAAAGCCAAATTCACTATTCATAAAAGTTGCTTCAGAACAACTTTAGATAATATCCTTGTTTGAAAGAAAGATTTTTAATAACTTACAATTCCCCAATTTGATCAAAGGGTGGGGACATTTCCCCTTCACCCAAGAATATTTCACATCAAATTTGGGCAAAATCAAAAGGTTCCAATAAGAGAAGTATGATTTTAAAGAATTCTACTATATTTCCCCTATTTGGCCCTGCCATGTCCTCACAAGGGGGTCAAGACCCATCATTTACCCAAAATTTATTCTCCTTTATGCAAGAATGCTTCAGATCAAATTTTAGCAATATCTGTTCATTCTTACAGGAGGATTAGAATTTTAACCTGCAAATTTCCTCTTCTGGGCCCCACAAGATTCAAATTTAGTCAGAAGGATAGATTTGATAACAATCTGTTCAGGCATTCATGAGTAGAACCTATTTTTAGTTAAAATTTGACAGATGCTGGATGACGGACAGAGGATGGACCTTTGGACCAGGTGAGTCTTAAAACTATCCTATAAAAAAGGACTTTGGATGTAATTATCACATCTAAAGGGCCAAATGACCTTTATTATCCTTTAGAATAAGGACTGACCAAAATCACAAGTGGTCTTTAGCTCTAAAAAATTACTGACTCCAGTTAGATACATGTAGCATTTAAACATCTGATACCCTCAAATAAATCCATATGACTCCACTTTGTTGACATTTGTTAAGTCTATTTTCGTCGACATTCAATTTACTATAGAAATAGCAATCAGGTTAACATCTTTTCTTTTCAAGTAGTAAAACAATTATGATATGGAATAGAACAAATAAAAAGGTCAACTTTTTTTCTCTCACACTTTTTTTTAACCTTATTGGTGCCTCATAATTTGTTCATTCTGTGACATACTCAGAGGACCAACATGTTCACAAATCCCTGACTGTATGTTGGGGGTGGGCTTATTACAGGACAAAGAAATATATATATATATTATACGGAACAAGAAGAGATAAGGATGGACTTATTACCAGGCATGGGCTCTTTGTTGGATAAATACGGTATAAGCTGAATCCCTACTGGGACCACCATCTTTAAATACATTGATTCTACAGCTGATGGATATTTTTTTCTTTTCAATGACAAGCTGATTTCTGTCAACACAGTAGTTAATTCCAATATATTGTTAAAAAAACATCATGGGGTCAAGATGAGATTTTATACAGACAGACACTAGTATCGGAGAAGATCAATTCTACATCCAGTCAATCCCATCATCCAAGCTGGGGAGGTCCCTAGGGAGTCATACACTTACCGTATACAGCTAAACCAAACAGGGGCAAAAAACAGACATTTTTAAGTGCAGTTTTATTTACAACAGTCAGAAACATTTCAGCATATCTCTCCATCATAATTTTATTCAGGACATTAATTTTGTACAATGGTATTAAAAGGTTTACAAATCATTTTATCATTTTTTTGTGTATTTATAACCGTTTATATCATAGTCTGTATACCATCATTTACTTTTTAAAAACTGTATCAAATTTTCTGAATAACCGGTCATTAGACAATGTAGCCTTGTTTTAATGATTGAAACTTTATAAAAGATCTTGTCCACTGAAAGGCCATAATAGTGGACTTATAATCTGATAAATAAATAAACATTTGCAAAGATATTTTTAGTATATAATGTGCCTACTTACAAATCATTGAGTGATTACAAACAATTCTGCCAAAATCTCTGCTTTATTATTACAGATAACACACATCATAATAACTTTGGTCAGTTTTTTCTAAAAACCTATTTTACAGGGAAACCTCTGAAAGTATTTTTTTATTCTTGGAATGGACTACAATCAGGAAATACTATATCAATTTAATTGAAAAATAACATTTGGAAGGTGACCATAAACAACAGTGGGCAGTCTACATTGAACCCATTTCTTGTTCACTTGGAAAATTCTCACTAGGACAATTGGACCTTTTTATTACAACTTGGAAAATTGTCGATATAAAAGCCTGACCTTTTTATCATATTCAGCTTGCAGAATAGTCAATATGAAAATCTGACCTAATGTGACTCTCATTAATGAGAGTTTGGGTTGATGTGGACCTTTGGACAGAATTGACTGGACAGTCTTTTGACCACAGACTGGACAGTGTGAAGTACATCAATCTGCCACAAGTTGACCACACTCCAGGAGAGGCACTGGCTAGACTGCTATGACACTCCAACAATGGCCGACCTATCATGGTTTATACAATAACCTTATTATGGTCCAGGACTCTCCGAATGTCTTTTGTTCAATATGCATGGGGTCACAGTTGGAATCCATGCAGGTAGTTCAGGTGTCATGTAAATCATTTCGTCTTAATTGGTTTTAGCTTTGTTTGACATTGGACTTATCTCATGTTTGTGAGATGTGAAGTTCTAACAAACAAATGAATATTCTGACTAATTTATACATGTAAACTTGTCTGAAAAAAGAACATTTTTTAAAACTTTAAACATACAAAAATTACATACACTTGCTGATAAAGTAAAATTTTTAAAAGAAATGTTAACATTTTGTGTTGGAAGTATCTTTTACTTGAATTTGAATATTCTGAATTCAAGAATATTCATGTTTCAGTTTTATTTTAAATACTTTAATAATCAAATTAAAATCTTATCTAAACATATCAAGTGCTTTTTTTTTCAACACAAAAAACTGTTGCAACAGATGACAATCCTATCAGTAACAATCCATTAATACACAAAATACTGAGAAATCTTAAGTCAAGTCAATGATACTGAACAAAACGTGACTTCAGATAGCTGATAATGTGGAATATTTCTATTGTGAACTGCAAAATGACACCAGAACATATACTTCCAACCAAGCTTCAACAAATATGGAGTGAATTAAAAGCCTCAGCTGTATTCATAGTAAAACCTGTTTATAGTGACCACTTAATTAAAACCTGTCTATACTGAATGTCACGGCAAAACCTGTCTATACTGAATACCACACACTAAAACCTGTCTATACTGAATACCACACACTAAAACCTGTCTATACTGAACATCACAGTAAAACCTGTCTATACTGAATACCACACACTAAAACCTGTCTATACTGAATACCACACACTAAAACCTGTCTATACTGAATACCACACACTAAAACCTGTCTATACTGAATACCACACACTAAAACCTGTCTATACTGAACATCACAGTAAAACCTGTCTATACTGAATACCACACACTTAAATCTGTCTATACTGAATACCACACACTAAAACCTGTCTATACTGAATACCACACACTAAAACCTGTCTATACTGAATACCACACACTTAAATCTGTCTATACTGAATACCACACACTAAAACCTGTCTATACTGAATACCACACACTAAAACCTGTCTATACTGAAACCATACACTTAAACCTGTCTACACGTTAAATCTGTCTATACTGAATACCACACACTAAAACCTGTCTATACTGAATACCACACACTAAAACCTGTCTATACTGAATACCACACATTAAAACCTGTCTATACTGAATACCACACACTTAAACCTGTCTATACTGAATACCACACACTTAAACCTGTCTATACTGAATACCACACACTTAAACCTGTCTATACTGAATACCACACACTTAAATCTGTCTATACTGAATACCACACACTTAAATCTGTCTATACTGAATACCACACACTTAAACCTGTCTATACTGAATACCATACACTTAAACCTGTCTATACTGAATACCACACACTTAAATCTGTCTATACTGAATACCACACACTAAAACCTGTCTATACTGAATACCACACACTAAAACCTGTCTATACTGAATACCACACATTAAAACCTGTCTATACTGAATACCACACACTAAAACCTGTCTATACTGAATACCACACATTAAAACCTGTCTATACTGAACATCACACATTAAAACCTGTCTATACTGAATACCACACACTAAAACCTGTCTATACTGAATACCACACATTAAAACCTGTCTATACTGAACATCACACACTAAAACCTGTCTATACTGAATACCACACACTAAAACCTGTCTATACTGAATACCACACACTTAAACCTGTCTATACTGAATACCACACACTAAAACCTGTCTATACTGAATACCACACACTAAAACCTGTCTATACTGAATACCACACACTAAAACCTGTCTATACTGAATACCACACACTAAAACCTGTCTATACTGAACATCACAGTAAAACCTGTCTACACACACAGAAAAACCTGTCTATACTGAATACCACACACTTAAACCTGTCTATACTCAATACCACACATTAAAACCTGTCTATACTGAATACCACACACTAAAACCTGTCTATACTGAATACCACACACTAAAACCTGTCTATACTGAATACCACACACTAAAACCTGTCTATACTGAATACCACACACTAAAACCTGTCTATACTGAATACCATACACTTAAACCTGTCTATACTGAATACCACACACTTAAATCTGTCTATACTGAATACCACACACTAAAACCTGTCTATACTGAATACCACACACTAAAACCTGTCTATACTGAATACCACACACTAAAACCTGTCTATACTGAATACCACACACTAAAACCTGTCTATACTGAATACCACACACTAAAACCTGTCTATACTGAATACCACACACTAAAACCTGTCTATACTGAATACCACACACTAAAACCTGTCTATACTGAATACCACACACTAAAACCTGTCTATACTGAATACCACACACTTAAATCTGTCTATACTGAATACCACACACTAAAACCTGTCTATACTGAATACCACACACTAAAACCTGTCTATACTCAATACCACACACTAAAACCTGTCTATACTGAATACCATACACTAAAACCTGTCTATACTGAATACCACACACTAAAACCTGTCTATACTGAACATCACACACTAAAACCTGTCTATACTGAACATCACACTAAAACCTGTCTATGCTGAATACCATACACTAAAACCTGTCTATACTGAACATCACACACTAAAACCTGTCTATACTGAACATCACACTAAAACCTGTCTATGCTGAATACCATACACTAAAACCTGTCTATACTGAACATCACACACTAAAACCTGTCTATACTGAACATCACAGTAGAACTTGTAACAAGCATTTCAGACAGATATCTTAATCAAACCTCATAATCACCCATTAATTGTTTCTAAATAGATAGCTTAAAAAACTGAATATTTATTTCATGCTGCTTTCTGTATTATAAAATATTCATTTTTAAACAGGTTTTCAACCAGTAGAGAATATTGCATAAACGACTGAAGTATTTTCCTTAAGATTACCATTCATACATTGTCATCATTTTTTTTCTGTAAAACACCATTAAGACATTTTACACAACCTCTTAAAACATTTTATCATGATCAGGGGAAAAAATTTGACAAAACTCATTAATTGCTAATAAGAATGAGTATATCTGGCTAAAGACTGATAATAAAACTGGTCTATTTTCAAAAGGGCAATGACTTCGCTTCCTCTGTTATATGTCAAATAGTCTGGGAGGACATCTCTAGAGAGTAATAAATTGCTCTCATAGGAGAAAGAATTGCTAACATAACAAATGACTCAGTATACCTTACATATATTGTAGAGATTACACCAGAACATTAAGTAAGGCAGAAGGAAACAACAGGTCACTAGGACCTGTATTGCTCATCTGATTAATTAGCTAAAATTGATTAATTTAATCTGAAGGAAAAGTATTTAAAACAATTGTATGTTTTTCTTCAAAATAGGTTTGCCCCTCCTCCCAGAGGGGGTTTGATGCAGTTTGTATAAAATTAAGTTCTCTTCACCAAGGATGTCAACAGAAGCACGATCTTAGAAAACTTGCTCTATTTCTAATATCATGTCCAGCCCTTCCTGTCCCTATTCATCAAAGAATGCTTCAAACCAAATTTGGACAATATCCTTAAATTCCTAAAGAACAAGATAAATTTCAAAGATATTGATAAATTTGCCTAATTGGGCCCCACCCCTCTTGCCCCAGGGCGCCTTATGACCCACCGTTTATACTGATTTCCCTTCACCTAAGCACACTTTTAACTGAATTTGGTTAAAATCTGCTCAGGCATTCATGACCAGTAGTGATTTGTAGGAAAAGTTGACAGATGGCAGATGACAGACGACAGTCAAGGCGATATTCGTAAAGCTTACTTGGCCCTTAATGGAAGGTGAGCTAAAAATTATGAATTTCTTATGAAACTATAAAAATTTATTTTACATATGCCTTAAAAAATGTGACAATAAACAGATATGATGTTGCTTTACAAGAAAAGGCCAAAGAATGATCATTTCTGTCAGCAACTGACGTTATCACACATCAGTTGTCATTTTCTAAATCCACAGAAAAGTGTTATCTGGTTCTCTACAGGATCAACATAAAAGAGGTTCATAGGGCCTGTATCTTTTACCTGGTTATACATTGGAATCTTTTCGCCACAATTATTTTGAAAATCGTGTTTTTCTGTAATATAATTTGTATTTTATACTCAACAAAAATTTTATATCCAGTCTGTATGTCAAAAATGAAAACGAATGTCTAATATTTGTTTACCAAAAAAAAAAAGAGAAGACTTCTAAATGTTATTTCTTATCATAAGTCTTACCTCTCCTTCAACAGTGAAGAAAAGACCCACCAATTATACAACACAAAGTCTGCACTAAAGAATACTCTAAATTTGGCCAAAATCCCTTTATTTTGACAGAAGAATTTGTTTCCGGGTATTAAGGGTGTAATGGGAAGAACAGTAAAAGAATATTTGAGATCTTTTAAATTTGAGGCATCTCTTCACAAAGTTTAATGAGTTTCTGTCCACACAATAAAAAAATATAGGCATATGTATAGCTATGTAACCCTCATACCCTTGGTTCATATAATGATCTGTCTATTGTAAAGTAAATTGAAGATTCCTCAAAGGTTTGCCTCATTTTTCCCTATTGTTTGTTTATTTTACTCCCCAAAATTTCTGGGTGAGTCCATAATTGCTGCCGTGTCCATTGGTCAGTCTATCTGTCCATAAGGATCATGAAACTTGGTGTATACATTGGTCATACTAAGGCGAATGGCAGTGAAACTAATTCAGGGCCCATGACCTCTCAATTACAGATTTACTGCCCTTTGTTGAAATTTCGTGTCCAGAGCATAACTGTGCTTGCATAAAGAATAGGATAATTAGACTGGGTGTATGCATTGATCATACTGAGACGATATGAGCATACAAATTCAGGGCCTGCAATCACTTCATTATAGAGTTATATAGAAGTTCTATATACCAAGTCTTATCCGTGTGAGAAAAGTAAGATGGAAGAGGTAAAAACTGATCAGGTCATATCAATTGTGACTCTAAAATCTGTACCTATGGACGAAGTGAACACTTTGGTATTTTTGTACCAGGCTTTCTGATTTGTCTACTTCATAAGATAATCTGTGATCTCTCTTTTCCCTGGTGAAGTCTGCAAAAGAGTCATTTTCACTTGTGAAAAATTAAACACTTGTATCAATATGTTATGTCTCTACATTTCACTGGGGTAAATGTAATAAATATATGTTATCAAGACCGCAGTTTCACGGACGGAGGTCACAGTGTTAAACAGATGTGCGATATTTTTACACTTTTACATATTTTGGGTCAGACAAAGAACTGTAACAAAATATTTTGTACAACATATTGATTCATACTCATCGTACTGCCATTAACTAAATTTCATTTCATATTTATTTATTACAATAATTTGTTATGACCAATATCTATTTATAGACCTAGTGATTTGTGCACTTAGAGGGTCAATAGTTCTAGTTTGATGGAAAGGTAATGTTGAACATTGCCGTAATAGAAGAGTCTCGGGGGCTTTGTTCTAAACATACGTTCTTCTGTATCTGTTGAATGTTTATTCCGTTATACAGAAATTACCATTCCTAGTGTATTGTAAAATTTGTAAAAAGTCAGAAAGAATGCATTTCAAAACACAGAAAATTTACATGTTCATAAAAATGTTTTTGTAAGCTGAATCAAGACAAATCTCATACAGAAACAACGAACTTACGATTAAGTAATTCAGAATTTATAGTAAGACTGAGCTGAAATCTACAGCAGTTCACATACATGTATACCACCACATACAGTTTGTGTTTTAAAGAAGACTATTAGATTTAATTTTCAACTGCCTAGCTAGGTATTTGTCAACATCTGACAAATAAAATCAATAATAGCGATAGGACCTGAAATGCAATTACATCTGCGTCTACAACAACGTTTCCAGATGCTTCCACGAGAATTAAACATAGTCCTCAATCTTAGGAGGGAATATTGGTACGTCGCAAACTACACCAATGTGTCTTCGGAGTCTTTACTCCCTGTGGACTCGGAAGCACCAAATTATTTTTATATCTCCATGGAAAACTATCACACATTCCATGGAAATCCATCACTCAACAATCAGCAAGGAAGCTCAAACACAAAACAGGGTTACCGCCAAAGTTGGCTGGTCGGAAGAAACGTAGAAGTGGAAAAGAAGTAGGGAGGAGGGGGAAGCTCGTTATTTGTTTAATTTTCTGCACTTTTATAATTTGATTTCATGTTTAAGGATGAAGTAAAGGAAAAAAGGGGGCATTTGTCGGAAATCTGCAGCATTATGAAGAATGGAAAAATACAGGACAAAATGCAAACAGAGACCAACCCATAAAAAAATAATGTTTTGGTCTGGTAGGTGTGGTATATATCTAGTATGTAAAATAAGTGAAGGAACATTTAGATGTAGAAATTTCATCTCAGTTTGTTAGATTATACAAAAAAAAAACAAAAAAAATGATACAAGGGAATAGAATAGAATACACAAGTTTAAGAAAAACAGACTAAATATGGGACAAGAATGAATGTACAGAAAAACCAAATAACGCTTAGCAGTATAGATTTATACTTCTTGTCACAGCCAAACATCATGCACAATCACAGTCCATTTCATACTAGAGTATTTCTATGTCCAACTGTGTGGTGCTACAAGGGGGTTCTAGATTGTGTGGGGATATCCCCAACATACGGAGATTTCTGTGACAGAGAACAATCGTACAATCACCAGTCAATTCTCAGAGTATTTAAGAAGAATCTGTAGTGACCGAGTGCAGAGAGCACTGGAAAAAAGTCGGATTCCTCCAAGAGACATAGATAATGAGCAGGGGAGCAGGTAATTGTAGGGTCCACACTGAAAAGATCTGCATCTCCGTCACATATGTATGACAGCCCACAATTATACAAGGCTTTACTTCCTTTCATCAGTGCGCGGTTTTTCATGGCCATGTCATCCTAAAACTGTACACCAGGATCACAAGCTTAAAATACACACCATAGACTTGGGTTTATGTAAAACAACACATTAATGTTAAGGTCTAAAGCCGATTTTTGGTCTAATTTAAGGCCTAACATTTTAAGGTTTAAGTAACAAATACTAACTATAACAGGGACTATTACATATGTCCCAATTTAAGGCCTAACATTTTAAGGTTTAAGTAACAAGTACTACCTATAACAGGGACTATTACATATGTCCCAATTTAAGGCCTAACATTTTAAGGTTTAAGTAACAAGTACTACCTATAACAGGGACTATTACATATGTCCCAATTTAAGGCCTAACATTTTAAGGTTTAAGTAACAAGTACTAACTATAACAGGGACTATTACATATGTCCCCCAAACAGTAGTAACTATGACTGATCAAAAAAAGAAAAAGCTCTCACATACACCTCCTATGCACCAACACTCCTGTAAAGTTCTGTTAAATTCCATACAGCAGTTTTTAAGAAACATGTCAGAAACCAAACCAGAGCAAAAACAATACGTACCCCTCCTTAGTTTGGGGGACATGATTAAGGGTCAAGTACACATATTAAGTCTAAGTTAGCATTTAGTCCACACATTAAGGTCTAAGCAAGGGTCAAGGTCATAGCCTAACTACCAGTATAGATCCTACTTAACTAAGGGTCTGAGTTGGGATTTAAACTATAAATGTATCTTTTTGTCTTTGTTCATCAAACTAAATGTACCCGTACTTGTTTTTAGTCGAGTGACTGGGAAAACATCACCTTTTGTACTCTGTCTACATATTATGATTTCAGTTCAATGCTCCCTTCTAATATACACTTTTTTTTCCAATGACAAAAGATCCCATCATTTGTAAATTAAAGACAGACAAAAACCCATTAAGGAGACAATTACTATCGGATGAGTAGACTTGACTCCTGTCATCTTCAGACAAAGCACATTTTCTTCTGTTTCCTTATTAAAAGACACATATAGACTTCATAGAACATGTATTTCCATACAGTTTGGAAAGAGTCTCAGCGACCTGGATTTCCAAGTGTCTTACCAACATAGATTTCTTAAGAGCTGATCAAACACAGATTCCTTAAAGAGGCTGAACAACACAGAGTTTCTGTACAGTAAAGGTCCTTCATGACAACAGTCTGTCAGGCAGAAAAGTGATGATAGATGGGAGTTATTTGAAGTCATACTGGTTAGAACATCCTCATTGGTCCCTATGGAAAGAGAGACCTCATTACCGACTGGAAATGTCACATTGTTTCCTGCGTAATTGTACAGAAAAGGTATACGCATGACAACATATACGTCTCATTCTTTGTTCTGAAAAATGTGAAATAATCCATATTTTCCTAGCTTTCAGATATATTTGGAAAGGCTATGACTGGTAATATTAGAAAAAAAAACATTATTTTTGCAGAATATTTTTTATATTTCACTTTATATGTCAACTGATGTTCATTTGTTATAAAAAATGTAGGACATCTTCATTCTTTGGTTTTTGTGTAGAACCAAGAAACACTTAGATTTTCATTTAAAACCATGAGAGAAAAGACATTCTGGTTTCTGTGCAGAATCATAAAAGATCAAACATATTGGTTTCCATGTAGAACCACGAAAGATCAGAAATTTTGGTTTCTGTGTAGAACCATGAAAGATCAGAAATTTTGGTTTCTGTGTAGAACCATGAAAGATCAGAAATTTTGGTTTCCGTGTAGAACTATGAAAGATCAGAAATTTTGGTTTCCGTGTAGAACCATGAAAGATCAGAAATTTTGGTTTCTGTTTAGAACCATGAAAGATCAGAAATTTTGGTTTCTGTGTAGAACCATGAAAGATCAGAAATTTTGGTTTCTGTGCACAATCATAAAAGATCAAACATTGGTTTTTGAGTAGAACCATGAAAGATAACATACTTTAGTTTCTGTGTAGAACCATGAAAGATCATATATTTTGGTTTCTATGTAGAACCACGTAGTTAAGACACCTTTGTTTCTGTATAAAACCCTGCAGTTTCTGTATAAAACCCTGTAGTTAAGACACCTTTGTTTCTGTATAAAACCCTGTAGTTAAGACACCTTTGTTTCTGTATAAAACCCTGTAGTTAAGTCATCTTTGTTTCTGTATAAAACCCTGTAGTTAAGACATCTTTGTTTCTGTATAAAACCCTGTAGTTAAGACACCTTTGTTCCTGTATAAAACTCTGTAGTTAAGACATCTTTGTTTCTATGTTAACCAGAAAGGTTAGATAGTTCAGTTCACATGAGAGAACTTAGACAGGTCAGACACTTTGGTTTTTGGTGTATACCATTTTAAAGCTAGATTCTTTCATGTTATTAAAAAATTATGTCACTTTTACAAAACCATAATGTTAATAAAGTAAGAAAGTTTGAACTACAACGTCCATGTGACAGCCATCCCTCAGAAAATACAGGCAAAAATGTTATTTTCCTACCTAAACTCTTCCATCCATGAACAGTATTTAATAGATTCTTTCATGTCTAGGATTTGAGAAGATCATCGAAATTTGAGTCAATTTGACTCCTTTTGGCTTCAATATATGCATCTCATCAAACTGTCATCCTAAAGTAACAATTCTAATCATATCTAAACTATTTCTAATTGAAAATATAAACGTTATGTTAAAAAATTTTCCAATACAATCTTAATAAACTTTACCCTCTCCGCAGGGGGAAATGTGAGACCCTGGGTTCATGAAATTGTCAATTTCCATAAAGCACCTTATGACACTTTCATCCATGAAGAGTATTTGATTCCATTTATCTGAGTATTGAGATGTAGATTTTCAAAATATCAGTCAATATGATCCTATTTTAGTGCTGCCCACCAGCCCTTGGGGTTAGCCAAGGTCAACATCTGCATATCATCAAACTGTCATCCTGTAGTGACAATTCAAACCAAGTTTAAACTACTTGCAAGAGAAAATAAACAAATCATGCACAAAAATGTTATATAAACTATAATAAACTTGACCCCCTCCCCTTTTTTGCCCAGCCCCTTAAACCCCTGGGGTGGGGACCATTCTGGTACTCCTTTGGCCAAGGAAGGTTTCTGTGAAAAGTTTCAGATGCTCAACACCGGACAGAAGTTGATCACAACAGATGACAATGAAACTTTGTCTCAGGTATCCTAAAACTAATACAGTTTATATGAGCTCTTAATGGAAAGAAGATACATATGTATGAAAGCATACAGCCTTAATAGAACTGTTTGGAAAGTGATAATTTCAAAACATCTGAGAGTCCTAAAATGGACTGTAATCACTTTGATCTTGAATGAAATGATGAGGATCTAGGGATTTGGGAGGTGTGGTTTTAAGACTAGTATCATGATTAGTTTTGGTAGCTTGTCAATCATTTCAAATTTTTTTTTTTTTAATTTTTCAGAAACAAGAGGATCACATAACTATCATGTATATGACTGGTCATTTATATAACCACGTGATTGTTGCAGACCATTAAGGTTTGAAATCTAGTGTCAAGCATCAGAGAAAAACTTCCTTAATGTCGCCATTGAAACATCCTTACTCATTAGAATGATTTTGAAATACCACTGTGCACATGAGTCACCGTAAAAAGCTGTCCCTGCCTTGTATAGCATGTGTGCCCTTCCAAATGAGGAACAACGCGGCCATCTTCCCTCAAAAAGCTACACCAACTAAACCCTGCTAATATCTTCAATCTAAAAGATAGTTAGTTTATAACTAAATGATTCAATAGTGAATTACTTAAAAACTGAAAATTACTTCAACATGAACAGAGAAAAAAAAAACCCATGGAAATGTAACTCCAATATATAATAACCTCGAGAAGCCTCCACAGAAAATACGTCACACACAGATAAACAAACACATTTCTCATTCTTTTTTTTTAACATATATCCTTTTTCCGAGAAATTCCTTGGCTAAGCTGTGAATGGTTTTAACGCCAAGAATGACAGTCTGACTGAAGGCGCCCCCTGTTTAGTCCTCTGTATTCCATCTCAAATAAATGTGCTACTCTTTCAGATTTCACAGTAAATTACTCCCCCCATTTTTCCTAATGTGAAACATAAGGATGTAATTACATAGACAACATAATAATACCAGCCAAGACAGGGTTCATATAACTTACTATCCACCTCAATTTAACAAAGTGCTTATTACAACCAGGATTGCCTGAATTTTCTGAATTTCACAATTCTTTATATACACATACATCCAATTCTATGGTTTTGATATTGTTCAGATGGCTGAATGGGCTTACAGTGTAAAATGAAGTGCTAAAGCCACAGTTGGATAAGAACTGTCACACCATATCACGACAGGATTATTATATTGGAAATAATGTATTTTTATGAGGCTAGTGCTATTTAATGGACATCTGATTTAATGGATTCATACAGCCTATGAATGTACGTTAATTTTAACAATTTGTGGACATACATGTTTATGGATTTAGAGCACACACGAAACAACGAAAATAAATCCACTGCAAAAATAAATGATTTCACAGTATACAGACACTTATATAGTGTATTTTAAGATCGAATGGTTTAGATAATTGTCAAGCCACTGTGTAAATGGAAAAAATTTGGCGTTTGAGCAATACGTGGAATCAGCTGCCCCAGGGAGGTAGGATCCACAAATAGTGTAGAGATGATTCCCCTTCACCCAGGAATACCTCAGACCAACTTTGGGCAAAATCCAATCATACCTACAGGATGAGTAGGATTTTAAAGAATTTACTTTATTTCCCATATTGGGCCACACCCCTCCCTCCCAAGGGGGCCAAGACCCACTTTTTACACAAAATTGATTTCCCTCAACCCCAGTAGTCTCTGACCAAATTTGGGCAATATCCCTTCATTCCAACAAGGATTCCAAAGAATTTGCTTAATGTCCCCTATCAGGTCCCTCCCATCCCTTCAGACCAGGTGAGCTAAAATCATCTGATAATTTTTATGGTTCGTTTAGACATCCACATGATGTCATCTGCTCTACCTCATTTACCATTACAAACTTCCACTGCCAAAGACCCTTGGATGTATAATGGTTCCATCGACATAAAAATATACATCCAACATTAATGTTACCATGACAAAGAAAACACAATAGTTACTATGACAGTATATATTTTGAGTAGTGGTTGCTAGGCAACATAAGCTTAACAGCACACTTGCTTATAGTTTTGTCAGCTATCTAATCTCCATTACCGATATTGTAATGGTCGATGATCAAATCAGTACATCATCCGCCCGGTAGGCGGACAACAACTTCCATCCCCAGGGTTGTCAAATGAAGGATTTCAAAACCGAAGCAGGAAGTTACATATCAAAATTCAACACCCCCACACCCTCCTCACCAGAACTTTCTGAATATAGAGTTAAGACCATGACAGAAGGAATTTAGATTTTCCTGGGTTGTTATTTGAAAAGCATGTAGGCAGGGAATTATAGAAATTGGCATGATAGAATCTGTGGATTTTATAGATGGTACTTCTGAAGCTTTAATACACAATAATTGGTCCTTAAAGACAGCGATTGGTCCTTAGACAGCAATTGGTCCTTAAACACAGAGATTGGTCCTTAAACACAGCGATTGGTCCTTAAACACAGAAACTGGTCCTTAAACACAGCGATTGGTCCTTAAACACAGAAATTGGTCCTTAAACACAGCGGTTGCTCCTTAAACACAGAGATTGGTCCTTAAACACAGCGATTGGCCACCATCACCTGTACAAGATTACTTACGTTTTACCAAATATAGTTCACAATATCATTTGTTTGTTTGCTTGGTTTATCACCCTGTCAACTTCCAGGGTCATTTTAGAGGAGTCTCCTTGTAGAAGTGCCTCACTGAATAACATGGGAGAGGACCATCACATACCATCCAAAGCAATCTAGGTAAAAAGTCTTGCCTATTTTAGGATACAACCACGAAAACACAGACAGTCAGTTATTCAGCTTCTGGTGCAACACAAACCAACCACAGAAGGGGATCTAAAACCACACACCTCAAATTTTCACCTGACTTTGCAAAAGCAAATGCTGAAACAAGTGAGCTAGTGCAGTGCCCTCCAAATTTTACAGTTGAAATCATGATCTTGGTGTACATACATTTTCTATATTCTGATTAAGATATTTTTATTCTAAATTTCCTGATTTTGAACAGAGAAGAATTTAAGTTAATACGTTCATTTCTCAGGGTCATACAGTGAAATGCCTTCTTCAATGCTAACCAACCAATATATTCAGGAAATGACAAGATTTCTCAAGGATCAAATATACTTTGATTCATACTTACATCATGTATACATATATATGTATATACATGATAGGAAGCTAGCCAACTATATATATTGTAAAACTTAAAACATCTTTCTTAAATTTCTACAAACATGTCTGCACCCTGTACCTGGTCAATATAACATTTCCTGAATAGCATATTGATTTTTTTTTTTTTTTTAATTTTCACTTTTTTCTTTAAATTGCTCATCATCCGGCAGTTAAATATTTCAAAGTAAAATTGTAAATGTATCTTGTCTATCAATGAAAATAAAATGTTCTTAATATAACCTTGCATGAACGGATCACTTTGCATTAAAGTACAGCAAGCAATATGTGTGGGTCTAAGGTCCTTAATATAAGTCTGATGAGGGCATACAGGAAGTGGAACTCTCCTCTCTTCACTCCTGGCAAGGGTTGGGTGCAGATGTCAAACTGTCTAGGACTGGCAGTTAAAGATGGCTACAGTGAAGGCAGTGTGAACACACATTTTTTGTATGCCAAATTTAAAGCAGAGTGTGTGAACTCTGTTTCTACTAATTCTAAAAAGAGTGTGAACACATGTTTCCAAGTTTGGAGAGTACCTCTTTCTATTGATGATTTGGTTCATTATCGCATTAAGGCTTTAATTTAAAGTTTTGCAAAAAATTTGAAAAATTAGAACTAATTTGGAATAAATTTTTTCAATTTTTTTCTTTATTTCCTTTTTTTCCCATCTTTTTCAGAGTTTATTATTTCATGCAAAATAAAAGCAGAATTTGAAACAAAATTGCTTTTAAAAATAATTAATTAGAATACCTGGTACATAGAAAATTCTTCCCTTTGTGAATTAACACAAAATTAAAACAACGGTTTGTAAAAGAGTATATCTTTTTTGTAGTACATACATTTTCATTCGTACAGAACAATCAATAAGAACATGAATTATGGTTTCAGCTTAAACAGAAATATATTTATGGGTTTTAAATCTCTTGATGTAAATTGTTCCATTTTGACTGTGATGGATCCTTGACCACAGGCAGAGAAGTGATAAACTCACCAGAGAATTTGGCAGCAGATTGACTTGCACTGGGTGACCTCTACCTTAAACATAGAGTTATATATGGGAATCTGCTTACAACGTCATTAAGGTAAAGGTTCATTAGGAAAGGTCCCACATCCCCGAACTATTGAAACAACTTCCATACAACCCACCCTCAAACTCCCTTAACAAGACAAGTGACATGGACGTCATGAGAACAGTAATGTATGCACCCAGTGTTGACTTAAAAGGGACCCAAAACAGTTCCCATTAGTACAGACAAATGATGAAATTAATGATGCATGTCCTTTTTTCACCATCTCATTAAATTTGACTTTGAGTTGAAGTTTGTTTTGACCCATCATACTGATACACCAGGTATATGAATGATTGACTGTGTGCTGGGGCCAGACCTATCTATCTACTGATAAGCTGAAATCTCTTTAGATTGACATATAGTATCACACCCTTCCTGCGCCATCCATGTCCATCATTGGGACCTGAGCATTGTCAGTTCCGCCTCAGTAATGATGTGTTTTTTCAAGGTCATCTAGATAGGAAGGGTATAGAACATAATAAATTTCTGTCTAATCTGGTGTCTGAGTGTGTTTGTTTCGCATGTTACTGAAGGTACCACATGGTGAGATCACACAATACACAGGAAAAGAATAAATAAAAAAAATTCTCTATAACATTCGTGTGATTGTGTGCCAAATTTTTATATATCATTTACTTTGCAGATTAAGAACACTTTGACTGCAGCTATTTTAACAAACTAACAGAGATCTGTCACAGATATGTACTCTAAGTTTTAAATTTATCAAAACCATGATGTTCCTTATGATCTCTACTTCCTTCATTTCTTTTGATTTTAAAAAAAGGTTGCAATATTGTTTATAACTTCAACAAAACCTTTCTTCCCGGTTCATCAGTTATGAAGACTAATGAAGAAATGTATTCTGAAGATCTGTAATTCATGGTTCTAGAGAAGAAGATTTCTAGAGATTTATATCCACCAGGAAAAAAATATTTTTTTACTATTGATTAATGGGATCAGTCAAATAAATTGGTACCAAGCAAGAAATAATCAAATATCTAAAAATAACCACATAAAGATATATATTTATCTTATCTTGTTTTTAACTTAATTCATTTACTTTGAACGGGATCATAAAATTTTATGAGTTGCAGCAAAAAACAAAAAAAAAAAATTTCCATGTGTGGAAATCCTATTCCATTGATTGATGAGACATAACCTTCACGGTTTGGAAAATCCTTACTCTTCTAAACAAAATGGCAAGTATACATGGATATATTCAATAAATGACAAATGTCCTTTGATTTCAACATCATGATTTTTGCTTTTATTTTGTAAATATAAACATAAAGACCACATCATACAGCTGAAAATTAACTGAAATTTAATTTCAACCAAGCAGTTCCTGAAAATCACATTCTTGTCAATGTTCACAATATCTTTGTATTACTGAACAAATACTTTTAAAACTTTATAGAATCTCCTTTTTGAAATTGATACATGTGCCTACACTTTTATTTTGACACTTTCTGTATCGAAATGATCAGGCATTTTTTGGCCAACAGTTCACCTGCAATGTGGAAGTTGAAATGCAATGAAATTGAAAGAATCTGTTTAAAAGGTTTAATTGAGCCGCCTCAGTCTGGCTAATGTATGGAGGCTGCATCTGCGAGCAATTCGCCAGGTTTGTTTTAATGCTTAATTGACATGTTTAGCTTGGCGAAGGGGTTTCGGGCAGGACCAGGGCAGATGGAGGTTTGTTTACCTGTAGCGTAATAGAAGAGATCGCAAACCTACCTGTCTATAACCATTATACACAGCATTCAACAAAACAAACATTTGAAATGAGAAACATATTTATGTCTTTTAATTACTAGCAGGAAATGAAACCCAAGTGGGCGACCTTTAATTCTGCGAAACTTTGATCCTCTAAAATACTCGCCTTGCTGAAAGCAAAAGAATGAAACTGAAAGGTCAGAAAACAAAGAACAACAACTCTTTTGATTTTTGTTTAAAACAGTTGTTGCTGAAAAGGTAATGACTGCCAACCTGTAATGCTAACGAGCTATTTAAAGTGATTAACTCTTTCATTTGAATTCTAAGAAAAAAGACAAACCAGTTTTGTACTACGTTTGATTCTTCACAATAAAAAAATGAATTGTATTAAAGACATAAGTGTAATTTTGATTTTGATAAAATTGAATTTTTAAGGGCAAAAGCTTGAAATCTGTGAATCATCCTTTGATCATTGTCAAAAATTTTAAGCGGATAGTGATGAATGATTTCAAAATCTTTCTCACAACAAAGAAAAGAAAGATTTGACCAAACCATTGTTATCTATGGTTTAGGTTTCAATTTAACCAAGAGAAATGTCAAGACAAGTTTTTGTTTAAATTTCCTCTAAACTATGAAATAAAATTAGGACTTAAAACTGAAAATGTATCAAATAGAACATCCAATGGACCAAAAACTTGTAACAACTTGAGACAACAAAGTCGTGTTTGGATTATATTGCCAACATTAGTCAAACACCAAATGGTAACGTTTTTCTGTTCCTCAAATGGTGTCCAGTCTGTTTCAACCAAGTTGACATTTCCCCTTGCCACAAATTAACACATCTTTCAGAACGTGAAGATCAGATTTCAGAAATTCAGGAAATCATCTTTCTAAGTATAAAATCACAGATTGCCAAACGCCTGTGAATGTGTTTGACCCACTCTTAAATTACAAAATTCTCTGGACAGGAACAAAGCAGGATGAAAACCTTCAATTTTCACTGTCTCTTAAGAAATCTCTGCAAATATCCAAGATGTCATCTTTTCTTGGAGAGATTGCCCGTAACAGAAACATACAGAAATAATCTCTTTAACAGTGGTGATATCTTAATAGAGATAGTCTTCAGAGGTTATCCCTAAACAAATGTGGTCTCAAATAGATGTGGTTTCATAACAGAGGTGGTCCCTAACAGATGTGGTCTCATAACAAAGGTGGTTTCTTAACCGAGCTGGTCTAGTACATAACAAAGTTGGTAACTTATCAAAGATGACCAATAAATATAGGTGTTTTTTAACTGAGGCTTTTTTACAAGAGCTGTAATCAACAAATCACTGCTCATGATGTGGACATCAAGGGGACTACACTTTTCACTGAGGCTATGTGTTAGAGCATGTTTCACATATCTGAGACCATGTAAATGAATGTTTGTTTAATATAATTATATGGTGTGTATGTATATGTGGCTGGGTTTATCATTACTGTACTGATGATTTCAGTACAGATATATTTTCTCTGAGTATGAAACACTATTCCCAAATGTCCCCTACTGAATGACTATCAGCTCCAAGCTTGCCTAGTATCCTGTCTGTTGTATTAAAAGTATGTGTAGCAGAACTGAAGTGACTTGATTCACCAGTGACCAGATATCATACTGCATGGCTGATCGCTTCTACAGCTCAGAATATAGCGACTCCAATCCTAACATGTTTAACATGTTTCTTATTTTATAGCATTTGGCAAACAATTTATTTAAAAAAGAACAGATAATAGTCTATGTTACAAGGTATCTGTTTGTCTACAGGAAGGAAAAATGTATGTAAGGGTCTCGTAAGTAGTTACAATATGTCAGAAACCAACAAAGATAGGTCAATTGGTGAAATGTTGTACGATGTCAATAGTTCAGAGTGTCCGTCTGACCTTTAGAATGACCATATGTTAAGACACCAAATACAACTTGGTTTGTTATTCTTAATTAAGATAAATATGCATCGCTGACCAGTTCAGAATCTACCACTTTTAAATACCTTAAAGTCACTGTGAAAATTTGTTTCTATTCTACAACTTTTTTTCCATTGTAACAAATTTGTTTACATCTACGTTCCAGCTCGGACCCCTCTCAATTTCCCCTCTCAGCCATGTTGAATGTATTCGTACTAAAGAAGTGTAAACAAAGATGTGGGATATATACATGATTTGGGAGAGGGATTCAGAGAAGCCAAAATTCTAGGGTGAAGAGTTGAAACCTCACAAAAATAATATTATCAATACTAGTTCTAAAACATATTCTCAGAAGAAAACCTGAGACCAAACACTTGAAACAGATATTCCTCTGGACCACTGTAAAAACAAGAAACAGACCAGAAAAAATGTCAAAAATTGCATTGACCTTGAACTTCGTAAAATCAACATGGCTTAACTAACCATCAACGCTATCATCACAAAATTTAACATCTCAAATACACATTTTTGTAAGATGAATGGTAAAAAACTTTCTAAAAGGTCAATTAAAAAATTTGACAATGAAGTTGAAGAAAATACCTATTAGTTGTACTAACCTGTACTACATAGGAAACAACACAAAGGAAAAAGATTCTAACAGAAAATTGATAAATATATTAAATGGCATATATGTAAGACATAACAGAGTTTGCTGCCAATTTAGAATCTGTTGTAAGTCAGACATGCCGTATCTTGTGCTAATGCTTTTCTGTTGAGTATTTTAATTTCAAGCAGAACATTCCTTTTTAAAAAGTGTTACATTTTTATCAAGATGGAAAGAGGGGAAAAAAATGTATTCAAAGATAACTCAAAATATACTGACAAGCCGACGATACAAGGTTGAAATTAAAACGCGGAAAAAACTTTGTGGCATCATTTTGAAATGCGTAAAGCTGGATTAAACTGTTTGATAAGAAAGAAGTGTGTTAATGTTTTACGAAACGATGATGTGGAAGTCAGTGACAAGATATATTACTTCTGTCTTAGCAAGGAGTTGTGGGTGTTCACCTGAGGTAATTCACACATATACTTCAACAGTTTCTACTTCGTCGTAAATTGGTTCAAGGTCTTGTCAACTTAACGGACATAAAATCACATTTTGATCATACATTCATTATAATCCAAATCTATTTTAAGAAGTTTTCGTTTTTTGATGTCACACATAATTTGCACAAGGCATTACATAGCAATTTTGATACTAACAAAACAAGTTTCGTTTAAACTTAAAAGAAAGATGTCCTGTACAGGGAGATTAAGCAAATTACAGTAAGTCTTAATAGATCATTTGAAGCTAGTGACAAATGTTCTTCATGTTGGAAGATTAAAATTCTTAAATAGTAAGAACATACACAAGCTAAGTGACAAAATCTGACAGCGACTCCATTGTAAAAGATATTTCAATTCTCCTCCCTCATGTTTTTTTCATGACAGCTAAACATATTTCTGTTGACTATGTTTTTTCAGTAATTTTCATAATTTCTTTTTTACTGAAATACATCATTTCAGGAAAAATATTGAAAATTCAATTGATAACCATTGCTTCTGTTTGAAATACTGGGTATATGTAATCTTCAAAGGGACATAACTTTGGAAACAGAAACAATAATTCAACAATCAAACATTTTCATACAAAAATAAAAAATCAATTTTATAATGAGAAAATCAACACGTAACTGAAGTGATCAATATAGATAAAACACCTATTGCCAATTTTAAGAATATTTTGTGTTTTAGCACGAAAAATTTCAATTACAGGTCTAGTATATCAGACCAAGTAGAATAGGCTTTAAAACAACAAAATAAAATCTGTTTCCTTGGTAATAGATTCTCAAATTTTAACAGTCAACTTACATTCTTTGAAAAATTCATTTTTTAAAATCTTTTCAAAGCCTATACTAAATAGTTATCTCTCTTCCAGTATTTTTTGTTTACTTATCAAGACTATTACACTTTTAGAATTTTACATCACATAATTACCACAAAAGATAGTTTGTTATGTTATATATCTATATACAACCTTGACCTAAATATTTTGAATAATTCATCTTGATTTCATCTCTTTCTTGTATATGCAATCTGTCTCTACAGCCAATCAATTTCACATTGATATCTGATTATTTCATGGAGATGATACAAACAAGAAAGAGGCGATGCGTATGAAATGTTGTGTCATTGCTTGTCATCCAAATTAAGTCAAGATTTATCACATAATACTGATGTCAGGAATGTGATAAAAATCAGAATTTTTCAGTCCAGAATTTTCTCTCCATCACTGGAAATACTGAAATATACAAACAGATGTCAATGGACACTTTGCTCAAATACTACATCAACCATAACTGACAAATTGTGATAAAAAAATCATTGACATTTTAAAGTCTCAGATCCACAGATGTCTAAAATTTGACCGGCAAATTATCAAGACATTTTCATCATTTGCACAAGATTAACGGATTAACTAGCCCATTTTTTTGGCAGTATTATAGGAAAGTAACACATGCTGTCAACACAGGGGAACTGCAAAGCAGTATAAAACAGTTCTCCTGGGAACTGGTCCTTGTCACAACAGATAATCTGCGGTGCTATTTTATAACAGAATGAAGAAAAACATCTCCATGTTATGCATTATGTAAGGGGAAATTCGTAGAAATTTCCATAATTTTGAATTACAAAGCTATGCTAAGATTACTTCGGTAATTACAAAATGCCGCAATAAAAAATTAATCCGAAGCAAACTTGTCATGTATAAATCAATATTTGTAGATAGGCTTCGAAGGAGACAACCAGATGTGCTTCTTGTTAAGAATATAAGCTGTTTTTTTCTCTTTCAGGATAAAAATTTCATATCTTCAGAAAATGAAATAAAAAAGACAGATCTTCTTTTTAGATTATGTTCTTAAATTAAACAAACATCAATCAAAACTTCAGAAAAAAAAATGCATTGATGAAATATTAATTCATTCTCACCAGGCAATTTAAAAGCCGAGATTTTTTTGCCTGAGCTGAAATTCTACACTATTCATTGGACTGTATGTCAGTTTAGGAAACAAATATTTTCTTTTAGCGACTGTCAAACAGTTCTGAATGCAATATTATTTTAAATGCACTTTTTCATATTATGAATTTTTAAATAGACCCAATAATGGATTGGTTTTTCATATGACAATGGAATCAAGTTGGAATGTTGAGGACGAGGCATTTGTCAACTGTGTGGTGATGCAGTGATCATCCCGATGTGGAGATTCTAATTGTTTTTTTGTATTCGTATTGTTTCCCCGTGTTCCGTTGTTTTGTGTGGTCGATCTATCATTGACACAGAGATGTAATTATAACAATACTTTACTGAGGAGGTTTTCGAGATTAACCAAACCTTTTCACAATTACCTCTTACAGAATAAGGGTTACACTGGACAGGAGTAGGAAGCAAGCAGGGTGCTGGTACAGATTCCTGGTGCCATACCGTTCAGTTGGGGTCAATAAAGGTCAAAAGGTCACAGGACCAATTAGATGAACCTGATGAAGATGGTGTGTGTCACAACCCCAGGGAGAGCCGTTGTCACCAGACCTGGTCAGTCTTAGCGTGGTGGTCAGCTGCGACTTATTTATTTGCTTATTGGACACAATTAGTCTACACCATACAGACACCTAATCATTCTGATTCTGACCTTTTTTTTTGTAAATCTTCACTTTTGGATTTTTTTTTTATTATCTTACATCAAGACATAGGGCTGTACAAAGTAATGTTATAAGTGGAATTTATTCTCTTTATCTTCATATATCAATAAAGACAGTTCTATAATTTGATTGTCCCAAACAACCTTTCCATAGTAGATTTCTCCCTGTCTGATTAATAATTTTCCTAAGATACACCCAGGGGAGCTAACTGATCTGTGTGATGAGGAATACATGCTGGTAATCACTATAGGTCAGTTAATTACAAAAGTTTCGCCAAGGGAGACTACTTCTCCACACATAAAAATCCAATCAGCAATTTTTAAACAAACAACCTGCAGGGTAAAGCATGGCCCACTTCCAATACATCAACAATTCATTCATTTCTAGTCTCAAATGAGATGGAGGGATGGATACCAAACCCCCCCCCCCCCTCCTTCCATCCTCTCACTACATTCTGGATTATTACGGACAATGGTAGGCATGCATGTTATAACTCCATGCAATTGGATACTTTGTCGACCGACAGTGATCGCTGTGGCAACAGTAGGTACATCAGGGCCAGCCAATCAGCCGTTTTATTATATCTAAATATGGCTACTGTCAGAAGCCATATACACGATGCATAAGGACAACATCTGATATTCGACAGAACAGGAGCTTTTCACAATCATCAAACCGGCAAACCAAATTTGTTATCTTTAGATCATAGATATAATTTCACCAGTTGATAGTGCGTACCACAACTTGCCAAAGAAAAAAATGGTTTTCCTATCAATATCCCGAAACAAATGACACAACATAAGTTTGTATAAATGCCAAGAGCTTACTGATTTGGAATATCATTTCTGTTGTTGAGTGAGATAGAGTTTCCGTTAAATGGTTCTGAAAAGCCTCATAACTCACCGATAGAAAACCATTATTACAGTTTCTTCTTTTAGAAAACGTTCAATTTCACCTAAAGTTTGTAAAAACATCTCTGCCTTCTGATTAAAAGGCGTTATTACTTCTCGCTCTTTTAGATCAGAAAAGGTTTCAAAAGCCCGCAAATTAAAACATGGCCGTCATTGATTAGGTACTAAACACTGGAAAATGAAATTGACAATTGCGCGACTGCACATTTGTAGATTGTATTGTTTTGAGGTGTGGAAGCTATCCTACACTTGAAATGCTGCTCTGTACATGTCAAAGTAGCACTGAGCAAGTTAATAAACAAACATCGTTTTTCAGACTTTTTAAAGAAGAGAAGACATATTAGTACAATAAAATTACATACAAGAGTTCTCTCCTTGCTCCTACTTTTAATTAAAATGAAGTTTGATTAATGAATAAAATTATCTACAGAAAAATAAGCACTTAATTGACATTGATATTCAGAACAACTGCTATTTGAAATGAAAATTGTGACAATATTTGTTTTTGTTTTTACCCTAAAGATCTGAAAGATCTCCCACTTTATATCAATGATCAAACACTTGAAAGCAAAGCAAAAAAGAACGACAATTTTCTTTGAAATGCACAACAAATATGTATGTCTGCATTAAGGCTAAAGCATTTAAAATCATGATGCCTGTAAACAAATTGATTTGCACTAGTTTTTGAATTTCACCCTGAATTTTCAAAATAATGTTTTTCATAAACATTTCTAATATCTATTGATTTTTTGGAAAGACAACTTATGGACCCAGAAATCTTTAATTGGTGTATATTTCATTTTAGAAACATAAATTTCATGACGCAATAGCCGCTGAAGATTGGCTGGGCTTGTTGCCTCATCCACAGTCATTTTGAGGAGTTTCCTTGCAGCAGTTATTGCTACCTCACTGAACACCATGTGGGAGGACTGCTACGTCTTGAGGTAAAGAGTCTTGTCCAAGGTTACAACAATGACAAAATTGTATATAATCTCAGCTTCAGTACGAATCAACTGTGGACACACTTTGAATCTTAACCGAGGTTTTCAAACAGTGATGTTCAACTAATGAATTTGTTCTGATGTCTATGATAGGCCTCAGTGCTTAAGAAGGAAAAGACATGATAAAACATGTAACTTTGTTGAAGAAATTTCCAGAGTGTAGGAAATCTGAAGGCAAAATTGTCTTGTCCACTTGACCTTAAATCTATATCTTAATATGTATATCAGAAAAAAGAGTAATTTCACAAAACTACTGAAATCAAGTCTTTTACATAGTCCACAAGATTGATGGATGTGAGGAAGAGTTTTAAAGCGGATTGTACTTTATCAATATAGCGTATTCAATCATCATCATTTCCTTATATTCCTGATTGTGCCATGCATCATTGTTTCTTGCATTTAAGTGCTCAGTCACATTTAAAAGCCCAGAGCAACAGGTTAGCTAAATCTGGAAATTCAGTTTTAAAAGATAAAGAAAAATGATAAATTTTTCAGAATATCTGCAATTATATAGCCACTTAGGTAACAAGACATTGATTAAATTTCATCAAATATTCATAATACCGATCTCATCAAAACGCGGCGTTCTGTAGTACCACGTATGTCGACCAATCAATATCCGGCTTTTACTCCCTACGTAACTTAAATATCTCTACAGAAAACCTCTCATCATTCTGTATGATTAATAATATCATACAATAATTACACATTTTGTTGTAATGTCAATTCAAACACTTTAGGTCCAATGATAGATTTCACATTGAGACTAAAGATCCAAATAAAATTTTAAAATCAACAACAGAACATTTCTTTTCCTGTTTTTGTGTTCCATCTTAAGGTAATTGTGATGTATTCTCTGTAATATTTCAAAAAATAATTACAAAATGACATATTTCAGATGACAGTTTTCATATGGTACATTGTGAGATGTTCAACATTAGCACAATGTTTCTTTTTTTGGTCCAGCAACATCAATCAACTCGACACAAACCATACTCTTGTCTCACGATTATTAAATCTACAATCAATATGAGGCATAATGTTACACGCTACATTACCTAATGAAACCTAACACAATCCTGCTTTGTTAGCAATTTTTTTTTTATCAAAATGAGCCTTATTAGCAGAAATATTTTGATTTCTTAAAAATGTTACACAGAATTTATTTTGGTGATAAAGCAGAGAATGGTACAGCAATGCCTGTGGACAGCAGGGTATATACATAAGGAAGATTAACGAAACATCTGATTGGAAAGCAATAAATCAATATGGTCTGGATCAAAGAGGTTCCATTTCAACAAGTTGCCATATTTTATAGAAATCTAAATTTATACAGTTCCATATTAAGAGGATTCATATCTAATAGTTACAAATTATGAAAGGATCCAGATTAACAAAGTCTCTGAGGTTCTATTTTAACCAATATCCACAGATATCTCTACCACATCGTGTTACTTATATAAACTTTGTGTGTTAACCACAGATATCTCTACCACATCGTGTTACTTATATAAACTTTCTGTGTTAACCACAGATATCTCTACCACATCGTGTTACTTATATAAACTTTCTGTGTTAACCACAGATATCTCTACCACATCATGTCACTTATATAAACTTTCTGTGTTAACCACAGACATCTCTACCACATCATGTCACTTATATAAACTTTCTGTGTTAACCACAGACATCTCTACCACATCGTGTCACTTATATAAACTTTGTGTGTTAACCACAGACATCTCTACCACATCGTGTCACTTATATAAACTTTCTGTGTTAACCACAGACATCTCTACCACATCGTGTCACTTATATAAACTTTCTGTGTTAACCACAGACATCTCTACCACATCGTGTCACTTATATAAACTTTGTGTGTTAACCACAGATATCTCTACCACATCGTGTCACTTATATAAACTTTCTGTGTTAACCACAGACATCTCTACCACATCGTGTCACTTATATAAACTTTCTGTGTTAACCACAGACATCTCTACCACATCGTGTCACTTATATAAACTTTCTGTGTTAACCACAGACATATCTACCACTTCATGTCACACCTTACAAGTGTACCATTGCTGTAATGACACAAAATGGCTTCAGGAATCACAAAAAGAAAAGATTGACCTACACTTAAACTTCACTCAACAGAATTAGACATCACAGATCAAATAGTTCCTGTAACATTCAGACAAAGGAAATAAACATTGTTTTAAATATTGGTTTCGTTCAGACATATTGTACAATATTCCATATGATGCCAAAGGAAAACAATTAAATATCATTCTACAAAAGAGTTTTGACCTAAAGATCAATAACATAACAACTAATCATCATAGGTGCCAGATATGCTACTGAAAACCCATCTAAATATAGTGTCTGAGTTACTTCCCTTGAATAATACTTAATTACCAGGTAAATTTCTTCCAATATTATAAGATTTTTTTTCTTTGAAACAGTCATTTTGTTATGTATTCTTGCTCATATTAAGCCAAATAATTTAAAAATCAGGTCTATGAAAGTCAATTTTGGATAAATTTCTGACATCAGTACTGTTTTTTCTATTGGAGATACAGAATTTGGAAGGTTGAATATATACTTAAGGCAACAGTGAAATAATTAGAAGCAAAATTTTACAAATAAAACATTGCCTGGAAATGAAATAGACCATAAAAGAGATACCATAGTGAAATAGAGCCTGTTTTTGTCACTGAATTTCTACAACACCAGAGTTGAAGCTTCAGTAGCATTCGGAGTAAACAGATTCCTGGCTTATTTATAAAATCCAAACTTAATTCTAATCCTATTTTATAGCTACAGTAGTTTTCCCAGGAAGCCAGTATTTCAACGTTAGACGGTTTACTGCACGACTCAGTAAAATCCCCAACACTGCTGACTACTGGTACCACACAACCTTCCCCCGAACAAATGTGACAAGGAGATGTATGACTGACCCCTATTGGTGGCAATCCCATCCTCTTTCCACATTCAATTATCAAAATATGGCAGATTACATTTTTCTTGATAAATCTTATCCTGGAATGTTTTGAATCTAAGACAAGCACAGATCATATATGGTGCCATATGTTCTATGAAAACTTACAAATCTTGTATCACATGACTGGGTTAAGAGAAATTACAAGCTCTGGTATATTTCCCTCATATTTCATTGAGAAATCTGACAAGATCCCGCTTATCACTATATACATAGCCATAATGGAGCAATTGCGGGAGAGTTTGTTTTATATAAACAACCGCCAGTATTTCAAGAACCAATACATTTACAAGTAGGGAGCAAAACACTTTTGACATTGTAAACAATTTGATGGGCTGCAAAATTCACTGCCATAAATTTCTTTCAGATCTTGAACAAAGGTCATCTAATGTTCAAATGAAAAGTTGCATACAAACCGTATTTAATCTGATAAATGTGCTACTGACTTAATCTTTTCAAAAAGTTTAGTGAAAAATTTCCAACATTTCTGGTCCCCAAAATATTGACAAGTTACAGTTGTTTATAAATAACAGTTTGACTAGTAAGGATCAGAAAGAATGGCTGGTCGGGTACTACATACTCACGTTGTAGTACACTGGTGTTCAGTGAGACAGCCAAACGTTAGATTTTCCAAATTGAATATGAAAAGGTACATTGTTACCTCACTGACCATTTTACTTTTGTGTCTGTGTATTCCAGTTTTCTCCCACACTATAATCTCCCTACATATTCTGACCATTTTACTTTTGTGCCTGTGTATTCCAGTTTCTCCCACACTAAAATCTCCCTACATATTCTGACCATTTTACTTTTGTGCCTGTGTATTCCAGTTTTCTCCCACACTAAAATCTCCCTACATATTCTGACCATTTTACTTTTGTGCCTATGTATTCCAGTTTTCTCCCACACTAAAATCTCCCTACATATTCTGAGCATTTTACTTTGGTGCCTGTGTATTCCAGTTTTCTCCCACACTAAAATCTCCCTACATATTCTGACCATTTTACTTTTGTGCCTGTGTATTCCAGTTTTCTCCCACACTAAAATCTCCCTACATATTCTGACCATTTTACTTTTGTGCCTATGTATTCCAGTTTTCTCCCACACTAAAATCTCCCTACATCTTCTGACCATTCTTACCAGGCAAATTATAAAATATCAGACATCAGAACCTGTTTCATCATAATTGTAAATGTATGTAATTAATATCTATTTACAATATTTTCCAGGCTATAAACGGTACCTCAGTATAAGCATCAGGGTTGGTTTTAAGCAATTTTTTCTATTTGAATCAAAATATTATCTTCTGAATTAATCATACCTTTTATATAAATAACAGTAATCACACTATCAATGTATGATGAATTAAATCCACATAACGCTATTTTTATTTCAATCATATAATCTCCCTGTATATGGTTACAAATGACGGTTCTAGACGATCTGTTTCATCCACAAACATAATGGACAGTTACTCCTAAAATACTTGGTACTGACGTCTCGTACTGGTGTACTGGTATCCTTGGTTTAAATCACTATTTTTTATTCTTCCTGGAAGCATGACATGTTACGGCAACCAAAATTATGATGGTGCATGGTCATGCAGGTCAATAGTGCATGTGATACACCTCGACAAAATGGCCGTTCTGAAACGCAAAACGGTTCGGGTGATACTCTTCCCTTTATTTTTTACTTCATTATGTCAATTTTTTCATCTACATATAAGTCTATAAGCCACGCACCCGTATTTTGAAGACATTTTTTTCCTCTGCTTAATCTTAACTTTGTTTCACAGTGACTAATAGACAAAACTAAACTAACAAACATTAAACTGAGCCTCTGTATACTTTCTGATGTGTAAAATTGTCTTCTGTAAGTCTTAGAATATTAACGACAAACAAAGGCAGAGCTCAAAACTGTCGTTATTTCTCAGTTAAATATGTTACATAAAATTTAACATACTTTAAGTATAAAGTTAACATGAACCGCACAAAGAACTCAATACCTTTTAAGGTCTATTTCAAGCTGACCTTGAAACTGCACGTCCAAGCGTGCACATTAAATTGGAACTCAAAATAAAGAAATGCCCTCAAGATCTTTACACAAAGCACAAGTCAGTCATTTCTAACAAAGGATATTTTCCTCAAATACCATATACTTTAGAAATAATACCAACACTGTGAAACTAGGAATTTGGGCTCTGAATATTGAACAAAGACCTTGTGCGCATCCATTCTTCAGAGATTTTAAAGGAAAATAAATGTTATTTGCTACAAAATACTATATATTGAAAATGCCAAATTACATGTCTGTCAATAAAGGGGAAAGACAGCAGACAGACAAACGCTGGTTTGGACCAAATACTGTACTCTCTCAAAGAAGATATAGTTTTAGCTATTGACCTTCACTTGTAGGTTAAGGAGCTAAAGTGTCGGCAAATATACTTCTTTCAACAAAGGAGAGCTACAAATAAAATTAATCTTTCATTTATTTCCTTTTTCCTTTTGTTGACCCCACCTCCCACTCACACACACTTTATTTAAGTAGAAATCTTATATATATTTAATGCATTTTGAATATGAATAAACAAATGTTTCATGCAATTAAAGATGAGGAAGTACTTACGATGATAACTGGTCACCAAATTGACTGGACCTGTAGTCAAAGTCAGAGGTGTTAGGATCAGGTATGTCCTCTGGGTCCAGCTGACCGGTCACTGTAATGATAAGACAGTACCAATATATTTAGAATCAAATGACTACTCAGTGTTATAGGGAGAAAATATGTTAACAACGAATTGACCTTTCAGGTGAAAACCTCATAATCAGAGTTGTTGGGGAAAATTGTGGGTAAAGTTTACTGGTTGGTGCTAAGAAGGATTTGAGATTTGGTGTGTTGTTGTTGTTGTTGTTGGAATGTTTTGAGTTATTGAGTTTAGATTTGGTGTGTTGTTGTTGGAATGTTTTGAGTTATTGAGTTTAGATTTGGTGTGTTGTTGTTGGAATGTTTTGAGTTATTGAGTTTAGATTTGGTGTTTTGTTGTTGGAATGTTTTGAGTTATTGAGTTTAGATTTGGTGTGTTGTTGTTGGAATGTTTTGAGTTATTGAGTTTAGATTTGGTGTGTTGTTGTTGGAATGTTTTGAGTTATTGAGTTTAGATTTGGTGTGTTGTTGTTGGAATGTTTTGAGTTATTGAGTTTAGATTTGGTGTTTTGTTGTTGGAATGTTTTGAGTTATTGAGTTTAGATTTGGTGCGTTGTTGTTGGAATGTTTTGTGTTATTGAGTTTATGCAGAGATAGTTGTATGTGCATTGTTGAGTTGATGCTGAGTACAAAGTAATTTGATGGAATGAAGCAAGGCAAGTTGTGAATTAATAAATTGATGCATCATAAGTAGACAAAATGGAAGGAATTTATAACTGCTTGGTCAGTGCAGGCTCAGAATAATATATATTTGAGAAAAATCTGTACCAAAGTTTGTCAAAAACCTAAAATTTAAATAACATCAGAACTATTTCAATGATCCAATTTTTGTTAAGTGCAAACTAACAAAACAAGTTTGAGCAAAACAAAAAAGCAGAAAATTAAACTTGTCTGGCATCATGACAACAGGAAATCCTGAAGCTTTTGAATGACAATTTAACTAACTAAGAAGGCTTCAATGATAATGTCAAACCATTTCCCTTCATTACAATGTCACATGTCGGTGTTAAATATGCGGGGAGGTCCCAACTAACGTCTCCATGGTGACAGTCCAGCTGAATGTATCTTTATTTTTACAGATTAATTCAGACAAGCGGACAGATGGCTATTAGCAGTCCAATTTTTTTTTTCAGGTTATTTTCATGCAACTTTCCCTAATGTGTAAAACTACGCATTTTGGCTATGGCCATCAAAGTTGTCATTTTTTGAGGTATGTAAATGTTTATGTCATTATGACATGTGAATGGGCCGACCAACAATGGACCATCAAACACAACTTGTCTCAGAGCGACACTTAAGCTGTGAATTTTTTTACATATTTTTTGCTATTCATCATTGTCCTGTGTGATTATTTCAAAATGTTAACAAGATGTAATTGATATGGGAAAAGGAGACGATTGCTATTTTTTTTTTTTTTCAATGTTTCAAATCGGACTCAATCAAGAAAAAGAAAAGAATGCTTCATTCTTTAAGCATTAACAAGATGATGGCCACTGTTTTCTATCATGAACTGCGATCATTTTAAAATAAAAACCAAATTATACCAAAGTTTTTAATAGTAGGAATTAAGATTTATTAACCTAAAATGATCCCCCTATAGGCTAGACCGAGAAGAAAATTATGAGTTCTTTAACTTTTCCCACCAGTACTATGATTAATGCTTCGTAACCCAAGCCTGGGGCCACTAGCCATCACGATAGCCTCCGTTCAAATGAAGGGCTATACATTACAATAGGTTTATACTCTGTAATGAGTAAAGTCAACTAATTATATTCTGAAGAATGGCTGTGTTCATCATTCTATCATTTTGAGGTGCACAGAAAGTTATAAAAATTAGGGCGGTTGAAGGCATGAGTCACCAATATCGATTGGTCGATAACTCCTGTTGTGTTTTGTCGGCACACTGTGTGAGTCGTGGCTCCTGTAAACCTAAACGACAGTATCACAGACCTGATCTGCCCCAGTGTGACATTTTCTCCAATCATATCACTCGACCTATGACTTCCTGGAACTGGACCCTATAGTGCGACCAGAGACTGTCCAGATTTTGCAGTAAATTTTACTTCAGCTGTAGAAATGTTAGCAGTTACTCTGTTTCCACAGATCTTTGATAGTTTAAACATATTCAATATTTTTTTTTATTAAATTAATGAATTATAACTGTATTTCATGGATTTTTCAACAAACAAAAGCTGATTTGTTCTAAAATTATCTCCATCTAAACTCTGAACAAGACGTCGGCCTTAATTAAAATCTCATTCTTTTATTTGATGCCAAATGTCACAATGCTAACTTTGTGTTTATTTCCTCTACAGCTGACACGACAGTGTTTACATAAGTCAAATAAACACAGACCTCAACTCATCTGTTACTGATCACATTTCAGTCAAAACATCACAGTTCAGAACAGGGGAGACAACTAAAAAAAAAAACTGACCTCTCTCTATCTGCAGAATATGACTTAGAAAATTGACCATATTAGTTATAATGGCCGAAGCAATATGGAAGTGTAATTACACGGTCCTGATCAATGGTCACATGTACTGTCCCCTGACTTTTTATCGTCTTACATTTGATGTCACATGACCTAACTATGACTAAACAGAGTGCGTTGCCCCTTGTTGTGAGGTAGTGAATTACCACATTATTATCGAGAGGTGACGGATTGGTCTGGGTGGGCCTGTGACAGAGAATGGGAGAAACAGTGGCATTATTGATCCAAGTCTAATAATAATGTTGCTAATACCGCTAAATCCTTTTGAAACAATAAGACCAGAAACCTAACTCCATTCTGGTGTAAACACTCGGCCATTAGTAGCAGTGCTTGCCACCTGATACGGTTGACCTTTCTAAAAATTCATTACCTGAGAAAACACACATAAATTTACTGCTGATTGGAGTACTACACAATAAAATTTGTTCTTCTTTTATAATTTAATTTTCCTTTATAAACAGCTCCTTACTTGCAAAGTACCTTTGTTTGTTTATTTATTATTTTTCTTTTTTGGTGTGACTATGGAAGGAAAGTTTCAGGAGTAAAATGGCAAGTTTTGGGAATATGGCTTAGAAAAAATTGTTCCCAATAATTGAAACACAAGTGAATAGCACCTTTCAATACTATTTATGGTTAAATACTCTTACAGGAAAGCCAAACAATGATAAACTGCATCACATACGGGTAGCTGTTTTGTCCTCCTAGCACTTGTCAGTGGTGCTAACGGCCTATATTTAGAAGCTTAGGAGGTGACTAAGAAAAATCCAAAGTGATCGAAAGAAAAGTGGAAATTAGGACAGGGAGGTAGGTGCACTAACCTTGTAATTCAATCAATTTCGTAACTTTCATACAGTATATAGTTTAAGGACAACATTAAGTACATGTGTATATTCTGAACTGTGTTACTATGCGAATAAATTGAAATGTGACATGCAGGTTACAGCAAACCTTAGGGATTGAATGTCCAGCAGTGTCTATCAACTGCTATCTTGAGGATTGCACAAGAGACACATAAGTGAATAAATTCCTTTTAATACAAATCTAGAAAGTCCTCTATGCTTAAGAAAATCCCAACAATTTTTTTCCATCCTATATATAACTGGTTTGTAGATTCAGTGATGGGAAAATCAACCAACATATGATGTGGTAAGATTGTGCATAGCGAGAAAAACATCCTGATAGTAAGCCTAAATTCTACATATATGCACCTGTATCTATTAATCTCTAAAACATGAACTCAAAATTTTAAAAATATCTGCATCAAGATACCAGTATCAAGAAGTTGACTTTCACTTAAGGCTATATGTATGTTGTACTTTTGAGTAATGGATTAACCTCCCCTTAATATTGTCATGCAGCTTTAGCTTCATTTATCTATTATTTATTATGATCCGTTAAAATGTGTAAATTGCAGATTTTATGAGGCCCATTAAATATTTCATTATTCTATTTCTTATTATCAAACTATTTTTGAATGGAGGTTCAATTTTTAGTGAAGTAGCATGTAGCCTTAAATCAAGTAAAATTTTATAAATAAAAGCATTCCTGTTGATATTTTTCCGTGGCATGCATTAACATCTGCCTGTACAGCAGGTTCAAATTTTATATAAGATTCCAAAGAAGTAAAAACTTAAATGAGTAATCACAAAATTCTTTAAATCCATTTTAAGAAATAAGAAAAAAAGCACACTGATATTGCACGGACTTGGATTCAATTTCCAGCATTAAAATTTTAACAGCCTTTTGGTGAATGGGGAGGGGGAGTGGTAGAGACTGTATTTCACCATTTTATAGCCTAAAAATACATTAACATGGATTCTCGGTATGTGACAATTCATCTAAAGTACACTTCCTACATTCTACACAACCACCGGCCCTAGCAATGGAGTTTGCACTGTTACCAATCTGACAAATAATATCTGATATTTACAATCCCAAAAGCCCACCTAATTGGGCAGAAATTTACGATGGCAGACTCGGATTAGACATTGTAATTCAAAATGAACATAAAAATTATGCACGAATTAGACTGAAAATGATGGAAGTCTTTCTTAATATTTCTCAAAATATTGTGAAAATTATGTTCAATTAGGCAGCGTTGACAGTAATGGCTTGAAACGGATATAGAAAAAAAAAAGGCTGTTTTTTTTCCCTGCAAGTTGAATTATTTTCAAATTTGATGTCTAGTTAATCTTAAACAAGAGTCTCTTGCTGAAAAAAGTGCAAGTGACATTCTACACATGCAGTGTTATTGGTTTTAAGTTACTGGACCGGTCAAACTAAAGCAGAATTTCATTAAGTTGTACTCCACAAGCCAGAAAACTCTAATTATAGCTCTCACTCTCATTAATTAAAAGAAAAATTAGTTTTTTTCCCTCCAGAAAGTTTTTAAAGATGGTGGCCCTTCTTTGTAAATATCCTTGTAGGCCTTCTATATGAAAAGTTTTTAAAACTCTCCTTTATATTGTGTAAGAATTACGTGCCCAACACAATAAGTCATTTCAAAGTTTTAGCATTATCTACGTCATCACATTCATAAAGGACTCTGAAGGGAGCAGGAAAAAAGTGTTCCTTATAGACAGGTGGTTTTATAAAGAGGTTCAACATAATTTACACCAGGAACCGAAATAATGTAAATGACATCTTAAAACAGGTGGACTCTATGGCAGGTTGGACTGAATTTGGAGGAAAAAAACAGGATATTCGTGTCAATAAAATTCAAAACATGAAAAAAGGAATTATTTAATCTTAAAAACATGTTTTTGACAGAGTTTACATTTTTCAAATTTGGTTCATGTCTTGAATTCAACAAAGGTCACATAAGGAAATGTCTAGAGTTCAATCAAGGCCATCCAAGGTCACCAACATTCCCTCTAGGGGTGCTCCAATCTCGTAAGTCTACAAACTTATCACTGTCTGTGGCAGTGCCTGTCAATTGCATATACACCTACCACAGACAAAAAACACCACTCAGACTTTCTCTGAATAAAAGTCTGTTGTTTATAAGAGTCCTCCTATTGTCTGGCTTACAAGCTGATTCCGAATATCCAACAGGACGTCACTTTCAGATGTATCTAAACCTGTTGATATGTATTGGTGGAGATATTTGAAAGCAGACTAAAATTGATTAAATAAACCTACCAGTATTGATTGATGTATATATATATAAATACACAAAAACACATTAAATTTTAACCTCAGCTTTAAACAGGAATGCATATCACACAAGAATATCAACAATTTTGCCAACTTTGTGCCTTTATAAATTTTATAACATATCTCTCAATGTCCTGAAGAAAAAAAGATCTCAAAGTTGTTCAACAAATATTGTCATTATGACCTTCTATGTTACAAAAGGATGGAAAAGCCCAACAAACATAAAAATTGCCAATCCCATTGTACATTGTTAGATTGATCATTCCATTTGTACCATACAAAACTGGAAGTAATCCTACAGAGTCAATACATTTCTTTTTAATTTAAGTCTGAGGGCGGGCTTACTAGTGAACATTAAAATAAAATTGGTTTATGACTTAACTAATGAGTAATATATGTGGATGGGCTTATCAACAGGCATTCGCTTATTGTCAGAAAATATTGATTTCCCCTTTTTGAAAAGTTGGACAATCATCATGTTTAATTGTGTCTTTACCATTATTGAAATATAGATTCATGAAACATGATTTGTCCCTTAACACAGACCAGTCAAAAACCAATTTATCATGGGTTAAACAACGCTGGAAAAAAGTTTTGTATGGTCTTTGCTCTGAAATATCTCTCCTACATTAAATGCTTTTTTTGCCAAAATTTTAGTATGTTGTAGAAACTTATATACACCAAGTTCAGAGAAAGGTAATGATCTTCGCAATTTCAAATCTCTGTTGCAATCAGTACTGAAACCTATTCAGAGACACATGCTATCTAGAGCGAAATTCCTTTTCATAGTTCCAGAATTTTTTCCAATCTTTCTATTAAAGATGCATTAAAGAAAGCTATAAAATTTCACTTATGAATGCTGAATACAAGAAAAAAATTGGATTTGGAACCTGAATGCATTTGTGTAAATTGTTCATTTATTGCTATAGGAACTTCCCAATTGTCTTTTTCCATTAGTGTTGTAACTACGGTATGTTGATGGGACCTGATGAGCTTGGGACGATGAGTCGAGACCTTTAGAGGGAAAAATTGTGGCTCCTTAATAGCATCCTTAAACCATAGCGGCCAAAGCATCGAGCCACTCAAGGCCACCACTGTCCAGTAGAATAAGCGTGAGAACACTCACAATTCAAAAGCAGATTTGAGAATATCCAGAACTCGTAATAAAAGCCTATTTCAGAAGGTAATAAAAAATGGTCTTTTTTCCCAAACAACATCGACAGCCATGCCACAAATACCTCTTTATCTACCGATACTAATACAATTTGTCTACTGGAATCCAATATATACAACAAAACCCAATATCATCATCAATTTGTCATGTCATTATTAGAAAAATTGTAACCTAGCGCATCATGCTTTTTATCACTGGAGAAACTATAACCTAGCGCATCATGGCTTTTATCACAAGACACAGCCACTGGTTGGGTAGTCAGCCGAAGTAATCTATTGTAGAGCACAGTAATTAAGATTCACTTGAATGAAAAACAGAATTAATCATGTTATATGCACTATTATACATGAAATTAATGGGATCTTTTTAATACAGAGTTTGACCTAAAAGAAATTTGACAACATCAACAAATTTATGGGTTTTTTTAATTCAAATAATCAATTTAAAAAATTCAAAATTCAAAATTTCAACAAGTGAAAGTTTCCAGAAATTTCCTTGAGTCAGAAGTAATATTTTGAGAAGATACCTGCTTTCCAAATGTATACATAGGACATTGATATCAAAATACATAATAAATCTATCAATTCCATTTACAACACAAATATGATAATGAAAATTTAAAACATGTCTTTGGTAAAAAAATATGTGAAATTTACAAAAAAAATTTTCTAAAATGTCCACTGCAGAGAAATCTCTTTGCTCTTCCTTTCTGAGTGTAAGACATCAGTATGAACCAAACATTTTCTTACAATATTATCAGGACAGCCATAAAAGTTTACATTCTGTATCATCAACTTATCTCCCATTTCCTCTGAGATAAGAAAGTAAAAACCTCATAAACAGAACTTGACTATAAAGTTGTGCAAATAAAAAAAGGAATTCATCAGTGGCCTGCCAATTAGCTACATCCACAGATAGCCCATGTATCAGACTGAAACACCCCTTCATTTCATCAAATAGATCTCAAAATAATTAATGCAATAAAAATGCAAGGCTATTTATTCAAATGAATAATTTTCGTCAGAGATTAATTTCTCTTATCTTAGATTCAAAAGCATGCAAAATTGATCTTCTTCTGATCTTTGTGAACCCAGTTGACTTTGGGGCTTGGTAGTATATGATGTCCATAAAACCAACACTGGAGGAGACCTGGAGGAGACCTGTAGGAGGCCTGAAGGAGACTTGATTGGGTGGAGTACCAATCAAATTGCTGGCATGTATTTTGACCAGTAACTCCCCTTACAATGTACTTAAAAACTGTTGTCGCTTAAACACCAAAACATCAATAGTTGAAAGCAAACAAGTGTGTTTGTTTCCTATCCTAAAATCCTCTTTGAGGGCAAATCATGAGTTTCTTTCCTATCCAAAAATCCCCTTTGAGGGCAAACCATGTGTCTGTTTCCTGTCCTAAAATCCTCTTTGAGGGCAAATCATGTATTTGTTTCCTATCTTAAAATCCCCTTTGAGAGCAAACCATGTTTGTTTCCTGTCCTAAAATCCCATCTGAGGGCAAACCATGTGTTTGTTTCCTATCCTAAAATTCTCTTTGAGGGCGAGATTTACAACTATTTACCATACTGAAATTACCTCAGAGGGCAGTCCATCAGTTTTTTAAGCATACTGAAAACCAATTTGAGGTTATGTTATGTGTTTTTTTACCAACCTGAAATCCTACATGTGTTTGCCTTCCATTCTAAAATCACATTTGAGGGCAAGTCATGCACTTGTTTACCATCCTAATATTGCATTTGAGGGCAAGACATATGTAAGGTTATAGTCTTGAAATATATAGCAATTTTCTATAAAGATGATTTCAAATGGGTGGGGGTGGAGGGTGGAGCGGGAAGCATGCCATGATACCTCAGTTGGTAAAGCATTGACTTACAAAACCACTGGTAAAGATTGGAGGGTCCTTAACCACAGGTTTTTATTTTTCTAAGTAAGGTGAGAAACAAACAGATTTGTGAAGTCACAGTTGTGTCTTTAGGCATTGCCTTCCTTATGGTGTTCAGTGAGGTAACCAAAAGCTATCAAAAGGAGACCCCCCCCCCCATCTCAAAAATAACCTGGACTGTTCATGGAACAATAGACCCAGCATATAAAAATGTAACAACACTTCATGACAAATAATATTACCATGGTAACCTAGGCATCATTCTCTTTGTACCTCTAAAACCATTGACTACACAAAGTTTCCGAAAGTAAATTCAAGCAGATAAAGACCTATAACAAAATTTTTCTTGCCCCTACTACAGGCTGGTAGGTTGGTTGACCTTGTATGACCTCTGATAGATGCTCCCTTCACACTTGTGTGTGATAACTTAGCACCCAATGAGCCAGATAAGGGGACAATAAAAACAGACAATATGACCCTTGTTAGCAATAGCTAGTAGGGGTTTTATCACCACCTGGGCGGCCATAAGTTATAACGAGACTCCAGGTGCTGATGTTGTTAATGTCTAGCTAAAATACACTAAAACCAGAACAACCAAAGTAGGTACAAGTTGGTGCTGAAGATGGGCACAAAATGACAATGAAACAAACAGAAGCAAATTGCAAGAGTTGAAACAGTAACAAAAATCAGTCATACCATATGTAAGGATACATACAAGATTATACAAAAGGTTTGGAAACTGGAGCAAACAGGAAGGAAGTACAAACAAACTGGAGCAAACAGGAAGGAAGTACAAACAAACTGGAGCACAAAGGAAGGAAGTACAATCACACTGGAGCAAACAGGAAGGAAGTACAATCACACTGGAGCAAACAGGAAGGAAGTACAAACAAACTGGAGCAAACAGGAAGGAAGTACAATCACACTGGAGCAAACAGGAAGGAAGTACAATCACACTGGAGCAAACAGGAAGGAAGTACAATCACACTGGAGCAAACAGGAAGGAAGTACAAACAAACTGGAGCAAACAGGAAGGAAGTGCAATCAAACTGGAGCACAAAGGGAGGAAGTACAATCACACTGGAGCAAACAGGAAGGAAGTGCAATCAAACTGGAGCACAAAGGGAGGAAGTACAATCACACTGGAGCAAACAGGAAGGAAGTACAATCACACTGGAGCAAACAGGAAGGAAGTACAATCAAACTGGAGCAAACAGGAAGGAAGTACAATCACACTGGAGCAAACAGGAAGGAAGTGCAATCAAACTGGAGCAAACAGGAAGGAAGTACAAACAAACTGGAGCACAAAGGGAGGAAGTACAATCACACTGGAGCAAACAGGAAGGAAGTACAATCACACTGGAGCAAACAGGAAGGAAGTACAATCTCACTGGAGCACAAAGGGAGGAAGTACAATCAAACTGGAGCAAAAAGGAAGGAAGTAAAATCTCACTGGAGCACAAAGGGAGGAAGTACAATCTCACTGGAGCAAACAGGAAGGAAGTACAAACACACTGGAGCAAACAGGAAGGAAGTACAATCACACTGGAGCACAAAGGGAGGAAGTACAAACACACTGGAGCAAAAAGGAAGGAAGTACAATCACACTGGAGCAAACAGGAAGGAAGTACAATCTCACTGGAGCACAAAGGGAGGAAGTACAATCAAACTGGAGCAAAAAGGAAGGAAGTAAAATCTCACTGGAGCACAAAGGGAGGAAGTACAATCTCACTGGAGCAAAAAGGAAGGAAGTAAAATCTCACTGGAGCACAAAGGGAGGAAGTACAATCAAACTGGAGCAAAAAGGAAGGAAGTAAAATCTCACTGGAGCACAAAGGGAGGAAGTACAATCAAACTGGAGCAAAAAGGGAGGAAGTACAATCTCACTGGAGCAAACAGGGAGGAAGTACAATCTCACTGGAGCAAACAGGAAGGAAGTACAAACACACTGGAGCAAACAGGAAGGAAGTACAATCACACTGAAGCAAACAGGAAGGAAGTACAATCAAACTGGAGCAAAAAGGAAGGAAGTACAATCACACTGGAGCAAAAAGGAAGGAAGTACAATCTCACTGGAGCACAAAGGGAGGAAGTACAATCTCACTGGAGCAAACAGGAAGGAAGTACAAACACACTGGAGCAAACAGGAAGGAAGTACAATCACACTGGAGCAAACAGGAAGGAAGTACAAACACACTGGAGCAAAAAGGAAGGAAGTACAATCTCACTGGAGCACAAAGGGAGGAAGTACAATCTCACTGGAGCAAACAGGAAGGAAGTACAAACACACTGGAGCACAAAGGAAGGAAGCAAAATGTAAATTTGTACAAAACAGAGCAGTTTATCTACTACTTCACCTAATATACAAATTTTAAAGAGGACTCACAACAGAGACTGACTATCATGGATTGAGAACTTCTACAGTTCTACTGAATCATCGAAACAATCCTAATTCATTGTCTCATTGTAATCCCACTTCCAAGTCCTTGGAACCATTAAAAGCTACTTAAAATCACAATTTCAAAAATCTGTTCGGTGTTGTCTTTTCTTGTAGAAATCTATTTTCTGACAGCTGTTTGGATGTACCAGCAGTATATATACATATATATATGGATAACCATAGTCAGAACCTTTCTGTACTGCTTAAATTACGTAATCTCATAAATATTAAGCTACGTTGCTGTATTTCAAATATAAAACTTTTTTTTCTTCATCATTTATTCAAATCTATTTCCTACAACACACCTTCATTACCATACACAACATCTGCATGGAACCCCATTGATACAGCAAGACATTACCTTCTAACTGTCTAAAACTTCCTCCTCGTAATCATTCACCACTAATTGTTGTATAGTTTTCTTCGATATTCTTCAGCGTAAAACTGAATGGAACATTTTCAACAATTTTGTTTCAAATCTAATTTAAACTTTCTTTTCCTCATATGAGCAACAGAATAAATTCCTGTCCTAATTCCTCACCGTTTTCCTCATATAAAAGGACTTTAACACTTGTCCAAACTAGCCCCTCATTTATCTTAATTTTCACGACATTTATCCAGTATTTTGCACCTCAACTACCCACAGTAAATGACAATAAATGCAGTGACAAATTCTTTAAAGTTTTATCAGCTTCATCCTTCATTTACAAAAATCTGAAGATTTTTCAAAATTTCAATTTTCAAGTATCTTTATCTTTTCATTGGGAACATTTAAATCTTCCCTCATTAGTGCTCAAAAAAACAAACTTATCCAAAAATGGTTTGAACTGATACATCAAAATTATTGTGAACATTTTTATGTTCAAATATTGTTCCCAAGCTAACAATGCTTAAATGACTGTGCAGGTTACGTGTGAAGAATGGTATGACGTCCATCTGTTCCATCACCAGGACCTCGTGGTGTGGCTATCATTCTGACACCTGGTGGCAGCACCAGTGCAACAATTGTCACCATACACACACCACTTGCACATGATTGCAACGTCCGAATCCCTGCACTAATTTCCAATATTCAAATCTCTGTAAGAGCTGGAAAATAGCTGGAAATCACCTCATCACATTCCTCAGTAGGATTCCGAGGTTAAGTGGGTTGGAATGTCACGAATGCCAGGGACATGCTTTGTGAATTTTTTATAAATACAATTAAATCATTGTTCTGCATTTTCATTCCATTCTTCTAAGAAATGAAACAGCAACAATACAACCTTTTGTGCAATTTTGAAGATTACCATGACTACCAGGTATTTCCTTTGTCATGTCAATTTCAAAAGCACATTTTTGTAAAAAAAAAATCTAAATGAAAATCTATCAGTAGTCAATAACTTTCATTTTGAATATCACCACAGCCTAACTCTGAGATTTTTTTCTAAAAGTGAAATATTACACAGTATATATATCTATGTCAATGATTCCTGAATAAACAGGTCTTCCCATCGTTCACGAGTTAGGCGAAATCCTAACAGGTACATTCCTACCCCATCAATCTGATGTCATTTTATTGACACAATGACACAAAAAAAAAGAACTTAAATGTATTCATTTCTTACAGTATACATAGTTTCATTTCAACTTTCTTCAATCTAGTAATATTCATTTCATAATGCCTATAGATTGTGAATGTCTAAAAACTGAAATTCATTAAGAATTTATGCCAGTAACCTTTAAGATATTTACAATTTCTTCCTTAAACAGAATGACTTATCACTGAGTATAGATACAGGAGATAGACCAGGTTTACTCGGTACTATCACATATAACACAATAAACCTAATCTCATTCTCTGATCTCAATAAACAGGTCGTCACTGAATTCACACAGATCTGTTGTGGTTTTTTGAAATCTTCAGAAGAAACGGGAATGGATTTGGTGGTAGAATTGGACAAGACAATGGTGATATCTAGATACAGATTAGAGAAGTTGTAGTGCACACATGTCAAGAAGATGACATTATAATGAAGAAAAAACAACAGTGTAGAAGGCTGATGAGACAGTATAAAGACACATCACAGAGACAGACAACAGTATCAAGACACATCACAGAGACAGACAATAGTATAAAGACACATCACAGAAACAGACAATAGTATAAAGACACATCACAGAGACAGACAACAGTATCAAGACACATCACAGAAACAGACAATAGTATAAAGACACATCACAGAGACAGACAACAGTATAAAGACACATCACAGGGACAGACAACAGTATAAAGACACCTCACAGAGACAGACAATAGTATAAAGACACCTAACAGGGACAGACAATAGTATAAAGACACCTCACAGGGACAGACAACAGTATAAAGACACCTCACAGGGACAGACATCAGTATAAAGACACCTCACAGAGACAGAAAACAGTATAAAGACACCTCACAGGGACAGACAATAGTATAAAGACACCTCACAGGGACAGACAACAGTATAAAGACACATCACAGAGACAGACAACAGTATAAAGACACATCACAGGGACTGACAACAGTATAAAGACACATCACAGAGACAGACAACAGTATAAAGACACATCACAGGGACTGACAACAGTATAAAGACACCTCACAGAGACAGACAACAGTATCAAGACACATCACAGGGACAGACAACAGTATAAAGACACCTCACAGGGACAGACAACAGTATAAAGACACCTCACAGGGACAGACAACAGTATAAAGACACATCACAGAGACAGACAACAGTATAAAGACACATCACAGGGACAGACAACAGTATAAAGACACCTCACAGAGACAGACAACAGTATAAAGACACATCACAGAGACAGACAACAGTATAAAGACACCTCACAGGGACAGACAACAGTATAAAGACACCTCACAGGGACAGACAACAGTATAAAGACACCACACTTGGATAGACAATAGAATAAAGACACATCACAAGGACAGACAACCATATAAAGACACCTCAGAGAGACAGACAACAGTATAAAGACACCTCAGAGAGACAGACAACAGTATAAAGACACCTCACAAAGACAGACAACAGTATAAAGACACCTCACAGAGACAGACAACAGTATAAAGACACCTCACAGAGACAGACAACAGTATAAAAAAAGACCCCACAAAGGAAGCAATATAAAGCAGTGTAGAGAGGTGTAAAACTAGCAGCAACAAAACCTAGAAACCTAAACAGACCTCCAACTATGATTAAATGTATCATTTCAATCATCGGATTACATTATTGTATTTACTCAAGGTGTGAACACCAATTTAGCAAACATAAGTATTTCTATATCTAGAAATCCGTACTGGCTAGAATCCGAAGTCTGTCTTGGAACTCTGAACCAATTTGTTTGGAAGCACCTGTCAGTTTCATCCAAACATTTCAAGAATTATAACAGATCTCTTGCTTTTTTCATCAACAAAATTACAAATTGTTTCTCAGAATTGCCCAATCCTCTTGAATTTAGAATTTGCTTATGAGAAATCAGCCTTGTTAGGGACATCTTCCAATCGCACCAAGGCTGTCCCAGTAGTTTGGTAGGGACCACTAGTACCCCCTTGAGGGTGCTTGTGTTACAAGCTCTACAATAGATGGTGTCAGCCAGCTTATCCAGGCAATGAGAAGGAGGCAAAGGAAATTAAACACAGAATTTGTGTTTGTAATTACAAGTAAACATAGTAATTCCTATGCATCCTGATGATATTTGGTCCCTGCTCTCCGCTAAATCTAAACTCATATCTCATGCCACGACAAATTCCACCACTGACACATAGGAAAATAAATTGTTTGAGATCATTGTGAAATTTGAATTTCTTGATTTGGTTTCTATCCAACTGTTCTGAGACGTGACGATTCATGACTGTTGCTTCCCTGTTCCTCCGGCAGGAATTTCACCAGGAAGGTCGTATAAAAAAAATGACTGTCATGAATCATGATAAAGTGCAAATGAAATTTGGTTTGGAATCACGCAATATTTTTTATGATAAAACCCTGCAGTAGTCGGTAAAGACACCTCACTCCCAGCTTACGAAACAAAATATATTTGTGGATGGCATACAACACCTCTGTGAAAAATCTGTCATTCTGAAGACTACAACCCATTTCGGAAAAAAACGAAGTGTGATGATAGTCACAAATCATGAAATAACGCCACATCTCATCGGGTCCAATGGTGATTGGTCGCATTATTATAATGATAATCGGGACTAAATCAACACCAAAATTTATTGTTCTAAATTTTCCCGTAACAAATATTGATTTTTTTTAACCCAAAATGAAACAACTCTCTTTTAGAATTAATTGATTTTGAGCAAATAAGAAAAAGAATACAATATAACACTTCTTGGAAATTTTTTAAATGGAAATTGAATAAGACATCTCATTTGAACACACAACACTTCCAACAGACTCTAACACATCTCCGAAAATTTTTGTATAAAAAAAAACAAAAATTTTTATGAAACATCTGGTATATCTCGGCAAACCTTCTTTGATAAAAACAGTTAACATAATAGCAGGTTTCTGATAGTTTTAAAGACTGAAGAAAAAGTGAAATTAAAACGTACCAGACAGGAATGAGATTGATGGACGCGAGAGTGCTACATGTCCCTTCTATACCCCCAAACCCCTCTCATACAAAGAGGGGGGGGGGGGGGGGGGGCCATAAAAACAACTTATTACATAATGCAGGAAATATTGAAAAAGTAAATGATAAAAATAAGACCATATTTTACAAAAGCTCAATCTCGAGTAACTTTCAGTTTTAAAATAAGAACACAGGCTTTGACAATAAACATACAAAGGACCATTGTCTAACTTCATATCACACACAAGAATGAAATATTACCAAACAAGATCAACAAAATAACACTGAAATATGCTTCACATTCTCATCAACCTCAATCTCTGAACTACAACTTTGTCTCTTAGCAGCCAATATACATCGTGGTAATTGCAATATTGGGACAGGCTCTTGAATAATTCATCCGCTGAGACATGTAAATACTGCAGGTTGAGAAGTTAGGGACACATCTATCAAAACACTGTGTTATGAAGATTTCAATCAACTGTCAACATCAATCATTGAAACAGTGATATTTAGAATCTGTTCTGGAATAATGATATTACACCTGAATACAGTAGACTTAGAAAGACGGCATGTTTCTATTCAAAATGGAAAATTTGTCAACAGGAATTAAAATCATATTTGATTTATAGTTTAGTGACAAGCTATCGCTGTTGTTTACATTGACATTAAAGTCAGCAGCTGATGTAGTATACAAAAGTGTCTTTTATTTCAAACCCCTCTGAGGACTTACATCCAAACTTTTATCACATAGATCAAACCCTAATATGGCCTCCATTATCAGCATCCTAAAATCCTGTTTAACTGATAAACAAACTTAACACAAAATTTGGCCAAAGAGTTTTAGACTCCAGCTACACACAAGAAGTTAATACACAAAAATGTCAGACATTAGTGAAATACTTTATGAAGCATGCCCTGGACAAGATGACCGATAATCTAACAGATTGATGATAAACAACACTATATTCCATCAGGGTTGATGGTACTGAAGGGGCAATTATTCAATACAATTATCCCACAAATTGTAGCATTCTTTATAGTTTTATGAAAGTTCAATTATCTCTTTTATTTCCATTTTCATTTGCCTCTGAATTCATAAACTATGAAGCCACGTGCTTCACACAGTGGAAATACTTCAAGACAAAAATCAAGGTCACACATTTCTAAATAACCAGTAAACGGCACAGGAGTTTCATGCTGAGGGTTAAGTTAGGCTGGATTCAAACATTCAGAAGACATGTGGAAGTGATTACGATATTACATAAATCACTCCTAACTTACTGGAGTGGTGTGAAACTAGAATCTTGATTCAAAGAAATTCAGGCTCCATTGATAGATTTAGTGGAAGAGAAGAGAGAAATATTCCCCTCCCCTGTGAATAACTCCCCCTCAATTGAAAACCCAACTCTCCTGCCAGGCTATAACTCAATGTCTCTTTTCTACTATCACATTTTTTTTTTGACCTGACCGACTAATCTACAACTATAAAAAAATACTCAGATTTGAAACCCTTCATTTAGTTTCAGAGCCTGTGTAAACAATACAGAAAGATACCGCACTGATTTACCAGTACAAAAGAATAAACATACATACATCAGTTTTTTTTGTAATGTAGACAAATTGCTCTCATAGTTTCCTATACAGATCACCTTTATCAAAAGACTATGTGTCTTGGTATCACAAGTGGTCACATTAGTTAGTGATTACAACACTGAAAATGAACGTTTTTCTGTCTTAAGTCATGTGACAAAGTGCATTTCATTGAACTATGATATCTTCAAAATGAGTATTTGACAAGAAAACAGATGCAATTAACAGAAAATAAATCTCCCTGACATAATGTTAATAATGAAGTCTACTGCCACTAGCCTTCACTTGATCACTATCACTTCCTATCCAGGAAGGGAGGTTACTCTTAAAAAAGAAAAAAGAATTATTGTTTTGTAAATGAAACGTGGAGATCACTACAAGTTCTAAAGTGATTATGACTGGTGCAGTAGTACCTTTAACAAAATAAGTCCGTGTTTTATGGTAGTAGATTGTATCATAAATACATAAGATAAAATATCAGTATTTAAAAATAATAGATTAATATAACAGTAAAATAGGTTTATTGTATTATCTAATCTTCATAGACTAATAAGTAAATCCATCACTACTTACTGTATATAAGTCATAGGGCTCTATAATGTAAGTGATAGAATTATCTCTACTACTTTAATAATCATTATTTAATTAAAAGACAGTTCAGAGTTACCAAGGCTTGTAGTTATGAGCGCTTTTTAACCATATCATCAATTCTTGTGTACTTTTCAAATGTTGTTTTAATTTTTCACAGGGGGACTCCAGATATGTCACAGTAATGTCTAAAACATCATTAAACTAATTTGATACTGAAAAGTTGGCTGTATTTGAAAAAATCAGTTGGTTGCCCTTTCATCAAATAGTGTAACTGAAAACAAATCCATTGGAATCATCATCAAAATTTTGGTGTTTTATTTAATTCTGTTAAATATCTTGTAATAATACATTGCTCTATCTGGAGTTACAGGAGTTATTTCCCTTTAATGCTGTAACACAAAACCCATTAAGTGTTTAGGATGATCAGAGTTACTTCCCTTGTTTCATCGGCAATCTTTCATCAAATTTTATTTAAATAAAACAAATTTGGAAAATGTTAGAGAACAAGTATTGAAATTAAAAGTATCGCATGATAATTACATACATTTGGTATTTCTTATACTAACCAAGACGGATTTTCTTCCATTAGTGTGAGGTATGTTGATGCTAGTGGTCCTGTGTCTGGAAATCTCTAAGCTAGGTTTAAAAGGATGTGGTAAATAGCAGCAAATCATTGCTTTCAAATGAGATCATTTTATTTTTGAAGGTTTTCTTTTTCTTTTTTCGTTTTGTTTTTGTTTCAATCATTTCTAAAATATTTATTTTCCCCCTACATTCTGGTAAAGTACCAGAGAGAACCACATTAAAACAAACAACAAATTATGATTCCTAACTTTAATATTGATAACAATTTTCTGGAAAATGACACTTCATAAAATTAGTAGATCAATGGCATTTCAAATATAAAATGAAAGCTACAGTAAAAGTATTAAAAACACTAACTACATTTGAAATATGTTACTTTGTTACCAATCAATATCTTCTGTTTGAAGGGAAGCAACTGTTGAGTAGCCTGGTAAGAGTTTAACAAGGGAAGTAACTCTTGAAGCCTAGGTAATATTTCAAATCTTCTATCAACTTGCTCAAATCTTTAAGTCTCAGAAAAAACCTTCTTGTCAAAAATAGTGCTGAACATCAACAGTTTTAAAAGGCCAATCTTCCTGATGGACAAAGTAGATGTCAGAAACAAGGGATGATTTGCCTAAAGTTTGAACTCTACCCCTTAAAAATGATTTTAATTTAATAAAAAAAAACAATTTTGTAACATATATTTGGGTGTGGGCTGTTTTAAGGTACTATGATTTAAACTCACTAATAAGAAAGGTTTTGACTTCAAATCATGAGTTTTTTGTAAATTCAATATTAACAGTATCACCCTATATGTTCCACACCAGGACTGTACTCTCTTGAAAATATGATCTACAGCTCTGGACTTCTGTTCTGACCAGCGAAAAAAAAAAAAAAAAAACTTCACTCTTACCTGAAAGAAGAATGTCCCAATGATTTCTGATCTACTTTTTATAAAAACTCACAATGTATTTTTGTAGCATCTTCATATTGTAACTTGTATGTTTATGCAAGCAGATGTAAGATGTACAGATACTGGGACTTTATCATGAGATATGATTACCCCTTGAGGGAGAAACCCTAATGAAGCAGGAAATTTCCCTAACACAGTTTAAAAACACCCTTGAAAGTCTGTAATATCAATGATCTGCCACTACAGGTCAAATGATTTTTTTTAGTTTCATCCAAATTTGGAAAATCTAATGTGTGTTTATCCTTTTTTCTGAAGAAGTCATTACACAGATTTAGGTCATATTGATTAGATATGAAGTGGGATGGGTGTTTTAGAGATATTTTCATTGAAACACAAGCATCATAATTACAGGAGTTAATTGGGCTCGAGGATCAATTTCATCGTTTACAGTGCGTGTACATGGCATTGAAACAACAGCTGATGGAAAACCATCAAAAACAAATGATTAACTCAGATGGAGGCACACAAAAAAACCCAGACAATTCAAGTTGGGACCACCAAAATCCAAAACGAAACTGAAAACTCAGAAATCTCTGACTAGCTGTATTCTTCTTTAGCATACAGAAGGCTCCACCTTAGATATACATCCCAGCATGGCGCGGACCAAACCAGAGAGAGCCTATGGGTGTAAGTACTCTACCAGACCGGACATTAAAGGCCAAGTTTTACCTCACAAGGAATTCCCCGCCGCTTATCCTATAGAGAGCCAGCTTGCTGTTTATAAAACAACATGGCTTTATTTTGTGCTAGTTGTCAAAACAGTTCGCTCCCATGATGAATTCATAAAGCTACTATCACCTTGTAGTCAATTGACTTTGTAACCAGAATCCCTCCAATCTGTAACGCCATGATTTCTGCTCTGCTCTTTTTTTTTGTATCTAACATCCAAAGCTTTTAATCTAATGATGGTGGTGTTTATAGAATCACATAAAACATCTGTTGAATGGAGAATAAGCTTTACTTATACTGTACACTAAACTGCAATAATGGATGTTCCGATCCCAACCCAAATTTCACATACAACATGCTACAGTTTTTTTTTATACTTTGTTCGAATGTTAAAAGATGTCCAGTCTTACTTGGTTTCAAGGAAAACAAAATAACCAGACTAACAATATCCAGATAACACAGAAAGGTTCTATTGTACACACACACCAAAGTATCCAGACTAACAAGGTTCTATTGTACACACACACCAAAGTATCCAGACTAACAAGGTTCTACTGTACACACACCAAAGTATCCAGACTAACAAGGTTCTACTGTACACACACACCAAAGTATCCAGACTAACAAGGTTCTACTATACACACACACCAAAGTATCCAGACTAATAAGGTTCTACTGTACACACAAACCAAAGTATCCAGACTAACAAGGTTCTACTGTACACACACACCAAAGTGTCCAGACTAACAAGGTTCTACTGTACACACAAACCAAAGTATCCAGACTAACAAGGTTCTACTGTACACACAACCCAAAGTATCCAGACTAACAAGGTTCTACTGTACACAAACCAAAGTATCCAGACTAACAAGGTTCTACTGTACACACAAACAAAGTATCCAGACTAACAAGGTTCTACTGTACACACAAACCAAAGTGTCCAGACTTACAAGGTTCTATTGTACACACACACCATAGTATCCAGACTAACAAGGTTCTACTGTACACACACACCAAAGTATCCAGACTAACAAGGTTCTACTGTACACACAAACCAAAGTGTCCAGACTAACAAGGTTCTACTGTACACACAAACAAAGTGTCCAGACTTACAAGGTTCTACTGTACACACACCAAAGTATCCAGACTAACAAGGTTCTATTGTACACACACACCAAAGTATCCAGACTAACAAGGTTCTACTGTACACACAAACAAAGTATCCAGACTAACAAGGTTCTACTGTACACACAAACAAAGTGTCCAGACTTACAAGGTTCTACTGTACACACAAACCAAAGTGTCCAGACTAACAAGGTTCTACTGTACACACACACCAAAGTATCCAGAGACTAACAAGGTTCTACTGTACACACAAACCAAAGTGTCCAGACTAACAAGGTTCTACTGTACACACAAACCAAAGTGTCCAGACTAACAAGGTTCTACTGTACACACAAACCAAAGTGTCCAGACTAACAAGGTTCTACTGTACACACAAACCAAAGTATCCAGACTAACAAGGTTCTACTGTACACACAAACCAAAGTGTCCAGACTAACAAGGTTCTACTGTACACACACACCAAAGTATCCAGACTAACAAGGTTCTACTGTACACACAAACCAAAGTGTCCTGACTTACAAGGTTCTACTGTACACACAAACCAAAGTGTCCAGACTTACAAGGTTCTACTGTACACACAAACCAAAGTGTCCAGACTTACAAGGTTCTACTGTACACACAAACCAAAGTGTCCAGACTAACAAGGTCCTACTGTACACACAAACCAAAGTGTCCAGACTTACAAGGTTCTACTGTACACACAAACCAAAGTGTCCAGACTAACAAGGTTCTATTGTACACACAAACCAAAGTATCCACACTAACAAGGTTCTACTGTACACACAAACAAAGTGTCCAGACTTACAAGGTTCTACTGTACACACAAACCAAAGTGTCCAGACTAACAAGGTTCTACTGTACACACAAACCAAAGTGTCCTGACTAACAAGGTTCTACTGTACACACATACCAAAGTGTCCAGACTACCAAGGTTCTACTGTACACACAAACCAAAGTGTCCAGACTTACAAGGTTCTACTGTACACACAAACCAAATTATCCACACTAACAAGGTTCTACTGTACACACAAACCAAAGTGTCCAGACTACCAAGGTTCTACTGTTCATGTAAACCAAAGTGTCCAGACTTACAAGGTTCTACTGTACACACAAACCAAATTATCCACACTAACAAGGTTCTACTGTACACACAAACCAAAATATCCACACTAACAAGGTTCTACTGTACACACAAACAAAGTGTCCAGACTTACAAGGTTCTACTGTACACACAAACCAAAGTGTCCTGACTAACAAGGTTCTACTGTACACACATACCAAAGTGTCCAGACTACCAAGGTTCTACTGTTCATGTAAACCAAAGTGTCCAGACTTACAAGGTTCTACTGTACACAAACCAAAGTATCCAGACTAACAAGGTTCTACTGTACACACAAACCAAAGTGTCCTGACTAACAAGGTTCTACTGTACACACAAACCAAAGTATCCAGACTAACAAGGTTCTACTGTACACACAAACCAAAGTGTCTACACTAACAAGGTTCTACTGTACACACAAACCAGTGTCCACACTAACAAGGTCCTACTGTACACACAAACCAATGTGTCCTGACTTACAAGGTTCTACTGTACACACAAACCAAAGTGTCCAGACTAACAAGGTTCTACTGTACACAAACCTTAGTGTCCAGACTAACAAGGTTTTACTATACATACAAACCAAAGTGTCCACATACATACCAAAGTGTCCAGACTAACAAAGCTCTACTGTACACACAAACCAAAGTGTCCAGACTTACAAGGATCTACTGTACATACAAACCAAAGTGTACAGGCTAACAGGGTTCCACTGTAAACACAAACCAAAGTGTCCAGACTAACAAGGTTCTACTGTACACACAAACAAAGTGTCCGGAATAACAAGGGTCCACTCAGAAACTAAAATGGCCACACTGATAAGGTTTCATCTTGAAAATCAAAATACCCAAACGAAATGAAAACAGAAATAAAAAACCAATCACCATAACAGATTTATCCTTTTTAGCGAGGTTCCACATTTCACAAAATTTCCATGAAAACCATATTCTTATTTGATAAATATTGACTTACATAAATTATCCCCTGGTAATGAATTCAGCATCGCAGTCATTGAATAAGTCATAGTTGATGCATGTTATCTCCTATGTTTTGAAACGATGAGATGAAATAGGTTGATATAAATACCTTTCATAATGCTTTACATTCACTCCTTGTTATCACTTAAGTTGTCTCATCACTCAACCTTCATTCAGAAGTAAAGCTTTAACTAAATTTTATCACACAAGAATTTACCCACGGCAGGAAATGGTAATGAAAAGTCTTATAAAACTTGGTGTAACAGAGATATTGTCAGTTTAATTAAAACTTTTTAATTTTGACAAGAAATCTAATTTTCTGAGATCAATAAAGTGGATGAAGTCTTCTGTCTGATGACTCCAAAAACCACCTGAATATCACTCATGTTATTGGAGTTCAACCAAACCAACACTTGGTTTCTTCATACAGGCCACGTAGTCCAAGTAGGTGTTTTAACAAAAACCTGGTTTGTTAAAAATAAAATTTTGAAAATGAACCAATTTAATCTTTCCTATTCAAACTTCATAACTACAAAAAAATTCAAATATTTTTTTAATTTGAAGATCAATTAAATGTATAACAATGACTTTTTAAATTTTTGTTGAATAACAAAATTAAAACCGTTTGACCCTTTGCTGCAAGAATTAAACAACCTCATCATAAAAAGAGAAAAAAAGACAAGAAGGACTTTACAGACCAGAGACCAACACCAATACACAGAGACACTCTCAGACCAGAGAAAACTAGGTCATCCCAAGGACATTCCCCAAACTTGTCTGTCCAGAGACCGTCATCACCATCACACAGAGGCTTGTACATTATAGAGAAGATACAGACTTGTCAGACCAGAGACCATCATCACCATCACACAGAGCCTTGTACAGGATACAGAAAATATAGACCCTGTCAGACCAGAGACCATCACCATCACAGAGGTTTGTTCAGTATACTGACTACATGTTTGCCTGTCTGTCTGTCTGTCTGTTTCTGAAATACTGAAATATCCTAATGCCCAATAGTGCAGCATGACCTGGCATCTCAAACACTTACAGAAAAGTTCTTAATTGCATTGGACAAATATTTCCCAGAGAGGCGATTGGTTCGGGTGCAACCTTCTGCAACTTATCACAATTAAGGATAAACCTCTCAGAAATCATCTTAGAATCCCCTAAAAATCCATATGCTTGCTATAACTAGCACATTTTCTTTACTTACAGAAACCCGACATGCTTTGAAAAAAACATTTCCAATCTGTGTTTGCAGTGTAGAACACTCTGTAGACTGAATGGGACACTTATTAACACAAGAGCTGCGATTCGTACAAAAAGCAAGAGTATATTTTTGGGATTGTGAAGTAATTACTTGGTGAGATTATGTTGATATCTCTATTGCAATTTCCAATAAAAACACTTTGAGGGGTCAACAGGAACAGATGCAAATAGAAAACTTAGAATGCTAAATTACAATTTTTCGAAATCCCTCTTCATCGAAAAGACTCCCTAAACTTTTTCATGGATGCCTCGAAATATTCAAAACTTTTTAAATATTAAAGCTGAAATGTATAATCTACAATTTGAAATGCTTCAATGCAAGAGCAGACAATAAAAGTGTCAGATCAGTGCTTATCACCGCCAGCTTACAATATAAGTACAAAAATGTTTACACCTATCAATCAAAACACAACATATATATCAACAATAAAATATGCACATTATTGTTTAGCAATGCAACACATAAACTTCCAACATAAAAATCTGTGGAGTACAATTTTTTCTAACTTTGATTTCAAAACATGGAGACACATAAACTAAACAGCAGGATTATATTAAATTTTATCATTGAAATCTTGTGGGCTCCAAATTACACAGAAATGCTGAATAGTGACTTGCTTGCTATCTGACACCAGAACCTCAGAGAAGACCGTTTTAAGTTACACATCACATAGGGGAAAAGTTGTTCTAATAAAATTTATTCTCATCCATGGTCATTAAAAAAAGAAAAAGCCCCCCTCCTCTAACTTTCATATATCTCTTTTCATTGATAATCACAGAGCCCAGGACACCCAATTGACCTGAAGAAAAACATGCCATACTAGATTAAATATTTTCAATCTTATTAAAAGGTGTCCAGTTTCTTCTCACATAGCTCAAAACCAAGACCAGCTGGTTTGTATGGCAAACCCTCATCTTTAAAGACTGAGCCAAGAATACATAATACCTATTATTATCACCTCTGGGTCCTTTGTAGAATGTGTTTTGATATTAAAGACTGTTTATTGATAATTTGAACTCTTTGTCAAATTGTCTTCTTTTTAGAGGAGATTGTTTCCACAAAAATCATTAAAGATAAAATTATTTTAAATGAATGTTTTGTCACTAACAAGCAAAATTAATAATTGACCTAAAAACATGTATTAAAAATTCATTCAGTATAGAATTCCACAATCATGACTAATGGCAAATCTATAATTACAAATTGTATTTATCAAGGTCACCAAACACCACATTAACCTTTGTAAAAGTTAATAAACCCCTTCATCACCTCTGTCAATGTCTATATCAAAAAATTCAAAATGACTTATGTCACAGAAAGCAATCTATCTCTATAAGACCTCTTTGTCAAGGTTAATAAACCTTAAAGTGACCTCTCTGAAGGTCAATAAACATAATGACCTACATCAAAAGTAAACAATATAATGACCGATGTCAAGGTCAATAATCCATACAAAATATATGATAGCCCTGTTCCAAGGTTAGAAATCCTTCTATAAATAACCTCTAATTAACAAACCACACAATGTCCTTTGTTGAAGTCTACAATAACTATAATGACAAATATGCAGCAAACGTTACATTATTCTATGCATAGACTCACAAATTCTAAAATTACCTTCTCATCAAGGTCAATTCACAAACCTTAAAATCATAAGGCAAATAAACTTTGTAATGAACAACTTGTCAAGCCAACATTTCTAGTACATTGATCAAAAGTACAAAACAGTGAAAAAATCTACCACAAAACTTCTCAACCTGATGTATACAAAATCTTAAAAATAAATCTAGTACAAAGTCAACATGTGAAAAAATCTCATGCTTCAAAATTACAAATATCTCAGTCAAGGCAGTCTTCAATGATGTCATCAAATTCTGCACACTATATGAAATGACAAATGTCAAGGTCAACACTCTACAATGATGTCATCAAATTCTGCACACTATATGAAATGACAAATGTCAAGGTCAACACTCTACAATAATGTCATCAAATTCTGCACACTATATGAAATGACAAATGTCAAGGTCAACACTCTACAATGATGTCATCAAATTCTGCACACTATATGAAATGACAAATGTCAAGGTCAACACTCTACAATGATGTCATCAAATTCTGCACACTATATGAAATGACAAATGTCAAGGTCATCACTCTACAATGATGTCATCAAATTCTGCACACTATATGAAATGACAAATGTCAAGGTCAACACTCTACAATGATGTCATCAAATTCTGCACACTATATGAAATGACAAATGTCAAGGTCAACACTCTACAATGATGTCATCAAATACACAACCTAAATAAAAATATTGCTGCGGTCAGTGTTTGCTCTGGTCAGTCCCCTGCATGTGGAAACTTTATCCCTCTATAATTTAACGTATTGATCCCCAAGCACCAAGAGTCCCATTCAAGTCTACAGAAATGGCGGAAATGATGCCGCAGTATAGTACATAGCCATCAGATTGACATCCAACATTCCATGGTGAGTCTATCATAAGTCTACTAGTCATGCAAGCTTATACTTAATGGATATTCAGCTAATGTTTCAATTTTCCACTCGAACAAATCAGAACCCATGATTGTCTTTGTAATGGAGATGATCCCTTTACTCATAACATTCGACAATGACCTACTTCTGGACCATTTTCTAGAACACTTATTATTCCATCCAATTTTCTTTTTTTTTTTTTTTTTTGAAATCCAAAATAAAGTAGACACTCAATGACCTGAGGTAATGAGGTTTAATAAGTACAAAATGATAAATGACAAAGCTATCCTATCATTTGTCAGGGATCACTCCAAAGCTCAAGTTTTTTGCTGAAAATCCCATTGAAATTCTCAAAATGTACTCTATAAGAGTTTATGAATATCACAAGAATTTCTTCAACAAGAAACCAATCTTTCTTTACAAAAGGAAAGTTGCCTGCAGAAAAATCAATTAAGAAAAAAAGAATGTCAGGAACCTTTGTGACATCTGAAACACATTTCTTTTTATTTTGAGATTATCACATAAGTCATAACAGAATAGTGGTTGTCAGATTCATGTCCACACAGACTCAGAACCGCGTTCATCTTTTGCACACTTATAATTGCCAGGCACCTGAACAGATATCCTATTTTCTGAGCATTGTTTATTTTTGTCTGTATCATCTTCAATGCAGGTCCTATAAAAGGGTGTTTTTGAAATAAAAATTAAACCTGAAGAACACTATCTAGGTAGCCATTTACCCAGCATGCAACGCTCACAACATTCTCTCCCTGTAGCTGTGCGCCACATGTCAGTTGGATGCTGGATCTGTGACCTTAAGGATGACCTCTGGAGCACCTGTGTGGTGTAGATGGAATCTTGTTCTCTTTCATAAAAACAAGTTAGCCAGTTGATCTGCCATAAGTGTGAAATCTGATAAAATTGACTTCCTATTTTCCCCAGCTCGAATGCAGTATAAGATCTCTATATCTACAAATAAACTTTTCCAGCGTATTTTACAACTACACAGCACATTTTTCAGAGATAAGTCTGTGTTTTATCAGCTACAGTACAACTGATACTAGTCCTTAGTATAAACTAACCACTAAATCAACATCATCATTATATTGAAGATACACTGTAGAACAAAATATAAAAATGAGAGTGACCTCCCTTGAATGTCAGTAAATTCCCCCTTTTGACCCCCACTACAAACTATTTCCCATATATCTACAGGGATTTGCAAGGTCATCTATACCTAAATCTGTTTCACAAGTAAAGGAATTTTTGGGTGGAAACTTCAGAGATTGGGCTTTAGTATAATCCCCAGGGATAAAAGATAAAACCCTACTGGTTGAAGATACATTTTGTCAGCACAAAGAAAGATAAATTTTCATATGAAAATGACTAACAGGTTCCGTAAGAAGTTTTTTTCATCTGCATATAACATCTAGAATGACGAAAATCTTCACTTGTACAAAGAAACGATGCATGCCTTTGGCAGCTGCATATTCCAATGTTAGTTCAGTGGAAAATAAAAACCTACAAACCAAGGGAAGGGTAGATAGGGGGAGGAGGGATGGGGGAGGGATGGGGGAGGGGTGGGGGAGGGATGGGGGAGGTTAGGAAGTATACCTTGCACCACAGATATAGATAGACAAGATGAATTGTCTACAAATCAATAAAAAAGAATGAAGTTTGACAGGTATTTCCGTCCAAGCAAAAGAGTGGAGCACATGTACTTCTAGCTAGCATACCACAACAGACACTCCAAGGGGATCAGTTATCTAAACATGGAAATCACTCCAAGGGTCTGGCTAATGAACCACGACGTTTAACTCTTCAGCAATATGCTTAAGAACCATGCCAGTCTCACAACGTTTGGCTTAACAAAGCATGACAGACACTCTAAGAGACGAGATTTGAAACAAAATGCAATATAAAGAATGGTTCAAAAACTCCATGACTGACACTTTAGGGATCATCTAAACTTAACCTTAGATGGACCAGCCATGTCAGAAGAGGTCAAACAAACGTATAATAAAAATATCTCTTGACTGTGGATAAGCTTCATTACTGATCAACCCAAACACAAAGTTCCTGTTAGAATAACATGCCTTGTTTTACACCGGAGACAGCTGTAAGCCTTTCACTACGTCAACTGACATCTCCCCACCCACCTCCTCCAAAGAATTATTGGTTCAAATCGATATGTCCGTGCATGTGAACCTGTGCATTTATTGATGTCTGTACACCAGGGTAACGTATACCTCCAGTTGTTATCATTTAAACGACAACCAGCTGAGAACAGTGTCCATTTTGTCTACATCGTAAGCATGCACATTCAATCTTTACAGTTTAAGCCTCCATAGATCATTCTTGAATGATTTTGTAAAAATTTTCCAGAAATTATACAAGCTTCTTTTTCTTTAACATATGATTAATTTTGTTATCAAAACAAATTTGTTAAAAAAAAAAACAATTGTCATGAATTAAAACAGGATAATGAGCAATGATTACAGCAAAGTTTAAAGATGTTTTGTGAAAGGCCTTTGGTTTACGGCAATACTTGGATTCAGGTTGATGATAATTATAAATTAACACACATCAAGAAAATATAGATACTTAACTTACTACACAAGAAGGATAGGGAATAAAAGGAAAGGGAGGGATAGGGTTCGGGGAACGAAAGGAAGAAATGATGGTAAAAAGAAAGGAAGAAAAGGAAAGGGAGGGATAGGGTTCGGGATACAAAAGGAAGAAATGATGGTAAAAAGAGAGGAAGAAAAGGAAAGGGAGGGATAGGGTTCGGGGAACGAAAGGAAGAAATGATGGTAAAAAGAAAGGAAGGAAAGAGATAATGGATGGAAACGTATGATACATATAGAATTATAGCAAAGAATGAAGAGGAGAAAAGAGGAAGTGGAGGATCGAGGAGAAAAGAGGAAGTGGAGGATCATAACAAGATGCTAGAAAGAAAGAAAAAAAGAAAGAATGAAGCAGGCATTAAGTGAAGGCATGAAGAAAGTAAAAGGAGAAAGGAGAGTAAGAGAGAAGGTAAACAAGTAAACAGGAAAGGAAAGTGGATGTAGATACATGGAAGGGGAGGGGGGAGGGGGATGGGGAGGGGGAGGTAAGAAAGGTAAGCCATCAGGTGTTTCACTCCTTCTGCTACTTGTGATTAATGACAGGGATATTGAGCTTAGAGTGGCTGGGAAAGAGATACAGGAGGAAGGAGGGGGAGAAATGAGACAAAGGGGGAGGTATGGAGGGAGCAAAGTCTGGGAGGAAATGGAAGGAAGGAGACCAGAACCAAACATAAAGCTGATCACCATTTATATAGTCATTATCTTAGCTTCTGTCATCATCTTTGAGTGATTACAACCACACCGCTTTCCCTGTACAGCTGAACAGCAGGCACATAGCATTGTCCACCTGGCACACGGTTACAGCTGCTTATTTCTGCCTGTCTCTATATCTAAACTGTTGACCATGTTGTTGTAGTAGGTTATAATGAAAACAAGAAATTAGCAAGGCAATTTAAGCTTCATTTACCCTAAATATTGTGTGAAGGATAAGTACTCCATAAAATATAAATGTAACAATAACTCAGATATCTACTATTTGTAAATATCAATCAAGTACTGAATTAACCTAGACTAAAATTAGAAAAGGATATATGAAATTAAATTATCTTGTAAACTGAAAAAATTTTATTGCAATGCAAACATCTTTTTAACCTTGATTTTAATCAGTCTCTACAGAAGATTTGAGAGATCTGCAAGCTTGTGCTGTAAGTAACAGACGTCAGGACCACCCAAATCAAACACACTAAGGAAAGAAATTTTTTAAATTGACCGAAAATTAGGACAATTTCCACCTTCTCAATTAATCTGATTACCATTTACGTGAACCGATTGAAATCAAATAAATATATTGGAATTAAGAGAAATGCGTTCTTTTATCATCAAAGAACTATTCCCAAATATGTTAAGTTGGCTGATGTTACACGTAGTCTACTTCAAGCATTAAATTGAAACCATAGATACTTCCCGAGACTATTTTGATCTTTTCGTCTTGTTATGTTCTAAAGAAAATCTTTAAAAATACGAAGTTTGTGCAGATTGAATTTCATCAAGCAACATACAACATCTAACAATGATTTTTTATAACTGCTAGATGTTGTTAACATAACACAATATTTAACTGATTAAGTTCAGATAAAAACAAAAAGGGAGGCAAAAAATCACAATTCCTTTTCCTCAAAGAATTTATCACACTTCTCTCCCCTTCCTTTTTTTTGCTGATGTTAAAAAAAAGAGTGCAGTAAAATAAGTAACAAACATGTACAATATTTCATAATAGGCATATACAATTACTTAAGTTATACGAAAGTGTGTACATAGATAAATATGTCTTACAATTCTACATAAAAGCCAGTTGTTACACAGCCTATCCTTTGAGAAGACAGAACGACATCAGATCAGAAAATAATTTCCTTCACTTATGTGGTATAACATTGTACATGTTTATCAGCAGCTTCAGAAAAAATAGTCAACTCCTTTAAAGATCTGAAACACAAACCCTCATAATAGCATGTTGGGGTTACAATAAAAAAGACAAACCAAATTAAAGACAGCTGCATCTTAATCACACAAGCGTTTGACACCTACAGTCATATGCCACAACTGTCTGTAGAGTTTTCAAATCTCAGGCAGAAAGTCCTTTTTTCACAAGAGATTATGATAAATAAGTTGTCATGGAAATATGCATTTCTGCATGATGTGATAATGAATGACAGATGCGGAGGAGTTTTTGAAATTCTAGTTCTATTTTTTTTGTGGATTTGGACTTCAATATCTCTCAAGAGAAAAAAAATGATAACCAAACTGAAATTTCAAAAATTGTTTTTGCAATGTGCACATTGCATTTTTTCTTCTTCTTCTGAACTTCACACCACAAAGATCTATTTCTGATGAATTTCACACCACACAGATCTATTTCTGATGAACTTCACATCACAAAGATCTTTTTTCTGATGAACTTCACATCACAAAGATCTGTTTCTGATGAACTTCACATCACAAAGATCTTTTTCATATCTGATATACTGTATTTCAGAAAGATCTATTCGATAAAATTACATTTCAAGTCAATCTTACTTGTGTTGTTTAATTTTACTCACAGCTCTTGTCTGGATTGTCATCTTTCAATAGATACAACAATAGATTTGAAATGAAAAAAATATTCTCAAGAAATTATAACTTTCATTCATTTCTTCCATTAGTTCACAAAATATGCAACAAGTCTGAATTTTTTAATGTAAGAGGCAATATTTTGTGTCACCCTTGGTAACAGTATAACAGTACTATAGGATTATATTTAAACTAGTGTTATGTCCTTGAAAGACTTTTGACCATTATTGTTTCATAGACAACCCAGCTGTACCAATTGTAAAAAATGTAAAGAAAATGGGAAGTAATCATGTGATGCATGCATGTATTGAATGCAATCATTTGAGAAACAAGTTGTTACAGCAACAGACCAATATTTTTTTCTTTTCTATTGAGTATAGCAACTTCCCAAAAGTGTGTTCAAATACTGAAAAGACCAATTATGTAAGCGATCCATGATATATATTGTAATATAAGAATTAATGATATCAAAAGATCGTAGTAATTCTTGTCGAGTAGACCTCAAGTTGTTCTAAACTTCAGGTCCCCCATTGTAATTCTTATCGAGTAGACCTCAAGTTGTTCTAAACTTCAGGTCCCCCGTTAATCGTCAAGTAGACCTCAAGTTGTTCTAAACTTCAGGTCCCCCGTAGTAATTCTTGTCAAGTAGACCTCAAGTTGTTCTGAACTTCAGGTCCCCCGTAGAAATTCTTGTCAAGTAGACCTCAAGTTGTTCTAAACTTCAGGTCCCCCGTAGTAATTCTTGTCAAGTAGACCTCAAGTTGTTCTAAACTTCAGGTCCCCCGTAGTAATTCTTGTCAAGTAGACCTCAAGTTGTTCTAAACTTCAGGTCCCCCGTAGTAATTCTTGTCAAGTAGACCTTGTTCTAAACTTCAGGTCCCCCATAGTAATTCTTGTAATAGACCTCAAGTTGCTGAACTTCAGGTCCCCCGAGTTCTTTCAGTCATATATTAAGTTGTTCTAAACTTCAGGTCCCCCGTAGAAATTCTTGTCGAGTAGAACTGAAGTTGTTCTGAACTTCAGGTCCGCCATAGAAATTCTTGTCAAGTAGACCTCAAGTTGTTCTAAACTTCAGGTCCCCCGTAGTAATTGCTGTCGAGTAGACCTCAAGTTGTTCTAAACTTCAGGTCCCCCATAGTAATTCTTGTCGTGTAGACCTCAAGTTGTTCTAAACTTCAGGTCCCCCGTAGTAATTCTTGTCGAGTAGACCTCAAGTTGTTCTGAACTTCAGGTCCCCCGTAGTAATTCTTGTCGAGTAGACCTCAAGTTGTTCTAAACTTCAGGTCCCCCGTAGTAATTCTTGTCGAGTAGACCTCAAGTTGTTCTAAACTTCATGTCCCCCGTAGTAATTCTTGTCGAGTAGACCTCAAGTTGTTCTGAACTTCAGGTCCCCCGTAGTAATTGCTGTCGAGTAGACCTCAAGTTGTTCTGAACTTCAGGTCCCCCGTAGTAATTCTTGTCGAGTAGAACTCAAGTTGTTCTAAACTTCAGGTCCCCCGTAGTAATTGCTGTCGAGTAGACCTCAAGTTGTTCTGAACTTCAGGTCCCCCGTAGTAATTCTTGTCATGTAGACCTCAAGTTGTTCTGAACTTCAGGTCCCCCGTAGTAATTGCTGTCGAGTAGACCTCAAGTTGTTCTAAACTTCAGGTCCCCCGTAGTAATTGCTGTCGAGTAGACCTCAAGTTGTTCTGAACTTCAGGTCCCCCGTAGTAATTGCTGTCGAGTAGACCTCAAGTTGTTCTAAACTTCAGGTCCCCCGTAGAAATTCTTGTCGAGTAGACCTCAAGTTGTTCTAAACTTCAGGTCCCCCATTGTAATTCTTGTCAAGTAGACCTCAAGTTGTTCTAAACTTCAGGTCCCCCGTAGTAATTCTTGTCAAGTAGACCTCAAGTTGTTCTAAACTTCAGGTCCCCCGTAGTAATTCTTGTCAAGTAGACCTCAAGTTGTTCTGAACTTCAGGTCCCCCGTAGTAATTGCTGTCGAGTAGACCTCAAGTTGTTCTGAACTTCAGGTCCCCCGTTGTAATTCTTGTCGAGTAGACCTAAGTTGTTCTGAACTTCAGGTCCCCCGTAGTAATTGCTGTCGAGTAGACCTCAAGTTGTTCTGAACTTCAGGTCCCCCGTTGTAATTCTTGTCGAGTAGACCTAAGTTGTTCTGAACTTGAGGTCCCACTTGTTCACTGACTGATTAGTGATAATCAGTGGGTAGTGAAAATCTTCATACTGACACAATAGTGATCAAATTGTTTGTAATTTCATGGCTAAAGGTTTGACAGGTCAGATTGATATATTTTGAGCATTAATTTGGCCTTGAATGCTCAACAACTTGATTTTTTAACTAACAATGGTTAACTAACCATTGAGCAACCAGGGACTGATGTCAAACTAGAGCTTTCAAGTGCTTCCATGTCTGGTGCTAAAGGACTTGGATGTGTTGTGGCCAACTGAACGAAGAAATAAACTAAGGCCATGACATTGATTTATCTTATTTATTTTACCTGAAGTATCTTTGATATTAGAACAAATATATTTTGGATTTCGTATCGTTTGTTATTACAGAAATTTGAGAACTTTTAGAAAAGCTTGAAATCTTAGTAAAAGTGTGTAATCTGATTCCAAACTAATATGATATTGACACCATAACGACAGAAAAAAAAGATCAGTGATGGATTTCAACAATCAATCAATGCGGGAGAAATGGGTACAGCAAAACATTTAAGTATGGTTCTCACAAAAAAAATTTATGACTCATGAGAATGTTCATAACAAAAACAGAATGACAAGCAATTGTTTTTGTCATATCACTCCTTTATCCATAGAAACAGAAAAAATGTATCAGTATTCGAGCCGTATAGATTGTCTATGGCCCATCGAAATAGATAGACAGGCTGGCCCTATCGTGGTGTGTGTACCTTAGGGAGGGAAACTAATGCATGAAGCCATGTGGCCATTCATACACATCTCAATGTGAAAGATAACTTTTTCTGCCAACATGGGTATGTAAGCACAAACATTTCCACCTCTCACCAATCACAAAATCAGTCTCACAATGTGCAAATTCAATCAACACTCCACTCTAACATATCCCAACACTTGCGTCGGAAATGTTCACTTCTAACAGCAACCGGACACCATTATTCTTACATAATCGCATCATAAATGTAGTCCACATCAAATAAGAAATGAAATTTTAATTAAATCCACAGCTAAACAGAGAAATTCACAGAGATCGCGGATACTCAGAAAGCGATCAGTTCTGCTTTGTGGTGATGTATGAGGGGGTTAGGCACCATACCTTGCTCCCATCCGAACCGAACGCCTGTTTCTGCCATTGTGCAAACCGCTGTCTGCCTTAGCATGTTAGGCGTCCTGCCGTTGTGCCAGCAGTTGAGAGACAATGTTTGTTTTTTGATGAATGTAAATGGTTTCATCATTTCTCTAGGTTCAAAACTTCGTAAAGATTAATATATCTGGCGTCTTCAAAAGCTTTTATGTACTCAACGTTCGAAACTGTTATGCCACAAATCTTTCATTTTTGTCAAGAATCATCACTTTTACCCCTCTACCATTACATAAAACTTCACTAAAGTTAGACAAAAATCTACAAAAGCTACTTTCCCAACAAATACATATCAAAATTTGATATATTCAAACTTTTCATTTTATTTAACGAACAAATTACTCTAAACTAAAATTATTCCTTCAGAAGAAATCTTTTTCCCAAATTTTACGTGACTCATTTTGAGATTCAAGATTAAAAACTAGGAATCAGATTTGAATACATGTTAAAAAAAGGCTGAGCATTGGAAACTTATCTTAACAGGACCACCTGCCTAACAAGACCAGTTTTCTTACCCGCAAAATGAGTGCAGGAGGAATTCTAATGGAAAAGGGGGTTGGGCACTTTAGACAGACTGTTTTAGAGTACAAGATCCTAAAGCTACAAGTGAGTTTAGAATTCTGAATTTTGTGTTTAGGAAGATTCAATCCAGAGTTTGGTCAGACAGCAACAGACACTCCATATTAATTTGACATGCCTTAAACACATAACTGCCACAAGAAAATGGCAAGTTTAATTTATAGGAAGTAGCTATCACTACTGCAGAACTGGTGAACCATGACATTTGTAGGTCAACAACAGGTGGCGCTACCATCACAGTGACTCTATCTGGCCAAATGTCTTGTCAGTATAACATAACACTAGACCTGCCAAACCTTCTAAATACCATATATGATATTTGATATTTGCTTTTCCGATTCTAGTATGGCTTCATATTATATTACAGTATAAACAGAAGATATTTCTGTTGACCTGATTCAGCGAAATCAAATGTACTAGATTGCAAAAGAATGCAACGATATCTGCAGTAACTCTTAGAAAATATAATAATGATTTTTGATTCTTGCATTTAGCTACAAAACTAAGAATCAATGCAAATTTGCAGTTTTGAACTGATATGAAACACACATAATCATAAAATCATTGTGAATTTTGAAGTTGATAAGTGTTACAATATACTGGCTACTTTGTCATGTGATATATCAATCAGTACATATATAAACTTGTGTTTGCAATCATTTATATATATGTATATACATTAACTTCTTTTTTAATAAGTGCATTGACCTCATAAGAAGACCGTCATCGTAAAAAGGTTGTGAAAAGTTACAACTTATTTGAAGACAATCATTGTTGAAATTAATTCTAAAAACTTTTCCTACGATCAAAAAAGAATTCTAAGGGAATTTTAATAAAAAAAACAACCCGTAAAGACAGGAAACAGAAAAAGCAATAGAGAAGGCTGATGATAAGAAATCTCAAATTTCAAGAAACAAGACCAAATTGTTAAGTTTTAGACATTAACGACTAAAAAATCTATAATTATGTTGTCAAAGAAATGAACGACCTTCATTCCAAAATGAGGCTCTATGATTTATTGCATCATAAACCCTCACCAGCTTGTATGCCCTATCTCAACAAGGGCATTTTGACATTGGTAGAGCCCTAGCTGAGGCTTTTAATAGGGTTCCTCACAGAAAACAGGGTACTAGATAACAGTGTATATGTCAGGTTATATTTTCATAATGTCACTTAAACTCCATGTTGTGTCAGCCAAAAAAGATTTTATAATTTTTCACTCCACAAAATTTTATGACGTGAATTCAAGCAACAAGGGAAGCTATGAAAATTCTACTTATGTGACATATAAATCTTTGGTTCATAGATGAATACAGTATCCCAAAAATAGTTCAATATGAAATATTTAAGATGAGTTTTTTAAAGAACCAAGTTAAATACTTGTGATAAATATATAACAGAACTGGACTGGGTTAATCATCAGCAACCAGATAGCTGACAGAGCATCCATCTAGAGTTCAGAGGGTCCTGTAAATGTAACCTTTTTCATTATCGAATAAAACAATATCAAACTGAAATGTCTATGATTTTTTTTGTACTTCTGTATTAACTAATTTAAATATTAGAAAAATTCTTCTTAAACTTTGTTAGCTTCGTTATTTTGTCCTTCAAAAGATAAGTTAATGACAAGAATACTTTTGTGAAAAAATATTTCTTTCATACAAAAAACTTTTGTAAACTGATAAACTGAAAAGAAACTGCAAATCAGAAACAGCTAAATTCAATGGAACTCTCCACTGTTGGAGGTCCAAAAGAACAATGAGACAATCTTCTTTAATGCATTAAAGAAGTTTTTCTGAATTTTCTTTCATGTTTTAATTCTTTTTTTATTCATGTTCTAATAGATTCATTTAATTTGTTCCAGAAAGACAGAAACAATTCAAATGATAAGGTCCTTCATATCTTTAAGTCTGTAATACTCTCACAGCCTGTAATAATATTGGCTATAGTGTTTGTTTTTGAGTGAGAACTAATGGATTAATTTCTAGGTGTATTGTAGTCGACAACACACATGCACTATTACCAAAGCCGAGATGATGATCATCGACCCGAGATATTTATAAAGGATAATAAGAATGGTGACGAGGAGTCATCAGAAATAAATGGTATCCATCCATCATCCTGACAGACACGGCCACAATTTAATTATTTTGGATTGAGTAACCTTAGCCCTTTTTCAGGAAGTTGAGCTGCCATGTTGTCGAAGCAATTGGTATCTTCATATCTAGTTTATAGCAGTCCTGTATTCCCTGGCTGTCCTTGGTACGACACACCGCTTCATTGTGTTTGAATTAGGGGCAAGCAGTTAACTGCAGACGTTGAAGGAATATCTACCTCTCAATAATCGCCCACAGCAAAAACCTATAGCCAGCAACAATCATACCATTCTTCAACATCATTCATCATCACAATATTTGAAGACACAATGAAGCTTTTCATTTCCCGTGTCAGTCCGAAATGAATAATGTAGAGAAAATTCAAACTCTGAGACAAAGTATTCTGACCATAACAACTATATAACTATTTCATTTAGTATAAATTTCTAATAAGATATTGTCCACATGGCTGTATAATCAGGTACCAGTTTCATGGGGAGTAAATCTAGCTGTTATATTTTTAAATCAATAGATTCCAAAAACAACTTACTCTCCTGGGATAAAAACATTTATTTGCTTTCAAACATTTTCATAGAAATTCCTATAAAATTCCAGTCATTTTTTGCACAAACCCCGAGTTGTGAAGAGAAAAATGAAACTTAAATGCTAGTATATGTATCGAGGTTTCATAATTGTTATTTGATATGTTTTTTGGAAGATATTTTTTCATTATTTTCTTCAAATATTACTTTTCTGTAAATATGGATGTTTTGAATAGTCTCCTTTGACAGAGACACAAAACAGTATATATACATAAGCAAATATATAGATATCTTTTGGGTGCTCTTTCTTATAATGAGTTCTAAAATCAGGTAACTCTAGTTTTAGTGTGTGCGACTGATTCACTTATTTTAATTTCTTTTAAGTCATTTCATCAGAGATAAAAAATTACTTCCTTTCATAAAACGCAGGCTGCACATCTTCCATTACGCTGAGAAACATATTGTAACCTACTTCATAAATGTACCATGCAACTAATACTACTTAATAATTTTTTTAAAAGTCATCTGAAAATTAATGAACCAATTTAATACAACCCGGTGCATTTTCCCATAAATAATTGTAAATCATCTGTCCTTGGAAGGCGATTTCCATCATGCTGAAATTCAAATACTTAAAAACACGTCATCTTCAAAATGCCTTTAAAATCGAAGTGGTGAACCATATAGTAATTTGTCACTACATGAAACCAGAGTGACAATGATAGCCGAGACGGTAGAACATTGATATTTCAACACTGGTGGAGATCTCAGTCGTGGAATCTGTATTAAGCCCAATGTACTATATCATTGTCCTGTAATAAGCCCATCCCCTTCCTAACTAAGAACAAATATTTCTATATTGGCCATATGGACTTATCACCCAGTATCTACCATACAGATCATTCTTATTCTCCATTACTTCATGTCTAGCTTTGATCATGATAATGGACTAAGAGACCCACCCCTCCCTCAGTGTGTTCTCACAAAACCTTCCCTACCCCCTGCACCTGCAAGGAAAAAAATCCCCAGGCTCCACATAAAAACTGTCCGTCCGAATCATTCTTGTAAACTTTCTGAAGACTTACAGTCAAAACTGGAATAGGAAATGAGAATGTATGGCCAATGTTAGTTAATGGATCCAGAACCGTCACTGCTCTGAGCTACTAAAAAAAAACACAACCCGATAAACATCGGCTGGAAATCAGAATAGAAATGTGGAGATGATATAGTAGATGTTGAAAATGTGGGTTCACCAGGGAGTGTTAAAGACATACAAAACACAAACACTTAATATTAAGTCAATATTTCTGTTTCTTCTGACAATATGACTATCCGTCTGCCATTTTGACAATCCTTACTACCTTTAGATGGCAAGTTTTCTTAATCTTCTGGTCTAAATCAGAATTCATCAGCGTAGGTGCTTATCTACGTTTTGGTTTGGTCTCACACCATGCTTTCTCTGATAGCAATCTAGCACTGTAGCAGTCAAACAGTGAGATAAAAGGGAGGTAAGTCAGTATGATAAAAACACATACTTAATATTTATATCCTGTAATGCACTGAGAAATTTGAAATTGCTGGATCATAAACACATGTTAAAAACATTAAAGACAGATTTAATTTTTTTCTTTTTTTTTCTTCTTTATCCAAATAATTTTTTTTTACATCAAAGCCAGGTTGGAGGATGGACAAAAGCCAGGTACAATGATTAAATTTTGGTGCTGATGCAAATTACTCAACAATCAAAACCGACAAATGAAATTATCCAGCACTTGTATTAAAAAGAACACTTGCAGTTTGTATAACAGAATAATGACAAGAGATAAAACATTCCTATCATGATAAACATCAACAAAAACGATAAGTTGTTCAATCGCGACAGAAATGGTTTTTTTTGGGATGTTCGAACCAGGAGTATTGGCATTAAAGCCCTGTAAATGGCTTTTAACTCTAAATGTTAAACTTTATTTATAGCTGTATGTGGAGACCTGAAATGTAAACATTTACGTGTTATCGCTGTGTAGTACTGGCATTTGGACAAATTCAAAATTAGACGGAATGGGGATTACTTCTTCTGAGATGTAGAAGTGTTTTAAATATAGAGGGGGATCACTCCAGAGGTGGAGATGGAGAAAATCTTATTTCATGTGGGGGAGTTCAGGAATATTAGGGAGATTCTTTTAAAGGTTGAAGAATTCAAGTTGGAATTCTTATGGCGGTCAAAAGTATTCTTTCAGAATTGAAAAAACTGCATAAAAATGGAAGATAAAATTTTCTCTGAAGTTAAAGAAAATCCTTTTAGAGGTAAATAAATTAAATATGGAAGCTTATCAAGGCCACAGAAGATCTTTCTCAGAAGTAGAGAGACCCTTTTAGAGCCGAAGGATCTTGGAACTTGAAGATGCTCATTTTAATGGACAAGAAGATGGAAAGATTGGTTTCAGATGTGAGAAAGGATTTCCTTCTAGAGGTTGGGAAAGGAGGGGTCTATTCTGGTACGTTGGAGAACATATTATTTCAGCAATGGTTTTTACTTCATTCTTCAGTCAGACAGAGACTTAGGTGTCAATGACAAAGCCAAGTTTAGTTTGATACAAACAAAAATAAAAATCATATTTGTACTTTAATGACCTCTCAACTCTGAAGATGCAACACTACCAACACAAAGGACAGTAGGAAGTATAAATACATTGCATCCACCTAGAAATCACAAAGGTTTTTATTTTGGAATCGAAAAGGATATATTGGATCGACAATTGATAATTACAAACTATCAATGGATTGAGGTCAGAGGGCAGAAAAACAGGAAGAAATCATTTAAAGCTTCTGCTTTAAGACTGATAATATATCATGAAAATTTGTTCCCAGATCTGTACAATAAATGTAATACCCTCGCTATAATGAATGATCATTTGATCAGAACAAAATGTGTAAAATCTCACATTAACAACTTTGATTCCCCACTAAAATTGTGCAAATCTGACAACCATGCCATCAAACTGTTAATTAAATTGTCTGCTGGATTTTCTCCCATCAAAGATTTATTTACACTGACGCTGTTAGATCGTAAACAGTCACATCACTGTATTATACAGAAGAGTTCCAATACACCTATACAAAAGTTAACAGTTTAAGACATGCATATGGTTTGAAATGACTTTAAAATTCTACAACTTCTCAAAAAATTACAGACATAATCAATTTTCAACTAAAAAAAGGCATTAATAATTGAAAACAGATTCTGTCTGTAGTTGTTTCCCCTTATTTATATACGAAGTTATCATAAGGATAGAATGTAGCTTTAATTATCCACACTAATTATTTCCAGCTGTAACAAAACATTTACACCACAAGTATACAGTGAAATATGCATTTCATTTTTCAGCATTCCTAAACTACAACTTGAAAGTTCTTTCTGTCCAATTTCGAACAAAGGTTTCACTTTATGACATTGTATCTTGTCACGTCATTTAAGATCAAAAAGTGATGTCATGAAGAAAGTTGTGATGACAACACTAAACTGACCTAGAAAACTTCATAGAATGAGGGTAACTTAAGTTAAAGGACATTTTCTTCAATTACAAAACACAAGAGTACATCAGCTGTAAAATATACGTTAAAAGTAAGGACGGCCTAAAATAACCTCTGACCTTAAGACTGTCCAATGAAAATGCAACACTTACCTGTAGAAGGTGACGCAATGATAAGCATTATAAGAAACAGGCCTCCACACCAACCTGCAAAATAAAATACAACAAAAAAATAATTCAACTGCTGAATTGTAGAGATCTGCTTATCACACAGAGTACACACCTAAACAAACCTTAAACAAAGACAGGAAGTAGAAGTAAGGGCAATAACTCTAAATGTAATCGAGAAAGAAATGTAAAAAGGGCAACAACTCTATCCAGACACAAAACTATTTCAGTATGTAAAATTTCCAAATCAAAATAAGATACAAAATATTTCGTATAAACAAGTGACTCTACACCAAACAATGAGATTCTAATAATCAATAGGCTTCAGACAAAGTGACATTTAGTCAAAAAGGGCAATAACCCCAAATTTTAGGAGTACAAAACCAAATTTCTTTTTATACCCCAAGTCATTCCTTGTCCTTTTCTCTATAAATTCCAAGCATATTTGATAAATTCTATGACTCATTTTGCATCAGACACATTTAAGTTCTTCATTTCAGTTCTGGAAGTTACCAATGGAGAATTGAAAATCACTGTCTGCTGTGTTTGAAGGTGTTCAGAATGGACATTTTTGTTTACATAATACAGTAATCTCGAATCCATCTAGGAATGGACAAATATCACAAATCAAACACAATGAATAGGTGTTAATGCATTATATTGGCAGTATGGAATTCATCGCTGAATGTGTTTTTTATCATTAGATTCTAATCTACCCTCAATGGCCGTCTGCTTGCCTACATCATTCAATGGCCTGACCATCACAGGTTGGATGACAAATTTTCCTTTGAGTGCTGGACCTGAACCGAAAGCAATCATTCCAAATTGATCACTGGTTCATCACACCAATAAAAAAACCAAATCGCTTAATGAGAGGACCCCAGATTCTGCTTATTGGAAAAACTAAGGGGAGATAATTACTGATACACACACAAGCGTCTCAACATGTTACCATCACCCATAAATAATTCACACTGCCACGAAGACATGACAATCAAATTGTAGGTTTCATCTGCTAATCACGAACTATATCATACATTGTGGCCTGCCCATGCCAATTTCAACAAGACACAAAGAGGAATCCCAGACCTCTGAAGGGCTGGAGTACCTTATACTCCTATACAATACTGTTTCCAGATCAGGACATATCATTACCACACCCAACGGAGCGTGTCAGAGAACTGTGACTGGTATGGGGTGGGTGACATTTGGTGTCAGAGCACAGATTAAGTGTCCCCTCCCCCTCTATCATCTCAAACCCCTACCTACTCCGTTAGATTAACTTCCCCTCCCTCGCCCCTTTAAAATCTCTAACCCTTTTATCTAGTCATCTGATCTAGTAACACTAGCCACAACTCAACCACAAAATTGTATTAATCTTTCTGGTTTTTCTTTAATTTCAAATTCCAAGACAGACACTCACAGCCTGTGAAGTTGAGAACATGCATGGATCAAGTTGTCATACATATTACATACCTAAGTTTAATAATAGGTACAGGAAAATATCAGTTTCCTTTTGTAAACATAGTCCCATTTTTTGATTCTGAACTCTATTTTCATCCCAGGGCACCTGTCAGGAAAATCATGCATTAACGTTTATCTATTCATTTGGCTTTCTTTAATTCTTTTCTTTAACTGTCAACATCTATGTTTTGATACTTTAGCTTTTTCTTTATTTGTATATGTTTCAACATCAAGATCCTATTTTACTTTGAGAGAAAGAAAGAAAAAAGAAAGAAAAAAAGAAAGAAAGAAAGAAAGAAAAAAGAAGAGAAAGAAAGAGAAAAAAAAACAGGAGGAAAAAAAAAAAAGAAAAGAAAGTAAAAGGAAGGAAAGAAAGAGAAAAAAAGGAAAGAAAGAAAAAAAGAAATACAGAAAGAAAGAATAAATGAAGGTATGAATGAAAGAAAGAGCAGATAAAAAGCAAATATAAACAATTAATCAACTATTAAGACTCAAAGAAAGGACAAGGAAACAAAATTCAAATATAGAGAAGTACGATGTTGGTGTCCTACCATAATTACAACCAGAGGTCACTGGGTTTACATGCAAATATAAAGATGGATGTGAGATGCCGGGGTTTATGCTAATTACTCATATGTTGTTGTGTGGTACTTCAACCTTGAGTTACAAACAAAGAGCTTCATTGAAGACAAACCACACAACTACAGTCATCCCGAAATAGCATTTATCTTCTACAGAGAGAAGAAACTACCACAAACTCGCCAGTCACCAAAATCCCATTAAACAATGTATAGCTAGGAATGTTTACAGGCAAATTACATTTTTTATATTGAATTTCTTAAACAAAATGCTACCAGTGAGTGAAGAATGTTTCAAAAACAGATATGATATATCAAGGTTTCTGATTAATGAATTCAATTTGTATCTATTAATAATTAGTAGAACTAACAACAGTGGTTCTGTAATAAGCCCACTCATATCTATTAATAATTAGTAGAACTAACAACAGTGGTTCTGTAATAAGCCCACCCATATCTATTAATAATTAGTAGAACTAACAACAGTGGTTCTGTAATAAGCCCACCCATATCTATTACTAATTAGTAAAACTAACAACAGTGGTTCTTTAATAAGCCCACCCATATCTATTACTAATTAGTAAAACTAACAACAGTGGTTCTGTAATAAGCCCACTCATATCTATTACTAATTAGTAGAACTAACAACAGTGGTTCTGTAATAAGCCCACCCATATCTATTACTAATTAGTAAAACTAACAACAGTGGTTCTGTAATAAGCCCACCCATATCTATTACTAATTAGTTGAACTAACAACAGTGGTTTTGTAATAAGCCCACCCATATCTATTACTAATTAGTAAAACTAACAACAGTGGTTCTGTAATAAGCCCACTCATATCTATTACTAATTAGTAGAACTAACAACAGTGGTTTTGTAATAAGCCCATCCATATCTTCTGTAATAAGCCCGCTCATATCTATTTCTATTTAGTAGAATTGCCAAACCAATTCATTGTCCTACAATAAGACTGTCCATACGTCTGAACCAGAATTTCCTATTTTGGTCCCAAAGGTTTCTGGAATGATCAAAATATAAATGATAATGGATATTGTTATTTTCACTGGACCTCACAACCTGCCATTCAGCACTACAGTCTGATCCTTTTCTCTGTTTTTGCCTACTGAGCCGCAGAGAGCTCAACACTCTGAAAATGTTTCTGGGTTTTAATATACAGAAATATAACCACATACACTTTGGAGTACTGACTGCTACAGAAGCCTCAGGGTACAGGTGACTTCAGACTGGCTTAATTCCACATTCAATTCAAAGAAGTTTTCGTCATCCCGTTTGGTTTTTAACACCTTATTTTTCCCCACAGTGAAGATATGGTGAGTCCCCTAGGAGTTAATTAGGAAGCATTCAGCCTACACAAAACATATAAAACAGCTTGATACTTCCCTCGTTTCTATCTCTCTTCTGAAGATGAGACACAGATAAATCTGGTAATTGCCAAAGAAAAAATGCATTTGACCACAGCCTGAAGGATGTTAGGCAATACATATATCCCTGTTGGATTAAGTTTCTGTAGGAACCATGTTTATTTCTGTAAACTCAAAGACCTGGTGCTATTAGTTATGAGAAGAGGGAATCACTTGCAGCAGAGAATATTCGAGGGATCTTTTGTCAGGGTTGGTCTTCAGTCATGTCCTAATCCAAAGTAATTGTCACAATGTATCACCTGTCAGAAAATGTCTCACTAATTCCCCGCCCTCTCCCTTAAACTCATTACTCCTCAGCACTCAGATCTGTGCTTCATTTTCTTTCTCATTAATCTCGGTTATTATTTCATGCCATCATCCAAATCAAAAGGAAACAAAATAATTGTAGAACCTGTCTTAAAAGGGCACTCTCAAGAGAGACCACTTGTGTTGATAGATCAAAGAGGCCACAGCTACAGCAAGAAACAGGTTTAACTTGCCTTGATAGGCCAAAGTTATAGGAGACAGGTTCAACCTGTCATAAAAGGCCAAAGTGATAGAAGACAGGTTCAACCTGTCATAAAAGGCCAAAGTTATAGGAGACAGGTTCAACCTGTCTTAACAAGACAAAGTTTCAACCTGTCATAAAGGCCAAAGTGATAGAAGACAGGTTCAACCTGTTATAAAAGGCCAAAGTGATAGGAGACAGTGAATTCTTGTTCCATAGACCACTATCAAAGATAAATTTGATTTGTCAATCATTTTATACAAAACTTCCAATATTTTTTTGGAAAGATAAGTTTGCCAGTTAGTAATAGTGTATATCCTTACTTAAGTGTTGTTTTAGACAAAACATCAACATAATATCAAAAATTTCCCCATACATGAATAAGACATTGAGAAAAAGAGGAAAAAAATTTGATTATTCAGTATGAAATATTTCTCGGACCATCTTTGGAGAAACAAAAAATATATAATTACCCATAAAAACCGAATTCCAGCACATCTTTAACTCCGTAAATCTAGGCCGACTTTTCTTGTAGACGTGTTTTCCTTTTGATGAACAATTTACCCACTATCCACCAAAAGAAACTGTTTTTCTGAACAGACACAAAACAAAAGTCTGGCTGATCCTGATCACTAACATTAGTTTGCGGACAAAGTCTTTTATCTTACCATAAGTCAACAAGTACGGTACCTGGCCACGAACCACGGCTACTTCGCCCATGGTGTGTACAGATACATTAAAATTACACTCCAACATTTCTTTCCGTTGCTTTCAATGGATTATTCTGGTAATTAGATAACACTAAACGTAAAATTTGTAACACAAATCGCTGTGTTAGGTCAGCCAATCAGATTAATGTGGTTCAAGGTGTATTACGACACAAAGCGGAGTGTCCTTACGAAAAACTCATTAACGTTATCATGGCTTTATCAAAGCACTGTAACATATCAGACTACCGAAATTGTTACGGTGTAAGATCTTTACGTTTTTACAGGAAATTTGTCATCAAATGCATTGAGCCTGAACATGTTTGACAGTAAACAAAATCTATTGTTCAATCTCGTACACATCTGAATTCTAACTCCACCACTGAAAGTTCAGCCATTGTAAAAGTAAAATTCTAATGGATCACTGAACTGAGGTGGTGGTTATAATGAATCTCGTTACTAATACTATAAGATTTCAAATTGTTTTCTTGTACTTTTATGGAAAACAATTGAGCAAATAGAACAAAAAATTTTTGTGTTTTTTTTTTTCTTTCATATAAGTTCACAACATAGCCATATAATATCTACTTCTTTTAAACAACACTCTCAGCTTAGCCTTCATATCATCACAGTTCTTTTTTATCAATGAAACATACCCTCCTGATGATAAGTCTAAATTACAAGGTAAAGCCCCATCCCCAAAGATTAGGGTCATTTCTTCATAAAAATTTCTTCATGCGGCCCTAGATGTGAGTCTTCATTTTACCTTGTTTCAATGGAAAATTTCCTCCCCACCCCTCCCCCCCCCCCCTCCCCCCCACCTTCCAAACATATATCAATCACATATCCATCTCTCCCTTGACCCTTAAGGAATAATTCCAGCCCCCTAAGGAATAATTCCCGCCCCCAATGCTCATTCCTCTACCTGTTAAGATAAGCTGATGATAAATTTCAATAAGGGAGGTCGATGTCACCACACATAGAGAATGCACTGCCAAATGCCTATTTAATTCTCATGATGACATGCCATGACTTGGTGATGATTTCCCATCACGCAACAAGGAAATCACATTTCTAAAATGTTGGAGAGCATTGTTGTGTGAGACCAAAAGCCTTGTACACCTCAAGCATTTCTCTACATGTGTGTTAATTACTTACAAATTCCCTCAACGACCCGGCCTCTTATCTCAGCCTTCCAGTTAACACTGGGATGCTAGAGAATTTTCCTGATGGTGGGCCATGGAAAACACACACACACAAATATACGAATATAGTTATAACAAATTGACCCTATCAAAATCACAATCTAAATGTAATTTTGTTCATTTCAAATTAAGTAGTTCCGCAAATGTTATTTTCATTCACATGAAATGAAGTATGAAATTTCAATTTTCAAGTTACCTAAATATCTTCTATTTAGCTACAGTTTCATCCTAACAAGAGGTCTGTGTTCTATACATAAAAAAAAGCCCTCTGTATTCAGCCCGACTATGCCGTCTGCCTCTCACTACAGTAGAAATGGTGATGTGTCATAGTTCTGACATCACAGCCAATAATCAATACTCTGCCAATATTGTGAGCAACCTGTGGTAGCAAGTTCAAGCTTCTGTTCATTGGAAAGCACTACATCAATAACAAAAAATAGCCCTTTTTAAATAATAGTGCAAAATAGTTACCATGGCAATAACAGAAATCTAACTCCTTGCTGTCAAAACAAGATTTTTTTTTTTTTTTTATGTTTCCTTTCATTTTGTGAACACATCATTTTTACAGTAAATTTCAGCGTTTTTATCATTTTATTATAGTCTCATGCTATATTACATAGACTTACATTGCCTAGCATTGCTATTTGAAAGAAAAGACAATGTGCTAATAGCTATGATTGCACTAAAGCACCATCCATTTCAGAAAATGACAAATATGCATGTGCTTAACAGTATAATCATGACCAACAATAAACTATTGATCAACCACATATGTCATTTTTTTTATTCCTTTTCAACATAAAAATGTTTGTAAATTTGTCTTAAAATCTAACAGAATTACTGATCAATTCATTTATCATAATCAGTTGTGTTAATGATAATTCAATCTTTTTCCAGGACATCTTTGTTCTCACATAATCATTCAAAGATCAACCAACCAAATCCAGCTTTAATATTGCATATTGTGTTACATATTTTTCCATTACCATTCCAAAGAATCATTGTTTCAACTTTCAGATTTTTCAAACTTCAGGTTACATATGTATAAATGTCTTCAATTAAGTGAAAACTAGGACACCTATATTTTTTTTATTAAGAGTATTCTCCCATTTATTAATATAATGAGAAACCAATGAATGGCCATTTTATTATGGCATTGAGTTACCTCCCTTAATCAGAGTTTGAATCTTGAATTGTTTTGCATATTTTTTCTCTTCTTAAAATTTCAATGTATCCAATATAAATCTAGATCTGAAGATTTAAACTATTTACTATTGTATGGTATCACTACGATGTAACCTTACAAATGTCTGTTGTGTATTACCAGCTCATGAACTGCCGTTATCCTGTTAACATTCAAATGCAATTCAGTGCTGAAATATTTCACAAAAAGTGATCGTGAAAATATTACACCAAAACTTGTATTAACTGTTAGGAGTACATTGATTTTTAAATTGATTATTCCTGAAAGTTATTTTACAGGTCTTGTAGTTTTGACCCCAAAATGTTTGTATCTGCTGTCTTAGATACAAATATTCAGGGTACCATATACCTTTAACTTAAAGGGTCTAGGATGGAGAATATTTCAGTGAATCATATAAAAGATTGTACAAACAGATCTTTGGTTACATTTTAATTTAAATATTTCTCACATTATTTATAAAACCTGATTTTCTTATCCCGAAATCTGTTACCCATACCAGGAAAAAATGGATTGCCCTATGATATTGAAGGATTTATCTACTAATTCAGATCAGTATGATAAACACAATTGAGACAAGCTGTCAACGTTGAATTCAGGTATATTAATATTGTATTGACCAAACAGGACAACAGACTATGGTGGTAAACTTGTAAGCCATCTGAATCATAGACGACGGTGTTTTTATACTGTAATTTCTATAGGATTTTTATACGTAAAGTCCCTGATCTATAAATAAACACAGTGATTTTATTCCGGATCTATATATAATAGACTCAGGCTGAAAATGGTTGTCCAACAAAGAAACCTGTCAAAATATTTCTCATCCCAATAGTAGCCTTTAAAATCTAGGTACATGTACAATGTTTAACCTTAACCCTTAAACCTGGGATTTTCAAACAATAACTATTAAAGGAAACATACCAGATATTCATAATGTGTTTGTTTGGTTATTCAGGGTATTTTGTTCAATACTGAACTGTTTTACAGAAAAAAAGATATTTTTCAGACAAACATTTTGTTTGTATACCCCATAAAAAAATTATCTTGAAGGAAAAGAATATCATTACTACTGGATAATATTTCATTCTGTTTTTCTTTCTATTTTTCTTATTTTGCCTGTCAAAATCATTTTCTGATTTTTAGTCTATTTCTTTGTAAAATGCAGAAAGCCCATACTGAAATGTCACGGTAAAGTTGCATATTCAAAATGTCAATTACAAATACATGACAGGAATCGCCCATTACCATTTAAAACGTTAAAAACATCAGTGTGTCGATTGCTGATGAGAGTGGAGTTTACAAGTGGAAGTCGTCCAAGAGGAAACAGATTATGTAACCCGGACTTTTGAAAGCATTTTCTGGTAATGCATAGAAGAGTATAGGGCAATTCTGTTTGTCAGGTTAGATTAGACTGACTCAAAACATTGCACATGTCACCACAAAACAAGTCCTTCAAGTGAAAACTGCCTCTACGTACCCTAAAATTCAACTTTGCGGTCACTTTAAGTGAAAAATGATCTGGCAGTTACATCTCCTTACCCGGTTTTCAGAAAGATTTCTGTTTCCAGTACCTTTACCATGAGAGAACTCTTATTCATGAAATATCTAATGAGATGGAAATTTCAACTTTTTGAAAATAAGCCTTTAATTATTATGTTTGCTGATAATGACTTAACGGATGCCTTCTAATTAACATATTTGCAAAACAAAATATTATTTTTTTAAGAAAACAAATAAATTTCATGCCATCCGTAAAACCTACAGAAACAGAAACATTACAATGAATTTGAAGAGACTTTCTGTACAATCCCAATTTTTCTCCAATTTTTCTCCTGCTACAGAAATACTTGACTACTACATCCATGTTGATCTGTGACCTTTTAAGATTTTTTTTCTTCCCCAAACCTTTCCTCACATTTTATCATGATGATAATTAAAGAAGCCCTTGAGTGACCCCATCAAGTTGTGGATACTATCTTTATATATAGCCTTGCCAAATCCAATGACATCGAACAAAAGCTTTTTTTCACATTTTGTCAATCCTGATGTCCAGTAAATTCCTCTGTTCATTACCAGGGTATCACTTATTTGACACTTAACAACTAATCTGTTATTCTTTCTTTCATCTTTCACCATAAAAAACAAATATCAGAAACTGTAACATCTTTATGTTTTCATTTCTGTACTTGTTTAATACCTCACAAATTTTACATACCTCTATAAGTAATTGTACAAGTTCCCTTTCTGTGATTTATATAGATGAATTTTATAGGTTTAAAATTATAGGAGGTGTATGTTTTGGGCTGTGAAAAATACATCATTCAAGTTATTTTCGAAACTTTGAACTTTTTTACCCGGCAGCTAACTGTGAGAATCAAGCCATGATTTTCACCCTTCATCACCATTAAACTCTCCTTTGCCTCTACATTATCCTTGCTTCCTTCGCCTTCCAACCCCACCACCCACTCTACTTCCTCACAAAAACAGGATACAACGTGACACTTGAGGTTATTTTATTTCCGTAAGAATATCATATGATATAAACAAAAAGATATATTTTTCAAACTCAACCTCACTTTTGACAGTTTTTTCTGACTTCTGTCGTCATCACTGCCCTGAGAACATGCCCTCACACCCCATATACCAGACATGACAAGAGATTGACACCAGATGGCAGCACCATAGTCAGAAACGAAATTCCAAGCTAGGGGAACCTTTCACAGTAATGACACATAAATTATCAGAAATATTAAAACTGTGTGGTAAGCTACGTGACGTATGATTGAAAACAACAGTTGAATAATAGCTGTTAGAAAATAAGTAGGGGAGGTACAGTCGGAAATGTGGCTTAACTTTGGAACACCTCCTCCACAGGAAGGAGGGACAAAGCTCAATCTCTCATAACAACCAGTAATTTTACATAATGTGGAAATTTTTACAAGCTCTATAATGGATTAGACATGTGGAAATTGACATAACATATCTATCTCGTGAGGAATCGGAGGATTGTCAACTTAGAATTTTCTGATTTTCTTATAAACACGCAATCTGCGTACTCAGAAATGATCCCCAGAACACGGTCTGGAATGGCTTGTCTGGAGTTATTAAGAACACTTTTGAAGTTATTTTCCTAAAATGTTAATAGTAAACAGGTTTAAATCTAGGTCAAATGACAAAAGTTACTGGTTAAAACCCAGACATTTGATTAACAAAGAGACCCAATAGGTTTATATCATTCATGAAGTTTGTTAACAAATGTATTTTAATTTTAAATGAAACATGGTCAAATTATTTTTTAACAGAAAAATCACAGACAAAATTATACTGCAAGCTAGAAAATATTATAATGCTTCTTTTATGGGTCAATTTTTTTTTTCAGCAAGCATGACAAAGCATAAACCTATGTGGTTACTCTATGCCTTATGGGTCGAAAGATGAAGTTGTTTGAAGCTTTCAACACATTTAACCTCGACCTCAAAGAGAGAAGGTTCCTTAATATTTTAACACTTCATCATGTTTTATGCTAACAAGAAATGGGCCAAATATTGTGACTTCATTACTTACAGACTATCATCAATATTATTCGACCTTTTCTGTTGTTTAAAGTGATACTGGACTGAAGCCAGACATAGCACCATTGCAGCTTGCCAGGTAAGTTTGAAAAACATACATGATGGCATAAAATTGACTTTATTAGGGACCTGGATTTGCTCTGAAAGGATACCAATAATAAATTGATGTTAAAGACAACAACAGCTGACCATAACATACATTTTTCATTTGCCTGTAGCTCATTGTGGGTCATTGCACTTTCAATGGTTGTTGTTGTCAGCTGTTGATGACACGTTTTTCAAAATCAGTCAACTATCATTTTTTTTTAATCCCAAAGGATTCATTCCCACTCCCCTCCCCCTTCACTGCCTCAATGACCTGCCAAATCATACATGTTAATGATGAAGTACTCAGCTACCTGTTTCATGCACAGGTATCATAAAATGATTGGTTTCTATAAATAACTCCCATGACATGCTACAGGTATTTTTGTTCCTCTGTGTAATCATAATAACATCAGTACACATGTCTTTATTTACTAGTAAATAGGGTAGCTAGTGAAAATTGTCCATGTAAAAAAAATAACACAAAATTCAATTCATTTTAAAAATCATACAAGACCAGGAATGCATCTTATCAATCAATCAGTTTGATTTTTTATATAGAAAGCACCTTTCTAAACACTGCATGCCTCTATCTGTAATTGCTATACAAATGACACTGCATATTTCCCATGTAATAATTTCACTTGTTAATTTAACCCTGCATCAAATGGTTCACTGAATGAACATTTAATAATGTTTAATTTAAGGCAATTTAACCTATTGTTGAACAATAACAGTTTTTTAATGGACCTCACCAGGTGGATAAAATATGATATTGCAGATTTTGGTTGTTTGAGAAAAGAATTCCTGAGTAGTAGGTTATGTTATTCTTGACAAAGGTAGCAGTTTGATTCTAAATTGGCTATGATTACTGTCAGATACAAAAATAACCATATATATTTCAAATAATTTACTATTTCTAATCAAATTAAACATCCTAGATAAAATGAAAGTCTATGATTCAAAATACACAGTAAAATATGTTGTAACTAAAAGTACTTTGTAAAGTGTTCATTTCACTCAAAGATATTTGCAATAATTTGATTACCAGATGTTTATTTCAAAGGAAAGATATTTCTCTTAATTCATAATTTGTGTTTCATTTCTCAGTATTTTCACTTGATGAAATGAGATCACTGATGAAAAGAAAACTTGACACAAAATGCTTCATATTCGACATTTAAGTGTAAAAGGTCATTACATCCAACTTCACGATGAATTGCTGCCACACTCTGTTGAAAACAAGAAACAGGAACATTTGAGTAAAAAAGTAAAACAGATTTTTTCCATTAATTAATTAAATTCTGAGTATTTTTTTGACAGAAAGTTTCTTCCGACTGGCATTCCGTTAAATGCTGTCCTCTAATGAATGTTAAAATAGTCATAAAACCTAGCGCCGTCTCAACTCCCAGGGGTGCAATATTTATCCTCCCTCAACCAGAACTCTGCACAAAGCATCTTCACAAAAACGTCTAATCATTTGAAAGTAGTCAACAGTCAACAAGGTAAAGTAACATCCTTCACAAGAGGTCTACGGGTCCTGTATCATATATATTCTCCAGCTCAGAATGTAATTTGAAATCCTTCACAAGAGTTGTCTTTTCCTTACCCCATGATATAATTTATTTAATAGCACACTGTTTTTTTTATTTATCAGCTTTTATGCCATTTTACTCTCATGACTTTTTATTCTTCTTTAACAGATCTTCATATTTCTGATATCAATCTGTACATTACATCATTTCATATAACACCTCTAAAATACACATGAGAAGAACAATTCTGCAATAATCTCGACACAAAATTTAATACATAAAGACTGAAACGCTTTTCTTACTAAGAAATCAAAAATCATTTTCCTATCTCGCAAATGCATTTTATACGAGGTAATTTCTGAAAATAATCATAGTTTGTCAAAACTAACAGCACGAGGTGTTTATCACTGATGAAAGTGATATAAGTTGCCACGATATATTTCATTGAAGATATGTAACACTATATAACTACAGCTGTGTTTTAACACCATATATTAATTGTTCCTGCGAGATATGTGCCTGCGTCACATACCTACCAGGAAGGTGAGCCATTCCTGACATACCCCACTAACCTTCCCTCCTCCACCTTTCTCTTTGATCCGGGCCAAAAGGGTCTACAATACGAAATTATGACTAACATTTCATTAAATGCCCTATCATTTCAGCACTGTATCGGACATATGCTGCCTTCAAAGACTAAACACTCCATGAGTCAACATATTTCGCAGTTTATGAGATTACATGCAATCCATGCAAGTCAAGAGAAGTTTAAAATGTGGACAGCGGCATGTTTCCCTAGTACTAAAATACATGCTACATGTGTTTAAAACTTTCAAGCAATGTTATGTATTAAAAGTCTGAAATTTAATACTTAAGAGAAAAAGAGTGTGTCGATTTCCTCTAGGCTTAAACAGATTCTGTTAATAATTTTCTAAAATAAATACTATAGGTGTTGGATTTTCTACAACTTCATCAGCATATCTTAAAGAAGTGAAAAATTGCTTGTGGCTTGTTTCTTTGAACTATATCGATGCTACAGAATGGTATTAGTTTTCATAATACAATCTGTTTTCTAAAATGTTAAATTTATCAAAAACACTTGTAGTAGATATCAAATGTGAATGAAAACTGAAAAAAGAAAGATTTTTTTTTTTCAACATCTCATTTCAGGGTCTTTTTAACCCACAATAGCAAATAAATTGACTAATTTTCTTTGATGGTTTGTAAGAAAATCTATTTTTCATAACTTTCAAGTGCAATGCTGGTCCATCAATATCACTGCAATGCAGATGCATCTACTGATTTGTGGAACTATGCACTCAGAACAATATATATAAGGAGGTAGAGAAGTACCCTAAAATCTCTTAGATATAATTTGTGTTCCTTTTCTTCATGTTTTATCAATTTTTTTTAATTCAAACACCTGTATATATACATGTATACATAAAGCTCCTCTTGACCAGACAACTTAAGACAGGAAATATTTCCAAAAATAATGCAGTGTTTTACCAGCAACCTGAATTTTACAAGAGCCTGTGCATGTATGGATATGAAAGATATTTCTGTCTTTTTCTTTCATTTAGGGAAAATGGGGCACGTTTTACTTGTCGAACCAAGTTTAGTTTTTAATCATAAAGCAAGGGATCAATTTTTTTGAGTAAAATCAATACTTTCACCACCAAAGGCAGACAAAGTCACAAAATAAAGTTATATGAGAACACACTCCCCTAAATGATTATAGTATAGTTTGGAAACAATAGCTCTAAGGGAGTGTTAACAGAGAAGTAATATTTCAAATACTTGGCATAGTATTACACAGAAAACAATCTTACACAAAAAATATACGAGGGGGTCACAATATTAGAGGTGTACTGACAACATTTCACCCTCTGACATATATCGCCTGTGTTTCTGTCAAACACATGTTACTTATGTAGAAAACTGTAGTGTTACCAGACTTCTGCCCCAATACATTATCCAAAATCCTTGTCATCTTAACTTCATACACATCATGTTTTTTTCTTTTAAATTAAAAATGACTCCATTAAATTTCTAGTATTCATCAATATATTTATGATTTTTGTTTGAAAATTGCAGATTTGAAAAAAACAAAAGCAGTTTTAGCTAACAGTTAATGTCTAATAAGAAAACTTTTGTTACACAAGCTGACAAATCTTTTCCCCGAGAAGGACATATTTCATCCGTGATAGTTTATGATGTCATAGGTAAATATGAAGAAGGCAAGAAAAAGCATCATATTCTCCATAATTCTCCATAATAATTTTGTCGTGAAAATGTTTGTAGTCCACTCTGCCCGCTGGGATAAACCCCCTGAAGTCTGTAATAAATCTGAAACGTCCTGTATTTTACATCTGTTATGACTACCACCGTAATGACATGAGTTTTATTTAGGAAGCAAATATTACCAGTCAATTTTCTACCATTACAGACAAAACTCAACGTTATTAATAGTGTGTAAATTGCAGTAAAATTTGTGTGATATTTAGAGTAAAAACAAACATTATTTGACAGACAGTTACGAGCTCCCTATTCCCTATATATAGTTAAACATCATACAAAAGTACAATAATTGGGGATATCCTGTAGACAATTAGCTTCTAAGTGATTTTTTCTCCTGTCGTATAAAATCATTATTTGGAATATTTTCTGAGTGAAAACACAATGTGACAAATCGCAACTGAATATGACAAAGAAGGAGTCTTGTTCCCACAGAGATCTGGTCTGTACATCAATATAACAAAGGAAGGTCTTGTTCCCACAGAGATCTGGTCTGTACATCAATATAACAAAGAAGGAGGGTCTTGTTCCCATAGAGATCTGGTCTGTACATCAATATAACGGAAGGTCTTGTTCCCACAGAGATCTGGTCTGTACCTCAATATAACAAAGGAAGGCCTTGTTCCCACAGAGATCTGGTCTGTACCTCAATATAACAAAGAAGGAGTCTTTTTCCCACAGAGATCGGGTCTGTACATCAATATAACAAAAAAGGAGTCTTGTTCCCATAGAGATTTGGTCTGTACCTCAATATAACAAAGAAGGAGTCTTGTTCCCATAGAGATCTGGTCTGTACCTCAATATAACAAAGGAAGGTCTTGTTCCCACAGAGATCTGGTCTGTACCTCAATATAACAAAGGAAGGTGTTGTTCCCACAGAGATCTTGTCTGTACATCAATATAACAAAGAAGGAGTCTTGTTCCCACAGAGATCTGGTCTGTACATCAATATAACAAAGGAAGGTCTTGTTCCCACAGAGATCTGGTCTGTACATCAATATAACAAAGGAAGGTCTTGTTCCCACAGAGATCTGGTCTGTACATCAATATAACAAAGAAGGAGGGTCTTGATTCCACAGAGATCTGGTCTGTACATCAATATGACAGAGAAGGAGGGTCTTGTTCCCACAGAGATCTGGTCTGTACCTCAATATGACAAAGAAGGAGTCTTGTTCCCACAGAGATCTGGTCTGTACATCAATATGACAAAGGAAGGTCTTGTTCCCACAGAGATCTGGTCTGTACATCAATATGACAAAGGAAGGTCTTGTTCCCACAGAGATTTGGTCTGTACCTCAATATAACAAAGGAAGGTCTTGTTCCCATAGAGATCTGGTCTGTACATCAATATAACAAAGGAAGGTCTTGTTCCCACAGAGATCTGGTCTGTACCTCAATATAACAAAGGAAGGTCTTGTTCCCACAGAGATCTGGTCTGTACCTCAATATAACAAAGGAAGGTGTTGTTCCCACAGAGATCTGGTCTGTACATCAATATAACAAAGAAGGAAGGTCTTGTTCCCACAGAGATCTGGTCTGTACCTCAATATAACAAAGGAAGGTCTTGTTCCCACAGAGATCTGGTCTGTACCTCAATATAACAAAGGAAGGTGTTGTTCCCACAGAGATCTGGTCTGTACATCAATATAACAAAGAAGGAAGGTCTTGTTCCCAAAGAGATCTGGTCTGTACATCAATATGACAAAGGAAGGTCTTGTTCCCACAGAGATCTGGTCTGTACATCAATATATCAAAGAAGGAGAGTCTTGTTCCCACAGAGATCTGGTCTGTACATCAATATAACAAAGAAGGAAGGTCTTGTTCCCACAGAGATCTGGTCTGTACCTCAATATAACAAAGGAAGGTCTTGTTCCCACAGAGATCTGGTCTGTACCTCAATATAACAAAGGAAGGTGTTGTTCCCACAGAGATCTGGTCTGTACATCAATATAACAAAGAAGGAAGGTCTTGTTCCCAAAGAGATCTGGTCTGTACATCAATATAACAAAGAAGGAAGGTCTTGTTCCCAAAGAGATCTGGTCTGTACATCAATATATCAAAGAAGGAGAGTCTTGTTCCCACAGAGATCTGGTCTGCACATCAATGACAGAGAAGGAGGGTCTTGTTCCACAGAGATCTGGTCTATACATTGTCTGTCGATACAGGGTGAGAATTATTCAGGATCTAATTTATACAGTCTGTGGTTTTAACAGATTTTCTTTCATATAGGGTCTGATCTGTAAAGATATGGTTAACACTTGGTCTGGATTAAACAGGGACAGATTTATGCATGGTTTGGTTTACACAGGGTCTGGTTTACATAGGGTCTGGTTTACACAGGGTTTGGTTTACCTGGGGTCTGGTTTACACAGGGTTTGGTTTACACAGGACTTACACAGGGTCTAATTTATACAGAGTCTAGTTTACACAGGGTCTAGTTTAAAAAGGGCCTGGTTTACACAGGGTCTAGTTACATGATCTGAATTAAATAGAAGTATATAGATCGGTATTATACATTGTCTCATTAATCCTTATACACTAAAATTGGTCTCCAATAAAAATATTCGAAAATAAAGTTCATATTGAGTTTTCAAGGTTTTCAAAATTTAGCAGTTTATACACCAATATCTGGAAAGAGATTCACGATCATATCTTTGATACTAAAATCTACACAGAGAGAAATTCTGCAAAAATCATTTATTTGTTAAATATTAGAATGTAGGTTCCATGTTTTTATATGTTAAATCAGTTTGTTAACAAATAGTTGAAGTTTTCAGCAGAAATAAAAACACACATGTTAAATATTAACGGACAAGTGTTTTTATGGGCGTTTTAATAATAACACCCTGAGTCAAAAATGATGAAACATGACGTTCCAAAGGTTGGGAGAAAGAAACATAGAAATAGTGTTGATATAACTAGTTTTTAATTTGCTTCATCTTTGAAATTTTGAAGATGTAACATCTTCAACTTCAAAGTAAATAATGAACATAATTAATTATCTTGTTTAAAATCTGTGAAACTGATATCAGTCGTCACTTGTGCCTCCGCACAAAGGTAAATAGCAATTTTTTTTCTCTTTTGAGTTTCTGTTAATCGCCAAAGTACATGTACACTTCAAAACTATCTCCCTAGCAACAAAAGGTTTGAAATATGGCGATGAACAAATTGCTTGTAAATTCCTTTCTCATCCTGACAATCTTTTCCGCTGAAAAATATTTTTCCTTGCTGGAAAATCTCTTCCTATTTTGATGTATTTTTTCTAACAATCATCTCTGTAATTTATTGAGCCTACCTCCTGTTGTTCAATCAGGCTTACACATTCTGACAAACAGCCAATGAAATTATAGATATAGACAATAGCAGCTGTTCCATCAATCAACCAGGCTGGTGTATCAATGGATGTTGGGCTATCAGTGAAGCAATAGGCTCTAACACACATGTTTATATATAATCCTTTACAGTTGTTTTATAAACACTGTCTAATTTGCTTGTGGCAGTAAATGGGAATGTATACAAGCCACATTAGATTACAAGTGGAGTGAGAAATGGTTCCCTAGCACCTGTAATGAAACGATGGATGGCTTGTCTTAATGCAGGGTATCATAGACTTCATGTTACTTAAGATGTAGATATTTAGTTAGTATAGGTGTAGGGTAGATCTTCACCAGTACAGGGCAGATATATATATATAGGTGTAGGCTAGGTCTGTACAGGTGTAGGCTAGGTCTGTACAGGTGTAGGCTTGGTCTGTACAGGTGTAGACTAGGTCTCTACAGGTGTAGGCTTGGTCTGTACAGGTGTAGGCTAGGTCTGTACAGGTGTAGGCCAGCTCTGTACAGGTGTAGGCTAGGTCTGTACAGGTGTAGGGTAGATCTGTACAGGTGTAGGCTTGGTCTGTACAGGTGTGGCTAGGTCTCTACAGGTGTAGGCTAGGTCTGTACAGGTGTAAGGTAGATCTCTACAGGTGTAGGCTAGCTCTGTACAGGTGTAGGCTAGGTTTGTACAGGTGTAGGGTAGATCTATACAGGTGTAGGGTGTAGGCTAGGTCTGTACATGTGTAAGCTAGGTCTCTACAGGTGTAGGGTAGATCTCTACAGGTGTAGGGTAGATTTTATCAATGACAGTCCATCATACCTATATACTGTCCTTATTGATGACAGTCCATTATACCTATATACTGTCCTTATTGATGACATGTCATTATACCTATATACTGTCCTTATTGATGACATGTCATTATACCTATATACTGTCCTTATTGATGACATGTCATTATACCTATATACTGTCCTTATTGATGACAGTCCATCATACCTATATACGGTCCTTATTGATGACAGTCCATTATACCTATATACTGTCATTCTTGATGACAAGTCATTATACCTATATACTGTCCTTATTGATGGCAGTCCATCATACCTATATACTGTCCTTATTGATGACATGTCATTATACATATATACTGTCCTTATTGATGACAGTAAATCATACCTATATGCTGTCCTTATTGATGACATGTCATTATACCTATATACTGTCCTTATTGATGACAGTCCATTATACCTATATACTGTCCTTATTGATGACAGTCCATCATACCTATATACTGTCCTTATTGATGACAGTCCACTAACCAAGCTCAGTCAGACAGGTTCTTTGTTCAGTGAAGCTCAAATAACGCCTATACACTTAAATTCAGGGAAAACAAAAACTGTATAAAAATTCAATATTAGTAAACAATGCTTTTATAAAATGGACAATAAAAATATCAATTCTAGGGAAACATTCTTTCTATAATAAATCAACTGCACTACAAACAATTATACTGAACGACAATTTTAGATAAAACATTCTTCCTTAGAAAAATCATTCCGGAATTGGTCAATAGGTTAACAAATACTTTTCACAATGATTAAAATAACAATGAAAATATCAATGATTTCTGTGTATATTCAACATGACACTTTGTTACCTACAAAACATTAAGATAGATATATCTGAAAGGTATGACAATAAAAAGAGCAGAACGATGAAAAGAAGGACAGAACAACACAATATAAACCTATAGCAAGGTCTCCCTTCCCTGGTTTTGTCAAAAGTGCCAATAATCATAATCCTTTTATAATGATTTATTTAGAGTTGTTATCATTTGAATGAGTTCAACCTCATCCTGTTATACAACAAATATGGACCAATTATTTGTCAGGTGTCAATTTTACCAGCAGATGTTTAAACAACAGTGCAAACCCTGGAATCACCAGCTGAATTATCAAGATTACAGACACAGATGTCAGAAAAATATAAAAATCTAATTCAGTACTGGTTCTACCTTAAATAGCCATGTAATAAACCATATCTTATGGACGTTTAGTACCATTTCCATCAGTCATTAATCTCTGTGGGGTATTTATTTACTTTGATGTTATTACCATTCTTAAAACACAAATTCAGATGTCTATGTGTATTTGTATCAGTAGATTTAGTAAAATATCTTTATCAAAAAAACAAGTGACAATGAAATAGTGTTTCTTTGTAAAACCATGAAAATTTAGCTCAACAAATACTTATGATTTTATAGCATCAAAAAATAATACACATTGTATCAATGATCAGTAAACAGTCTGTTCACTGCAGGCTACTTTGAGCATTGGATCAGAGGTAAAATTTCACTCAATTTTCCTTAAGGGTTCATCCTACCTTCCACTGTATATATAATACAATTTTCAAATGTGAAACTTTGCAAAGTTACATATAAACCTCATTCTCATAATTCAATGAAATTGATTTCACTCCTTATTACAAGTTTAAGAGTTCCCCATTGACATTCAAGATAATCATTTCTTGGTATTTTAAGCGTATTACAAGCCAAGATCTAAAATATGATCAGCGTCAGATAGCTGCGGGATATACCTGCGATAGTTCATTCACTGAGCAGTCAATTTCAAGGACTTTCTCTCTATTTCGAGAAAGTACTCCAGAAAAAGAAGCAATTAGTGTTTCTTTTTTTATTGGACCTTGGAACTGTTTACAAGTTGTTTGCAGTTTTCTTTTTTTTCCCTCAAAGCATATCTTAGATATCACTACAACTCTTCTACAAAGTGTGTTTATTTCTTTTTTTTTTTTTTAGTTTGTCATTAAGAAAAACTGATCTCATTTTATAGCTCACAAAGGAATATATAACTGCCAAACGGACTACAGGAACAAAATGCTTTTATTCTTAGACTTCTGTATCTCAACAAGGGAAAAACACAAATGGTGTTTAAAACAGTAACCTTCAATTCTAGAAATATATTAAGGAAAATAGATTTAAATTTTAGCACCTCACCTGCTAGACTTCCTAACTTTAATACCTTAAATCAGCTTATATCAGACCCTGAGCACACCTACACCCAGGATCAAGGTAAAGGTTTCCATTAAATTTCAGTAATTGTAAGGAGTGCAGTATTCATTAAGTTTTATACAACTTTACAAGACAGCTAGTAAACAAAAATTGCTTCCGACATCTTTTCCTTAAATTGTGTATTTATCCTACAAAAAGCCCAGGCACCAACATAGAAATTCTTATTCAAATCTATGGGGTTTGCTTCTTGCAGGACAATAAAGAAGCATTTCAGATTACTTATTCTAAATGGCAATTTAAAAAAATACCATCTATGAAAAAATAAGTTCTTCCAAAAAATACAACAGCCTGCACATTAAAAGCTATCACTCTTCAAAACTTACACAAAGTCTCACTTTATGAATTATATGAATTATTACAGGAGTTACCTCCCTCTGAAACATTTAATATTAAAGTGAAAAGTTCAATTATTTTTTAATGGTTTCAAACTTGTAAAGAAAAAAAGTAATTGAAAATCATTTTAGACTACAGAAAATACCTAGATGTCAACAAAGCTTTCCTCAACCTAACCGAAAGGATTCCAACATTTTAACTACGGAATGTACCACAAGCTGCAAAAATAAGAATTCTTTTGTTCTGCAACTTTTCCACATTCCTCTGCCATTAGCAACAACCTTCAAACTGCCTTAACTACCAAATCCATCTATGTACAACAAAACCAAGAATGTTCAGACTTCAGAATGAATTCTCTTCAGTTCTACTGCAATCCTAAAAATCATTCATATACTACATGTCAAACTTGATCCAATTCAAACATGGAGATGGCCCCTTTTTGTTCATCGCTTGTGGATTTATGGTATTGAGATGACCCCTAGAGCTACATGTTGTCCAATCATCATAAAGAGGGTTACTTTTCTCAAATATTCCAGACAGCTTCAGATCATAATTTAACTAATAAAGCATCTGACTGACAGAATATGTGTGCAGCCATTATAATGCCCAGTATATAGGTATGAGATAACTGGCTCATCCAGCACAATATCTTTGATTTTCACTTCCACAGTTTCCCTTCTGTTACCAATAGACTGATGTTAAACCATAATGTTAACGATACCAACAGCTTTAGTAAATCACAAACAAAAATTAACATTATTAAGACATAACAGTATATAGGGGTTAGTAAAAGTACTAATCCACCTCAACACAGGCTAATAACTGTACTTTGTATGCCAGGACAACATATGTGTTACAAAGAGCCTGGTAATTTCCTGTGATTGTGATTATGTCCAGCTGTGATGGGTCCTGATGCTACAGATGGTATCATCTTGCTAAATATTGCTGTTATCTGTCGATTGATCAAGAAGATACATAGGAGGTTTATTGTCATGTCTCATAAAGCCATTCAAACGTTACATGAAAGGTCACAACAATATACCTGTCTCTTAAGGTCTCTGTTAGCCAAACCATTACAAGAGGCACCCTTATGATCTTTGTATAGTGGACAATGATGGCTGGTGTATATTCTATAAGTCAATGAGAACCAACCCAACCCCTAACCCCCACCCTACATCACCCCCTCCCATCCCCCCACCCCACCCCACATCACCCCTTCCCATCAGTGATATGTTCAAGGTGTTTTGTTCAATCCTTGGGCAGTTTGAGTTTCTCTGGAAGCTAGAGATCTCAGATCATGTTGTACTGTCACAGTTGTGTTCATGGGCAATGCACTTTATCCTAACTGTTCTGGTTGTGGTAAGTCTGCTGCTAGATGTTCATTGCGATAGTCACCAGCTACTACCAGGAGACCTTTGGGTGACTGACAACTAGAACCTTTTATATATACTTCACATCTATAATGAAACAATTTATGTCATAGTGTATTAATGACTCTCGATAGCCTATATATAAAGGCACAAGGGGTTTACCTATTGGAAGAAATCCTACCCAGGTGAAAAGTGAATAAGTTACCACTTCACCACCTGACTACAATGTTACAAAGTATACTTGCCTTAACACACAATTAAAAGTCAGGCCAATGACCCCTGGGCATCAGCCTTAGGTTGGATTATGATCATCATGCTCATATATATGGTACATTCGAGAAGTAATTTCCAAGTACATGTTAAATTGTTACAATGAATTCCACAAACATGAGAGATTTTAATTTTTTCAAGCATAGATGGCGTATTTCAAATCTCACAAACACGGCACATTATCACCAATGATTTTGACATATACTGATTTACATTTAGTCAAAACGACAAGTTTACAATCAGTTTTTTAAGATATCAATGTTAAATCCGACCGCTGGCACCATCAAGATCAGTACCTCTACTATCCTAACAGGGGCCCCCTGTTGATGCCGGAGGCAATTGGAGATGTTACAGATCGTGGATCAGATAGATGACAATGATACCATTGGGCTTGTAATAAATTTGAAGAAAACAGATATTCTTTTATCATTTCAAGCTCAATAATTGAAAAAAAATAAGAATCACCTTACAGCACTATAAAACTTGACTCCAAACGTAAAATAGCATCAGTGTATTTTCCTTCGTTTCTCTTTTATTGCTATTCTCATCTATCCATCACAGTTTGACTCCAGAACACATGAATGTTTCATTATCTTATGAAAAAGGCCTACATCTCACATATAACATGAGTATAGTTACAGGGTCCATGTGGAGATTTTCTGGTTAAAATTCCTCAATGTTTACCATACATTTCCTGTTTTGCAAGTACCTCCTAAAATGTGATTACCTGGTCTAGATTCACAGATTTCTGTCAAAGAGATATGCAGTCCTTGTACAGCAGTTCATCAAATTTGACAATCCCCATTTACTTTGCTCTAATAAAGTTTAAACAGAAGGGATAAGTCATTTGATATGTTGTAGAGATTTCCTACAATCTATTTGAGACCCTTGTACAGCAGGGTTACTAAGGACTGAGGTCATTAAGTACATGAAGGTGTATACAGAAATATAGAATAATGGAGGTCATACCAGTTTTTACAACCAAAACAATGAAACCTTTCAGAATTTAATTTGTCAGACAGGGGTCAGTTTCTCTTTTATTATCAATCAATGTAATAATTTGCCAAACAATGTTATTAACTAGCTGTCAGCCAGTGTTCAGCTACAACATTATTAAATACACATTACACATTTCTACGTGAAACTGAATCTGTAATGAGCAAGGATTTCAATGCTTTGTATATCAAACTATATATATCACATATCTTGAAGTTAATCAGAATACAAGATCACAAAAGAAAACTGGAAATAAGAAATGTATACATCACATCATCAAAGTTGCTTAACCTGAAATTTTTCTAGTAAAACTAATTTTCGTGATGTAATACTTACCATAATTTAGTATGTATATTCAATGCCTACATCCATCTCTGTATCACCTTAACAAGGATTTCAAATAATCCTGCATACCTTCCCCAATCCTCCAGCACAAACTCTTGCATTTAGTTATATCCTCAGAACTAGAAAATGTCAAATCTTCGCATATAGGAAGAGTAATGGAAAAGGCTGGGGGGAACTCAATAAAGTTATGGTAAGAAGTACATCATGCCGCAAAAAGCAGCAGACAAGACCTGAAAAGAAGACCCATTGAGAAGAGCCCAGGATGCAGCCAAGCCAAGGGAGAATGGGACCATCCCCTGTTTACCTGAGGAACCTCCTGCAACAGGGACACCGCGAAGGTAACAGAAGAGGTACTGCCAGACTGGAACTGAGCAGCCCCACCTTATCGTAGGAATGGATGAATCCTTCTTAGGGGAGTAAGTGGACATAACATAAATCCAAAATGACAACAATAGAAATTTTAAATAAGTGAAATTTTTTATACAATAAACAATAAATCACAACGTTGTAGCAAACAACAGGAGCTTGTCTGAAAAGAACACTTAAATGTACACCACTGAAATATACAAGAATACGCCAACTAAAGAGCAAACCAAAACAAAATGGCCACACCTACACTACACATGGACAGCCACATGTCTACAGGTGAGAGGAATCAATTACCCACACAAAAAACAGTAATAATCACCATAAATTGTCACAAACAATAAACGATAGATGGGCAGTATTCAGAGAAATGGCTACTGAAGGCAAGTAGGAGCAGTATTGAAAATGATCCAAGCACCTGATCTGCCATAAAGTGAAGGGAATGTTATGTAATATGAGAGTTTGAATGTGAGTTTATTTGAGTATTGGGAAAGATAGGCGAGATTATTTGAAATCCTTGTTAAGGTGATACAAGATGGGTGTAGGCATTGAATATACATACTGAAATTATGGTATGTAATACTTAAATAAAAACTGTATTCAAAATTCCATGCCTGATGATACAACTCATAAAACCAACTGCTGGAGACTCAAGCATTCATTCTAAAATAAATTGTTTCTCAATCTTCATTCAACAGACAAATAGAAATACAGATTAGGTAATTTCAACAGCAATCATAAAACATTTTCTATCTATGACTATCCAATTCTTAATAGATTTCATACTTTCTTTCATCACTTCCCAAGCCAGAAGATCTGCAGCAAATGTGTAAAAACTTAAAAGAATCATGGCACGGATATCATTATTAAATCTGAAACAAATGCATTTTAAAGTTTTAACCAAAACTTTCAAGCATATTTTAAAACACTTGCACTTTCACACTACAAAAACCCAAACTCTGATTCTACTTTAAAATTTTACTTTTTCTATTTTCTACAGATCTATAATTAACAAATGATGAACATTAGGGTGTATTTTTAGAAAGAATGTATAGCATAGCTAGCTGAAGTTATCTTTTGTTTTTTACAAAAGCTTCCGGTTCGGAGATCTGAATACATGCTCACTAAATGTAATTTTTGTCTACTTCTGAAAAACCATTGTAAAACATTATCAGTGAAGTCTCATCAAGTCAAGGGAGAACTTTGTGTTGAGAATGCAGGCTGCAACATGAGTGTTTATAAACAGTTTTGTTTTCTGATTACGAACTGCAGTTTACAAGCGATAAAGCAGCTAAACATAATCTTTTGAATCCTTTGGGATAAAACAGCCCAGGTTACGCCGACATGAACTGACCCAATGTGCAGCTAATGTTTATGTATAGCTGGACTTGGTTCTCATCTGAAAAAATCCATACACGATTCAGCTGGGTTTATCTCTTAGCATGGGCTTATCAAGAGTAAAAACACAAAGATAACATTATTTATTTTTGTTGGACGACTGATGTGTTGAATTGAATGATAATTTTGGATATAATGTCAGTTAGAGATGCCAGATCTGAAAATTATCTGAACTTGATTGCTGACACATTGAGAAAAATTATAAATATTTTGGCTGGTAATGATTGCTGATAATAATACACTTATTTTTCAATCTAATCATTATCATAAAAAATATCTCAATATTCTACAGATTTTACTATCAGAACAATAGTGAAAAGGACAGGAAACATATGGCACTGATTCAAATCAATTTCATTCATGTCACATTTCTCTTGCCTGGTGTGTTAATTTTAATGTCAATTTCGACTGGTCTGTCATTATTCTATATTGACATCATCCATCAAAATTACCTGACAGTATGTCAACAGACATCTGCAGTGCAGTACAGGAGTATTTGTTTATAAATTATCTTCTAGGTACAGAATCTTTCAACTAAAGCCTTCTGTGATCGATCAAGCTTACATTTTATAACATGTAGTTATTAAAAGAAGCAATTCAGCTCTGAATCCATATTTATCTTCATAGCTATGTTTTAAGTTCTGAGGGAAACTCTTGTTTTCTTCAAAATTCAATTTTCCAATTTGGTAGAGAGATGGCTACACATTAGACACTTTAAGCTGGCGAACCTTGACTGTATCGTTTCTAAATAATAGATGATTTAAATATTTCATTGCTTTGGAAAGAAACAGACAAATGCTTCTTGTTTTTCTTTTTACATTTGACAACATAACATTTTTTGTGAAGACAATGCCTTTCTTTTTCAGCCACAAAACTGTTTAATAGTGTTTCGTTTCTCAGGACTGGAAAGAGTGATATTGATCTATAGCTAAAATGTTTGATAATCAGAGTCTTAAATGGAGAATGAGATAACTGGAAAAATAGGAACTGATGAATTAATTGATAAAAAGTGCTAACGATGATGACAAGATCTTTCATTGATATCAAAATCTCTTTTATTCTTTCTCATCTTATGTTGCTGAGAATCTTCCATAACATTTTTCACTGTAAAATATTCTCTAAATTGAACTTAAGATACATTTAATTTAGTTTATATTCAATATGTATTTGTTTAATATTATGCTAGTTTTTCAATATCAGTCAACTTTCACACAAGTTTGAAGTCAATTAGTCACCAGTCTATAGAATAGAATTATGTAATATTTGGATAACAAACATTAACACTCGTTCAAACATTACGACTAAAAAAGCAAAAAGCCATGAATAGAGATTTTTAAAACATGAATGAGAAATAAAAAAAACTCAATGTAATACTCTTTTGTTATGTGAAAGTTAATTATCAGACATAAAATTGTCCTTATCGACCAAAACCTCACGCTTGTCATTTTAACCGTGTGCATCCCTCCATGATTTAAGTATACTGCACCGCCTTTCTAAATAGCCCCATGACTACCTTAGCGCTTAATATAAAAATCAATCAAACATTGTGAAAATCTATTAACATCATTCATCGATTATGGTAATTTTTTCTCCATCCTTTGACGCTTAGTTTATCATGCAACTGTTGGCAAAAACCAACGATGCATGAAATTTGGTGACACACACAAAGATTATTCATTTCACGACCAACAGTATCCTTTTTCCTGGACTTATAGTTTTAATCTGTCATTAGTTTTCCTTGTTCTGTAAGAATGTTACATTTCACTCATCGGGACCTCTACTCTTTGTCTTCAAGCTAAAGTGAACAATTTGATCAAAGACAGAAAAAATATTAACGACCAAACATCCTTTTTCATAGTTATTGTACATGCCAGGTATAGGAAAGCAGAATCGATAATGAGGCATTCGACCGTGAAAGGCCTCAGTTGAGCCACTTGAGTATTGTTTGGTGAGTAAGATTCAGTCATGATGCAGCTGGAGACAGGAACGTGATCAGCTGGTAGTTAGCTCTATAGTAGGGATTATTTGTAACAATACCACAAAGAAAAATAAGCACAGAAATCATTCTAGGACTGCTTTATATCACACAACATTGCTTTGTGTGAATTAACCAACTACTTTTTCCAAATCAAATATGAATTGAATTATTTTTTCTGTATCAATGAATTTTATCATTAATCAAAATTAATCATGTTGTTTCCTTCAAGGTGTTTGAAGATTGTGTAACATTGTATTGTGTCTACATGTATGTATTAACAATCACATGTCCATGGTGACTGTCAGCCCTAGGTAAACCATGAAACCAGTCAGTCTGGACACCATTATATGATCAGTTCTTAATAGTAACAGTTCATGTAATTGTAAATACTTGTCTTATTTTCAATATCTAGTCACATCTCTGAATGCAATCATATTTCTGTATCTAATCACATCAGTGTGTAGTGACATCTCCCTATCTATAGTCACATCTCACAGTATCTCTGTATTAAGTTACATCTCTGTGTCTAGTCACATCTCTGTATCTAGTCACACCTCTGTACCTAGTCACACCTCTGTATCTAGTCACACTCTGTATCTAGTCACACCTCTCTATCTAATCACACCTCTGCATTTATTCATCTCTGTATCTAGTCACATCTCTGTATCTAGTCACACCTCTGTATCTAGTCACACCTCTGTACCTAGTCACATCTCTGTATCTAGTCACACCTCTGTACCTAGTCACATCTCTGTATCTAGTCACACCTCTGTATTTAGTCACATTTCTGTATTTAGTCACATGTACATATCTTGTCTTAATTTCTATATGCACACCTTATGTTTATTTTTATGCACTTTCATATCAATTACTATTAGTATGAAAGATTCTGGTTATTTCCCAGATGTCATGACATAAAGCCAACCTGAAACCTCGGCCATTCACATCCTTGGAGTGATCACTTCCCCTTACAGATGATAAACGACATAGACTTTCTAATAAATGGTCCTGTGACTCAAAACAGTGGCAAATGAAATATTACTTTTGTTATGAATATTACCCAGTAAGAATATCCCACATAATTCACAAGCCTATTATGACCCCCACACCTACATACCACAGACACAGCCTTTTGAAAGTTGCTATCTCGTCTCATATTTTACTAATACGAACGAACATATTAATAATTTATGTTAATGACTGTCTGATTTTCCATTTCAATCAAAATTCTAATTCAAGAATGTCTTTTCAACAATTCCTTTCAAAATTTTTAACCAGACCCAATAATATTTAAATAAATCTTGAAGTAATTTTAAATAGAATATTAAAAAAGCAGGTAATTTGAAATCAATATGTCATCGCAAATGGAAGTAACCCTGAAATTTTTCAGATCTTTACATGATGACATGTGATATGGCACAATCTGATTTTGAACACATGACCTCACTGAGGCGTGACAACAGCCATTTGAATTGTGGCCTGGTTATCAGATATATTGCCAAGTCATTAACAATATTATCATGCATAGAAATTTTGAATCATATTCAAATAGTTCCTGGCTTAAACTGTTATAAAGAAATTCCCGTCATGTTTGTCATTTAATAATATCTTTCCTTCCATTTGTCTGCCATTTAACTCATTCCTTCTGTCCATCATTCACTCCTATGTTTCCATTTGCTCAACTTCTAACCAAATTCATCCCTTTTTTATTTTCTAAACCAAAACAAATTAATCAATATTTTCTATCCTTAAGTTACATACCTGGTAAATCTTATTCTTTATGTTCAAATTACTTCTTTGTCCATATTTCCGGTGGACATTTCTATGTTTATTTTTCAAACTAATTTTTCAGTCTTTTTTTCTTCCCAATAAAAATATTTTCATCCAATCAAATGATTTCTGTCTGTCAATTATCCAATCAAATTACTTTATTGTCTTCTTTTCATCAAACAATCTGGTATTTTCAAATCAAAGAGCTAGTTTTGATCTCATCTCAAGAATTTGATCACAAAAATTCAAACATATGTATATTCCAACAAAAGTGTGTTCAGCATTTTTTTTTTAAGTTTTAAAATCCATCCCAGATTAAATGGCTACTGTGTTATCCAGGCACCAAATAACTTGACTTATGTAGTTAAGGAGTTCCTCTAATGAAAACACCCACTTCACATTTTTCAAGTGATATAAGATATTAGGTCAAAGGTTGACAGAACAGAATATATTTTTCCCATGCTGCAGAAGGTTTCATGCAACTTGCACGTCCAATAGTACCCATTTATTTCATTATCCTATAATGATGTCAATTTGTTCCATAATTTCATCAGGAATTTGTTGTTAATACTTACACTTGATAATTCATTTAATTAATTCCATAAATTTGAAGTCACAATGGTTTATAAACTGATTTTGGTTTTAAAAAAAGGCATAGAAACATTAAAAATGAAAATTAGCTCATCAGTCCATCAGAAAAGTGAGATGTTGCAATAATACTCTGTATCTTCATCATCCTCACAGTACGTATTTTTCCATTGTTTCAAACTCAAACAAGTTAAATACTCTCAGTTTTCAAACCCATTATCTCCCCAGAAATCAATATTTCAAGAGCAGCGAGTGAACAAAGTAGTTTTGGTTTTCTATTCCAGTCGGCTAATCTGACCCTTGTTTAATCCAGCACAACTTTAACCTAGTTGGCTTTTCTAGCTGACCTGTCCAGCATATACTTTACTAAAGCCGGAAAACCCTGCTACTTAAATTAACAGCTACTTCCTTATTCCTTGTCTCTCTATTGCACAGACCCTTACTATTTAGCACTTTGATCACTCTGTGCCTTGCTAATCTTGCAAGCTCACCCAAAGCTAACTTCAGTTAGTGCCTTGCTTGTCTAGCCCCTTGCTAATAACATTCATTGCTTACATATTACTAGAAAATCCTTGCTAATTCAGTACCTTGCTTATGCAGCATTTTGCCAATCCTGTCCCCTGCTAATCCTGTATGTGCCTTGCTAATTTATCATAATCAATGCTAAGCCAATACAATTCTTAAGCAGACCTTAAGAAATAAGAATTCCACAAGTCATCATCTCATATGTGACTTCCTCTACACATAAAGAGATGATTCAAGGTCCATTCCTCTGAAAAATGTCTGCAATATTTCTTATTCATTACTTTTTTGATAGAAAACAAATTGTCTGGACTAATTTATCACAAGGTTAGTGCTCATGATTTGGCACCACTTCAGAATTATCTCCCATTAAATTGGAGATCCTACAATGACACCCAACCCCACAGAAATATGTACTCTTCATGTTACAAAAAGCTTAAACAAAAAAACAAAAAAAAAAAACCCAGTCATACATAAACAGGCTACCAAAGGAAACATCACACTCAGACATTCTTTATGTATAATGCATGACATACACCTACCAAATTTGTGTAATATCTAGAAAGACAAGAAAACCTACCATTAGCAGCGTCGAGGTGATCACAGCTTTGCTTTAACCTAATTTGTCTCAAGGGATACATAATTAGAGTTCTGAAGCAACATCCATACTCACACGATAGACAATGGACCTGAATGTATGTTCCTCAGTACTCATATATAGTTTAGCCAGCCAGTAAAAACAGTCAGCTGCAACACACAGCCTGTGTGCAGTTTGGATTCTTATTAGTTGAATATAAAGTACAATGCTGTTTTGTGCATTTTTTTTTTATACAAGTCAATACAGGATCTTTTCTAATCCCATCAGATCTGGTTAACCTTGCTGAACTACAAATATTGTGCCTTGTAGGAGATGTATTATACTAAATATCTTTTTAACCTGTCTTTGTGTTTCCAACACAACCTCGTCAACCCTTCCAGCATGTACTGTACTAATTAGCAGACAGCATACAGCAGGCCTGATATCAGACCAAACTACATTGCTTAGCTTTTGCATAATAACTATTCCAACAGCTCGGGAAATAGGAATGTACGTCCAATACAAAGGCCATTTCGTAATCGTACATCCCTTGCACAAGCTTTCTAATAACTCGGAAATAAGCACTTTGGTGAGTGAGATTATATTAAAGCATGCTCTTGACAGATACATATGAATAATTCATTGTAAGCAAAATGCCAGAGATATAGGGTTATTTCATCACACAGAATATTGGTTTCTTCATTTCATTTATTGTTTAGGAAAGGCTGTTCTGTTACATTAAATGTTGTCATAAAAAACATTCTTAATGAAATTCTTACACGACATGAAAGTGAAAATTTTAAATGTTTTTTAAGAATGCTAAAAATAGCAACAAGAATAGCATTTTTTTTTAGAACTTAACAACAAAAAGTTGTAGATCACTTCTGACTTTTGTCGATTTTTCCCACCAAAGCCTTGAAGCTAGGATGTAAACAGATTCAAGTTGAGTCAGACAACAATCGAAGACCTATTCATGAGGCACACTGCCTCCACAACCGAAAGCAATCATATAAACTACAGCGAATCAGTCCATGCTTCATTTTCCAATTTTTCAGTCAAACAATATCCTTCCTTCCATAAAAACTCCATACCAATCTCCTGTGTGAGGGCAGCTTAATTAATCAAAGACTTCATTCACAAACTTGGTGGGAAGGTTATAGAACTGCCCCACTGTATACTAGATCTATCTATTTATCAAGATGAACATTCATATCACTTTGGACTTTTGGGAATGGGGGTGAGGAGATATGAATTTCAACTTCTAGTTGTTTATTTCATATTAAAATTGACAGCCTGGGAAGGAAAGCCATGGAAATCCCCTATCAGCTGTCACTGGGATTTAATTTCAGCACAAAACCAGAAATATATTTATCATTTCTAAGTTCAAAACTCTCAATTAAAACAAGTCAGATTTCTATTCTAGAAATAAAATCTTGTGAAACTTTTTCACGAATGATTCAGTTTTACATCACATATGTAACATCTGATGGGGTTGTAAGGATAAAAGTTTCTTTAGAATCTATAAGAATGTTGACAATACTTTCAATAGAAGATGGGCATGCTTGGTTCATGTCTGTCTGCAGATCATAAACAACACCAATAGCCATTCAATGCACATATTATTGCCACTTTAAACTGGATGAACCTCTGAGCTGACCCATAACACACCATTTTATCTGTGTCAGCCATTCTATCTTTGCACGAATATTTGTGTTGCTAACAGGCTAACAGACAGAGTACAGGAACAAATCAGGTTCAAATTCAATATCAAACAATAGATTGAAAACTTCACTTGTTTCTTTACCAAAACTACTGAAAAGTGAAGTCACCAAACACTCTATACAAAAACCTCTACTCAATTACAGAGAATTAACCAATAGAGAAAGTTTAAAATCTTCAACATGTCAACTTCAAACTTAATTTTGTTGTTGTGCCTCCAGCTCTGGGAGTTATTGATTTAGCCATGTAGGAGCCCAGTCATCCCTTTACAAGTTAGTTAAGTCGTACTTCAAGTAGAAAACAAAATAAGGGTTTAACCAAACAAAGAAACATCTAAAACAATTTAGAGCTTTCAGTTACGGAAAAAACGGTCCAGAGATGTAGCCATATTGTCAGCAATAATCATTGTCAGGGTTTCCAAAATGGCTGACATTTTCCAACTGTTAGGTCTCCTGAGATTATTCCAGATGTTAAAATCTCTTTTTTAATTCATTTTTACAGCTTCATTCCAGATTACAGACAGGCAAATCTTTATTTCCATGTTATGACCGAGGTTTTCACAAACATCCTTTGGATCCTGTTAAGTATGGATGAAAGCAAAATCTTGAATTACTATTGTAACAGAAAAACTAGCATGCAGTGACCCATGACATATTGCATGTGGAAATTTGAAGAGAAAATTACCCATAAAATCCCAATCATTCCACTAATGTCTACTTAGAAACAGTTTCCATGGCAACAACTGAAAGAGACTATTCAAGTTTAATGGATAAAATTGGTGGACATACAGAGAGAGAGTCTTCAAATTATGTGCAAATAAAAACTGTAGGATGATTTCAATCTCCAGCCATACCATAAAAATGTGTCACAGGTTGTGTATTTTATCTGTGCTAAGATGAAGACCAATCGCTGCCTGTTATAGGGACTGACACTCACCAGTATTCCAGTAAATGCATGAAAAATCAATTGTACACAATTTAAAACAAGAGAAAAAAGCAGATTTTATTGTAGTGAGTAAGTCTGACATTGTTAAGCTTACTGCCTAACAAAAGAGGACAACAGAAAAATTGGTTAAAGACAGACTTTAAATGGTCCATACACTATGTTTAGGTAAGGTCAAAGGTTATCTGTAGTTATACATTGTCAGAGCCCTGCAAATGATACATGATCTACATAAACAGAGAGAAAGCTTTTAAGGTAGTTTATAAAAGACACAAAAATCCAGGTACAAGTTTAATAGATTACAAAACGTTCAGCATTTCACATTTAAAAACTCTATGTCCATGTTTATCACAAAAAAGCATTTCCTATCCATGGATCAATTGAATATGTAAATGAGTAAATTTGAAGACATGGACAGCACTTCAGCTGATTTGCTTTCATCTTGAAACACATGATATCAATATCACAGAGTGTTGACAAACAATGATTCGACAAGAGATTTAAGTAGTGTACAAGCCTGTTTCATACTTATACTGGCAAAGAATTTTTAATACTGAAAGTTAATACCCATAAAGATTATATGCATGCACAAGGCTTAAAATTGTCATCAACAAATCCCAATGAGATGTAACCAAGTCACTTAACTACAGTTTAAAGAAACCATAACAGGACCAAGGTATCATATTATATCTTAATCTGAAGAATATGACGGCAGTGTTTGTTCTCATATCAGTTCCTAAGCAAACAATGTAATATTGTTTAACCCGAGTCAATTATATCACTCAACCAATTATTTCAAAGCTTCAAACCAAGGGTAATCAAATTACACATTTACAAATTGCTTATTGTGTTTTCCCTATCTCAGAAACGAGGAAGTGGAAGTAGGGATCTGGGAGACAATTTCAATTAGGATATTTCATCCATTTCTTTTTTTTAATGATAATTTTATTTTAGTTTATCAAAACAGGATAACATTGATATGAATGACTACCTTTAAAATTCAATCAGTTTATAAACAGTAAATCAGATTTTTTTTCTGTTCAGTTATAGGTAACCCTCAAAATAAAACTCTAAGTACTTTTCACAAAATTATTACAAGTAACCTGTGATATATCCAGACTTGTTGACCGGTGATATATCCAGACTTGTTGATATATCCAGACCTGTTGACCTGTGATATATCCAGACTTGTTGATCTGTGATATATCCAGACTTGTTGATCTGTGATATATCCAGACTTGTTGACCTGTGATATATCCAGACCTGTTGACCTGTTATATATCCAGACTTGTTGATATATCCAGACCTGTTGACCTGTGATATATCCAGACTTGTTGACCTGTGATATATCCAGACTTGTTGACCTGTGATATATCCAGACCTGTTGACCTGTGATATATCCAGACCTGTTGACCTGTGATATATCCAGACTTGTTGATATATCCAGACCTGTTGACGTGTGATATATCCAGACTTGTTGATATATCCAGACCTGTTGACCTGTGATATATCCAGACTTGTTGACCTGTGATATATCCAGACTTGTTGACCTGTGATATATCCAGACCTGTTGACCTGTGATATATCCAGACTTGTTGATATATCCAGACCTGTTGACCTGTGATATATCCAGACCTGTTGACCTGTGATATATCCAGACCTGTTGATATATCCAGACCTGTTGACCTGTGATATATCCAGACCTGTTGACCTGTGATATATCCAGACCTGTTGACCTGTGATATATCCAGACCTGTTGACCTGTGATATATCCAGACTTGTTGATATATCCAGACCTGTTCACCTGTGATATATCCAGACTTGTTGACCTGTGATATATCCAGACCTGTTGACCTGTGATATATCCAGACCTGTTTACCTGTGATATATCCAGACTTGTTGATATATCCAGACCTGTTGACCTGTGATATATCCAGACCTGTTGACCTGTGATATATCCAGACTTGTTGACCTGTGATATATCCAGACCTGTTGACCTGTTATATATCCAGACTTGTTGATATATCCAGACCTGTTGACCTGTGATATATCCAGACCTGTTGACCTGTGATATATCCAGACCTGTTGACCTGTGATATATCCAGACTTGTTGATATATCCAGACCTGTTGACCTGTGATATATCCAGACTTGTTGACCTGTGATATATTCAGACCTGTTGATCTGTGATATATCCAGACTTGTTGACCTGTGATATATCCAGACCTGTTGACCTGTTATATATCCAGACTTGTTGATATATCCAGACCTGTTGACCTGTGATATATCCAGACTTGTTGACCTGTGATATATTCAGACCTGTTGATCTGTGATATATCCAGACTTGTTGACCTGTGATATATCCAGACCTGTTGACCTGTGATATATCCAGACTTGTTGACCTGTGATATATCCAGACTTGTTGATATATCCAGACCTGTTGACCTGTGATATATCCAGACCTGTTGACCTGTGATATATCCAGACTTGTTGACCTGTGATATATCCAGACCTGTTGACCTGTGATATATCCAGACTTGTTGATATATCCAGACCTGTTGACCTGTGATATATCCAGACCTGTTGACCTGTGATATATCCAGACTTGTTGAGATATCCAGACTTGTTGACCTGTGATATATCCAGACCTGTTGACCTGTTATATATCCAGACTTGTTGACCTGTGATATATCCAGACTTGTTGATATATCCAGACCTGTTGACCTGTGATATATCCAGACTTGTTGACCTGTGATATATCCAGACTTGTTGACCTGTGATATATCCAGACCTGTTGACCTGTGATATATCCAGACTTGTTGATATATCCAGACCTGTTGACCTGTGATATATCCAGACTTGTTGACCTGTGATATATTCAGACCTGTTGATCTGTGATATATCCAGACTTGTTGACCTGTGATATATCCAGACCTGTTGACCTGTTATATATCCAGACTTGTTGATATATCCAGACCTGTTGACCTGTGATATATCCAGACTTGTTGACCTGTGATATATTCAGACCTGTTGATCTGTGATATATCCAGACTTGTTGACCTGTGATATATCCAGACCTGTTGACCTGTGATATATCCAGACTTGTTGATATATCCAGACTTGTTGATATATCCAGACCTGTTGACCTGTTATATATCCAGACTTGTTGACCTGTGATATATCCAGACTTGTTGACCTGTGATATATTCAGACCTGTTGATCTGTTATATATCCAGACTTGTTGACCTGTTATATATCCAGACTTGTTGACCTGTGATATATTCAGACCTGTTGATCTGTTATATATCCAGACTTGTTGACCTGTTATATATCCAGACTTGTTGACCTGTGATATATTCAGACCTGTTGATCTGTTATATATCCAGACTTGTTGACCTGTGATATATCCAGACCTGTTGACCTGTGATATATCCAGACCTGTTGATATATCCAGACCTGTTGACCTGTGATATATCCAGACTTGTTGACCTGTGATATATTCAGACCTGTTGACCTGTGATATATCCCGACTTGTTGACCTGTGATATATCCAGACTTGTTGACCTGTGATATATCCTGACCTGTTGACCTGTGATGTATCCAGACTTGTTGATATATCCAGACCTGTTGACCTGTTATATATCCAGACTTGTTGACCTGTTATATATCCAGACTTGTTGACCTGTTATATATCCAGACTTGTTGACCTGTGATATATCCAGACCTGTTGACCTGTGATATATCCAGACCTGTTGACCTGTGATATATCCAGACTTGTTGATATATCCAGACCTGTTGACCTGTGATATATCCTGACCTGTTGACCTGTGATATATCCAGACTTGTTGATATATCCAGACCTGTTGACCTGTGATATATCCAGACTTGTTGACCTGTGATATATCCAGACCTGTTGACCTGTTATATATCCAGACTTGTTGACCTGTTATATATCCAGACTTGTTGACCTGTGATATATCCAGACCTGTTGACCTGTGATATATCCAGACCTGTTGACCTGTGATATATCCAGACTTGTTGATATATCCAGACCTGTTGACCTGTGATATATCCTGACCTGTTGACCTGTGATATATCCAGACTTGTTGATATATCCAGACCTGTTGACCTGTGATATATCCAGACTTGTTGACCTGTGATATATCCAGACCTGTTGACCTGTGATATATCCAGACTTGTTGACCTGTGATATATCCAGACCTGTTGACCTGTTATATATCCAGACTTGTTGACCTGTGATATATCCAGACTTGTTGATATATCCAGACCTGTTGACCTGTGATATATCCTGACCTGTTGACCTGTTATATATCCAGACTTGTTGACCTGTTATATATCCAGACTTGTTGACCTGTTATATATCCAGACTTGTTGACCTGTGATATATCCAGACCTGTTGACCTGTGATATATTCAGACCTGTTGACCTGTGATATATTCAGACATGTTGATCTGTGATATATCCAGACTTGTTGATATATCCAGACCTGTTGACCTGTGATATATCCAGACCTGTTGACCTGTGATATATCCAGACTTGTTGATATATCCAGACCTGTTGACCTGTGATATATCCAGACCTGTTGACCTGTGATATATCCAGACTTGTTGATATATCCAGACCTGTTGACCTGTTATATATCCAGACTTGTTGACCTGTTATATATCCAGACTTGTTGACCTGTGATATATCCAGACCTGTTGACCTGTGATATATTCAGACCTGTTGACCTGTGATATATTCAGACCTGTTGATCTGTGATATATCCAGACTTGTTGACCTGTGATATATCCTGACCTGTTGACCTGTGATGTATCCAGACTTGTTGATATATCCAGACCTGTTGACCTGTTATATATCCAGACTTGTTGACCTGTGATATATTCAGACCTGTTGACCTGTGATATATCCAGACCTGTTGACCTGTGATATATCCAGACTTGTTGACCTGTTATATATCCAGACTTGTTGACCTGTTATATATCCAGACTTGTTGACCTGTGATATATCCAGACCTGTTGACCTGTGATATATCCAGACTTGTTGATATATCCAGACCTGTTGACCTGTGATATATCCAGACCTGTTGACCTGTTATATATCCAGACTTGTTGACCTGTTATATATCCAGACTTGTTGACCTGTTATATATCCAGACTTGTTGATATATCCAGACTTGTTGACCTGTGATATATCCAGACTTGTTGACCTGTGATATATCCAGACTTGTTGATCTGTGATATATCCAGACCTGTTGACCTGTGATATATCCAGACTTGTTGACCTGTTATATATCCAGACTTGTTGACCTGTTATATATCCAGACTTGTTGACCTGTGATATATCCAGACTTGTTGACCTGTGATATATCCAGACTTGTTGATCTGTGATATATCCAGACCTGTTGACCTGTGATATATCCAGACTTGTTGACCTGTTATATATCCAGACTTGTTGACCTGTGATATATCCAGACTTGTTGATATATCCAGACCTGTTGACCTGTGATATATCCAGACTTGTTGATATATCCAGACCTGTTGACCTGTGATATATCCAGACTTGTTGATATATCCAGACTTGTTGACCTGTGATATATCCAGACCTGTTGACCTGTTATATATCCAGACTTGTTGACCTGTTATATATCCAGACTTGTTGACCTGTTATATATCCAGACTTGTTGACCTGTGATATATCCAGACTTGTTGATATATCCAGACCTGTTGACCTGTGATATATCCAGACTTGTTGATATATCCAGACTTGTTGATATATCCAGACCTGTTGACCTGTGATATATCCAGACTTGTTGATATATCCAGACTTGTTGATATATCCAGACCTGTTGACCTGTGATATATCCAGACTTGTTGACCTGTGATATATTCAGACCTGTTGATCTGTGATATATCCAGACTTGTTGACCTGTGATATATCCAGACTTGTTGACCTGTGATATATCCAGACTTGTTGATATATCCAGACCTGTTGACCTGTGATATATCCAGACTTGTTGACCTGTGATGTATCCAGACTTGTTAATATATCCAGACTTGTTGACCTGTGATATATCCAGACTTGTTAATATATCCAGACTTGTTGACCTGTGATATATCCAGACTTGTTGATCTATCCAGACTTGTTGACCTGTGATATATCCAGACTTGTTGACCTGTGATGTATCCAGACTTGTTGACCTGTGATATATCCAGACTTGTTTACCTGTGATATATCCAGACTTGTTGACCTGTGATATATCCAGATTTGTTGAGCCCTAAACAACATCATTTAGCCAAAGACAATTGTTTGTATCTTGGGCTAATTCACTTGTTCAAAAGTTGATGTCAGTAGCTCGTATAACGATCCCTCCATTATTTTTCTAACACACCAACCCTAAAGAATGCCTGCTCTCTCATTTGATTGTCAGTGGAACTCTTCAAATATGGAGGAATATTAATTAATCATTACAAGTCATACCAGAAACACATTTTTGATGCTGTTTCATTGATTTCTTAGCACTGGCCTATTATATGATGCATCAATTCATTAGAATTAAGCTTTGGGACAATTCATTAATTGAAAATCCGACCGGGGGCCAGATGACTTATGTGCCTGTGGTGAACTGCAGGGTGCAAACTGTGACCTGCCAATCAAAACTACACACATATTTTGTAAGCTGTGTTTTTAATGAGGACAGAGAAATGTCCTCTATGTAATTCTTTAAAATCTAGACAGATCTCAACTGTTTGCATTCTCATTTGACAATCAATAAATGTAACTCCAATTGATGTGAAATGTACTTTTCGATATAATCTATAGCCTAAAGCAAATCCATTCACTAACTCATTGGTCAAAAGAATTCTGAACCTACCAGCATTGAAACATTATCTGAGAAATTAAATTGCATAACATTCAACTTTTAAACCAATTTTTGAGTTTACCGCAGTATCTTCATGAATCAAAGTGAAAAAAATTAAACTGCTTTTAAAGTTATCAAGGAATTACATTTGTCTTTGAGCATTAACTTTCTTCTCAACTATAGATAAAGATGTGTAAGGATTGTAATGCACCACGTTCAATCTACAAGACGTGAGATATCAAATCCTATATAAGAATGTCATGTAGCGGTCCAGTTTTTAGAACTCTCAAATGTGTGTCTGAAAGGACATTGAATTCCATTTAAGACAAGCGTCACATGTGGGTCAGTCTAGACTTACATGCTAAGATTTAATACGAGACCTCAAAGCCCTAAATAGGACCTCTGTGGACAATCCAAACTAGAACATTATAATCACAAAACATAACAAGAGAGCCCTTAAAGGACATCTGAGTCCCTAACGGTTCAAACCGGAACATAAGACACTAAACATAACAACAGAACTCCAAACAGCAGCTCCAAGTCGATGATGGTCAAAACTCAGATGAAAGAATCCAAACAAGGACAACAGAGCTTCAAACAGGACCTTCAACCAAACGTGGGCAAAAGATTCTGAAGAAGAATTCAGAAACAAAAACAGAACTGGACTGTCCAGTGTTAGAAACATAACAGTTAACAAAGCCACAAATATATATACTAGGACATAAGACACCAAACCTTAGGACATCTGAACCACAAACAGAACCTTTATGTCCAGGACTTTTCATACTAGGACATAAGACATTAAACCTTAGGACATCTGAACCACAAACAGAACCTCTATGTCCAGGACTTTTCATACCAGGACATAAGACACCAAACGTTTGGACATCTGAACCACAAACAGAACCTCTATGTCAAGGACTTTTCATACTAGGACAAGACACCAAACCTTAGGACATCTGAACCACAAACAGAACCTCTATGTCAAGGACTTTTCATACTAGGACATAAGACATTAAACCTTAGGACATCTGAACCACAAACAGAACCTCTATGTCCAGGACTTTTCATACCAGGACATAAGACACCAAACGTTAGGACATCTGAACCACAAAAAGGACCTCTATGTCAAGGACTTTTCATACTAGGACATAAGACATTAAACCTTAGGACATCTGAACCAAAAATAGAAACTCTATGTCCAGGACTTTTCATACCAGGACATAAGACATCAAACGTTAGGACATCTGAACCACAAAAAGGACCTTTATGGACCTATGAGTAAAGGGCTATCCAGAAAAGGATATCTTAGACTAAAACAAGACAACACCGCCCAAACAGGACCTCAGAATCTAAGACTTTCTAAACTAGGACATCAGCATTCCAAACAAGACAAGGAGTTCCAGACATGACATCACCAGGAACAACATTGGAGTTTCAGGAAGACAATAAAATCCCAGGTGTCCAACACCTTATTCAGGACATATACAGATTATACCTTAATTGTAAGGTTTCAAAAACTACTTCCTTAAGTAAGACTTATGCTAAGTTATCATAAGACTAATTATGACATGTTGAACAATGATTTACATGAGAGAATCATTAAATTAATGTTTATAATATATATCATACTTAAGCCCCAGGCACACACATTACCATGGTAGAAACACATTGTCCAACCAACACACAACACATATCTTAAAAAGATCTGTCAGCTTAAACTTGGAAAAATTCAATTTAGAGTTTCTGATTTTTATTTAATTCAAATATTTCATTAAAAAAAATAGTTATGTCTTAATCTAATTAATATCAATATTGCTGAACATGTATAGAGAATTACTACCATAAAATATCTAAAATGACTTGTAATCTTTGGTGTTGACCTAACTCGTCATACCGACTATACAGAGCTGGTGAATACAGATGTTGCTCCCTTCTATCCTATCACAAAGCAGTACAATATATGAGCTTTTTTTATATATATAAATACGCTATAATTCATGCATGCAAGTATCTTAATGAAATTTTGATTAAAATACTTACAGCAAATAAAGTAGGCTTAAGTTCCAGATGGTAGGAATATTAATCATGCTCAGAGAGATGAGAACATCATCAAACTTGTCTAGAATGACTGCTAGCTTGTCAGATCCCTCTAACAAGACCACTACTTTTAGTACCTCTCTAAAACAGCCACTACATTGTCATCCCATAGTATTTAGGAGATACTTAGCCACACCTTTCTAATAAGACCACAAATTTGTTGGACCTCTCCAAACATACCACTTGCTTATCACACCTCTCTAAACAGACCACTACTTCTTCACAACTATCCAATGAGATCTCTACATACAAGGAGGTCACTTTTTTGTTCTATCTCTCTAAAGAGACAACTTATTTTTCACAGCTCTCCAAATGGATCACATCTTTGACACACCTCTCTCAATAGATCATGTCTCTATCACATCTATCCAAAGATATCAGTCTCTCTAATTTTGTTGTACTCTTTAAAGACACTGCTTCTTGTCAAACCTAAAGGGCATAATTTTTGTCAAAACAACTGTTAATTTGGAAACCTAAACTATGGACCACTACCTCTTTCAACCTGCATATAGAGGCTGCTACAAGTCATTGAAGTACAATTAATGTGCACATAAATATTTTGTTAGCTTCCTGTTCTACAAGGAAACTTAAATCCTCTTCTAAAGGAACCAGACATTTGTCCTAAGGCAAGCAATTTATAAATTTAGGTGGCTCAAGTATAGATGTAAAGTCTTTGTGAAAACTTCAAATATTGGTTAAGGTTTCAAAATAGTAATTATGTCAAATTTAAAGGGAATAAAACAACAGATTCATTTCTGAAAATATCTTTAACTTTTACGATAGGTTCAAATTTCAATACAAAATATCTTGCTCTGACTGTTTCAATATAGATTTAACTCTAAGGACAGTTTCTCAGGACAACTTCAGCTTTCAAACCAGGCTTTCATATAGCAGGTTTAATTTTAAAGAATTAACTGATGAGAGATAGATTAAACTGCACACACTTTCGCACATTAAGAGAAGTACAACTCACAAATGTGAAGGTAATTACATAATTGGGCACATGGACTACAGCTATTGCAGATATTACCCAGCCTGCTTGTACATGGAGGTGATCACAGGTTTTCAACATGTACACATCCCCCATGGGGATTCCTATCTTACAAGTCTGTTGATATGCATTGCCCTGCTGCCAAAGCCAAACCTTTCTAAGGACCTATGAATCCTACCACAAGCTGTACACAGCCCCAACTCTCTCCTACAAACTCCACCACAGAGGTCTGACCTCCAAGTTCCATCTAAATTTCCCACAAACACACCATATCTTTCCGAATCAAGAGATTTGGTACACTACACTAAAAACGAAGTTCTGCTAATGGATGGAGTTTTTATCAGTTACTCCAGCTATATGCGACGTATGTACAGCTAAATGGACGTAATTCAATCACATTATTGTAGGATATTATTTCATTTGCAAAATTAAGGGAATGTATGAAAAGGTTAGAGCAATGAGATATCTTACATACTCCTTGTTAAGTACATACATAAAAAATACATTCTTAAGACATTATTTCAGGAAAACCACCAACCATCAGCAAGTTTTTTTTTATTAGTTGTCGGGAATGATTGTTGGGGTTATATTGGAGTGGGAGTAGAGGAGACCAGGGGGTAGGGTTAGGGGCAGGAGAACGTCCTTTAAAAATCAAAAAAATATAAAGGAATGAAATATGAACATAACTCACAATTGATTTTCAAATGATCAACAAAATGTATTCATTCAGATGTCAGAAAATCATTTTATGGAATATCTATGATTCCAGCTGTTAATAAGTATCCAATGGTCATTTCTTAAAACAACTTCTAGACACCTGTATACCTGAATGATAATAATGACCTATTAACTCATCAAGTATCAACCTCCCATATTGTCCTGATAGGTACAATAATGTCCATGAATGAAACTGACTGCTGACAGGTCAAACTTTGACCTATGACCTCATAAAAATATCAAGTTAAGTGTGTAACTGGAGGGGCCCATCTATTTCACCTGTGGTGTTTTGGAATTTTGACACTTCTCCAATTTTTCTTGTTTGTAGAGCATTGACCGCCACAAACTGACCAGGTTTTGAAATGATAGGCTACTTGGACACCTTCTGTGCTACAATAAAGTCCTAAAAGTCAACTAAACTTGGTCAAGCATGCACCCCATGCAGCATTAAGGACCCTTCAGAAGTAGCCAATGTCTTACTTGTAGAAGCTGATTTATGACTTGCAAACTGGCCATGGGGAAGGACTTTCAAACTGGCCACAGGGAAGGACTTTCAAACTGGCCACGGGGAAGGACTTATAAACTGGCCATGGGGAAGGACTTTCAAACTGGCCACAGGGAAGGACTTTCAAACTGGCCATGGGGAAGGGCTTTTAAACTGGTCATGAGGAAGGACTTTCAAACTGGCCACACGGAAGGACTTTCAAATTAGCTATAAGAAAGGCCTTTCAAACTGGCCACAGGGAAGGACTTTCAGACTGGCCATGAGGAAGGGCTTTCAAACTGGTCATGAGGAAGGACTTTCAAACTAGTCCTGAGGAAGGACTTTCAAACTGGCCACAGGGAAGGACTTATAAACTGGCCATGGGGAAGGACTTTCAAACTGGCCACAGGGAAGGACTTTCAAACTGGCCATGGGGAAGGGCTTTTAAACTGGTCATGAGGAAGGACTTTCAAACTGGCCACACGGAAGGACTTTCAAATTAGCTATAAGAAAGGCCTTTCAAACTGGCCACAGGGAAGGACTTTCAAATTGGCCATGAGGAAGGGCTTTCAGACTGGCCACATGGAAGGACTTTCAAACTGGCCACAGGGAAGGACTTTCAGACTGGCCATGAGGAAGGGCTTTCAAACTGGTCATGAGGAAGGACTTTCAAACTAGTCCTGAGGAAGGACTTTCAAACTGGCCACAGGGAAGGACTTATAAACTGGCCATGGGGAAGGACTTTCAAACTGGCCACAGGGAAGGACTTTCAAACTGGCCATGGGGAAGGGCTTTTAAACTGGTCATGAGGAAGGACTTTCAAACTGGCCACACGGAAGGACTTTAAAAATTACTTGATTTTTTAGAAGACAACGTGGGACGGGCCTCTGTGCAGTATATCAGGAAATCAACACAAGAATGCAACAAATGAACATATACACAAATTTATTAACATAGAAAACATGAAAACTACAGACACCCAGTCACACTCACAATCACTCTCCATTCATACACTTTAACAGTAAAGATGGCTACAGTCTCTTCACAGACAAGGTACAAGGTGGTCTCACAATCAACATCTCCAATGTGTCGAATAGTGCACACGGAGGGTGCACGCAAAACAGCTTCCGTGGACTGACAAAGTCCGAGTTGTAAAGGAACGACTCGCTCAGTTCCCAACACCAAGACGAATTGCTGACAAAGCAACCGTATCCTGAAAACTCCCTCACTGATAGGGCGGTGACTAGCTTACATATTACAGCCGAGTCGCTACATGACAGCCTGTCCCTGGAGACAATCCTTCTTTGCAGTTGACCTAGACCCTGAGTAACTGAAATGTAACGTTGGTCGGTCCCGTTACTGCACGGCGAAGACCTGGCGCTCCAGCGGTGCTGACCTTCTGTAGGCTCTATGGTGATTTACCCATCATGTGAAGCTTAAAACAAAAACAAAAGACCACTAAACGTTCATCCTTCCACCCATGACTACAATTACATATAACTCACAAAGTTTCTTACAACTAACCAGTAAATTAACATTATTTATAATCAATACTCTATTATTTGTTTGTGTAATACAATGGGAATACACGACTACATTTTACAATTCTACGGTGCGTGATAAAATACACAATATCAAAATTCAACAAAACAACCATATCGTTACGCGAAACATACACGACGCTAACGGCCTTCTATAGAATTTATACCGTGACGCTCTCACAACGGTTCATGCGCACACGACTTCCACTCACGGCTTCCATACTTTTTTTAACACGAACGTAACCACATTTCTACGTGTACTTTACGGTTTTACAACGACTAAATAACTGACAAAATAGCCACTCTAGATGTACAATAACAATTTTCAAATGTATCCAGCCTAATTCAACGTTAAATCCTAGAAAATAAACATGCATCGTAAACACTGAAAGCTACGCATGAACGAACACGCACCGACAATAGATAGCTTGACCTATAAGAAGGACATCGTAAATATGGCAATAAACAACCACATAAAACAGCATATTACGAAAGAAAGACAGAATACTTACCCCAGTCAGATGTCTGGGCTTCATTTCCACGACTAAACAAAGTCACTCACGCCATAAAATCGGCAAACAGGTGACGAAAACAGAACAAAGGCGTGCTGGTCACCTGGACAGTCAATGTCCACTGTTCCGCTCACACTCGCATACCCGCTCACGTGACCAACTCAATAACAATGCACAGGTAAACATACAGGTGTGCGTGACATCATCCCCCTTTTTCTTAGGAAGTGGTTACCACTTTCTGCCCAAATCACGAACAATGTATGTTCCTAGATCCTGCTGAGGAAATCTGCTCCAACGTTGTCTTGGCCCTTTATGGCTCGTATTCTGAGTCTGTATGGCTGCAGAAGAAGTGCCCAACGCATCAGTCTGGCATTTGCGGTCTTGGACCGGTGCAAATAAGTGAGAGGCTGATGATCTGTCTCAAGTACGAATTCCTTTCCGTAGATGTAGGGCTCAAATTTCTGTACCGCCCACACTATTGCTAAGCATTCTTTCTCAACAATTGCGTAATTCTTCTCCCTGGGTAAAAGCTTCCTGCTTGCATAAGCCACTGGCATCGTTTGACCGTTTTCCTCTTGAAGCAGAACAGCTCCCAAAGCTGTATCTGACGCATCAGTGCGTAGAATAAACTCTTGCTCGAGGTCGGGTAACTTCAAAACTGGTTTCGTTGTAAGCAACCTTTTGAGGGTTGTATATGCCTTCTCGTGACTCATATCCCATAAGACTTTGGTAGGATTGCCTTTCTTTGTCAAGTCCGTCAATGGAACGGCAATAGCAGCAAAGTTAGGGATGAAGCGCCTGTAAAAACCTGCCAGTCCCAAGAACGAACGAACCTGTTTTTTCGTTGTTGGCCTCGGTGCGTTATCTATGGCAGAAATCTTTGACTCCTCAAGACGCAGTCTTCCGTCTCCAACAATGTGACCCAAGCAAGGTAGACTGCCAAAACCAATAGAACATTTACTTGGTCTTGCAGTAAGTCCTGCCCTGCGTAGACGTCTGAAAAGCTCCCGCAACACCTCCAAATGTTCCTCCCACGTACTAGTATAGATGAGGATATCATCGATGAAGTTATCAACATGTTCCATTCCATGCAACAACTTTCTCATCAAACGGCTGAACGTTGCCGGGGCGTTCATCAACCCGAAAGGCATTACCTTGAACTGGAAAAGTCCCTGGGGAGTCGAGAATGCCGTCATCTGTTTCGCTTCCGAAGATAGGGGAACTTGCCAATAGCCTTTGCTAAGATCTAGCTTAGAGAAAAAATTAGCTCCAGCGACTCTTGTGAAGATGTCTTCGGTGTTTGGCATAGGCTCTGCGTCGAATATGGTGACTCGATTCAATCTTCGAAAATCAATACAAAAACGGTTTGTCCCATCCTTTTCCTTGATCAGCACGACAGGTGCAGAGTATGGTGATGTAGACGGCTCAATGACGCCCATTTCAAGCATCTTCTTCACCTCTTCTCCGATGACTTCCTTGGTGTTGTACGGTAACTGATATGGCTTGACATGCACAGGATCCTTGGTGGATGTGTGTATTACATGTTCCGCTAAGTTTGTCCTTCCCGGAAGATCCGTAAGAACGTCCTGAAAATCAGTCATCAGCTTCTTGACTTCAGCCGTACGTACTTCAGTCAAATCCGACGAAATTTCAACGTGTTCTATGTTCTCCGTTCTGTTGTCAATTGGAACCGTTTCGAGTTCGCACGGAAACTCCATTTCATCATCAACATCCTCCTCTGACACAACCGTATTCATCACACAGGACAAAACTCCGCCTATCTCCTCCGTAATGATGCTGAGGGGCTCCAAGTACTTCTTCAATAGGTTTATGTGGAAAGTCTTCTCTTTTCCCTGCTGGTTGATTCGATAATCGAACTGTCCCACTTTCTCCAAGACCTCGAACGGCCCTTTCCATTGCATGAGGAGCTTGTTAGCCTTAGTTGGTAGAAGGACCAGCACTTTATCTCCGGGTTTCAATTCTCTAGCCTTAGCTCTTCTATTGAAATGTTTTCTCTGCATTACCTTGGCTTCTTTCAGGTGCTCCAAGGCGATCTGACATGTATCTTCCATCCTCTCCTTCAAATCAATGACGTACTGATATGTGGTCTTAATGTCGTCGTCTGGCATCTCCTTTGTCAGTAGCTCTTTAAGAATCATCATGGGGCCTCGCACAGCTCTCCCATACAACATTTCGAAAGGCGAAAACCCTAGACTTTCTTGCGGTACTTCTCTGTATGCAAAAAGGAGAGCGTTGAGATATCGATCCCAATCCTTAGGTCTTTCTGTGCTCATCCTCCTCAACATCCGTTTTAAGGTTCCATTGAACCTCTCTACGAGGCCATTACACTGAGGATGGTACGGCGTTGTTGTGAGTTGACGGATTGATAGTAACCGACTGACTTCCTTCATCAAATTGGAGGTGAATTGAGCTCCTTGGTCTGTCAGCATTTCGGTAGGTACTCCAACACGACTAAATACCTCCACTAGTGCCTCGGCAACTCTCTCAGTCTCTATGCCTTTTAATGCGACCGCCTCCGGATACCTGGTGGCGTAGTCAACAATAGTCAAAATATACTTGTTTCCTCGATCAGTGGCTGGCTCAAGAGGTCCCACAAGGTCGACTGCTATCCTTTTAAATGGGGTGTCTATTAACGGCATGCTTCCCAATGGTGCCTTTGGTACTCGCCCTTTTGGAAAAGTGCGCTGACACACGTCACAAGAGCGACAGAAACGAGTCAAATCTCCCTGGATTCCCGGCCAGAAGAACTCGGAGAGTACTCGGCTCGTCGTACGCTTTGCTGCTAAATGTCCGGACATAATCGACTCATGTGCAAGTCTCATGACGGTGTGACGGTACTTCTCTGGCAGTATTAGCTGTCTGAAGACCCTTCCATTCGCCACCTTAGGGCTTTGAAACTCCCGATAAAGCAGATCTTTATGGTAGAACACAGTTGACCTTCCGCCATCATCTCGAATGTAAGGTTCTGCCTTCGAAGCCAGTTTTCTGAATTTCTCCAAGGTCACATCTTTCTGTTGTTCCTCCTTAAGTTCCTGAACACTACCAATGTCTTCAATACTCTCTGGTACATGAAGAGCTCTATACGCCCACCGCTTCTTCTTCAACTGTGCCCTCGTCTCAACAGCTTGCACGGCCCCTACCATCTTCCAGTTCTCATCCGGCTGACCAACAGGGCGTGCTTCCTTTACGTTTCCAACAATCAGGTCATAAATGGGTGAGTCCAAAATAAATGCTTCCGTGTGTCCTTTGAAGTAGGGTGTGTCCACTTCAAGATTTACCAGGGGACATTTTATGAGCGTTCCATCTGCCAAGTAATAAGACTTTGTCCTCCCAGTGATCCGCTGAGGTTCCACGAGACTCCTCTTGACTCCTATTCCATCACATCCAGAATCTCTCAGAACAGTGGCAAGCTTTCCTTCTACACGCCCAAATACCACCGGCATGGCATCTGTACCTGATAACTTCAAATTACAAGGGGCACTCAAAGTCTTCGTGGTGCTTCCGTTCTGTTCTAACTCTTCGGTGTCTTTGGCTTTCACCGTGCCCTGAGGTATCCTCTTTCTGTCAAAATGACTTCCTTGCGCCCGGGATATAGAGGCAACTCTATTCTCACCAGCTTTCTTCTTACGGCAATCTCTCTCTATATGACCCATCTTCTTACAGAAGAAACACTCTTTATCTCTGTAACTACCAGATGGTTTCTTCACCGATGGAGTTTCAGAAGAAGAGTTTCCAGATGCTGAGACAGATGATGTCTTGTTTCCTCCCCCTTTCTGTCCATGACCTTTGAAAGACACCAAGTTGGCTCGAGTTCCTCGTGCTGCGACAAACTGATCGGCAAGTCTAGCCATCTCGTCAATTGATGTCGGAACTCTCTCCTTCAGGAATAACGACAGGTCCTGATTACAGCAATGGAGAAGTTGGTCCCGAAGAATCAAATCCTTGAGCCCGTTGAATGACTTTTCAGTCTTTGTTAACTCTATCCATCTCTCCAGATAATTATGAAGTCGGATGGCAAACTGTGTAAATGTTTCACCTCCTTCCGGTCTTGAAGTCCTAAAACTTTTCCGAAACCCCTCATCCGTCATTTCAAACCTTTTTAGGAGTGCCGTCTTGAGTTCATCAAAGTCCAGCGACTGCTGAACTGGTAATCGTGAAAATACATCTAATGCCTTTCCTTTCAACAATGCGCTCAAGTTCGCTCCCCAGTCTTCTCTCTTCCATTGTTGCGCTGAAGCATATCTTTCAAATCGCTGTATGTAAGCGTCCATGTTGTCTTTGCTTTCATCAAAAGCTGGTAACTTAGGACCTCTATGCACAGGCAAATCTCTAGGAGTAGAAAAGGACGACTCTTCTAGCGTACCCATTCCAGCTTGAAAGAGTTCCATCTTGCGTTCATGCTCCCTTCGTGCTCTCTCTTCAGCTCTAGCCTCTCTTTCTGCTTCTATTCTAGCCTCTTCCGCGATCAGCTTCAACTTGTTGTCTACTTCACGCCTCGCTCTGGCTTCTCTCTCTGCTTCTATCTTGGCTTGCTCAGCGAGCATAGCTGTCTTCTCTTCTTCCATCTTCAAAGCAAACTCGGCCTCTCTCCTCGCTTGGCGATCCTGTCTCTCCTGCTCACGTTCCTCTCTTTCTTTCGCCTGCTCCTCTCGTATAAACTCCTGCAACTTGGTACCTTCATACCCCAAATCCTTTCCCGTTGCGATGAGTTCACGGAGCTGAGACATGATGGCAAATAATATTACTTTGAAATAGAAAATAACAAGAATAAACTGTAAAATACAACTCTTAACTAAGCAAAATTACAACCACTCACCTTGTTTGTTCTTGACATGCAAATGACGTCCGTCCGGATTAGCAACCTACTTACCTTCAAGGCTCTCTCACAGCTACCGGATCCATGGTAAAACGAAAATACAGCAAAGACGGAGAAGAAGCAACGCGAGAAATGTCAAGCAATCTATCCTAAACTATCTCCTGTGTTTCTTTCCAGAACACTTAACGTCGGTCATCCCACCGCTGCCACCAATTTTGTAACGTGGGACGGGCCTCTGTGCAGTATATCAGGAAATCAACACAAGAATGCAACAAATGAACATATACACAAATTTATTAACATAGAAAACATGAAAACTACAGACACCCAGTCACACTCACAATCACTCTCCATTCATACACTTTAACAGTAAAGATGGCTACAGTCTCTTCACAGACAAGGTACAAGGTGGTCTCACAATCAACATCTCCAATGTGTCGAATAGTGCACACGGAGGGTGCACGCAAAACAGCTTCCGTGGACTGACAAAGTCCGAGTTGTAAAGGAACGACTCGCTCAGTTCCCAACACCAAGACGAATTGCTGACAAAGCAACCGTATCCTGAAAACTCCCTCACTGATAGGGCGGTGACTAGCTTACATATTACAGCCGAGTCGCTACATGACAGCCTGTCCCTGGAGACAATCCTTCTTTGCAGTTGACCTAGACCCTGAGTAACTGAAATGTAACGTTGGTCGGTCCCGTTACTGTACGGCGAAGACCTGGCGCTCCAGCGGTGCTGACCTTCTGTAGGCTCTATGGTGATTTACCCATCATGTGAAGCTTAAAACAAAAACAAAAGACCACTAAACGTTCATCCTTCCACCCATGACTACAATTACATATAACTCACAAAGTTTCTTACAACTAACCAGTAAATTAACATTATTTATAATCAATACTCTATTATTTGTTTGTGTAATACAATGGGAATACACGACTACATTTTACAATTCTACGGTGCGTGATAAAATACACAATATCAAAATTCAACAAAACAACCATATCGTTACGCGAAACATACACGACGCTAACGGCCTTCTATAGAATTTATACCGTGACGCTCTCACAACGGTTCATGCGCACACGACTTCCACTCACGGCTTCCATACTTTTTTTAACACGAACGTAACCACATTTCTACGTGTACTTTACGGTTTTACAACGACTAAATAACTGACAAAATAGCCACTCTAGATGTACAATAACAATTTTCAAATGTATCCAGCCTAATTCAACGTTAAATCCTAGAAAATAAACATGCATCGTAAACACTGAAAGCTACGCATGAACGAACACGCACCGACAATAGATAGCTTGACCTATAAGAAGGACATCGTAAATATGGCAATAAACAACCACATAAAACAGCATATTACGAAAGAAAGACAGAATACTTACCCCAGTTAGATGTCTGGGCTTCATTTCCACGACTAAACAAAGTCACTCACGCCATAAAATCGGCAAACAGGTGACGAAAACAGAGCAAAGGCGTGCTGGTCACCTGGACAGTCAATGTCCACTGTTCCGCTCACACTCGCATACCCGCTCACGTGACCAACTCAATAACAATGCACAGGTAAACATACAGGTGTGCGTGACAAACTGGACAGATTTAGCTACCTGGGCAGGTGGTATTCAGACATGGGGCAGAACACCATCAGGTGACCAGGAGAGTTAATTACAGGTAAACACAAAAGGTTTTAACAGAGACCAGTAGCCATCAGTGTATGATTCAAGGCCCTGAAGCAATAAAACCCTAGGGAGTCCAAACAATTGGCCAGGTCATGTATAAAATGTACACTTTTCTGTGACATCTTTATATACAGGTACTTCGATCAGTCAGAAGTTGGGAATGTGTTTTATGTCATATTTTCTACCAAATTTTCATTTAGATTTTTTTTTCTCAAAAGTATTAAAATAAATGATAACATAAAAAACGTATGTAGGATTATGTGAAAGGAAGATTTTGTTCTCTCGGCCTAAACAGAACAGGTAGAGGCAGGTGGTAAGGCTTTTTTATGTGAACAAACAATTCATTCTTCTTAATTATCACACTAATCGCAATTTGTTATTAACGTTACCGACAGGAAGACAGCGTCTGAGCTCCTTTAAACTTTAATAGGTGTAATTTTATTCTACAACGACAGTTGCAACTCGATTCAAATCAATACAAGAGTTTGGCTGATGCAGAGTTGCTGCACCATGTTCTGCAAAAACCATCAAACGAATGCAACATAATATATTTCTCATCTCAGATTTACCACCCTTTAATAACGCCAATCAGCTCCCTGTACAATCAAAACTTCATTAACATCATTTTTTCCAAACTAGTATCGTGTGATTTATACAATATCATTTTAATGTATCATAAAACATGCAAGGAATGTAATAAAATCAAAAGCAGGCATGTGCAGATTTTCATCCCTGGAAGGATAAAACACAGGTTTTATTGAAGAGAAATGTACATTACGTTCACCCATTACATGCTTACAGATGCTCTGATATCACCTTCCTGTGTAATAACATGCTGTCACATGCGTGTATGCCATATGCAGGTTGAACCACAGCCTTCTTAAGGCCCAAGTTTTACACTTGTGTAGGCTTGTCATAGTCCCAGGCCCAAATTTTACACTAATGTAATTTTGTCAAGGTTGAAGGCCAAAGTTTTACATTGTATAGACTTATCAAGGCTCCAGGCCTTGGTCAATTCAGAATTTTGAGAAAAAGGAGAGGTCCAAAAATTTTTTTTTTTTTAATGACTTAATAAAAAGATTCTAAAAAAGAAGGAACACACCCCTCTCCTACCTGCACTCTTTAAATCATCCCCTTGCTGTGAATCTGTGTTTTGTACTGTTGATTGTATTCCATAACTAATTTCAAATAGATACAGTCCCTCAAGATCTGCTACTTCATCATTACAAGTAGATTTATAACCTGACACCTGCAAAACTTCGAGATGCTGAAGCTATTAACATACAATACAGCATAATAAAACTATAGATATGTTGAAGTCCTGTGATCAGGATTAACTGGTATATCAATGTTGTTGGATACATGGTAGACTTATTCAAGTCGAAAAATCTTCAACTTTAACCCAAATCGTTAATTTATATATATTTTTTACTAGTGCAGGTGTCTGATTAACAAGTTTTCTATTCCATACAATAGGTAGAGAATACAGCAGTCAGGATATTGTTACATTTTTCAACAATCTCTGCCACGATCTGACACCCAAACTTCACTGCTACCCGTCAGATACTATCACAACCACAAACGCAGTTTTACTATAGCCTCGCCTTCTATATCTTTCATCATGACATTAAATATCTGTAATATTATTTCGAGCTTGATTCAAAGGCAGGAGATTTTTTTTTCAAAGCAAACTTAGACAGAATTTAAAGCTATGAAGTGAATATGGGTGACTGAGGTAATTTGTGAGGTTTTTTTATATATATATTATATTCTGTCTTATCGGAGATACACTTGGTGGATGTGTGCACTGCATGAGAAGCATTTAAACATGGTGATGCTGTGATATATTCTAGTTTTTCGTCAACACATGGGTAACTGATGAGTATGGGATATAAAACTCAGTACAGCATGTCTCTGGTTTTAATAAACTAGTGCATTACAGAAATATTCTGCCATTGAACAACCAAACCCAAGCTACAGGACCATGAATTCACTATAAAGTCACAGTCATCTGTCAACTTCTTGAAATTCACTTTTTTCTTTTACTTTTAAACAAGTGACTTGTGTATAGACTACATGTGCATTTTGAAAATCAATTTTTTTTCATTTGTGATTAAGATTTTATATTGACAATGATATTTAATTTCAGAAATCTTTTTATATTTGCTAGGTCAGAGTTGCCATGAATTTAAGTTTATTATACTCTTGAATACAAAATCAAAAATTTTACTTTTATGAACCAGTATTTTTATTATTTAATCTAAGTTGATTTGAATATACACAAGTACATCAAATAGCTGAAAGGAACCGGATATAGTTTTAAAGATACCTAAAAGATAGTGATACCACCCATGAGATGAGAAAATTTGTGAAGAACTTTAAAGACAATATTTTGAAAGTGCAATCATCAATTTTCAATGTTTTCATTTGAGAAAACTAGATGTTGACAAGTATCTCTTTTTAGCAACATTGTATTTCATACAATAAGTCAATCTGGTTTCCAAAGATATTAATTCACTTAACTAAAAAAGAAAACATTGGGAATATTATTAAAATGAAGCAACAATCAGCTTTTCTCCCTCCAAAAACAGATTACAGAAGTCTTACAAAAAATGCCTAGAATCAGAATTAGAATTTAATCAAAGCTAAATATCAGTCCAATGTATTATCAGAAAAACTCTTGATGCTGAAAAATGATTGTACCTAATTAAAAAAAGTCAGACAATAATGTAAAAAGCATTAAGCCTCTTCTTATTTACGTATGTAATTACTTACATAGCCAGCAGTCAAACATTATAACCAGGTGTACGTGTATGTAAGAGTAATGAGGAGTGGAAGTTAAACAGAACACACTGCCTCTATGTGTAGACCTCTTACACCACCCGATTACCCAGGCAATCCTGTATGCTTTGATATTAAAATGTTTATGGACACTTGATATGAAAAAAAATACATCACTTACCTGCTTTCTGTTTGCTCGTCAGAAAATTTAGGAGACATATGAGGATTATGAATTGCCATAAATTTCAATGTTATCTCCTATGTCCTAACGTAGTGAAATATGAACACAAACCTTTGTGATCCCATAAATAACTACCAACATGACCTTCTGCAACTAAGTAAATCATTATGAGATTTTTATACAATGTCATCCCCAGCATTTATCAGTGCAAGTGATGTTTACTTGCAATAAGAAGATTTCTTTTCATTTATTGACCACACTAGATAAAATTATGACCTTACAGAGACAAGGCAGCTAGTCTGACAGAAACATAAAAATCGGAATGAGAGGAAACAAAACAGACACGCACAAGACAGACAAACAATAAAAATGGTTGCCAGCAATGGAATAGGAGAGACAGGCAGAAAACAAACAAAATACAAACAGCTATCTTGATTGATGAACACTCACTGAGCAGAGACAGAAAAATCGCAGACTGAATTATTCAAGATGAATTCAAAATCAAATCAGGATCTACAAAGGAAACAATTGTAAAAATATAGGACTTAAATTAGAAAAACAAGAGGCTGGCAGATATTCAAAAGTTCTTAAACTTCTTACAAGAATGAAACATGATAACAGACGGAAAAGAATGGTCCATAGATGGACGGACAAAAACCAATACAGACAGGCAACAAGATAGTCAGACAGAAAATTCAACAGATGAACCTAAGGCCCCTTCTGGGAGTAAACAAACCAGCTATAACCTTCCAAGTGAAGCACTCTGCTTTCAGAGAGCAACCCTATCTTTTAACACTGCACTTCAGTACACTGCTGAAAATAAAAAACATGTCCTATATATACACCAATAACATAGCCCTTTTTTCAACTTCAGTCAAATTCAATTTGCTCTTCAAAAATACTGATTCTTACCATCTATTTTATATCCTAAAACCCACTTTGAGTACAAGATTTTTAAGATGCTGGCTTGGTTTTCGTAACGAGAGTATCCGTGGGTAAACATTTTTTCCCTGGTGCCACACAGTTGATTCAAGGCTTACTATGAATCATATTTCATTAGGTTTAATATCTTAGCCTTATCCTCGGGTTGCTGGGTTTTTTTGATTGACATTGTTCTAGACTATGTCCAAATGTCTGCATATCTTTTCAAAAAAATCAGGGTTCCTTTAATTTAGATAGCAAAATATGTAGTTACGACTCAATCGAAAAAGCATACAGGTGGCAGTTCAATCATATAATCTCGCAAAATTGTTCTGTATAACACAGAATTTCAACATCATATTATACATTTACCATGGCCTAACCACCAGAATAAAAGATACCAAACATGGACTGATCCTGAATACAAGATACCAAACATGGACTGATCACCAGAATACAAGATACCAAACATGGACTGATCACCTGAATACAAGATACCAAACATGGACTGATCACTAGAATACAAGATACCAAACATGGACTGATCCTGAATACAAGATACCAAACATGGACTGATCACCTGAATACAAGATACCAAACATGGACTGATCACCAGAATACAAGATACCAAACATGGACTGATCCTGAATACAAGATACCAAACATGGACTGATCACCTGAATACAAGATACCAAACATGGACCGATCACCTGAATACAAGATACCAAACATGGACTGATCACTAGAATACAAGATACCAAACATGGACTGATCACCAGAATACAAGATACCAAACATGGACTGATCCTAAATACAAGATACCAAACATGGACTGATCCTGAATACAAGATACCAAACATGGACTGATCCTGAATACAAGATACCAAACATGGACTGATCACCAGAATACAAGATACCAAACATGGACTCATCCAAAATACAAGATACCAAACATGGACTGATCCTAAATACAAGATACCAAACATGGACAAGATACCAAACATGGACTGATCCTGAATACAAGATACCAAACATGGACTGATCAAATACAAGATACCAAACATGGACTGATCACCAGAATACAAGATACCAAACATGGATCACCTGAATACAAGATACCAAACATGGACTGATCACCAAACATGAATACAAGATACCAAACATGGACTGATCACCTGAATACAAGATACCAAACATGGACTGATCACCAGATACCAAACATGGACTGATCACCAGAATACCAAACATGGACTGATCACCAGAATACAAGATACCAAACATGGACTGATCCTGAATACAATACAAACATGATACCAAACATGGACTGATCAATACAAGATACCAAACATGGAATCCTGACAAGATACCAAACATGGACTGATCACTGATCACCAGAATACAAGATACCAAACATGGACTGAATACAAGATACCAAACATGGACCGATCACCTGAATACAAGATACCAAACATGGACTGATCACCAGAATACAAGATACCAAACATGGACTGATCCTGAATACAAGATACCAAACATGGACTGATCCTGAATACAAGATACCAAACATGGACTGATCACCAATACAAGATACCAAACATGGACTGATCACTAGAATACAAGATACCAAACATGGACTGATCCTGAATACAAGATACCAAACATGGACTGATCACCAGAATACAAGATACCAAACATGGACTGATCCTGAATACAAGATACCAAACATGGACTGATCACCAGAATACAAGATACCAAACATGGACTGATCACCAGAATACAAGATACCAAACATGGACTGATCACCTGAATACAAGATACCAAACATGGACTGATCACCAGAATACAAGATACCAAACATGGACTGATCACCAAACATGGAATACAAGATACCAAACATGGACCGATCACCTGAATACAAGATACCAAACATGGACTGATCCTGAATACAAGATACCAAACATGGACTGATCACCAGAATACAAGATACCAAACATGGACTGATCACCAGAATACAAGATACCAAACATGGACTGAATACAAGATACCAAACATGGACTGATCACCAGAATACAAGATACCAAACATGGACTGATCACCTGAATACAAGATACCAAACATGGACTGATCACCAGAATACAAGATACCAAACATGGACTGATCCTGAATACAAGATACCAAACATGGACTGATCCTGAATACAAGATACCGAACATGGACTGATCACCTGAATACAAGATACCAAACATGGACTGATCACCAGAATACAAGATACCAAACATGGACTGATCACCTGAATACAAGATACCAAACATGGACTGATCACCAGAATACAAGATACCAAACATGGACTGATCCTGAATACAAGATACCAAACATGGACTGATCACCAGAATACAAGATACCAAACATGGACTGATCACTAGAATACAAGATACCAAACATGGACTGATCACTAGAATACAAGATACCGAACATGGACTGATCACCAGAATACAAGATACCAAACATGGACTGATCACCAGAATACAAGATACCAAACATGGACTGATCACCAGAATACAAGATACCAAACATGGACTGATCACCTGAATACAAGATACCAAACATACATCACCTGAATACAAGATACCAAACATGGACTGATCACATGGACTGAATACAAGATACCAAACATGGACTGATACAAGATACCAAACATGGACTGATCACTGAATACAAGATACCAAACATGGACTGATCACATGGACTGAGAATACAAGATACCAAACATGGACCAGACAAGATACCAAACATGGACTGATCACCTGAATACAAGATACCAAACATGGACTGATCACTAGCATACAAGATACCAAACATGGACTGATCACCAGAATACAAGATACCAAACATGGACTGATCACCAGAATACAAGATACCAAACATGGACTGATCACCAGAATACAAGATACCAAACATGGACTGATCACCAGAATACAAGATACCAAACATGGACTGATCACCAATACAAGATACCAAACATGGACATCACCTGATACAAGATACCAAACATGGACTGATCACCTGAATACAAGATACCAAACATGGACTGATCACCTGAATACAAGATACCAAACATGGACTGATCACTGAATACACCAAACATGGATACCAAACATGGACTGATCACCAGAATACAAGATACCAAACATGGACTGATCACCAGAATACAAGATACCAAACATGGACTGATCACCAGAATACAAGATACCAAACATGGACTGATCACCTGAATACAAGATACCAAACATGGACTGATCCTGAATACAAGATACCAAACATGGACTGATCACCAGAATACAAGATACCAAACATGGACTGATCACCAGAATACAAGATACCAAACATGGACTGATCACCTGAATACAAGATACCAAACATGGACTGATCACCTGAATACAAGATACCAAACATGGACCGATCACCTGAATACAAGATACCAAACATGGACTGATCACCAGAATACAAGATACCAAACATGGACTGATCACCAGAATACAAGATACCAAACATGGACCGATCACCAGAATACAAGATACCAAACATGGACCGATCACCTGAATACAAGATACCAAACATGGACTGATCACCAGAATACAAGATACCAAACATGGACTGATCACCAGAATACAAGATACCAAACATGGACTGATCACCAGAATACAAGATACCAAACATGGACCGATCACCTGAATACAAGATACCAAACATGGACCGATCACCTGAATACAAGATACCAAACATGGACCGATCACCTGAATACAAGATACCAAACATGGACTGATCACCAGAATACAAGATACCAAACATGCTTGACCATTTGACCAGTACTTACTTAAAACAAATTCATCCATGTCAATTCTAACAAGAAAAAAATGAATGAAATTCAAAAATATTTTTTTTAGAATTGCCTCTAGTTTCTTTGGTAAATAATATAAATTTCATTCAAAACTTAATTGTTTTTATGTATTTTTATTCCTGTAATTTTCTGTATATATATATATATATATTAGGATTGCAACAGCTCCGTCGTTAGAATGTCAGACTTTTCTACCTGTGGTGAAGATCTGAAATTTGGTTTCCATTGATTCCTATTACGGACGGTTTGTGTTTCTCATGGAACTCCTGAGACCACAGACTATTCTATGATATTTCATGCTAATTGCTCCGGACAGCATGTGGCAGGCCTCCTGTATTACTTTCAATGAGGTAGCCACCAGCTAAAGCCCTCCACAAAATAAATGACTGTATAAGGAATGATATAAATCAAACAAATCTCATATCAAAATACCAAAATATTTTATAGTGACCTTTAGCATACACTGATATTTCAAAATCAATCAATGATATTGACATCAACGATCTGACATATATTTATTTTGACATATGAGAGAAAGATTTTGTCCTGAACAAATAAAATTCAACCTGCAACTGAAGTCTGATGCTAGACCTCTTTTGGTGACCTTGACACTGAAGGTGGTATTCTCAACATCGCGTTTACTTGATGCACACTTAACCATCTTCAGGTGAAATATATCTTCTAATGAGAAAATACATAATTATCTTTAAAGGTTTTGGTCGTTATTACCGGAACTTAATGGCCTATTCAGGAAACCAAGCATCCAACATACCGTGACATGATCATATAAAAATATTGAGGAATACAGTTAGTCGATGTCTTTTTTTTATTTCTAAGTAAAGAAAATTGTCAAGTTGTACAGATCAAACCCCATCAAAGGAATGTCTGATGAATTATGCTCTGATCTCTTTAAAAGGGCACCATAACAATGATTAGCTTTTCTTTTTAACACCATTTTAATGTTCAGCCATGCACGAATAGAATTCTGCATCCTACATACATGTCGTGTTTAAACGTAATTTCATAAATATTTGATACTATTTATGGGAAACAATGAGTCATATTGAACATATAAGGATAAGACGACTGTTTAATAGCCTAGGTACAGCAAAGTCCAAGTCATAGCTACTGAAGGTGTTGGACAGTTCTGGCTTGGTAGCAAATGTAGTAGTAATAACTAGTGTTTCAGAGTAGTTACCAGAAATATGTGGTATGTTGTTTTGGTGTCAGATTTTTTTTTTTTTTTTTACAACTGATATAAATGTAAGGATAGAAAAAAAGAAATATGAAATAAAGATTTGAACAAAAACATTTTTCATCCTCAACATTAATTTCTCCTTGATAGATTTTAGATAGATTTTATACCAGCAATCAAAATTTTTTTTTCAATGTTGTGGCAATGTAACGCTACTGTATGGATGTAACACAGTGGCACTACATGACCTCTGTATGGTTATGACACTCTGACACTACATGACCTCTGTATGGTTATGACACTCTGACACTACATGACACTGTGATACTACATGACCTCTGTATGGTTATGACACTGTGACACTACATGACCTCTGTATGGTTATGACACTGTGACACTACATGACACTGTGATACTACATGACCTCTGTATGGTTATGACACTATATGACCTCTGTATGGTTATGACACTGTGACACTACATGACACTGTGACACTACATGATAAAAATACGGTTATGACACTGTGACACTACATGATAACAGTACGGTTATGACACTGTGACACTACATGATAACAGTACGGTTATGACACTGTGACACTACATGACATTGTGACACTACATGACCTCTGTATGGTTATGACACTGTGACACTACATGACACTGTACGGTTATGACACTGTGATACTATATGATAACAGTACGGTTATGACACTGTGACACTACATGACACTGTGACACTACATGACACTGTGACACTACATGACCTCTGTATGGTTATGACACTGTGACACTACATGATAACAGTACGGTTATGACACTGTGACACTACATGACACTGTGACACTACATGACATTGTGACACTACATGACCTCTGTATGGTTATGACACTGTGACACTACATGACACTGTACGGTTATGACTCTGTGATACTACATGACACTGTGACACTACATGACCTCTGTATGGTTATGACACTGTGACACTACATGATAACAGTACGGTTGTGACACTACAAGATAACAGTACGGTTATGACACATTATGGGTAAATTAATGATACATATTCATTATTTTGGAAAATGTGTCCTTTATGACATCATTACGTTGATGTAGTAAATAACCCAAAATCTTTGGCACATGAATATTAATAGTCGATAAAACCACAGAGAAAAGACGAACCAAACCAACACAAGCTGGCCCCTTTCCCAAACCCCCTCTCCCTCAAAATGGACCCAACCCCCTAAAATAATTCCATGTACTGAAATACCATGCACAAGGAACAAAGCAGCAACTTGTTGTAGTCCAAACTGACAGTTGTAAGCTTCAGAAATTTCACAAAGCTCATTATGTCATAAACATTGAATACACAAGATGCTTTGTCCTCTGTCCTTGTCATCAAACCCAACCTTTTAAATGTTTAATCTATCAAAGCACAAGTCCAATTTCAGTTTGAAATCACTCTGACTATTATTGACACAAAATTGATCATAACAAGCTAACAATACTTTTGCATGGATGACTTGGAAGAGTTAGTAGCTATCTGAACTGTTGAGTGTGGACTTTGTAGTGTAGTAAAATACATACCCAGGTAAAGAAATTAATGGGTATGCGAAGAGATATACAAGTCTTTGATGTTTGTGAGAGGAAGGTATTCAAGATTAGTTTTTTTTTAACAACAAACAAATATACCGGATATATAAGCATATAAATGGGAGACTTCCAACTCATTCAAATTTTTAAACCTGTTCAAAACATATAGCACAGCTCAAATTTGAAATGAATAAATATGATTTATTGTTCAAAAATGATTTTTTAATTCTTCAAAATATTCTGATATGAGTCTATCGTACAGAATGTTGTTGTTTTATTTCTTTTGGGCTCTGTTTCGCATAAACTTTAGTAACCTGTATATAAAACTTAATAGTTATTTAACGTAATACTTCTATTATATGCATAACTGATCAACTGTTATTTTACCATAAATATTCCTGTATGAAAACCTTTGGAACATTGTCCTAAATAATAGAAAAAAGTTGCAATACTTTTAATGAATTTGATAAGGTCATCTAAGAAAAGGGCTCTTTTCTGTAGATAACAGACATCGACAAAATTCCATCACCATGTGGCACATTTATTGTTTGTTCCCTGAAATAGGCAACAACAGTGGAGCAACACTCAATCTTAAACTTAAGTCAGGGGGTGGGCTTATCAAAGAGCAATGATAAAGAATTTGTATTTCTACAGAAACTGTAAGAAATGTGGGTGGGCTTATTATCAGACAAGGGCTTACTGCTGGATTAACATGGAATAGCTAATTTCAGTAATACCCAAACATGTCATTTTGTATAGATTCAAATATCATTAAGACTAAAGTCATCAATAAAAACATTTTTATGAAACTGACATAAAGATAGAGTGCCAACTAACTCCAAATTATCTTGTTTTCCTTACGTAATAAATTCTTGCTATATTTTTGTTGATGACTGCGTGAATAACGTGATGAAATAATGATGCGATGAATACCCCATACGATCTTTACCTTAACTGATAAACACGAGATTATATTTGTCTGATTAATGCATAATGATTTTGATATTACAAGACATGCTATGTCAGTTTACTAAGCTATGTACCTTAAGAAATAGCACGGGACGATGCCAATGAAAAGGACACATGGAGAGTTTATTAGGAACCCATATTTTCTCACAGAATCTTTCACATCTACCGATTCCGGTATAACCGTTAATAGATGAAGAAAGTCTGGTTAATTTAGACATCTACACTATGGCAAGGGGGAACAAGATAATGAACGAATAAACAGCTATCTGTCGGATCATTACAGTAAATACAAGCTATCTATTAGAGAGTATGTAGGCATGTTTACTCGTAGTCTCCAGCATATCTGACAGGCTTTCATAGACAGAACTCCAATAATCTCACATATCTCTACACAGCCATATAACCAATCAATTTTGTCTCGATCGCTAAGCCTCTTTAAAGTTCAAAATGTATCATGCACAAACTAATTGATTTATATCTTTAAAACATATTATGACATTTTTGTTCCTAAATCTGTTGAGTTAAAACAAATTTGTATGACCCTAATTTGATCCCAATTATAATTATCTCAATTAATGATTTAATCTTTATTCTCGATGATGGAATTAATTTTTTTTTTTTTTTTTTAGTGTCCAATTATGATGAATTAAGTACTTAATCATTATAGTATTTTAACTTTCATTTTTAAGAATGATTTATGTGTTCCCTGCTAACAGACCATGAAAACAGTCAATGGACCATCCTAACCTTTTAATTTCCACACTTATGGTGCTCCACGCTTGCCGATGGGGTTTTTCATGTATCTTGGACGGTTTTTCATGTATCTTGGACAATCTGTGTGGGCTCTGATCTCATGAATTATATCTGATCTTGAAATGGACGACTCTATGATTTCAGAAAATATCTCCTTTTTCATAAAATCTTGTCAAGTTTCATTCTTTTTTTTTTCTATACATTCCTTGTGAAAACTTCAGAACAGACTACACAAACCTCAGCACACAATATATTAAGACTTTACATTGTTTCATCCTTTCTGATTTCATATACCGGTAATAAAAAACGTTTTTGTCACTGAATTCCACAGACCGATGTCTGTATACCTCGGAATATTTTTTTTAATGAAAAGTTATTGAGAAAATATACATTTTGTAAAATGACTTAAAGAAATAGCCAAAAAAGAATGAAAAAAAAACCTAATGAAACAGCACGATGATTCAAACACCTCGCCATAATTATAAAAAAAATCCTATTTTCCAATTGTATTAAGTTAATTATATCCCCTGGAATTTCTAAAGCTTGCATGTAAAATGCTCATCTAGCATTTAATACATCTTATCCGTAAGACATAACAGACTATCTGTTCGTCAACACTTGTACAGGTAAGGTAATTAATTTAAGGCTAAGATTGCGGATTATGACATGTGGGGCTTCTACAATGGACTGACCCTCATGTTCCTAACACTGACTTTAATAAAAGCCATCTCATGTCTTGAATGACCTAACAGCACTCAGACACGCTATTTAAATATTCCAAGTTTTCTTGATATTGCGGTTCTGTATCCCAGTACGTTTTATAAGTAGATGTGGGCATATCTATTCACCAAGCTTTGGGGGTAAGAATTTTTTTTCTTTATTTTCCTCTGTCAGTAATAGCACAGACAAATAGATAGCCTATGTTTATTGTATATATTTTGTTTGGTGTGTATAAATTGACATCTTTGTAATCGGACAACCTGTACATATCTACGGTAGTCAATGTCACCATGATCACAGATATGACAGGCTTATGATAGATTTACTATGTACACTGTGTTGTATCCGATCGCTGAGTGACCACATACTACAATAAAGTGCGTCCTTGATGTGGGGTGAAATGAAAGACAAAAGAGTTGGTACAACAAAGTGGTAAAGTTATTCAAGTAGTACAGAAGAAAACTTCAAGCGTATATTATTACTGTTATTAACAGTGTATACTTACCGCGTGTTGCCATCATTAATCCAAGCTATTGAACAAAGTACTGGTAGATTGGAACCCTTCGGTCTCTGGTTAGAACACTACCAACTAGTATTCATACCGATTTCAGTACCTCTCTTGCAGTTCCACTTCGAACTGAAACCAGCACTTGGTAGAAATAAAAAGCGTTACGCTTTAGGGGTACACATGCGAGGCAAGATAATATATATAAGAATAAATCCACAACAGATTTAAAACACTAATGTCCGTCAGTTGCTTCCTCTCAAATGAAAATTTTCAAAAGATAGATTTTACATCCCAAGCATAGTGTAGACTATTGCCGGGAATCCTTCACAACAGACTTTCATTCGGTGTTGACGGCCTATCAGCTCAGAACATGTGTTGTATTTTCACTTTGCCACTACCGACTGCCTATCTAGAGTACGCTGTGTGTAGTTTAGTTTCCACTTCAGTGCTCTGTAGCTTCCACATAGGATCTCAATATACATGTGTGGCAGACTGCCCCGCCAGTAGCATCCATACGGTTGTGAGGGCGACACCGAACCAGCGACCCGTCTGATGTTGATCTCTCACTCAAAATAATTAGGATTTGTAACAAATGATTTGGAACGACAGGGGGCTACAGGCATACATTTCATTCAATGATAAAACAATTATCTGTCAAACATCCATTCTAGCAGAAAGACCAGAGTTGATGGTATCATCCATACATACACAATAACCAATCTCCAGTGATATATATATATAGTACATCTTGGAGGTGAAAGGTACATTGAGGATGAAATATTTACATAAAAACACGATAATTAGATAGTGAAATTAACTAGTAAAACGATTCTCGCCGCACACTTTGTACATTAAAACTCAGCCCATCGCTTTGTAGATAATCTAATTCTATGACTTCAGCGCGAAATGAAAATTGTGTTTCATATTTAAACCCGAAATGAATGTTGATGGAATCGTATATGGTTTATACGGCGCAAAGGGGGCGTTGCTGATATCACTTTTTCATTTCGTGTTTAGGGGATTTTTCCCGTGAGGTCAGATTGAGTTGATCAGATAAACACATAGAAATGATACACAGTGACATTAAAATGTGTCTGATTTATATTTTTTTCTACATTAGATTTATAGAATTCTGAAAACTTTTGTCCGAGACGTATAAAACAATGGGTCTACATTCTTATCACATTAAATTATTGCTCATTCCAGATAAACGTTATGCTTAGGATTACACTGACCAACACGCGAGATTCTTTCCAGCTGAGACACACTGACGTTACACAGAGTTTAATATCTTCGAATTCAGCATGCCATCTTTTTTCATTTCTCAGTCGCCTCTTCTTACCAAAAATGACGTCATGCTAATAAAAAGAGCCTACTCTTACAGAAACAGACTTTATCATATACCACATAATTTTATTTATGACAGCAGGCGTTTTAAATGGAACAGAAAACTGTGCGGTCTGTGAAAAAATAGAGGAACGATATTTTGGAGGATTTTTAAGACAACTTTGATTAGAGGCACGTCCGGAGTCTCTAAACTGTTAAAATTTTGGAGATGATGAGCCGTTGACAATTTTTGCTTAAATTGAAAAGACATGCCAGGGAAAAAGTTAACCCAAGCCTGTTACAGAGACATATCTAGACATCCTATCCGAATAAATTACAGCCAGACACAGGGACGTGAAAACCCGGGTAAGGCCGGTAATTTAGACCGGAAACAAACGAATCTGGAAACCAAGTTTTAGCAGGGGAACACAGAAACATACATTTAAAAATTAGCTTTTGGAAAATTAAATGATAATGTGTATGTAGAAAACTGGAGGACATAAATCACCAAGACAGACACGCAAACTTAAAACAGGGACACGTAGACACGTAACCGTACATACATATAGGGACACATGGTCACGTAAATAATCACAAGGGGACGAGAAAATAGAACGAATCTAAATTGGGACAACGCATACCTAAAATAGAAACGGGGAACCACTGAACGATAACGGATGCCTAAGTTTAAATATGTAACCTAGATATCATTCTAGATTTTACTCAGAACTTGATCTCAATATATGACTCCTACTTTCATTTCTTCCTATGACCTTGACCAGTGTGTGGATGTATGTTTTACAAGATATATGACCCTGACCTCCGTCTTGATACCATGACTTTGATATTTGTTTGGCTATACAGATCTGATCTTTCGATATATGACCTAGACGTTTGTTTAAATATATGACCCTTGACCTTTGATCGGATATATGACACGGAACGTTGGACCATGAATTTTTATACAATTATATAGGATCCTCACCTTTGTGTGGATATGTGATTGTGACGTTTGCGTTGATATGTGACTGTGACCTTTGTGTGGATATGACTGTGACCTTTGTGTGGATATGTGACCTTTTTGTGGATATGTGACTGTGACCTTTGTGTGGATATGTGAATGTGACCTTTGTGTGGATATGTGACCTTTGTGTGGATATGTGAATTTTGTGTGGATATGTGACCTTTGTGTGGATATGTAACTGTGACCTTTGTGTGGATATGTGACTGTGACCTTTGTGTGGATATGTGACCTTTGTGTGGATATGCGACTGTGACCTTTGAGTGGATGCATGACCCTGACCTTTGAGTGGATGCATGACCCTGGCCTTTGAGTGGATGCATGACCCTGGCCTTTTCTTTGATAACATGACATTGACTTTTATTTGGATATATGATCCTTTTCCCCCACGAATGATCAGGCTGAAAAAAATGAATTTCACAATCCTATAGTCAGATCATATCTGATCAGGTTGCAAATTAGAGTTGAGAAACTACTATTTTTTTCGAATATTTCACGACGGCCAACACCATAACTGCAACAGAGAACATCGAGACATGTACTACCAAGAAGACTATAGATGATGCACGTGGTTGCTCACAGAAGCAAATCAATACTTTATTTGCATATTTGGTCTCAATACCATTTCCCCGTGGTATGATGGCGTACCATACGCTCAGAATGTATTTTCGGCAGAAGTGATGCCAACACTGTGATACAATATGAAATCCCTTGGCTGAAAAAAGGAATAAATAAATTATCTTAATCAGACACGGTCGTGGGTTAATAACGATACAATGTGAGAAATGAAACTATCAATGTCATTATTTCCATATTATTGAGTAATATCATTTTAGTGATTAAGTCTAATCCGAGATAAGGTTATGGTGTGAATCACCACAGCGCTAATCGCGCGGCGTTGCGGTCTAGTGTACAGGCGCCTGCAAAATCCCAGTATCTGTTCAAAACAAATTAAGATATATAATTAACTTTGTAAATGCATGAATACTATAAAGACACATAATTTAAAACTGAAATTTTTGAGAAAATCACAGAATTTAGTCAGAAGAAAATCCCATAATATCAAAATTATGTATTTGTTTAGCGGTACCTTGTTTATTTTTACCATAACACGTGACTTGAAGTTAATAGGTTTGTGGCCCCTTGTCGAAGGCCTGTGATAGGAATACCATCTGTCCAGGCTGACAATTTTGACAAATCTCCCACAAATCATTGTATCGGCCAAACGATCGCCATTCGTTTCCTCGTTATCTCGTAATCAGATGCCCGTTAGGGAGAAAGGGTGGATAATCCCGATAGGGGTCTGACTTTATCTACACAGCCTGTTATTCGTCATAATACAAACCTTAGCAGAAGTGTGCCTAGACGATGACAAATTTGTCACATTTCATTTTAACAGCAATTACAACGTCTTTCCGTCTTCGGATTTGTTCTCCGATCTGAAATCCTGGCAAATGTTTCACTGAAATATAGGATTGACACGTGACCAGGGACGTATAGAAATGAAAATAATAAAGTATAGGTCCCTGACGTGACCAGAAATCCGATTTATATTAAACAATCATACCATTTTCTTTACATGCATCTGGAATCAAACTTAATGTGACAGATTTTGGTCGTACAACGTCATCATTGTTACTTCTATCTTATAACGATGGCCTGGAACTATGATAACGTTAAATGATGAGAGAGATAGAAAAACCAGCTATTACATAAGTTAATAGAAAGAAGAAATTTCTCGCGAAAAAAACTTTCAATTTAGATTCCAGAAAAATAAACAAGAATGTAAGTAATATAGTCTGAGGGACAAGGGGAACTAACTTCTGTAAATCATCTAGTCAAAATTGCGATGTTTTGAACGGGACCAGAACGACTGGGTATTACTATGTAAATATCGCATTATTTTTAAGTGGAATCGCTTTCTGAAGTATTGATGAAATTATGCAAAGGAAGGTGGTTCGTCTTGTTTGGCGGCATTGTAATCTTTGTTCAAAACGATGATCTCTCGAGGGAAACGCTGCACATTTTATCAAAATTCTTTCTAAAATACAAATATTCGAAGTTCGTGTAGATAAACATATTATGAGGAAGAACAGTAAATAAACTCATTTTAGAAATGCAAAAATAGTACCACGTGGCTTTATTTATAGCATTTCGTGGTAACGCAACGAGCAATCCGAGCAGCTTCATGTAATTGGTGTTGCTCGTTTCATGTCTATTTCACCAATAACTCAAACTGTTTGAAGAAAAGAGAGAGAAAAAATATGCGACATTGAGTAATGTGCCTCCTAAAATTACCTTCATCATAAACACGTTGCCGGCCTGTTCCGTGATAAAACACATATAGGTGTTCATCTCATAAATATATTGTATGAATGTACATGCATGTGCTCCTGACGGAACTGGTGCTCTAGTGGTGTAGAAATCTGGCTGTATTGTTATATGGTGCTGTATTGGTGTAGAAATCTGGCTGTATTGTTATATGGTGTAGACATATGGCTGTATTGTTATATGGTGCTGTACTGGTGTAGACATATGTTTGTATTGTTATATGGTGCTCTAATGGTGTAGACGTATGACTGTATTGTTATATGGTGTTGTATTGGTGTAGACATATGTTTGTATTGTTATATGGTGCTGTACTGGTGTAGACGTATGACTGTATTGTTATATTGTGCTCTAATGGTGTAGAAATATGTTTGTATTGTTATATGGTGCTGTACTGGTGTAGACGTATGACTGTATTGTTATATTGTGCTCTAATGGTGTAGAAATATGGCTGTATTGTTATATGGTGTTGTATTGGTGTAGAAATATGTTTGTATTGTTATATGGTGCTGTACTGGTGTAGACGTATGACTGTATTGTTATATTGTGCTCTAATGGTGTAGAAATATGTTTGTATTGTTATATTGTGCTCTAATGGTGTAGAAATATGTTTGTATTGTTGTATGGTGCTGTACTGGTGTAGACGTATGACTGTATTGTTATATTGTGCTCTAATGGTGTAGAAATATGTTTGTATTGTTATATGGTGTAGACATATGACTGTATTGTTATATGGTGCTGTACTGGTGTAGACGTATGACTGTATTGTTATATTGTGCTCTAATGGTGTAGAAATATGGCTGTATTGTTATATGGTGTAGACATATGACTGTATTGTTATATGGTGCTCTAATGGTGTAGAAATATGGCTGTATTGTTATATGGTGCTCTAATGGTGTAGAAATATGGCTGTATTGTTATATTGTGCTCTAATGGTGCAGAAATATGTTTGTATTGTTATATTGTGCTGTACTGGTGTAGACGTATGACTGTATTGTTATAATGTGCTCTAATGGTGTAGAAATATGGCTGTATTGTTATATGGTGCTCTAATGGTGTAGAAATATGGCTGTATTGTTATATGGTGCTCTAATGGTGTAGAAATATGTTTGTATTGTTATATAGTGTTGTATTGGTGTAGAAATATGACTGTATTGTTATATTGTGCTCTAATGGTGTAGAAATATGGCTGTATTGTTATATGGTGCTCTAATGGTGTAGAAATATGTTTGTATTGTTATATGGTGCTGTACTGGTGTAGACGTATGACTGTATTGTTATAATGTGCTCTAATGGTGTAGAAATATGGCTGTATTGTTATATGGTGTTGTATTGGTGTAGAAATATGTTTGTATTCTTATATGGTGCTGTACTGGTGTAGACGTATGACTGCATTGTTATAATGTGCTCTAATGGTGTAGAAATATGGCTGTATTGTTATATGGTGTTGTATTGATGTAGAAATATGTTTGTATTGTTATATGGTGCTGTACTGGTGTAGACGTATGACTGTATTGTTATAATGTGCTCTAATGGTGTAGAAATATGTTTGTATTGTTATATGGTGTAGACATATGACTGTATTGTTATATGGTGCTGTACTGGTGTAGACGTATGACTGTATTGTTATATTGTGCTCTAATGGTGTAGAAATATGGCTGTATTGTTATATGGTGTAGACATATGACTGTATTGTTATATGGTGCTCTAATGGTGTAGAAATATGGCTGTATTGTTATATGGTGCTCTAATGGTGTAGAAATATGGCTGTATTGTTATATGGTGCTCTAATGGTGTAGAAATATGTTTGTATTGTTATATTGTGCTGTACTGGTGTAGACGTATGACTGTATTGTTATAATGTGCTCTAATGGTGTAGAAATATGGCTGTATTGTTATATGGTGCTCTAATGGTGTAGAAATATGGCTGTATTGTTATATGGTGCTCTAATGGTGTAGAAATATGTTTGTATTGTTATATGGTGTTGTATTGGTGTAGAAATATGACCGTATTGTTATATTGTGCTCTAATGGTGTAGAAATATGTTTGTATTGTTATATGGTGTAGACATATGACTGTATTGTTATATGGTGCTGTACTGGTGTAGAAATATGGCTGTATTGTTATATGGTGCTGTACTGTGTAGAAATATGGCTGTATTGTTATATGGTGCTCTAATGGTGTAGAAATATGGCTGTATTGTTATATGGTGCTCTAATGGTGTAGAAATATGTTTGTATTGTTATATTGTGCTCTAATGGTGTAGAAATATGGCTGTATTGTTATATGGTGCTGTACTGGTGTAGACGTATGACTGTATTGTTATATGGTGTAGAAATATGGCTGTATTGTTATATGGTGCTCTAATGGTGTAGAAATATGGCTGTATTGTTATATGGTGCTGTACTGGTGTAGACGTATGACTGTATTGTTATAATGTGCTCTAATGGTGTAGAAATATGTTATATGGTGTTGTATTGGTGTAGAAATATGTTTGTATTGTTATATGGTCCTGTACTGGTGTAGACGTATGACTGTATTGTTATAATGTGCTCTAATGGTGTAGAAATATATTTGTATTGTTATATGGTGTAGACATATGACTGTATTGTTATATGGTGTTGTATTGGTGAAGACCATATGACTGTATTGTTATATGTTGCTGTACTGGTGTAGAAATATGACTGTATTGTTATATGGTGTAGAAATATGGCTGTATTGTTATATGGTGTAGAAATATGGCTGTATTGTTATATGGTGCTCTAATGGTGTAGAAATCTGACTGTATTGTTATATGTTGCTGTACTGGTGTAGAAATATGGATGTATTGTTATATGGTGTAGACATATGACTGTATTGTTATATGGTGCTCTAATGGTGTAGAAATATGGATGTATTGTTATATGGTGTAGAAATATGGCTGTATTGTTATATGGTGCTCTAATGGTGTAGAAATATGGCTGTATTGGTATATGGTGTAGACATATGACTGTATTGTTATATGGTGCTCTAATGGTGTAGAAATATGGCTGTATTGGTATATGGTGTAGAAATATGGCTGTATTGTTATATGGTGCTCTAATGGTGTAGACATATGGCTGTATTGTTATATGGTGCTCTAATGGTGTAGAAATATGGCTGTATTGGTATATGGTGTAGAAATATGGCTGTATTGTTATATGGTGCTCTAATGGTGTAGAAATATGGCTGTATTGTTATATGGTGCTGTACTGGTGTAGACGTATGACTGTATTGTTATATGGTGCTCTAATGGTGTAGAAATATGGCGGTATTGTTATATGGCCGTTATTATTTACTTTTATGTTATTCCTTTAGAACTCTCTGACTGGTTTAGATATAATGTAATGTCGACATGAAATCGACAAATACCTGTTTTCCATGTCGGGGGAAAAAGAGAGAAAGTACAGAAAAAATGGTTTCTATCTGAATTTCATGTAGAACTATCAATGTGATTGGAAATATTATCTTAATACGACTTTAGAAAAGTTTTCAAGATGGCCAAAATGGCGACCATTTCGAATTTCATTTACGCTTCTCTGTGGACCATACACAACAGTGTGTCAGAACAATGTGGCGTTAAGAAACAAGATTTTCAAGATGGCGGCATTCTTGAATGTGGCACGTGTTCGAATTCCAGTCACGGCCATCTAGTGATCGCTCACAATTCATCGGGTCTTAATATGACAGTTTTTATATAAAGTTGGTTGCAACTGGATTATGATGTAATCTGTGTATGTAGCCGTGAAATTTTGAACCTGCTGAGTGAACCTCATAGAACAGGGCGGATCTGGAGCAGTATTTGTCTGTTGTCTATACACGGACAAAGATATCGTTGGTTTATATGATTGTAAAACTCTTGTCACTTGATGTACCAGGAACAGTCTATACCTTAACTTCACTGAACACATTCAGAAACCATAACAAATATTGTCATATATGATTCTCACTTCCAACGCATATCTCCACGACGGGAAATAAAACTAACTTCAAATGATGTGAATGCGACGACATTTGATAATATTCAGCACCAAATAGTAATATAAACCATAAATTTGTTTTTCCCGTCAATAAATTTGATGATAACGAGCGAAAGGCGGAATGTTATTTATTACACTCTTTCGAAACCAATTATATATTTTTATACAAGTAACATATACGAGAAAGAAGATCCGCATACGATAATTAACATGCGACAAAAAATATCCGAACTGTATGTAAAAACCACCGTCTCCATTCGTCGTATTTTTGTCATATTAAAACCGAGATTTCGTCTTGCCTTGCATAACTAAACACCGCCCTGTAATAAAGTTGTGTTTTATTAATTGTGTTAATACGGGCCTTTTTAATGTCATCAATTAGTGAGGTCAGGTGCTGCTTGCACGCTTTATGCTATTTTTATCAGGCGAATCAGAGGCAGGTTTTACGTCAAGAGGAAACAGGCCCTTTCTGTTTCATGTGGTATTCGTTAGAATGATGGTCGACATCTTGAATGTATCGTTACAATAAAACTACACCACGAATCGCAATAAACGCGCCAGATCTACTGTTGTCTTTTCGTTTCCAGTTATAAAAGAAATAGGCCCGACATTCGCGAAATCATCATGGGCTTTTCTGTTGCACTTGCTACAGTCCACACACATGTGCTACATTCCGAGGTCTTTACAACGGCATAGGGGAAGTTGCAGAGAATGCGGAGGCAAGTCGAGATGTTACCAGATTCTGACAATAAAAGCCAATCTAACAACATCTAACATCGCGAAGGTCAACTCAGCTAGGAAAATAGACATTTCTTACGGCAATTTCAGATAACAAAACTATGCCAAGATCAGGGGCAGATAACCTGGTGTTGTCGCGTGAGCATTTTTACCAATTATCTGCTTAATTTTTTTTGACATGAAATGACTCTACATCTGGGTACGGTCAATATAAAGAAACTGTATTCGACGGTCATGGGAAATGTTTTGTTAAAATGGCGTTATTTGTTTAAATACAGATTTTACGACAGGTCAATGAAATTTAATGCTGGCCATTAACCGGAGATTCGTTTACATTAAACTTGAAATTAATACTCGATGTTGTTTTATTGTTCGTGGGGATTTTCTCAACAGACTTTTTCAATCAACAGACACACATAATTCACATGTCAATGTTGGTTGTTTGAAAATAATCGTAAACGGAATACCAGAAAATTATATAAGATCAGACACAGTGAGGAAGTGACGTATGGGATGAGAGAAAAATAACGGGAAATTATGTTTGTAATTAGAGAGAGATAGAGGAAGCGATGTTTGGGATGAGAGAGATAGCGGAAGTGATGTTTGGGATGAGAGAGAAAGAGGAAATGATGTTTGGGATGAGAGAGAGAGAAATGGAGTGATGTTTGGGATGAGAGAGATAGTGGAAGTGGTGTTTGGGACGAGAGAGAAAGAGGAAATGATGTTTGGGATGCGAGAGATAGAGGAAGTGGTGTTTGGGATGAGAGAGATAACGGAAGTGATGTTTGGGATGAGAGAGATAACGAAAGTGATGTTTGGGATGAGAGAGAAAGAGGAAATGATGTTTGGGATATGAGAGATAATGGAAGTGATGTTTGGGATGAGTGAGATATTGGAAGTGGTGTTTGGGATGAGAGAGAAAGAGGAAATGATGTTTGGGATATGAGAGATAACGGAAGTGATGTTTGGGATGAGAGAGAAAGAGGAAGTGATGTTTGGGATGAGAGAGATAGCGGAAGTAATGTTTGGGATGAGGAAGATAGAGGAAGTGATGCTAGGGATGAGAGAGATAGCGGAAGTGATGTTTAGGGTGACATTTGGGCGAAAGAGATACAGAAAGAGAGAGGAAACAATTATTTAAACGGCAGCACAGGGAGATATGTTTGGAATTAAGATAAAAGCAGAGGCAGTGATGTTTGGGATTAAAGAAAGGTATGGGAAGTCATGTTTAAGATAAGAAAGACACAGGAAGTGATGTTTGGGTTGACAGAGTGGTAGAGGATGTGATTTTGAGATGAAAGAGAGACACAGGAAGCAATCTTTTTATGAGAGTAACGGAGGAAATTATGTTTCGAATTAGAGAGAGACACAGGGAGTGATGTTTAGGACAAGAGAGAGACACAGGAAGTGATGTTTAGGACGAGAGAGACAAAGAGAGTGATGTTTAGGATGAAAGAGACACACAGGGAGTGATGTTTAGGATGAGCGAGAGACACAGGGAGTGATGTTTAGGACGAGACAGAGACACAGGGAGTGATGTTTAGGACGAGACAGGGACACAGGGAATGATGTTTAGGACGAGAGACAGACACAGTGAGTGATATTTAGGATGAGCGAGAGACACAGGGAAGGCTGTTTAGGACGGGAGAGAGACACAAGGAGTGATGTTTAGGACGAGACAGAGACGCTGGGAGTGATGTTTAGGACAAGAGAGAGACACTGGGAGTGATGTTTAGGACGAGAGACAGACACAGGGAGTGATGTTTAGGACGAGACACACACACATGAAATGATGTTTAGGATGAGAGACAGACACAGGGAGTGATGTTTAGGACAAGAGAGAGATAAAAATAAAAGCGACGTCTGGGGCGAGAGAGAAACAGGGTGTGATGTTTAGATGAGAGAAAGACACAGGGAGTGATGTTTAGGACGAAAGGGAGATAAAGAAAGCGATGTTAGGGGCAAGAGAGAGACACAGGGTGTGGTGTTTAGGATGAGAGAAAAACACAAGGAATGATGTTTAGGACGAGAGAGAGACACAGGGAATGATGTTTAGGACGAGAGAAAAACACAGGGAGTGATGTTTAGGACGAGAGAGAGACACAGGGAATGATGTTTAGGACGAGAGATAGACACAGGGAGTGATGTTTAGGACGAGAGAGAGACACAGGGAATGATGTTTAGGACGAGAGATAGACACAGGGAATGATGTTTAGGATGAGAGAGACACACAGGGAATTATGTTTAGGATGAAAGAGAGACACAGGAAATTATGTTTAGGACGAGAGAGAGACACAGGGAATGATGTTTAGGATGAGAGAGAGACACAGGGAATGATGTTTAGGACGAGAGAGAGACACAGGGAGTGGTGTTTAGGACAAGAGAGAGATAAAAATAAAAGCAATGTCTGGGGCGAGAGAGAAACAGGGTGTGGTGTTTAGATGAGAGAAAGACACAGGGAGTGATGTTTAGGACGACAGGGAGATAAAGAAAGCGATGTTTGGGACGTGCGAGAGACACACAGGAAGTGATGTTTAGGACGACAGGGAGATAATGAAAGCGATGTTTGGGACGAGAGAGACACTGGAAGTCATGTTTAGGACGAGAGAGACAAAGAAGTGATGTCTAGGACGAGAAGGAGATAAAAAAGCGATGCTTGGGGCGAGAGAGATACGAGAAGATATATTTGGGATGAGAGAGGTAGAGAAAGTGATATTTGGGAAGAGATAGATAGAGAAAATGATATTTAGGACGACAGGGAAATAAAGAAAGCGGGGTTTGGGACGAGAGAGACACAGGAAGTGATGTTTGAGATGTGAGAGAGAGATAGAGGAAGTTTGTACACGATTTATATTATAGAGAGAGATGGGGAAGTGATATTTAGGATGAGAGAAAGATAGAGAGGTGATCCTTGAGATTTGAAGAAAAGATGAAATGATGCTTTAGATGAAAGATAAACAAATTGATGTTGAAGGTCAGAGAATCAATAGAGAGATTGAGATGATATGAGTGAGATTATGTAAAGATGTTTATGACACAGCCTGACACATCACCCACAAGTCACTAGTACATTTTTCACTGAAATTACATGCTAGGGGAGACAACTCTAGTTTGGTTTCCTATCAGACGACATCATTGTTTTACAAAAACATTCTCTGTACTGATATTATTATAACTTTAAAAGATGATTCCAGAAGTTATATATATCCAAAAATAGATATTCTATCATCAGTCCAGTCCATAATGATAACCAGACTGTATGACAATCTACAAGGGATATCTTATTCTAGTCGGAAAGATCAACATAAAGAAATGGAATATAAACAATAAAACAATAAACGTTCGTGTAGTACTAAGTAGAGTTGTAAACCTGAATGGTAGAATGAAACAATCCTTCCACTTGTGTGAAGTTTTGATTCCGTCACTCCTATCTGGTGTTCAACAGGAAAATCTATTATGTTGTGAAAAATTCTACTAAGTGAATTTTGATTAAACAACAGTTGTTCCTTTGAACAATCAATACATCGTTTGTATAACTGTTATGTAACAGAGGTCATTACTTATATCAATGCCTCGGCTAGGAATCAAACCCAGGACTCATGGCTTACTAGTCTGACACTCAACCAATCCATCTAAAGAAAAGTTCTCTCTAGCCAAGCAGTATATTGCAGCTAGCATTTACCAAGGTTACAACTATATACTAGATTCAGCTTGTCTGTCCTACAGTCTATAGACAAACTTTGTTGTTGTGTGACGGTCTATACTAGTGGTGTGTAGAAGTATGTAGCAAATAACAAAAGGGACCTGGACATATCATTAAATTAAAAATAATTGGTGTTTATTAATTAGTTACCATGGTTATAGATTTAGTTTATTTATTGCTGTTTATTAATTAGTTACTATGGTTATAGATTTAGTTTATTTATTGCTGTTTATTAATTAGTTACCATGGTTATAGATTTAGTTTATTTATTGCTGTTTATTAATTAGTTACTATGGTTATAGATTCAGTTTATTTATTGCTGTTTATTAATTAGTTACCATGGTTATAGATTTAGTTTATTTATTGCTGTTTATTAATTAGTTACCATGGTTATAGATTTAGTTTATTTATTGCTGTTTATTAATTAGTTACCATGGTTATAGATTTAGTTTATTTATTGCTGTTTATTAATTAGTTACTATGGTTATAGATTTAGTTTATTTATTGCTGTTTATTAATTAGTTACCATGGTTATAGATTTAGTTTATTTATTGCTGTATATTAATCAGTTACCATGGTTATAGATTTAGTTTATTGCTGTTTATTAATTAGTTACCATGGTTATAGATTTAGTTTATTTATTGCTGTTTATTAATTAGTTACCATGGTTATAGATTTAGTTTATTTATTGCTGTTTATTAATTAGTTACTATGGTTATAGATTTAGTTTATTTATTGCTGTTTATTAATTAGTTACCATGGTTATAGATTTAGTTTATTTATTGCTGTTTATTAATTAGCTACCATGGTTATAGATTTAGTTTATTTATTGCTGTTTATTAATTAGTTACTATGGTTATAGATTTAGTTTATTTATTGCTGTTTATTAATTAGTTACCATGGTTATAGATTTAGTTTATTTATTGCTGTTTATTAATTAGCTACCATGGTTATAGATTTAGTTTATTGCTGTTTATTAATTAGTTACCATGGTTATAGATTTAGTTTATTTATTGCTGTTTATTAATTAGTTACCATGGTTATAGATTTAGTTTATTTATTGCTGTTTATTAATTAGTTACTATGGTTATAGATTTAGTTTATTTATTGCTGTTTATTAATTAGTTACTATGGTTATAGATTTAGTTTATTTATTGCTGTTTATTAATTAGTTACCATGGTTATAGATTTAGTTTATTTATTGCTGTTTATTAATTAGTTACTATGGTTATAGATTTAGTTTATTTATTGCTGTTTATTAATTAGCTACCATGGTTATAGATTTAGTTTATTGCTGTTTATTAATTAGTTACCATGGTTATAGATTAAGTTTATTTATTGCTGTTTATTAATTAGTTACCATGGTTATAGATTTAGTTTATTGCTGTTTATTAATTAGTTACTATGGTTATAGATTTAGTTTATTGCTGTTTATTAATTAGTTACCATGGTTATAGATTTAGTTTTTGCTTGATAATGTTCATTCTTTACATGATCTTTCTGTGACCTTTTATTAGGTTTTGACCATTTTAAAATCTAGTTTTCATCTGTTTGATTTTTTCATGTAGTTATGACCATCATTTTGGGGTATTTAGTTATCCTCAGAATTACGGTTATTTACGATAGAGAGATATAGAAAATGGTATAATGTCAGACTCCTGTGTGCTGATTAATGGACAGGTGAATTTAGATATAATCATTTTCTTCAGATCCAGATGGTTGTAAAATCAAACACTCTTGGTGTATGGAAGTGTTCCTATAACCAAATGTTTACCAACAACAGTAATTATACACGCCTCTTACTTTCATGTCATTCTACACAATCAAATAACTCAAAACCAAAGAAGATAGTTTGGATAAGTGAAGTTCCTATCAGATATAGACAGAGTCAAATACAATATTTGTCCACGATTTGCCATCTCCATCAGGCGAGTATCATTTTCTGGCCTACTGAAGTGTTATAGAAATTCCTACCTACATTATACTTTAAAAACAGAGACCAAATTATTTATCCAACAATAAGCCCATGTCTGGTAATGGGCCCACCCATATCTATTACTAATTAGTAAAACTAACAACAGTGGTTCTGTAATAAGCCCACTCATATCTATTACTAATTAGTCGAACTAACAACAGTGGTTCTGTAATAAGCCCACCCATATCTATTACTAATTAGTCGAACTAACAACAGTGGTTCTATAATAAGTCCACCCATATCTATTACTAATTAGTCGAACTAACAACTGTGGTTCTGTAATAAGCCCACTCATATCTATTACTAATTAGTCGAACTAACAACAGTGGTTCTGTAATAAGCCCACCCATATCTATTACTAATTAGTCGAACTAACAACAGTGGTTCTATAATAAGCCCACCCATATCTATTACTAATTAGTCGAACTAACAACTGTGGTTCTATAATAAGCCCACCCATATATATTACTAATTAGTAGAACTAACAACAGTGGTTCTGTAATAAGCCCACTCATATCTATTACTAATTAGTAAAACTAACAACAGTGGTTCTGTAATAAGCCCACTCATATCTATTACTAATTAGTAAAACTAACAACAGTGGTTCTGTAACAAGCCCACCCATACATTATGTAATTCCAGTAGAAATATCCACAAAACACTACTTTGTTCTGTAATAAGCTGATCTCCCTTTGTTTGCGACGAGGTGTTATGTCCCTCGGAAATTTAGTACAGGATCTATATATATACCTAAAGTGCATTAAATTACACATAGACATTCTTGTCATAAATCTTTTAATAAAATATTCTGGAATAATATAAACAGTTTCAGATATGTCAACCAATGCATGTCAACCTATGTACATCTATAAGGTAACATCATTTTCATCTGGACACTTCCAAATTTAAAAAACTGATCAGAAACAACCACACAAAATAATTAAGAAATCCTCCTCCTTGGATTTGTACTTTTCAATGATAATCATCCTCGATACTTTAGGGGTTACAAACACTTTTGTTCTCTGTACTCCTGGAACCATCCTCGATACTCCAGGGGTTACAAACACTTTCGTTCTCTGTATTCCTGGAACCATCCTCGATACTCCAGGGGTTACAAACACTTTCGTTCTCTGTACTCCTGGAACATATCATGGCAAAACTGAAGGCACAAGCCAAGTAATTTGATTGGTTCCAGTAGAAAACAAAAAAAACCCTGACCAATCACTGGCTGATACACATGGAACCTTCAATTTTACCATGACATCTTCCAGGGGTACAGAGAGCGAAAGTGATCGTAATACCTGGAGTATCAGGGGATGGTTCCTGGGGTACAGAGAGCGAAAGTGATTGTAATCCCTGGAGTATCGGGGGATGGTTCCTGTGGTACAGAGAGCAAAGGTGATTGTAATACCTGGAGTATCGTGGATGGTTCCTGGTGTACAGAGAGCGAAAGTGATTGTAATCCCTGGAGTATCAGGGGATGGTTCCTGTGGTACAGAGAGCGAAGGTGATCGTAATCCCTGGAGTATCAGGGGATGGTTCCTGTGGTACAGAGAGCGAAGGTGATCGTAATCCCTGGAGAATTGGGGATAGTTCCTGATGTACAGAGAGCGAGAGTGATCGTAATACCTGGAGTATCAGGGATGAATTATAATTAGCTTAACGAGACACAAATGTACAAATATAATTTTTAATTTTGCAAAATCATGGATATAAAATTGCTAAACTAAAGTATCAATACTACTATATCCATTAAGTACTGAAGACAAGAAATATGACAAAGTTTTAGTATCCATTTGGTTTTCCTTTACTAATTGAAGAATTAAAAAATCTTTAATACTTAATTACAGTACTGTTCATCAGTCTTCAACTTACACTTGTTTTGTCCCTTTGGCCAAAACAACAAAAATAAAAAAGAGGATCAAAGTTTGGTGTAAAGCTGAAATACACATTTTGTGTGTGTTTCAAAGATATCTATCCCCAGGCATAAATGTTTTCTGTGAGGCGAAGAGAAGCCCTGGGCACATATCCTGTGAACAGTTACATAGACAAATGTGTTAAAACCATACACCACTATCTTAATAAAATTCACAATCCATGTGGCTGCAATTTTACACAAATAATTCACAGAGCAATTTCTAACAAGCATAGATTCATCTATCAGCAGATGTTTCATAATAAATCATTTTACTAAGTTTATAGCTCTTTTCAGTAAGCTCTAAATCATAAACCAAAAAAACTCAAAAGAAAAATCCTCGTGACATAACATCATATTCAAAATTAACATAATTATATATGTACAAGTACAAAGTGATGAATGAATGCCACGAGTAAAAACGAGTTTTAATGCACAGAGAATATTTCAATTCTAGAGCAACTAACACTAGGAAAACACTCAAAAAATATCAGCACCTGGAGCATGTGTGAAATACATACTTTTGGAGTTTCATTTTGTCATTTAAAAAAATAAAATTGAGGGAAGATCTTGTAGTGTAAGATGGAAATATCAAGATTTAGTGGAAACCTATGTATCAGGGATGATGTCAGTAGAATCAGAAGTGATCAGAGAAGTGGTACAGAATGACATTTAAACATTCTACAGAAATCAAAGAAAGGGAATATGAAACCAAAGGAAACATTTTCTTCTTAAAAATGTAGTTTTATAGTCATGAAATCATATAAAGATAAGAAATGAAAAATAAAAGTAATCATAATCTATATTCTATTTTAAACAACTTGTTGTAGAGTCCTACCGCTACTGGGGATCTTCCCTCTTGTTTTACAAATTATTGTACACACACCAAACAGTTATATTATGTGGCAAAATAATACTTCTATGTGGTAAACAGTACCTCTGTACACGTGATGTGTAACAAATTACAGTACCTCTGTACACGTGATATGTAACAAATTACAGTACCACTGTACATGTGATATGTAACAAATTACAGTACCTCTGTACACGTGATATGTAACAAATTACAGTACCTCTGTACACGTGATATGTAACAAATTACAGTACCTCTGTACACGTGATATGTAACAAATTACAGTACCTCTGTACACGTGATATGTAACAAATTACAGTACCACTGTACATGTGATATGTAACAAATTACAGTACCTCTGTACACGTGATATGTAACAAATTACAGTACCTCTGTACACGTGATATGTAACAAATTACAGTACCTCTGTACACGTGATATGTAACAAATTACAGTACCACTGTACATGTGATATGTAACAAATTACAGTACCTCTGTTCATGTGATATGTAACAAATTACAGTACCTCTGTACATGTGATATGTAACAAATTACAGTACCTCTGTACACGTGATATGTAACAAATTACAGTACCTCTGTACACGTGATATGTAACAAATTACAGTACCTCTGTACACGTGATATGTAACAAATTACAGTACCTCCGTACACGTGATATGTAACAAATTACAGTACCAATGTACATGTGATATGTAACAAATTACAGTACCTCTGTACACGTGACATGTAACAAATTACAGTACCTCTGTACACGTGACATGTAACAAATTACAGCACCTCCGTACACGTGATATGTAACAAATTACAGTACCACTGTACATGTGATATGTAACAAATTACAGTACCTCTGTACACGTGATATGTAACAAATTACAGTACCTCTGTACACGTGATATGTAACAAATTACAGTACCTCTGTACACGTGATATGTAACAAATTACAGTACCTCTGTATACATGATATGTAACAAATTACAGTACCACTGTACATGTGATATGTAACAAATTACAGTAACTCTGTACACGTGATGTGTAACAAATTACAGTACCTCTGTACACGTGATATGTAACAAATTACAGTACCTCTGTACACGTGATATGTAACATGTACATTACATGGACTGATACACAAATATAGATGTGTACCAAACAGTACATCATCATAATCCACAAAAAATTACATCATATCTAACAAGAGATCCCAGAGGGATCTTGGCGCCCACCATTTGAGGATCTGTTTTCAGTTCTTGAAGATTTGTTTATTTTTTTGTTTGTTTGTTATAGGTGTTGTAAATGTTCATGAACTGGTCTTCATTGAATGTACTCAATGATGGCACAAGATATTTTTATTAAGCACCTATTAGCAAATATCATTTGAAAAAGATCCCAAAGTATTATTAGATAGCAGTCAGTTACAGGTAGATAATGGACAATATGCTTGTGCTGTATTACTGTCGACATCCAAGATGGCTGCCTGTGGGCCACCTTGATTTCAAATCAGTCCAAAAAAGGTACAATGCACAACAAGGGACCAAGGGAAACCAATATCTATGAAATAGGATCCATCCAGTACTTTCCAAGAAATAGCAGTAACAAACTTTTACTTCCAAAATCCAAGATGGCTGCCTGTCGGCCATCTTGAATTCGAATCAGTCCAAAAAAGGTACAATGCACAACTAGGGACCAAGGGGAAACTGCATATGAAATTTGAGGAATATCCATCCAGTACTTTCTCAGAAATAGCGGTAACAAACTTTTATATCCAAAATCCAAGATGGCCACCTGTCGGCCATCTTGAATTCGAATCAGTCCAAAAAAGGTACAATGCACAACTAGGGACTAAGGGGAAACTGCATATGAAATTTGAGAAAGATCCATCCAGTACTTTTCCAGAAATAGCGGTAACAAACTTTTACTTCCAAAATCCAAGATGGCCATCTGTCGGCCATCTTGAATTCGAATCAGTCCAAAAAAGGTACAATGCACAACAAGGGACTAAGGGGAAACTGCATACGAAATTTGAGAAAGATCCATCCAGTACTTTCCAAGAAATAGCAGTAACAAACTTTTACTTCCAAAATCCAAGATGGCTGCCTGTCGGCCATCTTGAATTCGAATCAGTCCAAAAAAGGTACAATGCACAACTAGGGACCAAGGGGAAACTGCATATGAAATTTGAGGAATATCCATCCTGTACTTTCTCAGAAATAGCAGTAACAAACTTTTACATCCAAAATCCAAGATGGCCACCTGTCGGCCATCTTGAATTCGAATCAGTCCAAAAAAGGTACAATGCACAACTAGGGACTAAGGGGAAACTGCATATGAAATTTGAGAAAGATCCATCCAGTACTTTTCCAGAAATAGCGGTAACAAACTTTTACTTCCAAAATCCAAGATGGCCATCTGTCGGCCATCTTGAATTCGAATCAGTCCAAAAAAGGTACAATGCACAACAAGGGACTAAGGGGAAACTGCATACGAAATTTGAGAAAGATCCATCCAGTACTTTCCAAGAAATAGCAGTAACAAACTTTTACTTCCAAAATCCAAGATGGCTGCCTGTCGGCCATCTTGAATTCGAATCAGTCCAAAAAAGGTACAATGCACAACTAGGGACCAAGGGGAAACTGCATATGAAATTTGAGAAAGATCCATCCAGTACTTTTCCAGAAATAGCGGTAACAAACTTTTACTTCCAAAATCCAAGATGGCCACCTGTCGGTCATCTTGAATGCGAATCAGTTAAAGAAAGGTACAATGCACAACTAGGGACCAAGGGGAACCTGCATATGAAATTTGAGAAAGATCCATCCAGTACTTTTCCAGAAATAGCGGTAACAAGAATTGTTTATGGACGGACGGACGCCTAGACAGACGGACCACGGACGCAGGGCGATTTGAATAACCCACCATCTATTAGATGTGGGCTAAATATAGCAAAGCCAATATCCTATTAAAGCTTATAATTGTTAAAGATTATAAGGGAATGATCATTACATGTATAACGTCACACATTTACGGTTATGATACCAATTCATCACGAACCACATCACTGTATATGTTATCTTAATACAGACCACTTTGATTCAACAATGCAACAAATGAAACATTATACAATTCTAGTGAGCAATATGTTTTCTATACTTCAGGTAGGTGCAATGTTGACAATTATAACTGAAAATTTTTAATATCTTTTTACCCAAAGTTAAAGCAACTTAGACTAATGAATATCACTGTGGAGCTTTTGGAAGTTTGGATCTTAAGGCAGTTGACAGCAAGAAACCTTATCACATTTAATCAGGGATTCCACCCTAATTGAACTGCACCACCCAATCATCTTTGGTGAGGATCATCAATTTGCAATCATTATATCCACAGGTTTTAGAAAACATTTCTGATTATATATCAATTTTTTCTTTTCTGACTTACATTTCCATTATAAATACTGACTCATTCTCACTCTTCCTGATTAATTTAGCCGATATCCTTGTAAAACATATAAATTAAATATATTACTATAACATTTTACTTTCTTTGTGTCAAATTATTTCAAGATCATTGTTTTTGTGTTCAATAACATTGAACAATGCAGTTATAGATCATTATAGCATTAGCCTTCAATAAGTTCAGGGGTCGTTTGTATTCAGTGTCAGGGGATGGACTTATTAAGGAAATAGCATTAGTTTACAATTTTACTGAATAGCTATATATACATTATATGGGTGGACTTATTACCAGGTATGGGTGGACTTATTACCAGGTATGGGTGGACTTATTATCAGATAGGGTGGACTTATTACCAGGTATGGGTGGACTTATAATCAGATAGGGTGGACTTATTACCAGGTATGGGTGGACTTATTATCAGGTATGGGTCGACTTATAAGCAGGTATGGGTGGACTTATTATCAGGTATGGGTGGACTTATTATCAGGTATGGGTGGACTTATTATCAGGTATGGGTGGACTTATAACCAGGTATGGGTGGACTTATTATCAGGTATGGGTCGACTTATTATCAGGTATGAGTGGACTTATTACCAGGTATGAGTGGACTTATTATCAGGTATGGGGTGGACTTATTATCAGGTATGGGTGGACTTATTATCAGATAGGGTGGACTTATTACCAGGTATGGGTGGACTTATTATCAGATAGGGTGGACTTATTATCAGATAGGGTGGACTTATTATCAGATAGGGTGGACTTATTACCAGGTATGGGTCGACTTATCACCAGGTATGGGTGGACTTATTATCAGGTATGGGGTCGACTTATTATCAGGTATGGGTGGACTTATTATCAGATAGGGTGGACTTATTATCAGATAGGGTGGACTTATTATCAGATAGGGTGGACTTATTACCAGGTATGGGTGGACTTATTACCAGGTATGGGGTGGACTTATTATCAGGTATGGGTCGACTTATCACCAGGTATGGGGTGGACTTATTACCAGGTATGGGTGGACTTATTATCAGGTATGGGTCGACTTATCACCAGGTATGGGGTGGACTTATAACCAGGTATGGGTGGACTTATTATCAGATAGGGTGGACTTATTACCAGATATGGGTGGACTTATTACCAGGTATGGGTGGACTTATAACCAGGTATGGGTGGACTTATAACCAGGTATGGTTGGCCTTATAACCAGGTATGGGTGGACTTATAACCAGGTATGGGTGGACTTATTATCAGGTATGGGTGGACTTATAACCAGGTATGGGTGGACTTATAACCAGGTATGGTTGGCCATATCACCAGATATGGGTGGGCTTATTACCAGGTTTAGGCTTATTGACAAATACATATAGTAGGTATAACACAAGTTTGTTTATGATTCTAAAGGTCATACAGGCACCGTTTTAAACAAATACAGTAGCTGACTACTGTAGTATTAATCAGTATAGCACCTTCTGTGTCACCACGAACACCAACACACAGACTATGTTTAGCAGGTCCAGTATTGTATAATGCACCTATTTGAGGACCAAGAAACACTTAAATGGCTTTTGTACAATACAGTTGAGTCACAAATAGCACCATCCATGTCACCAGCACACATCATTACAAAGCTAGTGCTGGTGTGTCAACACAAGTTCACTGATATGGAGTATGGAACTGTCTTTGTCACTAAATACATCTGGAAATCTTCTGTACATGTAACCGGTCAGCTTTAGGCATTTACATGAAGTCAACTCCCTTCTAAAGCGGTACCTGGTGGAGGAATGTACTAAATGGAATACAGTACAGCTTGTATCACAGCCAAGTCCTGTAATGAGAAAGTAGCAGTCTATACATGTAATACTTTGAGACTCGTCAGGTTGTAGAATAAGGATACTCCACCTGAGGGGTCACACTATATCGTAAAGACCCTGAGGGTTTTACCATATTTTGTGACCTCGAGGATGAATATCCCATCTTCCATCTGGACATATGTCGTATGCATCTAACTGATTTTAATAGCAGGGATAATTTTTTGTTAACAAATCTACACAGTGACTTTCTCAGTGAAATGAAATAAATATTTACAACTAAAACATTTTCTGTCGTACACCTTTTCTGCATCTTTTTTTCCATGGTTCAAATGTTTGTGTTGTGACTGAAAGCTTGATGTTAAAGGGTGTGTAATATACCGATGATCTTTCTGAGCAGGTACATATATGTGATAACATACCTGTGGACAGGTGAAGAGAATAGACTGTGCTATAAATAGCTCTTTCTTTGCTTTGTCGTACCTCCACATGTGTAACACATGACCTATATAAAATATAAATGTTTAAGAAATCTCTAAACCAGTAAAGATCAGAATATTATAATCAAATTCCATCTTTATAATAATCTACAATGATAAATCAGATTTATACTAGAAGCACAGTCACTAAAGTCTTATCTACAATGATAGATCAGATTTATACTAAAACCACATTCACTAAAGTCTTATCTACAATGATAGATCAGATTTATACTAAAACCACAGTCACTTAAGTCTTATCTACAATGATAGATCAGATTTATACTAGAAGCACATTCACTAAAGTCTTATCTACAATGATATATCAGATTTATACTAAAACCACAGTCACTTAAGTCTTATCTACAATGATAGATCAGATTTATACTAGAAGCACATTCACTAAAGTCTTATCTACAATGATAGATCAGATTTATACTAAAACCACAGTCACTTAAGTCTTATCTACAATGATAGATCAGATTTATACTAGAAGCACAGTCACTAAAGTCTTATCTACAATGATAGATCAGATTTATACTAAAACCACAGTCACTAAAGTCTTATCTACAATGATAGATCAGATTTATACTAAAACCACATTCACTAAAGTCTTATCTACAATGATAGATCAGATTTATACTAAAACCACATTCACTAAAGTCTTATCTACAATGATAGATCAGATTTATACTAAAACCACATTCACTAAAGTCTTATCTACAATGATAGATCAGATTTATACTAAAACCACAGTCACTTAAGTCTTATCTACAATGATAGATCAGATTTATACTAAAACCACAGTCACTTAAGTCTTATCTACAATGATAGATCAGATTTATACTAGAAGCACATTCACTAAAGTCTTATCTACAATGATATATCAGATTTATACTAAAACCACAGTCACTTAAGTCTTATCTACAATGATAGATCAGATTTATACTAGAAGCACATTCACTAAAGTCTTATCTACAATGATAGATCAGATTTATACTAAAACCACAGTCACTAAAGTCTTATCTACAATGATAGATCAGATTTATACTAGAAGCACAGTCACCTAAGTCTTATCTACAATGATAGATCAGATTTATACTAAAACCACAGTCACTAAAGTCTTATCTACAATGATAGATCAGATTTATACTAGAAGCACATTCACTTAAGTCTAAGTAACACAACATGTATCCTACATAATAATACCACTCTGAACCATTAAGAGAAAGACAAACTCATGTTAGTATGTAAATATCTGGTATGACTTCTTTTCCTCATAGACATGTCACTGTTTTATCAATTCTAGAATGTGTGAAATAAACTTTGTGATAACTAACTGGAGTCTAAGATGTCCAAACGGGCCTTGCTAATCTGAAACTCTGTTGACATAAGTCCAGACTGGCCTCACCAATCTGAAACTCTGTTGACATAAGTCCAGACTGGCCTCACCAATCTGAAACTCTGTTGATATGAGTCCAGACTGGCCTCACCAATCTGAAACTCTGTTGACATAAGTCCAGACTGGCCTCACCAATCTGAAACTCTGTTGATATGAGTCCAGACTGGCCTCACCAATCTGAAACTCTGTTGATATGAGTCCAGACTGGCCTCACCAATCTGAAACTCTGTTGACAGAAGTCCAGACTGGCCTCACCAATCTGAAACTCTGTTGACATAAGTCCAGACTGGCCTCACCAATCTGAAACTCTGTTGACATAAGTCCAGACTGGCCTCACCAATCTGAAACTCTGTTGACAGAAGTCCAGACTGGCCTCACCAATCTGAAACTCTGTTGATATGAGTCCAGACTGGCCTCACCAATCTGAAACTCTGTTGATATGAGTCCAGACTGGCCTCACCAATCTGAAACTTTGTTGACAGAAGTCCAGACTGGCCTCACTAATCTGAAACTCTGTTGACATAAGTCCAGACTGGCCTCACTAATCTGAAACTCTGTTGACAGAAGTCCAGACTGGCCTCACTAATCTGAAACTCTGTTGACAGAAGTCCAGACTGGCCTCACCAATCTGAAACTTTGTTGACAGAAGTCCAGACTGGCCTCACTAATCTGAAACTCTGTTGACAGAAGTCCAGACTGGCCTCACTAATCTGAAACTTTGTTGACAGAAGTCCAGACTGGCCTCACCAATCTGAAACTTTGTTGACAGAAGTCCAGACTGGCCTCACCAATCTGAAACTTTGTTGACAGAAGTCCAGACTGGCCTCACTAATCTGAAACTCTGTTGACATAAGTCCAGACTGGCCTCACTAATCTGAAACTCTGTTGACAGAAGTCCAGACTGGCCTCACTAATCTGAAACTTTGTTGACAGAAGTCCAGACTGGCCTCACCAATCTGAAACTTTGTTGATATGAGTCCAGACTGGCCTCACTAATCTGAAACTTTGTTGATATGAGTCCAGACTGGCCTCACCAATCTGAAACTCTGTTGATATGAGTCCAGACTGGCCTCACTAATCTGAAACTCTGTTGATATGAGTCCAGACTGGCCTCACTAATCTGAAACTTTGTTGATATGAGTCCAGACTGGCCTCACTAATCTGAAACTCTGTTGATATGAGTCCAGACTGGCCTCACTAATCTGAAACTTTGTTGACAGAAGTCCAGACTGGCCTCACTAATCTGAAACTTTGTTGACATGAGTCCAGACTGGCCTCACTAATCTGAAACTCTGTTGACAGAAGTCCAGACTGGCCTCACCAATCTGAAACTTTGTTGACAGAAGTCCAGACTGGCCTCACTAATCTGAAACTCTGTTGACAGAAGTCCAGACTGGCCTCACTAATCTGAAACTCTGTTGATATGAGTCCAGACTGGCCTCACCAATCTGAAACTTTGTTGACAGAAGTCCAGACTGGCCTCACCAATCTGAAACTCTATTGACATAAGTCCAGACTGGCCTCACCAATCTGAAACTCTATTGACATAAGTCCAGACTGGCCTCACCAATCTCACCAATCTGAAACTCTGTTGATATGAGTCCAGACTGGCCTCACTAATCTGAAACTTTGTTGATATGAGTCCAGACTGGCCTCACCAATCTGAAACTTTGTTGACAGAAGTCCAGACTGGCCTCACTAATCTGAAACTCTGTTGATATGAGTCCAGACTGGCCTCACCAATCTGAAACTCTGTTGACAGAAGTCCAGACTGGCCTCACTAATCTGAAACTCTGTTGACAGAAGTCCAGACTGGCCTCACTAATCTGAAACTCTGTTGACAGAAGTCCAGACTGGCCTCACTAATCTGAAACTCTGTTGATATGAGTCCAGACTGGCCTCACCAATCTGAAACTCTGTTGACAGTCTGTCTGTTGATATGAGTCCAGACTGGCCTCACCAATCTGAAACTCTGTTGACATAAGTCCAGACTGGCCTCACCAATCTGAAACTCTGTTGATATGAGTCCAGACTGGCCTCACTAATCTGAAACTCTGTTGACAGAAGTCCAGACTGGCCTCACTAATCTGAAACTCTGTCCAGACTGGCCTCACATCTGAAACTCTGTGGCCTCACCAATCTGAAACTCTTGTTGACATGAAGTCCAGACTGGCCTCACCAATCTGAAACTCTGTTCTGACTTGATATGAGTCCAGACTGTCACCAATCTGATAAGTCCAGACTGGCCTCACCAATCTGAAACTCTGTTGACATATCTGGCCTCACCAATCTGAAACTTTGTTGACAGAAGTCCAGACTGGCCTCACTAATCTGAAACTCTGTTGATATGAGTCCAGACTGGCCTCACTAATCTGAAACTCTGTTGATATGAGTCCAGACTGGCCTCACCAATCTGAAACTCTGTTGATATGAGTCCAGACTGGCCTCACCAATCTGAAACTCTGTTGATATGAGTCCAGACTGGCCTCACTAATCTGAAACTCTGTTGATATGAGTCCAGACTGGCCTCACCAATCTGAAACTCTGTTGATATGAGTCCAGACTGGCCTCACCAATCTGAAACTCTGTTGATATGAGTCCAGACTGGCCTCACTGAAACTCTGTTGATATGAGTCCAGACTGGCCTCACTAATCTGAAACTCTGTTGATATGAGTCCAGACTGGCCTCACCAATCTGAAACTCTGTTGATATGAGTCCAGACTGGCCTCACCAATCTGAAACTCTGTTGATATGAGTCCAGACTGGCCTCACCAATCTGAAACTCTGTTGATATGAGTCCAGACTGGCCTCACCAATCTGAAACTCTGTTGATATGAGTCCAGACTGGCCTCACCAATCTGAAACTCTGTTGATATGAGTCCAGACTGGCCTCACCAATCTGAAACTCTGTTGATATGAGTCCAGACTGGCCTCACTAATCTGAAACTCTGTTGATATGAGTCCAGACTGGCCTCACCAATCTGAAACTCTGTTGATATGAGTCCAGACTGGCCTCACCAATCTGAAACTCTGTTGATATGAGTCCAGACTGGCCTCACCAATCTGAAACTCTGTTGATATGAGTCCAGACTGGCCTCACTAATCTGAAACTTTGTTGAAGTATGTCTAAACGTTATGGTCACCTTTTCTGTATTAAATCATAGAGGTATTAATCTGTATAATCCAGACCATGTCTATGTTTTATAAATAAAAAATCAATTTACAGACTTCAAACTCGAAGTTGGGGTGGGTTTATTACAGAACATTGAAATAAAATTAAATATGTTGATAATGTTAACGAAATACTATATAGGTGGGCTTGAACATAACATGTACTAAGATCTACCAAAACCTTTTTGCCACTGCAGTGACAACTGTTCTTTACCTTGAACTGAATTTGAGTAGTTTCCATAAGCATCTGCAACAAAAAATGAGCCCTCAGAGACACTGAACTGTTCATACTTCACTAAGTTCACGAAAATATCCTGGACTAAAGGCTTGAAGAGTGATGTCCCAGTCGATCGCCAGGATTCTGTGATATAAGTTGTCTCATTCTTTCTCACTGGCAAGAATTTCCTACCTGTAATCAAAAAATATTCCATACCAATACATTAGATATACTCTCTTTCTTGGCAAGAACAAGGGGTGATAACTCTTCCAACAATTCCATGAGATTAATCTAAAAGTACAAGAGGAGATCTCTGGACAAAAAACAGTTTGTTTGCTAGGTTTATCCCCTTGGTAACAGTCAGGGTAATTCTATGGCGAGGTTATCTTGAACTAGCTGGTGGTTACCTCACTGAACAACACATGAGAGGCCCATCACATGCTATCCAGAGCTCGTCAATTTTTCAGCTGCCTAATTAGAAACACAAACTACCACAGGTAAACCTTTTCATCATATTGTGAAGTAGAACACCCTATGGATTGATGTATTATTTACAACAAATGGACATACCAAAGAATTACACTATACAATAAAATATGTCTCATCCAAATGTGTATTAAAATAACCCACAACATAGTCATTAAAATCCCTCGCCTGTGTTCATTAGTAAAATAAACCATGACATAGTCATTAAAATCCCTCGCCTGTGTTCATTAGTAAAATAACCCACGACATAGTCATTAAAATCCGTCGCCTGTGTTCATTAGTAAAATAACCCATGACATAGTCGTCAAAATCCCTCGCCTGTGTTCATTAGTAAAATAACCCACAACATAGTCATCAAAATCCCTCGCCTGTGTTCATTAGTAAAATAACCCACGACATAGTCATCAAAATCCCTTGCCTGTGTTCATTAGTAAAATAACCCACGACATAGTCATCAAAATCCCTCACCTGTGTTCATTAGTAAAATATATACATTTAAAGGAAGCAACATGGAAAACTGGAATACATATCAGCTAATCAGGTCACAGTAGCCTCATTAAATATGTGCAGAATTTGCCATTAATCAAACTTCGGCAAGGGATTAAGGTAACAGGTGTACTAACCAAGTTTCATCAAATCTGACCAGTCCTTCAAATGATATCACTTAGAAAGCAGCATCCGGACGGCTGGATGGAAGGACGTACAGAAGGAATTCTTTTTGGCAGAGGATAAAAACTCTAAACACTACTAACAGATGCTCTGAAACACATTCCTCAATTTACTGAAATAAAATAGAATTTTACTTACCACAAGAACAGGGAGGAACTCCATGTGACTGTTGGTTGATTTCCTCCAGGGACTCATCCATCCTCTGTCGTTTAGAACTTTGGTGTGATACATCCATCACGTTGGGCCACACATTGCTGTTATTGTTGTTTAAGGGAATGAAAGTACTCATCTCTGACTGAAACTGTAAAACAACATTAAATTATATTTAATTCTTACATTCTTCTGTTAGTACTGCTTTGCTATGTTGTCTTGTAGCAGGTGTACATCATAATCACCCTATAAAAACCACTAATGTTTTCCTGAAAAGCTTTGTCATTTACACCGACAATAAAAACCAAAGCAATGTTTTTCAACGCTTCTGTCTTTGATTTCCTGACAGTTTGGTACGTTGGCTGGACCAGTAGTTTTGAAGGTGAACGGTTTACACTGTCCTTTTAGTACGCTTGGATAAAGTTGATGTTTAACTTTTTTCTAATTAGTTATATCAGCATGGTTTAGATATTAAGCTGCGAGATGGACCACTTTAAAGAACATTATATATCTATACAGGTTTTGTTTATTTCTTCATTTTTTTCATATTTTTCTCTTTTTTCATTTTGCAAAAAGCAACATGCATCACATTTATTTTCCTGGAATTCTTTCATAATAATTCAATTACTTTGTTTGAAAAAATGCACCTACTGTATAAAGCCATTGTGGACACTAAACTTCCTAGTAAGATCTTCTGTACCCACAACTTTTACACTGATCCTGAAGACAGCCACAGCTCAGATTCTTTAAAGAAGCATCTCATTTTCTGAATGCAACCCCTTGCTTACCAAGTCTGTTATTCTAACAATGAACTCAAACACAGACTCAAAAAGTCAGTGGTACTCTCAACTTCTACATAGAGAGTACCGTAAAACTACCAAACTGAAAAACTACAACTGCATATAAATCTGTAACCCTGGTAAATACTAGCTCCAATATATAGATAAGCTAACAAGAACTTCTCTTCAGTTTGATCGGTTGTGTCAAACTAATAAGCCAGAGGTTCCAGGTTCGAATCTTAGCAGAGGCATTGAAATATATAATGAACTGTGGCCTTACATATACGTCTAAGACCCATGTAGGTACACTGCCAAATTTGGGAGTGACAAATATGGATCCACTATGTACTGTGCTTACTGTACTAAGTATAAATGCTAAATGATCAGGACAATCACAATTAAGATTATTGTCAAATTTCAGCAAATACTTGACTGATAAATCTAACATATATATAGTGATCGTATATATATATGGTTATTGATGTCAGCTTATATATATATATAGAAACTGGAAAATAGTGTGCCGATCACTAACATACATTAACATATACTAATATAATAATGTTATATTGTTTCTGGTCTGGGCAACTCTATAAAAATGTACATTTAAACAGCTGACAATAGCATGGTGTCATACCACAACACAAAGGATGTCACAGATAAAATATTCCGGTTTGAGGAGACACGTAAAATGTAAGACAAACCCGTGACGGTATGACATCCGCGTAAAGGTCATTAAAAATTAACAATTATAAAACTATAAATTTGAGAAAACACTCTAGAACATATCATAGTAAAATTGTAATATTCTGTACGTTTAAACCAGATAATCAGAATACAACGCTACAGGCTTTTAAGGTGAATGCCATCTAATTTTGGACTGTAAATAAAACCATAAACAAGTTACCTGTGTATGTTTATACCTGAAGTTTGAAGTCTTTGTTCAAGTTTTGTCGAGGAGATAGCTACATTCTTGGCGAAATGTATCATTTTTGGAATTCATATACTCCGTTTACTTACCGAGATAACACTGAAACGTTCTAGATGTCTGCCCTTGTCAAATGTGAACTCTCGTCAATCGTTGTGTATTAAGCGCCAGTTCCCTCCATTATTTACAACTAAAGTAGGTCATGTGTCTATTTTTAGATGGACACATTTCGATGTCATGAAGCGTTAATCGTACAGTTGAAGACTTATATTTGAAAATGTAAACTTGTTTTGATCTAGCTTTTCTCTCTCTCTCCGCAATTGTGCTTAATCAATATCAATGTGTGAAGCGAGTGAGCTCCACTTCCGGTATTTATTTACTTTCGTTTTGCCAGGATGGCTGCTGTACGCCTACAGTATTGGGTAATTGATGATAATTACCAGAAAAAGAAAATAGATGCATTAGTGTAACCATAAACAGAGAATTGGATATTTTGTCAAAACAACAGTCAATATAGTTCTGTTTACGCTTCACGTTGCCGATTTTCAATACGCATGGTCTATTCCGTATATCTATATAGTGAACACATTTTACCAGTGGCTCAGTTTATTAATGAACACTGAAGGCACACAGAATTTCTGCTGATTTTCTTTCTTTTCCTTTTTGATAAATCATATCGAAGCATACTGTCAGAAAGTAATTTATTTCAGATGGTATTAATTTTCCTTCTATTCATTTTATGTCTGTTCTCAGGTAAATAACAGATATATTGAACCCTACCAGTCCAAAGGAGGACATTCAGGATTCCAATTCCTTTCTTACGACATTTCATGACCTCACCTTTCCCATGAAGTTTGTTCTATCTATAAGTCTACATACCAGTATTTATGTTTGACACGGTCCAGTGTACAATATATCAGAGGTTGAGAAATAATGAAATCTCCTAATTTCCCCTCTGCCGTATATTTGGGCCCAAATTTAATACATCAATGAAGGATGTGTTGTGCATTTTCATTAATTGGAGGTCAATATTTTGTTGTTGTTTTTGCTTTGTTTTTCTTTTACTTTCTTTGCAATATATCAGAGGTTGTGAAATAATGAAATCTCACAATTGAATTTCCCCTCTCCTGTACAAATGTATATTTAGAACCAGATTTAATACATCATTGATGGTTGTGTTGTACGTTTTTATTCATTTAGAGGTCGATGTCTTTTCCTTTTCTTTACTTTTCTTATTTTTTTAACAAAAAGATTATTGTAGAATTAAAGAAGAATGTTGACCCGTTTGTATTGATATGTAATGTGCAGTTGTATAGCTACATATTTACTGTATAATTGATTACAAAATCCCTGAGAGTTTGGATGGGTTTTGTTCTAGCAGGTGTTTAAATCTCACATTGTTGAGTAGGCAGTTTTTTAAAACCCTCATTGCACAGAAGTTGTAATATGTCGTCCCTATTGCCTGATCTTGATTCAGAAGACAATATTTTGAAATATTGACAAAAGTGTAAGTTATGTATATGTGCATGGATGCTGATATGGCGCAACGTTTTGGAATAAACTAAATGTAAAAACATGAAAGAAAATCATAAAGAAAAAAATCATTCTAATGAGAACAGTTTATTGCTTACAATGACAGAACAAAAAGTGTCATAGTTATTTTTTTCCAACAAAATGATTTTTATTCTGAGCATTCTTACAAGTAACCTTCCTTTCACACAACCTTTTACAACACTGTTGAAAATTCATCTTTCATTCTTATTAATAAAATAATATTTAAACAATTTATCTGGCGAAAAACTCCATACATAGGCATCCAAAACAGGAACATTTATTATAAAAATACAACTTATGAAAACTGTGCAAAAACAGAAAAGTTATAGCAAAATTTACATTACTTAAAGGACAGTATGTGTAGCTAAAAAATATAATGACAAAATACATAATGATTATCATAACTTCAGAAAAGGAGACGATGAATCAATGTTTACCTTAAACTAGAAAATGCCCCTGCCTCCATATATAGATGTATCATTAACTGATGAATTTGTAAAAGTTGTCAAATGCAACCTTTGACCTTTAACCTTGACTGACAATCATCTTAATATGATAAGGTTTAGACTTTAATGCTGTGGTACTAATGGGGGTAAATATGAAACAAGTGTGTTTAAAAGTTCTTAAAATAAAACTTTGATTCTGAATTGGACAGGATGTGATGTGATGGGATGGACGGACATAGATAATACACTCTACTATAATTTTGATGTCCTGAGAAAAAACCAAACCAACTGATAAATGTTCCTGTGACCCTGTGAATAAAACAATTATCACTATATTCAAAGGTACACATATTTCTTGCATTACAAATGTAGAAATATTTCTCTTAATATAGTTACTTGTGAAAAGAAAATCCAGAATTCCATATGAGTCAAAGTACAGGGACCATCATGACCTGTTGATAACATGAACAGTTATACAGTTTGTGTTAACATTGTAACTGTATGCTATGGGACATCTCACCACAACATGTGTGATGATTACAGAAACTGTATTATAGAACTACAGATTTGTATTGTCATGTATCTACTGTAGTGGCATCTAGTTTAGAAGACCATGCTAACAAGTCCTCCACTTCTTCATCCAACGGATCATCTCTCTTCCCTGTACTGGGAGGTGGGACAGCTGAAGGAGCTGAAATAATGTTAAAAAATCATGTAATCTCTAAAAGTAAAGTCTTACAGGAAATAAACTCTGAAATAGATATTTCAAACTGATGAAAAGCAGAAATCTTCAAAGGATGTTTTCAGCTGTCAAAACTTTTATTTGTCTCTCTCAACTTACAATTTATAAATATTTTCTAATATCAAGTGTTGACAAATAAAATGGAAATTAAACCTGGTTTCCAAACGGGAAAAATACATTAAATTCCCTGAACCCTGCTAAGTAATTATCACTAAACTGGTTATAAGACTTACTCGGGGATATTCTAGGAGGAAGATATATTTTTCTCATTCTGTTCAGTTTGGCCATCTTTGCTGCTTTCTCATCCTCTGCCACTGGTTTATCTGTGAACTTTCCGTACATCAAATCATCATGCCTTAAAAAAAAAATGTAGTGGAATTGTATCAAAATTACTGTGTAATGGAATTTTCAGGTAAAAATCCAAATATGTAAAATATTCAAAGTATACTGAACGTTTCTTGAGCCTGACATGTTTTCTGTAACCCATGTTCATCAGACGTTCTCAAAATTCAAATATCTGGAAACAATAGTTGTAAGAGGTGGTGGAAAGACAGGGCCCCTTACAAATCCCTGGAAACAATAGCTGTAAGAGGTGGTGGAAAGACAGGGCCCCTTACAAATCCCTGGAAACAATAGGAGTAAGAGGTGGTGGAAAGACAGGGCCCCTTACAAATCCCTGGAAACAATAGCTGTAAGAGGTGGTGGAAAGACAGGGCCCCTTACAAATCCCTGGAAACAATAGCTGTAAGAGGTGGTGGAAAGACAGGGCCCCTTACAAATCCCTGGAAACAATAGCTGTAAGAGGTGGTGGAAAGACAGGGCCCCTTACAAATCCCTGGAAACAATAGCTGTAAGAGGTGGTGGAAAGACAGGGCCCCTTACAAATCCCTGGAAACAATAGCTGTAAGAGGTGGTGGAAAGACAGGGCCCCTTACAAATCCCTGGAAACAATAGCTGTAAGAGGTGGTGGAAAGACAGGGCCCCTTACAAATCCCTGGAAACAATAGCTGTAAGAGGTGGTGGAAAGACAGGGCCCCTTACAAATCCCTGGAAACAATAGCTGTAAGAGGTGGTGGAAAGACAGGGCCCCTTACAAATCCCTGGAAACAATAGCTGTAAGAGGTGGTGGAAAGACAGGGCCCCTTACAAATCCCTGGAAACAATAGTAGTAAGAGGTGGTGGAAAGACAGGGCCCCTCAAATCCCTGGAAACAATAGCTGTAAGAGGTGGTGGAAAGACAGGGCCCCTTACAAATCCCTGGAAACAATAGCTGTAAGAGGTGGTGGAAAGACCCCCTTACAAATCCCTGGAAACAATAGCTGTAAGAGGTGGTGGAAGAGGGAAACAATAGCTGTAAGAGGTGGTGGAAAGACAGGGCCCCTTACAAATCCCTGGAAACAATAGCTGTAAGAGGTGGTGGAAAGACAGGGCCCCTTACAAATCCCTGGAAACAATAGCTGTAAGAGGTGGTGGAAAGACAGGGCCCCTTACAAATCCCTGGAAACAATAGCTGTAAGAGGTGGTGGAAAGACAGGGCCCCTTACAAATCCCTGGAAACAATAGCTGTAAGAGGTGGTGGAAAGACAGGGCCCCTTACAAATCCCTGGAAACAATAGTAGTAAGAGGTGGTGGAAAGACAGGGCCCCTTACAAATCCCTGGAAACAATAGCTGTAAGAGGTGGTGGAAAGACAGGGCCCCTTACAAATCCCTGGAAACAATAGTAGTAAGAGGTGGTGGAAAGACAGGGCCCCTTACAAATCCCTGGAAACAATAGTAGTAAGAGGTGGTGGAAAGACAGGGCCCCTTACAAATCCCTGGAAACAATAGTAGTAAGAGGTGGTGGAAAGACAGGGCCCCTTACAAATCCCTGGAAACAATAGTAGTAAGAGGTGGTGGAAAGACAGGGCCCCTTACAAATCCCTGGAAACAATAGCTGTAAGAGGTGGTGGAAAGACAGGGCCCCTTACAAATCCCTGGAAACAATAGCCCTGTAAGAGGTGGTGGAAAGACAGGGCCCCTTACAAATCCCTGGAAACAATAGCTGTAAGAGGTGGTGGAAAGAGGTGGTGGAAAGACAGGGCCCCTTACAAATCCCTGGAAACAATAGCTGTAAGAGGTGGTGGAAAGACAGGGCCCCTTACAAATCCCTGGAAACAATAGCTGTAAGAGGTGGTGGAAAGACAGGGCCCCTTACAAATCCCTGGAAACAATAGCTGTAAGAGGTGGTGGAAAGACAGGGCCCCTTACAAATCCCTGGAAACAATAGCTGTAAGAGGTGGTGGAAAGACAGGGCCCCTTACAAATCCCTGGAAACAATAGTAGTAAGAGGTGGTGGAAAGACAGGGCCCCTTACAAATCCCTGGAAACAATAGTAGTAAGAGGTGGTGGAAAGACAGGGCCCCTTACAAATCCCTGGAAACAATAGCTGTAAGAGGTGGTGGAAAGACAGGGCCCCTTACAAATCCCTGGAAACAATAGCTGTAAGAGGTGGTGGAAAGACAGGGCCCCTTACAAATCCCTATAGTCAGACATGAAGGCTGAAATACTGTGAGCTAGTTATTATCATCTAATTAAAATACAGAAAAGTTTCACAAGATCACCCAAAACTGTAAATTAGAATGTTTCACAAAGTTCTGAGTTGTTCCTAAAAGATCAAAGACATAATGTGTTCATGGGAATTTCTTTGGACCTATTTCACCAAAGAGACTGTTATTATGTTTATAGCAATTTTGAATGAATTGACAGTGATGTCAAAGTCATTTTCATAACGTCATGACGACAATAAAGTAATGTCATGGTCATACAAAAGTAACAAAGGTCATAGTCACTGTAATGTCATGATAACATGAAAGTCAAGTCATAGTAATGTCATGAAAATTTCACAGCAATGTAAAATATCCCAGTAATGTCACAAAATACTGACCACGGGGCCAACACATTACTTCTGATACAAAATTAGGGGCTGGGCTTACAGGACAATGTAATGTCTTTTATTAAATAGCATTGCCTTACAAGTTTACTGAACATCAATACAAATGAGTGGGCGTATTTCCAGACATGGACTTATTGCCAGACAGATATAGTATTGATACAAGTTTCCAGTAAACCAGAGATCTCAGGGTAATTAGGAAACTCACTCTTCAATTTGTCTTTTCATTTGTTCCTCTATTTCTTCTTGTGGGAGACCTAAGTGAGCTTTCTGCAGCAAGGGCTGATCTTTGATGGATTCCAGCACTGAAACCAAAGGCAAACAATGATGTTTCTTCAACAAAGCATGCTTATCTAAATAGAAATCTTGTAACCAAAGAAGCAGGCAAACGCATTGTACAAAATTCTAAATTTCATGTCTTTTAAGGTTTTTTTTGTCTTTTCTTTTTCTACTCTTAATTTTTTGGGTTATTTTTTTTTTAAGTTTTACTAATTTCAATGTCTTCACGCTTGTTGTACATGTATCCTCTTTTTCACTGTATTTAATCCAATTGCTTGGCAATATGATCCATTTTTTTCAGGATCTGCCTGCCATGGTACTTTTTTATTTCTGTACAAATAAGGATGAATGCTGATATTGTTTTTCATATTTGTATACTATTCATAATCATAAATTTGTCTAGTTGTACAAGTTCCCACCCACTAGATCTATGAAAATTGTGATAATTTTCAGTTATGATGTTTACTGTAAGTGTTTTGAGTCTGAACACCCACATTCATGTACTACGTGTTAAACTCTAATGATTATGATCATGTATGCTATCATCTGTAAAGGATTAAGATTGTTCCTTTTTCATTACACTGGGGATTGGTTTTGCTTTCTTTTCAAGAAACATTTTGACAATTAAATAATATTTCATGAAAAAAACAATGGTGCCAAAATATTTCTTTCAGCAGAATAAGCTCACCTTGATGACAGACAAATTATTTAACAGAATCAGAGTCCTAAATATCTAGGCTTTTAGCACTGACCATATCATTAAAGTAAAAATTGTACATGTCTTTGTCTGCAGGTAAGAAAAAGAGTAAATAAAAAAAACAATGTATACTTGTCATGGGTCTATTCTGGTCATGTACCAACTCTCTCCAGTATACCCTATAGGCAAAATGGCTGCATTACCAAGAATTAACACTTGGTGAGATTAAGTCAGTGACCAATATCACATCTGCACTTCATAAGCACTAGGTCAACTTACATGGATTTTTCATTTCTGGCGTAGATTTAGAGGTAGCAATGCCACACCAAGTGGTGTGGTAATCATCAAATGACAGACGTGATATCCGAGAACCTGCCGTCCGTTGTGTGGGCTGTCTCGTGGGTATCTTCTCAGGGGTGGTGAACCTCACCCTTGATTCCATATCATGATGAGATGTCACACCAGCTGTACAACAAAAAAATAAGAATGTCACTCTGAGGATAACTAATACCCCCCACAAATGCAAAACTTCAGTTGCCATGATAACAAAAAATTTGGAAAAAACAATGACCCACAAAGGATGGTATTATCCCTGGCACCCAACTATTGGTGTTAAACCCAAATCTGATATACCAGGTATATAACAGTTTGTGACATCACTCAATTATATACATCTACTATCCAAGAAGATCTAATACAGTGAATGCACTAGTGCAAATTGTAACATCTTCTTTTGTCAATTATCGATTAAATTTCCTTACATCTCCTCGACTTCAACATTATATATATATATATATATACATATCAACCTTGTAGTAAGAGTTTATATCTTTATGTAGATCCTGTGTGTTTGACAAATTCATATAACATTCTCTAAGCTCTGGAGTGATACAAGAAGTCAAAAGAAATTGAAAATTTTGATGGTTACAGAAAAAAAAGATAACTAATAAAATGTCCTCAATAACCAAAGTCACAACTAGGGCACTAACCTAATATATACAGAAAGTTTTGTGGAGTTGAGAGGAATGGTTTTGAAGTTGTAGCCCAGAAAGGAAAGTTTACATTAATTTTGTAGGTATTTTTACAATGTTTCCATGGTAACAAAAAAAATATAAAATGAAATGGCATCAATAGCAAAAGGCACAGCTAGGGCACTAATCTGATATATAAAGAAACTTCTGTTGAGTTGAGTGGAATGGTTTTGAAGATGTAGCCTAGAAAGGAAAGTAAACACTGATTTTGTGATTTGTTTTATTATGTTTCAGCAAGTTTTGTGAGTTTAATGGTTTTGAAGTTGTAGCCTGGAAAAACCCCGGATGGATGGACGGACGGACTGACGCATGCATGTACACATATACACATACACACATTGACAAATGGACAGAGCCTCAATTAATATCCCTCAAAAATGCATTTTGCAGGCGATAAAAAAAAAATTTGCATGCACATCTACATATGATCCTTTATATTGATATCCAGACAGACCAAGAGGCATGCATACAGACAGGAGGGTTAGAATAACACTTTAGTGAGAACTAAACTGGATTATCAACAGGTCAAAGTAAGTAAGAACTCAGTTCTCAGTATTTTAGGTACCCACCATCTACCCTTTGACTAGAGGCGACACAGTAAGTAAGAACTCAGTTCTCAGTATTTTAGGTACCTACCGTCTACCCTTTGACTAGAGGCGACACAGTCTAGTACCATCTGTTTGTAAGCATGAGGAGAGTGTATTATCATCTCAGCAGCCTCTGGATTCACAGGTTTTATAAGGTTTGGATTGGCTAAAAGATTCTAAAAAAACAGAATAAAATGTTAGTTATATTGAAATTTTCAAACTCAAACCCAAATTATTCAAGCAATATGTTTTACACACATTCAATTTTTTCTTCATGAAAATAATGAAATCAAATCAGTTCATTCTGTCTTATCCAACATACTATTTTGTAATGTCATTTGATCCATTCTTTAAGAAAACTTTTAAATATGCAGATAAACTGTTTAATCTGACCTACAGGTGAATGTTCTATCTCTACAGTGTATAATAAAGAGATTTCAATTTATTTCAAAAACTGAAATTATCAGATCTTTAAAACAGGGGAGATAATCTGTGTTATATGTTCATGTTTAAAATAGTTGGTATATATAGTCACTACAAGTACATTCTGTCAAAGTGTTGAAGCATTCAAGATAGTAATGGGAATTACAATCAGAGAGAAATAATTTTTTCAGTGAAAAAAACTAAGTTTATGAAACAAGTAATAACTTGATGAAAATACAATAACATGATGATTTTTCAGTTTTGGAAATCATAATGATTAACTGTACTTACATAATAAAAGATTGAGGTACAGGGTACTACTGGTAAAGCCTTACCTGATAATACATGGTAGAGGATGAACTTACTGAACTGGATTGCGACATTTTGTGTTGAACTTAAAAAATCTACACACGAAGTCTAAACCTTTGAGGTATGACACCTACTCACGATATAGCATGTGCTAAATCTGAATTAATAAGATCCAGGGATAGAACAGGTAAAAACTGACAGGTATTTAACTAAATGTATCCAGCACAATAACAATGACCACACAATAGTAGACTAATTACCTATAATATGGTAGTTAACAACAGAACGATAAACAGCACTAATTACCCACTAACGAGGTAAGTTTTAACTACACAATTGTAGTAAAACACCTGTTTACCGATTTTCTATCCAGTAATTGATTTATTCTTATTCAATACTCAAATGCAGGTATGTAATGCTGTAAAATTATACATTTTTCATGTGGCTCAAATTTCATGGTTTACAGAAATAAACATTGTGATTGACACCTAATTTGTGGATAAATGTTGATCACAACAGCCACCAGTACTGTTATCCCTCTCAACTTTTATCTGTTTATCATATCGTGGACAAATAAATTCCTGGATCAGTGAAAATCAAAATAAATCCATCATATTTTACAATATTTCCAGGTTTTTGTTTTGTATTTTCATCCTGGCCTGTAGCTTATACAGAGAAAACATAACTGAAATAAACTATGACTCCTGATAGGGAAATGCATTTCTGATAAAACTTTATGTAACTTTACATAAAAATAGATCAAGACATATTTGTAAAGGATTGGTCAAGAAATCCAGTATTTCATGTCAGCATTATATGAAATTCTGAAAGAAGTATACTTATCTATTAACAGGAATTATATAACATGTATATTTAGATTTTCTGAACAAATTCACTTGTATATAATATAAAGCTGAGATGGATGAGAATTTGTACCTGTATTGTGATAAGGGAGTTGGGATTTTATAGCAAGATGATGAGAATTTGTACTTGTATTGTGATAAGGGAGTTGGGATTTTATAGTGATGATGAGAATTTGTACATGTATTGTGATAAGGGAGTTGGGATTTTATAGTGATAATGATGATGAGAATTTGTACTTGTATTGTGATAAGGAATTTGGGATTTTATAGTGATAAAGAAGGTGATAATGTGTACCTTTATAGTGATAAAGAAGGTGAGAATATGTATCTTTATAGTGATAAAGAATGTGATATTGTGTACCTGTCTAGTGATAAAGAAGGTGATAATGTGTACCTGTCTAGTGATAAAGAAGGTGATAATGTGTACCTGTCTAGTGATAAAGAAGGTGATAATGTGTACCTGTCTAGTGATAAAGAAGGTGATAATGTGTACCTGTCTAGTGATAAAGAAGGTGAGAATCTGTACCTGTCTAGTGATAAAGAAGGTGAGAATCTGTACCTTTATAGTGATAAAGAAGGTGAGAATCTGTACCTGTATAGTGATAAAGAAGGTGAGAATCTGTACCGGTCTAGTGATAAAGAAGGTGAGAATCTGTACCTGTATAGTGATGAGAATGTATGATAAACTGTAGGATTCCTTCCACTTGGAAAGATCGTCGAGGAAGTCTATACATGGACGGCCAGTAATCATATCCACTGAAATGAATCAAGTCTATATATACATATTTTATCCACTGAAATGAATCAAGTCTATATATACATATTTCATCCACTGAAATGAATCAAGTTTATATATACATATTTAATCTGTTCAATACTGCAACAAACCAGCAAATTGCTGGGAAGTTTCCTGCATGTCATTGAAACACTGAATATCATTTGAAATATCATCGAAATATATAACCTTATATGCAAATTCACTCTTTATTTTTAGATGCAATGTACCATTCATGTTAAGAGGATGCCAGTATTCATACACACTAATATTTCTGTCTTCATTGGCCTAAAGAGCTTGATCAGGCAGACTAATGTTTATAAACAATGATATATACATTTCTATAATTGTCACTTTTTTCCTGTGTTAGTACCACTGAACAACTGGTAAATGCTCATATGGTCATGGATACAATGTTTTAAAGAGTAATCCACAATCTACTACATGTGAAAATATTTAGTCTCATTAGTGTTTCAGATTTGGTGAAAACTGAAGCACATTTGTTTGTATGAACTTTGGGATTTTATGGGAAAAAGGGAAAACTCTGTATTAAGTGAAAACAAAGCCAGCAAACAGACAGTTTCAATAGGGATACTCCCCCACAAGAGTAAGATACTTAAACCTAAAATTTGATGATTACAAGCTACAGAAAACATGAGACATGTTTCCCATTTAGTAGTAGTACATCCACCAGGTACCCATAAATATCTTAAAATATTGGCTTGTTCCTACAAACATATATAGATATAAGGTTTTAAAGATATTTACTTACCATTAGGATGAAACGGAATGGTGTGGAAACAGATTTCAGGAGGTTTTTGGCTAAAGTGCTCATCAAACTTCACATACACACGAAATATGCCACCTAAATTAAGGAAATATGCAAAAATACAGTGGAAACCACTTAATGTCACATTAATAAATGTTACTTTCTGATTAATATCAGGATAAGAATTATGTAGAGATATACAGATGTATTGTTTATGATCAACAAAATATAAAGTTAGCAATGAAGCAATTAAATCATTATGATCTTTAAAACATTTGTGTCTTTTACAGTTTTTATCATCCTCACAACCAGGGTCATATGAGTATCTAAAGGTACTCCAAGAATGCAAACCAATATTGAAAGAAAGTGCTTTGTACATAATTCATAGAAATTCCTAAAAATGATGAATCAACTTTACATAATAAAGGAGTATATCTTAATTTAAAGTCTAACTTGTTTTTTGTGGGTTTGTCCATTGATGATGATATTTTTAAGGATTGAGGTACCAACCTTGCCATAATGTGTTCTTTAAACCTTTAATTTTGGCTGCCCATTCAAATATGTTGTCATCTTTTAGTGGTCTGGCTTCTATTCCCTGTAACAGACATCATGTGTGGTCTTTATAAAACATTTACAAATTGTCAAAGTAACAATTAACACAGTTTATTTTCTATATATAGATGAGCCTCTTAATTTTAAACTCATATAACTTGAAGACTTTGTTTGATTGAAGTATTTTGATAGTCATAGCCTAACTTCATACTAAACATTTAAAACCATTGAAACTGAATACTCAAATATCACAAGGTTTTCTTAATACACTCCTGCCGACAAGGTACATATCATTATAACATCAAGACATTCCTTTTCAGACAGCGATCACATTTTTGCTCGAGGTTTGTAGCATGATAACATCAATATCACAGGGTACAGTCTCACCCATCCATCTTAATACCAGTACATGACAAAATATCAACTGAACCTCATTACCTCAAACTCCTATAACTCGAAGACCTGTTAAATTTCATCAGTCCAGACCAAACTTCACATCAAACATTTAAAATGACTTAAACAGAAAACTTGGATAACTTGAAGTTTTCTCACAGTGCCACCAACTTTAAGACAACAATGTTCAACAGTAAATAAAGGGAAAATGACACTGAAGGGTATTTTATAGAAAAGTTGCAACCAACGAATATACTTACCCAAGGTGGGGCTTCACAAAGTTTTTCATATTCTCGTTCTATTAGCAAATGTGCCCTGGAAAACATTTCTGAAATGAAGAGTGAAGAAAATCTGGAATTGGCACTTGTATAACTTGTTCAATATCAGCTGCTTCCACTTCATCATACACTGTTGGTTCATATCATGTTTTCATAAAATCTTTTTTTTTTCTCTCTCTATTCTTAGAATTACCTGCTTGTAAATCTATTGTTTGATGGATTAGTCCATTTATTTCAACTGTAATAGGAAGGAGTAATGAAAACATCCTCCCCCGGCAGGTTTCAAACTAGCAACCCTTTGGTCTCTAGTCAGACTCTACTACTCAACTAAAGAGAAATTCTCCATACCAACAAGATGATGCTAGTAAGGCAATCTGTTCTTTCAACTTCTAAATTACTACCTCCTTCACAAAGTCTTCAATCTCAAAGACAACAACAACAGGCTCAATATCTCAATCTCCTATAGCTTCTACCCTTGGAGTGGTCAACAACACCAAAGTTGTAATAGCATGGAGTAATGAAAAACATCCTGCCACTGCTGGCTACTGCTGGTCTCTAGCCAGTCAATCTACTAATCCAGTTAAAGAATATTCCCACCAGTAGAGGCTAGTAAGGGACCTATAATCTCAACTTCAACACCATAATCTTTTCTGATTGATATAGGATTGATATATATATTGTTGTATGCTAATGATAATGCTCCTACACTATAAATCTAAACTTGAACTTTCCCATATCACATTTTGCTTTTGATAGCTATTTCCACAATCTCTGAAAATTAAAATCAAACTCGTATTTATTAATTTCTTAGATTACAAAGAGATATGTGCAGTCCATTCATATGATTATTTCATGTAGTGTAATCTACAAGCAAACATATTCAGAACCAGAAATGGCGAGTTGCTTTTCCAGAGCAGCGAGCACCCTGTACTATGTGTCGCTTTATGAACTACTGTTTATATATATATATAAACTTCCTCTAATATTAGAATCTTATCTAGTCGAAAGCTGTTTTTTGATGTCTCAGTTTATTTATTTTCATAATCTTGTTTAATTTGAAAGAAAGACCAGCGGCCTTTTTTGTTATAGAATCAGACTGAAGATGGAAAGATTACTAGGCCTAAAGAGCACTGTGTACTTACTGTCTCTTTATAAACTACCGTCTCGGATTTGCTTATTTTATAGTAAATGATAGATCAGTCTAGTGTGTTAAATCCTTCGAATGAAAGACAGCTATGCGTCCCCTAACACTCAGACACTGGAAAGCAAATGGCTTATTGACAGTTCTCGGGCGCCATTTGTTTCTCTTCGCGACGACACAATGCGCATGATTTTCAGAACGACTTCCTTATCCGGTGGTACGACCGTTTGCAAAATGGTAACAGATGTATTTACCCAATTTGTCATAATCTAAAAATATAAATGATAATATTATTTCATTCAATCCACTGGTAAGAAATACATTGACATTAGGAAAATCTTGAATTTATATGCTAGCAAAATTTCACTGGAGAAGAGACCGTGTTGAAATTGGGGATTGTGGGTATAATTAATATCAACTTCCTGCATACATCACACCGGCCACATCCCACACTGCAAAAAAACAGGTAATTAGTTTAGCAGGTGATATAAAACATTCTCGGTGAATGTAAAGAAACGTAATTGTGTCCACGTTGTTACATTTTGGACCCTGGTTCTCAAACTGCGCCAGAAATGGCATATGCTTGTTTATGATATCGGTTTCGCTAGTCAATGAAGCTATGAACTGATGAAAGCTGAACATACATACAGTACTCTTTTCATAATATCCGGATATTTCAAATTATGATACCCTAATAATATCAGTGATATAATTGTGCTTAAATATGCTATCTTACAAATAAATCTTGATGTTTAAAAGTTAGTAGACTACTCGCTCATTGTGTGTGTATGTGTGTGTTTGGTGAGGAGGGGGGGTGATTACATTTGTCCATTAATATCAGGATCAAATATGAGCGCAGTGCTGACTCGAAAGAGCAAAGCTTATGTGCTACGAGGACATTCTAGGTTGAATTCTTAATGGAAAGTACCAAGACCAAGAAAATATAAAACACCAATAGATATTGCTTAACTGATTTGTGCTTTAAGAAATGGCGTGCTACAGCAAGTGATCAATTGCACATTTATTGTGATATTGATGATTTGTGCTAATTTCAACAAGGTCAAAACATCTTTATGTTTAGTAACAATTAAAAGTAAGTCAAACAATTCAGGAAAGCAAAAATATGTTTTGATTGACATAAGCAACAAGTAAAGTGCAGAATGCACAAGATCCATGCTTTTCACTTCCAGATGCTCCATGTCTTTTATTTCCAAAATAATTCTTTTTGTTATGGATCAATCCCTGGAACCTCTCATCCTAGACATGAATGAACATTGTCTTACGTGTGTTATAGGTGTAGAGCTTAGCTCAGGCCTAAAATTTGCTCCACAATCAAATCAAACCTCAAACCTATGACCCTCCAAACTTTAGACAGATGCTTTACCAATTGAGCTACCTGATCGATAATGATTGACCCAGTCCTGATCTGCTACATTTCCGCTTTCTTTTTTCTACTATATTTTAGGTCTTTGCTGTTTTTCATGTAAGAGCAACGTTAAAATATAAATGAAGAAATTGAAGAGTTTTAGTCGATAAAAAAAGAATCTGCTATTGCTAATTTTGTATCAGTGGGTTCCAGTCAAAATGACTTTGATTGAATATCTTGTTTACTAATGTATTACGTGTTAATTTTCTTTGTAGAGCTCATATGATTTATATCTACAGCCATTTTTTTTTATTCTCTTTCCTATAATTTGTTTCAGTCTTGACAGAATTTTGATAATTTGAAACCCTGCACAATGTCAGCATCCGCAGTGTACCTGTTGGATGTCAAGGGCAAGGTAAGTTCATTGTTACTGCTCTTAAAAAGGTTGTGGCAATCTTTGTGGATTTTCAATGAGGATTTTTAAGGATTTGTAAAATTCTATGAATTTATTATTTTTTCTGGGAAATCCAATTCCATGTAGCATACATTATGATATTTCAATAATTAGATCGGGAATAAGTATATTGCTTGTGAGGCAATAAGGCACTTTGTGACCTAATACCCAGAGTTACTTTTTCTTCAAGTTTGTTTAAGATAATGGTCTTGAGATTTACATTAGAAGTTCTAGAACAACATTTTTTGCTGAACTTTGATGATTATACAATATGCCATTATATCTAATTTAGTTTTTACTGCTGTATAATTTTATGATTTGGTTTGAAATACAAGTATTTTACAATATTTGTACATGTGTTTTGTTTTTGTAAAGTTTCTTCAAAATTAATTTTTCTGTTGAACCTTAGGTGCTGGTATGCCGTAATTACCGCGGGGATATTGACATGTCAGTAATTGACAAGTTCATGCCCCTTGTGTTAGAAGTTGAGGATGATGGGAATGTCTCTCCTATTGTGCAGCACGGCGATGTCACCTTTGTCTACATCAAATACAGTAATTTGTATCTAGTGGCGACTACCAAGAAGAATGCAAATATTGCTCTGGTCTTTTCCTTTCTCCACAAACTTGTACAGGTAAAATGTGTGATATTGTTATGTCACTCCTCATTCAACAGATATTGAAATCAGAAAAATACACTCTAAAATAAGGTGCAGAAGATTTTGTGTTCTTAATTTTATATAGCAGAGATACCTAGTAGTCATCATTTCATTGCTTTCATAGCAATACTTAAATGTATATGTGTTTAAAACGAAAGAAAAATTGAGATAATGTCCATGTGATATTTTGATGTGATATTGTAAAACCTCTCTTGGAAAATGACAGCACAACAAGTTGTTTTACTCAGTAAAAGGACATACAATGATTGAAAGAAGCCAGGTAAATATGTTATCAAGTTGAAACCATAGAAGGGAGGTAATTCAATACAGTATTTGGTAACTAATGCTATTATACTAAATATGTATATTTTACAATTTCAGATTTTCCTTGAATACTTTAAAGAGATGGAGGAGGAGAGTATACGAGACAACTTTGTGTTGATTTATGAATTGTTAGATGAAGTTATGGACTTTGGCTTTCCACAGACCACAGACAGCAAGATATTACAGGAGTAAGTTAGGCCTGTAGGCTGTTGTGTTGCCCTTAGGCATCTGAACAACTCTTATAAAATACTGGTTATATTTTGTGAATAGGTTATGTAAAAATCTATTGCCTCTATGAAAGCAGTTAATATAATATCATAAGAACTGAGACTGAATAGTAATAGAACTGGTAATTATTTTCTGATTTCTCTCTTTTTGAAGGTCAAAATTAAATAGAAAGGTCATATCTTTACCAGTATATTTCCTGGGCTGGAATTTCAACAAAACCAATATTTTATTTCATTGGTGTGCTGTGATTTCATTGGTCTTCATATTTTTGTTATAGGTAATGCAAATGAACAGAATAAAATCAGAAAGGATACTTATGGATTTGCCCTTCTACTTGTGATACAAAAATCTTAGTATAGATTTAGATCTATGTTTCAGATAAAGACCTTGTCCACAGGATCAATGGTTTTAAAATAGATTTTAAATCACTTTCCTTGATAGCTTGTTTGCTACGATTTTTGTGGGAAAGGAAGAAATTGAAAACCAAACTAAATATGGTTTCAATTACTGTAAAATCATGGGGCTAAAATTTTGTGGTCTCCCACAACATCCATCGTGGTTGATAAATCTCCCTCACTCAACCTACAAGTTCTACAATCCAACATTTATCTGTTCATCATTTCATACAACATTTATCTGTTCATCATTTCATACAACATTTATCTGTTCATCATTTCATACAACATTTATCTGTTCATCATTTCATACAACATTTATCTGTTCATCATTTCATACACATGTATAAATTCCTAGATTCAAAGTACTCGCAAATTTAGCAAAAATAAATCCTCCATGAGAATTAAGGATATGATATGACATGATGAACATTCAGAAATTGATATTTCAAAATGATTTTATCAACATATATCTGACATTGTTTATGTTTCTATAGGTATATAACACAAGACAGCCACAAACTTGAGATTGCACCAAGACCGCCTATGGCGGTGACTAATGCTGTATCCTGGCGATCAGACAAGATCAAATACAGGAAAAATGAAGTCTTTCTGGACGTGATTGAGTCTGTGAACCTCCTGGTAGGTGGTACTCCAGTGAGCAGGAGAAAGAAAACCACTTGTGTCACTTAATGAAAAATGTTTCATTTTGCACACTGGCATCCATAATATGTTTGAAGAATTTCAAAATGTAATGTTATATTCTTGGTTTCATGCAATATGGATATAACCAATGTGCCTTTCAAAAGCTGCATTACAAAACAAAATTAGATTCCCTTTCCTTGCATTATGTAATTGATGTTTGAATACTTATCGATATTTACTAAGATTTGATCAATATTTACAGTTATGTGGTAAATGAAACTGACAAGTTTATTTTCATATCAGTAATTTGTTGATAAAGACAAATAATTTGATGAAAAATAACCTTTCTGATTGATTGATATTGTGCTCCTACACTATGACTTCTCATTGATGAAGAAACTTTTTTAAAGCAATGAACATAAGTTTGATCTTATTGATTTGGAAGCTTCAGTTTCTGTCTCACACCAAAAGATTATCTCACAAGGCAAACATTTAGTTATTTATTCTTAAACTATATTGTGACTGTCTTAGTACTTAAAATGTCTTTTAGAGAATGTTTTTACACAATTAACAACAAATTTGAAATGTAAACTCCACTAAATCCCCTCAGGGAGGAGTTGTTCATTTCCTAATGTCGTCAGGAGATAAGTTCATACAGTGTTGTTTATAATTATGATAACAGGTGAGTGCGAACGGGAATGTACTTCGCAGCGAAATAGTGGGAGCCATCAAGATGAGAGTGTACCTGTCTGGTATGCCAGAACTCCGTCTGGGTCTGAATGACAAAGTTCTGTTTGAAAGTACAGGGAGTAAGTATTTTTGAGAAGATTGTTTGCAGTGCCCTTACAGAGTAGGGAGACATGAAATGTTTACTTGTGTATTCATATAGATAAAAAAATTCTTGATCAAGCACACTTACTACCTCTGTTAAATTGAAGTCTTACAAGCCTTAAACGTAATTTCTACACTTTAAGATGGATGTACTTCAACTCCCAAAGCATCAATTCATCATTCCAACTGTTGTATAAACATTATTGTCATACCACAGTGGTGTAACGCTTATATGTTTTTGTTGGCTGACAGAATGACCTTTGACCAATGCGAAATAAGTAGTTCACAGTTATTTTTGTAATAATTTCCCCCCATTTTTATGCTTTGCAGATAAACCAATTTATTTCTGTGTGTAATGAGTTATAATATCTCCATGTAATTCTGAAAATGTCAGTTTTACAATTATAAATTTATTATGTAGTGTGACAAAGTCACATTTGTGTACCTGACCGATGAACTGCCATTGAGAGCTATTTATTTTTAAAGGATATTATTATGATGTTCACACACCCTGTTGTGATTTTTATAAAGGAGGAAAGAGCAAATCCGTAGAACTGGAGGATGTCAAATTTCACCAGTGTGTTCGGCTGCCAAGGTTTGAGAATGACCGGACAATTTCTTTCATTCCTCCAGACGGCGAGTTTGAACTCATGTCTTACCGACTAACTACTCATGTAAGTACTGACCGTTTCAATTGATATTCTGTAAAATCCTTCATTTTCGTGGGAGTTTTATTTTCATTGATTTTGTCTAAGTCAAGTTAATGAGCTACATTTATCCACAAAATTAGGTGTCCACAATTTATAATTTTTTTGGAAGACTATGGAAATTTATCCCCACAAAAAGATTTTATATTGCAGTATTGTATATAGAGTTGCAGTAGTCACATATGACAAAGAAATGAATGTTGAATTCTGTTTATCATGAAGCTTTTATACATGTGCAAACATTCCCGCATTTTATTGGGCTAAGACACAATCTAAATTGGCATTATTCTCACTCTATATCCATTTCTTTGATGACATCACAATGAATATGATGTCATGAATTTATGAAGTCAAAGTGGAACCATTCATCATCTCATAGTTCCCCTATGTCATATAAAAAGTGTAAGTACAAAAAAATGTGTAATGGTTGTTATTAAACTGATTGATGACAGATAAGGTATGCGATATACTTTGCTGTTCAGTCATGTTTTCATGAGGCTCAAATTTCGTGGTTTTCCAAAAAAATGTTTACATTTTGATTTGCACCTGAATTTGTAGATGAATCTTGCTAGCAAAATTTACTAGTATATTAATAACATTGATCTGTCTATCAATTCATGGAAATGTAAACTTGTGGATTTAGAGGACCAACAAAGTCATGGAAAATAACCACCCATCTCCACCCCCCTTGAAAATTACTGACACCACTATTTACCCACACAAAAGAATGTAAAAGAAAAGCTTTGTTAATTAAAGTACAATTTGTTTCAGGTGAAGCCATTGATCTGGGTTGAATCTGTGATAGAAAGGCATGTACATAGTCGTGTTGAATACATGATCAAGGTAATTACTACTACTTAGTACAAACTCAGGGGGATACAATACATATTCCATGTTGTACTTCATCTTTAACATTTCACTTTTGAATCTTTAACCAACTAAGTTTATTGCATAAAGACAAAATCTTCTTCCAGACATTGAGCTGGGAAATTGAAATTCTCTGTCAGAAAAATATGTAGATAATTGATGATTTAATAATATACAAACACAAGCAGCCTTATACTACACAGGGATTTGTCAGAGCTTAGTTATAGATAAGCATTATGACATGTTTTCCAGGCTAAAAGCCAGTTTAAAAGACGGTCCACTGCTAACAATGTGGAGATTATTATACCTGTACCACGGGATGCTGACAGTCCGAAGTTCAAAACCACCGTTGGAAACTGCAAATATGCCCCGGATTTAAATGCAGTGATTTGGACAATTAAGTCATTTCCTGTAAGTTTTTGGTCTGTAATAGAATCATTTATGAAATCCCAAGGGTTCTGTCCTTGATGCACATTCCTTCTCTGCACCATTGTAATAATCTTGAAAAATTCAAAAATCTTTATTTTCCGATAAATACAATTGAATGTATTAATAGTTTATTTAAATTGTTCATGGATACTACAATGAAACAACATTTTTATTTCAGGGAGGAAAAGAATACCTGATGCGAGCTCACTTTGGACTGCCTAGTGTGCAGGCTGAGGAGACCGAAGGGAAACCACCTATCCATGTAAAATTCGAGATTCCATACTTCACTGTGTCAGGCATTCAGGTTGGTGTAATCTGGTGAACATTAAACAGTGTGTTTTTTAAAATTTGATAAAATTTATTCAAAGTTCAACTATAACAAAACTTCAGATCATTTCATGTCACCGGGGTCATTTATAGATTTGTGATAATTTGCAGGGAGCGTTCACTAGTTTCACTAGATAAAAGTTATCATCTACTTCTCATTTAAAGGTGAGGTATTTGAAGATTATTGAAAAGAGCGGATACCAGGCGCTGCCATGGGTGCGATACATCACACAGAATGGAGACTATCAGCTGAGAACTCAGTGAGGAGTGATTTACAACGGAAATGAACAGAATAGTTTTACATAGCATATAACAAGTGCTAATTTTACTGCAGATGTGCAACACGGTTGTTGAAATACTGCCATCATAACTATCAGAGTTCAATCTTCCTGACAGATTTCTTTTAACATCATCATTATTAAGTCTTTATTCGTTTATTGTTTGGTCAAAACATCAATGTGACTTTTTTTTGTATTTTTTTCCAAGTATTTTTTATGTAGTTTATAACACCAAAGTTTGTTGAAAAGTTTGAACATGAGAGAGCTGGCCAAAGAATATTTGATCTGCACAATATTCTAATGTTAAGTGGAAAGTTCAAGCCTAAGAGCTGGTAAGTGATTTATTTGTTCTACCCATTACTGAAGGAAGAAAAATTCCAACAAATTTCTTTATCTGTTGGGGACACTTTGTGTCTAAAATTTATCTGTAATGGTGTTTATGTTTTAGAATCAGCAGACCATGTTAGAATCAGCAGACAGTGCATAAATTAATTTCATTTTATGTAATTCATCATATTTGAAACATTCTTAAGTCATTCCAGTTGTATGGCAGTAAACAATGAATGGTATCTGGTGTCCGAGAATGCAAGACTAGAGAATATCGTGGTTGCTGCATTGATGGTGTTGATTTCTGAAAAATTAACAGAAATATCATCAAAAGTTTCATTTTCATATCCCAAACAGCTTCTTACTTTAGTAGAAAAATGAAAACACAGAAAGTTGTTTTTGATGATCACTGTGTGTAGAATAGAAAAATAATAACTTCAGAATTGAAAAATGAGAAGATATTTGTCAGATGAGGTAGATAAATACAATCTTCAAAATTTAATTGTGTACAGAGGTGGAATGAAGTTTGAGGTAAATTGAATTAAAAGAGGAGAAAGCTGTAATAATCATGCTTTGTCTCTGAAGTAGTCCAGTAAAATATCTGAGACATAAAATATTGAATGAACCTTATTCCCTTCCAAATATCTGTCAGATTTTGAATCGTTATTTTAGATCTTTACAGTCAACATTCAATACATAATTGCAATATCAAAGTAATCGACAGGTACTTCTATTGACTAGTCATTGTTTACAGAAGAAATGTCCCAAAGTTTCTGTCCATTTTACTCATGCTGATTTAGGCAAAAGATGGAAAAACAAAATCATATTTCCAGAAATCTACAAGGTTGAATAAGATTTATAAAAATGTGATAATAGTCATTATTTGTCAAATGCTGCATTTTTTGTATTGCTTGTAAGCATCATTTCTCTTACATTGATGTAATACTTTCATAGTTGAATGAGAAAAGATATGTTCTGTTTAAACAATAGATTATTGCAAATTATTTGAAAGGTTCTGACCCAATAAAAGGAGTACAAATCTATTACTATCTTTGTATTGATGGGGAAATAAGAAAATGTCTTTTTTAGGATTGTTATGTAAATTATTTGGGAAAGAAATGTGTACCATAAGAGAAAATATTGAAAAGCCCAGTGCTACCATTGTTCAATGTGAAATGTTCCTTTCCAAACAGGCATTTTGGAGATTTAATTCTTCGTCTACAAAAGGGAGTAAAACAGAACAAATTGCATTTGAAATTTGAAATAATGTGAAAGCTAATTAATGTATTTATATATATATATATTCAGATGTATGGTCTTGTCTATAATTAGAATGTCGTTTCTATGTAATTGTCTATAAAAAGAATGTTGTTGCTATGGCATTGGATAATGATGTATATTTACTTTGCTTTATTGTGGTTTGCACATGGTGCATTCTCTCCAATGTTGGTAGCAGTCCTGGTGTATACAAAATAAAGAATTTACTCTCCTTGTTTGTTACTGATTATATCTCAACGTCATCAGATTGTGAACCACCCTATGCCAATGGTCCCTCTTTCGTTGTCCATCCCATAACAATTATGTTTATCGCAATCTCTTGAGACCTTTCTCAAATTTCACATGTAAGTTACACCTGGGCCCTAGTTGTGCCCGTTAGATTTTGGCATTGATAAAAAAAGACAATAAATAGCTGACAGGAAGGCATCTTGGATTTTGACAATATAAAATTGTTATCATTATATCTTGAGAAATACAGGATGGATATTTCTCAAATTTCATACATTGGTTCCTCATTGTACCTAGTTGTACATATTTGGTTTTGGGATTAGTCTGAAAAAATGGAGTGACCAACATGCAACCATCTAAGATTTTGATAGAAGTTTGTTATTGTTATTTCTGTAATAGTAAATTTTGTATGTAGCTTCCCCTTGGTCCCTTGTGTCTGTGTGATATTGGGATTGATCTAAAACATAACTAATGGCTGACAGGCTACCATCTTGGATTTGACCGATTATTATCGCAATTTTGCAAGAGCAATATTCAAACTTCATAGAGTTAAGATTTTTAAAGAAAAAAGATCAGATGTGCGCCGACACTTCTGAGAAATGTTCTTGTCTCATAAAACTTGCAATTGCTTTCCCATCATTGACTGCAAAAACTTCCTCTTATTTTTTAACCTCTTTCAAACTTGTTAGCATAAAATTGTGTTTTCATGAAGTGTCTGACTTTTTCTGAAGAAAATCACCCCTCTCAGTTTTCAGCTTATTTCTTTTAAACATGTCATGCTTTATCATTATGATAATGTTTCATTCACGGGATTCAACAATATTTGGAAGAGGCCTATTGTTTTTTCTGCATTTTAATGTGTAATTCAATCTCTCAAATACTGGTAGACTGATCCTGCATAATACAGTACATCAAATATGGAAGTAACCCAGCCCCGCCCAACAACCAAATATGTCTGGAGCCAAATCATAGGTAATTCTGATACAACAACCAAATACGTCTGGAGCCAAATCATACATACTTCTGACACAACAACCAAATATGTCTGGAGCCTAATCATAGGTACTTCTGACACAACAACCAAATATGTCTGGAGCCAAATCATACATACTTCTGATACAACAACCAAGTATGTCTGGAGCCAAATCATAGGTACTTCTGACACAACAACCAAATATGTCTGGAGCCAAATCATAGGTACTTCTGACAACAACCAAGTATGTCTGGAGCCAAATCATAGGTACTTCTGACAACAACCAAGTATGTCTGGAGCCAAATCATAGGTACTTCTGATGCTTGGTTTATCATTTTCTGTTGATGTACCCACAAAAAGCTGTTCTACAGTTAATTATATGGGAGATGTTTATGAACAATACCCAGTCAAAAGCTGTAGTTTAAAGTGTACACCTGTACCATCTTCACATTTGTCCATCCTCAGGTTACAGATTTTGCACAAGCTTGATAATGTTGTTGCATTCAAGTTTCAGAGGAAGTAGACAGTGTATGACAATTATATAGTAATTTTAAGAACTTGTATCTGCACTGAAAATTGTTTGAAATTGTGTGATAGTGTTAATTAACCCCCTGCAGAATGCTTTACAGGTGGTTATTAATTAGGGCTCTGTCCGTCCGCCCGTCCGTCCGAGGGCTTTTCCGGTCTACTTCAAAACCGTTCAACTCAATTCCACAAAACTTGCTGTATATATTAAGTTAGTGCCCTAGTTGTGCCTTTTCTTCTTATGGACATTTTATTTATTTTTTTTTTCTGTAGCCATCAAATTTTTTGTGACTTTCTTACTCCAGAGCTTATAGAGTGTTGCATAGATTTGTTCATGGACAATACCAAGCAGTATTTAAATATCAACAGTCAAACACACAGGATCTACATCAAGATATAAACTATTATTATAAGGTTGATATATAAGATATATATATATATAATGTTGAAGTCGAGGAGATGTAAGGAAATTTAATTGATAATCAACAAAAGAAGATGTTACATTTTGCACTAGCGCTTTACCTGTATTAGATCTTCAGGTGATAGTAGCGGTATATCATTGAGTGACGTCACAAATTGTTATACCAGTATATATATTAAGGTTTTACACCAACGGCTAGGTGTGTGTGGGATAATGTCAAGCTTTGTGGTCCCTATATGTACATCATATTAGTGTTTTACACCAACAGCTAGGTGTGGGGGATAATGCCACGCTTTGTGGCTCCTATATATACATCATATTAGGGTTTTACACCAACAGCTGGGTGTGGGGGATAATGCCACGCTTTGTGGCCCCTATATATACATCATATTAGTGTTTTACACTCCTAACTTTCAACTTGCCACATGCAAATCAATACAACATACTTTTTATTTTTCTATTTCATTCTGGATACAAAATGTATTGTCATATTATGCTGATAGTGTCAGTAACATTCCCTGTCTGAAGTCTGAGCCACAATATATGATTCGTCTCCAATGTGACACGACATTATCAGTCTACTGAAACATTTAGGATTCCACTTCCAGTAAATTCTGACCAATCGATCTGAAATGTTGACCTACTTAATTCATTTTGATTACTTTCCTACATATTTATATATATATATATATATATATATATATATATATATACCTGTATACATCTGTTTAGAGAGTGGTAAATATCTGTAAATATGTCGGCACAAGGATACTGTCCATTTTATTATTATTAATTTTATTATATAATGAAAATTTGTCATTTGAAAAAAAAACATGCTTACATGATCTCAATACAAACAGTAATTGTGTGAAACTATGACTAATCTGTTAAAATGTTAATTCACAAGAGTTTTGTATTGTCAAATTTTAATTATTGTCCCCTTGTTTGGCATTTCAGCGTCTCGGCAACCAGGAAAATGGAAAAGGTGCAAGAAAGGGGCTTGTGCTTTGTTTTTAATGATGATACCTCTGACCTCAAAAATACTGCTAACAGATGCTAATACTTCTTTCCTGCATATTAATAGGATGAAGGTGATGGCTTGTGAAGTTTTTAAAACTTTTAACAAAATTTCTCCTAACTACATTTGTAGTCTGATATCTAGACAAGAAACTTTGTATGCTTTCAGAGCAGAGGGTAAGGCACACATCCCAAGGGTAAACACCACCAGGTATGGACAGAATTCCTTCAGGTACGAGGCGTCCCGCATATGGAACAGTCTCCCGAAAGATCTGCGTCAGGTAGAGAATTACAAAGAATTCAGGAGACTGCTCCGTATGTGGGATGGCCCGGACTGTAGGTGTTCTATGTGTGCTCATATGTGAGTTTCCTCCCTTTGTTCAGTGGTGTTGTTATCTATGTGCTTTTATCTTCTATTTTCATTTTCGTGTCTTATTCTTATGCTTATTTTGTTTGTCTTCTTGCTTTGGTTTATAGACTGTTGTCTTATTTACTTACTATTTATAATCTTGACATTGACAAAATGTTCTCTTTTAATTTGCACTATATTAGTATCATAGTCTGTCAATTTTTATTTTTTGCTATATTAACATATATGTATGTGTTTTACTTCTTTTGCATCAAGAAATAACTGTGTATATCAGATATGCAGGTGTTCGATCTTAGCCTATTTAGTCTTATCTGATTACTTAATTTCTGTGATATATAAAATGTGATAACTACTTTTTGTTTATAATCTGTGTATAAATTGCTAATGACTGTGATACATATCCTCTGCTGCTTGTTGCTAATATTATATTGCATGTTATTTTGTTTCGTATTATGTTATGTCGAAGTACAAGCTCACCAGAGCTCACCAGAGCTTATGTTTACTGTCTGTAATATTCGACGTGAAATAAAGTTTCTTTTATCTTGTATGTTGTATGACTAGTAGGAACCAAAGAAAATGTCCATAATCTTCATCAACTTGCATCTCTCCAAACCGTTTTTTGATTTTGTTAGTTGCTATCAAGAAATGAAAAACTCGCCATCGGGAAAATGAAAATCACGTGTACCATATAACGTTGTGGAATGCTGTTGTTTTCACTGTAAGAACAGATCGAGGTAAGTGGCAGAATGTAGAAGAATCTGTCCTGTTCCGGATTTCCAATTCTAGTGGAAACAAATTCGAAATCATTTTTATTTAAAAAAAAAAACCCACACAATTTGTTAGCAATTGGTAGGCTACAAAATATACAAAGTAGAAAGCATTTTTTATTAAATTTATATATAACTGAATATGTATAACGGATAAGTTGCGGTAATATATCGCGTGGTGCGACTGCTTTCCATAACCGTAGGTCAAGAACATGCGTCGTCTACACGTGTAAAAATATTAACATTATACGTATAAACATTTCTGGATTATAAGAATGACGTCATTCTCCAAGGATAATTCAACGTTCAGCATTGCTAATGCAACCAGGGACATATTAACACCGTCAGTGAAAGCGTGGCTAGCTTCCTGTGTCACAATCTCACTTTTCAAAAAATTCAAGTTTCGCTAAAAAACGAAGATTTTAAATTGCCGTAAAAGACTTAAAAATGACCTGATTGTGTCAAAAAATAGCGTAACTATATGTACACTAAAGATCTATTTGTTTATAATTTTCCGTTGCATGTGACCGCTGTTGATTCTGCAATAAGTTGTCTAGGCTTTGTAAGGCTACAACGGAATTTACCATCACCAATAGCTTGTTAGCTTATAGCGTCGGTCACTTTCAGTTTTTCATATTCTGGTGTTAAAAATAATCAACCTTCATATTTAAATCATCACCATCATCAACAACAATAACAACAACTTTTTAACGCAAATGAATGTAAAAAAAAAACAAACAAAAACTTAACTGGAGTAAACATGCCTTTTAGTAAAAACCTTTTCCTACCAAACCTACATGATTTTACCCGAGAAAGAAAAGTTAGGCTTAATAATAAGAATGATTCAAATGGATGTTCTTGGACATCACGAGACATCGATGTGTTGACGCGTTTGATTGACATCAGTCAAGGTCGCTCCGAGCATGTGCATTTCCCCGTGATTTTCGCCCGTCGTTTCGTTTACATCACAATCTCAACAGAGGGCAAGCCACATGGGAGAATCTGTAAGCCCTGTGTAGTATTTCATAGATTATAAGATGATGAAGCCAAGTGATCAGTGTTTAATGTCAAAACTCGCAGACGACCGGGCATTGAAATCAATTGATTACAACATTGTTCATAATATTGAACGAACAGACGAACATCACAGCCGACGTGTCAACAGCTTTCACAGGTAGATTGTTCTTCTTTTGATTGTCCGTTTAAAAATACACATAAGTCTGCGATCGTTGACCTTTAGTAAGCGGATTTTTCTCTCTCCAATTTTACAATTATTTCAAAGCAGATATGCGATACTATGTACCGCAGAACTGGTTAAAAAAATAAAAAGTGTAATCAATTCATTAGAATAGACACAATTAACCGGTTTAACTTGTCATAATTGAGAATTCACCTTAAAATATATATATCAAACCCTACCAGATTAGATCTCTTCACGTACGGTTCAGAGAATCAGAAATTAAACAAAACAAACAAAAAATGCAAATAAATAAAAAAGTAAAAAAAAGATAAAAAGGATATATGCCGACCATTAACTACTTTCTTAAACTTTTATAATTCTATTCATGCCTCTCGTTACTGCATCATTTGTAGGAATTCAGTCTCGCACCAGAACAAAATGCTTAGCCTACCTTCGACCATGTGCGGTTCAAAGGTCAAATAAGTGTCAGCATTAGCAAATAAGACATTTTCGAAATCCAAGGTTTTCCAACCTCCATTTACACCTATTCTTTATAACCATGGGCTTTGTGATGATAAAACTACTGGGACAACTTGTGGTAGTCAGAAATTCTGGAATCTCTTACAGATTTATTGCACATCTGTGGTCTCTTTAATAAAGATAGAAGGAAGCCTATGGTAATATATGTAAAAGTCAAATGACTGCCTTTAATTTGGATTTGGTCATGATGTAACCCATAGGTATTCAAAGATGGCATAACCCTTTGAATTTGGAGATACTAGTTAAACATATATTTTGTGAACCGTTTCTTAATGGTTCTGACCCATTTTATGCATAAGTTGATCAGTTGAAGGTACTGTGCTGGAAGATAAGTTAGATATTTACAGAATGTAGCCAAAATAGATTCAAGTTTATTAGGTAGAATGGATACTGTCCTTTGCTTTTGGTATTTTAGTTGGATCGTGTTTCATGAAATGATATTGCTTGATGGTTTCCATGTTTTTTACCAATATAATATTGAACATTGGTAAAGGTAATTCAATTTGATATTATCATCTTATTGTTCAAACCTAGGCTTTATTGTTTTAAAGGAGAAGTTGGATGAAGTTTTCTGATCCCAGTAATCTTGAGGACAAGTGAAAGTATACATTCTAAAAAGATAATGTGAAATTTTGATGTCTCGTTATAGAAGAAATGTGAAATGATCTCAGTCATAACAATACTTTTTGTTTCCTTATAGCTTACACTTTTCATTTTAAATTGAAATTAAATTGTTTTCAGAATAACTTGGGGAAAAAAAAAAGAAAAAACTTTTCACCATGGTTTTGTTCTTTTCCATTTGTTTTAGATCAAATGAAAGCCAAAAAGAAAACAACTTTGAACCATTTTCTAAACGGTGCAAAACAGAAGCAAATATTGAGCTGAAAACAGAAACAGGTGATATAGGAGCTGTAAAATCATTATCACAGAAAGACACATGTGCTAGTATGACAACGGAAACATCAACAGTGACAACAACAATACCAGTGATAAGAGAGGCACATGTCAACAAAAGAAAAAATCGATATCCAACCAGAAGTGCTGCTAGACAGGACCCAAACTTTCGGGGTGTGACATTCCTGCTACACACACAGCTACAGGGCTGTGAAAGTCAGCTAGTCATATCAGCCTATTTTAGGTAAGTATTTCTAACCAGCTTACTTTGGTTGATACATTACCACACTCCTGTGCACTCTTTGATTTTCTGTGATACTTCTTGTAGTACATCTAGTAACCTAGAAAATCATATTCTTAAGCACCATCAATCTAAGTAATAAAAAAGCGATATTTTTCTGATAGTACATAAATCCTCAATCAGTGATTTTTGGTATTCTGATTTTGGAGACCAGAACTCATGCTTTTCCTGTGGGACTCGCTAAAATTCTTAGAGCCTACTAAATCTCTTAGTATTAGAATTCATCAAAATTTTGGAATTGGTGTTAAGGACTAGCCTTTCAAAAAATCTTACAAAATAACTGCCCTATAAGCCTAAAGGTCCGAACCCCAAAAATCTAATAGTTTTGAGACTCATCAATGAAAATGAAACATACCCCACAAAAATTTCTTGTCATTCATAAGTCCTGCACTCTCTTCATCTAGGTCAGATATTGTACCATTGGTGTTATTGTTACAGGACAGAAGCATTAGGATATATCTACTGAATTGCAATAGAGAAGAGCTTACTCATGATTTATGGCAGAAGTTTTTACTTTACAGCAACATAAATGTGAAGACAGCTGGTTCCCACAGCCAGGTGAGAAATCGTCATAGCAGCTGTGGCTCCGTGACCAGCTATCACACTGACTGCTGGAGTGGATCTGATGAGGATAGCCAGCTAGCCTATCATAAGAATCCGTACATCTCAGGTAGACACAGCTTGTACCTTGACAGTGGTGAATTAAGGACTTTGAAAAGCCATACCCTGCCCCCGCTAAATTTTGACATAAATATCATTCTGTAAAACACATGCATCTTGCCCAGCGAGTTTGATGTTTGATCTTGACATCCTTTCTATAGCAAAATTTTAACTTTTTTTAAGATTGCCAAAACAACCTTGACCTGGACTAGTAACATTGTAACTTGATAATTCTCCAAAGTGCTGATATGACTGTGATATTCTGAGGAATAAGATATGATACTGATCCTAATCATGACCTTGACCTTCATGAGTAAAACATTCTCACATCATGAAGAAAAAAAAATTTAACCGATTTCATGTGTATTTGATATTTGATATAATGTTTTAAGCATGGGGTCATGTAGAATTTGGGAAATACTTCCGATGGTGGAAAATTTTTGCCTATTTTGAACAAGGGTCTTCAGAGACAGGTTATGCTCCCCGATTGGGATAAAATTTGAGTATGAAAAATAACAAAGGGTAATAAGAGAGTTTTTGTGCACTGTCCTCCTACTCGTCGAAAGCTTTCTACCTAGGAAGTTTCATGTTGATATCTCTTATGATTTTAGTGTAATGCTCCAGACTAAATTTAAGTATGAAAAATAACAAAAGGGCAATAACTCCTAAATTATGCAAAAGGTGGTGATGATGCTGCACATCTCCTTGTTGAGTTCTATCTACACATGAAGTTTCATATTGTTACCTCTGACAGTTTTTGTGTTATGTTCCACAAAAAATTATGATGAACGGACAGAAGGAGGAATGGACAAAGTGTTGACTATATGCTCTCCTTTTGGGCATAAAAATAAAGAAATTTTGGACAGTCCGTTTTGGTCAGAATTTAAAAGTGGAATAGGGTGGAAATATATGACATAAGAAAGATTACATGAACAAAATATGGCAATGTTGAAGAAAATTGATTTCTATTATTTTGCATGATGGCACAATTTGTAGACATTTCAAGTAAAAATATGCTAATTAGCTCTGTTTCAGGGAAATGTTTTTCATTTTGGAGAAATTTCTCCATGTTTTCAGCTCATTTTCTTGAAAACATTTATTCTCTTCCTTTTTTCTGTTATGAACTTGTTTTATCAATTTTATTTTTCAGTGAAGACGTGTGCATCATGTGCAACTCGGAGAACTCCTCTTTGGAGAGATGCTGAAGATGGTACACCACTGTGTAACGCATGTGGCATCAGGTATATTGTATGGGCACCTTTTTAAAGACTACTTGACAAAGGACCTCTTTCACGAACAATAGAATTTTGCCCACGACCCGATTTAATCCAAACCATGTGGCATTTATAGCACTCCAATACATTCCCCTAAAATAGCACTGAAAAAATTCAAAAGGCCCATAGGGCCTGAATTATTATAGAATTTGTGACATTTACTTAGGGTATAAGGTAAGGTTCAGAAATGGCACCATAACAAGGCAAGGGTTCATCGTAAGGCTTCTTATAACCACTTATTTTGTTCATTGGAATCTATTTGTCATTTGAAGCAAACATTATTTGTCAAATTTGGCATAAGAAAAAAGCTATGATCAATTAAATAAAGAAAAATGTGATATTTTATTGATTTTTAGAACAAAGTAATTTGGCCCCTTATATTTGCTGTTCTTGGCCAAAAAATTGAAAAAAATTGTGACCGATAAGTTTGTCAATTAGCAGCTTAATTGCGTGCAGTCAGAATCTTGAAAAGTGATGTCATGTGATTGTCACGATTTTTTTCAATGTTTTGGCCAAGAACAGCAAATATAAGGGGCCAAATTATTAGGTCATCTGACCCGAAGGGTCCGATGACCTATAGTCATCATGCTTCGTCCGTCGTCGTCCGCCGTGCGCCGTCCGCCGTCCGCCGTGCGCCGTGCGTAAACTTTTCATTCAAACGACTTCTTCTCAAATACTAGAAGGTCTAGGGGGCTAATACTTGGCACAGAGGATACTGGCATGGAGCTCTACCAAGTTTGTTCAAATGAATGACCTTGACCCACTTTAAAGGTCACAGGGGTCAAATATGTTAAAATCTTTAAACAACTTCTTCTCATTAACCAAAAGGCTCAGAGTGTAGATATTGGGCCTGTGGCATGCTGGGATGAAGCGCTATCAAGTTTGTTTAAATGAATGACCTTGAACAACTTTCAAGGTCACAGGGGTCAAATATGTCAAAATCTTTAAATAACTTCTTCTCAAATACTAGAAGGCCTAGGGGGCTAATACTTGGCCCATAGCATGCTGGCATTACAAAGTTTGTTCAAATGAATGACCTTGGCCCACTTTCAAGGTCACAGGGGTCAAATATGTTAAAATATACAAAGGACTTCATCTCAATAAGCAAAAGTCTATGAGTGCCGATATTGGGTCTGTAGCATGCTGGGAGGAAAGGCTACCAAGTTTATTTAAATGAATGACCTTGAACAACTTTCAAGGTCGCAGGGGTCAAATATGTCAAAATCTTTAAATAACTTCTTCTCAAATACTAGAAGGCCTAGGGGGCTAATACTTGGCCCATAGCATGCTGGCATGGAGCCCTACAAAGTTTGTTCAAATGAATGACCTTGGCCCACTTTCAAGGTCACAGGGGTCAAATATGTTAAAATATACAAAGGACTTCATCTCAATAAGCAAAAGTCTATGAGTGCCGATATTGGGTCTGTAGCATGCTGGGAGGAAAGGCTACCAAGTTTATTCAAATGAATACAACCCACTTTCAAGGTCACAGGGGTCAAATATGTTAAAATATACAAACGACTTCTCAACAAGCAAAAGTCCATGAGTGCTGATATTGGGCCTGTAAGATGCTTGGAGGAGAGGCTACCAAGTTTGTTCAAATGAATGACCTCAACCCACTTTCTAGGTTTGGCTTGCTTTTTGTCAGATGACCGTTAAGGCCCATGGGCCTCTTGTATTAAAAGCGCTTGGGTGCACGGAAACCAGAAGAGTTTGAAATAATGTTTGTTAAAATGACAAATAGATTCCAATGAACAAAATAAGTGGTTATAAGAATCCTTGCGATGAACCCTTGCCTTGTTATGGAGCCATTTCTGAACCTTACCTTATATCCTAAGTAAATGTCACAAATTCTATAATAATTCAGGCCCCATGGGCCATTTGAAATTTTTTTAGTGCTATTTCAGGGGAGTGTATTGGAGTGCTATAAATGCCACATGGTATGAATTAAATCGGATCGTGGGCAAAATTCCATTGTTCATGAAAGAGGTCCTTTGATGGGAGAATTAAATAACATAGCTTTGCCCCTTCACGACTGTAGGTATTTTTTTATTTTCAGCATTCTTTTGCATGGAGATGTTCTCTCAAATATTTCAGTTGATTGTTTTGAAAGTTGTAAGGCTTTGTAAGGATGATTTTGAATGGTGAAACAAAGTTAATGCAACATAGGTGTCTGTCCCTCCATTTTTCTCTTGTTTGGATAACTAAAATTTTAATTCGGCAATAAGACCATGCCAGGTAAAAATATGCCTGTTTGTATAGATGGAATTTCCAAAAATTCAATTGTTCTGTAAGAAACTCGCTTATTGTCTTGGAGTCAAAGGTAATGTGTTGGACACCTTAGTGAAGGGTAATTTCTCCAACGAGAATTTGTTTTGTCTTGTTATTGAAGGACAGTTGTTTTATTGTTTTCTTTACCTTTTAAAAATTAAGACATGACAGTTTGTTATTTTGTCAGTCTGTCCATTCAAACTTTTCAACTGGTTTTGTTCAAACTTGGTTGGATTTATTTTAACAAGAAGAAATTAACTTGTGCTTTCTCATTGGCATTTTGATAGAAAATTCATGTTTCATTTCCATATTTGTGTTTATTTTAATACAACAATATATTTCTCTTTGTATCAGACAGGCATACATATTTTTCTGCCTACAATACTTTAGTTCACTAGTCTTGATATATTATTGTCCTTTTACAGGTTTAAGAAATACAAGGTACGTTGTAGTCAGTGCTGGCACATACCCAAAAAGGACATCAAGACGTTTCCTAACTGTCCGAACTGTGGGGCACTTCTACGTGTGTCAGTCTGCAGGCGGAGCTGGTGACATGTACCCATAGTTACACATGTAGAAAAGGAAGGCACAGGTAAAATGTGGTTGTGTAAGTGGTATTTTACGTCATAAAATATTTTATTAAAATATTACTGAAAGGATACACATATAAAAGGCCAACAATATCTAAAATGTTAGAACTTTTAACAGTAGACATATAGAGAATTCCCCTGTTACACACATTCTGTACTCTGTCAGTTTTGGCAATATCAAAACATATATTCTTTTCTTCACATATCATTGTTTCGAAAATTTACTGGTTAACGGTGCCTTTAATATTTCATCTAAAAATCACCATGTCATGAAAATATCAACTACAAAGCACATGATTTACTATTGTCTTGTTCCAGTGAATTTAACTTATGTAAGAACTGAATTTCAAATCCAGTCAAAAAGCAGTGGGTTCCAACAAGGTAGTAGATTTCATAATCGTATTTGGGACTATGGCCCCCATGTTTTGTCTAATTCGGCTTACGGTTGTTATTGGTTTTTAAATGGGAATGACACTTAACGTCCCACATGGTGTCCAAGGTTAATGACAACAATTTTTTATTTCTGTAATCAGTTACCATGAAACCCGTTAATGTACACAGTGTTTGTTTAGAGTTAAGGTAAAAATGGGTCAAATAAGACAGATTTTTAGTGTTGTTGAAGAAAATACTAGCTCATATTGCCACAAAATATCTTCATACTAGCTTCCACTTACACTTATACAGAAATATTGGTGCCTTATGTCATGTTAGGTGTATGAAAGCTGTCTACAGGAAATGACACTATTTTCTCAAAGGCAAGATTGAAGATATTTCTATATTTTTTGGCACAGATATGTGACCATTCTTCAATCATATTTAGATGCTGTATAGTAATGATCTAATTGTCATACTAAGTTTGTTCATGCCTTAAACTTATTTATACATGTGTATAATAGGGAGATAGATATGTAGACATTTCGAAGTTAAGAGAAATTTTATTAAAGTTTATTAAATTATTTGCTCACAGTATATGTAGAACCAATAAGTTTTGGTACAGGGTACTGTGTACAATGTTGATGATATTTTTTTAATGTCTATAGAATGATGTTAAAAACTTCCTGTAACGAAGACTTATAAAATCTTTTTTTAAAATAGCTTTGTGTTTGATAGTGATCAATGAAGACCAGATTGGGCTGTGCCAAGGTCAAAGGTTAATTAGAGATGATTGATTAATGATAAACACAGTCTGTAATACTATTTTCCATTTGAATATCTATTTTTTAAGGAATATTTTTACTTTTTGAATAAAACATCTTCAGGATCAAAGAAACTTGTTGTAAGGTCAAGTAATAAAAATTTGTCACAAATCTTGCTGAAATAAAGGGCCATCAATATTCCAATTAATAACCCTGACCCTCTCTGCAGTGAAATAGATGAAAAGATTAAAAACAACTACTTCTTATGGAAGATGAGGCTTGGAGTTATGAATTAGTGGCTTGCTATCATAGACAATTTATTGCCTTGACCCTAACTTGACATGAGTAAAATGGTTTATGATAGATTTATATAAGATTGAACTTCTTTAAGGTGATAGCTATTCAAGAAATGGTGGATGATACAGGTCTCATGGGCCTTCTGTTTACAGTTATGTGTATCTGTTCATATATATACAATGTATCTGTTTGAAGTTCTGTCTCAGATTGTTACTAACTGTCAAAGGTCATGATAATGAGGAAAGATTATTTAAAATTGACAACTTATTTATTCCGTGTGTCAATTCTTAAACACAAAAGTAACAAAATTTCTAGAGAATGAAATTAACATGTATATGAAAACATTAATTGTGAAGGTATTGTTGTTTTGTTACTAATTGTATGTAGAGGAGTTAATTTACTAATTTGCATCCCCAATACTCCAGGGCTAACGGTCACTATTGCTCTCTGCACCCCAGGCAAAATTGAAGGTTCCATGTGCAATATCTTGTGGACAAGACAAAAAGGCTAGTTTGATAATTTGATGTACATAAAAAAAATCTCAAGTTGGCATAATGGTACATTGTAATGACTTTGAAGAGGGGTGTAGCTCCTTTGTAATCTTCAATAGAAGCGCATCAGCCTGTGATTAGTCAGTTTCACCTGGAACCAATTAAATGTTCCCTTGTGCCTTCAATTTGGCCATGACATGTTCCAGGGATGTAGAGCAAAAAAGTGACCATAATCCCTTGAGTATCGAGAATGACTATTTTGATGCATTCCATTTAAATTGTTATATTTTGTTATATTTATGTGCTTAATTTATGATGATATTTGTTTCAAAATGTTGATGTTTTGGTCTTTTTCATAAAACTTTATATAAGATATGGAAAAGATGCACAGTCTGTTAATGTTTTATTTTTCATTGTCATATTATTCAGTTTTCACAAAAATGCATGAAAATCGTTTATCACATCATAGCATTTTCATTTTATATGAAGTCAACAGGATATGATTTCTCTTTTGCAGAAAAAGACAGGTTAACTTACAAATCCAAGGGGTTTTCATGTTTTTTCTTGCTTAACATTAATGATTTCATTCATCATTTTGTATTCACATCTTAAACAATGGCTGTTTTTTCAACTTTTCCACAAGATTGACTGTTTTTTGGGGTTTTATTTATATCAAAAAAAGAAGTCTTGTCAAGGGACATAACTCTAATGTAAATTAGAATTTAATGTAGGGAATGTACAAATGTAATGTTAAGGAATGCATGGCCAATATATTTGATGAGCCTAAAACTAAGTGCAATCAGTGCCCCTCCCATAGAAAGACTTCCTATCTCCTAATTCTGATCAACAATAGTGTTTATTTTTTGCAATTATAATGATAAGTTTATTGTTTAATATGCAAACAGGAAAAAGTAGTTTAGGCTGAAAAAAGACTTATACTGTGGAATTCTGATTTTTATGTTGTTTTTTTGTTTTTTTTGTTTTGTTTTTTTAATTCTTTTTTCTTACATTCAAATATTGAAAAAGAATTAAGAAAAATTATCTACATGATTGTAAAATAGAATGCATCTTTTTTTTTTTACTTAAAAGTGCTATTATACTTCAGAATTTATATACTTTTTTTACTCCAAATAATAATTTGGAGAAAATTAGCTGGTATCTGAGAGGGCAAAGAAAATAAAATCAAACATATTGTTATGTCATATTTATTACTAGACATTTGAAACAAAGACCTCATAATAGATAAATATATTATACAAGATGTTCTCAATAGTCTACATCCTTATAGAAGTCTATATATATACTTTTTTACAGAAATGTTTGAGTTAAAATAAGTGTTAATTTTACAGTTATTGAGGTCATTGATATGTGTATCTATAACAAGGTGTATCTCGTTAAGGTACTGAAGATAATACCAAGTTGGATTACACTTCTTTGTGTGTCATATTTTCCAATCTTAAAAAAAAATATCATTTTTTTATGTTTTGAATTTATTACTTGTTTTTATTATTATTTTTGAATTGACAATTTTTTTCCTTCAGGTAAAGGAAAAGTTGTTTTTGAATCATAATGTTGTTCTTGTACTGATATTGATGTGTTACCATGTTTTATTAGCTAAAATAGTCTGTTGTTGTGTGTAATGTTTCTGTTTTATATTGATATCAGTTTAAACTGTCGTATTTTGGGATTTTTTTTAAAGAAGACCTCTGCATCATTACCATATTGTCAGTTAATTACAACCATCGTCAGTCATATCTACATATATACAGCATGCTCATATTCAGGGTTGAAGGAAATTCACAATTGACATGAAGGACCAAAATAATAACTTAAATAAATAAATGAATGACAATAAAAATACAACAGACAAATGTTTTGAAGCATACAGAGGTAGTTCAACTTGGTACTTTTTATTGATTTGCCACAGAAATATATTATACTCACCCATACAAAGGCCACACATTTCATTTAACTAGTGAGAGTTCATTGATTTTTCCATAATTAAATCATTGAAAATAAATCTATGATTATCGTCTTATCGTTTTTGTGTTTCAGGGAATTATTCTGAATTCTGATTATATGTTGTCATTTTCTAACAAAATCGTTTGAATTATCTCCCTTAGGTCTTTAACATTGAAATGTTCAAGGAAAAAGGACATTACTATCCCTTATATCTATATCAGTATAATTTTTATTAGATTTTTCTAAATTTCAATTGTTTGGAAGATACTCTAAAAACAAAAACTGAATACCAGTAATATTTTTGATAGTTCTTTACACTTTTGCTGTTGAAATGATACAGAGCAGTGATGAAAGGCCTATATTTTACTTGGTATCTTAAAATTATAATGTGCTGGCCACTGATAAAACACTAGCATGATGTGCACATATAAATGAGAAATTGCTGCCAAGAGTACAAAATAATTTTTTTCTGACTGTTTGCTCTCAGTCTACTACATGTGCCATAAAAGATACATATCCCACAATAAGTCAGTGTCTGGTAATAAGCCCACCTTAATCTTTTGCTGTTCTGTAGAATTACCAAACAAATACTATTCCATTATCTGGTAATAAACCCATCCCTGACTTTGAGCAGATTTTGTAGGTCAACCCCAAGTCTGGTATATGTTATATGGTATTACTAAAAGATATCCCCAGCCGACTGTTCACTTCTGTATATGGTGTACAGATAGAATTGGTTTCAACAAAAGCAAATATGACATGTCCAATACACAAGCAACTATGTGAGCTAATTTTATCATGATTTCATAATAAAGGTAAGAAAGGTTTAACATTTGTAGCTTTATTTGTTTAATACATGTATAACTATGGTGATTTAACAACAAATAAAAACTGGTTAAACACATCACAATTCAGTCACCTGTCTTAGATGATGACATCATGTAGAATCCTGCATTGATATTGGTCTGATTACAGATAATAAAATATACAGGTCATCGGCTAACTTTCATCAAAAAGAGAAATTATGAATTTATTTAAGACAAGCTATCCAATGGCACAGGATATTGTATAGCAATTCTCAATGAAAAAAAATCATCTTCAGATTCATATCAGGTAAAGGGGAAGTCTAACTACTTAGGGGTCAGATCAGACGGGATGTCAGAATACCCTGGGATTCAGATCAGACGGGATGTCAGAATACCCTGGGATTCGGATCAGACGGGATGTCAGAATACTCAGGGGTCATATTGAATAGAAATTTGGAATACCCTTGAGTTCAAATCAGACACTGTCAGAGTACCAAAGTGTCAGATCAAAGTGTGTCAGAATACTCGGGAGTCAGATTAAACAGGATGTAAGAATATTCTGGGTTCACATCAGATGGGATGATGGCCTACATATAAGCTCCCAATTGGACAGGTCTCGCTGAAAACCATGAGTGGCAGAAAAAAATCATCCGTGTAAAAGCACCAAGAATGTAGTGATAATTATCAAACTTCTTGTTGACCATGGAAAACTTGGTCTCTGATAAAGTAACAAATATACAGCACACAAAAAAGCCAGGTGGTGAATCTTACCCTTACATGGTTTAACACCACCAATATACATGTTATATATGATCGAGCATGATACCACTTATGTAGAGAAATTTTAATTTGTAAAATGAACAAAGAGAATTAAATATCTTCTCTCATGCTTGTATTTAATACTGATATACAATATACAAATAAAACATTAAACATAACGATTCACTCTCCATGAAAAATTCAAATTTCAAAACTTATTATATAATGAGAATATTTAATCCAGTTGTTGATAGTTGCTATTTATAGATAAAACCCTATTTTTCATGCATTTATTAACATTCCATGAAAAGACTGTACATTATATGTAAAGTACTGATGTAGTACTTCTAATCATTATCTCTGAAAAACGATTGTTTCCAAAAATCCAGCAAAACTTGTTTTTTCTGCTTGATAAACCCATTCCTGGTAATTTGTCCAACAATATCTATAGTAGTTCTATCAGATATGAGTGATTCTGTGGTAAACTGACCTCCCTATTTTGAGTTAAAGGTTAAGTGCTGATTGAGGCCCTCGGCTTATTAAAAGATAAGTGCCACAATCCAATCAAAGTGTATTTGGTTTGCTGGGTATATTACCATGTGAGGACTCCTTGAAGTACCAGGTGGCTATATTACTGAACAACATATGGGAGGCCCATTACATCTCGTCAACAGCAATTAGTGCAACATGTCCAGCCCAAGGTCAAGGCCATGATAGCAGGACTGGTGAGTTTCTCAGCTTCCTGAGAAACACAAACTATCATGAGTAAGGAACATTGAACCACATACCTTGGATGGTCACCTCAGGTAAATGTCCTAACCAACTGAACTATTAACAAACCTCAAAGTGTGGTAAAAAGCAATAAAAATATAATAACTAGTGTCAGTTCAGGTCTTAAGATGACAATTATTTACGTTCTTACAATCAAACAAAACACGCATATTATAATCATATTCACTAACCATATCAATCAAAATCTCACAACATCAACGATTTGCTTCACCCACTCGGCACACAAACACATACATGTAAGAGATGCAGGTCTGGGTTTCATTGTTCAAAGTCCAATATCCTAACAAGTAGAAAAAATTCAAGTTTTCATAATGCTACTTGACAACATGGAAATATTAAATTTATCTTCCTTTTCATCGTCTGATACCTATTTAATCACTGTATACAGCCAAACTTGCATTTTTTCACCTTTTTGTCATTAAGGCAAAATCAGAAGTATACAAAGATGTAGTTTTGTCTTTGAAGTTCAATGATTTGAACATTTGATTCAAGGAATTTATACTTTGTGAGAAGTTTTCAGTAAGGTTGATAAGATATGAACAATTTAACCCTGGTGAAATAATATCATTTATCACTAATATCATTACATCCTCCTCTGCTTGACCTCCTCCACAACTTTCATGTCTTTAAAAAAATTAAAAATCATTAGGTCAGCTCAACACGGCAAGAAAGTGAACCATTTAAATGCGATTAATCAAAAAACTAATGGTTAATATATAGGTGCAACATAACTGCCTGTACCAGTCACAAATTAAGAAATTTCTTGAAATTTTCAAAGTTCAAGTGCCATAACTCCAGAGACGCTGATCCAATATTCAACTTTATGTCAGTTCAACATCTTCATCAATCAAAGAGGAAATGAATGGAAACTAAATCATTTTAGAATGACGGCAAGAGGCAACACTATACATATACCCAAGCTATTGGATGGTTTGGTGTACAGCATAAAAAATGATAAGATACAAAAAAAATGAACCTGAAAATTGTAATTAAATCCTCGTCACACATCCTTCATTGAAAAGATATTGTTAAAAATTGAAAATCAGGGATTTCTTTTTCAACTTTTTAAACCTGGCCTATTGCCATTTATAAGCTGTATAGGATGTCCAAAAATGAAATGAAACACTCAAAAAAAGAATTTGTCATCACTGTACTAGAGGTAGAAAATATACATGACCAGATACATGGAACTCAATTCTCTGAATGCTAAGCTCCTCTCCCCCACCCCCTGCCCCCACAACATCACAAACCCAAGGCAGAAATACTATTCAGTCACATATAGAGTCTACTGTCAACTGCTGATAACAAAATAGAAGCTGACAATGACCTGCTGTCACAATGTTACATGATGGTACATAATAGTGTTCAATAATATGTTGAAATCACAGTGTCCATGGAGGCAGACATCACACACCATACTGTTTGTGCGGAGACTTTAAGCACTGCAGAACTACAGGCACGCGAGCATGTACACCTGTATGTAAACAAGCAGAGATCCGTTTTAGGCCTCAAGGCTGTGTGACACTCAAGTTGTTTGGATGATGATGACCAGGAAGCCCAGTGTCAGTGAGGTTGTGGGACGTGGCCGTCAACGTAGAAATTCCTTGTTGCTTGTGGAAGACCTAACTCTATCCCCTCTAGATCTTTATTTAGTATAATCTGACAACCTGTCAAAAGAAAGGCCACTTCTTTTATATATAAATTAGCTTCAGCAGTTAATATACCTTAAAGACAGTGAGATTACATGCTGTAGTGAAATGTATGTCTCTACCTTAAAGACAGTGAGATTACATGCTGTAGCGAAATGTATGTCTCTACCTTAAAGACAGCGAGATTACATGCTGTAGCGAAATGTATGTCTCTACCTTAAAGACAGCGAGATTACATGCTGTAGTGAAATGTATGTCTCTACCTTAAAGTCAGCGAGATTACATGCTGTAGCGAAATGTATGTCTCTACCTTAAAGACAGCGAGATTACATGCTGTAGCGAAATGTATGTCTCTACCTTAAAGACAGCGAGATTACATGCTGTAGCGAAATGTATGTCTCTACCTTAAAGACAGCGAGATTACATGCTGTAGCGAAATGTATGTCTCTACCTTAAAGACAGCGAGATTACATGCTGTAGCGAAATGTATGTCTCTACCTTAAAGACAGCGAGATTACATGCTGTAGCGAAATGTATGTCTCTACCTTAAAGACAGCGAGATTACATGCTGTAGCGAAATGTATGTCTCTACCTTAAAGACAGCGAGATTACATGCTGTAGCGAAATGTATGTCTCTACCTTAAAGACAGCGAGATTACATGCTGTAGCGAAATGTATGTCTCTACCTTAAAGACAGCGAGATTACATGCTGTAGCGAAATGTATGTCTCTACCTTAAAGACAGCGAGATTACATGCTGTAGCGAAATGTATGTCTCTACCTTAAAGACAGCGAGATTACATGCTGTAGCGAAATGTATGTCTCTACCTTAAAGACAGTGAGATTACATGCTGTAGCGAAATGTATGTCTCTACCTTAAAGACAGTGAGATTACATGCTGTAGTGAATACATGTATATGAAAGTGAAAGGATTTTATTTAGATGAATTTTTTAACTGCTTGGTCAAACTACCAAGTACTTTTAAGAATCGGCCAAGCACCATTGGTATTAAAGTCTATTAATATTTTTTTTCATTGACATAAATACAACAAAGCAGATATTGACAAGTCAACAGAATCTTAATAAAAACTTAAATTTGATGAAACAAGGAAAAAATGAGAACAAATCAAAGTTTAACAATGTGAGTCCTGAAACAGTACAAGTTATTTGTGTTGTTAAGGTGTCTTCCTACTTTATTGATAACAGCTATAACATATTTTTCAATAATAGTTTTTCCAGTGATTAATTTCAACTTCTGATACCCAATCTTCTTATCTCTTGTTATTTTCATCAATCTCCTATAATATTTCATAAAATAGAAAATTCTCGATGCAATATTTCAATCAAAGCTAATGAGACAACATGTTTTGATATGACTTATCTCCCCTTTTATACCTCAACCCAAAAACCTCAAACCAGTTCAAAACTTTACCTAGTCTGGAGTTTTCTTTTAAAAATACTGCCATGTCTAACATGTCGTCTTCTCTGAAATGGTAATTTAGATGCTTTATATGTAATTATAAAACAAAAATAAACAATGAGTTGTAAACAAAATAACATACTCCTGGAGATATCAACTTTACACAGTTTGTCAACAAACCAATAGATTCAATCTGGATTTAACTAAAGAATTTAATTAATGAACAGGATTCTTAAGTGTTTCTAATCATTTCATTTTATAATCCATAATGCTGAATATTCAATAGGATTGAGATCTACCACAGCCTTGGATTTGACCTCCTTGTATCAACCACTATGGAAGTGACCTCCCTATACCCATCCACCCCAATCCACCTCCTTGGACCCCTCAATCTATCAAAGAATTGACATCCTTGTACCCACCCTAGAACCCCTAAAACCAACATGAAACTGACCTCCTTGTACTAATCCATCCCCGTCTCCTCCTTGGACCAACCCCTCAAATCACCACTCTATTGACCTCCTTGTACCCTTCCTAGAACCCCTCGAACCACCACACTGACCTCCTTGTACCCATCCTAGGACCCCTCAAACCACCACACAAATGACTTCCTTGTAACCACCCTAGGACCCCTCAAACCACCACACTTACCTCCCTGTACCCAGCCTTGGACCCTCAAACCACCACATTAACCTCCTTCTAACCACCCTAGGACCCCTCAAACCACCACATTGACCTCCCTGTAACCACCCTAGGACCCCTCAAACCACCACAATGACCTCCTTGTAACCACCCTAGGACCCCTCAAACCACCACATTGACCTCCTTGTAACCACCCTAGGACCCCTCAAACCACCACATTGACCTCCTTGTACCCACCCTAGGACCCCTCAAACCACCACATTGACCTCCTTGTACCTACCCTAGGACCCCTCAAACCACCACATTGACTTCCTTGTACCCACCCTAGGACCCCTCAAACCACCACATTGACCTCCTTGTAACCATCCTTGGACCCCTCAAACCACCACATTGACCTCCTTGTACCCATCCTAGGACCCCTCAAACCACCACATTGACCTCCTTGTACCCACCCTTGGACCCTTCATATCACCACATTGACCTCCTTGTAACCACCCTAAGACCCCTCAAACCACCACATTGACCTCCTTGTACCCACCCTTGGACCCCTCAAACCACCACATTGACCTCCTTGTACCCACCCTTGGACCCTTCATATCACCACATTGACCTCCTTGTAACCACCCTAGGACCCCTCAAACCACCACATTGACCTCCTTGTAACCACCCTAGGACCCCTCAAACCACCACATTGACCTCCTTGTAACCACCCTATGACCCCTCAAACCACCACATTGACCTCCTTGTAACCACCCTAGGACCCCTCAAACCACCACATTGACCTCCTTGTACCCACCCTTGGACCCCTCAAACCACCACATTGACCTCCTTGTACCCATCCTTGGACCCCTCAAACCACCACATTGACCTCCTTGTACCCACCCTTCGACCCTTCATATCACCACATTGACCTCCTTGTAACCACCCTAGGACCCCTCAAACCACCACATTAACCTCCTTGTAACCACCCTAGGACCCCTCAAACCACCACATTGACCTCCTTGTAACCACCCTAGGACCCCTCAAACCACCACATTGACCTCCTTGTACCCATCATAGAACCCTTCAAACCACCATATTGACCTCCTTGTACCCACCCTTGGACCCTTCATATCACCACATTGACCTCCTTGTAACCACCCTAGGACCCCTCAAACCACCACATTGACCTCCTTGTACCCATCATAGAACCCTTCAAACCACCATATTGACCTCCTTGTACCCATCATAGAACCCTTCAAACCACCATATTGACCTCCTTGTACCCACCCTTGGACCCTTCATATCACCACATTGACCTCCTTGTAACCACCCTAGGACCCCTCAAACCACCACATTGACCTCCTTGTACCCATCATAGAACCCTTCAAACCACCATATTGACCTCCTTGTACCCACCCTTGGACCCTTCATATCACCACATTGACCTCCTTGTAACCACCCTAGGACCCCTCAAACCACCACATTGACCTCCTTGTAACCACCCTAAGACCCCTCAAACCACCACATTGACTTCCTTGTTCCCATCATAGGACCCTTCAAACCACATTGACCTCCTTGTAACCACCCTAGGACCCCTCAAACCACCACATTGACCTCCTTGTACCCATCATAGAACCCTTAAAACCACCATATTGACCTCCTTGTAACCATCCTAGGACCCCTCAAACCACCACATTGACCTCCTTGTAACCACCCTAGGACCCCTCAAATCACCACAAAACTGACCTCCTTTAACACACCCAAGGACCCTTGCATTTAAAACAGAAAGTGTCACATCAATCTTAATATTAAAACTATCAAGATGAATGACATACTCTTCCTTTGGCTCAGGTAATCTGTCTACATAATCCTCATGTACATAAACATGACAGGTTGAACATGCCAGTGATGCTTCACAAGCACCTAAAACAGAAAACATTACCAATCTGCATACCATTATAAACCGTGGTGGGTTATTATATTTTCAAAAGAATGAGTATTTTTGAATGAAATAGGATTTTATGAAGTGATCCAAAAAATATTGTGCAATTGCTTTTTTTTTTTTTTTTTTGATAATTGTTAAAAGTAGTTTTTTGAATAATAGTTTTCAGTTGCTGAGCAAGTTTGTATAAAAAAAGTGTTACCCTCCAGTTCAATGCCATAACGGTGAGCTAGGTACATGGCATTATCTCCAACCTTCCCCCGTACAGGTATCCTCTCCCCACTCCTTGTTATATATACAATATTTACCCTGGAAAAAATAATAAGAGATCATCTCAAAGGGATCTTGAAGCCCCACCATTTCAATCAGTACAGAAAGGGAAACAAGTTGTTAACGAGTGTTCATTTCAAAGTTTGAAGTTCTTCAAATATGACATATTCATACTTGCTCAAAATTGAGAAAATAAATCCATATTTATTTCCTCTCAGAGTGCTGCTTATGTTTAAAAAAAATCAAATTCAAATCATATTTGCTTTTATGGTTTGAACTTCTTAAAATATGAAATTCTAAACTTGTTCAAAGTCAGAACCTGAATCCATAATGATTTATCTCCCCTTACAGTGTTAATTCCTTACTGATTTTCGTTTTTATGTGGAATTGTATTAACTTTCTTATAGAATTACATAAATCATCAACTCCACGCACCCAGGATAATATATTTCTATGATAGTATGATCAGGCTTTGTAATAATCCACCCGTATATATATATTTATAGAGAAAATTAATCACTTAACATGACAAACAAATATATCATTAACGTTTTCAGGCCTCGCGGCCATCTTCAGGTGATTACATTACATGTACCCTGTACATTACTTAGTAATCTATATTGTAACGTAATGTTATTGTTATAATAAAAGGGGAGTTAATAACGTTATTAATTGTGTCCCGACGCAATCTTCAATTGATATATATGTTTTTTAGAACAATGCTTTTTCATTGTCCCAGGATAAGTCAACCTCTTGACTTGTATATTAGCCCACTGGGCTAATTGCAAGGCCAAATTGGTATCAAATTAATTCAAATTATTATGAAAGACAACAAGGTAAAACATGAAGAAAATACAATAAAATGAAGAGGTAGGCCTAGGTGGGAACTGGAATTTGTGTGAAGATAACAATTCCAACATGTTATTTTCCAAGAAGTCAATGAAATTGCTTAATTTCTGGCAGCATGTGCCTTGAAATGAAATTAGGGGATGATTTCAGGTGTCATTCTTACACTTCATCCTCACTCTTTGGATCTTGCATTTCATAATCACCATGGTGGAGTGGACCTGTGAAGAAGTGGAAAAAAAAAAAAAATAAAACAATGTGATTGTTGCATTATTAAATGTTTATATACTACATGTATGTAACAGTATTTGACTAATTGACATATTCATCTGTGTACTAATATCTATCTACACTGGTTTTCAAAGTTAAAACATTATACACTGATAAGAACAACCCAGAGACCTCTGCTGTCGCTTTGCTTGGCACCTGATGTGATCAACATACAAAATTGTATATGGTTACTTAATTTGTTCTAGGGAAACCTTTTTTTTGGAAATACTTCCTTAATGTATAGTTATGCCATTTTTTTGTTCCGTAAATTGAAACATTATCATATTAATTGTACTGTTATACCATTGGTAATTAAGTATATTTGACTGTCCACATGTATGCGTACAATGTCCATGTAGTCATGTTGAGATGAGCTTAAAATGTACCAGAGTACAATGACAATGAAGCAGCCATATATCCAAGGGCTGACCCCACCCCTTTTATCTTTGAGATTCATCCCAAATCTATCACGCTATGCTATGTCAATGAATTGAAACCAAACAAATAAATAAATGAAGTAAAAAGTGTTCATACTATAATATATATATATTTTTTTAATCTGACTAATGAAACACTGGTATTTTTCTAAAAAGTGTCAACAGAAACGACCTCAAATTTTTCTAACCTGAAATGACCAACATGTGTATCGGAAATGTGACTGCACTTCGGTTTCTAATGACATTACTAAATCACAGAGACTCTTGATCAAGCTGATCAACAGTGACCCAGAAATACATATGTAGTACATAAAATCATAACTTGATTGATGAAAAAAATCAAAAATAATATCCTCATGTGAAAAATGTGGATAACTGTGGGTAAGTGTTTATTGTTTAATTCTTTATCTCACGTGAGGCATATGGACAGGTAAACTTCTTTTCTATAACACAAACCACCAGGTATTTAAAAATACAAGTTCAATTTCCATCTGTCAGTCTACAAGTCACTAGTTAATTCAAATAAAAAATTAGAGGTCAGAAGTGATCATTTCAAAATCTTCATTTTTCCAATATAAGGCCTGCATTTCAGACAGACTTTCATAGTGAAAACTCGACAAGAAGTAATAAAAAATGGCCGATTTGTATTCATTGACAGATGATTGATAAGCTATTTCACCATATCTGGGAGGATGTTCAACATGTTAAAAAAGCGTGTTTTAAAAAAATATACAAATTTGCCTATAAAACATATTCTCATAATATTTATGGTGAATGGTTTTAAGCACATCTTTTTATTCTTTCTGAAAGAGCGACACTTTACAGCAACCAAAATTATCCAGGTGCAGGTCAATAGTTCATGTGACAAAATGGCTGCTTCAAAATACATAACGGTCTGGAACCAATGTCGAAACAATACTTCCAATACTGTCTGGAAGCACATCCCTACATGATGGTAAGACTTGCGGGCCCCCTCGCATACCCTCCCTCCCATGACCTTTCATCTTACAATGACAATACTGTAAATGAATTAAAAAGGATACCTGTTGATATGTGAAAGCGCCGTTTGCATAAATACAACTTCGGAGCTCGTTGTATATTCATGCTGTTACTGTCATTTCGTAATTTTGAAGTAGCTTTGAAATTACGCAAGCAAAGTCTACAAAAGCTTCGGATCATGGGGGCTGACATCTTGAAAATATAGCCCGAAATCAGTAATGATTAGTTTCGTAAAAATGATGCGCGCGCATCTACACAGAAAAAAAAGAGTGAAAAAATGGACGATACGAAACCACCGCTGTGGTGCTAGCTCTCCTTATTAGCATGCAAGTCTACTACGATGACAGAACAGCATTGTAACAGCGGATAAGGATTTACTTTCTCGTGTTTATTTTCACAACCTGGATTTACAACAAATAGAATAGGAAATTAACAGTTTAATCATGACGTAGCATTCGGAATTTGGATGGTATTAGATGATTTGTGAAAGCATGTTATATGTTTATCACCGTCATGTTTTGATGAAAAGGTCGGAAAGGCCATTTCCAACATGGCGACCCTGAATTACAATAATAACAGGGTATTTATACCACTTTTTAGAGTATTGTGTGTAGTATTGTTTATTTCTTTAAGCAGTGGAACTAATACAAAGAAAATAAGAGATGTAACGGATCGAAATCAGGGGAAGTTAAGTCTGCATAATATCGGTGAAAAGGATGAAAAGTTGGCCAAACTGTTTGACGACGAATATTATACAGACACGCGACAAGAAAATGTCTCCCCAAAGGTCCTGGGTGGCATTGACATCGCCAACGAGGCGGTTAAGATATCCATGCAGTTGCTCTGGATCACCAATCAAGAAATTGGTGTGACTGATATGCAGGTGAGTAAAGAGAAGCGTTCAAAGTATGTGTATTCCAACACATTGTGTACAATACACAAACAACGAAGTTGGTCCACAAAATCTGGTTACACTAACTAACACTATCCCATTTGCACACATTCAATTTCCACTCCGCAACGATGCTGTTCTTTCGATTTCAACAATATGAAATTGTCATTTGCTATCAGGTAGACATTGTTTACACTGCATGAAAATTTTAAAGCATTAATATACATTCTGCATTCAATTAGAACCATATCTTGTTTTGTCTGCAATTAAAGAAGTTGTCAAACAAGACTGTGTGATGCAGTTAGTACAGTAATTTTCACTCCTAACTGTCATGCTGTCTTTTATAAATTTCATGAAAATGAACAGAGATGTATATTTATACATAAAAGACTTAAGCATTGTTAAAAGATGAATATTGACAAATTACAGTGCAGCCTGCAATAATGTATGTTAGATACTGGTCATCAATTAGTTTGTAGAATACTTTTGTTTCCACAATCATATGAGACACGATGTATAACCTTCAATATTTTACTTTTCCAAGTTTTGTTGAATATTGGATGAATATATAAATTTTGACAAGTGTAATCTATGCATACTCATGAAAATTAGGAAAGTTCAAACAGAATTTTAAAAAAAAAATAGAAAAATGAGTGCCTTCAATATCTTTTTGATGGATTACCAAGTTTTAAATTGTCAGCTTTGGCTAGCAAGCAATTCATACTCATTTTAAAAGAAGAGGCCCAGAAAAAGCGATTACAAATTCACCAGTATCATTCCTTATCATGTAGATATAGTTTCAAGATTTGTAGCAATACATGTAGTTAGATTTTACATCCTAGAAGTCAGCTATGTCAAATTGATGTTGAAACTTTGGTGTAATGGCAAGTCATGGATCATGATTAAACTAAAATATATCAGTATACAGTATCTGCCTGCTTTGAGGTTTATTAAACTATTTCACATTTCTTTATATTTTAATGTCAAAATTTTTATCATGACTCAGATCATGAATTGATTTGCTTCTTAATGCATTTAGATTGATACGGTACGACACTACAGAAAATTGATATTTGGATTATGCTAAATAAATCCAATTACTGAGTTTTCAGATACATGTGGAGAATTCAAAACTTTGAAATTCATCCTGAATTTAGTGGTAATTTTATTTGCATACCAGATCAAAAACATGTTGATTACTAAGAAGCTTTGAAGTGCTTTTGAATTTTGATGCAGTATACCTTTCTATGCATTGATAATGCACATTATACACGTTCACAAGAGATGTGCATGCATTGGTAATTTACTTTACCTGTTACATATACTCACTGATGTATTGCTGTCGATGACAGCTGAATTCTATTTGAATTAATATAATGACTTTTGGGTTTTGTCATCAAGAATAAATTACTTCAGTGTTCAAAGGCAATAGTAATGTTTTGTATGCATTATTTATAAGGTAGATATGTAATTGCTGAGAATTCAATGAGAAGTTTTTATGTTCATGAACATGTCATAGGATAAGGGTATATACACAACACTTTGGTAATTCTCAGAATACAATTTTTTTTTTACAAAATTGCTACATTGCTTTGATTTCATTTAGTTCAAAATATCTCCTGTTCTGAAGCTTATTGAATCCCAACAGGAAACAGTATTTCAGAAATTAATATCTATAATGTATTTGCTGCAGTAATAGTATTTAAGTAATTATGTCACTATAAATTTCATCACACTGACAATTGTAATGACTTTATGTGATGCTTTTGAATTATCCGAACTTGCATTGTGAAGTTTCAAGTATCTTTTTATTCAATCTGTTTAAGTAGCATTGATTTAAAGATTTGCATAAAAGTTTGTTTTTTTTTTAAATATATCGCATATTTATCAAACTTAAAAGCAAGGTTTTCTTTTATTACAGATATAATTATGATATGGAGATTTCCTATGTAAATGATTTTAATCAATTTGTGTTCCCATTATAAGGAATTACATGTAAATACATTTAAATGGAGACATGTTTTCTAAATTTGTGACCATAGCCAGTAGAATTTTAAAACATTCACCAAGTGAATACTTTTAAGAGTTTTCCAATTCACTTTTTGTTCGTGTTTAATTTGTTGAGTAAAGGTACTGTTTACGAATAACTACTGGACTGTACATCTCCACACGGCTTTGAAGCTGATATGATTGCTCAAACAAAATGTTATTTAGTGTAACCCCTACTCCATCTAACTTGGATTCAAAGGGATCTGTAGGTGCTCTAAATCCATGTAAACGAGCTATCAGATTTGCTGGTATTAGGTGTATATTTACACAAGGTCCAAAGAAAGGAGTGCAAATACTAGTTGTCTGGGGGTGAACTTTGAAGGATAGAACCTATGAAATGTTTTAGTTAAGAAGGATGATAATGTAGACAAATTAGATATTGCCATTTAGTGAAGTAGTTCCTTTCCCTCCCAAACCCCCATGTAGGGCTATACTTAAATAATTCACTAGTTGTTAAAGTCTGTTTTAATAGATAGTACTTTACTACTGTGTATTTAAAATTAACAATGAATACAAATTATTCAAATGGTTTGTTTTCAAATTTTAAAAGATTTATAATTCATGGTTGCCTGTTTTAGGAATTTAAAATGATTTTGTTGAAGATAAAATACATGGCAAAATCTTTTTAAATGTAAAACATTTGAAAAATGTTTTTATTGAAATGAAAAAAAATTCAAATTACTAATGTATTAATTTTTAGGACGCTTTGATAAACTGAGCCTGGTAATTAAATAAGCAATGTTTTACAACCAGAGGTATAATTTGATACCCTTGAAATGTATTCATAATAGATGATAGATTATTTATTGTATGTACACACATGTATGTGAGAAGACTCCAGTTCTTTGATGTGTATACAGACCAACCTTTACATTGTATCATATCACACTGTTAATTTGACCCAAGGAATTAGCTTTATATATAAAAGGCAGCAGTTTTTCTTTGTACTTTGGGACTGGTGCAAGGGCCCATATATGTTTGCTTTGAAAGAATAAATGAAGAAGTGCAGACGTTGAATGTGGTTTAACTTGTAACTCCGAACTGTAGGCTATACAACCTTAGTTTGGTGTTCAATATATATAGAAAATTCACGATACCCTGACCAAGATTTTGATCTCTGAACTTGGTTCAAACTTTTCACCCATTTGACCAACAATTCATTAATCAATTATTGCACCATATATATACAGTCAAACTATGAGGTTTCAAAGTTGAAAGGACAAACAAAAAGACTGATACTTTGAGACTATGAATCCTTTGTGGTGGGTTACATTGACGTTTTCATGTTCATGGCTATATATAGTTGATGACAAGATTTTTGTACCAGGACAAACAAAACAAATTCTTAAAAACAAGATTAAATGAAAAGATGCATTTATATTTTGAAACAAAACATTTTCATTTATATAAAATGATATGCTGCATTAAAGTGGTCTTTAAGTAGTAGAGTTATTATTTCAAAACTGATACATAAACATTATAGGCACTAATGAACTAAAAAGAAAGGAAATTAATATCATAAAGTATTCTGTCACAGAAACGAGAGTACTAACATCACACATCTTTAGTCGTCGAAATTACAAGAGTGCTCGCCAATGGTCTGATGACGGCTAGTTTGAATCGGTCGGAAAATGCATGATTGACAGATAAATTATGATGTTTCTCCTGCTTTTTTGCTTAAAATGGAAAAGTGACGTTTTGGGAATTAATGAAATCATCATACATGTGATAGGATTTCCTTCGTTTGTTTTCAGAATTCTGTAAATCAGACCTAACTAAATGCCATTAATGGCACCAGTGAACATAACACAACATCCCATTCATAATCTTTGATTAAACATCATGGCTTGTAAGTAATTAAATTTTAATCTGTGTCCATTCTTTAATCAACCTCACAACACAGCCAATGATAATGGGCTATCGTAATCCCATTGCCAGGTAGCAATCTTTGAAATGTGTGAAATTTTGCTGTAGGGCGATAGTACCTTTACAGTACAGATAAAGATTTTGTTTCAATCATGTAAACGACTAAGTTGTCTGTATTAATATCTGTCTGTGGAAAAACTTGGAAACATTGAAAAGTTTGATTTATAAAACTTCAATTTATCAAGGGATAAATTAGATGTAATATATAAAAATAAAAATCAGGACCAGATGAAAACTTAGATACATCAAGTAATTTGAATCATTAAAGTTTGATTCATAGAAGTTTGACTGTAGCTACAAATCAAATTCTGTTGTTGTTTGCTCTGCTGCTGTGTGATGATCAGTCCAGTAGAGAAAAAGCACAATAAACATAAAGTAAAACCATATTATGTAGATTTGTAATTGACAAATTTAAGCCCTCAACAGCATTTTAAAAGCATTCAATCAATGACTTTGATAGGCAACGTACAACATCAGGAACGTCCCAGACTAATTAATATCCTTAAAAATTTCTCTATTGCCTGTGTAATCAGTAAAATGCAGATATAAAAGGAATTTCATTGATTTTGATTCTACGGGAATAAAATTAGATGCATCTGACAATTTCAGATGCAACATACAAAAATAATCTTGTTGATGCATGTTGGTAAATTACCTTTCTTCCCCACAGTATGAGAACTGACATACAACAAAATGTATTGGCATGGTCTTATCAAGAAAGCTTTAAATTAGTTAAAGTAAAAACTTCCTTGACAATTGTGTAAAATATCAATATAGAGAGTTTAGAAACTGAAATTCTATGACCAGAGTGCAGTTGATATGAGAAGATATGCAAGTACATTGATTAATCCCGTTCCAAATGTGCATGTTGTTAAGATCTGTCCTCACTATGTCCGCCTGAGAAAATACCTGTTTGAAGTAGAGCTGTAAGGTGTACCCCAAAACATGATCAAGGGCTAGGGATTACTGCACATTGATCAGGGCAGCAACAGCTTGTTGGAGGTTGTATGCAGTTTCGCACTCAAAGGGATAGGTGCAAGGGTCATTGCATGTAGAGATAAAAGAAAGGTGGGCTTATAGAGATATCATATATAGCAATTTCATTGTAAACTAAAGTTCTAGGCTTACACAGATTTTGTGTGTATGGTAATTACTTCAGTAGGATTACATGTATTTTGTAGAGTAAATACCTTACTAAGTAAGGTTACAGGCATTGTGTGTGTACAGTAATTAATTAAGATTACAGTAAATACTTAGTAGGGTTTCAGGGATTTTGTAAAGTAAATACTTAGTAGGGTTACAGGGATTTTGTAAAGTAAATACTTAGTAGGGTTACAGGGATTTTTTAGAGTAAATACTAAGTAGGGTTACAGGCATTGTGTGTGTACAGTAATTAATTAACATAACTGTAAATACTTAGTAGGGTTACAGGGATTTTTTAGAGTAAATACTAAGTAGGGTTACAGGCATTGTGTGTGTACAGTAATTAATTAACATAACAGTAAATACTTAGTAGGGTTACAGGGATTTTTTAGAGTAAATACTAAGTAGGGTTACAGGCATTGTGTGTGTACAGTAATTAATTAACATAACAGTAAATACTTAGTAGGGTTACAGGGATTTTGTAAAGTAAATACTTAGTAGGGTTTCAGGGATTTTGTAAAGTAAATACTTAGTAGGGTTACAGGGATTTTGTAAAGTAAATACTTAGTAGGGTTTCAGGGATTTTGTAAAGTAAATACTTAGTAGGGTTTCAGGGATTTTGTACAGGGATTTCAGGGATTTTGTAAAGTAAATACTTAGTAGGGTTACAGGGATTTTGTAAAGTAAATACTAAGTAAGGTTACAGGCATTGTGTGTGTACAGTAATTAATTAACATAACAGTAAATACTTAGTAGGGTTACAGGGATTTTGTAAAGTAAATACTTAGTAGGGTTACAGGGATTTTTCAGAGTAAATACTAAGTAAGTTTACAGGCATTGTGTGTGTACAGTAATTAATTAACATAACAGTAAATACTTAGTAGGGTTACAGGGATTCTGTAAAGTAAATACTTAGTAGGGTTTCAGGGATTTTGTAAAGTAAATACTTAGTAGGGTTTCAGGGATTTTGTAAATAAATACTTAGTAGGGTTACAGGGATTTTGTAAAGTAAATACTTAGTAGGGTTACAGGGATTTTGTAAAGTAAATACTAAGTAAGGTTACAGGCATTGTGTGTGTACAGTAATTAATTAACATAACAGTAAATACTTAGTAGGGTTACAGGGATTTTGTAAAGTAAATACTAAGTAAGGTTACAGGCATTGTGTGTGTACAGTAATTAATTAACATAACAGTAAATACTTAGTAGGGTTACAGGGATTTTGTAAAGTAAATACTTAGTAGGGTTACAGGGATTTGTGTGTACAGTAATTAATTAACATAACAGTAAATACTAAGTAAGGTTACAGGCATTGTGTGTGTACAGTAATTAATTAACATAACAGTAAATACTTAGTAGGGTTACAGGGATTTTGTAAAGTAAATACTTAGTAGGGTTTCAGGGATTTTGTAAAGTAAATACTTAGTAGGGTTACAGGGATTTTGTAAAGTAAATACTTAGTAGGGTTACAGGGATTTTTCAGAGTAAATACTAAGTAAGGTTACAGGCATTGTGTGTGTACAGTAATTAATTAACATAACAGTAAATACTTAGTAGGGTTACAGGGATTTTGTAAAGTAAATACTTAGTGGGGTTTCAGGGATTTTGTAAAGTAAATACTTAGTAGGGTTTCAGGGATTTTGTACAGTAAACCTAGTAGGATTATCAGGATTTTTTTTAGAATAATACTTAGTAGGGTTACTGGGGTTTTGTAAAGTAAATACTTAGTAGGGTTACTGGGGTTTTGTAAAGTAAATACTTAGTAGGGTTACAATGATTTTGTAGATTAGATACTTAGGAAGGTCTAAGGGATTTTGTAGAGTAAATACTTAGGAGGGTTTCAGGGATTTTGGAGAGTAAATACTGTATTTATGATGGAAATAAAATTATTACAGGCTTCCCCGAGAAATAAACTGACCACAGTGGACAGCAGTTTCAAGCTATTTCATAATAAGATTATGTGATGAACAGCTATAGAAACTTTAGTTATACTGTCTATACAACTGTATCTGACTGATTTAAATTGATTACTTAAGTTGTCCATTTTGTAACTACTCAGTATATTGTTTGATTACAAGTGATCTCTGAATTGTAGACTTTAATATGATAGGCAATACAGAAAGTATAGCTTAAATCTTCTAACATTTCATGAATATAGACCTGATATCTATAGGTATGAAAGACATAAAATGACAAAGCAATTGTGTTCAATAAAGACACATGTATAGAATATGAGATCAAATTTGTGCATTCACTTCAAGATCTGGGATAGATAATGTTCAAAAAGAAAGGGACTATATATATATATATATATATATATATTATTTATTAGCACTGAAATGTTCAACAATTTGATTGTAATGACAAAATATAAAGTTTTTAGGGGGCCTGACTCAGTCTTTTGATAAGTATTCTGAATAGCATGTGTTTAAATGTGTAGCTTGCCAATCACTTTACAAGTTGCCTACAGATTAATGTGATTGTGGACACTAAAGCATAGCTCACATTGTTAAAAAAAAAAAAACGATATTGGACATGAATTATCTGTGAAAACTTGCAGAAGATTTTGAGTTAAAGTTTAGAAGTGAAATTGTGGTTTTTGGAAATCAGGAAAAAAGTTGGGGAATCTTATCTTGATTTATATAAGAATTTTCTGACCTGAATGCCCCTGGTTTTATCTGATATAAGATTTAGCATTGGGAACAAGACTATATGCATCCATGATAGATTTATAGGAAAAAGTAAAATATTTGTATGCATGTATCCAACAACCTGATAGCAATTCCATGCAAGATTGTTTCAAATCACATAATAAGATAATTTATAGAAAGCTGATCATTTACAGTGTGAAAATATGGAGCTTGAATTGGAGACTATAAATATTGTCAGATTGGTACCCATTCTTATAGATTTCATAACTTATTATAGAAATAAAACAATACAAAGTTGTTCATGTACAAATGTATATAAGGTTGTGGTACAAATTAATCATTGAATCAAGAGGGATTTACTTAGAACCATGGTAAGCTGTGATGTATCAATCATTATTTTCAAGTAATTATATATATATAATTGAGATACAGATTTACACAAACATTTAAAAAAAAAAACAGAAAGAAGAAATCAAGCAAAAAGGATAAAAAAGAAAATCAGAAGAAAACAATGTCATTAGATGGTCACAATATCATTAATTGGATAATGACAATCTACTGTATGAAACACTTGTTGGTATCATAACAAGTGTCAGTGTGATACATATTGGGAAGGTGTAATATATGTAATTCAGTTGGTAGGGGTTCAGATTTAGCAGCCAAAGATGGAGGTATAAGGTGTGTTGTGTGATCCTTATTCAGGACAGTTTGTGATGGTCCACTGACTTCTGTGCAGTCCTGGTTGTGTTCTTGGGCAGGGCTATTAATTCTGGTGGTATCCAAGTAAGTGGCTGTCGGTAGCCTGCGATTGGCCTCTTGCATGGTGTTCATTAGGATAGCCACCATAACTAGCTGCTACAAGGAGACTCGGTACATGTAAATTCCTTAAAATGTTAATGCACACAGTGATATTAACCCAACAGTAAACTGAAAAATAATTTGCCTATATTTTCCAGCTTTCGTCGACCATATCTGTGCTGTCTGTATAAATAAATACTAAGTGTAATATATACATTGAACAAATTATGAAAAAATATATATTAGTTTTTGATAAAAAGATTAAAAAGCAAAAGTTCAAAATGGAAATGTAAATGTATTCATCATAATGACGGGTAATTATGTTACTAAATCAAGGTTTCAGTAATTTATCATCTTTCTTTATGGTAAATAGATATAGAGCTGCTTGTAAAATTTTACAACCAAATGAGTGTGTTTATAGACAGAATGTATAGTGCCTAATGCTATTCTTTGATGAACACAATGAATTGTTATTTGATATTTTACATGATAAATATAATTTGAATTATGATCGTTGACTTGGAACTGAATGAGGGCCAACATCCTGTATCATCGTTGTTATGAGTCTCTTCGCTAGACAAACGGAATAATATTTCTTAGCGTCACATCGTCACATCTCCGGTTTGTACACTGAGGATACATGTCAGGGACATTGGTTTTGAAAGGGAAAATTTCTCTAGCAGTTTTATCATGTGTTCATCACTACACTGTGTAGCTAAGGAAGGCAGTATAAATTGGTTGAGAGATGTTGATATAATCAGTTGAGAAATCACCATGATCTCCATTTTAATAGAGAGATAATCTTTATAAAAAAGTGTGTTAGTTTGAAGTTCGACATAAATGTAACGTGTACATGTTAGGTAGAGAGTCAGACATAAATGTAACGTGTACATGTTAGGTAGAGAGTCAGACATAAATGTAACGTGTACATGTTAGGTAGAGAGTCAGACATAAATGTAACGTGTACATGTTAGGTAGAGAGTCAGACATAAATGTAACGTGTACATGTTAGGTAGAGAGTCAGACATAAATGTAACGTGTACATGTTAGGTAGAGAGTCAGACATAAATGTAACGTGTACATGTTAGGTAGAGAGTCAGACATAAATGTAACGTGTACATGTTAGGTAGAGAGTCAGACATAAATGTAACGTGTACATGTTAGGTAGAGAGTCAGACATAAATGTAGCGTGTACATGTTAGGTAGAGAGTCAGACATAAATGTAACGTGTACATGTTAGGTAGAGAGTCAGACATAAATGTAGCGTGTACATGTTAGGTAGAGAGTCAGACATAAATGTAGCGTGTACATGTTAGGTAGAGAGTCAGACATAAATGTAACGTGTACATGTTAGGTAGAGAGTCAGACATAAATGTAACGTGTACATGTTAGGTAGAGAGTCAGACATAAATGTAACGTGTACATGTTAGGTAGAGAGTCAGACATAAATGTAACGTGTACATGTTAGGTAGAGAGTCGTACCACTTCATGATACTACATTTGCCAACCTAGTTATTTTTCTGTGATAAATGTAATTTCTCTCTATAATTTTTCTCTATATAATCATGTGGACACAATTGTTTTGATTTACTCCCAGTAATGTTACAGATGTCTTGGTAAATTTTGGTAGAAGTGGGGGAATCAATTCTGTGTACAAGCAATATAGAAAAAAAATATTTATAATGAAAAAATAAATTGTCTAGAACATGCATGGGAGTACATATGCAATCCTTTGAAAGTAGGATTGTAGGAAAGTGTGATTGGGACTAGTACAAGTGTTCTCCACAGACAGTTCTATTTGGCCATGGGCTGTTCAGCTATATATATATTTTTTTACCATTCAGCCAGTTTGAATCATTTTCAGAGCATGCAAAAATCACTGTCTTATCTCTTCTTTTGTTCCTTTCTTATTTGATATTTATTAAGGTATGACTAATTACTGCCAGAGAATGTCAAACTAAATTCATTTTGATCTTAGCAAACACTAATATAATGGTGTATGAAATGCAATGAATATCTCTGTGTGTTTGCGACATTATATATATGTACCCAATTACATTTCCTGGGTATGAGGGAAAACACCATATACTGGTAGTAAGAAATGGTCTAGAACTGGGGCCTTAAGTGGCTAGAAACACAAGTTCACTTCTGTACAAGCATTTAGAAATTGTCAGAGACCAGGCTTGACTAAATAATGTATAGCACATTAGCTCTAGTGTACTGTCCTAGTTGGTGAGCTGGTACCAGAAACTGTACAAGGATCTGAGAAATTATAAAGTATATGGTCAAGTTGATCAAGCCGAGGAGGTGGGGAAAGAACTAGAAATCACCCTGAACAGACTGAGAAGGTTACACACACATGGGGAATATGTAGTGTGGAGGAGGTGTAGGTATTGTACAGAATAAACGGCCAAATTGGACAAGGGATTGTCTTGAAGGTCTAGGAGGTTGGGATGGACTGGAAATTGAACCAGTATGTCAACACTAAAAGGGGATGATTATAAAGGGCTTGAATGAGGTTACACAAGAAGTCTGACTGGTGTTTAAGGAGTTAGGATTAGTCTAGTACCTGTATGTGTTAAGTACATGTAAGACTAGAGTTGAAATTTAGTCCAGCTCATAGCTTAAAAAATAAAAGTGATTCATGAAAGTGGATGGGGAGCTTGAGGTGGGAGCAAAAGTGGAAAACAGTCATATACAAAGGAGTCTTGCATATTTTGACACAAATATTCTAGTTGCTACAAGGATGAAATATTAATATCATTGTGGATTGAATATTATTAAGATCATAGAGGGATGCTAAGCGGAAATAAAGGTAGCTTTATTCTGCTGACAGCTTGTATAAACATGAAGAGGCATTTGTATGCTAAATAAGGTAAAACCTAGGAGCCTGAGGCCTCGCATGGTGTATAATGCGACCGGCCACCGATCTTGTCCCTATAATATTAAAGGATAAGGTTGTTTGCCCTAGGGTTAGAATCATCGACGCTGTATATATAAAAAGGCCGATCTCGATCAGATTTTGACAGGCTTGATTTAAACATTTGGCCTTTTATCTGTTATTCATGACACCTGGGTCTTTGGATTCATTTAAATGCAAATTATGGAAGGTTTTATAGAAATGATGATGGATGGTTATCCACCTGAAATCTTCATGTTTTTGATGGTGTGCAACCTCTAATGTAAATGACAGAAGATGGTTAAGTATGCGACCCCCATGTATAACAAAAGCAAACCCCGAAACAGGATTTATCTGTTGTTACGATCATCTAGTAAACGTGGATCAGAATTCAGCATTTTGTATAGATTGTTTTTTGTTTTGTTTGAATAAATTTGAACATAATTTGTCAGGATATGACATCTAAAACAAATGTGAACCAATTCTTTCAAAATATGAATATTCAGGATGTAATCTGTGTGTTTAATTTTCATATATTGTAGTTTCATTTTGTTCTGATGTTCATGATAAAACCTGTTTTATCTGGCCTCTGAATATTCTGACACCTTTTTATTTCCATTGTAATATCTGGTATTTAATTTGCACTTAATTGACCACAAATATCACCAACCATGCAGTATGCAAACATCTGGAATTTTTAATGTTATCAGGATCACTACCTAATGTATTTTGTAATACTGGCACCTCAAACATAATATGTACCATTTTAGGACAGATTGTTCAAAGTAATAATGCCCTTAGATCTAGGCCATGGTTTATATACAGTTGTTGAAGGTATACATGGCAGATGTGATCAATGAAGCCGAAGACACCTATTCTTTTGGAACACCTGGTCTTATTCTTGTGCATCATGACTCTCCATGTAATTTTTTTTTCATTTATGTTTTGCTTTAGTTTTATCAGAGTTGAGTATGGATTTTATTGACATGTCTGTATTGATTGTATTTCTTTGTTTTTTTATACAACTACCAGTAAGAAATACACTTAGAAGTATCATATACTGATCATAATACAAAGTGATGGCCCCATGTTACATATTACATATAAATGCTACATGCTTCGGAGAACAAAAATATTGTTTATATGTGGTAGGAAAAATTTGAAAATAGCTAAAGATCAAGATAAAAAGTAGGGAAAATGTTCTTGTAGTGTGGAGTTATACTAGTAGTACTGGTGGTCATATGGTGGAAACATTATGTAGACTTCTAAGTGTGGAGTTATACTAGTAGTACTGGTGGTCATATGGTGGAAACATTATGTAGACTTCTAAGTGTGGAGTTATACTAGTAGTACTGGTGGTCATATGGTGGAAACATTGTGTAGACTTCTAAGTGTGGAGTTATACTAGTAGTACTGGTGGTCATATGGTGGAAACATTGTGTAGACTTCTAAGTGTGGAGTTATACTAGTAGTACTGTATACTAGTAGTACTGGTGGTCATATGGTGGAAACATTATGTAGACTTCTAAGTGTGGAGTTATACTAGTAGTACTGTATACTAGTAGTACTGGTGGTCATATGGTGGAAACATTGTGTAGACTTCTAAGTGTGGAGTTATACTAGTAGTACTGTATACTAGTAGTACTGGTGGGTGGTCATATGGTGGAAACATTGTGTAGACTTCTAAGTGTGGAGTTATACTAGTAGTACTGGTGGTCATATGGTGGAAACATTATGTAGACTTCTAAGTGTGGAGTTATACTAGTAGTACTGGTGGTCATATGGTGGAAACATTGTGTAGACTTCTAAGTGTGGAGTTATACTAGTAGTACTGGTGGTCATATGGTGGAAACATTATGTAGACTTCTAAGTGTGGAGTTATACTAGTAGTACTGGTGGTCATATGGTGGAAACATTGTGTAGACTTCTAAGTGTGGAGTTATACTAGTAGTACTGGTGGTCATATGGTGGAAACATTATGTAGACTTCTAAGTGTGGAGTTATACTAGTAGTACTGGTGGTCATATGGTGGAAACATTGTGTAGACTTCTAAGTGTGGAGTTATACTAGTAGTACTGGTGGTCATATGGTGGAAACATTGTGTAGACTTCTAAGTGTGGAGTTATACTAGTAGTACTGTTGGTCATATTGTGGAAACATAATGTAGACTTCTAGACTTAATACAGAGGAATGTTATATGTAGGTAAGCAATTGAAACTTGTTACTTAAATGTATGTATTTAGGATTGAATCAAAAATATTTAATAACTCTTTCATTTTTATTCCAGACCATTTATGATAACTTGAAATATGAAGAGGAACAGTTCAACCCACAGAAGAAGTTGGACTATGTAAGTGGACAATGAAGAGCTTTATTCAGTACTTTAAACAGACCTATTTCAGTTATATGTACAACTTCAAAATGACCAAGTAGTATATAACACAACATTCATATATTGTAGGAATAGTATTGTTCCACATTGATTTCAATCCTGACCTTACTTTCTTATGTAGTTTGTTGGAGGTGGATGAATAGAAATTAATGACTGTATATATATATATATATATATATATATATATATCTAGGTATCGAGGAAGATGTGCCAGAAGTTATAAATACTAAAAGGTTAATGTTCAAAAGTCGAAGGTCACGATTGTTGTTACCATAAATAGAAAATGAGTTACTGCATGGCATGTGTTGGTCAGATTTTACATAGACTTGGATGCACATGCTCATTATTGCTTTTCAGATGTGAAAGTCAAAGTTCAAGGTTATTGTTAAGGTTTCTATACAGTATTCTTTGGTTTCTTGTTGAAAGCACTTCCTTGGGATTTTGGGTCTGTAAATCAAAGGTTAAGATCAGTGTTACCGTAAATTGAAAATTGATTTCCACAGATCACAGATAGACTGGCAGGGAGGTTCAAAAACTATCTCCAAGTTCTCAATACCAATAAGATCACAGTGCAGAACCTGTACAAATTTCATGTGAAACAACCAATCACAAAGAAGCTTAGTTGCTGTCATCTTCCTCCGATGGAATTCAGGTAAAAAAAGTTATTTGTATTTAGGAAAATATTTTCTCATTGCTGCAGATAGTAAATTTTTGTCTCTGGTTTGACATTTATTTCATATTTTGTTTACAATTTTACCTTTCTTTTTTTTCAAGTTTTTATATTATAATGGAAGTCACCAGTAAAAACCATTTTCAGATTATAGTGCATCAACTCATACCTAAAGTCTCAGCAAAAGGGAGCATTGTGAACAATTGATACTACATCTATCCTTAAAAGAGATGATTATAGTCGCTTTTTATACAGATTTGCCTGTTTATTTTCACTCAAAAGTAGATCGATGAGTTTTCAAGTTGACGTAATGGTCAGCTGACAAATTAATTGTTTTGCATCAGTTTTATCCTTAATCCTTTATGAAGAGATGTTTTCTCTTACTTTCAGTGAAGAGAGTCAGTATGGCTGTAAGATCTCAAAACGGACTAGCTGTGATTTGTATCCAGAAAACCTACCAAGAGGGGCCTTTAACCCTGGAAGAAATCTCACGGAAGGTTAGTGTTTTTAGCCAGCTTTTTTGTATGATAGTCTTTTAAAGAAATCCCATAAACTGCTAATTCAGACCAAACTCTTGGATTACTAACGGAGAAATCTCACAGAATGTAAGAATTTGAACAAAATATCAACAATGGGATTCATTTTGACAAATTGCAAACGAAATCTTGAAGAATGCAATTCAGAGATGAAATCTCACACACACTGCACATCTTCAGTAAAACTCCATTTGCGACATTCTGCCGCTAATTTCCCATAAATGATACCCCAAGAAACCAGTAATGAAGGGCATTATCCAGGTTAATTTTCACTGCTAGTGTTTCATTGCAATATCTCTGTCAAAAAAAGAAAGTGAAATTGAAATTAAAGGTTAGTACTGCTATTTTTGTTAACAAGGGATTAAACCTAACTTCCAGTAATCCTGTGATTGGAAACCTTAGGTAATTTATGCACAGATATCTTACATTAAACTTTTCAACAGTAAGCAATAGCATTAATGCTAAGGCATCCCTCCATCCCATTGATATGATAGTACTCTAAATAAATAGTATTCAGCATTTTTAAAGCATTGATTTAATCAACAATTTTATGTTACCATGATGTAAGCTTGAGGAGCAGTAAAACAAATGGCGATAACCATACCTTTAACCCAGTTTCTTTGCATAGATTTTGTTCTTTACAATTCACCTTACAATATACAAAAAAGAAAAAAATGTATATATTTATATATATAGTATATGATACAATAATAGCAAGTTAAGTCAAAAGAAACAGGAGATAGAAAATATAGCTACCATATTTCATTTGTGCACTTTAGAGCAGTGTGCAGGTGTAGCATAATTGTGTGGGCACCCAACAAACCTTGAAGAATCTGTTGTGGAAGAAAATTTACATTGAGATCCCCACATTGACCTAAGCAGTACAAGATGTAAGAGAATCTTGCTGCTTTTCAAATGTAGACAAAGTCTCAATTTTCTGCCTTGGTAAATTCTCCATGACAAGCCACCAAAGCCGGTAAAATTGTCAGAATTATTTATTCCACTGGGGATTAATTTTGAAAGGAAATTGAAAAGTCATGGAATACAGACTGTCAGCTTCATTGTATGGTGATGATAAAGGTATTGAAATTTAAAATATACATGACTGATAAGCCAACTGTTCTGGTTGTGGTTTTATAAACTGAAATGTGGCATTGATTCATATAGATCATTCCACTTGCGTTGTGCATCAGGTTAGTGAAATTGGTACAATAGTTTTTATCTAGATGTTTGTAAAAGGGGTAAAATCCAACATGTCTTTGTCCAAGTTTCAATTCATTGAATTTGGAACTAATTTTGGAAAGGATACTTCCTTGTTGCCTTATGACTAGTCAAGGTCATTATGAGGCAGGATCTCCCTTGAAGTAGCTAGTGACCACTTCACTGAACAACAAATGGGAGGCCCACCACTTGCTATTAAAGAGCCATTGGGATTAAGTATTTCACCAGAGAACACAAACACAACAGGAAAGTTCCTGAACTCAGGTCCTTGAAAAACTACACACTGCCTTATTCTGATGCTCCATGGCGAGAGCTATTGCAGCCTTTTTTGAGAGTGTTAGGTAACACATAGACGTGGTTGATTGTATTTTATTTATTTGATATTGACTTTACTTTTAGTTTGTTTCTCTTTTGGCAGAATCTCTAGCAGGTTTTTTTTTCATTTTCCCAACATTCCTTTTTAAATATAAGGCTTGGTTATGTTTTAAAATTCTTTTTTATCGGTATCATTCTCTTTGTCTCTATAGTTACAATGAAATACTGCAGCACTTTGAATTTGGAAAATGTATCATAGTATCCTATGACAGTTAAGTTTCTAACTTAACCACACTGTGGTTTGGTGAGGTATTTACCCAAAACTTAAAATGAGCTGTCTTAATTAGGATGTCTAACCATGTTACAGTGTAGCTATCACTACCTTGAAGTTTCAAATTAACACAGGTCAATTTAGTATATTCTCACATTATGGTACTACTTTGTACAAACTCATTACAAATATATCCAATGGGTTTACTGTTTATTATTGATTAATTCAATTTCATATTCATGTAATTATAATAAGCTGATTGATCAGGTCTTAAATATGTCTGAAAGCAAAAAATTGATAAGAAAACCATGAAAAAAATTTAATCTAACAAAACGCGAGAGGAAGATTAAATTATGATACATTTTTTTAAAATGCTGGGTATCATGCTGCTTATAACATGTTTTGGGAGAGAAGATTGTAAACACGGAGCCGTTTGAGTGTTACTGGTGGATAGGAGGGGATTTGGGTTGTGGGCCACAGATGTGTTTTTACTTGCTGTTTGTTGGAGGGGAGTGAGTGGCTAGCAGCCAGAGACTACGATATAGGGACCTCATCTGATATTCTCAGAACTACTCCTCCAAGACTACCGGGAGAGTGTCAGCTGTTCCTATGTACTTCCACATTTTTATTGGCCAAACCTGCTTTTTAAACTGTTGCAAAAGTATCCCTCCACACACCCATGTCAAAAGATCTAGGAGATGTTTTTCTTGATAAATGTTTACATTACAGAGTTCAGTCCCAAGATAAAAGACAATTAAATCTGTTTCACATGTATTACAACCGCAATCAATGTTTTTCAAGTCTTCTGAGCAGTTGTCCCTCCAAGTTATTTTGGGTTTTTTGTGGCAGAGCTTTAAAGTGGGCACCCTGTTGGCAACTGGGCTTCAGTAAACAAAGCCAACTCCTTTGAAGTTTTAGTAGTGATGTGTGGAGATTTAGTGCACTAGGTATTTTCATGCCATCCACCAATGCAGCGTAGAATGTGAATGTAAATTTAAATCAGTTTAAATTTGTTAGTAGCATAACTTCTGTTAATTTATTTTTCATGCTTGAAATTAGGTATTTCTTTATTTTTTGTTTTTTTAATTTTGTTATTGTTATTTTTACTGGAAATGCGTGTTGAAAATTCATCTGAAAATTTATTAATAGCTGCCATTTGGTGAAGAATGCATGGCAGTAGAAGATTTTGTTTATTACGAAGTTATATCACTTGCAGTATTTACATCAGTTTAATTATGTTGTACAATTATTACATGTCGTTATAAAAATTAAATCACCAATAATATCAAGATGTCAACATGTCTATCAATTTGATGAAGTACACATTTTTAAAGCTTTGCAAATTCCTTAGTTATAACTGTTGATCCAACTGTGAAAACTCTATTATGCTCTGTCTTGAAATTTATAGTACTATTGTGTGGAATTTCTCTGTGTGTCATAAACACAAGTATTCATTCTGCCATCTTGGAAAAATTATTCCACTCTCTAATAAAAAAAAATTACTACAGCTTTATGATAAAATATTCAGAGCATTCCCATCAATATGACTTCATTATCTGTTTATAAATTAAAGCTGGGAAGCCAGGACTGGATGTTTAATACCAAGGTGCTGGCTCAGTATCCCCCAGTATTATTTAAGTGCATCCATCTCAGAGCATATAGTGCATGCTGTCATGAAATACTGGAATCTCCTGCAGGGCAAACCAACACCACCACACTCCGCAAATATGAAAGGGAGCTCTTCTTCAAAGACTAGTATGATTGCCAGAATTTTCCAGATGGCAGAGTTTGAATTTTCGACATTGGCCTTTCCCAAAAAGTATTACAATATGCATGGCTAGAAATCCTTTGATGTCGTACTTGCGGCTTGTGTTACAAACGTATCAATACCCTTTGGGGACCAGGGTCTGTTGGAATAATTCTGCATAATTGCACAATTTTTTTATGACATTGGTAGGGAATATTAGCTGAGGCCAAATATAGTCGTTATGCAGAATATATCCCTTCTTGTCTGTGGCAGAACTATACTGCGTATAGATGCACAGATCGCTTGGCTGGTTTGGATCAATAATTATTGAACGCCCGTAGGCAACGATGGTACCAGTAATTTTTTTTAAAAGGCTGATTATCATTAATTATATAAACCATATAATGTGATAAATAGGTCTGTAATTATGGATTATGGGATTTAAAGTACTTTTTACTGGCACAGAATGATTTTAGAGAAATGCGCTCTTGTAAACTTTGGAGCCATAGAAAAATCTTGAAGGAGTCGATTTTCTGATTTGTCAAATGAACTTGTAATAAATGGGAGAAGTTATTAAATGAAAGTGATATATATCTTGTTTTTCATGTTGCAAACATATTTACTAGAGTGAATTGCGTATTAAAAAGATATTATTTTTCATTGCTCTAAAAATTTTGAAAAGTCCTAGAATGTGTTTGCATTGTCCTATCCATAACTATGGACAGCCATAAATCAGCTTCTCATAACTCGGACAGGTGGTGCGGCTTTTAACTTTTGTCAAGAAAGCTTATTAATTCTTCATTCCATTTGAAAACGTATTTGAGTTCTCAGCGTCTCTATGCTTTGATTTGCTGTTGCCTTTATTACCTGTCGAAACTGATTGAAAATGTAATAACTATTCTGAAAGGGTTGGTGGCCCAGACATTTCAATGAGCTTTATAATACAGGTTATTACTTATATAAATGACCTGTGTGCTCATGCTGTCATTACAATATATCTTACCTGTGAAAATGTAGCATTTCAGATTCTGTATATATATTAACAGTATACACATGTTGTCTTAACTGTTCTGCCATGGATGTATCAAAATTAAACCCTTAAAAATGTCACAGCTAGTTTATTTTGGTCAGTTTTTATAGAATTTTTATCGGAGAATCGGTTAAAGATGATAGGGTAATATGTATGGGATCTTGTTCTGCCTCAATATTTATATACTATTGCTTACATTAGACTTATTTATTCAAATGAATAGTCCTTTGTGGGTGGGACACATATGAATTATCATAGAAATCATATCCATCAATACTAAGGACACGTTAATCAAGCAGACCGAAAAATTTGACCGTGATGTTATCAGAAAGTTGTTCTAATCAGGAGAGTTTTAATCAAATGCAAAAAAAAAAAATTTCTGATGCATTTAGTTTTCATTATGGCAGCAATGGTACATTTTGAAAAAAAATTATGATTTCATCTACAAAACCAACATATGAAGACTCTAATATCAAAATAAAGACATGAGTTGCATTAAGAGTTTGTCATATTCTAACTTATGTAATTATACATTCAAAGGGAGAATTAATTATTCAAGAATTTATTGATGTCATTGATTAACTGTTTTTAGTTTGAACTTGTAAAACTTGTTTGTCCTAGATTTGTGTATATATAATCACAGCATTAGGATAGGAACCAAATTAGGGGGAGGGAGCTTAGTGAAAATATGTACTGCCACACATACAATGAAATCTTGTCCCCAAGCACAGTCTTGTAAACCTCCTCAGGAGAAACTGATTAGAGACAGGGTGTTACTATAAGGCAGACACAGGAAGCCATTTTGTTCCTAATCATTTTACACATAACGAGCAAATGGGAGACACATTTTACATCATAAGGATCTCGCAGGAGAAAGTGATCTAATTGGGGACACATTTTTACATCGTAAGGATCCCACAGGAGAAAATGATCTGTTTGGGGACACATTTTACATCATAACGATCTCGCAGGAGAAAGTGATCTAATTGGGGACACGTTTTTACATCGTAAGGATCCCACAGGAGAAAATGATAGGGACACATTTTACATCATAACGATCTCGCAGGAGAAAATGATCTATTAAGGGACACATTTTACATCCTAACAATCTCATAGGAGAAAATTAAATTATTTTGCAACATTTTACATCACAATGAACTTATTTTATATCACTATGACTTTACATGAGAGTTACTATGACAACGAGCTAGTTAGAATCTATATAACAGATTCTGTAAGTGTGTTGTGTAGAAGTTACATGATAGAAGAGATTTTTATTAGGGAGGTTGGCACAGTATTACATACATGTGAAATCTGTTTTAGGGAGGTTGGCACAGTGTTACATACATGTGAAATCTGTTTTAGGGAGGTTGGCACAGTGTTACATACATGTGAAATCTGTTTTAGGGAGGTTGGCACAGTGTTACATACATGTGAAATCTGTTTTAGGGAGGTTGGCACAGTGTTACATACATGTGAAATCTGTTTTAGGGAGGTTGGCACAGTGTTACATACATGTGAAATCTGTTTTAGGGAGGTTGGCACTTGTTACATACATGTGAAATCTGTTTAGGGAGGTTGGCACAGTGTTACATACATGTGAAATCTGTTTTAGGGAGGTTGGCACAGTGTTACATACATGTGAAATCTGTTTTAGGGAGGTTGGCACAGTGTTACATACATGTGAAATCTGTTTTAGGGAGGTTGGCACAGTGTTACATACATGTGAAATCTGTTTTAGGGAGGTTGGCACAGTGTTACATACATGTGAAATCTGTTTTAGGGAGGTTGGCATGGTGTTACATACATGTGAAATCTGTTTTAGGGAGGTTGGCACGGTGTTACATACATGTGAAATCTGTTTTAGGGAGGTTGGCATGTGTTACATAAATGTGAAATCTGTTTTAGGGAGGTTGGCACGGTGTTACATACATGTGAAATCTGTTTTAGGGAGGTTGGCACAGTGTTACATACATGTGAAATCTGTTTTAGGGAGGTTGGCACTTGTTACATACATGTGAAATCTGTTTTAGGGAGGTTGGCACAGTGTTACATACATGTGAAATCTGTTTTAGGGAGGTTGGCACAGTGTTACATACATGTGAAATCTGTTTTAGGTAGGTTGGCATGGTGTTACATACATGTGAAATCTGTTTTAGAGAGGTTGGCACAGTGTTATTACATACATGTGAAATCTGTTTTAGGGAGGTTGGCATGGTGTTACATACATGTGAAATCTGTTTTAGGGAGGTTGGCACAGTGTTACATACATGTGAAATCTGTTTTAGGGAGGTTGGCATGTGTTACATACATGTGAAATCTGTTTTAGGGAGGTTGGCACAATGTTACATACATGTGAAATCTGTTTTGGTGTTACATACATGTGAAATCTGTTTTAGGGAGGTTGGCACGGTGTTACATACATGTGAAATCTGTTTTAGGGAGGTTGGCATGTGTTACATACATGTGAAATCTGTTTTAGGGAGGTTGGCACGTGAAATCTGTTTTAGGGAGTGTGAAATCTGTTTTAGGGAGGTTGGCAATTTTATGTAGAAATCTGTTTTAGGGAGGTTGGCACAGTGTTACATAATGTGATGTACATGGTAGTTATTGATCTCGCAGTGCTTGTTGAAAGATCTATAACATCAAGTTAGCAACTATCTCACAGAAACATTCAATTTCCAGGCTAGTCCTAATGTTTGCTGGAGATTAATGAAGCAGATGAAAAGCATTCAACTCACAGGCTGAACCTTTGAAGGGCGTTTGATAGTCCGACTTCAAAAACCAATTTATATCACATAAATAATATTTGTAGCAGTCAGTCAGAATGGAAACACAGGATGTATATCCATAATTTTCTCATTAGACAAAAAATCAAAAGCGACAGGCTATGTGAAAACCTGTGTGATGGACTCCTTTGCATGTTATATTTGCAGACATCAAGCAACAAGTTTTCTGTTTTTGGGGGGAGGGATGGGAGGAGGGAGGGAAGAAGAAAAAAAACTTGAGAAAAATTAAATTTCATGAAGCAGATCTTGGTGTTCTTAATGTTTACAGAAACTTTATCACAGCTGTTAGATTGTATGTTATGTTGATAACAATTAAATTGACTTCTGCACTCATAGCTGTTGTGTTGATTCTATATTTGTTTTACAAGATGATAAATCCAACTTGAATGTCCATTGACTTCTGCACTCATAGCTGTTGTGTTGATTCTATATTTGTTTTACAAGATGATAAATTCAACTTGAATGTCCATTGAATTGCTGCGGTATTGCTGGGGATTCTAATGATGCCAATCAAAGTATTTTTGTGGTATCAGTTTGATGTGGGATGCTGTAATTTCAGGTTGTAAAACCTGTTTGAAATATTTTTGGGGGATGACTTTGTAATAGTATGTATGCAGTTCTTAAAGGTTACATGATCAGATTTCTGTGTTGAAACTGTAGGACGATTTTTCATAACCTTTTGCTAAATATTTCCCCACCTTTATTATCTGACAATGTAATCCTGTGCAATTCTGTGTTGCTTGGTTTCACAAGTGATTGTTATTATTTAAGTCTTGGTTAAATAGTGAATTTGTGTTCTTGTGATATACTCAGAGTTAAATATTTACAGATATCATTTTTGAAAACAAAATTCTTTTGTTATTGATAAAATATTTTGGGTTTGAATGTGTAGGAATTGGTTTTGTTTTTAATTGTTTAAAGGGAAAGGTTTGGTTATTCATTTTGAGAAAGTACCGGCTTTATGTAAAAAAAATGAAAGTTATGGGAGAATTGTTTCCTTGTAAATGTCTAGATAGAAGTTTAATGTTAGATTTTAAATCTGATCAAGGACCTGGGTTTAGAACATCTTTTTTTAGCAGTACATGTATGTAATTTGGTACATGATGAACTATCTGTCAGGTGTATTCCACTCCTCCTGCGGGTTCAAACTTTGTCTGCCTCAATTTATTGCCCTTTTATGACTTATGATTAAACCGGGGAACTGTATAGATTGCCTCCCCACTGTTGGAAGTAAAGTGCTAGTTCGGGACTTGGTATGGCTAGTGAACATCAGATTTCTCTTTATGGCTGGCCCTATTCAGCCTTATTTAATGGTCCCCATCCCTCCTCACAGCCTTTCATTACCACAGAAAATTCAATAGGAAAAGGACCATTTAGCATGCTTCAGTTTTTTCTATGTCCAATAATATTTGTGAGTTTGCTGTGTGGTGCCAGCACAAGCCAGCCTAGATGAATACTTAGTATGATAAAGATACATATTATGATATAGACATTTCAGCTATGGGGCACCCCATAGGTTATCCAAAACACAAGATTAACATGTTTTTTTATATACTTACTGAAAGACACCATTAAAAGAAAAAGAAAATAATGAACTGAAAGTGTAATTTTCTTGTCTTAATTAATAGCTGATTTTGAAAAGAAAGTTGTACTTTGATAGATTTTCCTGTTTCCTGACCTGCTCCCTGTAATTCTAACACATCCTTTCAGAGGATGTGATCCAGTGAACCTGCAGTAGGAGTTTATTTCTCTTAAGTTCATTAGAAACCTTAGTGTTAATCATCGTTTTCCCTTGTAGACTCCTTTAGTGCTGTCCTGTAACAATGGAGTCATGTGATGATAAATGATCTGAAAAGATAAGGAAAAAAGTTGAAGACACGTTTGAATAATTTCCAGAGTCATTAATTTTGAAAAGAGCATTAAAAAGAAGAAACCTTTATTCTTCATTGAGAAGAGTTTGAAAACTTTTGGTCACAACTTTTATGTAAATTTTGATGGTGTAAACTAAAAAAAAAAACAGTATTGTCATATGATGTTGTAAATTACTCTGCAAATTTATGAATCCATTTCATAAACTTCTTAACCATCTGCCACTTGTTGAGGAAAATCTTTGTTTTTTCTGGTTGTATGTTTTTTTTTCTCACATCACTCTTAAAGGAAATATTCGACTCTGGTGGTGAGACGTTTGTGTTTTAACTATGTATGCTCTGTACATGAGAAAGAATTCCAGCATTATACCACTGTACCCCATACAGCACTTCTCAAGTACTTTGTACCAATATATGGCATACATTTGGTGAATTTGTATTTTAATGATAATCAGTGATAGGAGAGCCACTCTGAAATTCTCTATACTTTTCTGTAGTCTGTAACTCACATCATGATTTAAGTGTCACCAAGTGCTCGGCATTATGTACGCGAGCAGTAAGAGAAAATCTTTGTTAATGTTCTACATTCACATAATAACATAGGTAATGTAATTGTGCTGTTTCGTTTCTTTCCAAAGACTTCATTCAGCTGGCAGCCTCCCTTTGTCTTCAGCTATAGTTATATTGGCTTGATAATATACACGTTTGCCAGCGTTATAATCATATTGCTCCAGAATCATGTGGTAGCTCTTTGTGTACTCTGGCTCCTTTATTTTATACTTTACCAAGAAAATTAGGATGAAACATTACTGTACCACCATGTACAAGGTACTTCTGTTTATGTCAAAATACTAATTCATTAAATAATTTATTTGTAGAGACTGCGATATATGTTTGGGGATGGTAGACATTGGTTAGAGACTATAATCTACGAACAGTCTACTAGCCTAGATAGGAACATCTAGATTTTGGTTTCCTTTCTATTATAAAGACTGCTCTCTTACCTATAACAGTACAAAGACCTTTACAAAGTGCTGATGGATGGGGGTTGCACTATCAAGGTTCAAACCCAGATCAGGTTTTGGAGGTTATTCAAGGTTAATTAAAGTTTTGAGATCATCAGTGAAGGTTGAATACAGCTTTCAATCAACTTTGTTTTCTAATCAATTTACTTTTTTGAATTTTGCAATCAAAACAGAATTGCAGTGAATTAAAACACAGAAAATAATACCAATTTTCATACTAAAAAACTGGGTTTGCTGGGTTAATCAACATGTGACCAGCGAGAGTCATTATGAAGTTCTCTTGTAGTATTGGTGTGGGGTGCACCAAAACTGGTGCATCATGGTCCTTTTTTTCAAATCAAATCTTGAATCGTGAATTCTGGAAAGGGTTTTAGCAAGGTCATAATTTGAAATCACTGTAAGTGAACAAAATGGCGGCATTCATCAAGACCAAGGTATGGGACCACTTCAAGCTTTTCAAACGGGCGGCAAAAGGGAAAAGTCCATCCCTGCATGTACATTATGTAACACAACCCTAAAGTACCATGTACATTATGTAACACAACCCTAAAGTACCATGTACATTATGTAACACAACCCTAAAGTACCATGTACATTATGTAACACAACCCTAAAGTACCATGTACATTATGTAACACAACCCTAAAGTACCATGTACATTATGTAACACAACCCTAAAGTACCATGTACATTATGTAACACAACCCTAAAGTACCATGTACATTATGTAACACAACCCTAAAGTACCATGTACATTATGTAACACAACCCTAAAGTACCAAACAGGATCTACGACACCAATGAATTATCATCCTTAACAAAAAAAAGGAAGATATATCTACCAAATGTACTACTGGGTCTACCCACTCTGCTGGTAACATTACGTAGACTTCAGCTTAATAGACTGAAGAATGGAGTCTTTCCAATCAATGGAAAATGGCAGATCATGCATGGACTGATATTTTTTAATAACTATGTAAGAAAGAAGCACTCAGTCTAGTCCTAGATACCAATTCCCACAAACTGACGATTTTAAAACTCTCATGTTATAGGCGATGCAATGTATCCACTTGTTTCTATAGATTTAATTATTTTCAGTTTTATTCTGAATGTGTTCTCTTTTTGTATATATGATGAGTGCTGTTATTAGTAAATTGCTGACAGAATCATCCAAAGTGATTTTTCTTGATGTGATCCAATAAAAGTGTGATTTACCCCAGCCTTCTAGTAGCTGGTAGTGACCTCATTGAACAACATATAGGAGTTCAGTCGTATACATTCAGGTGATCAACTCTGAACTGACTGTGCTATTGAGGCCCCTTTATCTCTTGTTGATGAATGATATATAATTACTAACCTTACGTGCAATAAATTGTGAATCTGCCTGTACAGTACATACAGTGCATTCTGTTTTAAAATTTCAGTGCCTGGGGCATTGTGTTATCTTGAATGTTTGATTCTGAGAATTCCATGCTAGTGTCTTTAAATTCATTGACTAATTGTGTGAATAACCATCAAATTGCTATTGTTACAAAAACCATGAAACACCTACATAATTTGAAAAATGGTTTATTGTAGAGATTTGTTTCATATTCTCTGATAATGTAATGTCAATAGTCGACCAAAAGGTCATCAACTGACCCTTATATGCCTGAATGGCAAACTCACATGCCTGTGGTGGTGACTGGGTCTCTCTGCACAGTATTCATAAAGACTGTGTACTTCCAATTTTACAATGGAAGCTCAGAATTGCTCAAAGAAAACCTGCAAATTTGCTGTATTGCTAAAATCACTAAGAGCTGCTAAGACAGTTGGGTTATAGTATATTTTGGGGATCATGGGTCAGAATTGGTTCTAGGTCACATCTATTTTCAGTCCTGAGTTAGGGTAAGAAAGATGTCCTATATGTTAGAATGAAATGTCATAGAATTTTATACTTTACTAGAATGGAGATAACTGTATGTTTAGGTCATCTGACCTGAAGGATCATGATGACCTATAGCCGTCATGCTTATTCTGTCACTGTCCGCAGTGCGCCATGCGTAAACTTTTGACATTTCAAGCTTCTTCTCCAGTTCCACTGGTGCCAATGAGCTAACAATTGTTGGGAATGTTAAGGAAAGGTTACCAACAAAGTGTTGTTATTTTTCGACCTTGTCAAAACTTCAATACGGCAGCAAGGGAGGTCTTTTTGTAACATGATTGTACAAACATGGTTTTCTTTTACAACATCTATTTCAAACTTCTCAAGTTTCATCAGTTGGATTTTTACTGTTAAGAAATAGGTAACGCTTATCACAGTTTCCTTCTCCTAAACAAAACTACCATCAGCATCATTGGAAACAGCTTATAAGTATAATTTCATACAGAGTAGAAAAAGTAACCTTTCTCCCTGCTGAAAGTTTTTGTAGTCAGATGACAGTTAAGGCCCATGGGCCTCTTGTTACAAGTACAATCCACAACAGTATAATTTTGTGGAACTCATGAAAACATTGATGTATTATTTCTCTGAATTGTTTATTTTCTCAAAAAGAATCATTAATTTGTTTTTGTGTTACAGTATGGAAGAGCAATATGCAGTACTTTGATAGTCTGAAATGGCAGTACTTTATATCTGTGGATGGTATCCATACAGAGTATCCAGCTAATGCTTTCCATGGAGAACATAGATGTACCAATGTCCATGACCACAGACACAGGTAAGTAACACACCTTCATGCATGGGCTGTCAGGTCTCCAAAAGGAAGGGATTGTCCAAGTAACTTATGTCCTGAAGGGAGGAGAGAACTCCACAGACTTTATCCCAGTAACTTGTGTCCTGCAGGAGAAAGGGGGAGGGGACAGTCCCACAGACTTTATCCCAGTAACTTGTGTCCTGCAGGAGAAAGGGGGAGGGGACAGTCCCACAGACTTTATCCCAGTAACTTGTGTCCAGCAGGGGAGAGGGGGAGGGGACAGTCCCACAGACGTTATCCCAGTAACCTGTGTCCTGCAGGGGAGAGGGGAGGGGACAGTCCCACAGACGTTATCCCAGTAACCTGTGACCTGCAGGGGAGAGGGGAGGGGACAGTCCCACAGACGTTATCCCAGTCCCACAGACGTTATCCCAGTAACCTGTGTCCTGCAGGGGAGAGGGGAGGGGACAGTCCCACAGACTTTATTCCAGTTACTTGTGTCCTGCAGGGGAGAAGGGGAGGGGACAGTTCCACAGACTTTATCCCAGTAACTTGTGTCCTGCAGGGGAAAAGGGGAGGGGACAGTTCCACAGACTTTATCCCAGTAACTTGTGTCCTGCAGGGGAGGGGGAGAGGGGAGTCACACAGACTTTATCCCAGTAACTTGTGTTTTGTACTGAAAGGAGAGTGCCTCTGAATTTATCCAGTAACTTGTGTTGTTTAGTGAGCGGAAAAGTCTGTCTTTGTGTAGTTTCTGAATATACAAAAGTTTCTTCCTTATCCAAGAAATTTTTTGGCTACAGGGACCCTCTGATGAAACAAGCAGAAAATTACTAACACAGTCATAATGTACACAGGCTCAGGGTCATCCCACATACTTATAATGTACACAGGCTCAGGGTCATCCCAGGAGATGCTGAGAGCCAACCACTTCAAAACAGTCGTGCAGAAATGCTTTTGATGTACATGTTTTCATGTACAGTACCCTTCTGATCGTAATGAGTACACACAGATGACTGGGCAAGGGTAAAAGATACAGGACTAAACATATAGTAGGGAGCTGTATGTAAGAACAAATCATTGCCACATGTGTCTATCACAATGTCTCTTTCATTTCCTTAGTGTACAGTGGTATAATGAAAAAAAAACCTCATAGTTATAACTTTTTGGGCTTCTGATATATATAATATTACAACTTTCGAGTTTTTGTGGAGTTCTTTTACTACAAGAAAAAATTTCAATGTTGATATACTTTGGTTTTGTTGATAAGACTTCTGATATCTGAAGTACATTGATGAATTCTTTATAATAATTGCAGCAATTTTTGTCCTGAAAAAATACTGTGGATTCATTTATCGGATCGTTTGAAGGCGTTCCTGAATAGAAATTAGTGATGCATGGATATTTACGGTGATGTAATAAAGTCAGGATGGTTTTGTCCAAAATTATTTGTACAGTTGTAGGATAATTTTGTGGACTGGAGTTCACAAACAGCAGAAGTTATTAATGACATACAGACGGGTAAAAAATCTTCTCTTCCTCAGAGATAACCAGCCGCATCTAAGCAGAAGAAATTCTCAGATGTGGCTTTATAAAGTTGTTTATGAGTTTACATGTTGTTGGCTGATCAAGAGCTCACACGATGATGGCCAGGTGCAAATAACATTTGATATAGGTTTTAAAGGGGCATCAAAGTAATGGTTTAATTAAAACCATATTGAACAACTGTTGCTACAAGTGTCTGATGTTGGGCCTTGGTGAGACCAGGCACTATTCTAGAGAAAACAGTTCTTAAATCACTGCATAGACATGTGTCTTAATCTGACACTGAGACTGATTACAGACCCATGAAACATTTACTAGCTATGATAGAGTTCATTAGAGGCAGACAGTATTATGCTGTAGACATGTGAACCCATCATCACATAAGACACTTTGACCCAGGAACTTTTTATACTGTAGAAATGCACCCCGTGACATGGTAGACACATGGACCCCATCTCTTTGTAGATACCTGAAGTCTTACACATGGTAGACACATGGACCATGTGACACGGTAGACACATGGGCCCTATCTCTTTGTAGATACCTGAAGTCTTACACATGGTAGACACATGGACCCTGTGACATGGTAGACACATGGACTCTATACCTTTGTAGACACTTGAAGTCTTACACATGGTAGACACATGGACCCTGTGACATGGTAGACACATGGACCCTATACCTTTGTAGACACTTGAAGTCTTACACATGGTAGACACATGGACCCTGTGACATGGTAGACACATGGACCCTATACCTTTGTAGACACTTGAAGTCTTACACATGGTAGACACATGGACCCTGTGACATGGTAGACACATGGACCCTGTGACACGGTAGACACATGGACCCTATCTCTTTGTAGACACTTGAAGTCTTACACATGGTAGACACATGGACCCTGTGACATGGTAGACACATGGACCCTATACCTTTGTAGACACTTGAAGTCTTACACATGGTAGACACATGGGCACTGTTAATATAGACTCTTGACTTTGCAGTACGACAGTACAACCCTAGATTTGCATATCACTTTAGACACAAAGACTTTGGTACCACTGTAGACAACACATGGTCAATTGTAGACACACAGATATTAACTGTTACAGGCAAAGTCATCAAGCTTTGGTTACTTATCATAAATTCGGATACAGATATTATCAAGATGTTTTCATCTACAAGTAGCCAACTTTCAAAGATGGAATGTGACTACATGTAGTGTAATTATTGGAGAAGTGCCTCCACAGCCAATCTGCTGATAAGTTCTTTGGCCTCAAAATGTTTTTCTAATAAAAACTGATAAAAAAGATCCATTTCATTTGTGGCGCTGATCTAGTCCTAACATTTTTTCACAGATGAAAACATATTTGTAGTACTTTTGTATCACGGCAGCATTGTTGGTGAGAGAGAGCAATACTTGATTGACCTTGTCTTTTGAGGGGCTCATGTTAAATAGCTATACTAAAGGTGTAATAGATGCAATAGGTGATTTTAAAAGGATATTTTGACATCAGCAAAAAAGAGTAAAAAAAAAGTTACACAGTCTCAAGACCTCTTGTTCTGTAGTGTTTTTCAACAATTTAGATTTTCACAGATTTTTCAAAAGCTTGAAGCTAAGTTTGTATTTTTGACAGAAATCATGAAATAGACATTTACATGTTCTTTTTTCCTCATATTTTACTCTATCCCTAAAAAGAGCAAATAATCAAATGACTCAAAAATAGGAATGTTCACAGTGTCATTAGATTTTGCATACTTTGTCTAATTATATATATTTAGTAACTGAACTTATTTAATTTGTTGGTTTATCACAAAGTTTTACCACAACTGTCCTTGAAAGGTCATATGAGCTACACTTGGTTACTGGTTAGCTTTAAGACCCTGAGAGGGTCAGATGGTAGCCCAGTTTCAAACAATTGATGTTCTATACTTGAAAGACTATGATGATTAACTGAACTTGTGGTAGTGTGGTTGTGGTTGTGGTTACCATCATGATTGAATTGGCTGGGTTGCAGATTCTTACCTACTACTGAAAAATCCGATACTCACAAAAACATGCATTTAAATGTTATTCTCGAAATCCATTACCAGGTAGTACTATAATTCATGTCTATTGTTTTCTCGTAACTATTTTGTGGATTACAAATTGGTGGATTAAGAATAACTATGAATTCAACGAAAATAACATTCCATGGAAAAACATGATTTTACAGTCTCTGAATACCCAGGAACTGAGTAGGGTGTCAGATGGTTTCCTAATATTTAAGAACAGTTTAAGAACTTTTTATGTGGAACAGACTTTTAGAGAACATTTTCTGAGTTTAGCTTTAATTACGTATTTTAAAAAAATTTCATGATGAAGATCAGTGGGATGCAATGTCTCAGATGTAATTTACTGACCCTGGGGTCTGGCTCGCCCAGGAATTGCCCCGGGGCAAGGCAGCCTCAGGGTGCTACTGATAGCCCTACTTAGTATTTATCAGTCCTCAGTTTGCTTCTGTCTTATCACCAACATTTGCCTTCGATTTGTTCACAGTCTTGGTTCTCTGCAAGACATGATGAAATTACATCTTATCTCTATTACTGGAGTTATATCAAATGATAGGAAATCTGTGGGAGATAGAGCTATGGCTTGATGGTGAAGGGCTTTTACACAGGCAACTGTGTGCTAGCTGGCTACTTTTACTCCAAAACCCAGCTGAGTTTGGAGGTTCCTTGTATCAAAAATTAATTCTTAAGTTCATACAGAGGTTAAAGTATTTTGGATTTTTGCCATGGTTGACTCTACTCTGAGAAAAAAAATTAACTTGGTTATTTCTGTTTGGTGTCTGAAAATAGTGCCAGCTTTTCACCGTCTAATTTTCCTTACTCCACGTTGTTACAAATTGATGTGGATTTTGTGATGATGCATGATGACAAACTTTTTCAAGTGCCCCATTTTTACAAGAGAAATAAGGAGGCAAACACAGAGGAAAGTTTCTAAGATATTAATTCAGTGTTTTGCTAAATTTGTTAAAAGACTGAATGTTTAATGTTCAATGAACATAGTCATAAATTTGAGAACCATGGAAGCATCCATACTTTGATGAACATTTTTAAGTATTATGCAGTTTCTGTAACTATAAGCATTATTTATTTTACAACAATTTGGAAACAATCTATCAGCTTATATAAAAATCTGGTGTTGGCCCAGATAGAAAAACACCAGGGGTCTCACTATTGAAAGACTGTAGAACCTAGGTAAATTCCATGTGTTCAGGCAAGTGACCCCATACCTTTTCCCTGATTGGGAGATTTGAGTTCCCTACCACTGCACCACTCAACCACCCGCAGTTTATTAATCACACATGTGTTTCTTTGATGAAGAGTTTTTGATCATGTGTGTTTTTGTTGCAGGACGGTCTTTGTGTCAACAGTGCAGCCACAGCCCAAACACATTGTAATAGTAATGGACCATGGAAATTCCTTGAGTGCCAACCAATTGAGAACTGCAAAAGGCATCGCCAAGCACCTGCTCAACTCCCTTTCAGAGAAAGACAGGGTACAATTTATGTTTTCTTGTTTGCAAAACTCAACCTGATCCATACAGTAATAAACATGTTTATACAACTAAAACCTCAAAACATTGAGCTTATTGAATTCTTCAAAGAACAGCTAATCAATAAAAATGAAGACAGTTCAATTATACTAACATCTGCTACTGTCCACCATATTTGAGTCTACCATATTTATCTGACAGTAGTCTGACAATAAGCCCACACAAAAATACATACCATTATTAAATAAAATGATTATTGATATTATTAATAATTATTAATTTCAATTATTAAATAATTATTGATATTATAATAATATCAATAAATCAAATTATTACATAACCAGTAAAATATACCATTGTGTCCTGTAATAAGCCCACCTGCTGACTTTGAGGTTGAGGTTGTGTGCTGTACCCTTGGGCTTCTCCCAGTAGAAATGATTGTTTTAATGTGACTGAAGGAAAAGAATTTACAAATTGTATCTGCTTCTTTTGTCAACAGGTTGGAGTAGTTGGCTTAGCATCGCGGCCAACTTTTTCCAGGGCTCCGTCTGATGATACATGTATCCACTCCTCCATGGTACCTGTCACATTTGAGGCGACCCTCTACTTCAGCAAGTTTATAGACAACCTGGAGAAGGAGGATGGTAATACCAAACTTTGTGGATCTATATATACATACATACATCTGACATTTTGTCTTTCTTTTTTTGAGGATGAAGGGTACCTTCAACAAAATGGTTTTATAAAAAAAGGGAAAAAAATATGGCTTTATTACATGAAGGTGTAATTAAAGGGGAAATAAAAAAACTGAAACATCATGTCCTAGTTGTAAGTTTAGTCCATCAGTGAGGCAGTGTCCATATAAGGAACTTAATAGGGGAAGTATACAAGTGTTTTAGATTCTTTTGCTTTATTTTAAATGAATCAGTTTCAGCAAACTAAACCAGGTTGAGTGATACAATTGATGAACCCTCTGTATGAGTTTTTTAACTGTCAAGCAAAAGGTTAGTTTGTGTAGCTTCATGATAAATGTTAGAGTATCTTAAACCTGTTTCTTTGCAGCTTCAACAAACCATTCCCTGGGATTCCAAGTTGCTTTTGATATAATTGAAAACATGGTCAAAAAGACAAAAGGTGCAAAAATTGGTAAGTACTAGATAACAACCGAGGAAATGAAATAGTTTACATTGTTGTCTTGCTGGTGTAATTCGGTCTTAAATTTAGGCTTCAGTAAACATTGGATTTACTAATGATTTTTTTATGTTATGAAAGTCTGATTATTTAAAAGAGCACCTCTGTATGTTCTAACAAACACAGGAATTCAGAACCAACGTTGATAACAATTAATGAAGAAATAATCAAATATGCCTTGTCAGATTTTTTGGACAAATTAAATGATTCTCAAAGTTTTAAGTTGTTGGATGAAAATGAAATACAAACATGTTTTCATACTTAGATAAGTTAGTATCTACAAAATTTCTGATTCCATTAAACGTTTGTGTGACCAGGAGTAGCCTCATTAGGAATATGGTGTGATTGTTACCTTTTCAGAACAAGCCATGATAATCTACATCAGTCGAGGCCTGTTGTCCTCACTAACTGAGGCTAAGGATGTGATGGACGTGATTTCACAACGTAATGGTGGCCTCGGACATCGTGTCATCATCAACACCTACGCTGTCATTGATGGTAAGTGTGAAGCTATGCACCTCTTAACTTCAGTAAAAAGAGGAAATAATGTTCTCTAAGTCGTCAATATTTTATAATCCGTTTTCTCTCATATTTAAAGCGGCATTTCAGTAAACATCAGATAATGAAGATTGTGTTTTTTGGTGGATTTTTAAAAGTTGTGATATCAATTTTTAGATGGCAAGCCGATCATGTACGAAAAGAGCTTCCTTCAAGACATAGCCGATCAGAACTTCCAGAAATATAATGTGCGGATTAGAAGTCCAAACAAAGTGGTGGTAAGTTGTTAATCGTGGATGGTATATGATACGGATGTTATTGAATATTTTTGGTCACCAGAAAATCTACACATCATATCAAATATAACCAATGAAAACAGTGCACAGTAGTAAACATATTAATGGATTTAAACTCTAAATTATGTCTGTACATTTAAGTTTTTAACAGCTAAGGTGGACTCAAAGTTTATATTTATCAGCATTGAACAAATTAGATATAATTTGAAAAGAAGTAAAACAATAAAAAAGGGTAATCAAGTTCCAAATTATAACTATTTTTGGAATTCATGTTAGGATTATGTTTTTTTAGTCAAACATAACTTTTTGGTCTACATACATTAATGATAATTTGTCTCGTTGTTGCTACAGCCTGGTGTAATGATGGCTATCAACTCCACCAAGGATCTGAGCAGTTCTGTTGGGAGGTTCTACCTACCCTTCAATCGTACCACCAACCATCATGTACGATACTCTCTACCCTATATAGATAAAGCAGACTCAGGTAAGGTCACCAATAGCCCTCTTTATGTCATGAAACATTGTAAACTGTATGACAGAAGTGGTTAGTTGCTGCTTCTGGAAGCAAGTGATAGATTACCATAGACTGTAGGATGAAGTGACAGATTACCATAGACTGTAGGATGGAGTGATAGATTACCGTAGCCTGTAGGATGGAGTGATAGATTACCATAGACTGTAGGATGAAGTGACAGATTACCATAGACTGTAGGATGAAGTGACAGATTACCATAGACTGTAGGATGAAGTGACAGATTACCATAGACTGTAGGATGAAGTGACAGATTACCATAGACTGTAGGATGAAGTGACAGATTACCATAGACTGTAGGATGAAGTGACAGATTACCATAGACTGTAGGATGAAGTGACAGATTACCATAGACTGTAGGATGGAGTGACAGATTACCATAGACTGTAGGATGGAGTGATAGATTACCGTAGCCTGTAGGATGGAGTGATAGATTACCGTAGACTGTAGGATGGAGTGATAGATTACCGTAGACTGTAGGATGAAGTGATAGATTACCGTAGACTGTAGGATGGAGTGATAGATTGCCGTAGACTGTAGGATGGAGTGATAGATTACCATAGACTGTAGGATGGAGTGATAGATTGCCATAGACTGTAGGATGGAGTGATAGATTACCATAGACTGTAGGATGGAGTGATAGATTACCATAGACTGTAGGATGGAGTGATAGATTACCATAGACTGTAGGATGGAGTGATAGATTACCATAGAGTGTAGGATGGAGTGATAGATTACCATAGAGTGTAGGATGAAGTGACAGATTACCATAGACTGTTGGATGAAGTGACAGATTACCATAGAGTGTAGGATGAAGTGACAGATTACCATAGACTGTTGGATGAAGTGACAGATTACCATAGACTGTAGGATGAAGTGACAGATTACCATAGACTGTAGGATGAAGTGACAGATTACCATAGACTGTAGGATGGAGTGACAGATTACCATAGACTGTAGGATGGAGTGATAGATTACCGTAGCCTGTAGGATGGAGTGATAGATTACCGTAGACTGTAGGATGGAGTGATAGATTACCGTAGACTGTAGGATGAAGTGATAGATTACCGTAGACTGTAGGATGGAGTGATAGATTGCCGTAGACTGTAGGATGGAGTGATAGATTACCATAGACTGTAGGATGGAGTGATAGATTGCCATAGACTGTAGGATGGAGTGATAGATTACCATAGACTGTAGGATGGAGTGATAGATTACCATAGACTGTAGGATGGAGTGATAGATTACCATAGACTGTAGGATGGAGTGATAGATTACCATAGAGTGTAGGATGGAGTGATAGATTACCATAGAGTGTAGGATGAAGTGACAGATTACCATAGACTGTTGGATGAAGTGACAGATTACCATAGAGTGTAGGATGAAGTGACAGATTACCATAGACTGTTGGATGAAGTGACAGATTACCATAGACTGTTGGATGAAGTGACAGATTACCATAGAGTGTAGGATGAAGTGACAGATTACCATAGAGTGTAGGATGAAGTGACAGAGTACCATAGACTGTTGGATGAAGTGACAGATTACCATAGAGTGTAGGATGAAGTGACAGATTACCATAGACTGTTGGATGAAGTGACAGATTACCATAGAGTGTAGGATGAAGTGACAGATTACCATAGACTGTTGGATGAAGTGACAGATTACCATAGAGTGTAGGATAAAGTGACAGATTACCATAGACTGTAGGATGAAGTGATAGATTACCATAGACTGTAGGATGAGAAGAGATTTTGGTTCTGATGGAAACAACAGCAAATATGTTGTTAGTTTGCAACTTTTTAGAAGTGATATATTGTTATTGTATACTCTGAATGATAATGCATCTGAAATTTCATGTTATATATTATGGATCATTATGTAAAGCAGATATTTCAGCCTAATCTATTATATAGGTAGTTAACTTTTCATCTCTCCATTCTCATGTAGCTCTGACACTAACCATCAGCCAGACCTGTTTCCATGACAACCAGGTGATAGGTGTGACAGGTGTGGACCTACACATGGAGGACATCGTACAGGACATGACTTACTTGGATGGTGAACAGGCTTACTTGTTCCTTATCAATACTGAAGGTCAGTATCCATAACACTACCCTGATTACCAGTGGTCAGTATCCATAACACTACCCTGATTACCAGTGGTCAGTGTCCATAACACTACCCTGATTACCAGTGGTCAGTATCCATAACACTACCCTGATTACCAGTGGTCAGTGTCCATAACACTACCCTGATTACCAGAATGCATTTTAAAGTTTTTACCTACATTTCTATGCAGTTGATGAAGGATATTGAATGTATTTGTATTGACTTGTCCAACACAGGTTACACATTGATGCATCCATCATTCAGTCGCCCAATCAAGACACATCTACAGCCCATGCACACGGATATCTGGCACTTTGAAAATATGGATGGATTTGTCAAGATACGAAGTGACATGTTAAAGTAAGTATGTCATGTTGTTTGATCATGTTCATCAACTTGTTTTCTGTCAACAGTTTCTTTCTCTTTTCTTTGCACCAGCATATTTCATAATCTTATTTTCCTATTTTTAAAAATTGCTCTGCCCCTCCTTTGTTTCTGCTGGCATATTTCGTAATTTCATTATTTTCCTGTTTTAGGAAATACCTTTTTTCGCCTCCCTAAATGTAAAATACTGGACTCATTGAGGCAGTATAAAACGGTTATAATGACTGCATGATGACAGTATTAGTTTTTACTTGAAAAGGTTTCTACTGTAACACAGATTAAGACATTTCTAGCTCTGTGTATATCATGTAGTACCATATTGTGTTTTAATGTTGCTGTATCAATGCTGGATGTTTATAACATAACATGATTTGTGATTATGTTTTTACAGTAAAGAGCGTGGTGAGGAGGTTTTGATGATACAGAGGAAAGTGACACCCGCCAATTCATCGGATCCAGTTGTTACCGTCCCAGAGTTTTATGCTAGATACATCTGGAGAAGGGTCAGTTCTATAAATATCACCTCAAAGTTGTCAGATATCGCAATTTTTCTATTCATCTTAGAGAAATATTGTTAATTCATGAATCCATTTTGTTGATATTAGAAATTTTATTGCGTAATGTTTTGTTCAAGAATAAGAATGGTGCTCCCTCATAATATATAACAGACAGTGTCAATTTTATCTGTTAAATGGTGACTTGACAAAGTTGTATGGCTGGCAAATATAGAATAGCGTGTAATCTGTATTTTTCTAAAATTACAACGTACTGGAAAGTCATTAATTTTCTTGGGGGGGAGGGGGGGGGGGGTTTAGACGTTATAGGTCCTCTCAATCCACAACCTGTTAAAATGAGTATTTATTTCATGTACTGTCAAGATTAGTATATTTTTATATATATATTTATCCACAAAATCAAGTGTCCATAACATAGGTATTTTTGGGAGGGAAAACACAAAAATTCAACTCCATAAAAAATATATGATTCTACAGTAATTATTGTAGGTTATGGCAAAAATTTGATTCCCATTTCAGGTTGAAGATACACCATTCATTTTGGCTTTAAAAACTGTATCAGAGAGGAAAAATAACAGAAAACTGGTTAACATACCAGGTAAGTGAGTCTTTGGTAAAAAAACAGACCTCAAAAATGTGATATCTGGTGTTGCTTTTTCTGTCAGAATGATTATAATTTAAAGTGATACCACAAATTGATACAATAGGTGTTGAAATATCTGTGATGCTATAGCATAAATAGGTATGACATTGTGTCTTGTGTGACAAAAGATTTCTAAAAACTTTTGCAGTAACAGAAATGTTTTCACTGTAACGATTGCTTGATACAAAAATGAGGTAATCACTGTTTACAAAAGATAGCAGAATTACAATCCTCTTCGTATGATATTGATTGACAGTATCAAAGGAACCTGAGCTAGTGTACCACAGACTGGACCTCGTACCCAAGAACAAGATGTGCCTACACCTCAAACAGCTAGCTACACCTGGTAAGTCCTGTATTTTCACTCAGTTGCATTAGAGTGCATTCATTTTGTGAAATTCTTCATGAACACTTGTTCTATAGATAACGGTGGAAATATTTCAAATCTTATCAATCACAAGTTGCCAACAAAAGAAAACAGAAGGAATTGTATATCTTGATGTAGAGATCTGATACCATCACACTGACTGCAGTCATTCATACTCTTTAACATACAAATGTTGACCAGAAAATAAACAGATTAAATTCTCACGATAAGATGTTTACTTTGGTGTAAAAGATACATTTTGTTTTACAGAGGTGAGCAGTGTGTTCCTGTCTGCCACAAGTTTCTCCGAGCCATATACCTACCTCAGTAAGGAGGAGACCAAGAGGATGGTCCAGAGTTACCTTCTGTATCTTTCTGATAGTCTGGAGCTGCTGACCAATCCAGGACTCAATGTAGGTATCACAGACTCTCAAAACATAACTAGGATGGGGGGGAAAATATAACTTTTTTTTTTTTCAATTTTAATGTTTGAAACCTTTACCTTATTTATCGTTCAATAAGCACAGAGGCCCAGTGTAATACTTTTACTTAGAGACAGGAGCTTGGCTTATTACAGGACAATGAAATAACACTGATTGATAATAGACAGAACTATATACTGGAGAGAAATGTTTCAGTATTAATAATTAATGATCTTGGTTAAGTCAAAATCTGAGTAATTAAAAGCACAATTATCCCAAGGCCAGTCTTGGATTAACCTTTTGTCTGAATTCTATTTAGTTTTTATGACTGTATCTTGTTTGATCTTTAAGTTTTTGCTTTTGTTAGGATGATGTGAGAGATGACGTGACTGCTACCGGGAGAATCAATGCAGAATGGCTAAGAAGATCCTACACCAGTAATCTTAACGATTACATCATCCGCAGGCAAGTTATTCTTATTGTTAAGTCAACAAGAAAATTGGGTTATTGACTTCATGCCTAACATTTCATCTCAACAACTATCTGAGGTAGATTATTGTTATCCTGAATAAGTATAATTGTAATGTTGATGCCAGCAGCCTATGATATTTTCAAGATGTGTTACATCACTATTGAGGAAATGTTTAATGTACTTTTTTCCTGATTGTAGGTACATCGCCACACGGAGTGGAGTGTTCCGCATGCTGCCAGGTACTCTAATGGAGAAAACATTTGATCCTACTAAACGGTCATGGTATGTATCTTTAAAAGTTTTAAAGTTTTAAATCTTCTGAGGTGGGTAGAGGGAATTTTTGCTGAGAGTAAATGAAATTAGCAGTGGTAACACATTTGACAACAGATGTTTGATTCGTAAATAAGCTGTGAAAATCTAGCTAACCAAGTCGTCCAAATTTCCGGATTTCATAGAGCTTCTCAATACTTTAATATCTCATGATCTTCATTAAACAACAGGTACCAGCGTGCCATGCAGTACCCAGACCAGGTGACCCTCACCTCTCCATATTTGGATGTGGGCGGGGCTGGCTACATCACTACTATAAGCCACACAGTATTTGAGGGAAAGTGAGTAGATAATCAGCATTATTATTAGTGTCAACATAATAAAGCTACATGGTTTTAAAATCTCTAGTGGACAAACTGTTCCATTGAAAAATATCAGATCATTATTATTAAGACCTCTTTTCAAATCCATCATCAGTTCTGTGTGTTTCTAATATTTTGACATTGTTTTCTTTAATCATATATGTACATTCAAGTTCAGTTAATAGGTTTTAGAAAATATGTGAAATTTGCAATATTACTTATATGAACTATGTCGGAGATCTGTTAAAAATTTAGTGGAATCATTACACCATAATATGATGTAGAAAGGCTGGCACTGATGACCTTGTTGTATCATTTCAGGCGTGCTCCACACAGTACCACAGATCCAGTCGTCGGAGTGATGGGGATGGACATCACACTTGGGTACTTCTACAAACTCCTTGTAGAGAATATCCCCATGTGTCAACATCCTACTGTGAAGTAAGTCTCAGGGCACAATAGTATCCCAGTTCAAAGGAGAAATGTTAATTTGTTGGTTTTTAACTCACCTTGCCCAAGGGCCAAGTGAGCTATTGCCATACCATGGTGTCTGTCTCTCAACTTTTTTCTACAAATTGCTTTGAGTCCCTTGTAGATTTGGCCAACCCTTTTCAAAGAACAGTGGGTTGGGTTCCAGAATGAAACATATGTCGTGTAGTGTGTACTTTGATATTTAGAATTCCTTTTCCTTTAGTTTTGATGAAGTGATTTCAGCCAAGCAAAGCTAGGTGAACAATACAGATCCTAAGGGCCTCTTGTTTTAATGGCCTTCTTTCATTAAAACAAAACAAAAATCAGTGGAATAAATAATAAATATCAGTATTGACATGTTCTTGACAGGATGTGGATTTGAAACTGTAAACATTTTCAATTAATGTCAAAAGCTAAGCCAGTAATCCCTGTTCCGTGCTTCTCTTTATATTTGAGATGTCAGAGATAAGAGCATGTGATGATGTAAACTGTCTTGATTCTAGGTGCTTTGTTATGGATGACACCGGATACCTGATCGCACATCCAGCATTGATTGAGCCTAATGGCAAAGGTCCAGTAGAACAGCAACATATTACTCACCAGGTAAGTCTTACTTACGTACTGCAGCTATCCATCTTACTAGTATGAAGGTCTTCCAATTTAATGTTTATTTCTATTTCTTCTTGGTGTATAAATTAATCATACTTGTGAAAGATGATATTCAATATGCACTCATCAAAGGGAGGTAACCTTAAATTCCTGAGTGTGTATATCCTTAAGGTATATTTTGTGCAATTATATGTAAGATTCTCAATATAATTTTCATTTCTGTTGATATAAAAGTGTTTTTGTATAAGGAAAACATGTAGATAAAGAAAATTTTATCCTGTTTTTAATTTATTATAATGAAATACTGTGTTTTTAGGAACCCTTGGTGGCTAATGATATCCTGAATCATGAACACTTCGTGAGGAAGGAGCTTTGTAATCGGTACAATGACCGTACTGTCCAAAGGTTCTACAAGGTATTGTATATCTATAATAGTGTACCACCCAAACTGCATTTTTGACATTTTTTTGTTGTTATCTTTTATATAAAATAGTTATTGTGTTGAGTCTCAACCAGATGTAAAATGAATTGGCAATAGCAAAATATTGCTTTGTAAATGATAAATTGTGAGGAAAAATTCTGTGATGTTTGATGAAGGTCAGCCAAATTCAAGTCAGATTTAAATTTCATAATGTTCATTAAGGAAATGTTTTATAATAACAGTAAATCATCAGAAAAATAAAATTGTCTTTGAAATTAATGAATTTGATGATAATTACAGTTCAACACCAGCCTGGAGGGAGTTCTTACTAACAGAGTACATGGAGAACACTGTGCACGTTATCAGGTATGTCTTTATCTCCAGTCACCAGCTTTAAGTGAGGTTCTTGTGCAATCAGTATTGTATTTACTTTGATGACATAATGATGAAAGTTATTAGAAAATAGTGATTGAATTATAACAGATTAATGATGAATCATTTACTGAGGAAACTGTTTTTGAAACAATAAGTTTTTTAGTTAAAATTCAAATTAGCAGCAAAGTTATTAATTGTGTATATTATCGTTGAGAGTTTCATATGTATTGGAGACAATCAGCATAAGAAAATATGGGGATCGGTATTGACTACAATCTTTCTGTGTAATGCTAGGTGGTGTGAGAGTTTTTAATTTCTCATGAATGTCTTTTATGTTTTACAGATAACACACATTCCTGGAACTAATGCCTTCATCGCAATAGTTAATCACACATGTGACACAGCAACTGCTTTCTGTCCTTGTAGTATGGTAGGTTGTGGTCCATTCAGAATTCTTTCTGCATGTCAGTTCAGTATTAGAAATATGATAAGTGTATTATATATCATAATACATTATTTTATCTGACACTTCTGATAATGAGCTCACCCAAATTTATCCCAGCTTGTGTAGGAAAGTTATTTTCCTGTAATATGCCTGTCTCCTGACCATTAATCAGAGGTAATACTCTTTTGGCTATTATAGTAAGATGGATACAGCTGGTCAGATTTTAACTTCTAAATATCGTATCATTTTTCATTGTTTACAGTTTGACCGTCTGTGCCTGAACTGTAACAGAATGGAACAGATTGAATGCGAGTGTCCTTGTGAATGCCCTCTAGCAATGAATTTCTGTACCGGTGCCTTATTGAAGGAAGAGGATATGTAAGTTCCTTGATCTACCTCTGTACAGATATCAACTTAATTTGAAATAAGTCGAGGTTACACAGCAGGCGGTTGTTGTAGATATCTTTCTCCCTCATTTATAGTTATTTTTCAAAACAAGATGTTTTTGCAGCTAAGCAAAAACAGATTATGAAAGTGAAAGAAATACTATTTATACCATATATAATGTGGCCAAAATTCGCTGTGTCAGCCATTCAAAATGTGTTAAGATTAAATCCATGTGTGGTTGATGCATGTGAATTGAACAACATCCACCTGTGTAGGGAAAGTACAGTGAATGTTATTTTCCTGGAGCTCTTACTTTTCAGGAGTTTCAAGGATTGATTGCAATCACCAGAAACTGATATCTGAAGAAAAAAAATGTTAAAGTTAATAAAAATTCATCTCATTTTTTTCATTCGTTTTGTGAAATATGCATTCTTTCTCTTTAAGGCCTTTAACAAAACCATGAATAGTTTTTAACGTCAGAAAAGAAACCTTTTCATATTTCAGTATGATTTATATTATTAATGGTATCTGTGGAAAATATTGTCAACTGCATTTTGTGTTTAATTTAAACAGGAACCCCAGCTGTCCTCGTTATCCAGAGCCAGAGATGCTGTTTCCACTGGATAATGAGCTGATGGAAAACTTGGAACCCTGTCGCAGGCCCTTGTGTAGTGAACGCACCAGTAAAATGTAAGTTCAATGGATTTTGTGTTTAATTTGATAGGTGTACAGGGGCTGTGTAGTTGTTTTTAGTAGGGAAGATTTTAAAACTATCTTCTTGTTTGGTAGAAATGTATGATTTGTATATTCCTATGATAGGTACATTCTTGATTCTGGAAAAAAGCCAGATTTATCGATGTGAATTTTCTGATTGAAATGTTAAGTAGCTGAATTTAGACATATTTAATATTGTGTACACGAGGATGTAAAATATTTTGTTTTGTATATGTGAGGTTAAATTATGTGATATATTGTGTATGCAGGGTAGAATAGCCGAATCAGTGTTTTATACTGTGTAAATTGATTACAGGACGTGTATTGGAGTAATGGGTTGTCAGTGGTGCCAGGTGGCCGAGGATGGATTAACTCCCCTGAAAGGACCATACTGTGCTGACCAGCGTGTGTGTTTTGGTGGCATTGAAGGTGCCCAAACTCCTTATGGAGACCAGATTAAAGGTAAAGAAAGGACCTATATAAGTATTGAGGAAGTATTAAAGAAACAGTAAAGCCAAAATCTGTAACTCTGTTCTGAGGCTTTGTCTATTTCATTGTTAAAGTAATGGGAAAAATTCAGAATTAGATACTTATCTCTCATCTAGGAAAATGTGAAAAATTGGCCCTCTTGTCACAGAAATGTTTATAAAATGGCATCTAATATTTCAGATTTTCTAAACTGCATCATGTAAAAGTGTCATTATAAAATGTTATATGTTTCAGCGTTGTTATATACTGACCCTCCACCACAAGTAAAGAGTGCCCCAGTCGGACCTGTGGCAGGAGGTATAATGGGATGTTTTCTGGTGTTGGCCCTCGGTGTGTATTGCTACCGACATCATATTCATCGCGACTCCCACCAGTACATCACCAGTCTCCCAGACAACCCTAATCGCATGTCGCAATACTACGAGGCTGAGGAGGTGGAGCCTACAGATGACCCAGGCTCAGGTCAGGTTTTAGATTTAATTTCAACATCACAATATCTAAAAATGTGTTCGAATATTTGCCTGTAATTGAAAGGATAATCGATAACATCATCTTTTCATTGTGGATGATATGTTCTTCACAGAATACTGCAACGTATGTTCCTATACACACTGTATCCATGAAATGATGTTGTTATTATTTGATTTTTATGATTATCTTTATTTTTAGGATAAATACATGTTAAGCCAAAGCTTATCTAACACATGGTTCTCTTATCAGTAAAACACACATATACATAAATGGGTTAGTAAAAACAACAGATATAGGGGGTTGCAGGGAAATAAGATTAACATAGATATATTTTGAAAGAGATAGTTACTGTAAAAGATGAAAAAATCAAACAAAATGACCAATATATGGGAAATTGTATAATTTCAGATAGATGTTTGGCTTGTTTTCTTTTAAAAGTGGTAAAACAGTTTGTTTCCTGATGTCAGAGTTGTTATTTTCGAGGGTTTCTAATTTTCGCTATATTCAATAATGAAATCTGTAAAGACCAATATTGTCCATTACATTCCTTTCTTGAAAATTATGTCACGTTGTTTCAAAGTTTTACTAAAAAATCTGTGTTAAGTACTGTTTTCTATTCATACTAGAAAAATTGAAAATAAAAAAATAAGTAAAATTGGAAGATTGAAGAGCAGATGATGTTGGAGGGAAAACTTAAGAATTTCACATATTTCACATAAAATGTTTATCGAAAACTGAATTTGATATTTTTTCAGTTCTGACTTCATAAAAGATGTATGAAACAAAAATGGAATTTTTTTCATTTTTATTTCAGTCTCTTAATGTGTTTTTTCCATTGTTTTAGGTCATACAAACTTTGTGTTAGCAACTTTTGACAATGCAGCGAGTGTGTCGCCATATCGTGTGAATACATCTTATCGCCGGCCTGCTGGTGGGGATAGTGACCATGGTTATAGTACGATGACTCCACATGAGGACAGTGAACATGCAAGTCTTCCCTGCCTCGAACCTCTTATCATTGGCAAAGACCGTTATAGGCCTGGACCTTATTCAGTGGTAGCCAAAAATCCTATATTACCCCCTCCCCCTAGTAACTATAGACGGAGTCGAAGCCCGACTCCACCCTTAACAAGACTGTCGGGATGTCACCAGTCCATACCCGAGCAAACGTGCATACCACAGACGATCATTAATACACCCATACCGGAGTTACCCAACAACATCATAGCCAATGTACAAGTACATATGGTGGACACACACTGAAAATCAGTCTCATTTAATCTATTATTTCATTATTTAAGTTAATTTATCAAGGCCAGCAAAAGTACAATTGAATCATTGTGTTTCATTTTGTGGTGAATCAAATCTCCATGTGCCCATATTCCTGTGGAAATCTTTCTACAGAAAAATGTATTGGGAAGACTAAATTGGGGAAATGATATGTTCTGATAGAATCTCACGTGTTGTGGAAAAACTTTATGGTGGATCATTTGTATTACCGATAGTTGTGAGAATCACCTATGTGGATTGTGCAACAGTATTCACGTCTTTGTATCATCATCCAAGTATTTTCCTTGCCCCGACGTCTGATAGCTGTTTTAACAACGAGCTGTGTTACCTGGACTGATGACCCAGGTGAAGTTGATAGTGCGTCAGAGGAGATTTGGTGTGATTCATGCCAGGAATATGCTGGAAGAGAACATGATGATCTGTTTTTTGAAAGGCTTTAGCGAAAACTTTGATAAGCCTAAAAGTATTTTTCAGTTCATGTGGAGTTCATAATTATTGGAACCAACTGCTCCAGCCATGATTTTAAAGGTTTTGTGTGTTGATTTGAAATCAAACATTTTCACATACAAAATTAATATGACTTTGTGATTTGTGCCAGGGCTCATCGCTGTTGACATTTAGGTTGTAAATTTGTGAAAATGTCCTTCGGACCAAAAGTCTTGATTTAATACAAAATATGGCTTAATAGCAGCAAAGGACAGTGAAAATGTGCCCCTGTCTCTGGGACAAAGGTCAAATAGAAAAGGATCTCAGGAAAAAATTTGTTATCTGGGCATATTGGTGTGTACACTATATATACATGTACTGTTGAATGAAATGGCAGAAAAATCGTTACATGAAAAATTGTATGTAATTATATATATATATATTCTCCCTTGTGCAACATTATCCAAATGCAACAGAAATGAAATTCTTGCAAAACCTTCAAAAATATGCATCGAAAGGATTTTAAGAGAAAATTCTGCCATGTGGGTTGATAAGGATAAAAACATAGGGGTCGTTATATCTTTTATGTTATTTGTTTTTTTGTTTATTTGTATAATTAACCAGGCATATGAACATGCTTCTTAATGTTTGCATCTTCTACAAATACAATAGGTTGTTCCATCTTAACCAAAGGTTGTAAAAACTTTTTGCTTGATATATTCAATGCCATGTAAAGCATAGAATTATCTCCCTTTATGGATTTCTACATTGATTATCAAATTTTTAGCTTTTTTAAAATTGTTTTTTATCAATATCTGAGTTACCAAGATTCAGTTAATATTTATTTTATATGAAATTTATTCAATAGTGCTATGTTCAACTTATTGCCATTCACCTAGTTGAAAAAATGCTATAAATATCACTTGGAAATTCAGTTGAATTTTGAAGTAATTATGAACCTACACAAGTACATGTGAAGAAACAGCTTCTTTTGTCTTTTATTTTTTTCAGAGCAAGCTTTTATGTTTTGGAAGGGTTGGGGTGTTCGTATCGATAAATTTGTGATATAGATATAAGAATATAGGAGAAAGCAATCAATTTTGACGGAGTTGCTTTCCCTTTGTTTGTAGAATTAAACTGCTGAATATATTTATGCAAGTTGCTGGCGACATTTCCTTGTGTCTCCCTGCTCTGTGTCTATGTATGCAAATCTATTTCTCTGTGCAATTGTTTGGTTTTACATGTTAAATGGATCATCAAACATCTAGGCTTTTCTTTCATCGTGCCTGAACTTGTGATACTTCAAACTGCTAGGTGTGACAAGTTCCAGTAGGCCACTATATGACTCATTTTGTATAACCGTCTTATGTTTTAAAAATTTAAAGAAACGAAATTAATCCACTGACTGCCAAAATGCTGCTTACAAATTAACTTCTTTTTCTGCTAAGTGATCTTGCTACCAAGGACGGTTTATCCATAGACATGTGATTGATTTAAAACAAGTTTTATTATTAACATATCTATAGATATTTTACGAAAAGTTTACACAGACGTTAACTTTTTATTTCTATTCATTTTAGATTAAAACTAGTGTTAATTGATAAAAGAAGAATTCAAAACTTAATGAAAGAATTTTTCTGGAATTGTAAAGAAATCATGTTATCAAAGATTAACGTATTTATGGTAATTAAATTTGTACAAATTCCTCGGGAGCAGGTCTCTAAATTATGGGAAAATAATTTTTACCAAATTACAAATGTAGGATTCTGTTTGTTGCAACAATGCAAGAAGTACTGTGGTTTTTTTAATGGATAGTTTTAACATAACTTGCTTATTGCTGACATAGTAAAAATAACCTTGACTGTTACTATAAAAAGCTTTTGCAGTTGTAAAATTGTACTCCTACTACATAAGTGATTTGCTGGTGTAAAGTTATTTTATAATCCAAAGCAATATTTTTAATTTCTTATATTTTAAGAAATAGGTTTTTAAAAATTTATGTGAAGAAATTAAGCTCATTATGTCTACAACTTGTCAATGTCTCTCTATGCATTTGTTGTCCAGAGGAAATTCTTGTTGGTTGTTTCATTGTGATGTGATAGGATTGTTGTAATGAGCTGATCAGAAGAAATTATTTTTATTCATTTTTAGAAATTTAAGTTTGCTATTTCTATGATTTTTTTTAACTGTATAGCTTTAAATTTTTAAGCTTGAATGACATTTTCTGACTGTGGTATGCTGTGCATGTAACTGCTATTTGTGTTCTGAATGTGCATGTAAACTTAGACTACAGATATAAAGTAGCAAGTCTAAATTACATGTGGGGAGGGGGAATACTTTTAAGGACAAATCTTTATTTTAAAAGGATAATGTTGCATTTCAACCTTTGTTGATAAATCAGATAAAAAGTTTTCTTACAGTAAAAACCTTGTTACACTGTCACCATTTCAGAATAACTGGCATTATGAATAGGTTAGGCAATATCTAGGGGGATATATATAGGGACCATATGGTAGAAAATGAAATGAGTGGCATTATATTGAGGTTTGCTATGTATGTTAATGGTCTTGTCTTAGTTCCATTTGTGTTTTGTCTGTTTTGTTTGTTCTTTATGTAACCTGTGTGACGTTGTCCTCACAGGTGTGGTATATGAGCCCCCTATCTCTCTCCTCACCAACCCTGTTTATTCTATATTTGTGTATATATGTACATGTGTGGGTATGACCCCCCTGCCACATTAATCCCCATTATGTTTTAATTATGTATATGATCAACACTTAACATGTGTATGTAGATTATGTCATATGTGAAATGTTCAGTTTGGACTACCTCAGTTTGAAAGTTTTGTAAATTTTGGCCATCAGATTTCAGCTTCATATTTATTATTATGAGAATTTCATTAATCTCTAATCCCACCCAACTCCATGTTCCTGTATTATGACCCATTTCTTTAGTAAATCTAGCTCCCCTCCCTCTTCTTCATTACAACTCCCTCATCTCCCATTCCTCCACACCCTCCTGGTCCTTTTATGACCCCTTCTCCCCCTCTCCACACCCCCTTCTGGTTCTTCCTTTATGACCCTTTCTCCCCCTCTACACACCCCCTTCTGGTCCTTCTGTTATGACCTCTCACCTCCCCAGTTTTTATTAGGACTCTCTTCCCCTCACACCATACACTCCCCTAAATTTTCCTCAGTGATCACATGTCTGTCTCCACTTTGAAATTGCTGTTGCTATCCCAAGCATCCAATGGCACAAATGCCTGGTACATGGAATTTAGAGATGTTGTGCATGTCATGTGGTTTTGGAGATTTTTGAAATATGTGTGAACAGACGAAAACAAATGACTAGAGCATTTCTGAGGGGGGAATGTGAGGGGTAGAGAGATAGGAAAAATTAGAAATATCCAGATTCCTACCCAAGGTTTCTATCGCCATCCCACCTCCTCAAAACCCTACAGTAACTGCCCATATCCCATCCGCCCTTATTCCTTGCTTGTCTTCTTTAATTATATGCATGTACCTTTGGCTGGTCATGTGTTGACATAGATGCACCACTATATTAAACCTTAATGTGACAAGTTGACACCAAGCCTGGTTTGTTATTGTCTACAGGAAGGTGTAACTTGTATACTTTGTATAAAGATCTTCCTACTATAAAAACCATATTTAGTTTAGATACTGTAGGTCCATGAAATTTTTTCTGAACTGTAGAAGTAAATTGATCCACAGTAATTACAGTAGTTTACTAGTAAATATTTTTCATGTGAAACTGATCATCACATTTAAGATATGGATGCTCAGTAAAACTGACAAGACACGCAAGTCTGATTTGAAGACATTAGAAATATATATCATAAAAAGATTTATAGTGCTATTTCATTGTATTTAAACAATGTTTTCATATTCTATAATTATAGAATGTCCTATATATATGCATTATTATGCAGATAGAGTATACTAGAGGGGAATCTAGGTGTTATTAAATCAATTTTATTTATGAAGATATTTGAAACGGCCTCTAATAAAATATAAAGATATTTTTTGTAATTAGTTCAACTATTACAGTTCCCTATGAAGTTGATTTGATGTAGTGTATACATTAAGATCAGAATACCTTTGTATCACCTGATGGAAAATTTCATTCTGTCCATTTTAATTTAGGGACCATGCATGGTAATTATTCTGAGGAATTTTAGAAACTCTAGGCCATACAAAAGGTTCTTGGCTCAACTGGCCCAAAGGGCCAAGTGAGCAATAGGGATACTGTGGTGTCTGTTGTCTGTCAACTGTTTCAACAAAATGCTACTAGTCATGAATGACTGAGGGGATTTTGACCAAACTTGTTTAGAATCATCCTTTAGGGAAGATGATAATATTTTGTATCAAAGGTGTGTCCTGGCTCCTCCAGGGCCTTGGGGCCTTGCCAAGAATGGGTCTGAAAGTTTCTAGTGATGGAAGATTCGCTCTAAGGTTTGGCCCCACCCCACAAGAAAATGTTTCTGAGTCATAATCTTAAAAAGGTTTGAGATCCCACCATGGAAGTTCTTGCTGGACATAAAAAGAGACAGTTATGATATAAGTATTCACCCATTGGTCTTGCCTTAGGAAACAGATGAAGTGATGGAGCTGTTATTTAGAAATATTAGAAATAACCATCTTTTAGGCAAGTATACCATATCTGGGCATTACGATCCAGGTGAGCAATATAGGGCCATTGGGCCTCTTGTTTTACAGAGTTGTTTCCCCTTAGCATGTAATGCTATTTGGATTTAATGTCTTTTTCAAATCAATTTTGTGTTCCTTTACCTGTGTGTAATTTCAGGGGCTGAATGTTGGCCAATTTTATTATAAACTATTATGGCACCCCATTTGTCATTACCATTCAAATTTCATTTTTCACCCAAAGTTGTCAAAATTTAATAGAATATTAACCATGATTGATGAAAGGTTGAGGGCAAGTTGACTTACCAAATCTTGTACAATGCTGCTCTCCCCTTCCCTATAGTTTGTTCCAAAATTGTTGTAACATTTTATATGTTGTACCAGTTGGTGCACTTTTGCATCAAAAATATTTTGTAATAAAATCAGAAATGTGATATATGTGTTATTTTCTTTTTTTGGGTGTTGCTTTTAAAGGACATCTAAAATCGTTTCTAAGACATCAGTTGTCACCTAGACAGTATCACCACTTAACAGGAATATTTTATAGCAGTTGATGGCCAACTTACTGAACAAAATACGGGAGGCCCATCACATACCGTCCAATTGGGGCAAAATAATGGGCCTAGACACAACAGCCCAGGGCAGTCATGATCTCAGTTTCCTGATGAAATCAAAATCAAATTCGCAAAAAAAATGTTTTTCTTTTAAAAATAAAACCGACATTTTAGTAAAAAGAAATACAACATTTTACGGGATGACATCTTTATCTTTGACATTTGTTTTGCACTGAGAATATCGGAAAGATACATGAACTTCATCTTTATATTTTTTCTTCTTTGACATTTGTTTCGCACTGAGAATATCGGCAAGGTACATGAACTTCATTGTCTCGTATCTCCTGTATTATCTGCCAATGTCCTTTCATTATTATGTAAATTTTAAAAAATAGTTAATATATTACATTCAAAAAGAGCAAATCTTCACGGGGGAATTTATTATGAACAATGAAGGAGAACTTGAACTTAGTGCAGCCATCAAAATGTTAATCATAGACGTCTGCAATGATTCAATTAATCATTTGTCTCATTAGCATATACGTCTGTCATTTACACTTACCTGTTACCAGTTAACAGCCTGCTTACACCGAATCATTGGGACAACTACATGACGATCTGGTAGGTTCATACATTTCTTGTATAGTTTGAATACTTTTTCATCTTTAAATCTGAATTGTCCAGAAAACTTGTTTTTAATTTAATTATTCATAATAGTTACAATATTGAAATGCGTGTGCATTTCATGTTACACCTAAATACGCACTACAGACCTGTACTATACCGTGGTGAATGGACTAGTGAAATCAGCTGCGTTATTTACATATGTAAATGTTATGTTAATTGGTAGCGATAGTTCCCTGTATACACACATTGTACATAATCAGGAAACATGAGATCAGTAATGATGTATTCGTATTTTAAACATATCTGTCGCTAACTGATTGAAAAGACTGTCATTATACGATAAAATCAAGACATTCTTCATCAGAGATGACAAGTTGTCATTTGGTTTGAAATATGGAGGACTTGAGAAACATTGGTTATTAACTCTTTATCTCCGGAAATAAGCCCAGGCAGTCAACAAATCGCCACTGATTTTTTTGGTCAGGGGTGGACTTATTATAGATCAATGGAATCATTTTTGCTTGGAATTGCCTCTGAGCAGCAATAATTGTGAATGGGCTAGTTACTAGGCATGGGCTTACAGGCGGATAAATGTGATAATGTTGCTAAGTTAAAGGGAAAATATTTGTCAAGGAAGTAGATACCGGAAACAAAAATGCCCGGACGTAAAGAGACATCCTGAAGCTGACAGGTTATTTCAGATTTTTTATGTTGAAAAAGTCTGGAAACAAAGGCAAGAACACGAGACAGGTAGGGAAAGTCAAGTATATGAGAAAGGTCAGGAGGTCAAGGTCAGTGAAAAATGAAACGTAAGAACAAATCGACTTCTCGAAAATGACCAAGAGAAATAGTCGGGTGCATTAGAATGACATTAGTGTGTGATATGCAGGTATCGTGTATGTGTAATACAATATAAATCTTGTATATAGTTTTTTATACGTTAATGTCAAGGGAAGGATCAAAATTGTAAATCTGTGTGATTCAATTAGCTCTGAATTTGAAAGTATGATTGTAATGATGATGACTCATTCTGGGCGTATTTCAGACCGCTTGTCTGCTTGGAATAACAGGACAGCTGTATAGATGTTTCAACATGAAGTCACGTGTATGATATCTCTCAGTGTAAGTATATACTTACCTTAGTGTGTGTTAACGCAGCTTTCTCTTAGTGTAAATATAGAAGTAACACCCTCTTAGTGTAAATATAGAATTACCTTAGTGTGTGTTAACGCAGCTTTCTCTTTGTGTAAATATCGACTTACTTTAATGTGTGTTAACACAACTTTCTCTTTGTGTAAGTATAGATGTAACATCCTCTTAGTGTAAATATAGAATTATTTTAGTGTGTGTTAACACAGCTTTCTCTTTGTGTAAGTATAGATGTAACATCCTCTTAGTGTAAATATAGATGTAACACCCTCTTAGTGTAAATATAGAATTATTTTAGTGTGTGTTAACACAGCTTTCTCTTTGTGTAAGTATAGATGTAACATCCTCTTAGTGTAAATATAGATGTAACATCCTCTTAGTGTAAATATAGATGTAACATCCTCTTAGTGTAAGTATAGAATTACCTTAGTGTGTGTTAACACAGCTTTCTCTTAGTGCAAATATAGATGTAACATCCTCTTAGTGTAAGTATAGAATTACCTTAGTGTGTGTTAACACAGCTTTCTCTTAGTGCAAATATAGATGTAACATCCTCTTAGTGTAAATATAGATGTAACACCCTCTTAGTGTAAATATAGATGTAACATCCTCTTAGTGTAAATATAGATGTAACATCCTCTTAGTGTAAATACAGATGTAACACCCTCTTAGTGTAAATATAGATGTAACATCCTCTTAGTGTAAATATAGATGTAACATCCTCTTAGTGTAAATATATATGTAACATCCTCTTAGTGTAAATACAGATGTAACATCCTCTTAGTGTAAGTATAGAATTACCTTAGTGTGTGTTAACACAGCTTTCTCTTAGTGTAAATATAGATGTAAGACCCTCTTAGTGTAAATATAGATGTAACACCCCCTTAGTGGAAGTATAGAATTACCTTAGTGTGTGTTAACACCGCTTTCTCTTAGTGTAAATGCAGATGTAACATCCTCTTAGTGTAAGTATAGAACTACCTTTGTGTGTGTTAACACCGCTTTCTCTCAGTGTAAATACAGATGTAACATTCTCTTAGTGTAAATATAGAATTATTTTAGTGTGTGTTAACGCAGCTTTCTCCTAATGTAGATCTGAATGTCGGCATCGTCATTACATGGAAATATTCTACTTAACTTTACTACTGATGTAGTTTTACATGCCAGTCAGTGAACACACTGGTAAATGATTGAGTCGGCTACAGTTCCAATCCACGGTTGTAGTTTTAAAACGCGACTGCAGTAAATAAATGACAGACAATGTTTGTAAAAATGGACATAAATACTGACATGCATGATGGTTTCGATGTTAAGGACGCTTTCCCTTCATGAACACCTGATCTTGTTAGATGTGAATTTATCCAGAGACATTTTTTAAAAGATTATCATGGCGTTTTTTGTTGGGATATACTGCGGCATATTTTGTGGAAAAGAAAAATATGTCAAAAGATGAACGACAAAATCATGAAAATGATAGTTTTTGGTTGATAACATCGAGTTTGGTGGTAAGATCTTCCACCAGTCTTTTGCACGGGAACGATTCAGAGGTAGACATTACGAATTTCATGTATTTACACATGGGATCAATATAAATACCACCTTAGACAGATAATACATCCTTTCCATATGCATCGACGTACATACTGACCCGAATCTATCGACAACTTCACTGGAAAGCATTCGGAGCTTCTACGTCATCAAAGGGCGTTTTGATTGGCTAAGACAATGTGAGGGACTGTATCAAGCAAAATTGTGCAGGTCTCGGTTATTTGTTGAATTTCGTTAAAACCAAAATTCATGATCTAATCTCCATTATATGAATAAAACGAACACTCCATCCCCAAAATAAAGGAGGATTTATGAAACCAGACAAGGACACGACAGACTCTTCTACATCAGTCGGCTCTCTCGGCCTTTTCCTATCACAAACAAACATGGATAGCTTCACCAAGTGGTATGATATAATCGTGATTATTTCAATTTCCCTGTTGTGAGTTTGCATTGTTTAAACATCGCCGTTGATTCAACAGTCAAGTACATGTTCCCAATATCATGATTTTCGTGCAAGATGTCGGAAACTGATAGACAAGTGTAGGTTGATGCAAATCAAGTTTTGCGGCTATCATACTGATCTCATTGAAAATATTCTAGTTCTTCGTGCGATATGAAGCTGGGCGTGTTTGATGCTCATTAGTTTGTCTGTTGGTTCCGTTGTGTGATATGAAGCTGGACGTGTTTGATGCTCACTAGTTTGTCTGTTGGTTCCATTGTACGATATGAAGCTGGGCGTGTTTGATGCTCACTAGTTTGTCTGTTGGTTCCGTTGTGTGGTATGAAGCTGGACGTTTTTGATGCTCGTTAGGCTGTCTGTTGGTTCCATTGTGTGATATGAAGCTGGACGTGTTTGATGCTCGTTATGCTGTCTGTTGGTTCCGTTGTGTGATATGAAGCTGGACGTGTTTGATGCTCGTTAGTTTGTCTGTTGGTTCCATTGTACGATATGAAGCTGGACGTGTTTGATGATCACTAGTTTGTCTGTTGGTTCCATTGTACGATATGAAGCTGGGCGTGTTTGATGCTCACTAGTTTGTCTGTTGGTTCCATTGTACGATATGAAGCTGGGCGTGTTTGATGCTCACTAGTTTGTCTGTTGGTTCCATTGTACGATATGAAGCTGGACGTGTTTGATGATCACTAGTTTGTCTGTTGGTTCCATTGTACGATATGAAGCTGGACGTGTTTGATGCTCACTAGTTTGTCTGTTGGTTCCGTTGTGCGATATGAAGCTGGGCGTGTTTGATGCTCACTAGTTTGTCTGTTGGTTCCGTTGTGCGATATGAAGCTGGGCGTGTTTGATGCTCACTAGTTTGTCTGTTGGTTCCGTTGTGCGATATGAAGCTGGGCGTGTTTGATGCTCACTAGTTTGTCTGTTGGTTCCATTGTACGATATGAAGCTGGACGTGTTTGATGTTCGTTAGTTTTTCTGTTGGTTCCATTGTGCGATATGAAACTGGGCGTGTTTGATGATCATTAGTTTGTCTGTTGGTTCCATTGTACGATATGAAGCTGGACGTGTTTGATGTTCGTTAGTTTGTCTGTTGGTTCCATTGTACGATATGAAGCTGGACGTGTTTGATGTTCGTTAGTTTATCTGTTGGTTCCGATTTGTGATATGAAGCTGGACGTGTTTGATGTTCGTTAGTTTGTCTGTTGGTTCCATTGTACGATATGAAGCTGGACGTGTTTGATGATCATTAGTTTGTCTGTTGGTTCCATTGTGCGATATGAAACTGGACGTGTTTGATGATCATTAGTTTGTCTGTTGGTTCCATTGTGTGATATGAAGCTGGACGTGTTTGATGATCATTAGTTTGTCTGTTGGTTCCGTTGATGTATACATTGTATATTTAATTGGATTGATCAAGATTGACATGGCGGATGTCGTCGCTTAATGGTTAATCTCGCTTTTGTATAATGTTTTTTTTGTCCTGGATATTTATGGTTTTTTTTCGGGAGGGGCGGGGGGCGGGGCGGGGGAGAGGCGGGGGCGGGGCGGGGGAGAGGCTTGTGTTTTGGTTTGAGTTTGGATGATGATTCCTGTCTTATGTTGATTTTGTTGGTTTTATTTTTATACACGGCATTCCAAGAAGACATCGGATCCACTATAAGTTTTTCAACTGCAATATCTTACAATTACGATGGTGTACATTGTTTATTTAAACAGATAAACTAAAATTTCACTTACTTCCATTTTATGACTTTCCGTACTGCTATCCTCAGACTCCACTTACATATTCGGGATCTGTTTTTTGCAATTTTTGATTCCTCATGACAATACCCTAGAAATACAGAATAAAAGACGAGATTGCACAATCCGTAAGTTATCACTAAGGACAACAAAACACAAACAATAAACAAATGCAGTTTTCATACTTTACCAGCATCACCATCATTTGTTGTTTAAGACGTTGCGTTTTTACACCACAGTTGTCAGCTTGGAACTGTAGCCAACACGTTTTCATTTTCCAGGTGTACCTCTCTGTTTTTGTTTTAATTTGATTTTTTCGCTAAGTATGACAATAATTTACATCAGCATTGTCACATATTGTCTCCTCATCAATAGCTTCTTCTCTCCTTCATTCATTTCGGAGGCACATACAATGGACCAATCAACGCCAAACTATTACAAGAAGAGGGCTTTCTATTGGCTGATTCCAGTGATCACGTGACCGTAATCGAAGGAAGTGCTTTCGGGGATATTTCTGAGGAAATGGAATTGGAAGTAGGGATAGAAAACCGTTTTGAACCTGGAAAGGTCCCTAACACAACTTTCACGGATCTGGAGGGATTAACAAAAGACCAGAAAAATTACACACGACATTCTGTTAAATCCGGTGTGTATAACAGTCTTAAAAAAGAAAATGAAAGTGAACAACATTTATATACTCCCTGCTGTATACGTAATGTTTCAAAATAGGAATATAGCTCTGAAAAATATAATCCTTATAGAATATAAGGTACTGATAAGTAAGATGTGATGATAAGTTCTTGTTACATTCGTCGGAATTCTAGTCACTCCATCTAAATTCCTAACGCATTTTTTTTTATTCCGTTCCAGATAAATCTAATGAAACGACAACATCAACATCAGTGATCGTCGCTGTGGTTATCCTCGTTGTTGCGCTGGTATGCGGTGCCGTAGTCTCCACCAAACTTCTGTATGAACGTTACATTAAACGAAATGATCGAAAACACCCAACAGATTACGATAGTGACGAATATTCTGTAATGATGACTTGGGATTGACGTGTATATATACGGTTGAAATTAATCAGGCCAGACACAATTTTCGAACGAATTTTTGGAGTTGAAAATCCGGATTCATGAAATAATGACAGTATTACAATTTGTTTCATACCTAATATCAATGTATATGTATACCTAATGATAACTACCTGGACCCTTTTTATTTACAAGACAGACAGAGAACGATTAGGATATTTGTTATGTAAAAATGTTTGGTTTATCTCATATTTCTACTGTTTTCATAACAATTACAACATTAATAAAAACATAGTGAATAATTTCTTTGTAAAACACAGATTATCAATGGTGAAAGGATCAGATGTTACTGGAGTTATTTCCCTTTACGCCACCACGATCCATAATTTATAGTAGTTCATCAAGGGAGATAAGTAAGTTAAGGGCCGTAATGACGTAAAGCAGAAAAACTCTGGATCTGAGTGTAACGTCAGTCTTTGCGGCAAGCTTGGACAGGCTTGGTTTGATTTGAGTACACAAAGGGCAATAACCCTACTTAACCAAATTCAGTGGGATCAGTATCAACACATATGTTGTCTTTTATTCCTTTCACAGAATTATCTAGTTTGGAAAAAGGATGGAAAACCCTTAATCTTGGATACTGACATTTTACAAAACTCGTCAACCCATCAAAATACAATATGTCGTTCTAATTATTTCATATATTATTTTCAGAGTAATATACAAAATTCTATCGGTTCCAGCCATCATGATCGTTAAGCATGAAAACAGCGATACTTGTCAGTTTGGAAATTATTTATTAAATGAGATTCATTGAGCAACACCTGCCAAGTTTTCTTTTAATAAATTATCTGTTAATAATATCAACACCAACAATAACAAAATAAATAGTATAAACAATTGAAAAAAAAATCAACTGGATTAAAACATATTTTGTTAAGATAAATAATTTACATCAATTTTTTTTAACTGAAACAAATAAACATTAGCCTCGCTCAGGTTGTATTGCAGTTCTTCAGTTGGACATTACTCGGCACAATTCGGCTGATCTCGAAGTGATCGGAATCTGCCGAGGCTATGATGTGCAATGTATTCACGTGACCGTAGAATAATCGATTATCAATTATTCGCTTACGTCGAATATGATTTCATTCTCAACATGCAGGACATCATTTAAAGTCATGGGCATAGCTATTTGTAGTCCGTCTGGACAATTACTTGTGGGCGCTCCAACTCAGACGATGATGTCCTGACATTGCGCATCTGATTACAATTACAGGATGCAATTCATGGACTTTTTTTCTCAGTGTGGGTCACTTTCTGGTAAATGTTCTCTCGTCTGTGTCCATGTCTCGTCTCGAGATCTCGCTGAAAGTTCGTTACTAGATGTCGTCAGTGTTCCAACACTTGGTGTAGCTAGAGCTCTGTCACCAGATGGCGTTGGTCTTGTCCAATGACGCGTCAGCATTGTCTCCGCGAAGTTCTGTATGACCAGTTTTGTTGCCTGAATGGACTTTCTCTGAACGTACTTGGCAAACATGTTCCTGACGCCTGCGGTCACTTTCCGCCTCTGTTTCAGCACGTGTTTGTATGGCTTGTGATCCTCATACTTTCGGATACGTTGGTCAATCTCTCTGAGTCTATTGTCTAATTTCAGTATTTGCGTCCTGCCATACATTTCAGCTCGGGCTATTTTCTGGATTTTGTCCAGGGCCTGGGGCGAAACGTCATAGGTTTGCTCCATGACAATAGTATACCGAACACTGAAAATAAAACAAATATATATCTATAGTTCTAAATGCCCTGTAAGGTTTCCAGACTGTCCCTATTTCTATGCTATCGACACTTATTTTTTGTAGGTAGAAACATGGATACTTCCCCTAAATCAGGCATGCATTTCATAGATTTCTGTAGAGCACTAAATGGTATATTTTGGTTCCTCACAAACTCAAGAGACTGCAACAGCCGAAGAAAATTATTTTTCAAACATGGAAAATGTGAAGATCCTAAATGTTGCTGGGTGTGGAAACGTATACTTGTTTGTTGGGTTTAATGCCCCGTGAAGAGCGAGTGTCATTTTGAGGCAGAGTTTCATGCTTGTAGTACTAACTGGTGGCCATCACGCAGAACATACGGGTGATATTTCTTTGCCAAGAACACAATTAGATTACGATAGCGTGATGGTTCATGACGTCAATAGTAATAGTATTGACATGACGTCACAAATATCAGCAATGATGGTCACATGCTACCATATAACGTAATCAACTTATTTATGTGACAAGTGTTTCCTTCTTTGTTTGCAACACATTCTTATTTATTTCAGACCCATTTCATAAATATTCTATACGGAAAATATAAAAAAAATGCCCAAAGTAAAATAGCCCGGCGCTTGATCTACAAATTGCGCGTGGTAGCCAATTACACATAAATCATGATAAAAAGTACCACGGGCATGGATAAAGAAGTCCGTAACAAGTTACCCGTGGGTGTTTATTAAATGGCTGAGAGGTCGTAAATAGAGCACGCAGAAATACCCGTAAACGATTTGAGAAATATCTACAAGGACTTGGAAATTTGGAAATACTGGTCGCTGACATACACCCTGTACTGAAGAGGGGGGGGGGGGGGGGGGGGGGGGGGAGGTGAAGGGGAGATAATCACAATTAGCCTGATTAATCCATCATATCGCTGGAGAAAGTAGCGATGATACTGTCTACCGCCCCCAATCGACTGTCAAACTTGTTGTAGACAGCATACATGACCATCTGCTGTCATTATTATTTATCAGAATGTTTTTAACGTAATCTGTCCCGTAATTATTCACATTGCTGTTAATAACATACATTCGGAATACTGTTTACTTATCGGATTATATAAAAAAAACATATGGTCAGCGTGAGAGCTGGGAGTCCACGTGTGCTATTAGCAGTATTTTATTTGCACACAATGTTCCTAGAAATGATCTTATGAGCATATTTTGTAGGAAAGACGAGTCCAGGAGTCGAGTATCAAAAAGTCCAAGTCCCCCCTCTACCCCCCGGATTTTATAATCTGAAGAACCTGAAATGTCTGTGAATAGCTGTTCTGCATTATTCGTAACATTTTCATTATTCATGATTTTCAAAAACGATGGCTTTGTCTTTGAATTCGGTTATGACCAATGTCCGCTCTATATTAATATTTTCGGAATCATACAAATACTTTCACTGGAATTTTATGAAATATTCACAAACCTGCAGATATGATTCTGTAGAGTTTCCACAACAGTCTCAACCTCGCTTCGCAGTACGTTGCACAATATTCAGCTTGAAGAGAAAAAAACAATATGAAAATGACATCCAATATGGCGGCCTTCCAGAATCAAAACATGCAAGTTCGAGCAGGGCCGTGTGTAAACATGCTTACGGTCAAACTCCGACCTCTTTAATTACGTAACTGTACTTGACAGGTGTCGACCTCGCCAGAACAATGATAGGCCGGGGCTGACCCTGTTGGTTGCCATGGGGATAAACCCTGTGGCGTGTCCCAGGTGAGTGACTACTCGCCTGTTTAGATATTGGTGAAACACCTGCGAGCTTTAATTATACAATATCATACGATGATAAACAAATATGTGAGTTCGTTACGTGTTTTAAATTAAACATTGTAATGAATGGCTTTGATGAGGCGTAAGAAAGGCTCCCCCTTTTTAGACCACTTGTTGGAATTTTGTAAATTAATTCTGATGCTAGGAGACGTTATTTTTTAACACGAAAGTAATAATTTTTATCGAGGGCCACACGTGTTTTGGTTAGTTATTGAAAGTTTAAGTTTAAGTTAAAGCATTCAAACATGTAAAGTTTTTTTTTTTTATTTGACGTTCCAATTCACGTTTGACTGGAAGCAACGGACGAAACCAAGAATTATAATAAATGAGGATCAACAACATGCAGTGGACTTGGGCATTAAGATATTGTGGTGTAATATTTTCATTAGAAATACACGGGATTTATAACATTTTTCAAATTTTAGATATAAAAGGAATTAACGTTCACAGTGAAGTTGTTTAGTTAAGACGGGCTAGCAATCTTACAGATAAATAAATATTTCGACCCAAAACTTCGTTCAGAATTGCCAACATCATTGGTATCTATTTTCATTGTAAAGGATAATGGGGTCATCAGTCTTTGATTTTGTATCATTCCCCCCAAACAGGCCACTCACTATTTGTAACACAGTAGGCTGAAAGAACTGAATGTTTTTCTTGCTCTAGTAGAACAAAATTTCTAACTTTGGTATTACCTAGTACCGCTAGTGGTCCCACATATCATTTCATTTCCCCTGGTTTTGGTGACAAAAATACCAAACTATTTTCTGACGAAATATCATACTGTGTCATTACGAATTATCGCACGTACTCGTTATATACTGAACGAAAGTCCTAATAAAACCCACAAAATGTGTCCTCTCATTTGTTATCAATTGAAAAAGAAAGCTATACTATTTTTTATCAAATTTCAAAGGATCATGATGTAATAGCCTGTAAGAGTTAAGTGTAGGATGTACACAAACGCAAGCTTGTAAATAACCCCATAAATCTTTAGAAAATTTGTAGGGACTATTCAGGATAAGACGATATCGTTAGAAACAACAAAATATTTACCATTTACAGCGGAGATTTCTTCTGTATATTTACTGTAACATGGACACACGAAAACTGTACATTCAAGAGTACTTACATCCTCACTTCATAATTACAATATTAACTCCATTAAATTCTCTTTTCCATTAATTCTGTCTGATTTACAATTAAAATGTTGGTAAAAAATTTGTAAGTTATTGTAACACTCAAATTTTTCAGGTTAATGAAAAGATCTAGAATCATATTCAAGGTGACATTGTGAAAACTTTGTTGATTTGATTTTCCAACCTGTATACCAACTCGTTTGTTCTCTTGTTATGATAGCTTTCTTCTCCAAGAAAGGTGAACGGCGATACAAATATATGGTCATTAGCTATACTGAAGCGTATTTCGTAAAAAAAAAAAAAACAACCAACAACGTCCAAATTAAAGGAGAAATATGCGGAGGACGAAATCATACGAATGATTGAGTTTCTGGTTTATATTCGAGTCCGGCGGTAAGATCTTCCAACAGACTACTGGCACACCTATAGGCAACTGACTGTATCCTTTTGTTGGCTGACTTGTTTTTGTTTTCATACGAGGCTGAATTTACCGAAGAGCTTATCAAAACTGGTCACGAAGACCTTGCAAAGTAGTTTGATTTCACTTTCAGATATATTGATGACGTCTGATCTTTAAATAACAAGAAATTTATGGATCACTTTCATTGTCTCCCCAAGAATTGAAAATCAAAGACATGGCAGACTCTTCTACACCAGCCGCTTATCTCGACAACGAAACAAAGACAGACAACTTTATACCAAGATGTATGATAAACGTGATGATTTCCATTTCTCTATTATGAATTTTCCATTTCCAGATAGCAGCACCCTTGCATCCTCAAAGTATGTTATTTACATGTCACAGTTGATTCGGTATTCAAGGGTCTGTTTCTATTATCACGACTTTCGTGTAAAGAAGTCGTCAACAGATGGACAAATTCGTAACACAGGGGCCCAAAAGACATGAAGCTGGTCGTGGTTGGTGCTGGCTAGTTTGCCTGTTGGTTCTCTTGTTGTATACCTTTCTCTCATTTGGGAACGTGACATTACTTACTTGAATTACCAAGGTTTACATGACGCGTACTCTTCCGGAACACTTGGTATTATTCTCGTTGTACTTTATCAGGAGTCTCCGTATAATTCTTTCTTTTGTTCCTACATTGCCCTAGTGATTATGTTGACATGTTGGCATTTTCTTGATGTTGTCTTGAATAAATGAATAGCTTAGAGCGACGAATTTGTCTTTTTCTGACAAATTGCATAGAGAAGTGAACTGAACCCATATTTAAGGTCATAGGAGGACATTTTGCCTTCTAGTAACAAGAGAAAAATGTTTAGCTTTGAAAGCTATCAACTTGCTTGTATTTAGAGTTAGTTATAAATTAATTAGATTTAGACACATTTTGAAGGCCAATGGTGTTAAATGTAAATGCACTTGTGAAAATCACTTTGATTGCCAGGTGATGAGGTTACTTTGGGATTCTGGACAAAGTCTTATGTTGCTGCCCATCAGCCATTTTTTTAATCAGTCCCACAATCGACGATACAATACAAGGGTGCAAAGAGACCTACATATGAAATTCGAGAAAGGTCAGTCGACAATTTTTCATTTTTTTGAAATTGTCATTGTGTATGATCTTTATCGGTTTTAGGTAAATTGGACATTTTCTGTTCTTTCTTTGTTGTGTAGACATTAGTTTATCTACAAACCATCACTGTGAAGACCAGAGATGACTTTCTGTCAGCTATAAGGATCCAAGGACAACATATCTAAATACATATGTAATTTTAGCGCAATCCGTTCATTACTTTTCAACCAAAAGCAAAACCCAACATGAATTGTCAAAATCAAAGATGGATGCTTGTCAAACCTGAATAGACACCACTACAGACAAAGGCAAACTTTCACACGAAATCTGAAAAACTACTTTGCACAAAACGACCATAACAAACTTTCATTGCCAAAATCCAAGAGGAATGTTTAGCCATTTTGTTTTTCTGACCAGTATCAAAATGAAAATCAAGAGGAAACTACTTGAACCTTAAGTAAACCTTTATATGAAACTGATAAAAAATCCATCCAACAATTGCAATAACTTTTATCATCAAAATTTAGCATTTCTGATTAAATTCAAAATCAAATCAACACCAAATGGGACAAAGGAAAACAACATGAACTTTGTGAAAGATCCATAGAGTACTTCATAATAATGATGACAAGATTTGTGTAAGAGCTGACAATGGACAGACAACAGAACATGATTACACAGTGATTACACAGCCCACCATCTAGTGGTCTAAAAAACCACAAGCAACATTAATTATTCAAATTATTTATTGAAATTTATATGTAATATAGTAACAACACATTCATGGAACACATTTCTGGATAATGCACCTGAGATATTTTTATGACACCTAAAACATATTTCGAACAATGCAGCTGTGGAAAATAAAATCCTGTACCTTAAAATACTGTAACAATAAAACATACTTGGCTGTTTGAGTGAAATATAATTGGCATTCAATTGAAAACAAATATATGTCTATGTTTTACTTCCTGTATATAGTAGTAAACAAACAGCTGGAATAATAAAATCTCTACCATGTTATGCTGAACCTAAGGTGAAGATATCAAAGTTCTAAGGCATCACATTGATATAAAAAAAGACATCTTTCTGATTACTTCAGTTCTCCTCAACTTTTCTAAAACTTGTATATAGTGACCAGTACTTCCTAAAACATATATGGAATAGCTTGTATTTCTCAAAACCTATAGATATATAGTGAAGAGTACGACGCATGACACCAGACAAAAGGGAATTTCAGTAGGTCACCCTGAGACGTGTTTCATGACCTGCTGAAGTATTAACTTTCATTAGAAATTATCCACTGTAATCTCTGGATGTTGGATCAAAATCTGTCCATATACTGGTAATATAGTTGTGTTTTCAATCTGAACCTGTCCACGACTTATTGAAATAAGCCAATAATTCTGGATTAGAATGTTTGAACTTTTTCCTTGATTTCTTGCAACTCTTTACAAAGACATTGCTTTCAGAGCCTTTCTTTAATGAATCACTATCAATCAGAGTCAAGGACACAAAATAATTATATTTTTCTAATCAGATAAAGTTTTTCCTCTAGTGCACTGATCCCCCAGTTTTTGTGTCTCTCCTTCAAGCCATCCAATGTTTCCACCAACTTCACACTGTGTGTCTTGTCTGGAAAGAATATGAGGAAAATGTTAATTTAGGAAAGAAATAAAGACAAAAACTGATGTCAACTTAAATATGAACTAATCACCCGCTCTTCTACTGTAAATTTAACACTGTTCAGGTGAAATTCATCATGCTGAACTATGAGTATGCAAATAGCTGTTTCTGTATTGTTTATTAAGAAATCATTTTGTGGTGATTCATCAGTTTAATGATCTGACAAGGTGTGTTCAGGCTGGTGCATAGGGCAGTTTCTTAGACATGTTTGTTGAAGAAATCAAATAAGAAACCACAGGGTGGTGGAAGTTTTCAATCATAAAGGGCAATAACTCTGTAAATACAAATATATTATCTAGTTATTGGCCACAAACTAGATGGTAGCAATAAAGTTTTAAAATCTAATCTATGCGTTACTTCTCTAGTAAATAGACTTGATACATAATTTTATAATCCAAGAAAAGCCTTAACTCTACAAAAATACATCTGAATCGCCCCACAGTTTAACCTTGCCTGATGTCTAATAAAGATTGGTAAAGTCAATCAAGTTTTGTCTAGTTCTCATATGGGATGAAACCACAAGTGTACTGACAAGTGGCTGGAGATTTTTTACTCATATCAGTCAAGATCATTCAAGATATCATGGGTCTTAAGCAGGATGTAAAGTTTGATTGAAACTCCCTTACGAGTTCTTTTCTGAATGAATGTGTGTGTGTGGGAGAGGTAATGGTAGTGGTGTGTGTGTGTGTGTGTGTGTGTGTGTGTGTGTGTGTGTGGGTGTGTGTGTGTGTGTGTGGGGTGTTGGTGGTTTGTGTGTGTGTGTGGTGGTGGTGGTGGTGTGTGTAGTGGTGGTGGTGGTGGTGTGTGTGTGTGGTGGTGGTGGTGTGTGGTGGTGGTGGTGTGTGTGGTGGTGGTGGTGTGTGTGTGTGGTGGTGGTGGTGGTGTGTGTGTGGTGGTGGTGGGTGTGTGTGTGTATGTGTGTGTGTGGTTGTATGTGTGTGGTGGTGATGGTGTGTGTGTGTGGTAGAATGGGTGTGTTGTGTGGTAATGGTGTGTGTGTAGTGGTGGTGTGTGTGTAGTGGTGGTGGTGGTGGTGGTGGTGTGTGTAGTGGTGGTGGCGGTGGTGGTGGTGTGTGTGTGTGTGTGTGTAGTGGTGTGGTGTGTGTGTAGTGGTGGTGTTGGTGGTGGTGGTGTGTGTGGTGTGTATGTGTGTCTTTCTGTCTGTCTGTCTGTCTGTCTGCATGCCAGCCAACTTTTACCAAAAATTGTCTGTAACATAACATACACACACCAGGTAATACATTCTGTCTTTCAGTTGCATAGGGATCCAGAAATTCTATTTCTCAGCTTGCTCAAAGTAGGAAGATAACATTTTGGGAGATTCTGCAAGGTTAAGGAATCTTGTAAATGTCTACTTACCATACAGCTCCATCACTTGGTCCTCAGAGACATTATGTGGCGGTCCTGTGAAAACAAAAGGGGAGATAACTTTAATAAGATATTGTATCTCAAAATATCAAAACATTTAATAGGCCTAATGTTCACTTGTTTCTAAAAATAACTTAACGTCTAATATCTACACTTTTACTGTAGTGGCAACACATTATATCCTCATTATCTTAAGGTTTTGAGAAAACTGTGTTCTTTGACCTAGTATTGGGTATTATAAACAATATGGCAACTAAAACATACCTATCACTAATAACCAGATGTGCCACTATACACAAAACCCCCAGTCCACAACCAATGAAATTGATAATTTCATAAAAATGGAAGGGATATAACTCTGGAAAAACATCTTCACCAAAGGCAAACATCACAACCTATTTCTTTACACTTCAATCACAGATTAAATTCAAAGAATAATATGATTTCTATTACCTATTATAAATACCTACCAGCATATTTTGTTTCATCATATTCAAGAGTGACCAGTGCTAGACAACATTCTGGTTTCATCAGACCCTTCAGAAGATCAGTATACCTTAGAAAAATATGACAAACATGGAAATGTTAAAACATATAGATTGTCCATGGCTGCAGGTTTTTGGTCAAGAGGAAATTTTACCTATCTATGTACCATTAAGTCCACAGGGAGCCAGCACAATACCTTTGACAGAGAATGAGCACACAAGATCCATACAAGTATTTGTAAATAATTTACAGAAACGTATATGAATGGGGATCATTACCAGACATGTGCTTATTACTGGAAAAATAAGTATCGGACTGTATACAATTTATATTATGAAATTTGTAGGAGTAGACATCAGCCACATTGATTAACATCACATGTTACTGTAAAGATTGTGATTTTTGAGGAGTTTTATTTTTTGCTACAAATGAGGGTGAAATAACATCATGAAACAAGAGGTCAATTAGGCTTTTATCAGTCATGTGGATCTCAAATCCATAGGGGTGGGGACACACCTAAGGTCTAGTTCTGATATCGGTAAGGAAATAACAGCGTGAAGTTTGAGCTTGATTGGTCAAAGTGAACTCAAATTATCGTTAAAAAAACGTTTGTGTGGACACTGCTGCTGACATAGCAATACCTGTATGTCGTCTTTGGCAGTTAACACAATAAAATGAGATGGAACAAATTAATCATGATCACCATGAAAAAATTATCGTTTTGATACAAACATTAAAATATAAACCATCTAAAAATAACATTCTTTATAAAATCAATGCTACAATCTTGCAACCACAAATTCAACATTATATAAGAAATATTTTATGAGGTTTGGGTCACTAACCCATTCCCTTTCAGAATGTGAGTAAATGACCAATCACTTTTCTCATCTATATTTTTGACTTATTTATCACTCTTAAAGTAGGTCTACAAGGGTTACTTACTTTACTCTGTCACTTCGATTGATGGCCACCAATGACGCTCGGTCCCAAATAACATCAAACTGGCCAGCAACGTCTCTGTGATTAAGAAGATATATATCACATGTATGTTCGAAGAAAAACCAGTATGGCCAGAAATTTAGAGTACATCACTGCAGGAAAGACAACAGAGGTAATTGTCATTTCTTATATTCAAATATTCTCCACATTTACCTGGTACTGTAAAACAATAAATTTTTGTAGGATTGCTAATTTCCATGGACTTTATTGCTACTTTTAAAACCATATGTCAACAAATGACAGTTAAACTGATATGCACTTTTAGCACTTGGCAAAGGCTCAAAATCTATATGAAAAAAATAGTAAATTAAAAAAAAAAAGTATAAAATTAAAAAAAAAAATGGACTGAAGACTTGAGGACATTAAGGACATATAGGACTGTTAAAGCATCATCAGTCTGGCAAACAATTTTGGTGTAAAATCCTCAGTTTAGAACTTGAAGGTGGTATTTGTGAATAGGCAAATCATACAAGATAGGTTTTAATTTTTCTTGTCAAAGCATACTGTCAAATAATTCATTTTTGTGGGAATTTTATTTTTACCAATCAAAGGTGGTCAATGCCAACTTAATGAAATACATGTATATTTTTGTAACAGCATTTTTTTCAATTTTATCACATAAACAGGCACTGCTCTCAAATGTCCACTCCTTTTTCATATCATATTGCTACATTCATGCATAAATATTTGTTGAAAATAAAACCACAAAATTCAAGCATCACAAAAGGATCTTATTTTACAGTAGAGAAATATAAATGTTTATCTCAACAAATTTAACATTTAACTTGACAACTGAATGTCAAAAAATATTGATAAAATATTAAGGTACTTATGTACATACTTGTTGAAATCATAAATGTCGCAGCAGTATAGTTTAATCTTTCCATCTTTGCTCTTCAACAGAAAAATAAAGACATAAATGAAGAAATGACAGTCATATTTTCATGATGGTCTCAAATTTTGAATTATTTACTTTATTATGTCTCAAGGGCTGTGGCCAGACCCCAGGGTCAAATCTCACATCATGATCATGTTTATATCTTGATGTCCATCATTGCTATATATGGTGATGGGGTGGGTATCTCAACTGTTTCACAGATATCGCTCAGAAACGAAGTCCCTTCAGGTGAGGCACACCCCATGGCCAATATTTACATCATGATTGAGTTATCTCTTGATGCCTGATAATGCTATAAATGGTTATGTGGGATCTGAACGGTTTCAAAGCTGTAACCCAGAAATTAAGTCCAGAGGGGTAAAACCACACCCAGGAGCCAGTTCTTACATCCTGAATTTGTTTATCTCTTGATGCTGGTCACTGCTATACAATGTATATGGTTATGGGGTGGGGATCTCAGCTATTTCAAAGATATAACACATTTCCTATGTTGAGCCCCTCCCCTCCTGCCTTAGGGGAGCCAAGATCCATCATTTATTTCAAACTGATATCCCTTCACTAAAACATGCTACAGACCAAATCTGGGCAAAATCCAGTCATTTGTACAGGAGGAGTAGGATTTTAAAGGACTTGTAAAACTTCCCCTTTTTGGCCCCATCCCTCAATCCCTGGGTGGCCTGGACACACTATTTATACAAAATATATTCCCTCTCCCGTACAAATGCTTTTGACCAAATTTGGTAAAATTCCATTGAGTCATTTGTGACTAGTAGCGTTTTGTAGAAAAAGTTAACAGGCAACAGACAGCAAGATACAGGTGCCAGGAGAGCTAAAAAAAAAAGGAAAAGACAACCTTGAAATTGTTTTGCAGTAAGGAAAGGGTGGGGAAATTAAAGTTTAAACAGTTTAATAAATTCAGATTTTTACCTGAAAGAGAGATCCTTTGACTTCCTCTGCAGTTTCTTTTGTATACTCTACTTTTTGTTCCTCGAAGAATTCCTCAAGAGCCATAGCTGAGCATTCCACTCCAACAACATTGTGTCCCTTGTCAGACAGCCTGCAAGAAAGTACTGTATCTTATTATTATAATTATTATATATTATAAATATAATTATTTTAGTCATGGCAAAATTATGAAAATTTTCATAAACACATTTTTTTTGTTTTGTTTTTCCACTACAAAATTATATATTTTTCCTCAAATGTTGCACATTTAGCATGAAATATGTGAAATTAGAAATTAATTAAAGTAATTTCACAACAAAAAATATAAATTAGATAATAAGATTAAGTTTTTAGTAAATGATGTTTCAATTCTTTTAAAAAACAGATCTGAATAAAGATTTGCATTACCTTACCAAGTAATTGAAACAGTGACAGCCAAAATACCTGAAGGAAAGTCATTTTTAAACTTCTTTTTAGGCCGTCATAGCTCAGTATTGCCTACATCAATTGTTGCTTTATAGGCTGTTAATAGCCAGGGTCATATAAGGATGTGCCAGGTTCATGTGGTGGAGTCCAGCCAAAGTTTCCAGAGGAAAACCAGTGGTGACTTCCCCTAGCAGGCATCAATCTGCAAGCTAGCAGAGGAGGGCTAGTGATAAAGACAGTCATACCCCTTAACCACTCAGCCAACATGGCCAGTTAACTGATGTTACCTCCAGTGAAGATCCAAGTATGGGGTTTGATGCTACCCATCTGTGGCAGTTTGTGTTTTAGGAGAGTCAGTCTGCACTACAAGTTTGTTTCTGAGTCTGATCAATCTGAAAGACATTATCACTCTCAGAAACAGATCAGTCTGTGACGACTTTGTTGTGGCAATGTATCCTAATTGCTTTGGATGGATGCAAAGGGCCTCTCATGTTGTTCATTAAGGTAGCCACCAATTATACCAGACCCCACCTCAAAATGACCCTGGCTGTTCAGGGGGCAGAAAAACCAACAAACAAATAGAATTACTCACCATTTTATATCCACTGATTTACCACAAAGTGGGAAGAAAATGTTGGTGTTTTCACGGTTGTCTAGAATGTTATCCATGTACTTCTCCCAGTAACTAAAACAAAGACAAGAGGCCCATCAGGCCTTTATTATTCACCTAGTTTACTTTGCTGAAATTAATTAATGTAAACTAAAGGAAAAGCGTTCAAAACACTTGCATCTTTTTCCCTGTTATAATCTCACCCTGATGCACTGTTTGTAAAACACTAAGTTCTCTTCACTAAAGATGTCTTCAGTTCCAACAGACCAAAGATTTTAAAGAATCTGCTCTATTTCCACTATTTTGCCTTTCTTAACCAAGAGGCTGGAACCCATTGTTCCTATGATGCTGATTCTCTTTTGACCAAGAATGTTTCAGTCTAAACTGACACAGAATCAAGGCATTCCTACATAAGAATGATTTCATAGAATTTCCTCTATAGAGCCCTACCCCTCCCACAGGGACTGATATCCATCATTTATACAAATTGATTCCCCTTCACCCAAACATGCTTCTGATCAAATTTGGACAATATCCTGCAGCTACTGAAGAACAGGAGAGAAAGTACTTGAATTTCTCTATTAGGCCCGACCCCTCAGTCCCCAGGGGCGGAGACCTATGGTTTATACAAAACTGATATCCTTCACTCAAGTATGCTTCAAACCAAATTTGGTTAAATATTTTTGCTCTCCAGAGTAGGGAATTTATTTACCCTTTCATACCTGAAGTGTAAAATGGACTTTTTCAGATGAAATGTCAGAAGAGTCTACATTTAAAATTGGAAGGAAAGTATAAAAAAAAGAATGTTTTGGGTGTTGTACATTGCTGTCTAAAAACACTAATTTTTCATGTCTTTGAAATGCTATGACAGCATATAAAATCTGCATTAAACCTTTCATCCCTAACTAATTAATGTAAACTCTTCTGACATTGCATTTGAAAAAGTTCATTTTACACTTCAGGTATGAAAGGGTCAATACATTCCTACTCTGGAGTTCAAAAATAACTTGATCAATTACATGTATGAAATAATAACAATCAACTGACATACAGTAACTTTTGAATCTAACTTAATTGAAAGATGGAACTTTCTACATTCTACAAGACAATAAAAAATGTGACAATGCCTGAGAAGATATACATTATAATTTCCAGAATTTGATTTAAAAAGGCATAGACTTACGGATGAACAGCTTCTTGGTGAAATCCAATTTTTCTTTCTGTCCATCTCTTTTGCCATCCATCTACATCAACGACAGTGAACTTTGGTTTCTTTGCTGCTGACACGACTGAATCTTCGGTGTCACTAGACGATGAAGGGCTGGACATTTCCTGAAGTGAAATAAGGTTCCATCATTCTGTAAAAACATGACCCACAATGGGGGGCTGTTCTATTATTGTACAATAAAACAGAATCAGTATGTTACACACATGCCTGTGATTTACCGTTTCATAACAAAGAACGATGAAGTATAATCATCGAGACAACGAAATCACATGAATAAGGTCAGGATAATAAGGGAAAACACAATCTCGTCCCCCGACCCTAGTACTCACTTTCTTAAAAAGTGGGGTGGTCCTAAGCAATCGGATGGGAAATACACGTACGCACTTCGTATACATGCAGGCACGTCTTATCCAATTTGGGAGAGTCTCCAGGCGTGCACAGCTTTTGTTCTTTTTCAAATGCTACACAGCTTTGATTTTATTCCGTGCTTCACAGTGAATTCGTTGGTCCAGGAGCTTACCAGGATATGAACCACAAAGAAAACACACAGGAGGCTTTTAAGTCTACCTGTCAGCTTTCATAACAGCCTAATTTTTGACCTAGTAAAAGCATAACTTATTTTGTCCGTGCTCATAAATCGAAAGTAGGTCTTAAAATACAATGATAAAATTCTGTCGATAGAAAGTTTGAATTGCTTCATAAATATGTTGTTTATACATCATCATAATCAATGAATAATAAAATAAAAACTTTCAATTGAAAGATAAAATAAAAGTTATATCCGTATCTCTTCGGGTATCTCCGTATTGGAGTTTGTCCAATCAAAATTCGTTCCGGGAAAATTTGAACCACAATTCCATTCGTAAAAGAAAATGGATGCTAAATAGGTAAAATGAAAACATAGTTACGATTTTAACAATCAGACCATAATCTGATTAGTTTCTCCTATTTTTCGCCTATAATCTAAATACCTAGGTCTGCGTCTATCATTATTACCATAAATGTACCTGTCACGTTAGGCGATAGGCCTAATGAACGTTCCTAAAGTTAGGGATTGTCTAGCTTTGTCTGGATCCATTATCGTGTATTATTCCAACAGTGTGAGAGGTACATGGGAGTACTCAATGACTTGAAAAGATGACAAACATTTTTTTATTAACAGCAATAGACCCAGGTAGATAGATCTTATTCATAAAAACATAAATTCCTGATCTCGGGGTATTAGTCATGCCATTGCTTTGACCACCTGTACAGTTATGTTAGATCGAAAATTTGTCTCTAAAATGATAATTTAATGTCAATATATAGATTTATTATACTGTTACTGATATTGACATTTCCGTGATTATGCACATTTTGGAGACAAAACTGAAATGGTCATAAAAGTGGTAGACATGCATCCACCATGCATGCACTGAATTAACCTAAACAATTATTCCTGTAACATGTCCAGAAATCTTGGGTTCATTTCAAGGCAAAACAAGTTTATTTACCACACTAGCCTTTTCAGACCTTCTTGTTAGCTATTTCTTAAAGCCATGTCAGTGTTTTTTTTTCTCTTCACTTTGACTTAGAAATTCAGTTGTGCTACCATTACCAGTTTAACAAATTGCCTGGTATAACCTTACTTGGCAATACCAGGCTATGTCATGTAGTACTGGACAATATTTAGCGGTGCCAAGCTGTAATTGGTAATTGAATTTTAAGAGCTGTAGATTATACTGGAGACTCTGGTTTGATATCTGACAAGCATTCAACAGGAATTTGTTTTCCCTTGTTCAAAAGTGTTCTTTCACTAAGGACCTATAAAATGTTTGATTTCTGTGGTTTGGTCATATTACATAAGACATTTATTTGATAAGATAAGTCAATTAACATATACCTCTACTTTTTCTTTTGGAGCAGTATCATGATTATAGGCTGTCACAAATAAGTTTTACTGGCCCCACTTGTATAAAATTTTCTCAAGGAACAGGAGGAAGGCATAGGCTAGGATGTCCTGAAATTCCTTGAGGAATTTTCATACAAGATATTTTCAAGGAGATATCAGCTGAGGAAAATCTAGACTTGAGGAAATCTCAAGTTGAGATGTTTTATGCAAGTGGGGCCAGGTGACTTGTTGCTGGGACAGTAAACAGATATTCATAAACAGTTATAATCATTTTACAACGAGCACTTGAAAATTTCAAGTCTCAGTAGAGTTATATACATATTCTTATACTGTAACTTTCAACAAGCAGTCCCCTCAGTTACCCATGTTTGAGAGTCGCCTGTTCAGAAAGGGGTAACATTATGCTGATGTGCTTACAAGTACTTTAGGCATGTAAACCTCTCACTTTGATTTGGGGAGACTGTGGAAAGGTCAAAATACATGTAAATGTGTATTCTGACAACCCAGTCACAAGTAAATGATTATGATACATCAATGATGTAACAATAATTTATTTGTCAATGAAAATAATTTGTGACAGTATAACCACAAAAATGCATTTGCATACCTACCCTGTATGATGATTTTTAATGATATCAATGATGTTGAATTAACACATCATGAAAACGAGTTCAGGAAAAATAACTTAGTGATGCTTTTGTGCCTGTAATTTCAGATATCTCTGTTACCTTGCTCAGGATATATTATGCAAGTAACCTTCCAAATCAAGCAAAATATCATTTTTTTTTAGGTCATGAAATTGTACATTATCTCTTGAACTCAGGTAAGTGACAGGATAAGGAATTAATAAAGAAATTAATAAAATAAACAAAAAAAACAATGGTTCTACTTCTTTTAAAAACATCCTCTAGAGACCATAGAAGTTCTTATAACACAACCAGTGACAGATTCATGTGTGATTTTTCAATGACTACAGGGTCGGCTTCGTCAGACAGTGTGGATATAATGATATTCAGAGGATTGGTCATAGTACAGCAACAGCCTTGAAAAATTACCAGACTGAAATATCCCAGGCCATTCTAAGGATAAAACACCCTTAGAGAATGTCGCAGAATGCAGTAAAATCAAACGAGAGAGATGCGACATATTGTATATTGGAGAAACAGGCAGGAGATTCAGGGTCAGACTTGATGAACATCAGAGAGATAAAAAATCCCAAGAAGGCCCAAAATTCACCAGATCAGAGTGAAAACACTCTCAGTCCCAGATCGTTCAATTGGCACCTACAGATCATTCCAAACAGCAAAATCATGTCATTGATTGGGGAAATTACAAAAAAGTTGACAGAAAACAATCACTACTAGACAGGAATGAGGGGTGGGGGTGGGGGGGGGGGGGCATATACTCTTGCACATCTCTCAAAAACAAAGCATAGCATCATTGACAACAGTATTTTTTACCATACTATATCTTTTCTAATCTATTATTCTGTTTACCATCTTGTAGCACTATTTTCAACCTTAGTGTACATAGGACATCTGGACATTTGAAAAAGTTTGATTCTGTAGCATCTTGTTTACTATATACGTCAGTGCTAGTACACTCCACACTGGTCTGGTGAAGGTGACCATTTAGTCATCGAAACATCACACTTAAATCTTCTACTGGTTGTGTTACCTGGTATATGAACTTCTGTACTATTGACATTACTAACCTGAAGAAAACATTCAAAAATGTCCCCTAGAGACCTTGCGTGGACGAGAAATGATTGCTATGAACTTCAGTATGCCTCATGAACGTGCAATGTTTCTTTTATTTGCAGTACTTGCTTGTTAGTGACTAGACTAGGAGGAAGATGGATAACATCAAGGTTGCCATTCGTGTCCGTCCACTAATTGGAAGGTAATAAAAAGTTACATATCTGGCATCAAGTAAAGTAGTGTCTTGATAGACATGTGTCCATTTGTATCGCACATGTTTCTCTTCTCAACTGATATTATAGATCTGTAAAACTTGTTCTTCTTTTTTTCTTTTTGTATTTTTCTTCCAAAAAATTTCATTTGCTTCTTAGTATATTATTTTCTCAAAATAATTGAAAAGAAAAAAAATCAACTAAAAGCAAAAAAGGCAGGGCAATAATAGTCTTTACTTTGATGAAAATGGTTATAGTTTTAATGAATGTACGTACAGGCACATACAGGTGACATAAATCACTTAACACAATACAAATGAAAAGGATTTTGATACTGTTGTTTAGAGGTTTTATTTTTTTTAGTTAAACTATATAGATCAGAACAGAATTGGACACAACTTGTACAAGTATCAAATATAATGATTTTATAATTCAAATTTAACCATTCTTAACACAAAATTTTAGTGACATTGAATATCATACATACATGTCCATTTTATAATGATTTACTTTACATGCATGTATTTAATTGTTTTGAAGTCAGCACATAGACACTTATATATCAAAAAGGTTATTGTTTCAAATTTCATCTTTTGTACAGGGAGGGTGGAATGGTAAACCATTGGACGGTACATGAAGACACTATCAAGCCAACAGAGGCAGTTGGAAAGCTGGGAACACCATATACGTTTGGTAAATATTGTAATAACTTTAGAAATGAGTTCCATTTGTATGCCTCTGCCATGTTATGGAGATTCATTTTGTATTACCCATGTCTGTCATGTCTCATCACATTCTGTTGCATCCTATCACATCCTTTTGCAGTCCTTTCCAAATCAGTGTGATATCTTGAAAACCTCTCAACATATTTGGTTTATATTTACCCCAAAGTACATAACATCAGGTTCTACACCATCATCATAACATCAGGCTCTACACCATCCTGACATCAGGTTCTATACCATCATAACATCAGGTTCTACACCATCATAACATCAGGTTCTGCACCATCATAACATCAGGTTCTACACCATCATAACATCAGGTTCCCAACCACATCAGGTTCTACACCATCATAACATCAGGTTCTACACCATCATAACATCAGGTTCTACACCATTATTACAATATCAGGTTCTACACCATCCTGACATCAGGTTCTACACCATCATAACATCAGGTTCTACACCATCATAACATCAGGTTCTACACCATCATAACATCAGGTTCTACACCATCATAACATCAGGTTCTATACCATCATAACATCAGGTTCTACACCATCATAACATCAGGTTCTACACCATCATAACATCAGGTTCTACACCATCATAACATCAGGTTCTACACCATCATAACATCAGGTTATACACCATCATAACATCAGGTTCTACACCATCATAACATCATTCTACACCATCATAACATCAGGTACACCATCATAACATCAGGTTCTACACCATCATAACATCAGGTTCTACACCATCTACACCATCATAACAACATCAGGTTCTATACCATCATAACATCAGGTTCTACACCATCATAACATCATGTTCTACACCATCATAACATCAGGTTCTACACCATCATAACAACATCAGGTTCTACATCAGGTTCTACACCATCATAACATCAGGTTCTACACCATCATAACATCAGGTTTTACACCATCCTGACATCAGGTTCTACACCATCATAACATCAGGTTCTACACCATCATAACATCAGGTTCTATACCATCAAAACATCAGGTTCTACACCATCATAACATCAGGTTCTACACCATCATTGCAATATCAGGTTCTACACCATCATAACAATATCAGGTTCTACACCATCATTACAACATCAGGTTCTACACCATCATAACAATATCAGGTTCTACACCATCAAAACATCAGGTTCTACACCATCATAACATCAGGTTCTACACCATCATAACATCAGGTCTATCATAACATCAGGTTCTACACCATCATAAATAACGTTCTACACCATCATAACATCAGGTTCTACACCATCATAACATCAGGTTCTACACCATCATAACATCAGGTTCTACACCATCATAACATCAGGTTCTACACCATCATTACAATATCAGGTTCTACACCATCATAACATCAGGTTCTACACCATCCTGACATCAGGTTCTACACCATCATTACAATATCAGGTTCTACACCATCATAACATCAGGTTCTACACCATCATAACATCAGGTTCTACACCATCATAACATCAGGTTCTACACCATCATAACATCAGGTTCTACACCATCATAACATCAGGTTCTACACCATCATAACACCATCATAACAACATCAGGTTCTATACCATCATAACATCAGGTTCTACACCATCATAACATCAGGTTCTACACCATCATAACATCAGGTTTTACACCATCCTGACATCAGGTTCTACACCATCATAACATCAGGTTCTACACCATCATAACATCAGGTTCTACACCATCCTGACATCAGGTTCTATACCATCATAACATCAGGTTCTACACCATCATAACATCAGGTTCTACACCATCATAACATCAGGTTCTACACCATCATAACAACATCAGGTTCTATACCATCATAACATCAGGTTCTACACCATCATAACATCAGGTTCTACACCATCATAACATCAGGTTCTACACCATCATAACATCAGGTTCTACACCATCATAACATCAGGTTCTACACCATCATAACATCAGGTTCTACACCATCATAACATCAGGTTCTACACCATCATAACATCAGGTTCTACACCATCATAACATCAGGTTCTACACCATCATAACATCAGGTTCTACACCATCATAACATCAGGTTCTACACCATCATAACATCAGGTTCTACACCATCATAACATCAGGTTATACACCATCATAACATCAGGTTCTACACCATCATAACATCAGGTTCTACACCATCATAACATCAGGTTCTACACCATCATAACATCAGGTTCTACACTATCATAACATCAGGTTCTACACCATCCTGACATCAGGTTCTACACCATCATTACAATATCAGGTTCTACACCATCATAACATCAGGTTATACACCATCATAACATCAGGTTCTACACCATTATTACAATATCAGGTTCTACACCATCCTGACATCAGGTTCTACACCATCATAACATCAGGTTCTACACCATCATAACATCAGGTTCTACACCATCATAACATCAGGTTCTACACCATCATAACATCAGGTTCTACACCATCATAACATCAGGTTCTACACCATCATAACATCAGGTTCTACACCATCATAACATCAGGTTCTACACCATCATAACATCAGGTTCTACACCATCATAACATCAGGTTCTACACCATCATAACATCAGGTTCTACACCATCAAAACATCAGGTTCTACACCATCATAACATCAGGTTCTACACCATCAAAACATCAGGTTCTACACCATCATTGCAATATCAGGTTCTACACCATCATAAGAACATCAGGTTCTACACATCATAACATCAGGTTCTACACCATCATAACTTCAAGTTCTACACCATCATAACATCAAGTTCTACACCATCAAAACATCAGGTTCTACACCATCATAACATCAAGTTCTACACCATCATAACATCAGGTTCTACACCATCATAACATCAGGTTCTACACCATCATTACAATATCAGGTTCTACACCATCCTGACATCTGGTTCCAACCATCATAACATCAGGTTCTATTCCATCAAAACATCAGGTTCTACACCATCAAAACATCAGGTTCTGCACCATCATAACATCAGGTTCTCGCCATCAAAACATCAGGTTCCCAACCATCATAATATCAGGTTCTACACCATCATAACATCAGGTTCTCGCCATCAAAACATCAGGTTCTACACCATCATAACATCAGGTTCTACACCATCATAACATCAGGTTCTACACCATCATAACAACATCAGGTTCTACACCATCATAACTTCAAGTTCTACACCATCATAACATCAAGTTCTACACCATCAAAACATCAGGTTCTACACCATCAAAACATCAGGTTCTACACCATCATAACATATGGTTCTACACCATCATAACATCAGGTTCTACACCATCATAACATCAGGTTCTACACCATCATTACAATATCAGGTTCTACACCATCCTGACATCTGGTTCCAACCATCATAACATCAGGTTCTATTCCATCAAAACATCAGGTTCTGCACCATCATAACATCAGGTTCTACACCATCATTACAATATCAGGTTCTACGCCATCGTAACATCAGGTTCTACACCATATATCAAGGTGGTCAGCGATCAATTGCCACAAGACAGGTGGTGTACGGCATTATCTGAATATTAACATACTAGTAGAGAAGTCATGGCAACAATATTGTCTGATCAGGTTGATTTTAGCCTGTTGTGTGACACAGAATAACTTTATTTCAGCAAATTGTACAATATCAAAAATTTAAACTATGAGATCACAGTGGTCCAATGAAAGTATATCAGTGTCCATCCTGTCAAGATCGGAATGGTTGTCATCACTCGAATGGCTCTATTTCATGGACTTGGAGAGTTATGAATACCTTGAATGGCTGTATTTCCTGGACTTGGAGAGTTAGGAATACCTTGAGTGGCTGTATTTCCTGGACTTGGAGAGTTAGGAATACCTTGAATGGCTGTATTTCCTGGACTTGGAGAGTTATGAATACCTTGAATGGCTGTATTTCCTGGACTTGGAGAGTTAGGAATACCTTGAGTGGCTGTATTTCCTGGACTTGGAGAGTTAGGAATACCTTGAGTGGCTGTATTTCCTGGACTTGGAGAGTTAGGAATACCTTGAATGGCTGTATTTCCTGGACTTGGAGAGTTATGAATACCTTGAATGGCTGTATTTCCTGGACTTGGAGAGTTATGAATACCTTGAGTGGCTGTATTTCCTGGACTTGGAGAGTTAGGAATACCTTGAATGGCTGTATTTCCTGGACTTGGAGAGTTAGGAATACCTTGAGTGGCTGTATTTCCTGGACTTGGAGAGTTATGAATACCTTGAGTGGCTGTATTTCCTGGACTTGGAGAGTTATGAATACCTTGAATGGCTGTATTTCCTGGACTTGGAGAGTTATGAATACCTTGAATGGCTGTATTTCCTGGACTTGGAGAGTTATGAATACCTTGAATGGCTGTATTTCCTGGACTTGGAGAGTTATGAATACCTTGAATGGCTGTATTTCCTGGACTTGGAGAGTTATGAATACCTTGAGTGGCTGTATTTCCTGGACTTGGAGAGTTATGAATACCTTGAGTGGCTGTATTTCCTGGACTTGGAGAGTTATGAATACCTTGAGTGGCTGTATTTCCTGGACTTGGAGAGTTATGAATACCTTGAGTGGCTGTATTTCCTGGACTTGGAGAGTTATGAATACCTTGAGTGGCTGTATTTCCTGGACTTGGAGAGTTATGAATACCTTGAGTGGCTGTATTTCCTGGACTTGGAGAGTTCTGAATACCTTGAGTGGCTGTATTTCCTGGACTTGGAGAGTTCTGAATACCTTGAATGGCTGTATTTCCTGGACTTGGAGAGTTCTGAATACCTTGAATGGCTGTATTTCCTGGACTTGGAGAGTTCTGAATACCTTGAATGGCTGTATTTCCTGGACTTGGAGAGTTCTGAATACCTTGAATGGCTGTATTTCCTGGACTTGGAGAGTTCTGAATACCTTGAATGGCTGTATTTCCTGGACTTGGAGAGTTAGGAATACCTTGAGTGGCTGTATTTCCTGGACTTGGAGAGTTCTGAATACCTTGAATGGCTGTATTTCCTGGACTTGGAGAGTTCTGAATACCTTGAGTGATTTATTGTTTTGCAGATTTAAAATTAAAGGACTATCTTTTTCTTAATGGTATAATTACAAACAGCCTTTTGAAAGAGTTGATTAAATTTGATGAAATTAAATAAGGTGATATTTATCTATTTTCAGATCGTATCTTTGATGAATTGATGACAACTTATGATATCTTCGAAGAAGTCTGTAAACCTATTGTTGAAGGTGCTGTGCAGGGATTTAATGGTAATTGAAAACATTTTCCCTCTTTTATCTATCTTATATACAAGGTGAGAGTAAATTTTAGAAGTAAATTTTAAAATTTTGAATAAGTAAACAATGTCTAATAATGCAGGGTAACAATATAAATAAAGAAACACCTGTTTACATCTTTTGTATTTTCTTTAATTCTAATGTAAACAACACTGTCAATTATTTTTCAGGAACGATATTTGCTTACGGTCAGAGTTCCTCGGGAAAAACATTTACCATGTCCGGAAGTCCGATGCAGAAAGGAATCATTTCACTCGCTGTAGAGGAAATATTCGCCATTATAGAAGCTGTAGGTTTGGTTTGAGTCTAGTTTGTTGGACAAAAACTGATTATGCATTTATGATAAATGAAAGCAATTTCTTTTTTCCCAGTGAAATTATCTAAACATGACATTTCCATTGAACATAATCCTAAGTTGAAAAAATTCCATTTTGAGAGGTTCCTAGACCTCCCCCATAAGATAAGGATGTCTTCTGGTCATTGTTTCTAAGGAAGTGAGAGACAATTTAGTCCAAACCTCGCTTTGAAATGTGTTATTATTTCTATGACAGCACAATGTGTCTAACGGGTACAATGCATATTTATTTGCTTTCATTTTTTTTATCCGAATGACTGAAGAGCCTGAAAATGGACATTGAACACCTATCTAGTCATCAGAAATACACATTTCTTTATGTTACAATTTACACACGTTGAGCCTTCCATTTTGGAGGATAAAACACAACATATCATCAAATGAATTACTATGGCAAACCCTACCTTGTTTTTCCAGATTATTGGCATAAATTCTTATGTTAAGCTTCACTGTTTCAAATTGATTCCTTCAAAAAGAGAGTTCACTAGTCAAATTTTGGTCAATCTACAATAGGTCACCACTTTGCATTTACATGACCAAGATTAAGAAAACATAAAACAAACAATAGTCGTATATTATACAGCATTTTTCAAGCACTTCATTGACTAAAAATGTGGGTGAAGATATCGTTATCATAGGAGGAAGACAACAGGAAAGTTTAGGTGACACACTAACTAATCTTTATATTTTTAGTCACATCATCGGGAGTTCCTGATTCGTGTAGCCTACATGGAGATATACAACGAGAAGGTGACTGACTTACTGTCAAGCGAGGAGAAAATTATCAAAATACAGGAAGACCAAGTTAGTATATCTCATATGGAGGATTAATGTATATATCATATAGAGGATTAGTGTATATATCATATAGAGGATTAGTGTATATCTCATATAAAGGATTAGTGTATATATCATATAGAGGATTAGTGTATATATCATATAAAGGATTAGTGTATATATCATATAGAGGATTAGTGTATATATCATATAGAGGATTAGTGTATATGTCATATAAAGGATTAGTGTATATATCATATAGAGGATTAGTGTATATCTTATATAGAGGATTAGTGTATATCTTATTAGTGTATATCTTATATAGAGGATTAGTGTATATCTTATATAGAGGATTAGTGTATATATCATATAGAGGATTAGTGTATATCTCATATAAAGGATTAGTGTATATATCATATAGAGGATTAGTGTATATCTTATATAGAGGATTAGTGTATATCTTATATAGAGGATTAGTGTATATCTTATATAGAGGATTAGTGTATATATCATATAGAGGATTAGTGTATATCTCATATAGAGGATTAGTGTATATATCATATAGAGGATTAGTGTATATATCATATAAAGGATTAGTGTATATATCATATAGAGGATTAGTGTATATCTTATATAGAGGATTAGTGTATATCTTATATAGAGGATTAGTGTATATATCATATAGAGGATTAGTGTATATCTCATATAAAGGAATAGTGTATATATCATATAGAGGATTAGTGTATATCTCATATAGAGGATTAGTGTATATATCATATAGAGGATTAGTGTATATATCATATAGAGGATTAGTGTATATATCATATAGAGGATTAGTGTATATCATCTAGAGGATTAGTGTATATCTTATATAGAGGATTAGTGTATATCTTATATAGAGGATTAGTGTATATCATCTAGAGGATTAGTGTATATCTTATATAGAGGATTAGTGTATATATCATATAGAGGATTAGTGTATATATCATATAGAGGATTAGTGTATATCATCTAGAGGATTAGTGTATATCTTATATAGAGGATTAGTGTATATATCATATAGAGGATTAGTGTATATATCATATAGAGGATTAGTGTATATCTCATATAGAGGATTAGTGTATATCTTATATAGAGGATTAGTGTATATCTTATATAGAGGATTAGTGTATATCATCTAGAGGATTAGTGTATATCTTATATAGAGGATTAGTGTATATCTCATATAGAGGATTAGTGTATATCTTATATAGAGGATTAGTGTATATCATATAGAGGATTAGTGTATATATCATATAGAGGATTAGTGTATATCTTATATAGAGGATTAGTGTATATCTTATATAGAGGATTAGTGTATATCATCTAGAGGATTAGTGTATATCTTATATAGAGGATGAGTGCAATATTTTCAGGTATGAAGCTGTTATTGTAGCAGATTGAAAATTTGATCAGTATTATGTATCACTTTGGTTGTTTACATTATTGTAAGGTTTCTTGTATGTAGGGATGGGCGATAGCCTAGCCTTAGTCATTACATACTGCAATATTTGGTGAGGGACATTGCATTGCAATGACTTTCAGTATCGCAGTGTATTAAATTCAGTTTTGATTGATGTATTGTCTAACTTCTGTGGTGTTTTGTGTAGTTTTCAGTACATCACTGCATTAAATGTAGCTATTGTTTTATAATGCTCATAGTTCTACAAAAATCATTTCGATATAATACTCAAATACAATAGAACAAGGTATATCACAATATCGCTTTAAATATCACAATCTATTTTGGATTTGAGAACTTTGTGTATGTCTTGTAATTAAAAATGAAATAGATCACTTCAAAAAACACGTTTCAATTCAAAGCAGAAATCAAATTACGGAGAGCAGAAAAAACCATTTAGGTAGAAATTTAATCACGTGCATCACTAATTTATATCATTGTTGTGTTTCAGGAGAAGAACATCCAAGTGACAGGTGTGAAGGAGGAGCTCGTGAGCAGCAGCAGCGATGTGTTGGCCATCATACAGAAAGGCGACAGTAAGTAGCCTCTGTCTATAAGATGGACTGAACTTTACACATTACTGAAACATGACGCTGACTGTAAGATTAAAGTTGGTTTTCATGCATGTGCTGTTGGTTTGTTCATATCATGAACATCACTGTTTGGAATTAAAGTAGATTGTCATTAAGATATCAAATTTTACAACATTAGTAAGACATGGTAAATGTATCTATGTGATGCTGACTTAATGTACTTATCTGTTTATGGTTAATGTGTCATTGTAATGCTGACTTAATGTAGTTATCTATTTATGGTTAATGTGTCATTGTGATGCTGACTTAATGTAGTTATCTATTTATGGTTAATGTGTCATTGTGATGCTGACTTAATGTAGTTATCTATTTATGGTTAATGTGTCATTGTGATGCTGACTTAATGTACTTATCTATTTATGGTTAATGTGTCATTGTGATGCTGACTTAATGTACTTATCTATTTATGGTTAATGTGTCATTGTGATGCTGACTTAACGTACTTATCTATTTTTGGTTAATGTGTCATTGTGATGCTGACTTAATGTACTTATCTATTTATGGTTAATGTGACATTGTGATGCTGACTTAATGTACTTATCTATTTATGGTTAATGTGTCATTGTAATGCTGACTTAACGTACTTATCTATTTATGGTTAATGTGTCATTGTGATGACTGTCCTTGGTGAGAAATAATTCATTGTTGAGTTCTATATGTGTGTGTTTCAATTGTGAGAGCCTTGGTGTCATTGTGTTAAATAGTACTCTTACAATTTTGGTTGTGTTCATAAATAATGACATTGCTTGAACCATAAACTTTTTAAAATAACTTTTATGATAAGGTTTGTTAATTGTATACTTTGTTTTGCTGTAAAGAACTTTGTTGTGAATATTTTTTTCTTTTTCATGTCTTCTGAAAAAAAGCATTCAAAAGTTCAATTAAACTTTTGGAAAATTTCTAATACAGTCATGCTTTTGTTGCAGACCGGCGTCACATGGCAGAAACAAAACAAAATGACCGCAGCTCTCGGTCTCATTGTATTATACGTATAGTAAGTATAGGATACTAACACTTCAAGGGGGGCGGGGGGAATGGGGGGTGGGGGTTGGAGGGAGGGAGGGGAGAGCAGTGGTCGTGTGATTAGCTCTGTAGAACAATAGAACATCAGCAATCGTCTGTGAAGAACCAAGGTCTTGGATGCAATCTGTATTTCTCAGGAAATCACTGATTTTTTGGCACTGTTATGGTTTTCACTTTATCCCAATTTCTTTGGATACTGTATAGATGTTTAAGGCCTCCTGCATGTTGTTCAGTGAGGTATCCACCTGTTACTACAGGGAGACCCCACCTCAAAATGACCCTGGCTGTTTACAGGGTAATAAACCCAGCTAACAAATGAGATTTCGACACTTCAGTAGACCACTGTTACTTCAGTGGTATGGAAATATGATACTTCCTTAACAAAAAAAAAATCAAGTGCAGAAACGGTCAAACGAATGAAAGTCATTCAATAGAATTTTTCCTGAATTGTAATTTGTCTGTGTTCTTTCATTCAGATTATTGAGAGCCGAGAGAAGGGTGATGAAGAAGCAGTCATGGTTGCTCATCTGGTAAGTAGCCATATTGGCACATTTCCTCCCCTAAAGTGTGGATATTATTATTAACGGCAATTAATGGCATAAAAAACAGTCTAAGGGATGATGATAGCACACTGCTATAACAGGGTTAACTCATGCCTGGACACAAAGTTTAATTGTGTACTGACAAGCCATGACATTTAATGAAAAAAATAAATCATGGGAACTGTGCAATGTTCACCACTGCTATTGAGGTGATAGCACAGAGTGAAGGCTAGTTTCTGGAATTGTGAAAACATAGCGAGGAAATCCTGAAGACTTTTATGATGAATTCACTCATTTGCGAAGCCTTACTTTTCAGTTTTAAGCATAAAAGCATGAGAATCATCGTCACACATTCTCCTGTTAGTTCAGACTAGCAAATTTAGAGACTACAAATGACTTTTCACCAGCTTTACTGGGACTGAAAATCACTTTGACTCAAACGAAATTCTGACGAAATGAAATCTTAGTCATCCGAAAAACAATTACAAAGATGAAAAAGGAAAAAAAATCAGGACTTAGAAGTTATTTTGACTCCAATGGAATTTGAACTCAAGTGATTTCAAGACAGCAAATTTCAGCTGTATGTGATTTTAGAATATAATTTTAACTGATTGATTTGTACGTTCTAGGGAAAGCTTTTCCATATTTGTTTGACTAGTCATCAGTACTACTAATGGGAACTGTAAATTTGAAATCATTTAAAATTTGTTTTATCCTACAGAATTTTGTTGATCTTGCTGGTTCAGAAAAAGCGGGAGAAAACTCTGGGGATCGTCTTCGTGAAGGCTGCTCCATCAACAAAAGCCTTCTGATTCTTGGACAAGTCATTAGCAAACTCAGCGATGGAGTAAGGTAGGTTATTCACCCACTCCCAAGCCCTAAAACCTTACTCCCTACCCTCACCCGAATCCCCTTATTCCAACTACCTACTCACGACCCCCAAATGCTACTCCAACCCCCTTCCCCTACCCCAAACCCCAAACTCCATATCACATACAACATGTGTTCCTGTGGTTTTAGTCTTTGGCATATCTTTTAGCTTAAAGTGTCTACAGGAAGTTATTGTATAATGCTTTGATTCTTGGGTGTTTTCTGAGCAGGGCTAGAAAAAAAATTTTTCTGATACTCGTCTGTCGGGCAAACTGTCGGGTGAAACTTGAAATTCACTTGCCCGAATCCAATATTCACTCACTCGAAGAAAAAAGGCAACAAAACATAATTTAAGGAACACAAATTTTATTATCAATTTCTGTATCAAATGTTTGAACTCAACACTTGCTTTTATTCTTTTACTCATATTTAATTCACTGTAACGCGAGCGAGAACATCAACTTTTTGACAGTAACTACGTACACAAAACAACCTTGTTTACAACATTTGTGGTGACGTAATAGGTTTTCGCGTAGTCTGGATCAGCCCGAGTCTTGACACATGGTGTAAACAAGGATACGACATCGATGTATTTTATTGACTATCAGTGGATTGTTTAAGTTGATAAACGTCATTTATTATGGAATATTCAATAGTCAAAACTACAAATTTCGCTCGCCCGCTGGACAAGTAGCTGAAACAAATCACTCGCTCGCAAGTAGCTTTGACTTGTCTAGACGAGCGGACGAGTGATTTTTTCTAACCCGGCTGAGGCTAGATCAAACATGGTATGTATATGATTTGTCAGATGTAAATAAGTTTCAATTTTATTTTCCTTCAGCAACCAGCATATTAGTTATCGTGACTCAAAGCTTACCAGGATACTGCAAATATCATTAGGAGGAAATTCTAAAACGGCCATCATTGCTACCATCACTCCTGCTTCCCTGGAGGAATCTCACAGCACACTCAGGGTACGTCTGGCTCACTTATTATATGGGGAATGGTGTCAAAAGCAACAACTGCATATCTTACTAGTTGATGAGATCTCAGTAACTTACTAGTTGATGAGATCTCAGTATCATACTAGTTGATGAGATCTCAGTATCTTACTAGTTGATGAGATCTCAGTATCTTACTAGTTGATATCTCAGTATCTTACTAGTTGATGAGATCTCAGTATCTTACTAGTTGATGAGATCTCAGTATCTTACTAGTTGATGAGATCTCAGTATCTTACTAGTTGATGACATCTCAGTATCTTACTAGTTGATGAGATCTCAGTATCTTACTAGTTGATGAGATCTCAGTATCTTACTAGTTGATGAGATCTCAGTATCTTACTAGTTGATGAGATCTCAGTATCTTACTAGTTGATGACATCTCAGTATCTTACTAGTTGATGACATCTCAGTATCTTACTAGTTGATGACATCTCAGTATCTTACTAGTTGATGACATCTCAGTATCTTACTAGTTGATGAGATCTCAGTATCTTACTAGTTGATGACATCTCAGTATCTTACTAGTTGATGAGATCTCAGTATCTTACTAGTTGATGACATCTCAGTATCTTACTAGTTGATGAGATCTCAGTATCTTACTAGTTGATGATATATCAGTATCTTACTAGTTGATGAGATCTCAGTAGGGGGTAATGTTTTTAAAACAATGAACCAAGACTGTGGTGTTGTCATGATCACCGTCAATTACATCAGCTTCTGATCTGATGTTTGAGGATTGTCTATAGAAATGAGAACTATCTTTGTCATATCCCTTCATAATTGTGTTTAGAGATAGTTGTAATAGTATTCATATGCTTCATAACTTAGGGGATTGTTTCAAAAACAAAATTTCTGTTTTATCACTTTACATTGAAGTGCTGGTAGAGGGATGTGATTGTCTCAAAAACAAATGGATCATATAATTCAACACTTTATACAGTCTAACCTGTATTAAACGGCCACTGTTGGGAAATTATGAAAGTGGCCTTTATAGAGAGGTGGCCTCTTAATTGAGGTTCCTTATTTTCGAACCCAAGTTAAGGCAATTTGCACATTGATATTTGAGTACAGTTTAATAATCAGGATTGTCACTGTATTCCTGTACTTAGGAGTTTGTGGTTTGGTCTGACTTCGTTTGCTGCTCATATTTCAAAGTGATTTGCCACAAAAGTGATATGCCTGTATTGTGTATACTAGTGACGTAAATGAAATCAAACTCAATATAAAATGCATGTTGAATTGTGTTAACATGTAGGAATGTTCACGTGGCGAGAAAACATGACTCACAGTCAAGAAAGCTTGTCAAATGAATTGTGGTCAAAGCGGCCATTTAAATGAGGTTCGATCACGAGTTTGGGGACGAAAAGGGTGGCGGCTGGCGGCGTTAGACAGGTGGCCGTTAAATTAGGTATCATTAATGAGTAAAACCGATTGGGAGGGTCTGAAAACGGCTGTTATAAGCAGGTGGCTGTCTAACTAAGGTGGCAGTTATGACAGGTTAGACTGTATATGTTTGGTGATATTGATCATATTTGGGAATATTTGAAAAAAGGTAAAGAAATAAATTAAAATGGTAGTTTATGGTGTCACTTCTTAAATATAATGTTTAGAACAGTAATGTCAAAGCCAGGAGTTAAAGGAGCTGTTTTGTATAGGTTTACTGTTTTATATATGTTTGCCTTTTCATAATGAAATAAAGTGAATAAGAGTTGAGGGTTTTTATTGTTTTCCATGCAGTTTGCATCACAGGCCAAAAAAATTAAAAACAAAGCCATGATCAATGAAGTATTGTCCGAAGCAGCCATGCTGAAAAAGTACCAGAAAGAAATTCACCACCAGGTACAATTAAACGAGGTAAGTATGCATATTGTACATTTAGAAAACATTCTCTTTCTAGAACAACTTAAGCAGAAACACTGAACATCAGAATATTTTCAAGGTTTTGGTAATGTTAAAGAAGGAATACGGTAAAATCATCAAGTTTTGTTGGGAATTCATCTTGGTTGATTTTGTTGGTGGTCTTAATGCATGAATTCATATGTCTACAAACTGATTAAATAAAACCAAATGAAAAAAAAATCCATGAAAATTGAGTCCCAGGAAAATTCTGTAGTATATTAATCAATCCTTTGTCTGTAGCGTGGGAAAATTGAAAACCAGGACCTGAAGAAAAGCCTGGAACAAAAGGAAGCACAGATAAACAACTTGAAGAAGTTTATTATCCAGTCTGGCCCTACACAAAGTCATGCCAAGGTATCATGTAAATCTCGCCTGGTCAGCTGTCCAAAGTTTGGTCTAACAGATAATTAAAGTTATTGAATCATTTAGATATGGAGGAAATTTTTCAGGTGGTAATCAAAGTACAAAAGAAAACAAATATTCAGTCTGTCTTGTCTGAATTAGTGATGGGAAGTCGATAAAAATCTAGAATGGATTATTAGTTTAAATAATATTGGTTTTGATGTAGGTAATCAATTATATAATTGACTGGCTGTGTGTACAATACTCTAAGAAAGTAAATGCTTTCTCCTCTGCAGAAGAAAGAAAAATATTGGAAATCGGCATGTTTATGACTTGTAATATGAAATATGTGTTTGCTACAACACCATAAATGATCAGTACCGTTGAGTGATTATTAAAATTTAAAATAAATCACTGCGTTAGAAGAGGTCAGATGATAGTTAATCTATTATGTGGTAACATCCTGTCACTAGTCAAAATACCAATATTTTTCAAGGTTTTTCAAGGTTTATCAACAGACTGGTTCTGATTTTATTATAATGATGATGAGCATCATTTTGCATATTTATTTTTCTGTTCACAGAGAAAAAGAAGAGAGACATGGTGTCCTGGGAAAAATAAGAGAATGAGCATCTTTAGGCCATCAGTCTCCTTCGCTGGTAGGTAGGATTGTGGTACACATCTTTAGGCCATCAGTCTCCTTCGCTGGTAGGTAGGATTGTGGTACACATCTTTAGGCCATCAGTCTCCTTCGCTGGTAGGTAGGATTGTGTTACACATCTTTAGGCCATCAGTCTCCTTCGCTGGTAGGTAGGATTGTGGTACACATCTTTAGGCCATCAGTCTCCTTCGCTGGTAGGTAGGATTGTGGTACACATCTTTAGGCCATCAGTCTCCTTCGCTGGTAGGTAGGATTGTGGTACACATCTTTAGGCCATCAGTCTCCTTCGCTGGTAGGTAGGATTGTGGTACACATCTTTAGGCCATCAGTCTCCTTCGCTGGTAGGTAGGATTGTGGTACACATCTTTAGGCCATCAGTCTCCTTCGCTGGTAGGTAGGATTGTGTTACATCAGTCTCCTTCGCTGGTAGGTAGGATTGTGTTACACATCTTTAGGCCATCAGTCTCCTTCGCTGGTAGGTAGGATTGTGGTACACATCTTTAGGCCATCAGTCTCCTTCGCTGGTAGGTAGGATTGTGGTACACATCTTTAGGCCATCAGTCTCCTTCGCTGGTAGGTAGGATTGTGGTACACATCTTTAGGCCATCAGTCTCCTTCGCTGGTAGGTAGGATTGTGTTACACATCTTTAGGCCATCAGTCTCCTTCGCTGGTAGGTAGGATTGTGGTACACATCTTTAGGCCATCAGTCTCCTTCGCTGGTAGGTAGGATTGTGGTACACATCTTTAGGCCATCAGTCTCCTTCGCTGGTAGGTAGGATTGTGGTACACATCTTTAGGCCATCAGTCTCCTTCGCTGGTAGGTAGGATTGTGTTACACATCTTTAGGCCATCAGTCTCCTTCGCTGGTAGGTAGGATTGTGTTACACATCTTTAGGCCATCAGTCTCCTTCGCTGGTAGGTAGGATTGTGTTACACATCTTTAGGCCATCAGTCTCCTTCGCTGGTAGGTAGGATTGTGTTACACATCTTTTTAAATGTTGAAATATCAGAAAAATAACCTTGAGGGGGTGTGAATAAGCTACTACAGTAACATTTAATTCAATCTGATTAAAACACACGTCATCATTATACTGAAAGCTATGAAGATCTGACTGTGCCAGGGAAGGGGTCATGTTCAGATGACCTCAATACTTAAATTACAACAATGGAACAGGCAATAGAGACAGTGTTGAAAATATTTAAAGTATCACTTCAGTTCCTTCAGACGTAGTTACGATAACCAGCAATGAGAATTGTAAAGCATAGGCGAAGCCATCTTGGTATGGTTGAGATTCAAGACACTTGTTTTTTATCAATTTAATCATGACAAACCATGATAAGAGCCAAAAAGAAACAGGCTCTTGCAAGATTTTGGATTTTGCCAGTCGCATTTTGATTGCTTGGTTGAAAGGTCATCTGAGCATGACCCTTTACCAGCAGTCTTCATATCTGCATAATGTAGTGTATTATAATAATCTGTATTTTAAGAAAATTAGAACTAAGGAAAACAGGATATATCAGAGGGGTGACAGTGCAGAAAATACTTTCATAGTTAATTTTGTTTTGTTTTGGACAAATATCTTGCAGACAGTTCCTACAGCTCTTCCCATTAAAAATGAAATTAGATGATGTGACTTTGTATGCAATACAATAAAACTCTGATGCATTAAACAGATATGAAACATTTTCAGCCTTTACCCAAATTTTGCAAAATACTGACTGTCTGTTTCTCTGATATAAATTACCAAAAACTCAAGTTTCAGCCTCTCTGTCAGCTGTCTACTGATACACGACATAACCTTAGAAACTTTAGATTTGATTGTAAAGCCATCCTACTTAATATGGAAACAAAATCACCATTTGTCAACAGACACAGACTTGTTATCATCATATATCAGTTTGTCAAATAACATATCATGTGCATTCCCAATTATCTGTTTGAGAAATCTTATGTTTGCATGTGACTGACAAATATTGTAATTTTCCTATGGTGTTTTCAGTTGAGGAGGACATATTTCTGTCTGAGCTGCCGGTAGTTGAGGATCTGCCAGAAACTCTCCCCGAGGAAGATGCTCCAATGATACCAGCAAATATAACAACAAGGAAGAGATCATTTGAACAAACGAAGATGCAGGAAAAGAGATCTGCCATTAGCATGAGTCCCGATGCTAAAACCAAACGAATGATGGATCTGTAAGTTCTCATTTATCCCTTCATATTCTCTCCTTTCTACTTTACTGAGTAGTTTTCAGCTAACAACATTTAAAGCGACTATAATGTTAAAAAACACTACGACAAAAGGATATAAAACTTTCTATTTTCCAATAGTATGTTACAAAACTAAGACTTTGTGTTAATTACTAAAATTAAAAGTCTCTGCAACCATTTTTATTGATATCTAAAAAATAAAGAATGTAAACAGTGCGGTCTTGATCTAATTAATACCTTACTGCTCGTAACCCTGATGCTGAGCGTGATATAAGCCTAGAAAGAAGCAATATGGCGAATGCAAATATGAAAAAGCGAAGAGGACCTAAAATTTCAAAGAGAGAAAGAGTGATTCCGTGCAGTCAAGGACATTTTATACCTCAACATCTTGTGTTTATTGTTAATTTTCTGGTGAGGATGACAGTCTAGTCACCAAGATTTTAAATGTATGGGCTACATGAAAATCTATTGGAATTTATACTTACACCAACCCGTGGAAACTATTTCTTGATATGATAGAAAAGGTAATAGTTTTCAAATGCTCTGAAATTTGCCAGTTTTCATATAACCTTTGTATTATGCTATTCCTTTGGAGTGATATTGTCATTTACTAAACATGAACCTACAGTAAACCTCGGATAAGTCAAAGTCAATGGGACCAAGTGAAATATTCTACTTATCTGATGGTTCGACTCAACCGTGTTTTTGTCTATCGCCTGTAATCGAGACATCGTATATTTAAACTGACCCTGTTTTCGCAGATCGTGTCTGATAGCAAGGTATTAATGAAAAGAACAAACAACATCTCTATTTTATAATAACAATTATTTTTTATCAAAATACAAATAAATCGTAGGTTAATGACAGTTACTGTAATCATCATTGTCACAAACACGTGGATAATGCATACAAGATTGAACAAAAGACACACGTTACACTGGGTACTTTGTGAAAACAATACTTACAAATATACATGTACACATATTGTACTCACATTTATAGTATTTGGATCGTTGAGACAAATATTCTCCATCAAAGTCTAAACTCATGATTGAGAGTGGAATGAATGACAAATCCCGAATTTTCACCCTAATTTATAGCCCCTTTTGACACTTCCACTCAAATGTTCACATTTTCACTCAAATAAAACAACAACTCACGGGCAAAAAGTAAACATGAGATGTTTTATTTCAATGGCTGTTTGATCGCATAGTTCTGGGTTAAATGAGATAATTACCTGTGCACCTGTATAAACATAAGGATTAGGTAGATGGATACTGTGAAATTACATTGTGCATGTAAGCCTGTTGACACTGTTACGGCTGACCGATCACACTCGTTACTGACCAGGAAAATTTACCTGAGACAACATGGTGTCTGAATGTTCGACACAAAATGGAATTTTTTGTATGATTTAGAAGGGACGGACCACAAAATATATTCGACACAACCACAGTATTCGATTCAACAGTGTTCGATTCATCTTGTTTAATTTACTAAGATAAAGAGGAGAAAAAATCGGGACCGAACGAAGCGTTCGACTCATCCAATGTATTGGACTCATGCGTGTTCGACACAAGTGAGTTTTACTGTATCTGTGATATTTACAACAGGTAGAATAAGTAAGTTTAAGTTTTCAGCATTCAGTACGAAACTATGGCAAGAACAATAATAATGTCATAATGATTTCTCCGTGGCATATACTATAGCATTACATTGTTAATTCTTTCATGTTTTTCAGTGAAGATAAATATGAAGCCTTGCTGAAAGATCATGCTCGTCTACAGACAGAGTTTGATGATATGTCAACCTTCCACAACCTCGAGAGGAAAACTTTGGAGGAAAATATTGTTGAGCTACATGATGTATGTACCATGTTATTCTCTCTTGTGTGTGGCAAAAAATTGTGTTGCAGGCACTCTGGTAATATTGTATACTGTATATATATGGAAATATTTGTGGTGTAGAACCTTTTGTCATTTTCGTGGCTGTAGACACACCACAGAAATCAGATTCAACAGATAAGACTGCTGATGAATCTGTATGTTTGTGTGATATCTGTGAAAAATTTTCCCCTTGAAATGATGTCTTAGGTTTAATCTGCAAAAAAAGAGTACCCTAAAACAAATATTTCAGAGCTTGGGGCCAATAGGTGAAAAAGAGCAAATTCTTTCAGATCCTACTCCTCTTGTAGGAATGATTAGAATTTGCTCAGAAGCATCTCTGGGTGGAGGGGAATCAATTTTGTATAAACGGTGGATCTTGGCCCCTTTGGGCAGGAGGGGAGGGACTCAATAGGGGAAATGTGTTTGGAAACAGTTTAGATCCCTATCCCGTAACCATGTATGGTATTGCTGGGCATAAAGATGTAAGATGTGATGTAAGAATTGGTTCTGGGGTTTGGCCCCACCAACCAGATAACCATATAAACTCTTACTGGAAATCAAAAGAGAAAGACGGTAATGATATAAGAACTTACCCATTGGTCTTGCCCCCATCAAAGAGGTTAAGTGACTGAGCTTTAATTTGGAGACATTTAAAATACCCAACCTATAGGCATGTATAACATCGCTGGGCTTAAAGATCCAGGCCCTCTGGGTCTCTTGCTTTTTTTTAGTTTGATGGAATAGGTTTTTTTTTTTTTTACAGTTTTACCAGATTTTTTGTGTAAATTTTTTTACTTTTATTTAAAAGGCGAATAACATAAACATAAGCATAGCTTTTTTTTTATATCTGATATAAAGAAATGATGGGTGGTTTGGATAAGGAAATCTGTAAAATAGGTAAAATACTGTCATTTCTTTTTACAGGAAAAGGACATGATCCAGCATGAATGCATGAAATTGTCCGATGAGGTTATACAGACAGAACACAAGCTGGGTATACAGACTCGAAGGATGACAGACTGTCAGAATGAGCTAGAGAACTTCAGGAAGTCTGGAACTCTGGAAAGTCCGGATACAAACTTGTTCAAACTACAGCAAGAATGTGAGGACTTGAAAGAAACTATTAAACAGTTTGAACAGGAAAAGACATTTTCTAAAACAGAACCCCAAGAACCTACAGACGCCATACAAAAATTAGAACAGGAATGTTCCATTCTCAAACTTCAAGTAGAGAAACTTGAAGCTGAGAAAGTGGAGCTACAAGGAGTGGATACTGATAGTACCAAATTGGCTTCGTTGGAGAAGGAGTATGCCGTGCTTCAAGCCACTGCAAAGGATTTGGCTGATGAACGCCTGAGTGTGCAGGAAACTTTAACTGGTTTTGGGATTAAGATTGAACAGATACCTGTTCTGAAGGAGAAGTTTGAGGAACTTATGCAAGAAAATGAATCTCTTTCAGTGGAACTTAATTTATTGAAAGAGGAAGGGAAAATGAAAGATGAGGAAGATTTGCAAGATTTGAAAGAGACAGCCAGTGATTTGCAGCAAAAGCTTCAACAAACAGAAGAAGAGAAAGTAATGTTGTTATCAAAAGTGGAGGACTTAGAAAATGAGTGTAAGGAGAAACAAGTGGAAAGTGAAATGACCGAGATGAAGGAGGAATGTGAAAGGTTGAGGGAGACTGTCAGGGAGCTTGAGGAAGAAAAGGGACTTTCTAAATCAGAGGCAGCTGATTCTATTGAGGCCATGGAGAAGCTGAAGGAAGAATTGTCTGTTCTGAAACAGCAAACAGAGAAGCTGGAAGCTGAGAGAGTTAAGTCAGTAGAAGGCATAGATACTGAAAATGATAAGGTTGCTACACTGGAGGAAGAATGTGAAGTTCTGAGAGCTACAGTGAAGGATTTGGCTGATGAACGTATTAGTATGCAGGATGAACTGACAGAGTCAAGTATGAAACTTGAACAACTACCCATTCTAAAAGAGAAATGTGAGGAACTTGCTCAGGAAAAAGAATCACTTCTCGAGGAAATTTCTTCATTGAAAAAGGAGGGGGATACCGGACCAGAGACAATGGATGAGGAAATGCAGATTCTTAGAGAAAAAAACAGCAACTTACAGGAACAACTTGAATTGCTTGAAGAAGAGAAAGTGCAATTGATTTCCAAAATGGAAAACTCACAAGGTGTAGGTCAGGAAAAACCAGTAGACGATGCCATGGCTGCTCTGGAGGAGGAGTGTGAAGTACTTAGAGCCACTGTGAAGGATTTAGCTGATGAACGACTCAATATGCAGGATGAAATGAAAAATATAGAACAGTTACCCATTCTGATAGAGAGATGCGAGGAGCTTGTACAAGAAAAAGAAATTCTTTTAAAGGAAATCACATCCATTAAAGAAGAGAGGAAGACAGAGGTTGAAATTCAGGAGCTGCAGAGTCTCCAAGAGAAAGCTTGCAGTTTGGAAAAAAAATTGGAACAGACAGAAGCAGAGAGGATTACTTTGATTTCAAAGATGGAAAACTTGAATAGTGAGGGCCAGGATACAACAGCTTTAAGTTCTTTGTCTGTCTTACAGGAAGAATGTGAAAGACTGAGAGAGACCGTTAGAAAGTTTGAGGAAGAAAAAATGTCTTCTGAATCAGAGGCAATTGAAAGTGATGCTGGTATGCAAAAATTACAGGCAGAATACTCTGTTCTGAAACTCCAATTACAAGAACTTGAGGAAGAAAAGGTGAAGTTAGTGGACAGTAATCACGCTGAAAGTAACAAAATGTTGATGCTGGAGGAAGAGTGTGAAGTGCTAAGAGCCACAGTGAAGGATTTGGCTGATGAACGTCTCAACATGCAGGATGAATTGACAGAGGTTGGTGTTAAACTTGAACAACTCCCCACCTTGAAAGACAAATGTGAGGAGCTTGTGCAAAAGAATGATTTGCTTGTGGAAGAAATTGCTTTACTGAGAGATGGGAAAGCAGGATCAGAAATGCAGGAGGTTGACATGCAGATTCTCAGGGAGAAAGCCAACAGTTTTCAGGAAGAGCTACATTTAGTAAAAGAAGAAAGAAATAATTTAATTTCAAGATTGGAGTTGTTGCAAAATGAATGCGAGAAAAAAACGATGGACAATAAAATGGCTGCACTAGAGGAGGAGTGTGAAGTACTCCGAGCCACCATGAAGGATTTGGCTGATGAGCGATTTAATATGCAGGATGAATTGAAAGACATTGAGCAATTACCCATTCTGAAAGAGAGATGCGAGGAACTCGTACAAGAAAAGGAATCACTCTTAATGGAAATTTCTTCATTAAGGGAAAACACAGGATCGGAAATGAAGGATGTTGAAATGAAGATTCTCCAAGAAAAAGTCAGCAATTTACAGGAACTGCATGAATTGGCAGAAGAAGAGAAAAATAAGTTGATGTCAAGGGTGGAGAGTTTACAAAGTGAATGTCAGGGTGAACCAGGACAGGAATGTGAGAGGTTGCGGGAGATCGTAAGAAAGCTTGAAGAAGAAAACCAGTCTTCTAAAATATTAATCACCGACTCGGGTGATGCCTTGCAAAAATTACAAGATGAGTGTTCTGTTCTTAAACTTCAAATAGAAAAACTTGAAGGTGAGAAGGTGAATTCATTAGAAGGCACAGACAGAAATAAGATAGCAACACTAGAGGGTGAATGTGAAGTTCTTAGAGCGACAGTAAAGGATCTAGCTGATGAATGCCTTGGTATGCAAGAAAAATTAACAGATGTTGAACAACTGCCAGTTCTGAAGGAGAAGTGTGAGGAACTTTTAAAAGAAAAAAATGCATTATTATGTGAAATTTCCTCTTTAAAGGAAGGAAAGAAATCAGGGATTCAGGAACTGGAACTGCAGAATGTTATAGAGAAATCCAATAGTCTAATGGAACCATTAAATCTGGAAGAACAAGAGAAAAGTCATGTGGTTTCTGAGGGGGCAAACTTACAAAGTGAGAGTATGGAAACACCAGCTGATAGTAACAGTGCATTGGTTTTAATGGAGGAATGTGAAAGGTTGAGAGAGGCTGTCAGGGAGCTTGAGGAAGAAAAGGGACTTTCTAAATCAGAGGCAGCTGATTCTATTGAGGCCATGGAGAAGCTGAAGGAAGAATTGTCTGTTCTGAAACAGCAAACAGAGAAGCTGGAAGCTGAGAGAGTTAAGTCAGTAGAAGGCATAGATACTGAAAATGATAAGGTTGCTACACTGGAGGAAGAATGTGAAGTTCTGAGAGCTACAGTGAAGGATTTGGCTGATGAACGTATTAGTATACAGGATGAACTGACAGAGTCAAGTATGAAACTTGAACAACTACCCATTCTAAAAGAGAAATGTGAGGAACTTGCTCAGGAAAAAGAATCACTTCTCGAGGAAATTTCTTCTTTAAAGGAGAAAAGCACAGGGGCAGAAATGCAAGCAGTTGAGATCCAGATAATCAGAGAAAAAGCCAGCAACTTACAGGAACAACTCGAATCAGTAGAAAGAGAGAAGGCTCAGTTGATTTCAAAGTTGGACCACTTACAAAGTGAGGGTCAGGATAAACTAACACATGATGCAATTGCTTCTCTAGAGGAGGAGTGTGAAGTACTGCGAGCCACAGTCAAAGAATTGGCTGACGAACGTCTCACCATACAGGATGAGTTAGCAGAGGCTGGTCTCAAAATTGAACAAATCCCAGCTCTAAGACAGAAATGTGAAGAACTCGAACAAACAAATAATTCACTTTTAGCAGAAATTTCTGCTTTGAAGAGAACAAACATGTCTCTTGAAATGCAAGTGACAGAGACTGCCAGTAGTTTAAAACAACAATTAGAGGAAAAAAGGCAGGTGAACTCCAAATTAGAGGTCTTAGAAATAGACTGTCGCAAAAAACAAGACTTAGAGGAGGAGTGTGAAGTGCTCAGAGCCAAAGTGGAGGATTTGAACAATAAACATGCTAATATGGAAGAAAAAATTGCTGATTTAGGACTCCAAGCTGACCAACTTCCCATTTTGAAGGAGAACTGCAAAGAACTTGTGCAAGATAAGGATTCACTACTTCAAGAAATTTCTTCATTGAGGCAAGGAAATACAGATATGGAAAGACAATTAGTTGAAGTAAAAGATCTTCAGGATAAAGTCAGTAGTTTGCAACATCACTTGGAAAAGTCTGAACAAGAGATCCTCCTTCTCAGATCAGAATTAAAAGACTTAGAAATTGAAAGACAGACAAAAACTGCTGCATTCAAAAAGTTTAAAAGTGATTATGAATCTATGGTGTTGGAAAAGAAAGACTTAGATGAGAAAGTACAAAATTTAGGAAGAGAACTTACTGAAAGAATCAGTCAACAGAATGCAGAAAGTGGTCGAGTGTGTGGCCTTCTGGAAGAGATGAGTGAGATGCAGAAGAAAGTTGCCCAGTCCAACAAGGAGAGAAATGAGATGGAGTTGAAACTTGAGGATACCATCAGTGAGCTACAACTGGTAAGTCAGCCCAGATGCTAAATGGGAGTGTACGGAGTGTAATGGCCTTACAAAGGGATCATGTACATGTGTTTGAAAAATTTTCATTGAAAGTAAAAATGGAATAGTTTGATTTGGTTACTAGCCATGGTTTTTGTGCCATTACCAAATCAAATGGAGGCAGTCATTTAATGTGATGATAAAATCAAATGGAGGCAGTCATTTTGTTGCACCTTTTTCAATTCTTTCTGTAACATCATTGTGTAAATTATGTCAGAATCATTTCTGATGGGCAAAGCCAATAAAAACAATCTAGGGTATATTACACCAGTGACATAGTTAAGTGACTGAAATATTATGTTTGCCAATTCTCTGGATAACGGGCAGATTATGTGAGAAATAGTAATACTACCAGTAAATGCTTTACAATGTTAATACAACCATATATGTTACAGGTTAATACTGTAAACATAAACACCAGAGGTAGCACTGTGTAATATACATGACCAAAAACAAATGGCAGGAAATTTTTGCTTTATTGTGTTGCACTGTTGTATGTCACAACCAGACTGACACCACCTTTTTTTTTAAAAGAAAAGCCATATGAACGAGGAAATTATTGAGTACCAGAACGAGGTGGCCCAACTTCAGGAAGAACGATCTCAGCTGAGTAGTGAACTTAAGTCACTGAAACAAACACTTAGTCATTATGACAGTCCTGAAGCTATGCAATCCCAGATTGAAGATTTAAAATTGCAAGTTACTGACTTGTCTTCAGTTGAGATACAAAAACAAGAATGTGAAGATGAGCTGTGTGCCAAGAACAAAGAATTAGACCAGCTTAGATCAGAAATCTCTACACTGAAGGACCAGTTGGAGCCTTCACAGCACAGCATGTCCAACCTTCTCAACTCCTCTACACCATGGGCTGTAAGTTATTTTCTGCTACCATGAAAATTAAACAGATTTCCATATTATTGAATACAAACTTTCAGATCAATATGAACATTAGTACTCTTTATAACTGGATTCTGCATAATGATATATAAAACTGATCAGGTTTTATTGAACTGTTATTGTAAAATCATCTATTTTCATGGATCTCAATGTTGTGGTCTTTCAAAAAAATGCCATTTCATGGACTCATGTCTACTAATGGTTTGTGGTCACAAGATTTTGTGGATTAAGAGATCCCGTGGAATCAACAAAAAGAGGTCTCCCATAAATTATGTTTCCAATTTTTTTTATAGTTTTATGAAATATTTGTATCAAGGTTAGCTGATTTTCATGATATTTGAGATCATCTGAGACAAAGTCTAACGGTGATCTTTAGCGATCTTCTTTGTCAGGCGTCACATGTACATAAACTTCTATCATTTTCGACTTCTTCTCAAAAACCGCAGAACTAATTTTATTGAAATTTTTTTAGAAGCCTACACTAACCACAGATGATGAACCAGACTCAAGAATTATACAGTCCCCACCCCAAGGGGCCTGAGAGGCAATGCCAAACGCAGTGAAATTGGCTCAAATTTTAAAAATCTTCTTCTCAACACCCCAGATTTGTAGAATGAAATGCTCTTCATGGATGGAAGCTCTCTAAGATGCTTTACCAACATTGTGAATTTTATGACCCCAGAGTTTCACATTTCCCCCTGGAGAGGGAGTAGTTTACTATAGATTACATAGTATAAGTACATTTTTAGCATATTTTGTTTAATTTCCACTGGAAATATTTCAAACTTGGTTACAATTATAAGCAAAGGACGACTGCATGAGGGCATGCATATATTGATCCTGGCTGACCCCGCTGCAAAAGGTATCAAACTGACTTAAATTTTAAAAATTCAACATTTCCACTAACTCAATGAAATGTATGTTATTCATCAAATAATATCCTCCTAATCTAATTCTAACACTCGTTGAATAGTCTATAATACAAGTAGCTTTTATTGCTGTTTTCATTGTTCCAGGAAGAGAAAATGGAGTTGTTGAAGAAAATTGATGTCTTGAAGATAGAGAGAGTAAAGGTAAAATTGGGATTAGTTCGTAAAATTTTCAAATAGTAACTATGTTGTACTTTTTATTGTACTGCAATCATTAAATAGTGTGTAAACTGATGTAAATTATTCATGTTCCTTGGGGATGGTAATACGGATGGGATCCTGAGTAATGTTTAAAACGAGAATCTTGCTTGGTCTCTCAGTTGAGCTTAACTTTCGTACCAGTAAACAACAGAAGTTTCTTACTCTGCTTTTTTACTCTAAATTACATAAACTGTAAGAGCTAAAGGCAGATATTTTTATCAAAACCTCATCGAGTACTAGTTGGATTTTTACTTCATTTTCTCAAATTTTGCTTCAGTATTCCCGTCTGGTGTCCGAAGTTAACAAAATGAAAGAGGACAAAAAGATGCTCATTTCCTATTGTAATGATCTGGAAAAGGTAGGTCATGATCATGTGTTGACCAGTTAGGGCAGAGGTGTTTCTTGATGAGGCAGATTGGCTGAAACAGATTTATCTATTACTAAGGAAGCGACACAGCCATGTCATAAACATCATATTGGTAATAATAGTCACACAACGTGGATATTAGGCTGTGTTTGAAGTTAATGATGAATCTTGTACTTATTTACTTAATAGAAGTAAGGTGTACAATGAATAAGAAAAATATACTGTATATGATATATAAGGACATCCCTGATATATGACAGCATGGCATAGATGTTGTGAAAATTCTATTTTCTTTCATCTGAGTTTAAATAAAAAGAACAAGTACTCAGACAAGGGCTACATCCAGTGTATGACCGACTTGACTACAAAATAAATCACTTCTTTCCAGGATTAGGTTTTCCACCTGTTGCTTCTAAGTACATTTTTATTAATTGAATTTTATGGGTTGTACCTTTAGAAAAAATGGGAGTTCTAGGGTAGAGAAAGATGTTTTACTGGCAGGAAGAGATTTAAGTTTGACTGAAGCTTGATTTACCTCAACTTTTGTAGCAACAACAGAAAGCTGTGGATGAATCAGAAATGGGGAAGAAATTGAAGGCAGCTGAGGCAGATGCAGACAAATATTATGATCTGTTCAACAAACAACAGACGAGAATAGAGGAGCTGGAGTCTTCAGTCAGCAAAACACAGACAGACATAGATAACATGAGGTCACAAGTTCTCGAAAAAGAGAGTAAGTGTATGCTTATGTATATGGATGGATTGCTGTTGCAGTAGCATGTTTCTAATCACGTGTAATGATGGGTAGAGAAAAACCTCTTCTCTGATACCATACACACTTATCTGTCTGGTAATAAGCCCACCCGTGTATGTAGCTGTTTTGTAGACTCACCAGCAAATGTCATAGTACTGTAACTTGTAAGAAGCACACCCTCTGAGTATGAAGTGGAGGTGCATGATGAAATATCATATTTAAGATTAGTACAGAATTATCTGTGAAATATCCAGCAATGTTTAATTGGAATAGGTTTGTTCTATTGGAAGTATGAGTTGTGTGTAAGTTTGTGTTTGGTTCTTATTCCAGAAAAGCTGACAGAAATGCAACAAACAGCTGCCAAGCGATGGGAAGAGATTGGAGAGAAAAAGATGAAAATCTTCTCTCAGAATAGAACTATTGAGAAATTTGAAGCAGAAAAACAAAAATTGTATGTATTTTTTTAAGATCTTAGGAAAACTCTATTTATCCATACAGTTATAAAAGAGGTTATGTGATATCCTCATTTTCTATAATTAGATATGTAATGATCCCCTTGTAATCCATGAACGACTCATTCTCTTACAAAAGCTTCTAAACCTGCAGAAGATATTCAGTTTTTTTAATAGTGCCCATAGCGACAGTTAATTAATTACTGAATCAGCCAGAAAGTAAATTGGTGGAACTTCCACCAAAGACATTGATACGTTATGGAAGTCATCAGAACAGTCAGCTGCCTGCCTCTGATTGGGGAAAATTTAGATATTAACCAATTTTGTTCAAAATTGGTATGTAAAGATATAATGATATTGTGAACATTTATGCAGATTCCCTTTTTCCTAATTGGACAAAATGATCACAATTTCCTGGCCTGTAATCTGTCAAAACTTTACTAACACTACCACAACTTTTTATGATGTGACAAATCACTGCCTATACCTTTCCTCTGATTTGTTTAAATTTAAACGTTATCCAAGTTTGATTGGATTTAAGGGTTGGTTTGGAGGATTTTTATGCTGGTGCCCATAACAAATAAAACTTTGAAATCAGAAAATGAATGAATGAAACTTGTATAAAAGAAATTGGTAACTTTTCAGTGTCTGATTCTACTGTATTACAGGATCCAGCAATACGAGGAAACCATAGAGATGAAGGACAACAGAATCAAGAAATTACAAGTTGAAGTCAGACGGAGGGATGCAGAAACATCATGTATGTAGTACAAAGGATCAATTGATGATTCTTCCTTTGTAGAGAAAGCAAGTTATAATTTGCTTTCACCAGCTTCATTTTTCCTATTGACTCCAGTCTGGTCTTCAAACCGTGGAATAGATATGTTCAGTTACAGGGTTCCACTTGACAACAGAAGTGAGGACATCCCCATTTTCCATTGGTCACCATAAACAACATTTTTCTGTTTTCTACTAAGAATTGCTTAAAAAATGTTGAATTTGATTGAAAATGCAATGTATAAAGTAAATGAGTTGTACAACAAAAAGTGTTTAATGAGATTGTGAAATCAAAGATAATATACAATTTCTTGCACAGAGATTAAAATTTTTTTATCAAATACATAATTTCTGATATATCTGTGATGAAAGTGTAATAAAAGGATTCTCCCATATATCAAGCAAGCCATTAAACTCACTTAAACATCGCACACTCAGCACATGATGATATTTAAAACAAAACTAGAAGCTGAACTGGAAAAAAGCTAATTTTTTTCTATTAATATATCTAGAACACATATACTACTGATATATGCTACAGATAAATACTGAAAGGCAATACTTGTAACTACATATAAGGACTGAAGCCAAGGAGTTGCCACTTTGTGCATTTACAGGTGCAAATGTGATGTTTTTAAATCAAGCTTACAAATTGATATAGAATTTCTACATATTAAATATTATAAGTTATTTTTTATATTGGATTGAGGTGTACTATTTCCATAACATCATAAATAAATTCTTGTGTATAATTTGTATAAAATGACATCTAACAAAATCCGGGTCTGGAATATCTCTCTAACATGCTGACACTATAGACAAGAAAGTAGACTTACATGAATGTCATTGGTAAGGGGTTGGTCAAGGCTACCATTTTTAAATAGTATACTACCTCTGTTCAGTTCAATAAATACAAAGTATGCACATGGTCTTCTGTGTGCATTATGAGAAATAGCTGTCTACCAAGAAACTAGTTGACTTCAGATTTGGTTCACACCACTTTTGAAGGTATCATTTATTGTAGTATATAGAATTTTGCCTTGGTTAACTAAAAGCTAATATTTTTGGTGGTTTTTTGAAAGTGTGTTTTCCAGCAGTGTTTTCAATTATCTCTGCTGAATGTGCTCTAATTAGTGTCCTTTCATATAGTTGATGAAAGGTTCAGCTGATTTCTTGTTTTTTCATACTTATATATATAAATTCATAAATTACAGGACATGAAATATTTATGATGACCTGTGTGTTCACAGTAATCAATATAGAAAGTGTTCATCTGCGGAGGTATAAGTTATCCTCTGGACAACAGTTCTAGTTTGGTTTTTGATTTACAGGAATTTAGTCTATTGTGCAGTTAACAGCTTCTTTGTGTGGAAGCTAACAACAACACCCAGATTCAATGTCAGCCTCTAAGACCAAGAGCTTACAATGATGACAGTGAAAATACCCATATAAACTGTTACCAAACAGACTGCAGTCATTCGGTGTTTTTATGTTGCAGATTTGGAACCATCGTCCAAGGGCCAAAAGGGGGAAAACTCTACATCAAAGGAGAATGTTCCCGGGGGTGCGGTGGATCACTACAATGCCTATATGTTAGAGGCAAAGAACGTGCGACTGGAGAGGGAGGTTAACAAGCTGAAAAAGAAGGTGAAGACTCTAGAGGACAACCCTGTCACCAAACCTTGTAGCTGTCCCTTCCAGGAACTCAAAGCTAGATTTGAACAGCAGAGGTAAGTTAAAAAGGATCTGTTAATTTAGTCTTCTCTTTTTAGCCAACCCTCAGATAGTGTGCTATTTAAATAGTCCAAATCAATGGTCCTGGTCCGTCGTTTGTTGGTGACCATCTTTGAATTGGCAGTTAAAGATTATTATTCCCTTTTTTGCAAAGGAATGTTTAAATTTTGTATAATTAAGATCAAAAACAGGAAGGAAGAGAAAAGAAGGGAAAAGATCCAACTTTTAAAAAGCAAATAAAAATCAAACAGTGGTTGGTGCCAAGATCCCTCTGGAATCTCGTCTGATTCTAGAGTTTTTTGTATTTCTTGTCTATTACAACTTCTGTATTTTCTGATACCAATTTGATCCATTGACTTTTCTAAGGTCTTGTCGAAGCTAGCCTAAAGATAAAAATGATCAGCCTTTTAATTGATCACAGACTTCTTTCAGAACTACAGCATTTTGCTGATTTTATTTGTCCTGCAACAAGAAGCCAAATTAATGTCTGACTAACCTACATTTCTACATCCTGGCCTTGTTGACCTGTTCTACCCTGCCACCTGTGTTAATCACTTCCTCCCTGGTTTGATCCTTCTATCTTCTGCTATATCTTATCCCTGAACCTTCTGATATTGTGATTAATCTGACCTCATGGCTATCACCATGTGGTTCTATACTTGACATCTGTTTTACAACACCAAATTACATAATTACTTGACTGTTTTATTCCATTACATAACCACATGACTTTGGACCTTTGCTTGTTTGGTCAGAGTGATATGGCCTTGTCATTGTAAGTTTGACTCGAGACAGCGTGATTCATAAAAATTATTGGTCTCTGGATCGATACATATCTGTACATGCAGGACATGGGACAGTTTTACAAAACAGGATTTAACATTTCAAAGCATAGCAAATATTCACCACAAAATATTAAAAGAAAAAACAATTGAATTTCTTGGGTTTGGTGAATTGATGAGCATACAATTACTTTTTTATGTACAATACTTAAGCTTTGAACTGCATTGTTATGACATTTATCAATAGTATAAATGCAAGGCAGGCAAATAAATGGTACATTTAATTGGAAAACTTTGGCATTCATAACAACCATAAATGCCATAACAAGACACTTCAGTGCTAATATTCCAGGCTTATTTTGTTGTGTTATGCTGATTATATCTTGGTTTAAGTTAAAGTGAATGAATCATCAAGAGTGTAATTCATTAAGCCATTTCATTGGCGAACTGTTGGTTGCGATACTGACATCCTGATGGTTGTGTTTGTATGGCATTTACTAGGCTCTATTTGTTCCTTTTACTATTGACGACTTTTCATTTTTTATGATTTTTGTGCTTCCATGGAAACATAGCCAAAAAACACAAAATTAATGTTAACTTTCATTTCTGGGCTACAACTTCACTGAAATCCACAAAACTTTCTATATATCAGGTTAGTGCCCCACTTAATTCTTTTTGTTTTTTTTGCTGTTACCATGGATACAGATTACCCTCATCACTCTGGACCTGTGTTCTGAAACCATTAAAGATAATTGCCAAAATCTTTTTTTTACACTTATTAAGCTAGTAGTATCTTTTGTATTGGGAAGATCTCCATTTGAATACTTCTGTTACCATGGAAACAGATAGTCCAAATCACAAAGGTCAGTTTTTTCCGACCAGCTCTCTTAAACTTTTCAAGGTAAATACCCTTTATTCAAAACTTTGTACAGGTATCAAGCTAGTACTCTAGTAGATGTTCTCCATTTCAGTGCTCTGTATGGAACAATTAGAAATAGCAGATAGAAATTATACTTTGTGTATTAATAAGATATATACTGAAATGAAAAAAAAAACGCAACTTGGAAAATTGTTATTAATTTTGTATTAAATAAATAAAAGTGCACCCTGCCTATCACCCTATCCAATGTTCAAAATCAACCAGGTGTGACGAGAAACCTATGCACATCCGACGCGGTAAAAACATAAAAAACCGTGCCTGTACAAACATATGCGTTCTTTTTCATTCAAACCAGTATCAATTTATCACTAACATCGAGACACATCATCGCCAATAGTTTTGCAAACAATAATTCCTTTTACAATTATGCCATGGTTGTCACAGGTTGATAGAGGACGTGCTATCGTGATGCTTATGGCAGGGAGCATGCAACTTCACATCGCTCGACACTTCAGAGTTCACAAATCGACTATTAGTCGATTAGCTTCACGTCTTAACGCCACAGGAAGAGTCGATGACCGGCCGAGATCAGGACGTCCACGCGTAATGTCGCGACGTCAAGACTGGGTTGTTAGGCTGGCACACTTGCGTAACAGGAGGTTAACGGCTGCTGAAACGGCAAGGAATACGATTGGTAATCATAACCATCGGATTCATCCCCAAACAGTGATCAACAGACTGCATGAGCCTAATTTGAATGCAAGGCGACAGTACGTTGGTTTACCACTAACACCGCAACGCGAGCACGTCGTATGCAATGGTTGACGGCACATATGCCCAGACGTTTTCCTATGAGACGTTGGAGGTCCATGTTCTTCACCGATGAATCTCGATTCACGTTATTTCGAGCAGATGGCCGTCAACGTGTGTACCGGCGTCGAGGCGAACGTTTTGCTGACGCCTGTGTTTTGGAGCATAACCGATTTGGGGGTGGACCAGTTATGGTTTGGGCGGGAATCTCCCATGGTTTGAAGACACCTTTGGTGATAGTCAATGGGAATTTAATGGCCGTACCCTATCGGGATGAGATCCTTAGGCCCCATGTTGTGCCGTTTGTTAGGCAGCATCATCTAACCTTGCAGCAAGATAACGCGAGACCACACGTTGCAAGAGTCTGTAGAGACTTTCTTGCGACACAGAAATTGTTCCTATAGATTGGCCTCCATATAGCCCCGATTTGTCCCCAATCGAGCATTTGTGGCATGAACTAGACAGAAGAATTCGCAATCGCCGTAACCCCCCAAATACCCTCCCCCAGTTAGCAAATGCACTCGTCCAAGAATGGAATAACATTCCAATACAGACAGTCAATGCCCTGATGAACTCGATGCAACGAAGAATTAGAGATGCTATAGCTGTTCGAGGAGGACACACACAATATTAGGGCACGGTTTCAAAACTGCTGCCATTTCAACTTGGATTAACGTAGGGTACTGCCAATCATGACCTTCTAGTGAAGTGACCTTTTCTTAAAAATCTCCAAACATTTAGAGGATGTTACATCAATATTCAATATTAACTTTTACATATGAAATTTAGACATAATGCTTACAAGTATTATTTTATTAAACCTACAATTTGAAGTTGCGTTTCTTATTCGTTTCAGTATATATATGATTGTGTCTTTCTTTTAAACAGGGGTGCCCAGGGGATAAATTCACACGTTGCATTATCTTGTTATATCTTAAATAAATAATTTTTCTTGTTAATTTACATAGGGACATTACGGATAAAATTGAAATTAATATATGAAGTATACAATGATGACATTGTTTTACATTGCAGTGAGGAGAAGCAGAGAATCCAGAAAGAGTATGACGAGTTAAAGAAAAAACATATCGTAAAGTTGGGCAGTAGAGAAATTGATATGAGTACAATCAAAGTTCCTGATGTAAAAGTTCCAACCACAACCCCTGATCCAACAGAATTCTCTCGATATGATGACAGACTACTTTCAGAAAGTAAACGTAGACCATACACAAATTATCCAAAGAAACCATTTTCAGACAATGAATGCAAACAGCAGTGAGAAATCCACATGTTTATCAGACCTTCATAGCTATGACGGCATTTCAGGGAGGACCATTTTGGAGAGTTTCGGAAAAATTACATCGTTTCACGGTAACAATGAAAGGCTGATCCATCAAACACTAAACCAAAACTCTGAGTTAGGGAAGTAGTTTTAGGACTACAACTACCCTACAGAAGAATTTCTTGATATGGTGAATCAAAAGGTTGATCTCAGGTTTATTTCTATATATGTCTATCTTTTCTTCCCTCGTCTGTCTTTCACTCTACAATACAATGAAGTGTCACTGAATTTGCATTTTTGACAGATAACTTTTTAATCACATGTGGGAGTTTCGTTTATTGATAAGTGTCCTGTTTGACTTAGATTATTTTAAACAACTTCTTCTCATTAACTTTATAAATCACCTGTTTGGTTTTTAACGTGATTAATATTGTGCGTGAGTGTTTGTTTTTTCAAGGTCACAGGGGTCAAGGCTATTCCATTTTTGTACTTTGTTATTGTGTGTTTCAAAGTTGGGGAGAACTTTTGGTTTCTGAAATTGTATTTTAGGATGAGAAAGTTCAAATTGTCAAAATCTTTATACTTTAAGTTATATCATTAATGTTCATGTTCTTTTGTATTCTAAACTAAATGTTACAAAGTATACAAAGTATCAATAGAGCATGTTCTTCTGTATTCTAAACTAAATGTTACAAAGTATACAAAGTATCAATAGAGCATGTTCTTCTGTATTCTAAACTAAATGTTACAAAGTATACAAAGTATCAAAAGAACACCAAGGTCTGATTAGATTTCAGTGGTCATTGTTAAATGTATTAAAATGTAACCTTTGACCACTTTTAAAATAAAAAGATTGTTTAAAAGATATCTCTTGAACCCCATTATACTTGATCCTTCAATAGATTGAGATAAGGAGAAAAAGATGAGTATGTGAGGTGGAGGGGGTTGTGAGTAGGAGGGGGGGGGGCTGTGGGGGGTGGGAGAGATATTTATATTGATACAAACTGGAGTGTTTAGGTAGTTATAACAAATACAGATTTTTCCACCAAAGTTGCAATTGTATTACCAAAAAAAATCATGTTATTGGTTTAGGATTTTTGTTTGTGGTGGAACTTTTATGGAAGTTATTTCAGCTAATGACTGAAGCACAGTTACAATCTAATGACAAAACTGATACATTCCTTCTGTTTCCAGACTTGAAAAAAAAATTCATAAAGTCATGGACTGTACACAGTGCATTGTATAGTAAATATACCACAATTTTAATGGTTTGCAAGTTTTCAAGCATGGTTGAAGGCACATTTTCTGTCTCAGTAAATGATATGCTTGTTTGTAAAACTACAATTTCTGACACAGCATATGAATTAAACTGCAGATTTTCAGCGATGAGAGATTTACGCTGTGGATGTTGTTTCTTTCAGGAACACCTGGTCTTATTCTCTTACAAAATTTTAAGGACACTTAGGTAAAATGCTGTGTATAACTTTAATGATATGGACTTGTGGGCTTTTGGTGAACCTTCTTCACCTTTTTTACATCAAATGATGTTAGAATTGTGGATGTTTGTATGCATGTTATGGAAATAATGTTTATGTAATATAAGTTCCTTTTATATTACATACAGGGAAGCATCTTTTTGTTTAAACAGCAGAAATACCTGGTATGTTACACTATTACTTTCAAGTTTGTACTACCTACAAGAGAATTATACTAATGCATGTGTATGGCGGAAAAAATCATGTTCCAAAGTGTTTATCCCATTTACACAGAAATAGTGTCACTTTGGTCAAAGATTACGACAGTGCTTTCTGAACTGCCTCTGTAGGTCATTTATTTTGACCAACAAAGATGATGAGATTAGAGAAGTTTACACTGATGTATCCAGATGATACTTGGAGACTAAAACAAGTGTTTTGATAAGCATTGTTTTATTGTTTTTCTTAGATCAATGTAGCAACCTTACATTGTTTAGTTTTAATTTATGTACAAATGAGTAAAGACATGATTAATATTTGCAAAATATTTAGCATTTCTATTTCTTTCATCAACAATTCAACACACATGATATGAAGGGCTCTGATACCTTAGTCAGTAGAGTGTGGCCTAACAAACATCAGGTGAAGTCAGTAGAGCATGGCCTACCAAACCTCAGGTAAAGTCAGTAGAGTGTGGCCTAACAAACATCAGGTGAAGTCAGTAGAGCATGGCCTACCAAACCTCAGGTAAAGTCAGTAGAGCGTGGCCTACCAAACCTCAGGTGAAGTCAGTAGAGCGTGGCCTACCAAACCTCAGGTAAAGTCAGTAGAGTGTGGCCTACCAAACCTCAGGTGAAGTCAGTAGAGCGTGGCCTACCAAACCTCAGGTAAAGTCAGTAGAGTGTGGCCTACCAAACCTCAGGTGAAGTCAGTAGAGCATGGCCTAACAAACATCAGGTAAATTCAGTAGAGCATGGCCTACCAAACATCAGGTAAATTCAGTAGAGCATGGCCTACCAAACCTCAGGTGAAGTCAGTAGAGCATGGCCTAACAAACATCAGGTAAATTCAGTAGAGCATGGCCTACCAAACCTCAGGTAAAGTCAGTAGAGTGTGGCCTACCAAACCTCAGGTAAAGTCAGTAGAGCGTGGCCTAACAAACATCAGGTAAATTCAGTAGAGTGTGGCCTAACAAACATCAGGTAAATTCAGTAGAGCATGGCCTACCAAACCTCAGGTGAAGTCAGTAGAGCATGGCCTACCAAACCTCAGGTAAAGTCAGTAAAGTGTGGCCTACCAAACCTCAGGTAAAGTCAGTAGAGCGTGGCCTACCAAACCTCAGGTAAAGTCAGTAGAGCGTGGCCTACCAAACCTTAGGTAAAGTCAGTAGAGCGTGGCCTACCAACACTCCTAACCCATGTTGGTTTGTGCTTGTCAGGAAGCTGATCGTCAAGGTCATGTATCAAAGTTCAAAGTCATGTATGAAAGGTAAAAATCATAGCAGTGTCTAAATACTGTTTCAATGCAACAATCTTAGGCTGAAAAAACACTCAACCTTGATGCTTCGTAGGAATCCTGGAAAGGTCCATTGTGTAAACACAAGGTATGAAGAAGGATCTGCTGTGGATACACCAAGTATGAAGGAGGATACACCAGGTATGAAGGAGGATCTGCTGTGGATGCATCAGGTATGAAGAAGGATTCACTGTGGATACACTAGGTATGAAGGAGGATCTGCTGTGGATACACTAGGTATGGAGAAGGATTCACTGTGGATACACTAGGTATGAAGGAGGATCTGCTGTGGATACACCAGGTATGAAGAAGGATCTGCTGTGGATACACTAGGTATGAAGGAGGATCCACTGTGGATACACCAGGTATGAAGAAGGATCTGCTGTGGATACACTAGGTATGAAGGAGGATCTCTTGTGGATACACCAGGTATGAAGAAGGATCTGCTGTGGATACACTAGGTATGGAGAAGGATTCACTGTGGATACACTAGGTATGAAGGAGGATCTGCTGTGGATACACTAGGTATGAAGGAGGATCTGCTGTGGATACACTAGGTATGAAGAAGGATCTGCTGTGGATACACCAGGTATGAAGAAGGATCCACTGTGGATACACCAGGTATGAAGAAGGATCTGCTGTGGATACACCAGGTATGGAGAAGGATTCACTGGATACACTAGGTATGAAGAAGGATTCACTGTGGATACACCAGGTATGAAGAAGGATCTGCTGTGGATACACCAGGTATGAAGAAGGATTCACTGTGGATACACCAGGTATGAAGAAGGATCCACTGTGGATACACCAGGTATGAAGAAGGATCTGCTGTGGATACACCAGGTATGGAGAAGGATTCACTGTGGATACACTAGGTATGAAGAAGGATTCACTGTGGATACACCAGGTATGAAGAAGGATCTGCTGTGGATACACCAGGTATGGAGAAGGATTCACTGTGGATACACCAGGTATGGAGAAGGATTCACTGTGGATACACTAGGTATGAAGAAGGATTCACTGTGGATACACCAGGTATGAAGGAGGATCTGCTGTGGATACACCAGGTATGGAGAAGGATTCACTGTGGATACACTAGGTATGAAGAAGGATCTGCTGTGGATACACTAGGTATGAAGGAGGATCTGCTGTGGATACACTAGGTATGGAGAAGGATTCACTGTGGATACACTAGGTATGGAGAAGGATTCACTGTGGATACACTAGGTATGAAGAAGGATCTGCTGTGGATACACTAGGTATGGAGAAGGATTCACTGTGGATACACTAGGTATGGAGAAGGATTCACTGTGGATACACCAGGTATGAAGGAGGACCCACTGTGGATACACCAGGTATGAAGGAGGACCCACTGTGGATACACCAGGTATGGAGAAGGATCTGCTGTGGATACACTAGGTATGAAGGAGGACCCACTGTGGATACACCAGGTATGAAGGAGGACCCACTGTGGATACACCAGGTATGAAGAAGGATCCACTGTGGATACACCAGGTATGAAGAAGGATCTGCTGTGGATACACCAGGTATGGAGAAGGATTCACTGTGGATACACTAGGTATGAAGAAGGATTCACTGTGGATACACCAGGTATGAAGAAGGATCTGCTGTGGATACACCAGGTATGGAGAAGGATTCACTGTGGATACACCAGGTATGGAGAAGGATTCACTGTGGATACACTAGGTATGAAGAAGGATTCACTGTGGATACACCAGGTATGAAGGAGGATCTGCTGTGGATACACCAGGTATGGAGAAGGATTCACTGTGGATACACTAGGTATGAAGAAGGATCTGCTGTGGATACACTAGGTATGAAGGAGGATCTGCTGTGGATACACTAGGTATGGAGAAGGATTCACTGTGGATACACTAGGTATGGAGAAGGATTCACTGTGGATACACTAGGTATGAAGAAGGATCTGCTGTGGATACACTAGGTATGGAGAAGGATTCACTGTGGATACACTAGGTATGGAGAAGGATTCACTGTGGATACACTAGGTATGGAGAAGGATTCACTGTGGATACACCAGGTATGGAGAAGGATTCACTGTGGATACACTAGGTATGAAGAAGGATTCACTGTGGATACACCAGGTATGGAGAAGGATCTGCTGTGGATACACTAGGTATGGAGAAGGATTCACTGTGGATACACCAGGTATGGAGAAGGATTCACTGTGGATACACTAGGTATGGAGAAGGATTCACTGTGGATACACTAGGTATGGAGAAGGATCTGCTGTGGATACACTAGGTATGGAGAAGGATTCACTGTGGATACACCAGGTATGAAGAAGGATCTGCTGTGGATACACTAGGTATGAAGAAGGATCTGCTGTGGATACACTAGGTATGAAGAAGGATTCACTGTGGATACACTAGGTATGGAGAAGGATTCACTGTGGATACACTAGGTATGAAGAAGGATCTGCTGTGGATACACTAGGTATGGAGAAGGATTCACTGTGGATACACTAGGTATGAAGAAGGATTCACTGTGGATACACTAGGTATGAAGGAGGATCTGCTGTGGATACACTAGGTATGAAGGAGGATACACTGGATACACTAGGTATGAAGGAGGATCTGCTGTGGATACACTAGGTATGAAGGAGGATACACTGTGGATACACTAGGTATGAAGAAGGATCTGCTGTGGATACACTAGGTATGAAGAAGGATCTGCTGTGGATACACTAGGAATGAAGAAGGATCTGCTGTGGATACACTAGGTATGAAGGAGGATCCACTGTGGATACACTAGGTATGAAGAAGGATCTGCTGTGGATACACCAGGTATGAAGGAGGATCCACTGTGGATACACTAGGTATGAAGGAGGATCCACTGTGGATACACTAGGTATGAAGGGGGATCTGCTGTGAATACACGAGGTATGAAGAAAGATTCGGTGTGGATACACTAGGTATGAAGAAGGATCTGCTGAAGAGATCGTAAGTGATCGTTATCCCTGGAATTTCCAGGATGAGTTGAAGTAGATAACAGAAAAAAAACAGTACACGTAGTACAATGAGACCGAAGACCAGGTGTTCCGCAAGGATGAGCGTCTTCTGATTCTACAGCTGCCATGTAAATCTTAATAAGTAATGTCACATTCCCAAATGAGAACAAGATATACAACAACAGAACCAACAGGCAAACAAACGAATTAAGTTTCATATCGCGCGAAGTATAAATCTACTTCTCAATGAGATCACAATGACGACCGTAACACTCCAATATTATGTTTCGAGTTTGTTCGTCAGTTGACTTTTTCTTGCACAATAATTGCGATAATGGGAACAAGCCCTTGAATATCTTATCATCTGCCACATGTAAACACCATAGATTAGGAACGCATGGTTGTTGCTATCCAGAAATAGAAAATTCACAATATAGAAATTGAAATCATCACGTTTAGCATACAGCTTGATGGGGAGCTGCCGATGTTGGTTTCGTTGTAGGAAAAGGTCGAGATAAGCAGCTGATGTAGAAGAGTCTGTCGTATCTTTGATTTCTAATTCTGGTGGGAATAAGCGATGGGCGTGGTCAATATATTTCTTGTTATTTAAAGATGGCATCAGTATATCTGAAAGTGATCAATCAAACGGCTTTGCGTGGTTTTCATGGCCTGTTTTAATAAGCTCTTCAAAAAAGTCAGCCTCGTATGAAAACAAAAACAAGTCGGCCAACAGAGGAACACAGTTAGTTCCCATAGGTATGTAAATAGTCTGTTAGGAGAACTTAACACCAAACCCGACGCAGATATTGTCAACGAGAAACTCCATCGTTTTTATTATTTCGTCTTCTGTATATTCTTTGATTTGGACGTATTTTTTAATTCTGCATTAGGTATTTCGGATAATTCAATTAGTGTTATCTTCTGAAAACAGAATTCGTATCTAACTTCCATCAAGCTATAAACCACGCCAAGACATTTCCATCTATATTATCAATTCCAGTTTCCAGTACGTTTTAGCTTCATTGTAATAAAGTATCCCTGGTGTATTTGTTTATACTGCTCAACAAATTCCATCGGCATTGAAATGCTATAGACATCAGGGAGGTCATTGTTTTACCATCGGTGTGATAACCTTTTGACCATCCTCGATATTCCAGGGGTTAAGCTTACTATCGTTTTTTGCACCCGTGGAACAGGAAGACTGTTACACAGAAACGCCATTATTTCCTATTCTCAAGAATCCTCTGAATAAAGGGCCGGTTTCCAAAACGGCCCCTTCTCTGATTCAAATTTCCTGTTGGTGGTGCATTGCCCATGCCGTTGTGGTCACAAATCTATAAAGTATAAAGATTTAGGTCACTTGGTTTGTTTTTTATGGCTCCTCAAAGTTGTACCTTTCAGAAGCTATCTAAGTGTTGATAAAATGTGCATGTTATGTAAAATATTAATGAAAATCTAATCAAATGATAGTCACCGTAAAGAATACATTCATGGCATGATTGTGACAAAAAAATCATGTTTCTATCGCGTCATTTGGCTGTTTTCTGGAAGAAACAATCTCAAAAATGCCATTTTCGATGATAACATTTTAGACACAAAAACTGTGTTTTTTAGAGAATACACGCTTTTATGGGCGTTGGATGCAAACCAATTTTTATCCTATTAAATAGTACGTAATATGCTATTGATGAGAGGAAAAATCATCAAAATGTAAGTGGTGGAACATTTTCAAATGTTGGGTTGAATTAGCCTATGGTTGAATTGCCGATTTTCGACTTTCTTTAGATAATTAACAAAAAAAAAAACGAGAGTATTTGCTCGGTATGTTGAGAATATGTACACAGAAATGAAAAAAAGTGAGAGAAACACTTTTTCATAAAAAAAATCCAAGATGGCTACTTCACAAGTCCCCGTGGTTGAAGACATTGGCTGACAAATAGACAGAACAACAAACAAAACGTGTTCCTTATGATTTTGGTTAGTTTTCGCATTTACGGGAGTGTTCATAGCTACGGGCGATTGTGTAATACCTATATTTATAAGTTTGGTTAGTCACATGGTAACGGGGATCTTTCATATCGAGCCCCAAACATACTTTCGACATATGCACTCCGTTGCCGCATGGAAAACTATTTCAAGTTTTGTCGGAATTTCTTTACCTGTGGTTGTAATGGTCGAGGGTTTTCCAGCGTCCTGTAATACCCAAGGTAGTACAAGATACTGGAGATGTGCGCACACATTCCCATCGTTCTCTCTCCAACTGGGCACTGGCAGTAGTAGTCCTTTATTGTCAACATCGGGTGAAACGGTGAACCGTATCCAAACGTTATATTTCGTTTGGCTTTTGTGTCGAAAATGTATTTGACATCGGAGAAGGTCTGGGGAGTGCTGGTAAAGCCACACCTCATAGTCTCCGTCATCACTTAAATGTTCGGCGATGTAACCAGGAGCCAGAGATATCTGATACGTTCCACACGTAATGGTTCTCAAGTAATCAAGATCGAGACGGGGAAACAGTACGGATGATGCATCCATCTTGACAAACTCGGACCTTGTCCGTCTAGATAGATCCGGATTTATCTTGACTCTCTGAGCTAAACCATTCGGTGTTGTCAAACGGTCCTTCATACGTTCAGCCATTAGCCTATCTTTGGCATCTCTCTCTGGAGATCTCTGGTAGATCGGTCCTCTAATACCATTCAGACAGGCTGTGACGGTTCGAAGCAAAGCCTCAATGACATTGATAAAGCTGTTAGACACCAATTGCGTTCGGAAGAACGTCCAGTGTTTCAGACGACCTTGATAGGATTCCACAACCCACCTCGATTTGGTGATAGTTCTGTCAAGATTTGCTTGGACGTCAGAATGTTGACTTTGACAGGGTTTCAGGTATGACGGCATGCTAGCATTGAGGCCAGAGGCTTCGAGAACTGGTAGGACATCTCTAAAACCTCGGTCAACGAAAACGTTGTCGTCTGGTTGTAGCCAAGTAACTAGCTTGTCCATGAATTTTTTGTAATTGTAGCATCATTTTCGCTGCCACTGAATGGTCCTACGGTGTCCAGAATGTAGCCATCTGGTAAGGCGATGCTCATGAATTTGACATAGTTTCTCTTCTTCTGGCCACAGTGGGACATTCTCTGGAGCTTTTGGTCGGAGCTTTTCTGGATATAAATATAGGTGCCATCTAATATGGCAGTGGCTTTATCTCCAAAAAATGCTTCTGAAAAGACAGTATTGTGCCCGAGCAATTGTTCTCTTGTCAAGTGATCCGGACCTAGAAATTGTGGGACTATCGATGTGTCTAATGCCTGTACTATGGAGTGGAAAGTTTTGGACACACTTGACTTGGAAATTCCAAAAAAGAGAAGAACACTGACTCCAGGAAATGTCGGTTTTCAGTTTCACCCAGAACAGTAATAGAGCATCGTGTGTAGTCTCGGTATATATACCAGGTGAAAGATATGGGGAACAGTGCGAGTGGATTTCGAGGAACTGATCTTTGGACCAACCTGTCCAGGCCATGCATGCCGAGTCATCAAGAGAAGAAAAGCTTATTGTAAACGCAGACTGGTACTGTGAAAGGACGTGCGACACCTCTAGGAGGTCATTAATGATTTCGGACGATTTTGATGGTAACTGAGATTCCAAGGAACCTCTACCATCAAGGACAACCTCTGTAGACGGATCTAAGTCGTTACCAATAAGGTGAATGGAGCAGACGCGGGATGAGGTGGGACACCACAGTTTGTGTGAATAGATCAGGTGATGTCTTGCACGTTTTTGGTAAGACTGATGATTTTGTTCCATTTTTTGGAAAGGTAACAAGACAGAGACAGCATTTTTTGTGTGAAGATGATCCATTCAAAAGATCATGAAGAGTCAGCAACGGCAGGATATGGGACGGGGAGTCGTCTTCTTCCTCTATTTCCTGGTTCTGCTCGGGTTCAGGTTCAGGCTGATTTTTGTTCCGAAGATACTTCATGTAGCACTTCTGGCAAATAAATGCTTGTTCCTTTGCTGACATCAATCCTTGTTGCACCAGCGTATCTAGGAGCCATTTATATTGTGGACTATTTACATTGCGTGCACTTCTGTTCTTATTGCCTCTACGTTTCTTGAAGTATACTTGACACTCTTCTCCAACACATTTACCCTCCATCTTGAAACAATAACGATTGGTTTATGAAGCGTCGATAAAGTAACAAAATAGCAAGCCACCGATGATTGCTGTAAACAGCTAATACTTAGTAGTTTGGTACAATTATGCGAAAATGTGTGATAAATAACGAACAACTAATTACACAAAATAACAAGACAATATAATAAATCACATTCAATACCTGCAAGAAGCGCAGAATTGATTGATTACTTAGAACAAAATAAATTATTTCATATGGATAATCTATCAAGAAGATACGGATAAATGTACAAGGCCACACGATCAGAAAATTCAGAAGAGGACAGCTTGAGATAGAACAGTATTCATGTATCAGGGTGTCCTCAGTGTAAATCTTTATATCGATACTATTTATTTAGTCGTTTACACATCATAAAACTGTCATGAAAATATCCGCTCTGATATTCAATATAAAAGTTTGTATATAATAAGTTATATAATAGGGTTTCAGACAAGGTTGTTACTCATTTCCCCTTTTCTTTCAATTTACAACCACATTCAGGCGGCGATATGAGAACGTTCCACCAGATGGAATTAGCTGATTTTTGGTACACATATGAAACAAGTAAAGCTCTATCCGATTTTCTGATGGAAATTTGCATCCAAAACTATATAACGGGAGAAAATTGCAAATTTATGACATTTTTCTTCATAATTGTGTCTCTGCAAGTGCATTTTCATTCGAGAATATTTTTTTTATGTTTTATGAATAAACACGATGTTTTGGAAATATTTATCAAAAGAAATTTATACTATGTTGCGAATTACAATTTCGAGATAACCTTCTTTTATTTACGAACTTATGTCTTTGATGCTGAAATTGACAACTTTATAAAAATACATTTTCACTGAAATTATGAAATCTGGGTGTCGGAAAGGTGTAAAATCATTTTTCGGAAAAGAAAAAAAAATCAGTAGTTGAGCTAGATAAGAAATTACACGGGGGCAGGCTCCTATGGAGAATTAACATTACTGGAAACGGGCCCTTTGATTTAATTAGCAATCACGTAGTAAGAAATCTCCTCTCCCACCATCTTGGTTTCTTTTTCTGACAATTATGTCTAATATTTTAAAACTTTATTCAGGACGGTGTGCAATTACTTTCATGATGAAATGTAAAATCAAATATATTTTCGTATCAGCTTATCGGCGCCTGCTTGTTCGGTACGTTTACGAACAGGTTTTAAGGCGTTTGAATGATATGAAAATAAAGTTAAGAAAGTTTAAACATTACCGGCACCTGATTGTTGAAGTCACAACTGAAATAAGAAAACCCCACGTGTTACTGCATTTTATTCGAATTAGCAACTTTAACGAGCAGTGAAAAATAATCACATCAAATAAAATAAAAATTTTGTTGTTGAAACTTTACTCTCGATCGCGTTGGGTTCTAGTTTTAATCACTGTCCACTAATTGGATATTAGATTCAAGCCTTTTCAGTAATTCGTTTTATGAATGACTGTACCGCCTGTATGTTATTGACATTGGTTTGAATTGGAAAATTGTCAATCTCTCTATAAAATTGTACCGAGATGAATGGCTGGCGTTAGACTTTAGACAAATTGTGAGCCGACAATAAAATAACGACGTGCATTTACATTACCTTCAGTGCCATCGGTAATTGTTAAATGTATACTGTAAAAGTGAAAATGTATGGAGCTCGGATAGTTCCAATTATTACCTCATAGATAAGCATGGCTGTAATTTTTATACATAACCTGAAAAATAACCAAAACCTTGTTGTTTTTCATCTTACCAAATTTTGAGTACTGTTCATTTTCTAGATTTCTTTTCTTTTCAAGAAACATTGTTTTATTGTCCCACCACAAGATTAGGGAAATGTCAGGGCTGGGAGCTCTGGGGTCACTCCCCTTATAATATCCTGTTTCACGCAGAAATCCCTTTTTTCCTTTTCCAATAAAAATGAATATATAGAATAGAAGAGATCTGTCTTCAGTTTGGTACAATTAACATGGTATGTAAACAGTTTAATTCCATACACATATATAACACACACTACATCTACATGTACACACCAGTACAAGGCATATGTATTGAATACATAGATCGAAGTATTCTATAATTAGTAGAACGAAAGCAGTTATCTCGAGAGTAAAACACATTTTGTTTAATAAATACAGGAATTATTGTATTGTCAGCCTTGCTGTTTTCTTAAGTTAGTGGGATGTTAAAAAGATTAAGTAATCTTTTAAAATTGTGCAATTCTTTGTACCTAGAGCTTGTTTAATGGTTTCAATGGTAGCTGGAACCTTCATACAGTATGACTCATTTATTAGACCCATTTTGTACAGAACTGAGTTGGTTGTAAATTAGGACATTTTGTTACAAAGAAAAGGATGCTATTCCATGCATTTCTACTAAAAAGATCGAATTTCATATTTTTCACCTTTTTATGACATTTCTATAATTTCATATATTACTATTCTTGTTTGAGTTATATCCCTTGAACAAAAAATAAATATCGATTTTTTAGTTTGTCTTTGGTAAAAATGTGATAACCATGGGTAATAATAGGTATTTAAATGAAGTGATATTGTGATATTCTTAGTTTTAACTGCCGGAAATTATAAAATGATGTGATATTTACAAAAAAGAGGGTAAAATCGAAGAAAAAAATATCCCTAGTAAAGATTTTCTTTCTGTTTATAGCCGCTGAATTATCTCCCTTCTCAATGTTTATAAAATTCTGAAATTAACAAAGGACAATAACTCTTCCAATGGTCACCAACTTTGCATATCAGAAAGCTACAAAGATTAGAGTAAGTCTATATGCTATGATAAATACTGATAAAGGAGAATTATACCAACAGAATGCTATATACCACCCTTTGAAAAAAAGCATCAAATGAAATTGTCAAATTGGAAAGAACCACTGTATACAAAATGCGATCATCAATACAAAAGGGATATGCAAGGGCTTACTCATGAGTTGAGAGCCTTAAATTTAAGGGGTTGACTTTTGGCATACATATTGCATCATTTTTCAACATAATCCTCTTCAATATCTATACACTTTGCCAGCGTTGTTTATGGGTTATAATGCCACTTTTAAAGAAATTCTAATGATGGACCCATGTTTCATCCATAGTTACCAACCTCTGTAGAAAGTTAGCAGGATCTGTCTCTAAAAGTTTCAGTTTAGCACGCGACAAAGTCCTCCTGGTGTGCTTCTGATCAACTGTCAGTAGTTTTGGTACCCAACGGTCTGAAAGCTTTCTCACTGAAAGATCTTCCATAAGAATGGAATGTACACTTTCCTGTGAAATCCCAACTGTACTGGCTATAGATCTCTGTAACTCGGCAGTCAGCCATAACAATATCATGGACTTTATTGACCATTTCTGGGATTGTAACAGTGACAGGCCTTCCAGGATGGGCGACATTCCCAAAGCGCTGCCTGACATGCTTAAATTCCGCCAACCACCTTTACATTGTAGCATATGCCGGGGCATCATTCCCTAGTGTTGCTACCATATCAGTGTGGATATCCTTAGGTGCTAGACCATTCTTATGCGAATATTGAATCACTGCTCTTTCAGCGATTTTGTCAATGTTGCAAAAGGCACTTACCTAGTTTACTTTAGGGTGCTTCCTCTTTGATATCAACTGACCAAATGTCACTAATCTTCAGGTTCACAGCCTTAAATAGTCAGGGAATAGTAGAGCTGAAAAAAGACATCCCCGCTTAACTTCTTCAATTCCAGGCTCACAACTTATCAACCAGTCCTCGTGACAACACAGTTTAACCAAAATTCCAAGTTGGAATGACGGAAGAAATTAAATTACTGTCTTAAAAAACTTAAAAATAAAGCGCATCTAAAAAGCATCATAACATGTAATTTTAACAATGGTAAAATAATGTCTTGATGCCCCTGTCATGAGACAAGCTGTAAAATAGACTGCTGGTATATGACCAACATATGGGAATTAAACCATGGAAATTCCACTTACGTGCCACAGGTTTGGTGATTTTAACAAACAACACTCTTAAAAACTGATTTTGATTTGTATCTAGTAACGATGACACATGACTCATCTATAGTTAGTTCGTCAGTAAAAAAAAAATCCTCCAGTGCACTGGATACACAACAGGCCTAATGGGACTGACACTTGTATTCCATTTATAACATGTAGGGATCCTTTCGATGCCTTATAAAAGGGTGTGTTGTGTCCCAGTGTATGATGTTAGGGTGTGTTGTGTTCCAGTGTATGATGTTAGGGTGTGTTGTGTTCCATTGTATGATGGTAGAGTGTGGTGTTTTCCAGTGTATGAAGGCAGGGTGTGTTGTGTTCCAGTGTATGATGGTAGGGTGTGGTGTGTTCCAGTGTATGATGGTAGGGTGTGTTGTGTTCCAGTCTATGCAAGTAGGGCGAGGTTTGTTCCATTGTATAATGGTAGGGTGTGGTGTGTTCTAGTGTATGATTATAGGGTGTGGCGTGTTCCAGTGTATGAAGGTAGGGTGTGGTGTGTTCCAGTGTATGATGGTATGGTGTGGTGTGTTCCTGTGTATGATGATAGGGTGTGGTGTGTTTCAGTGTATAATGGTAGGGTGTGTCGTGTTTCAGTGTATGATAGTAGAGTGTGTTGTGTTCCAGTGTATGATGGTAGGTAGTGCTGTGTTCCAGTTGTGATGGTAGGGTGTGTTGTGTTCCTGTGTATGATGGTAGGGTGTGGTGTGTTCCAGTGTATGATGGTAGGGTTTGGTGTGTTCCAGTGTATGATGGTAGGGTTTGGTGTGTTAAGTGTATGATGGTAGGGTGTAGTGTATTCCAGTGTATGATGGTAGGGTGTGGTGTGTTCCAGTGTATGATGGTAGGGTGTGGTGTGTTCCAGTGTATGATGGTAGAGTGTGTTCCAGTGTATGATGGTAGGGTGTGGTGTGTTCCAGTGTATAATGGTAGGGTGTGGTGTGTTCCAGTGTATGGTGGTAGGGTGTGTTGTGCTTCAGTGTATGATGGTAGGGTGTGGTGTGTTTCAGTGTATGATGATAGGGTGTGGTGTGTTCCAGTGTGTGATGGTAGGGTGTGGTGTGTTCCAGTGTATGATGGTAGGGTGTGGTGTGTTCCAGTGTATGATGATAGGGTATGCTGTGTTACAGTATATGATGATAGGGTATGCTGTGTTACAGTGTATGATGGTAGGGTTTGGTGTGTTCCAGTGTATGATGGTAGGGTATGCTGTGTTACAGTGTATAATGGTAGGGTGTGGTGTGTTACAGTGTATGATGGTAGGGTGTGCTGTGTTCCAGTGTATGATGATAGGGTGTGGTGTGTTTCAGTGTATGATGGTAGAGTGTGCTGTGTTCCATTGTAGGACGATAGGGTGTGGTGTGTTCCAGTGTATGATGATAGGGTGTGATGTGTTCCAGTGTATGATGGTAGAGTGTGCTATGTTCCATTGTAGGACGATAGGGTGTTGTGTGTTTCAGTGTATGATGGTAAGGCGTGTTGCGTTCCAGTGTATGATGGTAGAGTGTGGTGTATTCCTGTGTATTATGGTAGGGCGCACTGCTGCAACTAAAGTGGGTCAAAACAGAGTAAGGAATTTTCGTTCTTATTTTCTACCAAAGGGACGTCAAAGAGACCAAAATAATCTACTGTCTCCAGCTGCAACACTTTGGATCTTGATCTCTACCTTTCTTTGCTCGTTCTTTGCTTTTGTTTTGTCCAGTTTTTGTTTTGTTGTCCCTCTCGACAATCATCATCAAAGGACCCTGGCTGTTGAGAGGACATTAAAAACTATAGAAAACTAAATGTATGTAAGTGTCTTATTCTTGTACTTTCAGTTGTCCTGGTTATTTTATTTATCTATAAACAAATACGAAGTTTACCTATTTATCATATCTGCAATTTGCGATGTATGACGACAATACTTAGATTTTCACTCACTTTCCCAAGATCCGCCCGTGTAAGACTGTCATATACAAATATAGGTCATATTGACATTGATATATGATTGGTGTAATGAAAATAAATCTATCATATTTTTTAATTCTTATTTCTTTATTTTCATTATTTAGAATACACAGTACGTAGTAATTCCTGTCTATTTTCCTGAGAGGTAAACCCGCTGTGAGATAACAATATTCCCTTATGAGGCTGGGGTAATTGAGGGACGTAGTATTTTCTAGTACCGTTGTTTGCATGACCAAAGTTCAGTAAAAACTTCATCATTGCTGAATGAACGTTCTCTCGTCCTCTTACGTAACCATCGCTAAGACACGTAGTGGAGGACGCATATCGACATCATTACACAAGAGTTGCGTCCCTTGTAAGATAACCATTGTCCACTGCCTATAACATGAAGTCCATGTATGAATTCGGCAATAAATGATAAATCGAATTTCGATTTATTATTGCTGATAACAGTTCGTGTTGTATATTACCTACTAAGATATGACTGACAAAATAGTGATGCCCTTACATTTGTTATATAGGTAGTAAAACTACTAGTATTCAGTCGTATTAACTACTAGATCGCACTAAGGCACGTATGGACACTACCACCACTAATACTAGTTGTTGGTTGTTATATATTGCACCTCCTAAATCAGAATCTCAAGTTCTCGTCACAACATTCAAACACTGCAATCTATCTCCGGTTTTACTTGCTGACGTAGTGTCAGCATGCTGCCACATTACGCCATTTTGATGATTAAAGTCTTCTGTTTTTTGTCTTTTTGGCTTTTTATGTGTTATATTAGTTCTTTACTACCACGTCTTCTCGCAAGAGCTGCTAAATCTCGCGTGGTTTTCATTGAACAAGTCCGAGGCCGGAACTCATCTATTTGATCATCGTCCTCTGATTCCTCGTCGTTTAACACTGTAACACTATTGGCACTTCTGACTCCATAGTTTTCTAGGTCCAATGTTATGTCTATGCTGGTGTTGGACTGAAAACTCGTATTGGACTGCAGACTCGTGTTAGAACTGGTTACTGTCGGTCTATCCCGGAATCCTGCCCTGCGCTTGGCTTTGTTCAAAGACACAATAGTGTCGTGGATATCACAGAACTGACGCTTCAACAGGATATCATGCTGGCGGAGCAAAATCTGGACAAAACCAAGAATGAAAAATATGTGTCAGTAAAGCTTTAAATATCTTAATTATTAAAAGTCAAGTACAAAAGAAACAAACCCGCATTTATATATTGTCAATCTCATTTCTTTAAAGGCATATTTATTTTTCGTTTCAAAATGAAGTCGGAGATTTAACGATTTCACGAATAACTATCGATTTCTGTAGGATGATAGCGCCCATAGATATTATATGGTTATAGATTTAGGATCTCACCAGTTCTTGTTTTATCCATAATAATGCCTGGCTAAGGTCTGAGAGCCGTTCCGCAATCTTTTCAGTTCCTCGGAGATGGTCAATACTTCCTTTTCGACTATCGAGTGATCGGGACTCCTCCACTTTGTACCGCTTCGGTAGACGGACAATACCGGGAAGACTACAATGGCGAAGAGGGACGCAACTACTTTCTCGTGACGCCATAATTAAAAGTGGCCATTTTGTCAGTATATCTGAAAAAAACATATTGGGGTTTAAATGATGAAATGAAAATTTCAAAATATATACACTGGATTTGTTTCCCATTTATTGTTGAATAAATAGCTTTGTGTTAGATGCCATATTTTCATTAGTGAACTTACAGGGTAATAGAAATGGACATTAGAGTATATTTCGACAAAATAGTATACATAGTAGTTATATTTCAATCCATACAGAAATTACTGCAATTGAATTTTTTTTTTTACAAAAATCATAAGACTCCTTGAACAAATCTACACCGATTTTTGTCGCTACTATTCACGATAAGATTGTCGACAGGGATCGTATCGATTAAGATAGCACGTGCCAGCTAGATTATAGCTAGTGACCTCCTGTATAGAAAACGTACGTGTAAATACCATCACCACCTCATTAATCAGTTATGATAAGGACATGTGGGTTTACAGCGTCATTAAGGTGTGATTGAAGGTGATTAAGAGTTAATTATTTAATGAAATAATTCACTTGATGTTATCATAATCTCATAGGACTGCCTGTAGATTTCACGATACGAATGAGTGTAAAAACGCCTAGGTATGGGTTAGCTTTAGTGAACTTAGTCATGTAACAGTGTGCTAAAATTGGACTTCATAATAAAATTGTTAGATTTTAATTATGTCCTTTTTTCGATCCAAAAGCCCGTATGTGCCGCTCGGTTTTACCGAATACATGTACCCCATGTCCTCGGACTTGTGCGCGACTATATTGCCTATTTGTACGTCACCTGTCCTGTGTATATTAGACACAACTGAACTTATAGGTGCTGAAGTACATATCCATAACAAAATCATAGCTTTCTTCAATATCTATTGGTCAGGGATTTAAATTAGAACACCACCATCTTGAATTTCTTCTTGATATTTTCGGAAAAAAAAAACCGAAAATAATATCATATCAGGTAATTTCAATAGTCATAACACCAAATAGGGTAGCAAAAACAACGACAACAGTGGTGAACTTCTATCTAATTGGCTAAATGATAATGACACCTGATCCTGCTTAATGACTCCGATTCGGTTACGAAAATATACCCCATTAGTTTAGATCTAACTCTAACATCACCTGAAATAGCCACAATCCATATCTCCTGGTCCACCCACGACAGCATCTTAGGTTCAGACCACTTTCCCATACAAGCAACATTCATACTAAAACCAATCAGAAAATACTATCACCTTCCCCTTTAAATCGGTTTTCCACAAAGCTGATTGGAGCACATTTCAAAAACATTGCTCACTAATCACACATGACTCGCAGGTGGGAGGAAATTATCAAGATTAATCCCACCGAACAAAACATGAAAAACTACAGACCAGTCAGAAACAAATACAACAACATAAAGACCAGGACTGGAAAGACTTCTGCAACTCTCTTAATAACAATAGTATCAATAAAGAAATTTGGAACAAAATTACATCAGTCAGTGGTAACCCCCTAGCGATATGCCCATATTAGGTAAACATGCAGAAGGTGGGACTCATGTCGAAAAGGCAAACATTTTGGCCAATCAAATTCAAACTGCTAACAGCAATAACAACTGATCAAAACAATGTTTAGATAACAAAACAAAAAACAAAAAACAAAAAAAAAAAAAACCAACAAAACCCGATATCCTTACTGCTTTAGCTGATCCGGGTCCCAATAACATCGACGTTTATCTCCCCTTTACTCTAAACGAGTATCATAAGGCCTCAAAGCAAAAGAAAAGTACTTCAACGGACAAACTCTAGTACACAATATTTAAAAAAAATCCCACATGATATAGACATGATTATTATAGACTACATAAACCCAATGTAGAGAACAGGAAAGTACCCCAAATCCTGGAATAATGCTGAAATAATCCCCATTCTAAAACCTGGTAAGGATAAAGGAGATCCAGCATCCTATAGGTCTATAGCACTAACTTCCCACCTCTGTAAGACAATTGAAACTATGATGAATAATCGTCTAAAATACTACCTTTCATAACACAACTTAATTAGTCAAAATCAAAGAGGTTTCCGGAATCGAAGGTCCTCATTAGATTCCTTAATTAGGCTATCCCCCGATTTAAAAAAAATCACTAAGTAATAATAAACATACTCATGGCGGTCTTTCCCGATCTCGAAAAAAGCTTACTTCCTAGTTTGAGATGAGGGCCTTTTGCTATCCCTTAAAGATATAGGCATAACAGGAAGTATTGTTCAGGTTTATTACCAATTTTCTTAAGAATTTGACAATTAAAGTCAGAGTAAACAAGGAATATTTAGATAAACAAATATTATATAACGGAGTCCCCCAAGGTAGTGTAATATCCCCAACCCTAGTCAGTATCTACATATTTAAACTTGATAAAAAAACTATGAAAAGTTCGAAATAAAAGCAACTTAGGCCAGTTTGCAGATGACACCAGTGTTTGGCGCTTAGAAAACAACAATGAAAAACAAGAGTCATTGTAAAAAGAACACTAGACAAAATACAAGAACAGGCTTCAAAATTTCTAACGGTTCTAATGATAAAACAGTTGCCAAGCTATTTTGAAACGTTACAAAGTACCAAAACTTTTCTAAGGAAAAACCGAAACCAAATTTGTCAAAGAAACCAAATATTCAGGCATTCTTCATATAAAATACATAGATGTTTAAAAACGCTAAATATCTTATCTTATATCTCCGGAAAAAATCCAATTAAACTCTACAGAGTATTGGTCAGACCAATAATCTGTTAGGGATCATAGGTCTTTAATACAGCCCCAGACATCATACAACACAAAGCACTTAGGTTAGCCCTAGGTACGATCCAAAACACATCAACAGTCAGTCTCCTAGCAGAGGCTGGCGAACAGCCATTACAATGGACAACTCCGAGGTAACTCACTCATTCTCAAATACTGGGCTAGGACACAACGATTAGGCAAACACTTCCCACCACGTACACTAGTTCAACAAGCAAAAAATACAACAAATAGATAACCCGAAAAACATGACAAACCCCCTTACAATCGTTTAATACACACGCACTACTTTTCGAACATGAATTAACTATTATCCAAATTGCGGAAATTCACCATAATCCCACACCGCCTTGCAAATTAGCAGTAACTCCCCCCCCCCCCCCAAAAAAAAAATAGTTTGAAAATATTTCAGAAAACAGACAAAAAAGAAAATCCAAGAGCACCCAAAAACATTGCACAATCAATAATTGAACAAAAATACGAAAAATGCGTTAAGATAGACACTGATGGATAAAAGAACCCTACAACAGATAGAGTAGGACTAGGTATATACGCCCCAGAATTAGGCATCACACTATCCATCAGAATCACAGATACATGTTCAGTCTATATCACTGAACTAATAGCAATAGGGTTAGCTCTAAGACAGGTAGACGACATCAAACCACCAGGTGACGCTGTAATCTTATCACACAGCCCATAATCTTTACAATTGATAGAGACAGGAAATGGCACCAGGTCTAAAGAAAAACATTCAATTATGAACACATTACATATTCTACACAAACAAAAGATACCAATAGGCATAGGAACGTACCAGCACGCGTAGACATACCAGAGAACGATATGACTGATAAATTAGCAAAGAAGACACACACAATATAATGGACAAACTTTAGAGAATAACAACAACAACCTCAGGAAAGTAATATCAAATCCTACTAAAAAACAAACTTTTCGGACACACACAATAGGGAGATGGAACTATAAGAAGGCTCAGATTGGGTAATACTAAATCAAATAAAAACACCAGTAAGGTGTGTAAAGAGAAATCTCCAAAATGTCGTCACTACAACAACTTAGAAACTATAGACCACATCTTTCTCTGGTGTAACAAACATACAGCAGCACGAGAAACATTTTTTCAAGGGTTGGAGAAATAAAATATCTCTCCAAACAATATACATATACTGCTACAACCTAGCCCAGTACAACAGAAAGTCCACAAACAGTTACTACAATACCTTAATAAAATAAACTACACAGAAAACATTTGAAACACCAAATATCACAAGGGAGTTAACTCTTTCAAAACTACACACTGAATGAAAACAACAAACATGTAATATCTACAAACCACACACCTAAAGGTCCTGCGTCCAGTATAGGTTACAAATAAACGAGAACCTCAGGGTGCAAGTAATTTTGTGCCCTGGCTTGTAGCATATGGAGCCCGGTTTGGTAGGGAAATGGGGATAAAGAACTATCGATGATTTTTTTTACAGAGCAGTTTATTCAACACTGGACAAAGGGCCGTAAGACGAAATTAGAATATAAATAATAAAGAAAACTACACAAAACCACACTTTATACAACAGGTAGAATCCCAAGGACACCCAGAGAAGCTGTACCAGGGAGGATTACTACTGATCTCCCCACTCATCGGTGCATACGGACACCTCGTGAGGTATGTGGTGTCCTCCTCTGTGCCCCACCCCCGCATCCACACGACAAATAAGACACCACACAGACACCACAGAAACCTCTCAGACGGAGAATAAAATACCAAACAAGGCCAATAAATACTTAGCCTTATATCATAACTCACCCAAACTCCCCCGAGTAGTGTCTCTCACACTGCCCAAAACTCAAACATCTCCTAGGTAAATCTCAGCCTTTTATAACATTTTCTATTTCAACTTATCTTCTCTTGCCGAAAAATCTAAATCAGCACATTCACCAAATCATATATGTACATAAAAAAAGCCGGTTTAGTGAAAAAACAATTAATGAAGGAATGGAAAGGTTCAAAAGATGGGACAACTAAAACATAAAAGTTAATTGTACCAGCACTAAAACTAACTACTAACTACAGTCTGGCGGACGGGACTTTATACGGTGGCCCGTGTGAGGACTGCCCAATCTCGCATGGTAAAGATTCTCCTGTGGTTATCGGTAATAAGAGTAGACGCTTAACGTCGCCCTGGAGCCCGAATTAGCCCAAACTATCCATAACTTCATTCGGCCATAGTATCATTATTATTAAGTATTAGAAAAGAGTTTTCTAAACTTCCCCTGATCTAAAAGTTAGTACACATAGAGGGACAGTCTGGAGATTGGGCAGGATACAGAAGATCCCCTCCCCTCCACCACCGGAAGTTCAGACATAGCACATCAGGAAGAGGACCACACCACCCCCTTCTACGTCGCCAGAGAACCGACTCCAGTCAATTTGTCAAAGCCCGGCAACGAGAAGAGTCATGGAGACAAAAAACTACGCCATCATCATCATCATCATCATCATCATCATCATCATCATCGTCATCGTCATCATCATCATCATCGTCATCATCATCATCACCATCGTCATCGTCATTATCATCATCATCATGTGTATGTTACACTGTTACGTGTTGTTCACGCTGAGAGATATAATTCAAATGTACCGAAGTACTAAGGACAATGAAAGAAATCCACTAGACAGAAACTTTCAACCAATCTTAACAACTTCGTCAAAGTCCGTCAAGTGTCACATGTCCAGTCTGTAGCTGACCACAACTCACGTACAGCACACATACATACCTACAAAGCGCAAACAAAGAAATGTACTGGCGCTATACCCGGTATACATTAACAGGCAAACCGTAACGCGAGTTTAACGAATAATATACAAGTAATTAAAAAAACAATCAGTATATTGTACTAAACGACAAATAAATATATTTTATATCCAACAGAATAAAAAAGGTTTGACCCTGTTACATAAATGTGGGGTTGCGTTTTGGGTAATTATTGAAATATTTCCTTATATGGTCATGTCCAGTATTGTCTCGTTTTCGATGTTCGGTCAGTTCATTTGTCTCGTCGGGTGGTAGATTTGGGAGAGCCGCCGAGGTGTGATGATCAGGTTTTGTCAGAGTTGTTATATGTTGTAGCGTCAGTCAGTAGTTTCTGCAGAATCTCCATCTATTGTGAATGAGCTATTTGAAGCGCTTCCAACCCATTGTTCGGTTACGTAGAACATATACTTACAGTTAAAAGAAACAATTGTAATACAGCTTCATTTTGCTAAAAGTGAGACACCAGGACAAAGACAGTTAGTGAGACACTAGGACACATACAGTTAGTGAGACACTAGGACACAGACAGTTAGTGAGACACTAGGACACAGACAGTTAGTGAGACACTAGGACACAGACAGTTAGTGAGACACTAGGACAAAGACAGTTAGTGAGATACTAGGACACAGACAGTTAGTGAGATACTAGGACAAAGACAGTTAGTGAGATACTAGGACACAGACAGTTAGTGAGATACTAGGACACAGACAGTGAGATACCAGGATACAGACAGTTAGTGAGACACTAGGACACAGACAGTTAGTGAGATACTAGGACACAGACAGTTAGTGAGACACTAGGACACAGACAGTTAGTGAGACACTAGGACACAGACAGTTAGTGAGATACTAGGGCACAGACAGTTAGTGAGATACTAGGACACAGACAGGTAGTGAGATACTAGGACACAGACAGTGAGATACCAGGATACAGACAGCTAGTGAGATACTATGACACAGTTAGTGAGACACTAGGACAAAGACAGTCAGTGAGACACTAGGGCACAGACAGTTAGTGAGATACTAGGACACAGACAGTTAGTGAGACACTAGGGCACAGACAATTAGTGAGATACTAGGATACGGACAGTTAGTGAGATACTAGGACACAGAGAGTGAAATACCAGGATACAGACAGCTAGTGAGATACTATGACACAGACAGTGAGAAACTAGGACACATACAGTGAGAAACTAGGATACAGACAGCTAGTGAGATACTATGACACAGTTAGTGAGACACTAGGACAAAGACAGTTAGTGATATACTAGGACAGAGACAGTTAGTGAGATACTAGGACAAAGACAGTTAGTGAGATACTGGGACACAGACAGTTAGAGAGATACTGGGACACAGACAGTTAGAGAGATACTGGGACAAACACAGTTAGTGAGATACTAGGACACAGACAGTTAGTGAGATACAGTGAGACACTCGAACACTGATCCTAAGTGAGACTCTCTGACTCAGTATAAAGAAAAAAAAATATTTATCGTATTTAGCTTGCAGATTGATCTAGATATTACATTTTCAATGTTCCTCGAAACTCAAATGGTTTGTATTACTATTCTGGAAATTCCGTCTTTTTCCAAAATGTTTATTTTATTCCTCTGTATTGTTTGATTCTGTCATCGAATTTAGACAATATATGTCTGTAGCAGTTTTATGCCTTATTCTTCGTGGCCAGTAAAACGTCATCGAATTTAGACAATATATGTCTGTAGCCGTTTTATGCCTTATTCTTCGTGGCCAGTAAAACGTCATCGAATTTAGACAATATATGTCTGTATCCGTTTTATGCCTTATTCTTCGTGGCCAGTAAAACGTCATCGAATTTAGACAATATATGTCTGTATCCGTTTTATGCCTTATTCTTCGTGGCCAGTCATCGAATTTAGACAATATATGTCTGTATCCGTTTTATGCCTTATTCTCTATCGCCAGTAAAACGTCCTCGGTGACCTCCAAATTTTGATTGGTTTAAGAGAAAAAGAAATATGACTTTCCTGCTCGTCTTGCATAGAGTACAATTTCAAAGTTAAACATATTTCTGTAATTTTCGTCTTGTTTTCGGTGGCGATAATAGCTTACTTTCGTGTTCTTGTGTTTGACACAATTTTTGTCCAGAGGTCGTTCAGTGTGAAATTCTACAAGGGTTCACACTTAGAAGCATTCAAAGCGAACTGACTTGTGGATTAAAAAATCACTCATGCAGCAATATAACCTTTTAAAAAACATATTTTTAAAACTCTTGAAATGTAGAGCAAACTCTTTTAAAGAAAAAAATCAAAGCGCTTAAGAGTTATTTAAATTATTGAAGAAATGGTAATCGTTATTAAAGATAAAAGTTGTAAGCAAATCGGACGGACTTTAACAAAGGCCTGGGTTTACGTTCTGACAAAAGACTGACAGGTTAGGTTTGAGAAGAAACTCAGTCAATACTGCAACAGCCGTTAAAACATCTATATAAATCCGTCGACTAGTGGTCTGGAATCTAGATAAAAGCGTTTAGGTGAAGCAGAGCAGGAAATGAACAGTAATTTATGCTAAACCATGTGCATCAATTTCTTGGCCCGTCTATTGCGTAGCATAAAAAAGATCAGGGACGTGTACAAATAAATACTTCTTACAACTTGCGTATCAGAATGTCAAACAGGATGTTCTACACAACAGACAGAAAAAAGTGTAAATTATTGTCCTTTTTGTTTTTGTTGGTTTTTTTTTTTTAGATAAAAGAGAACGATAACTCCGCAGTTGTAAAGTTTCTTAAACATGACTGATCGGAGTAATTTATATTCAGCTAATTAACCTAACGACTGACTTAATTTTACTTACAGTTAAGGATGATATCAAATAGTCCTATCGTACATGGGTATAATCACTTCACATATTGGCGTGTCCTCTTCGTTCGTGGCGCGACTCCTGGACTGGTTCGTCCGCGTAACAAGCGCTACTACAACTGAAATGAATGGTAGATTGTTTTTATTTTCCAATAACGATCATTGAATATAAGATTCTAGAAACCCTATCTGATAAGTTGAGTTGATTGGAATTTAATTAAATATAAGGAATAAAGACTTTTTATCACTGTTAAGTGTTTGATTACTTAACTGTCTATCTCCAGGGCCATGCTCGTCATTATACAAAATTACAGCACTCGCTTAAGTAGTATATTTAGAATCAGCCACTCTAAAAGTCCTTCATAAGTAATTGCGCGTGCGGGCACGTGTTGAGAGAGTTCCTGAGATAGGAGAACTTCTGGAACTTATTCAGAATGTATGTTTTCAATTAACTTGTTGGATCAATTAAGCCGTATTGGCAACGATGAAACTATTGATCTTGAGAGTGATGTCCACAATTCTGACATATCGATACATTAGATCGAAACTGCTATTGGAAGTTAGCCCGTGCGGTTTGGTCCGGAAGGAAAGCCTCGTTAATGGTTTTGTAATATGACCTCCCACGACAATAAAAGAATTGATTAACACAAGTCTCGTTCTATAGCAACACTCCTCACCTGCTCCACCGGCCCATTACGGTGGTAAGGGGTGAAGATTCAGGCATGGAGTTATAAATAGGAATCAAGGTTATAACATTTTCGGTCATATTTGTAAATATATATACAATTTGCAGCGCACGACTAAGATTTTACTAAGGTGTGCAACTGATGTCAGAAATCATGCATCGTTCTTTTATTATTAATACATGATTGTGAGTTATAGGCGATATAAGTAGATGAAGACCCAACCGATATCGACGCGCTTCATGCGAACGTCGGCCGTTCTACAGCACAGGGGCCTGTGTTAAAATATTGTAACAGGACCGTGTGTTCTAATGTTCTAAAGTTTGTCAGCATGAACAATTTTCACAAAATAAAAAGAGCATTTCCTTGTGTTGTTACCTTTCTTAAGAGAGAGAGCGAGAGAGAGAGAGAGATAGAGGAGGGGGAGGAGGAAGGGGGGAGGGAGACACTGAAGATGTCATCATTCCAAACTTCATACAGTTAAACATATAATCATTTACTATATTAGACACATGATGTCATGTAAAAGTGACCCACCTGTTGCAGCTGTCTTAGATTAATCGTTTGGTATACAAAACTTCTATTTATTATGGTAATAGGTTGTTGACTTAGTCCCAACATGAGGACAGCCACACAAATCTAAAGTTGATGAGTTACATATTTAGAACGTAAGTAAGTAGGTAAGCATTACTTATCACTATTTCCACCAATAGAATGTCTTTGTAATTTTTCATGTTTTTGGCCTGCTTAATGTTGGCTCCGTTATCGGTAAATACAGTACAAATATTGTATATATCACCCCTAGTTTATCTATATACGTCTTATACCAAAACAGAAATGTCATTTTAGGCATATTTCACACGGATACAATACATTGTCTATAAGAACAAAACATGGTTCCGTAAGAAGTTTTTACTCGGTGTTAGAAATCGATTTAGTTTGATCACAGATACATATACTGATACAAAATGTGATATGATCGATACGCATTTCTGGAACAAATGTGAGGTCTGTAGACTTCAAATACATTTTACAGTTTCCTATGAAAATGTATATCATGTGAAATTTTATTTATAAATGGCTACCTTTCTTTAACATTTTTTCCCCTGAAATTAACATCATCTACAACGGCAATAAGTTATGAAGTGTACTCACCTGTATGTCTTGCTGTGTATCAATCTCACGGTATTACCTGTGATTGTCACTTTCACCGAAAGCTCGACTTGGTGGTCCTACCTAACAGAAAAGGTATGATAACATTCTGATAAACTCGAGTGTACAAAACAATACACTAATCCAATTGCTGCCAGCACTACCGTTTACATTATTAAAAACTAATTTGTATTTTGATAAAAGGTCCTACTTTCCCCTTGTTTCCTACCTCGACAAACATAATTGGCGAGAGTTAAGCTCGTAATTCGCAGGTCTCCCATATCCAAGGTCAGTCGTTCTGACTGGGACACGAGATACCGTAGAGCCGAACCGTTGTCCGGGTCTATATTCCTTAATATAAACTGGCTAAGAGTGGATGTCGGATGTGAATAAAATCCCATTCTAACCAACATTTTATGAATCCGACAAATTCTAACAAGCATCTTGTTTACCTCCGTCTCGAAATCATAACCACTGGCATTCCAAACATAAGTTGTGAGAATTATGACGGTCCGGATATTTCTGAATGTTGATTAGTTTGACCCCTTGCGCTGTTAATGAGCATTAGGTGTCAGAAGAAGAGAAGATGAGTTTCGGCTCCAATTCTCCAACAGATCACGCCAACTTTGTATTGTAAATTATTTACAACTACACATGGCAAGTCAGGTTGTGCCTCTAGCTAGGTTGAGTTAACAGTCTTGCATCGACATTAAAAAGATCACACGCTCCATATGCCGTCAATAACAATGATTTATCTCGATCAATTTTACAATAAAAACGATATAAATATGATATCACGGAATGCTATGACACATAACTACATATAAAAGACCAACATATTTTCTTAATGTTAATGAAAAAATTCCATACTAATATTATGCATCTTGATAACAACTTTTATTTCCATTACAGAATAGAAGTAATTGAAATTAGCTTTGGTGACGTCAATGGTGCACCGCCATGTCAAGCTATTATCATATAACATGGATTAAGGCGATTGTAAACATGAAAAGTATTCGTGTTTAAACGATAAACAATTAATTTGAATTTTCACCAACAATTTAATGTCACGAAAATTTCTTTTAATACTAGAGATAAGTAATTAACCAGAAACATGCTCTGGTTTTTTATTTTCTTTACTTCCGGGAATGTTCATTCTTTTTTCAAGTTTAGATAAATAAAGTGAAATTTCATGACATCAACATTTTCCACACCATTGCGACGTTAAAAAATGGTCCGGCTATTAATTAATTAAGATATATTTTTGTGAAGGGAAAAAACGGTTTCCGAAGGATTGTGCTTACAGGTGGATGTACCACCATTCAATATATATTGAGAATTATATACATTTAGATACAGTGAAGTCAGATAATGAGTCAAACTGCATCATGCAGTTGTTTCGTCAAGAGTCGGTGAAATAGAAAGTCGGGGATGAAGTGATCAACGTTGTATGATCATCGGGCCCCAACGGCTGTCAAGCTTATCACTATACCATCTACTAGTAAAAGCAAGGGAAGTAACTCTGGGAGACCAGAATGTGTACATATCTGAGTTTAACTGCACAAAAGTCCGTTATTGCCATCGAAAATGGTCTGTGGTATGTACGTTTTTGGTAAATGTTTAGTTTGCCAGTTAAAGGAAATAAAATTTTTAAGTGTTAAACATAAGTGCTGAAAGGCAGTATTTTTTTCCAGCGGGGACCCAATTTTCGCTATTTTTGACAATAGCACAGTATTGCGAAAAAATACTCAAAATAATGAAAGAAGAAACGGTGGTCTGTTGTCTTATTTTTAACAGTGAAGTCTTGAACCATCGGTAAAACAACATTTACAGCAACTAGCTACGCTCTGTGATAATTGTGTCACTTAACAATGGAAGATTGAATATTTAAATTTTGCGTCAAATATGTTCGCCACTAATATCATGGCACTTCCCAAAACGAACGCCGTTCATCTTTCAATCAATCTATTTCATGAGAAGTGCATCCTTAAGGAAAATTGTTTCCCATCGTCAGAGGGTGACCGATCGCTGGTAACCCGGCGTCCAAGTTTACTTTCACACCTTCAGTAGGTCAGCCTGGTGACAGAGGTATGGTCAAAGTTAGTCAGTTAGTCATTGTTATTCTGTTGGAAATGGTTAATATACTTCTGACAAGCTTCAGCTGATGTACTTAAAAAAGTAGAATCTAAAAATATTTTTCATTATTAATGTCACTATTTCCTAAGTTTGATCCATCTTCACGCTTTGAGATGAAGAACATACATCCTGTTTATCTTTTTACTATTCATATTTCAAGATATTTCATCTTTGTAAAGCTAACTATTCTTACAAATGTAAGCTTTTTATTGTTCAAGGTGTGGGAACTAGGACTTGGTCAGCTTGATATATAAGTAGCTTGAAACATTTTAGAGTGATATTTTGTAAACTGCGTTTCTCCTCTTACTGTTGTCTGATAAAACATATCGCGTGTGATTATTTCAGAGAATTTTTACTCCGGCTCTAGTTAGAAAAACGTTTCATCAAATCTAACAGCAATAAAACACGACTGGTCGATTAAATCCGATCGTGTTTCGGTCAGAGATTGTATATCGTCTTCGAAAATTAATTGGCTGTGAGTTTAAATTAAACGTTTCTTTTGAGTGTGATTTCTTTTCGCGAACATCGCGACGAAAACAAATTTTCGTCAACAGTGTCCATCGATCTTCATTCTTAAAACCTTATTATCTTCATAACATCGTTTAGCAAAATTTTAACTTATTGAAATTTGATAAAAATAATTTTATAAATCGCAAATCGAAAAATGAAAATCTCATTGATTCGCTAGGCTAACAATGCTTGGAACGTTGTAGCTTTGTGTTGATGTGAAGTATTCAATACTGCATGCTGCACCCTGCAGTAGTCAACATTCTGTGTGTAGTACGCTGTAACGGGGGGAGGGGGCACTGTTGATTAGAGATTTAGGTACTTGACCTCTCTCTATAAACTAATGTGTTAGTTACGGTTTATGTTTACCGATCCTCCTGTCTCTCATAGTTACGGGACATAACTCTGGAATGGCTGTTACGACCGGTTACACTTACAGAGTAAAGTTCCCAGATATATACTGTAAAAAGGGGTGAATCTAAGTAAGTAGTATGAAAGAATAAATAAAAAAAATGCATATCAACGTTGAACATTAGTTTTTAATGGCACTTTTAGGCTTAACGTAATGCAGTTCGGGTTGCAGCCTATTGTTACCAAACAAAGCTTTCTGACCGGTGAAAGTATTACAACGATCCTCTAGCGGTAGTTGTATGCTATAGGCAAAGCCGCCATCTTACAAAAGAGTGTCATGTGACATACTCACGGTATGAGACAATCAAGTATAACAGTAAAATCTTACCATAATTGACAGACTAGGTGTTCATAAAAATGTTCAGATTGAGATTGATGTCAATCATGAATGAGTATTGCTTTGGTTCACAGAAGATTCTCAGAGTGGGACAATATGACAGAATGCACAGAATTGTGGGATCATTTAAACTTAGCGATATATCTAAATGTCAGCAACAGGTGATAATCAGCAACAGTAAGAGTCGTAAAGACTTCAGAAAATACATTTCAAAATAATCAATATAGTTAGTAACATCATAGATAGGATCACAATACATCCTTTTTACTGAGTTTTATGTTGATATTTGTAAAATTGATTGAGTAATGGGGAGTTCAATTTTCTTTGGTCTTTGGCGCACTGTACATTGTGTATCACACTTGTGGGCAGCGTCTTAAGTTATATTACTATCTTAAAATTTACATAAAGTAAATGACATCAAAAGATATGTACTTGATATGACATCAATATACAAAGTTTCTGTCTCCTATGTGAAAAATGACAGGATCATGACGATTTTCCTCGTGTGTCCGTTCTATACAAATACCATGGTAATAGTGACGCGTCTTCACACTCTACTACCTAAAATACTCAAAGAAGTTTGTGACGTCAAAAGTTGTATTGTTAATGTGATCTTCAGAAAATGCATTTTAAGATAATTGATATAGAAAGCAACATCACAGATAGGATCACAATACACCTTGTAACAAGTTTCATGTTGATATTTGTAAAATCGGTTGAGTTACGGGGAGACACATTTTCTTAGATCGCCGTCAGTACACGTGTGTATGTGTAACACACTGGGGAGCAGTGTCATCTTGTTATATGTTTATGTAATAGGGAACAAAAATCAATTACAAGAAATGATTCATCTTATAATCATTCTCTGACTTTTATCAGAGACGTATATGTAACACCTTAGCGTCTCTAGGTTATATTCCTAGCTACACAATATTATGCACAAACCAGGTATTTACGATCTCTGTGCTGTCACATCGTGCGCGCGCCAGCTGACATAAACTGAGGCCACGACTCTGTGTTGCAAGTGACCGGTATGCGGAACACGGATTGTAGGCAAGTGTACTTTGTCAAGGAGTAACAGTCTTTTCACAACACATTTGGATAAACCGCGCTATTTGAGACAGTTGATAGAGCGAAACCACACTTTCCAATATCTTCATTGAATCATCGATTTTCAATTTTGTTAAATTCATTTAAATATTTGATTTTATTGCATTTCTCACACATTTTCAATATCAACAAAGTCGCTATGGTGACCACCTGCTGACATCCCGAGTTTAATTTTGGGTACCATTATATTTGTTGAAGTATAGCCTTGGCGTTCCGTATTAACTTTTTAGTCATACAGTAATGAACTTGGCTTGAAAGTCAATCTAATGTTGATAGAAACCCGGGGTAAAGTTTAAAAAAAATCTTATTTCAATTCAAAACAAATAAAATTTGTCCGACTTTAACATGTAACTATTTGACACTTAACTTCATTTACTTTGAAGAATCAAATCTATTTCAACGTGTATTTATAAATAGATTTAAAATCCAGAATTAAGCTGAACGAAACATGTTACAACAACATCTACCAGCTGTCAATATAATGAAAGTCATATGTCAATATATTAAAGGACAGTTTAATTTAACAGAAATGGAAGCACTGATTATGTTTTCTTTCGTTTATTTTAATTGTAAACAGAACTTAAGATATTCCTTAAGCAAGGCGTAAGCTAACTTGACAATTGAACAGAATTAAACTAAGGCAAATTATGAACAAAAAGATTCACATGGATATCCCTATAAATGGTATAGGATAATAAGACCGTGTGTTACATCATTATATATAAATTCAATATTCTGTTTCTGGCATAAGAATATAAAATACTAATATAATTTGACTCAGCTTTCGTCGCGATCTCACAATAAAAACAATAGGTACCCACACTAAAACAGAGCTCTGCCAGGTGCACGTGACGAATTAACAATAACATTTCATGTTACCCGTGTTCTGTCACCTATAACAATGTCAATACTTTATAAACTATATTTATTTTTCTAAAACAATAATCTTACATTTTGTTTTCCAATGTAAATACTTTATAAACTATATTTATTTTTCTAAAACAATAATCTTACATTTTGTTTTCCAATGTAAATACTTTATAAACTATATTTATTTTTCTAAAACAATAATCTTACATTTTGTTTTCCAATGTAAATATTTCCTAAACTATATTTATTTCTCCAATACAATTATCTTACACTTTTTTCCACTCTCCATGTTCGTATTGACACATGTCGTCGTATGATTCTGGCTGTTACGAGGACATTCAACTCCGTAGAAACAAAACAAAATCTACCGTCGCTGTAGTTTGACGCTGTTATAGGACCTGAACTAGCAGGGATTAGATAATATCTTATATACAGGACAGAAAACCATTATAGAGAAAGCCACGTTTTTTTGTGCAAATTACATGTTAGAATTATTCCCTGTATTGATTTTTTTTCAAAATTTAATGACTCATCTGCGCTAACGCACTTAAAATGCATTAGTACTTTAAACCGCCTGAATCACACCTATAAATTTTAAAAGTTTGAATGACGAGGGAGAGGAATATACTAAAATTTGGCGATGTAAGCGTACAAGGCTTCCATTGTACAATTGTACTGGGGCGAGAGATCGCCACCGAGGAAATTGTACAATCATACACAATTGGGTTGCTTTGTTCAACGTAATGAATTTCTTTATTATACAATACATACTTTGTTGATATAATTGTATAATAATAGTAATCGATTTTTGTTTAATTTTAGCACATTTAAATTTGTAATGTTGTTCACAAACGATGCATAATGTTTGTTGTTGTAAATAAATCGGTCTGAATAAGCGATCAAATTGAAAACTAGGATGAAATGGCATTCTGAATAATAATGACTTTGATAAATGATTTCAGGGCATGACCGACAAAAAATAAATCTTATATATCAAAGTAGGTAAAATTGAAAAGGGAATCTATCATAACAGCATTTAATTTAGATATAACTCCGTGAGAAATATAGTGAGTTATATAAGATTTGGAGAGATGAAGGCCGGCAATTTAGTCCATCAGTTGGTGGTAATAGTCAGACCATTTAGTCCATCAGTTGGTGGTAATATTAAGTAAGATATATAAGATTTGGAGAGCGGAAGTCAGGTCATTTAGTCCATCAGTTGGTGGTAATAGTCAGGCCATTTAGTCCATCAGTTGGTGGTAATAGTCAGGCCATTTAGTCCATCAGTTGGTGGTAATATTAAGTAAGATATATAAGATTTGGAGAGCGGAAGGCAGGTCATTTAGTCCATCAGTTGGTGGTAATAGTCAGGCCATTTAGTCCATCAGTTGGTGGTAATAGTCAGGCCATTTAGTCCATCAGTTGGTGGTAATAGTCAGGCCATATATCAGTTGGTGGTAATAGTCAGTTGGTGGTAATAGTCATTTAGTCCATCAGTTGGTGGTAATAGTCAGGCCATTTAGTCCATTTAGTCAGTTGGTGGTAGTCCATAGTCAGGCCATTTAGTCCATCAGTTGGTGGTAATAGTCAGGTCATTTAGTCCATAAGTAGTCCATCAGTTGGTGGTAATAGTTAGGTCATTTAGTCCATCAGTTGGTGGTAATAGTCAGGTCATTTAGTCAGGTCATTTAGTCCATCAGTTGGTGGTAATGGTCAGGCCATTTAGTCCATCAGTTGGTGGTATTATTAAGATATATAAGATATGGAGAGCGGAAGGCAGACCATTTAGTCCATCAGTTGATGGTAATAGTCAGGTCATTTAGTCCATCAGTTGGTGGTAATAGTCAGGTCATTTAGTCCATCAGTTGGTGGTAATAGTCAGGTCATTTAGTCCATCAGTTGATGGTAATAGTCAGGTCATTTAGTCCATCAGTTGGTGGTAATAGTCAGGCCATTTAGTCCATCAGTTGGTGGTAATAGTCAGGTCATTTAGTCCATCAGTTGGTGGTAATAGTCAGGTCATCAGTTGGTGGTAATAGTCAGGCCAATTTAGTCCATCAGTTGGTGGTAATAGTCAGGCCATTTAGTCCATCAGTTGGTGGTAATAGTCAGGTCATTTAGTCCATCAGTTGATGGTAATAGTCAGACCATTTAGTCCATCAGTTGGTGGTAATAGTCAGGCCATTTAGTCCATCAGTTGGTGGTAATAGTCAGGCCATTTAGTCCATCAGTTGGTGGTAATAGTCAGGTCATTTAGTCCATCAGTTGGTGGTAATAGTCAGGCCATTTAGTCCATCAGTTGGTGGTAATAGTCAGGTCATTTAGTCCATCAGTTGGTGGTAATAGTCAGGCCATTTAGTCCATCAGTTGGTGGTAATAGTCAGGCCATTTAGTCCATCAGTTGGTGGTAATATTAAGTAAGATATATAAGATTTAGAGAGCGGAAGGCAGACCATTTAGTCCATCAGTTGGTGGTAATAGTCAGGTCATTTAGTCCATCAGTTGGTGGTAATAGTCAGGCCATTTAGTCCATCAGTTGGTGGTAATAGTCAGGCCATTTAGTCCATCAGTTGGTGGTAATAGTCAGGCCATTTAGTCCATCAGTTGGTGGTAATAGTAGGTAATTTATATCAGATGGTGGTAGAGAGTCAGGTCATTTAGTCCATCAGTTGGTGGTAATAGTCAGGTCATTTAGTCCATCAGTCAATAGTCAGGTCATTTAGTCCATCAGTTGGTGGTAATAGTCAGGTCATTTAGTCCATCAGTTGGTGGTAATAGTCAGGTCATTTAGTCCATCAGTTGGTGGTAATAGTCAGGTCATTTAGTCCATCAGTTGGTGGTAATAGTCAGGTCATTTAGTCCATCAGTTGGTGGTAATAGTCAGGTCATTTAGTCCATCAGTTGGTGGTAATATTTAGTCCATCAGTCAATAGTCAGGTCATTTAGTCCATCAGTTGGTGGTAATAGTCAGGTCATTTAGTCCATCAGTTGGTGGTAATAGTCAGGTCATTTAGTCCATCAGTTGGTGGTAATAGTCAGGTCATTTAGTCCATTATAGTCCATCAGTTGGTGGTAATAGTCAGGTCATTTAGTCCATCAGTTGGTGGTAATAGTCAGGTCCATCATTTAGTCCATCAGTATATAAGATTTAGAGAGCGGAAGTCAGGTCATTTAGTCCATGGGTGGTAATAGTCAGGTCATTTAGTCCATCAGTTGGTGGTAATAGTCAGGTCATTTAGTCCATCAGTTGGTGGTAATATAGTAAGATATCAGTTGGTGGTAATAGTCAGGTCATTTAGTCCATCAGTTGGTGGTAATAGTCAGGTCATTTAGTCCATCAGTTGGTGGTAATAGTCAGTCATTTAGTATATCAGTTGGTTAATAGTCAGGTCATTTAGTCCATCAGTTGGTGGTAATAGTCAGGATTTAGAGAGTTGGTGGTATTTAGTCCATCAGTTGGTGGTAATAGTCATTTTAGTCCATCAGTTGGTGGTAATAGTCAGGTCATTTAGTCCATCAGTTGGTGGTAATAGTCAGGCCATTTAGTCCATCAGTTGGTGGTAATATTAAGTATAGTCAGATATATAAGATTTGGAGAGCGGAAGTCAGGTCATTTAGTCCATCAGTTGATGGTAATAGTCAGGTCATTTAGTCCATCAGTTGGTGGTAATAGTCAGGTCATTTAGTCAGGTCATTTAGTCCAGTTGGTGGTAATAGTCAGGTATTTAGTCCATATAATAGTCAGATTTAGTCCATCAGGTAATAGTCAGGTGATATCAGTTGGTGGTAGTCAGGTCATTTAGTCCATCAGTTGGTGGTAATAGTCAGGCCATTTAGTCCATCAGTTGGTGGTAATAGTCAGGTCATTTAGTCCATCAGTTGGTGGTAATAGTCAGGCCATAAGTCCATCAGTATATAGTCAGATTTAGAGATCAGTTGGTGGTAATAGTCAGGCCATTTAGTCCATCAGTTGGTGGTAATAGTCAGGTCATTTAGTCCATCAGCTGGTGGTAATAGTCAGGCCATTTAGTCCATCAGTTGGTGGTAATAGTCAGGTCATTTAGTCCATCAGTTGGTGGTAATAGTCAGGTCATTTAGTCCATCAGTTGGTGGTAATAGTCAGACCATTTAGTCCATCAGTTGGTGGTAATAGTCAGGCCATTTAGTCCATCAGTTGGTGGTAATAGTCAGGTCATTTAGTCCATCAGTTGGTGGTAATAGTCAGGTCATTTAGTCCATCAGTTGGTGGTAATAGTCAGGTCATTTAGTCCATCAGTTGGTGGTAATAGTCAGGCCATTTAGTCCATCAGTTGGTGGTAATAGTCATATAGTCCATCAGTTGGTGGTATAGTCAGATTTGGTGGTAGTCATTTAGTCCATCAGTTGGTGGTAATAGTCAGGCCATTTAGTCCATCAGTTGGTGGTAATAGTCAGGTCATTTAGTCCATCAGTTGGTGGTAATAGTCAGGCCATTTAGTCCATCAGTTGGTGGTAATATTAAGTATAGTAAGATATATAAGATTTGGAGAGCGGAAGTCAGGCCATTTAGTCCATCAGTTGGTGGTAATAGTCAGGCCATTTAGTCCATCAGTTGGTGGTAATAGTCAGGTCATTTAGTCCATCAGTTGGTGGTAATAGTCAGGTCATTTAGTCCATCAGTTGGTAGTAATATTAAGTATAGTCAGATATATAAGATTTGGAGAGCGGAAGGCAGGCCATTTAGTCCATCAGTTGGTGGTAATTTTAAGTAAATATTCAGTTTATTTCCAAATGCAGTACAGCATATAGGATTTACAAATCAGGGTACACAACAATATCAATACAGTTTATGCAACATGACGGTGGAGAACACTACACACAATTAAAACGTAAATAATTTCATCAGGTATTCTGACAGTAGCAATTGTTTCCCAATTAATTTCGATTTGATCTCACAAGTTTTTCTAACTGATGAGATACAAATAATTGTAATCAACTTATTGGATACAGACAATTTTACGGATTTATAATATAGTTATATAATTTGTAGTTAAATTACAAAAATAGTCATGCCTTACATCATCATCATCATCATCATTGGTCATCATCATCATCATCATCATCATCATGTCAATTCATCATCATCATCATCATCATCATCATCATCATCATCATCATCATCGATGTCAATTAATCATCATCATCATCATCATCATCATCATCATCATCATCATCATCATCATCATCATCATCATCATCATCGATGTCAATTCATCATCATCTTAATTATCATCATCAACAACAACGTCAATTATCACCATCATCGACGTCATTTCATCATCATCATCATCGATGTCAATTCATCATCATCATCATCATCATCTTAATAACAACAACGTCAATTATCATCATCATCGACGTCATTTCATCATCAACATCATCATCATCAGCAGCAGCAACTTTAATTCAAATCAGTCGAAAAAATTAAAACCAATATCATAAACATGTATTTAAGATGGCGTAGAACACAACAGACACAGTTAAAACATAAACCTCTACATTCATTTATAAACACACATATTTACTAACTTGTTCTAGCATTAAGAAGTAAAGTTCTTCTTGTCAAAGCATAACTTAAGTATTTACTGAGGTTTCTCAGCGTTTTAACATTTTTAACTGCCAATAATTCAGTTAATTTATGTACAGATGGACGTCGATGATAATACGGTTTAAGTAAGATATATAAGATTTGGAGAGATGAAGTCAGGCCATTTAGTCCATCAGTTGGTGGTAATAGTCAGGCCATTTAGTCCATCAGTTGGTGGTAATAGTCAGGCCATTTAGTCCATCAGTTGGTGGTAATAGTCAGGTCATTTAGTCCATCAGTTGGTGGTAATAGTCAGGTCATTTAGTCCATCAGTTGGTGGTAATAGTCAGGTCATTTAGTCCATCAGTTGGTGGTAATATTAAGTAAGATATATAAGATTTAGAGAGCGGAAGGCAGACCATTTAGTCCATCAGTTGGTGGTAATAGTCAGGCCATTTAGTCCATCAGTTGGTGGTAATAGTCAGGTCATTTAGTCCATCAGTTGGTGGTAATAGTCAGGTCATTTAGTCCATCAGTTGGTGGTAATAGTCAGGCCATTTAGTCCATCAGTTGGTGGTAATAGTCAGGCCATTTAGTCCATCAGTTGGTGGTAATAGTCAGGTCATTTAGTCCATCAGTTGGTGGTAATAGTCAGGTCATTTAGTCCATCAGTTGGTGGTAATAGTCAGGTCATTTAGTCCATCAGTTGGTGGTACTATTAAGTAAGATATATAAGATTTAGAGAGCGGAAGGCAGACCATTTAGTCCATCAGTTGGTGGTAATAGTCAGGCCATTTAGTCCATCAGTTGGTGGTAATAGTCAGGTCATTTAGTCCATCAGTTGGTGGTAATATTAAGTATAGTAAGATATATAAGATTTGGAGAGCGGAAGTCAGGCCATTTAGTCCATCAGTTGGTGGTAATAGTCAGGCCATTTAGTCCATCAGTTGGTGGTAATAGTCAGGCCATTTAGTCCATCAGTTGGTGGTAATAGTCAGGCCATTTAGTCCATCAGTTGGTGGTAATAGTCAGGCCATTTAGTCCATCAGTTGGTGGTAATAGTCAGGCCATTTAGTCCATCAGTTGGTGGTAATAGTCAGGCCATTTAGTCCATCAGTTGGTGGTAATAGTCAGGCCATTTAGTCCATCAGTTGGTGGTAATATTAGTACAGTTAATGCAACTCTTATACTTTTTGCACATTTTTTCAATTACCTGAGAAATTTTATTACTGGGCTGACAGCAGGTAAAATAGTATTTCTCTATACAAATTTACCAAGTTGTTAAGGTGTAGAATTAAAGGTAATATCCGAGTATAAAAGTGTCACACAATCAATTCAACACGTAATCACTTTATAGAAATCTCCAATTTATTGACATGAATAAGATTCTTAATCCCCCGTCTCATAGCTGCCAACAAAATCTCGTGTGGTTGCATCTAAGTGACAATATATAGGGACGAACATTTTCTTTTCTGAAATTGGATTTTGAGAGGAAGATTCAGCCTTTTATGGAGAGGATCTTGGAGATGAAATAAAGCTTCAACTTACAGATTTGATGTTGATTAGATTAAACTATCCATTTTGAAAAAGTGCATTATTGTCGATAAGTGTTAAAAGGAAATCGTGACATTCCTACGTCATGACCTGTATGGTACGAAAAAAATGGTAACAGTTATTGTGTTTGTAAGAAATATTTTATAACCTCATTTACAGTAATAAAGAACTATCTCATAGTGTTTGATATGATAAGAGAAAATATCGGCATGTCCTTTGCGATTTATCAGCAAATATCCACCGCCACACATGAGATTTTTAGTGCATGTATATACAGAATCTACGTGGTTATCTGTATGTATGTTAGAGATATTTTTCCGGATATCATTTACCTTCCTTGTCATCGACGTGAGGTGAGGTTATACGATGTGATGCATTTGTTTACATCTTTGACAAAAGGTTATCACATGATATTGGTCCTGAAAATTAGTCCGAAAACGCAATAAAAAACTTGTACAAAATATACTTACTTCGTTTAAGTACCTCTGTCTGTGAACAAAATATTCATTGAACTACAGATGTTATCCAAAATCTTTCACTTCCTCCCGGGTGTGTTCTTGTCGTACGGGTGTCGTCTGCTCTCGTCGGAGGTTGTGACTAATTCACCAATTGTGTAACATTGCCTACTTCTCCGGCCAAAAACTTGTTAATTAGTAACTGTCAACCGTTCTTGTCTGTCGTACTTGTGATTACACTTGTAGACATATCATTAACACTTGTCAACTTAAGTTCTTGTGGTCATCAAAGTTATTTAACAATCTTTAAACTGTCATCGTTCCAGTCCTGCAAAGTTCAGGTATATTATAATTTAGCTACGTGAAGCATCTGTTACCAAGCTGGATACTTAAAGAATTCACAGCGGCAAACTGACCAAGTGATTGTCTGTGATTTGGACAACTGCCGTCTCTCTTTTTTTATAGCGTCAATACAAAAATGTAGCACCCCGTTAATGAGAGAACAACTTTGTTCTGCCCAGGTCTCACAGCCACAGGTAGACACAGGTATCCAATCACCTCTTCGCACCTTTAGCATAAAATTAGCATACTACTACTACTACACGATTTACGGGTGTAGAATGTTTCACGTGAATATTTCACTATCATAGCTGCACAGATCTGTGTGTATGTAAGAGGATTTTCTACAACATCGGTTGAAACATGCCGGTTTTCCACCATTAACTTTATTGTACTGTTTGTATCATGTGATCCCGTTAACACGGTATAGCTTTACTGCCACCGATTTATATCACAATACATACCTACATATGTTACTTGTCGCTCTGACAAACGTCACAGAAAGATATATATCATTATAAACATAGGTGCTTTCTCTCACAAATTATAACACATTATTTTTCTCTCGCTATCAGCCTTCCATTAACACAACAAGCGATTCGAATTTTTTTTGTAAGATAAACATTTTTTCTCATACATTGTCGAAATATGATTGGACAAGGATCATGGACGATGGTTAATACACGAGACTAGATCTCGTGCGGGAGATATAACGCAGACATCTAGTATATCTAACTGTTCATTTAGTAGTCTGACCTGAGGCTATTGGAGGTGAGAAGATTCACTATGAGTAATACATTAGTATGGATTACTATTAATAAGTTCACCTCTGTAACATGTAGTTGGATTTCCTAATTTAGATATCTAATTCGTTATTTATATTACAATGCGCTGACCACTTGTGTGTCTTTTGAATAATCCTTTATGATATAAGTCATCCCCACATGCTGTGTTCTTTCTCCTCCTCCCTCTCTCTAAGTTAACATGCATGAATAGAAGCTAATTTTCCATCCTGAATTTGTCAGCAGCCTTTTTATCACCAGTTCTTTTCAATCCTATATATAGTTTCTTTGTTACGTACATATATACATTCCAGAATGACAACATCTGTTGTCTACATATGTGTCCGTGGGTAACAAGTTGTACTATATCATTGTTGTTAAAAATATCTCCAACAGGCTACAGAAACCGAAATCCTTTAAATGTCAACGTGAACTTTATCATCTTACTATATCAATCTAACGTCGGTATTTATTCTACAATATCTGAATAACTAAGTGATTATCTAGTCAATATGTCTCATATTAAGATCATTTACACCCGAAGCCTTGTAATGTACATATCGCGCACATTGGTGGTGAAAACTGCAAAACCGTCGTTAGATATGTCCCAAACCTACTCAGAAGTTTAGAACAAATGTTGGTCACGATCTGTACTCAAAATTGATCTGATGATCAAATGTGCTAGGTTAAATTCGCCATGATGGAGATAGGATATTAAAAAGACGAAGATGTTTTGGCGTTTAGAATACTGAATAGACTCGAAAAATAAGGTTTTTAAAAATGCAATGAAAAACGAAACAAGAGAGGGAGGGAGAGTGAGGAGAGAGGTCCGTTTACACGTTTACACATCAAATTTATCAGATATCGGGAGATATCATCTATCCCATTAAACACAGATGTAACAGTCGTTCAGCCTCTCTTACTATAGAGATTCATGACATTTGAAGTGGCAAAATAGGAAGATAAAAATATCATATTTTTTTGCGTCGTCATGTTCTGCAAATAAACAGGACAATATTAATGATATGTCGAATACTTTACGACGGAAATGAGCAAATGTATCAGCCATGCGTACTAAATGAATGAGTTTAAAAGGAATATTAACATAAATGATTGAGTTGATAATTTGTCATATTACTTATGGTATTAAGTCGTGCCAGCATGGATACTACACTCATCACTTACAGAATAGAAGATGGAACGAGCTGGAGGTGGAATAGGAAACCGGAATTGCAAATAATGATAAGAATATAAAGAAACAAAGTAAATAAAGCTGCAAGGAAACGTCAGACTAAAACGTCTGACAAGAAAACTTATAAACTTATAAACATGAACAAGAAAATGTAAAATAAGATACATCAAACAAGAACATGTCAAAACAAATCCAACGTCAAACAAGAACATGTCAAACAAATCCAACGTCAAACAATTTCAACGTCAAACAAATACAACGTCAGACAAATCCAACGTCAAACAAATACAACGTCAGACAAATCCAACGTCAAACAAGAACATGTCAAACAAATCCAACCTCAAACAAGAACATATCAAACAAATCCAACGTCAAACAAATCCAACGTCAGACAAATCCAACGTCAAACAAGAACATGTCAAACAAATCCAACGTCAAACAATTTCAACGTCAAACAAATACAACGTCAGACAAATCCAACGTCAAACAAGAACATGTCAAACAAATCCAACCTCAAACAAGAACATATCAAACAAATCCAACCTCAAACAAATCCAACGTCAGACAAATCCAACGTCAGACAAATCCAACGTCAAACAAGAACATGTCAAACAAATCCAACGTCAAACAAGAACATGTCAAACAAATCCAACGTCAAACAAGAACATGTCAAACAAATCCAACGTCAAACAAGAACATGTCAAACAAATCCAACGTCAAACAATTTCAACGTCAAACAAATACAACGTCAGACAAATCCAACCTCAAACAAGAACATGTCAAACAAATCCAACGTCAAACAATTTCAACGTCAAACAAATCCAACTTCAGACAAATCCAACGTCAAACAAGAACATGTCAAACAAATCCAACGTCAAACAAGAACATGTCAAACAAATCCAACGTCAAACAAGAACATGTCAAACAAATCCAACGTCAAACAAGAACATGTCAAACAAATCCAACCTCAAACAAATCCAAAGTCAGACAAATCCAACGTCAAACAAGAACATGTCAAACAAATCCAACGTCAAACAAGAACATGTCAAACAAATCCAACGTCAAACAAGAACATGTCAAACAAATCCAACGTCAAACAAGAACATGTCAAACAAATCCAACGTCAAACAATTTCAACGTCAAACAAATCCAACGTCAGACAAATCCAACATCAAACAAGAACATGTCAAACAAATCCAACGTCAAACAAGAACATGTCAAACAAATCCAACGTCAAACAAGAACATGTCAAACAAATCCAACGTCAAACAAGAACATGTCAAACAAATCCAACGTCAAACAAGAACATGTCAAACAAATCCAACGTCAAACAATTTCAACGTCAAACAAATCCAACGTCAGACAAATCCAACATCAAACAAGAACATGTCAAACAAATCCAACGTCAAACAAGAACATGTCAAACAAATCCAACGTCAAACAAGAACATGTCAAACAAATCCAACGTCAAACAAGAACATGTCAAACAAATCCAACGTCAGACAAATCCAACGTCAAACAAGAACATGTCAAACAAATCCAACGTCAAACAAGAACATGTCAAACAAATCCAACGTCAAACAAGAACATGTCAAACAAATCCAACGTCAAACAAGAACATGTCAAACAAATCCAACGTCAAACAAGAACATGTCAAACAAATCCAACGTCAAACAAGAACATGTCAAACAAATCCAACGTCAAACAAGAACATGTCAAACAAATCCAACGTCAGACAAATCCAACGTCAAACAAGAACATGTCAAACAAATCCAACGTCAAACAAGAACATGTCAAACAAATCCAACGTCAAACAAGAACATGTCAAACAAATCCAACGTCAAACAAGAACATGTCAAACAAATCCAACGTCAAACAAGAACATGTCAAACAAATCCAACGTCAAACAAATACAACGTCAGACAAATCCAACGTCAAACAAGAACATGTCAAATCAAATCCAACGTCAAACAAGAACATGTCAAACAAATCCAACGTCAAACAAGAACATGTCAAACAAATCCAACGTCAAACAATTTCAACGTCAAACAAATACAACGTCAGACAAATCCAACCTCAAACAAGAAGATGTCAAACAAATCCAACGTCAAACAATTTCAACGTCAAACAAATCCAACGTCAGACAAATCCAACGTCAAACAATTTCAACGTCAAACAAATCCAACGTCAGACAAATCCAACGTCAAACAAGAACATGTCAAACAAATCCAACGTCAAACAAGAACATGTCAAACAAATCCAACGTCAAACAAGAACATGTCAAACAAATCTAACGTCAAACAAGAACATGTCAAACAAATCCAACGTCAAACAAGAATATGTCAAACAAATCCAACGTTAAACAAATCCAACGTCAGACAAATCCAACGTCAAACAAGAACATGTCAAACAAATCCAACGTCAAACAAGAACATGTCAAACAAATCTAACGTCAAACAAGAACATGTCAAACAAATCCAACGTCAAACAAGAATATGTCAAACAAATCCGACGTTAAACAAATCCAACGTCAGACAAATCCAACGTCAAACAAGAACATGTCAAACAAATCCAACGTCAAACAAGAACATGTCAAACAAATCTAACAAACAAGAACATGTCAAACAAATCCAACGTCAAACAAGAATATGTCAAACAAATCCAACGTTAAACAAATCCAACGTCAGACAAATCCAACGTCAAACAAGAACATGTCAAACAAATCCAACGTCAGACAAGAACATGTCAAACAAATCCAACGTCAGACAAGAACATGTCAAACAAATCCAACGTTAGACAAGAACATGTCAAATAAATCCAACGTCATACAAGAACACGCATCACATAGGAAATGTCAAACCATAAAGCCTCAAACAAAATAACGTTAAACAAAGAAACAATCAGAGAAAAAGTCAAACAAGAGATACATCTAACAAGTGATACGTCAAACAAGTGATACGTCAAACAAGAGATACGTCAAACAAGTGATACGTCAAACAAGTGATACGTCAAACAAGAGATACGTCAAACAAGTGATACGTCAAACAAGTGATATGTCAGACAAGAGATACGTCAGACAAGTGATATGTCAGACAAGAGATACGTCAAACAAGTGATACGTCAAACAAGAGATACGTCAAACAAGTGATATGTCAAACAAGTGATACGTCAAACAAGTGATACGTCAGAAAGCATCAAGCTTGAAAATATATATGTGTGAAAAAAAAAAAACAAACAAGAAAAAGAAACGTCAAATCCGAATAAGTGATCAAAGGAAAGTAAACGTCAAACAAGAAAGCGTTCACCAAAGAAATCTTCCTTTAGAATGTGTTATAGCACATTCCAATGGTGCTCTGGGATTACCCTTGGGAGTATATACACACAAGGTTACCATGACACTTCCTCAATCGTCTCAGGGGGCGGCAGGTTACTGAATTCCACGACTTACAGATACTGGTGCTTCGGATCGTACCCTCTGCAGGGGTTTAATTACATCTACTGTATAAGCAATACGTGGAGAGGATAATTTCTTCAATGTGCCCTGAAATATTGCAATCCAAGTCTGGATACCGTCATCAAAGAAAAAAGAGAAATCAGACAGGGAATACCACGTAAGTCTCCATCTTAAATAGGATATTACGTTTAAAAGATTTCACGTTAGAACTCCTCTTAACAGTTTCACGTTATAATTCCTTTCACCAGTTTCACGTTAGAAGTCCTTTCACCAGTTTCACGTTAGAACTCCTTTCACCAGTTTCACGTTAGGACTCCTTTCACCAGTTTCACGTTAGAACTCCTTTCACCAGTTTCACGTAACGACTCCTTTCACCAGTTTCACGTTAGAACTCTTTTCACCAGTTTCAAGTAGGAACTCCTTTCACCAGTTTCACGTTAGAACTCCTTTCACCAGTTTCACGTAAGGACTCCTTTCACCAGTTTCACGTTAGAACTCTTTTCACCAGTTTCACGTAGGAACTCCTTTCACCAGTTTCACGTAAGGACTCCTTTCACCAGTTTCACGTTAGAACTCTTTTCACCAGTTTCACGTTAGAACTCTTTTCACCAGTTTCACGTTAGAACTCCTTTCACTAGTTTCACGTTAGAAATCCTTTCACCAGTTTCACGTAAGGACTCCTTTCACCAGTTTCACGTTAGAACTCTTTTCACCAGTTTCACGTAAGGACTCCTTTCACCAGTTTCACGTTAGAACTCTTTTCACCAGTTTCACATTAGAACTCCTTTCACTAGTTTCACGTTAGAAATCCTTTCACCAGTTTCACGTTATAACTCTTTTCACCAGTTTCACCTTAGAACTCCTTTAACCATTTTCACGTTAGAACCCCTTTCATCAGTTTCACGTTAGAACGTCTGTCACCAGTTTCACGTAAGGACTCCTTTCACCAGTTTCACGTTATAACTCTTTTCACCAGTTTCACGTTAGAACACCTTCCACCAGTTTCACGTTAGAACTCCTTTCACCAGTTTCACGTTAGACACCAGTTTCACGTTAGACACCAGTTTCACGTTAGAACGTCTGTCACCAGTTTCACGTTAGAACTCCTTTCACCAGTTTCACGTAGGAACTCCTTTCACCAGTTTCACGTAAGAACCCCTTTCACCAGTTTCACGTTAGAACTCTTTTCACCAGTTTCACGTTAGACACCAGTTTCACGCAGGAACTCCTTTCACCAGTTTCACGTTAGAACTCCTTTCACCAGTTTCACGTTAGAACTCATATGAACAGTTTCACGTTAGAACTCATATTAACAGTTTCACGAATCTCCTTATCGTAAGGAAATCTTAACTACCAAAGAAAAACGTTACGTAAGTTCAGGAAAAAAAAACCCGAATTGAACCACAAGGGTCCAGTTTCATGAATATTCATTAACTTAAGGAAATTTCCTTCATATATATAATGCTTTCCTACGGTCTATTTCAAGGACAGGAAAATTCCTCAAGTCAATATTCATGAAACTGGACCCTTGTGGTTTAATTAGGGTTTTTTTAATTCAAACATATTTTATTGCCATAATCATCAGCAACAGGATTGGGTACAAGTTATTATAATATTACTTAAGCAAATTAACAATTACAGGAGGCTGTGAATCTATAGTTATATACATTCTAGAAAGTGACGTTGATCTCCGAAAACAAATTAATTAGGAATGTAATTCAAAATATATTGCTAGATTTGATAAAATTGTGTACATTTTAAAAAACACATATCATTATATACCACAACCACTCAAATGACTCACGAAACATGATATGCACGTGCATGGGGATTATGGTTAAATACAACATTGTAATGGTTTATTCATTTATTGATTTATTTATTGCGGTTGTTAAGTAAAAATTTAAATCTTTGATAATTCCGTACTTCTGTCTACAGGCGACGTATTACATTTGTCATTAAAAGATTCCGTGCTGCTGTCTTCAAGTAACTATTACCCATGATTCCGTGCTGCTGTCTAAAGGCGACGTATTACCCATGATTCCGTGCTGCTGTCGACAGGCGACGTATTACCCATGATTCCATACATCTGTCTTCAGGCGAGGTATTACCCATGATTCTGTGCTGCTGTCTACAGGCGACGTAATACCCATGATTCCGTGCTGCTGTCTACAGGCGACATTTTACCATGAATCCGTGCTGCTGTCTACAGGCGACATATTATCCACGATTCCGTGATGCTGTCTACAGGCGACGTATTACCCATGATTCCATACTTTTGTCTTCAAACAGCGTATTACCCATGATTCCATACTGCTGTCTATAGTCGACGTATTACCCATGATTCCATACTGCTGTCTACAGGCGACGTATTACCCATGATTCCATGCTGTTGTCTACAGGCGACTTTTTACCCATGATTCCGTACTACTGTCTACAGGCGACGTATTACCCATGATTCCGTGCTGCTGTCTACAGTCGACGTATTGCCCATGATTCCATTCTTTTGTCTTCAAACAACGTATTACCCATGATTCCATACTGCTGTCTATAGTCGACGTATTACCCATGATTCCATACTGCTGTCTACAGGCGACGTATTACCCATGATTCCATGCTGTTGTCTACAGGCGACTTTTTACCCATGATTCCGTACTTCTATCTATAGGTGCTACTTGGGACCTTTGTTGTCGTTTAGAGTCAGGCACGTTTATATCAAACCATCATTATGTTCCTTTATTGTACCTACTACTGCAGATGTTGTACATTCTGCAAAATATGCTGCACTGGAGACGAGGGTTGTTAGAATAAGTTGCAGAACAAAGCTCAACTTTTTTGTTTGTTTGTTTGTTTTTTTTCCAAATATCTCTGTATAATATATTAAATTAGAACATTTAGCACAAAAGAAAAGTAATATTTGTTTAATGGTTTAATTAGTTCAATGAAGTTTTGATAGGAATATTTTAAGGTTCATGTTTGTATGAAACAAAAAACCGATTTGCAATCATGAGCGTAGTTTGCGAAAATGTTTTTCTTCCATATCTGCGCGTAACTAAAAATATTTCTCTCACAGCTTGTAATGAATTTCTTAGATAAGTTGCAAAACAAAAACGCTCAGATGTAACAAGTTGATAATTTATGAAGGACTCTTCTATACAAATCACTTCGTGTAACAGCTTGTGTGACATGACGGGAAGTCATTGACAGCTAATTCACGCCATTTTCAGTCAATCTATATTAATTCATGAGTGGGCCCCGTCACAATGTATCGTGTCAGACAGTGGACGGAGGCACATATGCTACAGGTGGTTATGGAATGACAGCAATCCAAACATGTACCAGGTGTATATGTGAACTCCATTCATTAAAAATGGAATTCTGACTGACCCGCCGCAATGTGGGTAGTTGTCATGGACTCCTCCATTTATTACCATTTATTGATATAAAATCTATACTATCTCTTTTTCTCTTCTTTTTTTCCTCTCCTAACTTTTCCCCTCCTTTTGACAAAATCATTTAAACTTACAATTGTACGTCTACGAATTACTTCATAGTATAAATATGTCACGGGCAGTATATTAACTATTTGTAATTTTATTTATGGAGAAGAGTTCATAAGTCGCTAGAGCTTGTCTCTAATCCATTTTTCTGCTACTGATAATAGAGCATGTTTTAATCAGTCATTACCAAGTTGACGGAGCTAGATATATTCTTTCATTGCTAAATAAAAAGGGAAAAAATCGACGAAAGAAAAGAAACAACATTTATCTTGTTTAAAATACAAACTGAAAATGTATTCCGAAAAATTGTTTGAGTATGCATATTACAGAAACGATATCAAATGTTAAAAATGTTAAAGAGCACAAAATTACGGTACATCTTAAAAACTTATTGAGTGTTAAATATTTCTCAGATTAAAATGTTTTCCGGTAGAGTCGTGAATTTCACAGCGTAAGGGAGATAATTCCGATTCAAAAGTTTACTACTAATTTAGTGATATAGTCTTAAATTGACAAAATGTTTCGGATAGTTTCAAAGTTTAAGAAAAAGAAAAAAAAAAGTGGGTGGGGATTGGTTGGGGAGTTCCGTAGCCAGTCGTTAACGTCCAGCTTTTGTTAATGGTTAACACACTCGAAATGCCATCTCTTATACTGTTAGGGTGACGTGAACAAAAAATCGCAATGCTTCACCAAGACGACGGCAACCAATATCCAAAGCAGAATGTCATTGCTAGTGTTGAAGAAGGCAAAAAGGCAAAAAGATTCCGGGTGGCAAAACCGGAAGTAACAAAACATCTTCGACGGGGAAAGTAAAGAAGAAAAATAATAATTAGATAATTATGGCAAACGTAAACCTTTCCAATTGTCTTCCTAAACCTGCATCTCTAGAAACACTGTTGTGAGTGTGCCTGTCAGTTGCGGTTACCTTGCGGGAAAATCGTGGAGCAGGTCATTGGATATTAAATTAACTGCGACATAAAAACACCATAGATAGGGGACGAATGAGTGTTGCTATTCATAAATGGAGAATTTGGTGGAAAGCTGTTCATGTTGATTTTGTTTTAGGAAAAGTTTATGGTAAGTGATTTTAGACGGGTCTGTACATACGATAGACACATCTTGTAACTTAAAGTTAACACATTATCGATATGTCTGATTTCGAAGGATGTATTAAAATCTTTGTGACATCTTCTGATAGGCTCTGCGATAAATTTACGTTGTAGGAAGAAAAAGTCAGCCAACCAGCATTCTGTTAAAAGATCACACCAGTAAACTTGACGAAGATATTGTCCACAGAAACCCCATCGCTGTACGATTTCGTACTCCGTTTACATGCTTCAGTATAATTAACATCTATATCATTGTAAAGTCGTTCACCTTCTCATAACAAGTGGTCGCAGGTGTTACTGAAGTTTAAAATGGGACACGTTTTACTCTAGTGTACAGACTAAACGTTTTTGTAGAAGAAATTATTTAAGGAGAAATTGGTCAAAGGCTCTTTTGAGTTCCTTAAAATCCACATCCCATTATTTTCCCTTCTCGAGAAAATATGATCATCATACATATCAAGAAAAAATATCTGAACCTTAAACAGGATACAAGGTTTATATATTTCAAAAGTAGTAAATTCAAATAGAATTATTACTGATTATTGTCGCTTTGATTCACTATGAAGTATTGCTATATCACTTCATAACTCCTTAGTTTTTTAACATTTCACACCTTTCTTGTGAAAAAACTGTTATAATTTTTCATAAAATGCTGCTTTTATTGAATGTCGTCAATAACCCCCTCTTACCCCCCCCCCCCCCCCCCAAAAAAAAAAAAAAAGAGGAAAAGAAAGGCGACAACTCTGTATTGATTAAAGATTTGGAGTATACAATCTTTGAAACCAAAAATCAAGCGATTTTTCTTGACTGTGGATATAACGAAACATAAAATGATAAGCAGATACATTTGAAAGTTTGAAGCAAGCTTTATTTAACATGTCACTATTCTGTATATGCTTATCTATCTTAAACACAACGTTGATAAAACACTTTATATCATAACAATAAATAAGAACGTATAAAACACATAATGGAAATGTGAATTCGTAATAAACAAGTCACCATCAGAAAAATCAGTACTTATATCAGGTTGAAAGACAAAGTTTAACCATCATAATGTGTAGAGACATGCTAAAGTTACGTTTAAGATCACAAACAGACATGCATAACATTTCAAAATCATGATACGTGTATATTATTTTATCTATGTTTAAAAAGAACGTTTAGCATTTTTTAAAGTTTTGATGCAGCAAATAATACATAACCGTATCCTGAAATTTACAAATCACATGTATCCTTATATAACATATTTATCTCATCAAAAAACTTAAGGTCAAAGGTCATATGATATGTCTTCATATAAAAACGTATTTTTTTCTATAATAGCAATATGAATCACCCAGGAGGTAAATTTTTCCTTTCACTTTCTGACATTCCTTTCTTTTATTTGATACTAATTTTTTATAAAATAAAACAGGCATCGATACTTTATTCTAAAATGACACTTATATAGCCGAAATGGGTATTTAGTAGAACTATTGTGTGGACACACGGCCAAGTAGTTTTTATGATCTATACAGAGGCGTGAGGGCATCAAATATAATCTTGCACATTGCTTGGAGGTCGTGTTCATGGTTCCATTCCCAGTCTGTTCTAGCGTTCTGATCGTCAAAGACTTCAGGCCAGGAGTCGGCTGTTGGAATAAATACAGACATAATGCAAACGCTGGAGTTTAATTTAGATGCCATACGAACAGCAACGTATTTAGTAATTAGAAAATACGGATCAAATTGTTAATACAAAAAATCATGAAAATTGGATTTAGAGTTCACAGTCAAAAAGAAGCCAATGGCGGGAGTAAACGAAAACAATCAAACAAGAAACTACAAACTTGGGGAACACTGACATCTTGATTAAAGAAATATCTGTCTTTGACAAAATTAAATGATGACAAGATAAACATGGCTTCACAAAGATCAGGAGGGCGTTCGTATGATGCATTTTCACTTAATCATCACATATGAAAATTCATCAAATCAGGATAATATGAATGAATAAATCAAATTGTGGATTCAATCTTTTTAATGTAAATAAGCAAAAGAACTTTACCGGTGTCTTATTTACATGCTGGATTTTGTGAACAACTTTTGCATGTCAATAATAGAAAATGACATCCTCTTTATTTGTAAATGACATCTGCTTTTAACCAGCATTAAATTTGTCTTGACAATACAGAATATACAAACTCATGTATGTAGGTTTACCCACCAATTTGCTGCCTGTCATCAGGGTTGTATGTAATTGTGAAGTTTGGTACATATTTCTTGACCTCCTCTGCTAGTTCTTCTGGTGTGAAGCTCATTGCTGTCACATTGTATGTCCGTAGTTTCATTTTCGATTCTGGTACTTCCATATATTGGGCTACAGACCTCAGACAATCAGTAATGTACATCATAGGCATTCGGGTGTCTGGCCTTAGATAGCAGTTGAACGAACCTTTCTTTAGGGCCTCGTGGAATATGGCGACAGCATAGTCTAGAAGAGATGTGTTTTAAAATGTTTAAAACTAGTATTGCCATGATTGGACAAAATCGGCACAACTGAATATTGTCTTTCAATACCTATTTATATTCGATAGATATAGTATTATCAGATAATGAATTGCGTCATTCAGCTATCCTTCTAGGACTCACTAGTGACGCTTTGAACCTTTAGAAAAGGAAAATCCTGACCAACCGACCCGGATTTTTGTCCGTTTACTAGAAACACATATGTGTTTTATTGTGTAATTAATATACCATTGTAATATTTTCGTACCAGAAAGTCAAGCACGTGATAGACATTCGTATTTAAAAAGTAATGGAAATTGAACAAGTAAAATCCTTCAAATCATTCAGTTAAATGTCTTCACCATTATTGACACACCTTGTCTGAAACTGAATACACCTGTCCCGTGTGTACAAGACAACTCTATGCTTCCGAGCCTGACGAGCCGAATTCATAAAAAAGTCCTTTCTATATAATTATATTCTGCGGGATATATGAAGTTATTTCAGCACCAGCTGTTGTAACTATAAACATGAGATATACATACACATGTATATATTGCAGAGTCACGACTCGGCGATGTGTTTTTTCCTTTAATTTTATTCAACAGTTTTGTTTGCTCAAGTTTGAATAGAACGATATTCCAATGTCAATAAATTGTAATCACGGTTAAAAAACTGGACAATATGAAAAGTTTCCGCTTCTGCACTACATATTACACATGGTCAGTCAAAGTAACACGTGACCGGTCACCTCATTAGATATTTCTAATTTTCCTCACTAGCCTGTCCTCATGCGTAACGAGTAATTCGACTACCCAAGAATTAGTATCGGGACATCTATGAGCATCGTCCCAGCGGTGGTAATGCTATTTGGATTAAGATTTCACATAATTTTACGAAAACCAAACTCGTGACCAAAACCCTTTAACATACGTTAAACACACTGTCTGCCTTAAAATATAGTATATTGAAATTTTTAGTTGCTTTTGCTGGTTTTCACAGATGAGAAATTTAAAATTTAACTAATTTTAATTTTTGATATACTACCCGTCACAGGAAAAAAATATTCACAAATAGAAACATTTAGATTTGATGTCACGGTTTGAGGAATAAAGCTGTAACCCCCCCCCCCTCCTGTTATTTATCATGTTACATAAATTGTGCTGACATAGCATAGGAGTATATATATATATCACAATACACAGCCGTATCATGTTTACTGCACAACTTAAATTATAGACTTTGACACAGACAGTAACGTGCCTGTGGCGACAAAATCTTTTTTTGTACAGTCATGTAAGATTATGACGTAATGTATTCAATGGGCTATTCAATACCTGACGGGCGGAATCTATAGACGCACATTGTGTTGAGTTAGTGTTCATTTGGTGTAAACCTGTCTAGCAAGGAGTTTAGTTGTACTTGAGTTGTATAGGGCTGTACTAAACTATGTTCAAATTGAGAACAAAATGTTTTTTGTCTTTTATGTATTGTGTATAGTTGTCTTTTAATAGTGTCTGTTTTATATTTTAGTTTTATATTTTAGTAGTGACTTATGTACCTGTAGTACCGCCTCCAGCGTTTGTATCGGCAGAGATTACTCCTGGAAACCTCAAACTTCGGAAGTCCAGTCCGTACTTGTGGTAATAGTACTGAAGAAAACATGGCATGATTAACACATAATTCACAAGTACTAACATAATCCCACAGTAAAATTCGGATAAGTCGAAGTCGACGGGACCAAATCAAATAGACTTAGCCGTGTTTCTATGAAGCTACTCTCATACATACAAGTGAAATTGATACTACAGTTATACAAATATTATTCTAACATTTATATCTATAAAAGTCCCGTCAACAGCATTTTGATACGAACTCACGAACATTCTATACGGATATGATATCCATAGCATCAAATTTTAGCGCACTTTAGAATATTTCCACAATGCTCATATTTTGTGGTTTTTCATAGATTTAATTTCATTATACCATAAATTAATGACAAGTGTTTAATGTTAATTCCGCAGACATAATACCAGCTGAAAAAAGTAACCGCGAAAATATTACCCACAAAAATTAACATTTTTAAAGCATACCTCTCCCATGAGCTCTGCATGCACTTTGGATACTCCGTAGATAGTGCGTGGTCGCTGTATGCACATATCCGGTGTTGGATTCCTCGGCGAATCCGGGCCAAATGCACCTTAAGTCATGAAAAGAAAGCATTCTTTATTCAGAAAATGACAGTGTTTCCTTAAATCATGAAAATCCAGAAGTACTTAAGATCTCAAACGGAGAAATTTACATAAACACATCTTTCGTCGCAAAAAAAATTAGACTTGAAGCATTCCATTAAGCCAGATTATACGTCTACCATCTCTGATTTCAGAAAGTCAAAAAGCTCAATTATTTTTTTCAATGTGTACGGTAATACTCATTCAAACTTCCACGTGTATTGTTCAACTTACGGCAGTATTGGAAGAAACATCAGACATGTAAACAGATTCAATCTCTATGCAGCCTCACACCAGTCCCACTCTAGCCCCATAATAAAATACCTTTAATTATATCCAGTTATAACTGAAATTGCCATTTGGAAACTGGTAGACATAAGGCCTGAATTACCTGTCGTTAGATACATCTATATATGATTTATCTAGTCTAATAAAAAAAGATAAGAGATGAGTTACCAATAGTACTGGGGACAAAGAGTTTAAGTCTGTACTGTCTTGCCAGCTCTAGAACGTTGTGAAGACCTTCGATGTTGACTCTCATGGCTAGAGGCACGTTATTCTCGCCCACAGCACTGAGCAAGGCACTGAAGTGGATGATCCAGTCGATGTCATGTGTCACTATCATCTCTTGAAGGGCCTTAAACTCGAGGATGTCCGCGAAAAGATAGGGTCCTGAACACAGGAGGTAAAACTCATAACTTATATAGGAAACTTAATCTCAAAATTGTCCGGCAACACAAAAAGTCCTAAAACTGGAGGTGATATTCATAAATTATATAGGGAACATTGTCTGGTAACACATAAAGTCCTAAAACTGGAGGTGAAATTCATAACTTTTATAGGGAACATTGTCCGGCAACACATTAAGTCCTAAAACTGGAGGTGATATTCATAAATTATATAGGGAACATTGTCCGGTAACACATAAAGTCCTAAAACTGGAGGTGATATTCATAACTTATATAGGGAATTTATCTGGGGGATGTCCAGTAACAAACATAGTCTGACATACAAGTAGTGATATATTTAACTTATATATTGGCGAGGACGTTAGGACTCTAAATACATTCATGTTTGTTTAATAATTAGATTTATAAGTGATCTTCGGATAAAAACCTAATGAAGTGGGGACATCCATCTTTGTTTAAACATAATTCTAAGCACTTTGCAATTTCGTTGGGACCTAAACATACCTGGACATCAACAAATGAAAGGCTTTTAAACACCGATGGTGACATGTACATGTGTATTGCATACACTCGCATATTTTAAAGGACCCACAAAGTTGGCGATATTCATAACACTATATATCATACAGGATTACTAATGGCATATATATGATCTATTATCAAAGTCATTTTGTAAGAGCTTTTCACTTACGTAAACAAATTATCTTTCCTCACTTTAAACTTCCTTTCTTGTTCACTCTCATTTATCATGCTACTGTTTAGAATTTCAGTTATAGGAACTCTTCGAATGTGGATTTTGGAGCAAATGATAATTCAATGAAACAAGAGGCTCAATGGGCCTGCAGTGCTCATCTGGTATGAATTTATTAGCCAAATATCATGCCTCTACGCATTTTAGCTAATGAGAAAAAAAATCTTATAAAATTTTTCACAAATTTGATCTCTGTAACCTTGAATATAAGTCAAGGTCATTTCTTTTCGCAAACTTTGTTGGACTTTATCCTTGGAACATACCACCAAAATATTATGCCTCCGGGACTTTTAGTTCATGAGAAGAAGTAATTTAAAGGGTTTTACAAATCTGACCCTTGAGACCTTGAATATAACTCAAGGTAATTTCTTTTCGCTGAATTTGTCGAGCTTTATCCTAGAAACATATCAGCCAAATATCAAAAACATTTGGTCCATTGGTTATTGAGAACTTGTTTAAAGAAAAAAGGTTGACTACGGACGGATGCCGCGCCACGGCATAATGTCATTTGGCTCTTCAGGCCAGGTGAACTAAAAAAGGCACATACCACTTTCTTTGACAGACTGTGATGGTTTGATGATATCAGACATGATGACATTGTTCCGTCCATATTTTTGTCTGAAAAAGTATTACACATCACACTCGTATTAAGCTGAATACTGTTTATAATACATTTGCAAAACAACTGACACGGTTCCCTTATTGGAAACCTTGTTAACGAAAAAAATTAATTTGCAAATCATTGACATCCGAATGACTATAGTAACAGGGAAATACATTTTCTCTTGTAATGAAATAATTAGTTCTACGAGGGAAATAATTTTAGGATTTTAAAAAAGTATGACACAGAATATATAGAAAGGTTCTTGTCAATATACTTTCCATTCTTTTTCACACTATACTCACGTATTGTTCTATTTAGGTATATCATTGATACTTAAGAAAGATGAAATAAGGCAACTGTAGAATGTAAATGTAAATACATCCATATATTGCAGACCTAGGCTACCATACATGCTGTACGTAAAAATAATACACATCAGCCGTTACACACACATGTTGCACCGACACTAAGCTATCAGACCGTAGTATTTATTGTATATGTGAGAAATTCAAGAACGGACACACTAGGTTTAAGGTAAAGCGTTTTCGATTTATGCTGACAACTCTCAAACCATTAAGAATTCATTTTAAGTTTTATTTTTTTATCAAATTCGTAAATTTACGATGACAAGTATTCGTCATTCATTTACAAGTGTCATAACAATAAATCAATTCAGTAATAACCATAGCTAAATGGTTTTTATTGAAGTTTTCTATGTTTTCACGTGTGTCATTGTACGCTGATTTTTGAAATAGAAGGTTAGGTATTCATCATTAGGGCATCCTTACAAATCCTGTAACAAAGTTTGTCAAAGGATGAAAACAAATAATAATAAAACAGAGATCGAAAGAGTTGTCTTGTTTTCATTGATGTATGTATTATTATAGAGTTAAATGGTTGCAATTAAATTGACATTACTGTGAAATACGAAAAAATAAATAAATAAATCAAATATGACATTGCCTAGTACGTCAACTTAACTCGATTCAGAACTTTGGAGAACATTATGGAAAATACCAACATGAAAAAAATTGTATAGATGGCACATACTGTTTACCATACCTGAGTTCTTTGGCTAGTCCAGTACCAAGCTGTCCAAGACTTCCTACAATGGACATAACACAAGGTATAATTTGTTTACAAGGACAACTTCTAGTGGTCAAATTTAAAATTTACAATTTTACATTAATGTATTCAACACATAAATTCACTTAATAATTTAATGACATTTTCTAAATAGAAGGATAAATAATTAAAAAAAAGTGATTTTAACAAAAGTGACAATATTTTAAGAAAACACATACGTGTCTTTCCACTGATATGTCTTCAGACTCAATAATATACGGGTTTTACCGGGTTCTTGATAGCAATCTATCTTAAATGTCCTTAACTATATGTGTGTGTTCACGTGAGTCATAGGAATGTCTCGGCGACACTCCTGGATAGTGAGACGTTCTATTTGATCACTGAAATCAACAGCCGTGACGACCATCGATCAGAATCGTGTCACACAGTGTTCTTTTTTTGCGTATTTGATTAAATGACAAACAACCAAAAACTATCACTTAATTAAGATAAACATATAAATATATGTTTCAATTCATTTTTAAAAAAGAAAAATTTAAATAAACCTTTCCCTCATCTCCAAAAAATGCTGAACATGAAAAAAAAGATAGATATTAAAGGGTTTGTGTAAATCTAAGTGGAATATAAATATATAACTTCTAAACGTCGACAAAGTGAGACAGACAAAACATCTAATGAAATAAAAACACAGGGAAATGTTTTGTACAATTTTTATCTACACGATCATGAAAAAAAGAAATAAAGAAATGCAAATCATATTGATGATATTTGAAAACTGTTTTTTCTGATATAACATAAATATTTTCGGAGCCGATGGCCTATTCTACTTGAACGTTGTCATATGTCTTTGTGTAAATCTCTGTTTTGTTCTTATGCAGCCATTTCATTTTGAGGTTGAATTTTTTATTTTGTTTACTTGTCGGTATTCGGTATTTTTTCCCGTTGTTGCTAATGCTGCAGTGTATGGAACATTTGAAATTTACATAAACCATATTGCCTGACAATTCTCATAGTGAATGTATGTGTATCTTCAATACATATAAAAACTCCTCTGAAGGAAACACCTGTCAACAATTTTGATTTTTATCAGACTCACTATATTTTTGCCACTGATATGACTGTTACTTATGAAATATAATAAATTTATAGCGAACTGGTAAACTAGACCAATCTAATTATTTGTGTTTTCATTATGATATCTGTATTTGAATTTTGCACATGCTGGATCTAGAAATTCATGTCAGCGAGAGCTTAAAATAAGTATAAGTAGTTTTATATTTTGCCTGTCTCCTGGAAATATAGTGTCCATGAAATAGTAATTTTTGAAAAAAAAAACTTTAAAATTGACTCAATAATAAAAAAAACCTTAAGTAAAATATTTTGAGGTGAATCGATTAAAATGAGGACAACTATCATAAAATAACTTTTTTGTTTAAGCGGTATATGTAGGAGATGTAAGAAGGCAACGTTAAACCATTTCTTAATTTCAACATCAAAATCGGATCTTCATTTTGGCAAACACTGATTTCAAGCTAACCTAACCTTGTAAACCAAACGAATATGCCGAAAGCAAAAGTAAACATCAACAGGAAAACCTATTGCTCTATATTTAGCTAGAATGACGTCATAAACCGAGGAGGTTTTTCCGCTTTTTAGATTTCGTCCATTACGGTCTTAAACAAATGTGGTGAAATGATCAAACTCGAGGTTACATAATACAGCTAAATACATATACACAATAATAAACAAAAAAAACCTTAAGCGAATAGTTCACACATAAAGTAGATAGCTGGACATATCATTCACAGGTTATTGCATCAGTTACAGTATCTGACAAAAATAGTATGTAAACACTAATACTGTAAATGATAGGACAGTATAAAATAATTTTAAATGCATGTTTGCTAACCCAGGAAATCAAGGACGTGACAAGTTCTTCTACCTCTGCTGCCTGCCTCGATCTCAAAGAAACCAACAAGGACAATTTCCTACTTACCTGTATTATAGTACCATATCTGTCATGACTTCAATCGCAACAATCTTAAAATGATAGCTCTCTGTTTTCTGTATAAGACTAATGAAGCATTAAATAACGCAGATATCAAATTGAAATCAAGTCAGATAAAAACATATTGATATAAAAATTACCTGTTATGAGAATCTTAGGATGATTTGGGTTCACTCCCTCAGTACCTGCTCCCACAAAAGACGAATTCAGACGTGGCGAACTCAGCACACAGCTAGATTTATTTGCAAATACACAAGCATCAATTATATTTCTAGTCCTTCTCCCGAAATTGGATATCACTGTTGCCATTTTGGAACACAATCTACAACCTCCTCAGGTATTGTTCTGAAAAATAATATGATAAATTTAAAAATTAATCCAGCATATCAGTATTTATATTGATATTTACTTCTCTATAGTTTACAATGCGCAAATATAAACATTTCCAGCGTATTTTCCTTTTAAATAGTTTTCATTACATGTTCTTATTTTTAGTCGAAAACCCGGAGTTTCCCAGTTTCATCATTTCAATAACATGTCTTCACTAGTTATACTACGTTCTCTTTTTAAAGGCCAACCTAAGTGATCTAAATTTCTTAGAAAGCTGCATCAATTCTGGGAAAAGGTCAATAGTAGTGTTGCCATGTACATGGACTTATTTTTGTATTTCCATTTGGAAATAGTTCAGTATCGATTCTTCTACACTACAGGCAAGACGGAATGAAAAAATCACGATACTTATTATTGATCATATTACATATGAGATAAACACATAACAAAATACACATATAACGTGGCATGAACTGATACATACGAACCAAATATAATTCATGTGAAATGAAATATAGAAAAATCAAACCATTTTAGTCACATCAGTAAACAGTATTTTTATTTAAACGAGAAAAAAATAATAAATATACATGGATTATAATATCTGATTGCTGACGCTTTTAGTCACAATACTTGTAGAATAAAAATAGATTTGAGGTTTAGGACACATTTCAGTAGATGCCATATAGATGATGAAGATATCAAAATAAAATAAGCTAAATTATACAAATGCAATAACATCTTGAAAAAGGAAACGTATTTGTCGTTAATGCTCATAGTTTATTTTGAAAACACAAAGTAGATTTTGTAGTGGAAATCTCTATCACAAAATTAACAACACCTCATGAAAAACCTGCCAATACGTGTCTCTTAAAATAAAATCTATGGAAACGTGGATCAGGCAGGACAAACAAACGATAGCGGTAACAAGTGTTTAAAGTAAACATAATATTCAATAATGCCTGTATCACACGTGAAATGACAGTAAACGTCAAGAACAAAATAAAATCAATACAAGATTTTGTGTTGAGTAGGTATGATGATCACATAGCATGTAGCATGAGCAAATTTAAAGGATAATCTCTTCGAAAGGCTATATCGTTCGATTTAATTTCATTACTTCCTGTCTAAGCTATATAAATAACTGAGGTTGATGAAATATTTACACAAACACATGTTTTACAGCTACACGAAATCAACACCACAACGATGGAGGACGACATGATAAGTGAATCAATTACGAAAAGGAATCTAACGATTGTTTGTGTTCCTTATAGCAAACATACGTTACCCCAAGTGTTTAAATGGTGGTCAAATTTTAGTAAAGCTGATGTTAAACATTTTTATTTGATTTGTACACATCTTATCAGCCAAACAGAGATTTGATCAAGTACAACCAAATTAGTCTATCAAACAACAAAGCTGTCATATAAACACAAAAAAAGGGGACATTAATGAAAAAAATTTAAATCAAGATGCAGAGATTATTCATTATTTATGAATCTTTAACTGAAGGTAAAAAATCAACGAAAAAATGACAAAATATGGATAAAAGAAGGATTTTAACAGATTGCTTTGAATAATTGTTTAGGAACGGTACTCATCTTCTGCTTCATCAACGACGCCCGTCATCACCTTCGTTGTCATTCCAAGTAATATCACAAATTAGAACTAGGTAAATAACAAGTTCATATCGCTTAATGGAATTTAATGTTTCCCAATGAGATAATCGTATATACAACCATTAACTTTCCTTTTTGTAATTGTCTGCGTTGTATAGATGATCGCTTATATTACAATAACATACAACGCTTAAAAAGAATCGGGTACTGGGTACCGGTAAATATACTGTAGGATAGCTATATATCAATCTTACCTGTATCATAAGTAAATTCTGGTCAGTGATTAAGAGTATATACAAGTATCTGACAGTATTTGAAACCATCTAGGACTGAACATCATTATTTGGGTAGTACGTCTCCCAGTATATATATCCATCTTTGAATTTTTCCTCGGCACACCAGCATTGATGGTGATTCTCAGAATGACGAACTATCACCATGACTTAGTTTACTGTTTGGCTCTACTGCATCTAGTTATAATTTTATATAAAGGATGTGTCACTTTTAGTTGTTTTTATACAATCCTTCGAGCATACATCTATAGGTATTACACGGGTGATGCCATTTTAAATCGCCGCCACACGTGTACCATCCATATGTGCATGGCATTGTTTTCTCTGCAGCTCTTGGAACTTGTAATATGCATTTTCCGTTTGAAGCAAGCATTCCAAAGACTACGTAATAAACAAATGGTGGTGCCATCGATTTTCTTAGCTTGAATTTGGAGATTATAGACACAGGTCGCGAGAACCGTCATCCAGCCGAGGATAACGATCACGTGGTAATTAGGTATCTTGTATATAAAGGCGAGGTATGTTCTGAAAAAAAACCCCTTAGATTTGTTTGATGAAATTTTTGTCAATGGAGAAATTGTGTAGAAAGCTGAAAGGGACCCGTACATGTATTTTGTTTTCTAACAACGTAAAAAAATCTAGGCCAGACATCATACACCAGTGATTCTACATCATTACTTGATATGTAGTATATTCCCATATACACCTTTGCACCAATCATTTTCACAAAGTGCTTATTGAACCCGAACGTACGTAGCTGCAATAGCGCGACATGTGTCAAGCCGTTAACTTTGTCGAACTAGTACGCATGCATGGCTGTCAATATGTGTATTGTTGTATCAGCTTATTTGTATTTATATAAGCTAATACTGTTTGAATGCGTTCAATTTACACCGGTTACAATGAGCCACAATCAAAATCTTGACTCTAAAAATGTAACGGTTGACTAGTTCTGGACTTACCATACGCTTGTGTGCCCTTGATTCCAGTCACTCGGAATACTGATATTATAAATAGCAATCAACGAAAAAATAAGAAAGGTTCACTCACCTTTATAGATAGTTTATCAAATCTATAGTTTAAAATAGACCTCAATAAAACCATGTAACAATGTTAAATATGCACATGTATATACACACATGTAGAAACGTCCTAGTCCTGGGGGTTTGTCACAATAGACCAATGAAATTCGACGTCACAATATGTATTGACACTTCTGATTGGACATTAGGAACAAAACGACTAAATCTAGCACGTGGATGAGCAAAACATATATTTTTGTATATCCTGATGTAAATTAGATGACATTGACTTTGACTCTTAATGAATAAAATGGAAGAGAACATGTTGAAAACATTATTCGCATAGACTAATGGTTGCAATTCCGTTACCTGTGCATAATTTTATGAAAATGACATCATTGAGGAAAGAAGAACTATATGGATCGGGAGTGATTTCGGTTTTGGAATGCGTTAAATCACTTCCTAGCATCCATATAAGTACCCCATAGGTGAATAACAACATTGGGAAGCCTTAAAAGAAGCATCATCCGGCTCCAGTTGTATACAAAGGATTCACAAAAATTAAGGTTCTATTAAGTACATTTTACTAGAATGTAGAATTAGATACAATAAAGTCAAATGATGTTTTAATCTACAAATGTCTATTTCTAAGCCTAGGAGGCGACTGACGAAAAAATACAAAAGTGATCGTACAAATGTCAAACTCTAGATGGGGAGCTGCACTGGTCCCACCATTCAATAAATTTCGTAATTTTCATATATCTGGCAATTTCCGAAGAACGTCAAGTACATGTGTATATGCTAAACCGTGCAATTATAGGGTCCGACAATTCTCCGGGACTCCATCAGCAGAGTTTACCACTGGTAATCTCAAGCACCAAAGACATACAAGTTCATTTTGATAAATAGAAAATGGATACAGTAAGCCAAATAAGTGCATCATACAAGTGTTTCGTCCTTCTATTACCTCGCAAGGGCCTAAATTAAGAAGCCTAGGAGGCAACTGAGGAAAAACAAAAGTGATCGGGAAAAAATCGAGATCTAGTTTGGAAGGTAAGAGTTGGTTGAAGTTAGGTATTACTTAACCAATGGTTAGATTAAAATTGAAATGAATTAATATAAGCTTTAAGTGTGTTTTCCCATCCCATTCGTATCATATGTATATGTTATGTTGTTGATTATTGAATAAGATATTGTTTAAACTAAGATTGCTGCCACTGAAAAAAGGGGGAACTTTTAGTGCAAACTTGCTGCCCAACAATGGTGATGTATCAACAAACTTACACAAGTCAAATGTTAAAGAATGTTCCCAATTTCGTTTAATTGATATTTCGAAATTTTCTCTTACCACTGTTTATCCCTAACAACATTTTGGGCATCTGGATTCTGGTTTTCATTTCCGTGGGTTTGATATGTCAACATACCATTGCTTAAGACGTTATAATTGATTTAGTTAAGCGTTACAAAATGTCTTCCTTTTCTTCTTCTTCTTTTCCGTGGAATCATATCAAACGGATGTCAGTTATAGTTAATGTGTTATAGAGTAGATAAGGTATTTACCTAGAGATAAAAGACGAGTGCCGTCAATGAAGCAGAAAACGCTTTACCTTCCGGGACACCATATTTTCACTTTTTGCCAAGAGTCTCCGTGTAAATGTTTCTCTTGTTCGTATATTGAGTTTGAATTCGGATTTTGTGAACGTGTCGCCATCCGGTATTTCATTGTTACTTTTGACATTATGAACAGTTCTGGTTACGGTTAAATCGTTTAACCCCGAAGAATCTTGCCTTTCTCTTCTTCTCATAAACTACACCTCGCATACAAAATGAAAATGACGACTAATTAGTTAAGGGAAATCGTAACGGCTTCCTTTTAAGTGTTGATATTAGTGACTGAAACATCGAAGTAGCTAATCGGAAGAAAACAAAGAGAAGGGATCATCTTATTGTTCTCTCTCTTCCATGCCAATTTACACTTCTTATCGAACATACCCCATCGGATTCAGAAAAGAAATAAACGTGTTTATCATTTTAACTACATACGCAGGAAGTTGCTTAGAATTTCTCTTGAATACACCATCGTAGATAACCATCGGTTTCTGGAATTACTCAACACCCTCAGTTATCTACTCATATCTGACTAAGTATTGTGCTAACGTGTTAGAATCTAGTTATCTTGTAGTTGTTAATAAAACCGTTCCAGAATGTTCCCTGGGAAGGCGGTTACAACGTCATCACTACAAAAAATAACCTTCTTTTGATACCATAATTTACCAAGGGTTTCATAAATGCTCATCTCTCCCATCATAAACAACAATATTGATGGAAAGTGGTCAGTTTGTGTCTTCAGATTGCTATTAAGTGTGCTTATTTTGACTCTGGCAAATTTATACGAAGTAGTAATTAACAAGCGTAAGAGAGGCAAATGACTCTCTGTAGTCCTGCTGCAAATTAAACTTCTTTGTCGTTCAATTGTCAGGACAGCTGGTCTCTGGTTTGCCAAAAGATTCCTTAATAGTAACACTATATGTCCTGATTCACATGAGTAGATCACCAGATGTACTTTGTTTCGGAGCCGATTAAGAATTGAAAATTTCGAAAGAGAAGTGACGGATCAAATTATTCACACTGTGGGTTTAATGTACATGTTGAGTATCATTTACTTATTTATCATGTCTATCTTTATCGTGTTTATTTATTATGTCTATCTTTATCTTGTTTATTTATTATGTTTATCTTTATCGTGTTTATTTATCATGTCTATCTTTATCGTGTTTATTTATGTTTATCTTTATCGTGTTTATTTATCATGTCTATCTTTATCTTGTTTATTTATCATGTCTATATTTATCGTGTTTATTTATCATGTCTATCTTTATCTTGTTTATTTATCATGTCTATCTTTATCTTGTTTATTTATCATGTCTATATTTATCTTGTTTATTTATTATGTTTATCTTTATCTTGTTTATTTATTATGTTTATCTTCATCATGTTTATTTATTATGTTTATCTTTATCATGTTATTTATTATGTTTATCTTTATCATGTTTATTTATTATGTTTATCTTTATCATACTTATTTATCATGTCTGATTGTCATGTCTGTCTTTATCATGATTATTTATCATGTCTATATTTATCTTGTTTATTTATCATGTCTATATTTATCATGTCTATCTATATCTTGTTTAATTATCATGTATATCTTTATCTTGTTTATTTATCATGTCTATATTTATCTTGTTTATTTATCATGTCTATATTTATCTCGTTTATTTATCATGTCTATATTTATCATGTCTATCTTTATCATGTTTATTTATCATGTCTATATTTATCGTGTTTATTTATCATGTCTATCTTTATCGTGTTTATTTATCATGTCTATCGTGATCATGCTATTTTTTTCTTTCTTCATCATGTTTATCTATTATGGTTATCTTCATCATGTTTATTTATTATGTTTATCTTCATCATGTTTATTTATTATGTTTATCTTCATCATGTTTATTTATTATGTTTACCTTCATCATGTTTATTTATTATGTTTATCTTTATCATACTTATTTATCATGTCTGATTGTCATGTCTGTCTTTATCATGATTATTTATCATGTCTATATTTATCTTGTTTATTTATCATGTCTATATTTATCATGTCTATCTTTATCTTGTTTATTTATCATGTCTATCTTTATCTTGTTTATTTATCATGTCTATATTTATCTTGTTTATCTATGATGTTTATTTATGATGCTTATTCATCTTGTTTATTTATCATGTCTATATTTATCTTGTTTATTTATCATGTCTATATTTATCTTGTTTATTTATCATGTCTATATTTATCTTGTTCATTTATCATGTCTATATTTATCTTGTTTATTTATCATGTCTATATTTATCTTGTTTATTTATGATGTTTATTTATGATGTTTATTTATCTTGTTTATTTATCATGTCTATACTTATCATGTTTATTTATTTTGTCTATATTCATCTTGTTTATTTATGGTGTTTTTTATCATGTTTATTTATCATGTCTATATTTATCATGTTTATTTATCATGTCTATATTTATCTTGTTTAGTTATCATGTCTATATTTATCATGTTTATTTATCATGTCTATATTTATCATGTTTATTTATCATGTCTATCTTTATCTTGTTTATTTATCATATTTATCTATTATGTTTATTGTTATTATGTTTATTTATCATATCTTTATATTGTGTTGTAAACATAACTATTTAGTTTAGAAGCAATTTGCCCTCAAACACATTCAAAAGACTTAGTTATGCTATGAATTGTTAAAAAGGTCAAACCATATTTTTGGCTATCATTATTCCTTTTTTCAAACTGTTAGACGCATTATATGCAATCCTTATTTTTTTAATTTTCGCTAATCCTTGTGTCCACTAGACAACTCTTAAAGTCAGTGTCGTGGATTCAGTTTGCATTCAAGCAAGTCCATCTCTCTTTTACATTGAAACTGAAAATTACCTGTCATTTTCAAAAATATATCTCTCATTAAAATATCCAAAGAAATCCCTTGCTAATTCCACGGCGAGAACTATTTAATAACGAAATCGAGTGTGCACGATATACTAGTAGCAAGTCTTGAGAAACCACGAAATATGAAGCTATGAAAATACATGAATTCAACGCTCTTTTCCGATGAAATGACTTGACTTTTCTAAGCATAAACACGTCACAGTTTGAGGTTTTACAGCTATCGTAGATCTGAGTTGAGGCGGTTGGTGCCAAGTCTCTTCACTTACTGGTCTGGAGATTGTATTGGAGATAGAGTAGGGTAAATAATGCGTTAAACTGTACCATACACCTGTTTCGTCCTTCTAGGACTCGTCAGTGATGGGAAGGACCTGAATTGTGACACCTAAGAGGCAACTGAGGGAAATAGACATTCATCGAAAGATGTTATCAAAATATAGATGGGACGATGCACTAGCGCATGAGAATTTCCATGTATCTGGTTATCTTAGAACATCACGTACATGGGTATAGTCTAAATCGTGTCACTATTCAAATGAACTAAAGACTGTAAAAGTTTGCCATCAGTGTCTGCAGTGTCAATCTCGGAGATTGTACAGAAGACATACAAGTAATAGCACATCTCAGTGCAAAATTTAGTGGCCGAGAAAGATCCCAATCAGTGATATAAATGTTAAAAACAGGATTGGGAGGCGTATTAACCCCAAACTTCAATAAAGAACATAATTTTCAACATGAAGTAATTTCAAATCCTGACAGTGAAGCGTGGATTGTCATCCGTACCCAATGACAAGTATAACTTATCTTCATTACTCTTTCTTATTCTAAATTTGTATTGAAAGATGCTATTTATTTATATGTGATTTGTAAAATCTTAGAAATTGCGTGTGTTTGACACTGTTGGTCGGTTTTTAGTCTAATTCTGAATTTATATAGAAAAGTACTCCTCACTTGTGTATCTTTTGTACATTTTTTTGATAATGTGTTTGTCTGTTACTAAAATATCCTTTTAAAAGTTTTCAAATGGCACACGTAATTAATTAATAATTAAGTGAGATTTAGGCAGATAAATGTCCTATGTGCGGTTTGGTGAACCCTGTAAGTTCAATGACTTTAACATTGACTGTGATTTACTAAATTCTGTTTCAGCGAATTGATCTTATTGTACTGAAAATGGAGCCTCGCGGTGTTCTAAGAGTTTTGTTTGTTTGTTCATGTATATGTTTTTTATTTATTTATCTTTTAGCTGTTTTCTTTCTTTCTTTTTTTATTTTATTAATTCTGTTTCGTTTGTTTGTTTGGGGTTTTCTTTTTGTTTTGAGGTTTGTGTGCGTGCTAATGTTCGATATTTTCAAAAGGCTGAAATAAAAAAAATACTTCTCAAAAATGTATACTTTAAAAATCAAATGTAGAGACAAATAAGCCATTTTCATGATTTCCGTGACAGATACATTATTCGTGCTTCAAATTTGTGGTAACATCACGAAATATGTACCATAGTATATCTAACCCTTTCATGTCTGGAGCCTAACTTTACCCTAAATTAAAGCAAGGATCACGGAGCTTAGTATATACATTGACCATACTAAGATGATGTACCGTGTATCTAATTCAGGGCCTTCGAGTTATTGCCCTTTGTTAAAAATATATTGTCCACAGCATAACCTTGCCTGCATTTAAGGTAGGATTATGAAACTTACTGTAAACATTGATCATTCAAAGACGAAAATCAGTGCATCAATTTTAGGGCCAGAAACTCCTTAATTACAGAGTTATTGCCCCTTGTTATAACTTTGTGTCTGGATCATTAATTTGCCTGCATTTTAACTGAGATATTGAAAGGAAATGTATTTATCAGTCATACAAAAGCAAGATGTAAATGGAGCAAATTCAGTGCTCATAATCCCTCCCCCACCCCACCACTACCCCCAGTACAGAGTTATTACCACTTGTTAAAATTTTGTGTCATGAGCATAGGTTTGCTTAAAACTAGAAGCATGAAACATGATGTAAGCATTTGTCATATACAGAATCAATGTCAAAAAAAGCGTTTTCGGGGAGCATTCATCAGTTTCACTAATACTCTCGTTTTAACAAGATATGTCCAAATGTACTGGTCACCAAAAATTCATTTGACCACCACCAACCAACAGGAAAACAAATCGCATGCAGCCATAACATCTGCCGTATCTGCACCAGGATACAGACATATCTATTGAGAGATGCCAGCATCCCATCATTAGCAACGAAGCAACACGACATAGGAATCTACCTTTCACTTCCATTAACGTTCCAGTGTCGACTGTGATGAAATTTTAGATATTCAAATGAATAATACTTAAGCGCAATATTATTTGGGATTTCAATGAAAGCAAAGATAGACGGAATGGTCTGTCCAATTCGGCAAACTATTGAGTACTTTTTAGCGCCAAAAACTTAATAATTATGCAAAAAAAAAAAAAAAAAAGTATAAAGGTGAAAGCACGAGAGATGTAATAAGTCCAAAGTACAAAGTACCAACCTGAAATATGATAGACGTTCTCGCAGCATGTTAACATCCAAACATCGTTGCTTCATCAAAGTCCCGACAAATCTGTTGATCATTCCTGAAGAAATATTTCAAATCCCAGCTGCAGTAAACTAAATTTGTATATCATTATGACGTCACAAATATCCTTAAAGCTGGCGGCATTTTTGGGGTTCAGCTGTCGTTCCTTTACAGTCACAATACTTGGGGTCCGCAATTCACACTGGGAGAGATTGCTTCAATCCCATTTTTGAAAATCTACAATTGTCACTCACAATGCTATTGCTTGTGTTGATCGATAAGGTTCTACAAAAACGTGTCTTCGTGAAAACAAAAACATATAATGAAATTCGATCGATGCAACAGAAGACATGTTCAAACCAAAATATCTAACGTGACGCCTACGTTGATACTTTTTACGGAAAGAAGTATCTGTCAACCCTTGTGAATGAAATATGCAGCAATTCACACTGACTTTGTAAAAATAACATCATCGAAGTATTCATTCAGCACAGATTCACTGTACAAAGCATCCAGGTTTCTCTGCAAGACCCTTTCAAAATGGGCAAAAATATCATAAATGTTCCTATCACAAATCAACAGGGGAAATCTAGTCCCCAGGTAGATTTAGTTCATTTTTATATCATTGCTTTGCACCATCAACATTTCATTTGGATCTTTGGTTCTTTGAAACAGTTGTGATCCCCACTGAATAACTATAGCATTGCTGAGCATCAGGAGATAAATACAATCATAACTGATAATTTGTCCTGTAATCTGGTGCCACCCAGGACAAATTAGATCTTTGAAGTCATTGGTTAAGTAAAAGTAATTTTTCGCGTTATTGACTTTAATATCCAGGTGAGTGATACAGGCCCTCTGAGACTCTTGTTATAATTTGCAGTAGAGATAAAGCCATTTAAAAGAAACAAAACAAATTATGTTTTGTTGTATATTAAGAGCAATTGCATATCAAAATGAAACATTTCTCAGAAGTTATTAACTACAGTGAACGCGCACACTATCAAATACCAGGTAAACTGCTGACAAATAAAATCTTGGCAGGTAACTTTATATTCTGTTTATTTTGAATCTTTGTTTATAATCAAGTGAAGTTTTTTTTAATTTTTGAAATGTGATATTTCACTGGAATAATTTACATTATTTCATTTAAATACCTATATACAGCCTAATGTCAGTTTCCAAAATTGAATGAAGGTTCCAATTTCAGATATACATTGGAATGTTTCTATAACAATTGACCTTACCAGTAAAAGAAAACTCAAAACAAACATATGTACATGACTCGGACATGTAACATAAAATTTAGTGAAATTTAAAAAATGTTTAAGTTATATTTCAAATTAACGTAATCCATCTCAATCCAAACTGCAGTTTGCAGTAAACAATGCTATTAAATATCAAGCTAAAAAATACAAAAAATAACTTTCAAGGGTAATGAACTGAGCCATGATTGTTGAATGTCGTTTAAAAGTCAATACAATCACATTGTAACCAGCTGAGGATGAGCTCCATACTTAAATACACGTGTCACAGTCACATTGCAACCAGCTGAGGATGAGGATACACGTGACACAGTCACATTGTAACCAGCTGAGGTTGACGATACACGTGTCACAGTCACATTGTAACCAGCTGAGGATGAGGATACATGTGTCACAGTCACATTGTAACCAGCTGAGGTTGACGATACACGTGTCACAGTCACATTGTAACCAGCTGAGGATGAGGATACACGTGTCACAGTCACATTGCAACAAGCTGAGGATGAGGATTCATGTGTCACAGTCAGGAGACATCTCTGTTAACATAGTCACATTGTAACCAGCTGAGGATGAGGATTCACGTGTCACAGTCACATTGTAACCAGCTGAGGATGAGGATACACGTGTCACAGTCACATTGTAACCAGCTGAGGTTGACGATACACGTGTCACAGTCACATTGTAACCAGCTGAGGATGAGGATTCACGTGTCACAGTCACATTGTAACCAGCTGAGGATAAGGATACATGTGTCACAGTCACATTGCAACCAGCTGAGGATGAGGATTCATGTGTCACAGTCAGGAGACATCTCTGTTAACATAGCCACATTGTAACCAGCTGAGGATGAGGATTCACGTGTCACAGTCACATTGTAACCAGCTGAGGATGACGATACACGTGTCACAGTCACATTGTAACCAGCTGAGGTTGACGATACGCGTGTCACAGTCACATTGTAACCAGCTGAGGATGAGGATTCACGTGTCACAGTCACATTGTAACCAGCTGAGGATGAGGATACATGTGTCACAGTCACATTGCAACCAGCTGAGGATGAGGATTCATGTGTCACAGTCAGGAGACATCTCTGTTAACATAGTCACATTGTAACCAGCTGAGGATGAGGATTCACGTGTCACAGTCACATTGTAACCAGCTGAGGATGAGGATACACGTGTCACAGTCACATTGTAACCAGCTGAGGTTGACGATACACGTGTCACAGTCACATTGTAACCAGCTGAGGATGAGGATTCACGTATCACAGTCACATTGTAACCAGCTGAGGATGAGGATACATGTGTCACAGTCACATTGTAACCAGCTAAGGTTGACGATACACGTGTCACAGTCACATTGTAACCAGCTGAGGATGAGGATTCACGTATCACAGTCACACTGTAACCAGCTGAGGTTGACGATACACGTGTCACAGTCACATTGTAACCAGCTGAGAATAGGGATACACGTGTCACAGTCACATTGTAACCAGCTGAGGTTGACGATACACGTGTCACAGTCACATTGTAACCAGCTGAGAATGGGGATACACGTGTCACAGTCACATTGTAACCAGCTGAGGATGAGGATACACGTGTCACAGTCAGGAGACATCTCTGTCAACATAGTGACATTGTAACCAGCTGAGGATGAGGATTCACGTGTCACAGTCACATTGTAACCAGCTGAGGTTGACGATACACGTGTCACAGTCACATTGTAACCAGCTGAGGATGAGGATTCATGTGTCACAGTCAGGAGACATCTCTGTTAACATAGCCACATTGTAACCAGCTGAGGATGGGGATACATGTGTCACAGTCACATTGTAACCAGCTGAGAATGGGGATACACGTGTCACAGTCACATTGTAACCAGCTGAGAATGGGGATACACGTGTCACAGTCACATTGTAACCAGCTGAGGATGAGGATTCACGTATCACAGTCACACTGTAACCAGCTGAGGTTGACGATACACGTGTCACAGTCACATTGTAACCAGCTGAGAATGGGGATACACGTGTCACAGTCACATTGTAACCAGCTGAGGATGAGGATACACGTGTCACAGTCAGGAGACATCTCTGTCAACATAGTGACATTGTAACCAGCTGAGGATGAGGATTCACGTGTCACAGTCACATTGTAACCAGCTGAGGTTGACGATACACGTGTCACAGTCACATTGTAACCAGCTGAGAATGGGGATACATGTGTCACAGTCACATTGTAACCAGCTGAGAATGGGGATACACGTGTCACAGTCACATTGTAACCAGCTGAGAATGGGGATACACGTGTCACAGTCACATTGTAACCAGTTGAGGATGAGGATTCACGTGTCACAGTCAGGAGACATCTCTGCTGTCAAGGTGGCCAAAATAAGAAGTCATCATCAAAGGAGGAAGAATCAGTTCCATTGGTGAAAATAAGCCATCCAATAAATTATTCTTGAATGTTTTGAGATGCCATCCAGGATTGATAAAGAGACAATTACAAACACTTGTTTGTATATCCACTGTAACACGTTTCATTCCTTCCTGAATCTTAAAGAAACAATGCAATGTCTTGGGAAGACACTGTAGTCATTAACTTTCATCTTTACATTGTATTGATACATGTACTAGTAATTATAAAAAAGGAATAAGATTTCGATATAAGGCATGCTGTCATATTACAGTCTATACCCACACCAGATTGTGGATCTAACTGATTATCTCCCTTTTATCTTCCCTTCTACATGTACCAGGTAATAGGATACATAATATATGGAGACAGATACTCAACCTTTATATCTTAAATATCATATCTAGATCAGTTCATACACATTATAGTGTTATGAATTTGATACATATGATATAACTGTATAAGCCATTTTAGAACAAGGTATACATTAGTAATGACCAAATTGATCTATTTAGAACAGCTTTTCAATACATCACATTCAGCAGTAACCAGATGCATGTATATGTTCAGGAGATAAACATTATACCGACTTTTTAAACTAGTCTGATATGTTATGTACATACTATTACGGAACAGCACACGTGTAACGTCTATGTAGACTAAAACAGATACCTATATACCATGGCGGTACGGTTCTTCGAGTAAAACAGTACTTACTAAGTCCGTAATTGTATTTTGATAAAAATCACTCATCCATGACAGATCCCATTTCTACCTGCACGCTCTCATACCTACAACTCCATAAACATTTAGGGGAAGTAACTCAATGTATCCCGGAGAAATAGCTGCATATCAATCAACTCCATTACACTTAACTTGTACATACTGCTATCAAAAAAGGGAAAGTTAAAAACAGGAAGTAGTACACAGATCGATATATAAAAAGTCGATAAATTGTCAGAACAATTCGGAGCAGGGTGGAAACAAACTATATATTCCCCCAGTGCTGATAGAGATATTGTGAGCTAACAACAATAAAAAACCGAGTTTATCAAATATATGTGAAGTTGACTGTGTGTACGTACAAAATGTATCCTGTACATCAATTTCGCTGTTCTAAACCATTTTAAGGTTCTGATAAGTACTATTATGCTCCGATATGCTTTGAGGCAGTGTCGAATGTCGATACTCTCAATAAAGAAAGAAGCACGACTTCCTCACCACACTCTAGAGTTCACTCAGAAGCACGACTTCCTCACCACACTCTAGAGTTCACTCAGAAGCACGACTTCCTCACCACACTCTCGAGTTCACTCAGAAGCACGACTTCCTCACCACACTCTAGAGTTCACTCAGAAGCACGACTTCCTCACCACACTCTAGAGTTCACTCAGAAGCACGACTTCCTCACCACACTCTAGAGTTCACTCAGAAGCACGACTTCCTCACCACACTCTAGAGTTCACTCAGAAGCACGACTTCCTCACCACACTCTAGAGTTCACTCAGAAGCACGACTTCCTCACCACACTCTAGAGTTCACTCAGAAGCACGACTTCCTCACCACACTCTCGAGTTCACTCAGAAGCACGACTTCCTCACCACACTCTAGAGTTCACTCAGAAGCACGACTTCCTCACCACACTCTAGAGTTCACTCAGAAGCACGACTTCCTCACCACACTCTCGAGTTCACTCAGAAGCACGACTTCCTCACCACACTCTAGAGTTCACTCAGAAGCACGACTTCCTCACCACACTCTAGAGTTCACTCAGAAGCACGACTTCCTCACCACACTCTCGAGTTCACTCAGAAGCACGACTTCCTCACCACACTCTAGAGTTCACTCAGAAGCACGACTTCCTCACCACACTCTAGAGTTCACTCAGAAGCACGACTTCCTCACCACACTCTCGAGTTCACTCAGAAGCACGACTTCCTCACCACACTCTTGAGTTCACTCAGAAGCACGACTTCCTCACCACACTCTAGAGTTCACTCAGAAGCACGACTTCCTCACCACACTCTAGAGTTCACTCAGAAGCACGACTTCCTCACCACACTCTCGAGTTCACTCAGAAGCACGACTTCCTCACCACACTCTAGAGTTCACTCAGAAGCACGACTTCCTCACCACACTCTAGAGTTCACTCAGAAGCACGACTTCCTCACCACACTCTAGAGTTCACTCAGAAGTTTTTTTGTTTATTTGTTTTGTTTATCTGTTTGTTTTATCGTTACTTATATAATTGTATGTACCAATAATTCAAAAGAGTTCACATCATCACCTGACAGAAAGTCAAATGCAGACATTATTCCTGTGATGTCTGTGATAGAGATAACAGACTCGTGTGACAGCTTGTACCTCCGATCACAAGTGCTTGTTAACATCAGTGTGTGTGTTTTAATTGTTATCATCATATGGTAAGTTAAGGGAGAAAGGCCAGATGTTTATTCATACTCGCGTCAACAAGCACCTGTGGTATATACCAAATTAATGAAAAAGCAGATCACGCGCCTTCGGGTTTATCATCCTATAAACATTAAACATGTACATTTATGGACCATGGGGTCGTGGTTTCGAAGCTTCTTACATATACATGTACATAGGCTACTTCGAAATTTTGAGTCTTATCATTTAATGACTTAAATTGTAATAAATTTCATAGTTCTATTAATAAAGTCGTTCTTACATACATAAGAAATAAAACAAAAAACATCAATGTTAATCAGTCATAATTGTTTTTCAAACATTCCAACACATGATAAAATCTGAAAGTACCGAGGTATGAATTCACGACAGATCACTACTGTATCACCTGCGAGACATCCTCTGTATTTTGGGCGGGCTATTGTTGAAAACAACTTTTACATCGCCTGCTGCTGCTGTCTGTTTTTATTCCGTTCAAAACCATGTAAATCATTCATACCTGACGTTTCTAATCAATAAAACAAAACTACATTTGATCCCCGACTTCTTATCGCCAACCAACGAACGCCACATCGATGAAGTCCAAGGGAGCTAACTCTATGAGGAAATCGAGGAAAAATGGGGTTGCCCCCGATCGGAGCTTTCCTCCAAAAAGTCTTACTGTTTGTGACTGCTTTCGCGGTTGTTGGAGCGGAGCCGTCCTATGGGTCGGACACCTTCTGTCTGAACATCGCAGGGATGGAGAGGTGCCAGAATAGCTCGAATATCAAACTGTCAAGACTTCAAGGAAAACATGTAAGGCCGATGCACACCGCTGCTTCACTCACAGTGGTACGGTTCGGGTCTGTTATGCTTCACGCAAAGTGGTACGGTTCGGGTCTGTAGCCTAACAATACAGTCAGACTTGTCCAACTATGTATCAATTTGCTTGTGGTAATAACGGTCATTCAAATTGTATCATTCCAGATAAATTACAATGTTATTCAATATATATATAAATATGTATTATCAATTCAATTTAATGTAAATTTTCAATTAACTTTAAAATTTAAATTTTGTAACAACAGGGACGTATAATACATATGATATATTATACGTCCCTGGTAACAATAATTTCGAAAATGAAATAATGCATTCAATCTTGTAATTAATTATATCATACAAGGTCAGTATTTAATTTACTAATTTACCAGGGTTACATACCCATCTGCTTCAGGGAAATTAAATAACCCTTCTTTGAGTTTTCAGGGTTTCGAACGAATGTGTGCCTATGTTTATGTAGTATTGGGTACAGGCATTAGCCTCTTCTGTCTATCTGTATATCTGTAGTAGGAAGGAACGATAGAAACACCCTGTCATTGCTTGGGTTTAAACTAGTGATCCTTTGATCTCTAGCCAGACACATACTTTACTGCCCGACTAAAAGGAAATTCCCATTAACCAAGACTAGTAATGTAACATGTACTCTCGGGGGACCATGGGAAAACCTAGGGAACTGAGTATTCAATTTTAAGTGAGTTTGAATGTTTTAGGAAAAGTTAGGCAGGGACCGACAAAATGCTTCAAATTAAACAGCACCTTCGAGTTATGAGTTTCGGGAGAGGTTTGACTGTACATTCTAGATTACGAGACGATGATATGACGTCATTCTGATGCAACGTTAACCTATGTTATGTCAGTGTTTTGTATGTCACTTCAGTTAAACACGCATCATTGTGATGATAATGATGTTCAGAGAGGTCTTCTAGTAAATAACCACGTTTGGAAAAACTTAATAATTTGACACAATAATACATTTATATTTCAAAATCATATCTAAAATATATACATCACTATTGAACAGTCACTAGGTTGTCACCCTGGTATAACACTTGGCACTTAATTTAGGATAGTCACCTTAATGTCCTGGGCTTGATTCCCTGAGGGAACATGACAAGATAAGGGGTCACCTGCCCGACCACATGGGTTTTCCACGGCCGGGTAATCTGGTTTGCCCCTACAGTAAGATCCCTTGCATGCTTCCGTCCCAGTCAATATGAGTGTTTAATGTAAGACGGTAGCTTGTTTCACAGTGTTTTAAAAGAATAAAGTTTCTGTTCAATTTGAACTTTAAGAGAATTTTTCTCAGCTCAGTGTAAAAAAAGAGATTCTTGATGTGGATCCACACAGAGTTGTCAATAAATAGATACATTTATAGAAAATTCTGTTTCCCACATGTGGGGATCAAGGTGATTTTTAATTCTTGAATTTATAAGCAAGATTTTCTTTTTGTTGTATTCAGGATGGAAAGGCTCAAGAAGTTGTGACACAAGAGGGGCGTGTCCTGAAGCTACAAACTGTCAGTGAAAAGCCACTTATCATAGGTATGTAATCTACTGTTTCAGCAAATGATAAAAAAGTTTTGCATGATTGGCAACAACATGTAGGACAAAATTTTACAGTACCATGGTAATCATATCATACTGTTCATAAGACAACAAACCCTTTTCGATAATAAGCCCACTTGAATGAACTGCTTTACAATAATAATGTGAACTTATGCTATTTCATTGTCTTGTGAGTCAAAAGTAATGTGTTGGGGCCCTCTAACTTACAGAAGATAAGTGTTAATTTTGTACTCTACTGTCCAAACTCATGAGAATAGTACCAATGCTGGGTTTTAGACATATAATTTATTTTTTAGCCTAATGGAGATTTGATATTTGTTGTGTCACAGAGATACCAGAGTTTTTGACAGGAGAGGAATGTGACCACTTCATCCAGACAGCCCAGAGAGAAGGACTTGAAGACAGTGTGACCACACAAAACTCTGGGAAACAAAATGATGGCTTTACACTGATGGACAAGGATAAAGACAGGAAACTTAGTGTGGACGAGGTAATTATGTCTCTTGTCAAACATCTTTCTGATTGAAATCAGTTCTGTCTAACCTGTCCACACTATATTAACAAGTTAACTGTCACCTGTCAAATCTATGTGAACAAGTTAACTGTCACCTGTCAAATCTATGTGAACAAGTTAACTGTCACCTGTCAAATCTATGTGAACAAGTCAACTGTCACCTGTCAAATCTATGTGAACAAGATAACTTTTCCCTGTCAGGTTTATATGAACAAGGTAACTCTCCTTGTCAAGTCTTTTTGAACAAGGGAGGGAACTCTCACCTGTCAAATGTATGTAAACAAGATAACTCTCCTTGTCAAGTCATTGTGACTGAGGTAATCCTCCCCCAATCAAATCAATGTGAACAGGGTAACTCTACCCCAGTCAGATCTTTGTCATTGAGGTTACTCTCCCTAGTCAGATCTTTGTGTATAAGATAACTCTCATCCTTGTCAGTTCTACAAAATGTTTATGCGTAATGAAAAAGCTTTCTTCCTGCACATAATACATAATGTATTTTAAGAAATGAGGTTCTATTGTCACCAACAGGCCTCATTTAAAAATATTATTGTTGCATTTCAAGATTAATTAGCAGATTTTTGGATCGCTGTGTGTTTTACCGTTTGATGGCCCTAATGACCTTTTATGTGGACGGGCCGTTAAGAATGTAATAATAATAATAATAATTAGCACATTTCATTTCTTGATTTGTTGTAGATGAGGGTAACCATAGAAACGGGTATGGACATTTACCCTGATGAAGAGGATATCATGAAAATGTAAGTATTATGATAATTGTTTCAAAATACTGTAAACATACTTATTGGTTGGATGGCACAGTGGTGATACTTTCTCCATTCACCAAGACGTCAGGGTTTTGATTGTCGGAGCAGATGTAAACAAGTATGGGGTCACTTGCCCGACCCCGTGGGTTTTCCCCAGGTACTCTGGTTTCCTCCCACAGTAAGACCACTTGTGTTCTCCCATCCTGGCCAAAAAGAGTGATTGATATAAGGGGGGAAACTTGTTTCACATGAATTTTATGAGATAATTACTCTACAACTAAAAAATCCAACTTCAAAATCTTTATCAAAATATTTGAAATGAAACCAGGAAAATATGCATTTATTTGAACTTCACTTTGTTAAAATGGAAAAATTATCATAAGATATGGACAATGAATTCAGTTTAATTTAAAAAAAGAAAAAAATATATTTTAAATAAAAGAAAAATTGGGATCTGGGGTGCTTTCATGATAAAATATATGGCAGTTGAATGTTGAACAAGATACACACCGGCAATATGTTTTTAAGTTATTGTTATATAACATAATTCAACATAAAAACAATGTGTTTAATATTTTTGATATGTTTCTAATTTCATAGGTTGTTCTTCTCCTTAATGTGTGCACACATGAAACTAATTACCGTAAATACATGTACCATAAAATAAACAGTTCTGAAAATGACTACAAGAACAAGCCTCAAATGTAATGGTACATTTATCTTATTCTAATTTTTAGGTTTGCTGACACAGGATTGGATAAAGATGGTGATGGTAAGAACTGTACCCTGTATTTTAATCATTGATATTTCTTTATTCAACATGAGGGGCTGAGGTGGCTAAGATGTCTCACCATTTTATCACTTGCCTTCTACCTCCGTGTCATGGGTTTGGAGGCCTACATGGGGCAGCTGCCAGGTACTGGCTGCAAGTCGATAGTTTTTCTTTGGGAACTCAGGTTTTCCTCCACCACCCTAACCTGGCACTTTGAGGCCTACAGGGGGCAGCTGCCAGGTACTGGCTGCAAGTCGATAGTTCTTCTTCGGGAACTCAGGTTTTCCTCCACCACCCTAACCTGGCACTTTGAGGCCTACAGGGGGCAGCCGCCAGGTACTGGCTGCAAGTCGATAGTTCTTCTTTGGGAACTCAGGTTTTCCTCCACCACCCTAACCTGGCACTTTGAGGCCTACAGGGGGCAGCCGCCAGGTACTGGCTGCAAGTCGATAGTTCTTCTTTGGGAACTCAGGTTTTCCTCCACCACCCTAACCTGGCACTTTGAGGCCTACAGGGGGCAGCCGCCAGGTACTGGCTGCAAGTCGATAGTTCTTCTTTGGGAACTCAGGTTTTCCTCCACCATCCAAACCTGGCACATCCTAAAACGAAACTGGGCTATTAATAGGATGTAAAACCATAGTGAAACTAATTAAACGTTATTAGCATACTCATTGTGAGAATAAAGTTTCCAAATGTTTTAAACAGAGGAACTGTTACAGATTCATAGCAATAAATCATCCTGATTTTCATAATGGAAGAATACTTTCAGAATGAAGCTAAGTACTGGTACTAGATCAGAGTGAGTCTGTTGATGTACCAACACTACAATTCAATATCATTCTTATCTCCTAGAGTTCCTTCCCTTTGTTTCACTCTGTCAGACGGTATAGCAAAAATCTTGACAAGCCATTGGGGCTGAGAATGTTATACATGTACAGAACAATAGTTGTTACTGTACTATAAAACATTGATAAACTGATACCATATACCTTGACAATGGTATAAGATATGTGATAGTTTAATTGTCTGTATGTAAGTGGTAAGATTAATTGGCAGTGTATTTGATTCATTTGTCCTCCATGATTCCACTGTAAATCACTTAGATTTCTTGAATGCTTTATTTTGCTAACTTACCTCTATAGACATTTTTGAGAGCATGTGATTTCGCAAATGCTTATCAAGAAATGACGTTGAATTAGTGAATGATGAGCTATTGGAAAACTCCCATATCAGCAGCTGATAACTTCATATTGGCAGCCATTTAGCTTGAGAGTCATGTGACTACACCTGAAAAGTGATTTAGTCATGTGATACATGTTGTGTCGATACTGAATTGTATTTACCAAAGTATTATACAGGCCAGTACGTAGACAAAAGAAATAGATGTGAACACTCTACATGCTTTTATGTTTGAAGAGTGAAGTGAGTTGTTTTTAAGGTAGGATGACAAGACTTGCTTGGCTTTCCTCATGAATTAATGCAAATATAAATACCATGCTAAATATAAATGATTTACATCCATGTGTATATTCAGGATAAAAATGGCACCATGAGTGTGAGTGTTAAGTCTGCCATTTAATCCACTTAGATCTGTGTCTTAATATATTGTATTTGTAATAGCAAGGAGTAATGAAAAATGTCCTACCCTGGTGGGGCTGGAACACATCCTTTAGTTCTCTAGCCAGACACTCTACCACTTTGCTTAAAGGAAGTTCTCACTAGTCATTGCTTATAAGGTAACCTTTACGGTTTCATTTCAAAGTTTGATCTTTCCAACCCACATAGACAAAATATCAGCAGAAGAGTTGAAGGATTTCAGTCCTGGAGACATGAAGCGATACTTTTACAAGTTCCTGCAAGAACAGCCAGAGAAACATTCTCGCTTCAGCAAACAAGTTTGGCTTTTCCCAGATAACTCCAAGGATACAGTGTTTGAGAAAATTCAAGACAGGTGAGGTGTTTTGATTTAGCCTTGGGTGTATACTGATAAAATATATTAGGCCCAGCCAATTTCATTTCTTGTCTATTGGATTTCATGCTTCAAGTTTCTCATGCTATTTGAAGATTTCCCTTTTTGGAAAAAGCAACCAATTGGCCCGACCTTACAAACTGAATGTGACATAAATGTGCATTGTTTGTCATTGACAAATAAATTACAGAATTTAAATGGTACTTTTTACTTGTATCCCTAAAATCATCTAAAGGGAGGTAAATCTACCACACACAAAATTGTGGCAGAGAAAAATAAAGGAAACAATATCCTTGGAAATTGGTTCCTTTACTTTTGATTAAGAAAGAATATTGACTGTAAGCTATACTTAAACACAGATTGAAATATCATGTATTTGATGTATTTCTACTGTAAATATTATGTTTACTAGGGAATTCTTTAGATAAAAGATTTTATCAATATGTTTTCCCGTATTTACTCAAACAAAATTTTGGTTTTTGGCCCGAAGGTTGGTATAAATTTTTGGCCCCCTGGGGCCAGATGGGCAGGGCCCAACACAGAAAAACTAAGTCACAAGTAGATTTTGTTCATTTTCATATCATTGCTTTGCACCATCACCAATTCATTTGGATCTTTGGTTCTTTGAAACAGTTTGATCCCCACTGAATAACTATAGCATTACTGAGCATCAGGAGATAAATACAATCATAACTACTAATTTGTCGTAGGGTCTGGTCTCTCCAGAAGCCATTGAGATTACCATCCCATAACTCAAAAGCATTGCTAGACATCAAGGGATTAACAACTGATCTCTGTCCCTGACCCTAGGGAAAATTTAAAGCTTTATCTGTGGGACGAGGCTCATCAGGAGAAAGGTTTTCCTTCTGAACAAATGTGAAGTTTTACATTATTGACTTAGATATCCTGGTGAGCAATATAGACCCTCTGGGCCTCTTGTTTAGAGAAGTCGACTTGTTTGACAAGCCCAGTACTTATATAATCATAGATCTGAGGTACAAGGTTTGATGCTCCCTGTGTTTTATAAACATATGTAACTGTATCCAGCAATTAGCCTGTGCCTGATTACATGTCTGCTTGAGTACAATTCAGTAAAAATTGCTAATGTAGCTATTTCATTGTCATTTAATAAATCCACTCCCAGGTTTAATGAAGGGGCAATGGAAACCGTTAGAAATATGATAGCTTTAATGACAGTTTCCAGAAAGGACAGGGACTCAGTCATGCATACTAAAGAGAAATATAAAAAATAGAAAAGAAAGAAAAAGAAAGAAAGGAAGAAAGAAAAAAGAAAGAAAGAAAGAAGAAAAAGTAAGAAAACCTGTACAGTTGAAGTATTTTGTTTTACTCCTTTTGTCTCTCCATTTGTCTTCAGAGTATCAAGAACAGTTGACCTCCCCATCGAACTGATCAAGATGAGTGACTTTCAGGTAAATTATAGTAGATTTTGATATGGTAGGGTTATTGTTGTGTGATGAAGACAGGTGGAAATCTTTACATGTAGTATCATGGTGTATAAATACATTGATATTTCTTGTGAGATCAGTCTTCAGAATCTGAGTGATAAACTTATAACTTGTATTTGTTGGTGTCGGGTGAAACTTCTGAAAATTATGTTTTTAATTTACATAGATCAGTATTTCAGTTGCTTTCTGTTTTGTTTCATATTCAAACAATCATGACTTGCCTTAAGTAATACATTGAATGTATATTGAAGAGGGAATGAATCATCATTTCTGCTAACAAGGCTAAAAGAGACAATATAATGTTCAGACATTGTCATTTTTTAGGTTACCTGAGACAAAATCTCATGGTGACCTAGTGTGGATGCCTTTTATCCAGCATCATGCTACATTCACTTTTGATCTTTTTTTAACTTCTTCTTGAAAACACCTGAACCAGTTTGAATTAAATTTTTATGACCAAATGTGAACCTAAATTATAAGTGGTAACTTAGACTAAAATTTCAAAACTCTTTCTTTTCAACACCTAGATATTGAAGAAAAGAATGTTGATCATTGATGGAAGGATCTAAAAGTGCTTTACCAGGATTTTAGATTTAATGACCCATTTTTGTGCTTATTATAAACTTGGTTAGACTTGTTAGTATAAGATGACAGTCTGATGATCTGCACATAATGATCCTGGCTGACCCTCAGGGGCTGATGGGCTGGACAAAAAGGAGTCAAATAAACAGAAATTTCTAAATCTTCTTTTCAACATTCAGATTAGAAGAATTTAAATGCATTCTATGAATACAAGGGTCATAAGGTGCTTAATCAAAATCTTCATTAGCTCATATGGTTCAAAGGGAAAAGCAGGATATTGTCCAAAATTTTGTATAAACAGTGGGTCTCTTCCCCCTGGGGCCACAGGGGTGGGGCTCAATTGGGAAAATCCACCAATTTCCTTAAAATCTATCTAGTTCTTCAGGATTTGTCCAAATTTGATGTGGAGCATGTGTGGGTGAAGGGAAATTGGTTGTGTATAAAGTGTTGGTTTTGGTCCTGTGGGGCTCAACAGCGAAAATCTAACCCGCAAGTAGATTTTAATTTTCATATCATTACCCTAGGTCAGATTATATCTTTGAAGCCATTGAGATTACCATCTCATAATTTAATAGCATTACTGGACATCAGGAGATTACCAACTGCTCTCTGTCCCCACCCCTAGGTAATTTGAAGCTGTATCTCTAGGCTGAGGCTCAATAGGTTTCTAAAGAAATGTAAAGTTTTGCATTATTGACTTAAATATCCAGATGAGCAATACAGGCCTTCTGGGCCTCTTTTTAAATTTCCTATTGGTCTCAAATTACCCCTAGGAAAGGAGTAGATTTGTTATAGTTTATATAGGAAATACAGTTTTGAACTTCTTTTAATTCAGTCATGGTTAGAATCATTAGCGGTTGTGATGGCAGTCTACATTATGTACACAATATAGTGTTTACAAGATTATTTATATGACAGGAACAAGATCAGCATTGTAACCCAGGTAACTGTCAAAGCTGTTGGACCTCATTTAGTTTATAGATTGGATCAGTGAAAGGCCATTGTAAGTTATGAATTTTAGCATCATAGAAATGGATGATTAGGCTTCAAAGTCTTCAGTATTCAGTTTTATTGTTTATGCTTTTTGGTTCTTTTTCAGTGTCATTTTCACTTTGAAAAACAAATTATTTTTCTACAGCTTTCCTTACACATCTGTGAAGTACCTGTACAAGGTATGGTTCTTATGTTTAAGGTTTCTTATCTGAAGCATCTACAATCTGGCTGTCAAACATTTTGCATTTACAGGTTGTGACCTATGGGGTCAAAGGTCACTATAACGCCCACTACGACTCGTCTGAGGTGAATAAAAAAGTCCCTTGTTGTACACGTCAGAGAACTCTACAATGCAGAATCTGCAGGTGAGACCCAAATTTTGAGGTTATAAGGTTATGTTAGAAAAAAAAACCCAGAAACATTGGCTAAATGCAAATTTGTGTTTAGAGGCAAGACTGTGACTAGAGGCAAGTAAGTGGCTTAATGCAATATTGTGCCTAACTGTGATATTGTGGCTAAATGCAATGTTGTGACTAACTTTGATATTGTGACTAAATGCAATGTTGTGACTGAAGGCAAATTTGTGGCTTAACGTAAGTTTGTCTAATAGCTTCTTAAATTAATTCATCACATGATTTTCTTGTTATTCTGTGAATATACCCATATTTTGCATACTACATGTGTAATATAACCGACTGTGGCATCAGGTTTTAAATAATGAAATGATGTCACACACTCACCGACCGTGAAGTGACAATGGAGACTACAGATATAGAGCTGAATTGACTGCGTTTTTGTTTTGGAAATGTCATTTTTCTGTAATAATGTAATTATCAATCATGTGAGGAAAATGGGTTTTTAAATTTATTTCCATTTGATATGTAACCTATGAAACTTGATTGTAACAAATGTTTAAAGAAGTGCTGGAGGGATCTGTCTAAAATTTCATATGTCCCTAGTCATGCACATTTAATTTTTGGTCTGATCAAAAACACAAAATTGTCCACAAGTGGCGATCTTGGCTTTTGACTTCATTGGTTTGTTATCATTATTTCTTGAGATCTACTCTATAGATCTTTCTCAAATTTCATGTATAGGTTTCTTTAGGTCTTTTGTTGTGCCTGTTTGAGTTTGGGACTGATGAGAACAACAAAATGTCGGACAGGCAGCCATCTTTGATTTTGCTTAGTAAAGATTGTTATTGCTATTTCTAAAGAATTACTGAATGGATATCTCTCAAACTTCATACCTATGTTCCCTTTGGTCTCTCCTTGTGCTTGTTTGATTTTGGGACTGATCAGAAGAATCAAAATGGCTTCCAGGCAGCTATTTTGGATTTGTCAGATAAAGATTATCATCGCTATTTCTGCAAAGGAACGTTCAATTGTCTTATCGTTCTGAGCAAAAACTGAGAAGACAAAAGAAGGGAAAAGATCCAACCTTAAAAGAGCATTTAAAGATCAAATAATGGTGGGCGTCAAGATCCCTCTGGGATCTTTGGTTTTCCAATATATTCTATGTAATCCAACATCTGATAATGACACTTATTTTCATGTGTTCAACCCATGATATCACTTCATTTTGATTTCATTCAAGGTCACAAGGGTCAAATTTGTTGTAACCTATAAACAGCTTCTGATTAACCAAAAAAAGGTGCATAAGCATGGTGTTTTGCTGACAGTTTTTTAGGACAATGCAGGTCAAAGTTTGCAAAAGAATTGACCTTGACTTTAAATCAATGGTACTTGGCATATAGATTCTATGGATGAAGCATGAAAATGTGTGAAAAGAAATTACCTTGACCCTTGTTCTAGGTCACAGGAGTGAATTTGTGAAAACAACCACTGCTGTCTAACCGAAAGGCACAGAAGCATTGTATTTGGTTGATAGGTTCCAAGGATGAAGCTCAACAAAATTTGTGAAAAAAATTACCTTCATGCACATTCAAGGTCACTAAGGTCAAATTTATTGAAACCTGTAAAAGAAACTCCTGGTAAACCAAAAGTCCAAGAAGCAGGACATTTGATGGAAGGCTGTTTCTGGGTCAAAGCCTGAGAAATTTTGAGAGAAAAAGAAATGACATGAGGCCATAACTCTCACTGTTAAGAGTTGAGTAAGAAGCTGTGGAAATTTGTTAGAATTGGTAGGATGTGCCCATTTTGAATGCCAATGGCATATGTGTTAATATATTTGTGATAAACACCAATTCTTTATTCAATGAACATTGAATACCAGGTGAGTGATTCAAGCTCATTGGACCTCTTGTTTCCTGGGTGTTATGCTCCTTCTTTTTGTATTCATAATTCTGATAACCATATACAGATGTATGTATTCCTTACTGAACAAATTCTCCAAATGCTTTGGTAACAATGAGGAAGTGAAAATGTGCCTGCTGTAATTAGGATGTTTTGGATGAAGTTTGGTTGGAGGTGTTTCCATTTTTGGACTTTTGAATTTGATATGACATAAGAATCAAACTTAATGGAGATGATAATTATGATCCAAAAATGTGTATATGGCATTAACGGGATATTGTTATAATTATGGGCAAAGAGTGATCATTTTTGTTTCCCAGTCCATACACATGTGTACAGAGCCACACACTTCCTCTGTGTTTGTTTCCCTACAGGTACATGACAGTACTGTTCTACCTAAGTGATGTAGAGGGAGGAGGAGAGACAGCGTTCCCTTTGGCTGGTAATGACAGCATAGATATGTTGGTAAGTATAATAAGTAAAATTGTAGTTAATTGTTACAAGGATTAAACAAAGACTGCAGGAATCTAGTTACTTCAAGGACACAAAATTTACAGCAGTCAAATTAGAGTCATCACTTGTGTGACAACTTTATGGTATGTTATTTACTGTGCTACAATGTTTGTTAATTGAATGTAAACATTTTGTTTATGTACTATTCATACGTATATTTGTGGGGTTTGATATTTCTAAAGCTCCACTGGCGTCATCTGAAGAAAAGAAGTCAAGAGATATTTTTTTTGTCTAACTTTTTGGTAATTTTGCAAAAACAAACAAACAAACAAAAAAAAAACCTAAAACTAAAAACATCAACCCAATTAACAAAAATTGCATGTGCAGAAATAAGTTTGAATCTTTAATCCAAAATCTATTTATAGCTTATTTGCTATCAAAATCAACTTGATCTTCACGCACCTTGAAGATCAAAGATGTGTTTTTTTCCCCAACAGCATTTGGGTCTGTTATCTATTAAATAACATCTGATAATTATGCTTAAATTTTGGAGATTGAAAAATTCATGAGAGCTTATAGATGTTGGCTGCCATGTCAATTCACAATACAACGTAGTACCATATTTAGTATCATTAGAATGAAATCCTCAGATATTGAAATGTTAGCTTGGTCAAGGAACTGCAGCTAACTGTTCCTCCACACCCCCTTCACTTACAATGAAATAGTGGACGTGACGATAATGATTTGTTTATCTCCTTTCTCCATGGTTTAGTGAATTACAGTTTTGAAAAACAGTTTTTGTAATAGGAAATTGGTGATAATGAGTCTGTGTCATATTCATAATCATAACAAAAGGCAACACAGCTTTCTTCAGATCAACCTTTTGAAACTGTTCTGTCCGCAATGATACAATACTGAAAAAAGTAATACATTAAAAAAAAGGAGGTATCCAACAATTTGCTCCAATGGGTCTGTAACAAATTATATATGAATTTATATAATTATTTAAGTGGAATTTCATCTGGATCATTACACATACTTATAATGTGTGTTCTTTAAGCCCTATTGTTGTAAGTACGGACTCTGCCCAGTCCCCTTTTCTTGTCGCCTGTCCTCGTCACAAAACAGAAAATTGAGAAGACAAACCTACCTTTACTTCAGCAAATTTCTATGTAGCCCTATACTTTATATACAATTTCCTTGTGACTACTCGGGACATGTTGATATATACATGATGCACTGGTAAATATATTTTTTGATTTCTCATCAGCGGGTACAAGAAGAACAGCTGATGAATCTGTACAGAAAGTGCGACTCCTACCTCCGTGTGACCCCAGCAAAGGGCAAGGCCATCATATGGTACAATCACAAGGTTGACCCAGACTCAGGCTGGCTTGGGGCCATGGACAGACATACATTCCATGGGGGGTGTCCCGTCACTGTGGGAACGAAATGGATCGCTAACTTTTGGATCAAGACAACCGACGATAAACTTGAAGATTTACATCGGATGATTAAATTTTCCAAACCAAACAACAGTATGAACCACAGAGATGAACTGTAGTAAAACTTAGAAAAAGATACGCAGTTTTTATTGGCTTTAAAATAATTTTCTAATATTTTTTCTTTAATCAGATGTTGAAAAATGACTTCTTCTACTTTTGTGGGACAAACATTCCACCTGTTAGACATGACACTGTATTTTTATGTATTTGTACATGTATCTTGTTTCTGAAGTATTTACCTATTATGTGTATACATCAATCTTGTTGATCCTTAGAGACTAATATCTCTATGAATTAATTCATGTCATTTTTTAACATTTTTATGTGAAGGTAAATACAGGGTAGCCTTATACATACATGCTTATATTTACTAGTCAAATTGTTACTGTTTTACTTGATGAAATTATTTCTAAATCAGTTTTATCACTTTGATTTGAGTTCTCCGGTCATTTAAAAGGTCCTATTTGTAATATTGTGTAGTCCCTTCCCCTGTTAAAATGAGATGGCAGTACACATTGTTTTTGTTAAAGTTTTATTATGTGCATATTGTTATGGCTGATGGACTTTGTTTTAATTGTTGAACGTTGAACTGTACACAATATTGTATTTTAATGTATCAATAAGCCTGTTCCTGGTAATAAGCCCTCTCCTACTTATTGCAGTTTCAGTGGTAGTGTCAGGAAATGCTTTATCAGTGACCTGTAATAAGCCCTCTCCTACTTATTGCAGTTTAAGTGGTAGTGTCAGGAAATGCTTTATCAGTGACCTGTTATAAGCCCACCCCTACTTATTGCAGTTTCATTGGTAGTGTCAGGAAGTGCTTTATCAGTGACCTGTAATAAGCCCACCCCTACTCAATAGTTTCAGTTGTAGTGTCAAGAAATGCTTTATCAGTGACCTGTAATAAGCCCACCCCTACTCAATAGTTTCAGTTGTAGTGTCAAGAAATGCTTTATCAGTGACCTGTTATACCCCTACCTTTCTACTTCGAGTCATGTGATGTGATATTGAACCCCAGGGCTAACTGTTGTATAAATTAGTATGATATAACATGAGGTACATGTGTACACTTACCATAATTTGTGGTTGTATATGAAGGCTGGCAATAGCACAGTCTGCAATGTATTGGACTGTGCCAACTCCGGTGAGGATCTGAGGTGTGTAGTTTCATATTCCTTACCTGGTGAAGGTTGCAGTTCTCAGGAAGTTGAGATAATCATCTGTTTTAGTTGTCCATCCTTGGGAAAGACACTTTCCTCATGTTTTTGTTGGAATGTAATGGGCCTCCAGTATGTTGTTCAGTGAGGTTGTCATCAGTCAACATGACCATTGTTGTTAATAGGGCAATAACAAAAACCTAGCAAGCAAATATATATATCAATGATGAAATAACTGCCTGGATGTGATTTTTTTCTTTTGTCATTCAGAATTTTTATATCAATGATGTTAGGTTGAGTTGGTGTCAGTTCCTGATGTTAGACTGTTGGTGTCAGTTCCTGATGTTAGACTGTGTTGGTGTCAGTTCCTGATGTTAGACTTTGTTGGTGTCAGTTCCTGATGTTAGACTGTGTTGGTGTCAGTTCCTGGTGTTAGACTGTTGGTGTCAGTTCCTGATGTTAGACTGTGTTGGTGTCAGTTCCTGGTGTTAGACTGTGTTGGTGTCAGTTCCTGGTGTTAGACTTTGTTGGTGTCAGTTCCTGGTGTTAGACTGTGTTGGTGTCAGTTCCTGGTGTTAGACTGTGTTGGTGTCAGTTCCTGATGTTAGACTGTGTTGGTGTCAGTTCCTGATGTTAGACTGTGTTGGTGTCAGTTCCTGATGTTAGACTGTGTTGGTGTCAGTTCCTGGTGTTAGACTGTGTTGGTGTCAGTTCCTGATGTTAGACTGTGTTGGTGTCAGTTCCTGATGTTAGACTGTGTTGGTGTCAGTTCCTGTGTTGGTGTCAGTTCCTGATGTTAGACTGTGTTGGTGTCAGTTCCTGATGTTAGACTGTGTTGGTGTCAGTTCCTGATGTTAGACTTTGTTGGTGTCAGTTCCTGGTGTTAGACTGTGTTGGTGTCAGTTCCTGGTGTTAGACTGTGTTGGTGTCAGTTCCTGGTGTTAGACTGTGTTGGTGTCAGTTCCTGGTGTTAGACTTTGTTGGTGTCAGTTCCTGGTGTTAGACTGTGTTGGTGTCAGTTCCTGGTGTTAGACTGTGTTGGTGTCAGTTCCTGGTGTTAGACTGTGTTGGTGTCAGTTCCTGGTGTTAGACTGTGTTGGTGTCAGTTCCTGGTGTTAGACTGTGTTGGTGTCAGTTCCTGGTGTTAGACTGTGTTGGTGTCAGTTCCTGGTGTTAGACTGTGTTGGTGTCAGTTCCTGGTGTTAGACTTTGTTGGTGTCAGTTCCTGATGTTAGACTGTGTTGGTGTCAGTTCCTGGTGTTAGACTGTGTTGGTGTCAGTTCTTGATGTTAGACTGTGTTGGTGTCAGTTCCTGATGTTAGACTGTGTTGGTGTCAGTTCCTGGTGTTAGACTGTGTTGGTGTCAGTTCCTGGTGTTAGACTGTGTTGGTGTCAGTTCCTGGTGTTAGACTGTGTTGGTGTCAGTTCCTGGTGTTAGACTGTGTTGGTGTCAGTTCCTGGTGTTAGACTGTGCTGGTGTCAGTTCCTGGTGTTAGACTGTGTTGGTGTCAGTTCCTGGTGTTAGACTGTGTTGGTGTCAGTTCCTGGTGTTAGACTGTGTTGGTGTCAGTTCCTGGTGTTAGACTGTGTTGGTGTCAGTTCCTGATGTTAGACTGTGTTGGTGTCAGTTCCTGATGTTAGACTGTGTTGGTGTCAGTTCCTGATGTTAGACTGTGTTGGTGTCAGTTCCTGATGTTAGACTGTGTTGGTGTCAGTTCCTGGTGTTAGACTATGTTGGTGTCAGTTCCTGATGTTAGACTGTGTTGGTGTCAGTTCCTGATGTTAGACTGTGTTGGTGTCAGTTCCTGGTGTTAGACTGTGTTGGTGTCAGTTCCTGATGTTAGACTTGGTTGGTGTCAGTTCCTGATGTTAGACTGTGTTGGTGTCAGTTCCTGATGTTAGACAGTGTTGGTGTCAGTTCCTGGTGTTAGATTGTGATATTTCTTATAAGGCCATGTATCACAGTTAAGGATTAACTTATAAATAAGTGACAGCCTTTGAGAAGTGATTTGTTTTAGTACTTACTCTTACAATCATTAATTTTCATGGGATTTATTTTTATCAATTTGGTGAGAGCTGTTTTATGTCAATTAATTGTTAGAATTAGTATAAATTGATGGATTGTGCTATATTGATAAACGAAATCAAGTTTCCACAGTATCCTTTTCTTTCAATTTTTTTGAAGAATTTAGCTCCACAAAAGATATGATTTTACAATCATTGTATCATAAATTTGATTTATAAATTTGATATTCATGAAATATTGAGAATAGTTTAAAAAACACTGAAATTAACTCAAATGTATTTTAAAGTGTCATAATTGTTAGCCCAATTGGAAATTACATGTGACTCAAATCTTAGTTTTTTACAATATATATTAATATATATATATGTATTAAACTTCTCGTCCCTAAATTAATGTGATTTGAAATATTATGTCTATTATTAAGAATATATCTTTGTTACCATGTGTTGTGTATTTGTATCTTATTTTTGATTAATTAAGATTTGACTATTTTCTGAGTAAACTATAAATTTCCGGTTCAAACTGACCTTCTTACACAATGGTAAGCTTTAGAATACTTAGAATCTACTGTGCCATGGATATACAGGTTTCTTTGACTCAATCAGGAATGACTTCCTAACATTATCTGTACGACGGCTGAATCTAAATATACCTGGACCATACCAGTGTAAATTGCCCAATCTTACACTCTATAGAACATCTGGTCAAATTCTATAATACGTACACACTAAATCAGTCGTTCTCGGTAAATATACCATCTTATGGCAGATTGGTGTCATCATTGAAGTGAAATAAAAGATTTTAGTTTCAATCCCATACATTGTACAAAGTTTATTTGAGAATGAATGATTGTGTATATTTTTACCGTTGTTGAATTCTATCCTCTGTAGAAAATTCTTAAATGACATTTATGACATATTTAATGTTAGAATGGAAGAATTTTGAAAGAAAAGAATAGAAAGATCTGCAGTCTTATACCACTAGGATTGTACAATTCTTGACAATGAAATCCCTTTAGGATCTCTGAATAATGCCAAGATGGTCCCCATGTACTCAGTATCTCCCATCTTTATCTCTAATCTCAAGTATAGATTAAAGAATGTTGAGAGTTAAATAACTCCCAGATACATGCACTATACCAAAACACCAATAACAGTTTCATGAAAAAAACACAAAAATTGAGGGCGAGATCAAAAAGTAGCGATAAACATGGTCTCAATAAAGGCTTAATTGTCTTACAATGATTGTTTTTAAGGGAAACGTTAAGGAATTACCGTATCTATTTACTGAGAGATACAATGACTCAAATGAGCCAGTTACCGAAAGATTTTCATTTCTGGAAAGTCTTCCACATGAGTGTAATGGAGTTTTGAATCAAATAGGATTGTACCAAAAAAAACCTTTAAATAGAAAACAGAAGAAAACTCCTGATTCTGTTGAGAGAATGACTCATTCACCTCTTATTTTGGAACATTTTTTCAGACTGGTATTGAAGTAAATAGAATAGAAGTTCTTATAACAGAACCAGTAGAAGATTTGTGTGTGACATTTTGATGAATACACAGCCACCTTTTCAGACAAATGACCAGTATGGAGCGTACTAGCACTGGTATACTTAATGTATGAGATGGTATAGAATCGACCACTCATCTCCCAAGACCAGTAAGTGGAAATATGATTCATTCCTTTTCCATGAAAATATGAAATGTCAGTTACCATCGATACTGATCATATGCTATGAACTTGACATGAAATGTCAACAGAATGTCTGGGTCGTACACACCTTGTAAATATAAATCACTGCCCTCAAATTTTATACATTTATTCATAATATGTACAGCATATGTCATAAAATTCCTTATTTGGTAAGTTTCTAGATCTGGCGTTGAGATGTTTAACAAAGTGTAGTGTGTCTTGGCCACGGTAGACCAGCGCCAGACTGTTCTCAGATGGACTCACGGACAGCAACTGGAAAATATGACACATGATTACAACTACAGGCTTTCCCGTAAATCTCTGAGGGATAGAAACAAATCCTTATTGGTTAGATCACACTGAATTATGACAGAGGTTGGTGATACTCCAAATCACTGTCATATTTATTCAGAAATAAGTCAAGTTTGATCAAATACCTTTGTGATTTGACAAGAAGTGATGTCCAATAAAGAGGACAGAAAATTGGAAGTTCAAGTCGAGTTTGATCAAAATCCCTCTAGGAACGATGCTGCTTGAGAGCTGACAATGATTTACTTAAACTATTAACCTTGACTTTCACCTTGAAATTCGAACTTGTTTAAAGTTGGATCAAAATCCCTAAAGGAATGAAACTGCAAGAGTGCTGACAAGGAATGGGGGAAAAGAAGAACAAAGGACTTGTGTTCTGTGAATATGTTGCTTAACGGACCAGGAAAATTATACTGATTTAAGCTTATCTGTTAGGTCTGTATAAACATCTTATTTATCTCAACAAAATCAGTAAAACTCTTCATCACAGATGGAAATATACATGAACTTCAGAACAACATCAACAATTTCAACACAATCTTAACTACACCAAATTGTTCAGATGTTTTTTCACCTCTCCTTGTTTTATCTTGTATATAACACATTATAAAATAAATCAAACAGATGAAACTAAATATACTTAATGACCTGTCATGTCTAATGTCAAGACATCACAGATTCATGTCTGATGTCCAGACATCACAGATTCATGTCTGATGTCCAGACATCACAGATTCATGTCTGATGTCCAGACATCACAGATTCATGTCTGATGTCCAGACATCACAGATTCATGTCTGATGTCCAGACATCACAGATTCATGTCTGATGTCCAGACATCACAGATTCATGTCTGATGTCCAGACATCACAGATTCATGTCTGATGTCCAGACATCACAGATTCATGTTTGATGTCCAGACATCACAGATTCATGTTTAATGATAATGTTTATTTTCTAATCTCACTGATATGGTTCCATACCATCAGACAGGACGGACTACGCTATTTTCAAACTATGGCTGAACAACAGAGCTTAGAGTCAGATTTTCAAAACAGTTGGTAAAATTTTTTTGGTTTCTCACCTCCTCATCCTCTCCTCGTGCAATGTAGGATGTAATCCCGCCTTGGTCAGGCTCCCAACCTGGACAAAAAAGGATGGTCATTCAATACTGCGAAATCATAAATATATCATAGGGTTCTGATTTCATGGTCTTACAGAATAATGTTTTTTTCATAGCACTTGATTTGGTGGATAGATCTGACTGCCTTAATCCACATGTAATAATCTTGATGTCAAGGTTATCGGGTTATCTTTTTGTGGACATATCAATTCGCAAAATAACAGTAACTATGGGTTTGAAACCTCCTGAAAATTAATGATTTCACAATAGTAAAATGAATATGTGACAAGAGGCCCTTGATCATCTGACAGTTGACGAATGGATGGACAAACTACAGAATTCACTGACAATAGTCAGACATGTCTGATGAATTCAAATTTTCAACATTCCTTGAAAGTACCAGACATTCATAAATGGTAAGTGCTGTTCATGAAAAACAGTTGTACAATCATGTTACAAAATAGGTAATGTGGTCACCATGTTGGAGTTTTGATCAGGCTGAAAAATAAAAACAAATGATCTCTTTTCTTTTCCTTAACAAATCAAACTCCAAATATTTTTCTCATCGGTGTGACTGAAACTTGAGAAGTAGTTCTGACTAGTTGTTCAAAATGAGTCAAGTCGGATTTTGGACCAAAGTGAAAGAAATAAGATTTGGTAAGTACAATCTCGGGATCACTTCATGCATGTTTAATATCATTGCTAGTCTCTGATAATGTTTGATTGAAATCTACCAAAGCATTAAGGAGGAGTAGCATTTTGAAACAAAATATTTTTAGGCCCATCCCCTGGTCCCAAGGGGGTGAATCAACTTCATGAGTTTCAGAAATAATTATGTTTCAGACAAAATTTGGTTGAAATCCGCCAAGGCATAAAGCAGGAGTAATGTTTTAAAGAAAAAAATTACGGACAGTGAACAATGGACAGTGCACTGCACATGATGACGGACAATGCACAATAGTAATAGGTCATCTTGACCCGTTGGGTTACAATGGTTTACTTCTGTAAGCATGTACAAAAAACTTCCCATTTAACACTCGGTAGAAACGAAATACATGCACATCCATGCTAAAATGACATGCATTATTAACAAGAGGCCCAATAGGCCTCAATGGCTCACCTCCTTTTGCAGATTAAAAAAAGAAGACTTTGTCTTTTCATTAAATTTTTGCAAACATGAAAGCTACTACTACTACTACTATTATTTCACAAACACCATGATACTGGGCTTATGGGTTAATATAAAAGAAGCTTGAAGTTCTTTACACAACTGCCAAATGTGACATTGAAAGTGGGTCAATGTCATTTATTTGAACAAACATAGTAGTCCTTCATTCCAGCATGCTATATGCACATTATCGATATCCTTGGCCTTTTGTTAATGAGGAAGACTTGTTTGGAAATTTTTATCACATTGGATCCTTGCCATCCTGAAAGTGGGTCCAGGTCATTTATTTAAATAAAATTACTAGCCCTTCATCTCAGCATGCTTCAGAACTAATATCCATGCCCTGGGCCTTTGCTTTATGAGCAAAATGAATGATATGGTGGGTACTATAATATTAATAGTATATAACCTACAGGCTGAAAATAAGTGTATGATAATCACCAGCTTAACTTATCAGAAGAGATTTTGTACATGTAGTAATGACTATTGGACCATTGTAAAACTTTAATGGCAAGTAGATATCTTATAATATCTAAAGTAAATTCACTAAAGTGATTAAAGTGATTATAAACTTAGTGAAGACTGCCTGCTAGACATAAGAACATAAGAAAAATCTTTTGAGAGATAAAGTCACGCCTTTAGCCATCAAAAGGTTAAGACAAACATCCCTTCAGATTGTTGTGGTATCTTGCACCATGTCAATTATTTATCTATTAAATATCAGAGATTATCTAATGGCAGGTACTATGGTGCTGTAGTACAATTCTTACACCTTCACAGTCTATGTATACAATTTTCTATAGACAGGTACTATGGTGCTGTAGTACAATTCTTACACCTTCACAGTCTATGTATACGATTTTCTAATGGCAGGTACTATGGTGCTGTAGTACAATTCTTACACCTTCACAGTCCATGTATAAGATTTTCTAATGACAGGGACTATGGTGCTGTAGTACAATTGTTACTTACCTTCCCAGTCTATGTATAAGATTTTCTAATGGCAGGTACTATGGTGCTGTAGTACAATTCTTACACCTTCACAGTCCATGTATAAGATTTTCTCATGGCAGGTACTATGGTGCTGTAGTACAATTCTTACACCTTCACAGTCCATGTATAAGATTTTCTAATGGCAGGTACTATGGTGTTGTAGTACAATTGTTACACCTTCACAGTCTATGTACAAGATTTTCTGTTGACAGGTACTATGGTGCTGTAGTACAAATTTTACTTACCTTCACAGCCTATGTATAAGAGAGTATCCAGTGCAAACTCTCTGTCACCCTCGATGTCGTTGTCGTGTACCAAAGTATACGATCCATGTCTCCAGCGCCGTACCTGGCTACAATAGCATGGTTCTCCTTTTGTTCCTGTGATAAAAGAATGACAACTAAAACAAAATATATAAAACAAGAGGTCCAATAGGCCTGCATCACTCACCTGGTATTAAATATTCATCAAAAATAGGGTTATTGTTTATCAAAAGTACATTAACATATAAACCATTAGCATTCAAACAGGGAACATCCAATCAACTTTATCTAATTTCCACAACAAACAGCTTCTTATACTCAACTCTCTAAAACATTGACACTTATGACCTTGATTATAATTAAATGTCTTTTCCCAAATTTTTTTTGGCTATGACCAAGAAACAACATTCCACCAAATATCATGCTTCTCCAACTTTTGGTTTATCAAAAGAAGTCTTTTACAGTACTGACAATTTGACCTTTGTGACCTTGAATATGGTTCAAGGTTATTTCTTTTTTGTTACTTTGTCAGGCTTCATTCCAGAGACCAATCAGCAAAATATCATTATTTTAAGCCTTTTGGAAGTCAGAGTAAGTTGTTAAAATATTTAAACAAATTTAATCTGTGTGACCTTGAATAAAGGTCTAGATCATTTCCTTTCACAAACTTTGTCGGACTTTAGCCGAATACCATGCTTTGGGCCAGGTGAGCTAAAAACATGCCAACACTGTTCATTGTTTAGCAGAAGATAACATTTTGATAAACAAGATTTACTTACAAGTTTAGGTCCAATGGTTTATGACCCTATCAGCATGTATTGTAAAATCTGACAATAAGTTTTCTTAACATGTTAAGTTCTACATATGAAGGTTAATTTTAACTTAGATATCTTAAGTATGGTGAAATTCATATTTTGTCCAAATTCTTATCACAATTAGATCTGTCACCCTGATGATAACAGTATACAGTAATTGTTCCTGAAACACCTAATGTATCCTAATGTAGGTTTAATTAGTTATACCATTTGTCAATAGTCAAATAATCAAATCTGTTTTATGATCTAGGAATAACGACCATTTACAGTAAAACTTGTTTACATGTACCATAGCGAAAAAAAAAAAAAAAAAAATAGAAAAAAAAGAGGAAAAAAATACTTTTTTATGTTAAACAGTGCTGTTCAACAAAGATGTGAACCAAATTTTAATCCAATTGGATGCTTGAAAGACAGTCATTTCTCAAAATGCATAGTCAGTTAAAATTGTGTGTATCTTTTATATAGAAGGGGGATAACTCTCTGAAATTGGGAAAATGCAAAGCAAATTTTTTAAAAAGATCCATTGTAAACTGAGTGAATGCTACTTTCAGAATCAGTAGTTAGTTATCAAAATTCCAGAATTATTAAAACAATAGTTTTTTGTATGTAACCACAATTATAGTTAGAAATGTTTTTGATATTGATAGAGTTATCTCCCATCTACCATTAGCTGTGGTTTCCTCTTCGCTGTCGTCGGTATCAGATTCAGGTGCCAGCTCGTGAAGTTTGAGTCCAGTAAGATTGGACAAAACAAGGAACATGGCATCAGACTTCAGCACTTGTATACATTCCTGGACAATCTCCGGGGGATTGTCTGTATCCATCAGGGAGTAACACCTAGAATTAACGAGTAATGTGACAGGTAAAACAGGCAAAAAAGCTAGAATAATGATGTCGTATATCAGCACATCTTCTAGTAACTTAGATAGGGGTTTAAAACAGAGAATTGTAAGGAATAAAAAACATTGTCTGCTGCCTCCGGCCAATGTGTAAAATTTAAACACACCTGGACATTTTATACGGTATCAAGTCATGAAATGCTGAAAATTTTTGGTATTGCCTCACTTTATTCTCCAGTAATATTGTCAAAAGGAAATTAAATGACAACAATGTAGTAAGTGTATTATAACACTCACTGAATACCATCAACTCCACTTTACTAGAGTTTACAAATTCTACCTTTTCAAAAATTCTGTCTTATTAGATTTTGGGTTGGGCTTATTACAGGACAATTAAACACATTTGAAATTCTATTCAACAGAAATAAAAATGTGTGGACCTATTACTAAGCTGGGTTTATTACCAGAAATGAATACTGTTTATATATCATACCTTTTATTAGCAGGTCCCCTCTGTGTCCACGATTCACATTTCTGTAGTGCGTTCTTTAACTGTTCATATTTGCTGTTCTATAAATCAGATATGACATTAACACAGGTTTGGAACTGGCATTACATATGTTATAATTTTAATCAAAAGAATTTAAAAACAATACCTCTAACACTGACGTAAAACATGTGACATTATCACTAAGTTCTTTGCCACAGAAAATGGCGGATACATGTGCTCCTATTGGACAAATTTGTATAACAAAGGTACTGATTTTTGAATCCAAAACCCCTCCAGGGGGTTAATCATTCACACTTAAATGAATCATATTCTCTTAAAATTTCACTGAGATGGCAGAGTTATCGTAATCTCATTTTAACATGTCAAGATTCCATATGTAGTCAGTACCATCTAACAAAAAGAATTTCAATAAATCTGTTTCCTGATCCTCTGGAATGAATTTGAATTTAACCCACAAAATCTACTGATTACAACTCTTTGGTTTTGTTTATTTTTCAAATATATATAGTGTATCAGGCTCCTTCCTATGTTGGACATTTTGACAGAATATTGTCTGATATAGACATCGGTCCATCAAAATGTCTAATGCCTGGTGTAGGAACTAGAGGAAACTCTGGCAGTTTGGAGTTTGCTCAGCTTTATGAAACAACATGACAGAATATTGTCTGATATAGACATCTGTCCATCAAAATGTCAAATGTCTGGTGTAGGAACTGGAGGAAACTCTGGCAGTTTGGATCCTGCTCAGCTCAATGAAACAACATGATATTAACTGTTATAAAGCTGACCAGACTTTGTATTGGCTCCCTGGATATGATAAAAATCTTACTTTTGGGAATGTTCAGAATTTTACTAAGACGTCATTGACTTTGTGTGGACCATGATTTTGAAATACTATGGATCTGATTTTAGGTGTGTATATCCTTCACATAGATATCATTTTATTTGTCAAATTTCCTGAAGTAAAACAAATTACCTAAAAATTTAGCTGCAAGTTCTAGTATACCAAAATTGTGTAAGTCTAACATATAACAGTTACCTGGTAAAGTGGCCTAATAGTCCTTTTTTTAAATTCGACGAGAAAATGTTAGATGGGATAAGAAATATTTCTGAAATAAAGTATACTTGTACTTAGTGAGAATACATATTGTTTGTTTATCTTGTTTAGTTTTTTACCTGTAGGAAGTTCTGGAGTTCTATCTGTGATTCCTCCTCAAAACGTTCCCGAATATCTGCCTGTGATATCATGTCCAGGTACGTCGGGTTTATCCAGTCAAAAAACATATCCTCCTGAAACATAACAATATACAGAACCATCACAGATAACTTTTCCTACTGATACATTGATAATGATCAATCAAAGATTAATACAGAGTTTTTATCCAAGGAGAATTCTAAAGTCATCTGTCCTTATTGTCTTAGATTAAAGCAAAGTTCCACAGGAGGAGTGTTTGATCATGGGAGAGATTGATATACTGATGATGTCCTTCCTTACAGTCACAATATATAACATTAAGTAGGGTACTACAATACCTACTGGGAGAGATTGATACACTGGTGTTGTCCTTCCTTACAGTCACAATATGTAACATTAAGTAGGGTACTACAATACCTACTGGGAGAGATTATTACACTGACAATGTCCTTCCTTACAGTCACAATATATAACATTAAGTAGGGTACTACAATACCTACTGGGAGAGATTGTTACACTGACAATGTCCTTCCTTACAGTCATGATATATAACATTAAGTGGGGTACTACAATACCTACTGGGAGACATTGTTACACCCGACCTATAAAGAGGGTGGTTCTTTGCTTTACCATGGTGAACATTGTCAAACAAGGCCTGTTTAGACAGAACAAACATAAGTACATGTAATATGAATAAGAACATATATATTATTAGAAAAATCGAAGACAATGAAAATTAGGAAGTGTGAAAGTGGTACATGTAAATACTTACCTCTATTGATATAGCATGGGCCAGTGTTGGGTGTGGCTCTTCAAAAGGGGTAGGTCTATTTATAGATGGGCCATGGAACCAGCCACTGACAGAAAGACGTGTCTTGTCCTCAGACAGCACCTCAGCCACCTGTCAAGGGAAACAATTCCATTTATCACACTTTAAATAATAAATCATTGTAAAGTCCATTTAAAAAGAAAAAACACAGTTTCAGCAAAATTTTAGTTTCAGTAAAAAAGAATTTTGAACTTGATATTGCCTCTCTATAAGTATGAAGTTTACATTTTATAACTGTGTTTCTATGAGAACAATACTAAACTTACTCAGCAATAAGCCCAGACTTGATAACAAGTCTACAGATACAGATCTTGTTTTAATAAAATATAAATCAATATCATTTCTTTGTCCCGTAAAAAGCCCCACCCCCTGACTCTGAATACAAACCAATATCATTTCTTTGTCCTGTAAAAAGCCCCACCCCCTGACTTTGAATACGAACCAATATCATTTCTTTGTCCTGTAAAAAGCCCCACCCCCTGACTTTGTATACAAACAAATATCATTTCTTTGTCCTGTAAAAAGCCCCACCCCCTGACTTTGAATACAAACCAATATAATTTCTTTGTCCTGTAAAAAGCCCCACCCCCTGACTTTGAATACGATCCAATATCATTTCTTTGTCCTGTAAAAAGCCCCACCCCCTGACTCTGAATACGAAATGCTGGACACCACATGTTTTATAGCAGAATAAATAAAGTACCATGAATCATTTAATTTCTTGTCATTTGTCGGAACAAAATGTGATAATAACCAGAATGTGACATTAAAAGTCTTCTAATGTCTAATCCCAGAAATGAACTTTCTGGTGTGCCAAACTGACTTGTTTCTTACCTGAATTGTTTTTTTCCTTTAACACAGTGAATTTATTATCTTTGATTTGTTTCTTTAAATCAAGCACTTGCTATTTAAAATTATCATAAAGAAGCACACATGGTACCATATTAACAGCTATGGTCATCAAAAATATGTACATTATTTCAACAGATGACAATTTTATCAGAGAGTTTCTCATCATGTCTGCAGATTTTGAGTACCTGTATGTAAGAGTGACTTAACAATGAGTACCTGTATGTAAGAGTGACTTAACAATGAGTACCTGTATGTAAGAGTGACTTAACAATGAGTACCTGTATGTAAGAGTGACTTAACAATGAGTACCTGTATGTAAGAGTGACTTAACAATGAGTACCTGTATGTAAGAGTGACTTAACAATGAGTACCTGTATGTAAGAGTGACTTAACAATGAGTACCTGTATGTAAGAGTGACTTAACAATGAGTACCTGTATGTAAGAGTGACTTAACAATGAGTACCTGTATGTAAGAGTGACTTAACAATGAGTACCTGTATGTAAGAGTGACTTAACAATGAGTACCTGTATGTAAGAGTGACTTAACAATGAGTACCTGTATGTAAGAGTGACTTAACAATGAGTACCTGTATGTAAGAGTGACTTAACAATGAGTACCTGTATGTAAGAGTGACTTAACAATGAGTACCTGAATAGGATATAACAAAGGAAAATCTTTGTGCACTTCTCTGCACGACAATCACTGAATATAAGATTTATAAGTGGTGGGATTTATTATGATCATTAATACATAGTAAACTGTATCTATCAAATTGTATAGTATAAAAGGGCCGGCTATTTGCCAAACAAATACAATAACAGATTTTATGGTATTGAACCTACCTGGTGAAATGACACAGGTGTCACTTCGAAGAACAGAAAACTGTTTCTCGCTGGTACCACAGACTTGACTACATCAGCTGGCTGGCCATTTTCTGTGTGATATAGTTACTGACATCATCATTCTTTGTACAATTCTTAATTACTGTAAAGATTGGTTGTGATTTCTGTTTATTTCACAGAAGTTTTCAGATCATGAACTGTCTAACATTCCCAAAAAATTGTTTCGTTTGCGTTTCATGCCTATGGGTTCTGAATCGTCTATCGTTTTACATTTGTATTAGTGTTTGGAATCTTTCTTCCATTTGCATTTAGGATTGGCTGCCGCTTGTGTCTGCCTCTGTAAACGTTTGTGTACTGTATCCGGAATATCAGGACTTTTTGCTGTATGGAATTGTTGATGAATTGTAACACCTTGTGTTAAACACTAGTCACAGCTGTACCTGTATTTCATGGCCCATGATAGACATGTATGTTGTGTCCCGATCTAACAAGGTTTTATTTTGGTACACAACACTAATTGAACATTGATAACAAAGTATGGGCAAAAACAAAAAACAAAAAAAACACCACCAAACAAAAAAACTATCTATGTAATAATGAGTATTTAGTCATAAGCTGTTGACCTATTTTCAGTCTATTGTATTTTGTTTTGTATTTTGCATTTTTTTTTGCATTACGTTTTGTGTTTGCATTTATCGTTGATCATTCTGTGTTAAGCATTTGCATCTTCCATTGTTAACCATTTCGTGCTTACATTTATGATTGCTTGGCCCAATTGCTTTCTGCTTTATTTGTGTTTGAGTGGGAAAGTTAAATCATTCAGGATCTGTACCCATCTACACAAAACCCTTAAAACAGCTGTTGACTGCTGAGACAGCTGGGGTTAAGATAACTAGCTTTCATACAATCATAGATAACAGCTATATTATCACATATAAGTTATAACAACTAGACAAATACTACTCGCTAAGAACCTTCAGGATAATAGTAACCAATATATATTTCCACATGATTCTATCTGAAAATTTATCGTTTTTTAAATGATTTTCCATGTATATTTCATTTATTGAAGAAGTGCTTAGTTTGGAAACTCTGTTTCTCCCACACTTCATGGAGGCACATCTTTTTTATCCTTCAGGAAAAAACTGCCTACTTGCACAATGACTTTACCAATCATAGTAATCATCATCACTTAATGTACCGCAGCTTAAAACCCAGAAAATACGGTAGTGAAACCATGTCATGACTGGGTAATGTCAACTTCAAAACACGTTTCATTGGCCATTCATAAAGCTTGACATATACTGAGTAGAGAAACTACTTCCAATACTTTATTATAAGAAAAAGTGTGAGAAATTAAAAAAGAATCAATCACCTGAATTTGCGTGATGTGAACAGAGATATATCAACTGTCAAGATAGTATCTAATGAAGTTCTTATCAAAACCAGTCAGAAACTTATGTGTGATGTTTCGATAGCTACATGCACACCATCACTTGCATTGGAAAAAAGACCACTGCGAAGCATATTTTTTTCTTACAATGAATAACAGTGTACAAAATGGTCATGAAATCACAAGACATTTCAGATATAGCGTAGAAGTTGAGAGTACAGGTCACCTTACTAACCTCCGCTACATGTACAGGTATTTTCCCTTTTGTTGAGAGATAGAATGTCTGGATAGAGACTGAAGGGTCACCAGGTCGAACCCTGATGGGGGCAGGGTGTTTTTCATTACTCCTTCATATTACAGTAGTTAAATTTTATGGCCACTAAGGTGGAAAGTAGTTTGACAAGACAGCAAAAAGATCATAGTCAAAACAGTCTGAATAGGTGATCCTTCATACAAGCTTTAGTACCTGTGTACTCTGTTTTAATTTATTTACATTACCAACCAAACGAAAATATTCTAAGATACGTCAGGATAATATTTTTTAAGTTAAGCAAAATCTCATTTAGATACATATTTGTCCACACTACACAGAGATAAAAGATTTTATCAACCTAAGGTGATATAAGTGTCGAAAAATAATCATAAATTCTACTCACCGTTCACAGCAAACAGGTCCAGTGCCCCTCCATCCACATCTGACCAGGAGGATGGGACAAGGTAGTAGATAAATGCTATCCGCCTCCCTTCTAGTTCATCATCATGGCAGAGAAGAGTATCTACAAGAATCACATGACAGTCATGTGACATGTACATGAAAACAGGTCACAAATATTAAGAAATACTGGTGTACCAACACATTTTTTCTGCTATTGCCATAACAAAAGCTTCTTTCTTATCTTTTTTTTTTCATTTTACCTTTTTCTCTCATCTTCCTTTCTTAAAATGACTTCACAACTCACATTAACCAATACTAGTTCTAAATAACAGGTAATTAACTTGATAAAAGTAGGTGTTAAGCAACATGACAAATTGAGTCTACATTACTAGCATTACATGTACCTATATCTCTTTGATATACCTGTAAACTCATATTTGGCACATGACATGTCGACGGTGTCGTTTAGGGGTATGTTAGTCACCTTCTCCAGCCAGTCTTTAAACTTAACATAGATCAGATCTCTGTAAGTTAAAACAAATATCTGAAAGACAACCTATAAAGGTATTATATCATTACAACTAACGCCATTTGATGAGGTTGTCCACACAAATTATAGACCCACCCAAGAACTTTTTACTTTAAATGTCATCTTCATGTGATGTAAGAAACAGTCGGAACTGTTTTGTTTCTCAATAACGTTCATTGATTCATTTGTAATTTTCTTTCACGAACAAGTCAATTTCACAGAGGTTAAATTTATACAATGTATTTTACCTTAAAGCACCAATATATGGGGATGACACAACTTTAAGGTCTTCTCTGCTCTACAATAAACCAGAAATAAATCCTATGACATTGCAGTTACTGTTTATAAATGTATATTTAATAATATAATAATTACCTTTGTCCTGATTCATGTAACATTCATGTTATGTCATATTTATGTGATATTTCATATTGGCAATGTTTGCTGTAGTTAGTAGCTATATTTTGTATTGTAGTATATATATATATATATATAATGTATTGGTTATATACATGTGTATTATTATGTTTTCGCGGTCACATCGTTAGTGTCACGTTTTACCTTCGCGCGTTTATACGTATTGGCGAGCGCGTCTCTTTGTGTAGTGTGTATGTATGTACTTGTGTACGTGAGTACTGTTCACTGTTCAACGGGACACGTGACATGTGACGGACTTGGACGGTGTTGTTTCATTGGTCCAAAGTTTCTCCTGGGTATATGTCTTTTGTCTCTGTCTTTTATCGGGTACATTTGAATCTCCGCTGTCTTCTGTGACGGTCGTTCAAATGTCTTGGGTCTTCAGATTTCATCTTTCCGGTAAGTTTCCTCTAGCTTTATTTCTTGCTAGTTGTTTTTTTTTAGTATTTCTTTTATATTCTTCCCGTCGAGTGTTTGTATTTATGAAGAATGTAATTGCAGCAGTAATATTTTTATATATAACTGAACGTTCAGAATAGTATTAGGTGTGAACACGTATGTATTGTATTATCCATAAATCATGTAATCGATGGATTTATATGCGTTATGTGTTTCTTAAGATATTACATAAATTGTAATATCAGGTTATTCATTGGTTGTAGTTGCGCCGTAACTTGTAACGATGATGTGGTGATATTGTGGAGTGGTGCGACTGTGACATTGTACATTAGCGCACTATACGTGTTGTAAGTGTTATTTTACTCTAATTAGAATGGTCATGTTTTAATTATTAGAAGTATCTTATTGAATCTTATATTTTATTCAAGTGTAAAAGTAATGACATAGTTTGACTATGTGAAATGTAACAAGTCTATGAAAGAAGTATGAATTGTTGAGTAATGAGTATGTAACGAGAGATTTGTGAATTTGAGAGTGTTTGATTACGTTATATTGTATATTTCAGAGTGTCTATTTTACGTCGATCAATGATTAAATTTTGGAAAAGAACCCAGCGGTTTTGTCTTATATGATACAAAATACACCCGCTACATTTGCATTAGCCAAATCTCTTTCCATTTCATTTGTATTTGAGTTAGAATGTTAAACAGTTCATGTTCTGTACCAATCTACTAAAAAAACACCTTAAAACAGTTGTCTATGGACAGTTGAGACAGCTGGGATATAAGATAATTAGCTTTCATACAATCCATGGTCCAGACAATTTACCCTTATTGCTCTGGATGGTATATGTGTACAACTGGTCACCTGTATACTGTTCAGTGAGGTAGGCACCAGCTACTTTGAGAAAACCTTGTCTCAAAATGACCCTAGCTGTTCACAGGGACACAAACCCCAAGCAAATGAACCCATTTTACAAGGCACTATTTCTTGTGTAGTACATAAAGTAACAATAAAAAATTGATAAGTTAAATTCTGTGAAAATATTTTAACTGAATTAAACTAAAATAAACTATTATTATAGCTAATCATTAGAAATACCTGACAAAATTTGTAGAGGTCATTATTTTTCTCTGCAAATGTCAAATCAAGCAGCTCTTCTTGAAGTCTGCTTAAGAATTTTTCATCGTCAATAAATGTCGGTAGAACACAGTGAGTAAATGGTTCATGGTATAACTGCAGTGAACCTGAAATGAAAAAAACATAGGATACTGTTCTACCAAAATTACCCAAAACAAATGTATATCAAATATAGATTATATTGAATTATAGGGCTAACATGCCTCCCTGTCTGGAGTTTAACATTTCTTTTGATCCGTGATTATCACAAGTCAATCACTTGGGCTTCAAAATTTAGGCCTTTAGCATAAATGACGGGTCCTGGAAGGACGGAATAGCTGTATGATGCAGTTTAATTCATTATCTGGCTGTACTTTATCTAATGCAAAATTTAATATTGAAAGATGTTTCCAAAATCAAAACTGCAATATTGTATGATTTTGTGAATTGCATACAAAATGAAAACACATACACACAACTGTACCTATATAGTTGTTATACAAAAATGATTTACATGCATGTACCATTACATGTACAAATGAAGTATATGTTTTTATTTCTATGTAAAAGTAGAATTTGGTTTCTGCCAGCATATCTATGGTTAATAAAAACGTTACATTTTGCACCAAATAGGAGATGTAATAACCTACAGCTTACTAATACAAGCTAAGTTTCTAATTACTGCATGCCTATAGTATCCACAAATATACTCAAACATCCCAAACATATTGTTTGTTATTTGTGTGTTTAAATGAATGAATCGATAATGGTGAAATGATCATACTATACTGGCAGAATTCTAAAAGTAGATTTGTCAGTTATTACTTGGTTCCAGGGATCCATTGAGGTGAGAGAAATACATATATATAATATAAAAAATATAAGATGAATATGAAATATTTCAAATTAACATAGTGGTACTAATCAATTAAATCTGTCTGATGTTGAGACCTTCTATTCACAGACTTTTTCTTTGCAGTTTGGAGACTGATGATTTTCACAAGAACTTGTTTACAACACTGGTACATTGAGTAAATCCTGATGGTGCACAGTGCTGATTGCGATGTTCTGATTGGGGATAGGGAATTTGTCATTTGAATTTTCCATTTGAAATGAAATAGTACCTACATAACAAGCTGTAGTTATAAAATCGACTGTAGTGCAGTACAGTACATAAGGGCCTACTATAAATGTGTAAGACTCTGCTGTTGGCATGCCTCACTCAACTCGGTATCTATTCCGACATCGTCTGTCAACAAGTGCAACCACATGAACACTGATGTTTACCTTCGTCGTAAGTCTCTGCAGCTTGGTACGACGTCTCGAATTTCTTCAGGTTTGATACGCAAGTGTAACATTCGTTCAGCGACACTGAAACGGCCTGTTGTGGATGTACAGACTTCGTCTTATGTTTTCCTTTTTTCGATTTTGGTACGGCGTCTTCCTTAACATCGTTATTCACAGTCCGTTTCCGATCCATAGCAATATCATCACTAGCAACTGTAGGTTACATGAACAGTAAAATACACGTGTACTTGAACCGGAAGTTGGGTTTAAATGTTTGTACTTTCGTTTTTAAAAAGATTTTTTTTCTTAACTTTGTCAACTTTCCATTTAGAAACTGTGGTAACAAGCAACAATGCTTATATTCAGCTTTCAATTGGCGGATCGAAATTTTCTATTTGTTCATACTTTCAAAAACAAAAAATTACGACTCCTTTCTACTTTTTGGCAAAACGCATGTGCACTTCCGGTTCGCGTTACCTCGCGTTTCAATTTCGTTTTGACGAGAAACAGCTCACGACATTATCTGCATGAACATTCAATAATGGTAAGTAATTAGTAAACCCCCTCATATATGATAATCTGTCATCACACGTAAATTATACCCTTTAAACGCTTATAGTGAATTGAAGTGTACGTAAATTACAGACAACTAATCACTGCTAATTGTTAAAAAAATTGCCGGCTTTCTGTTGTTCAGTTCCTCGGAGGTCCTAGTGTGTAACACCACGGATTAAGATGTATCTATATCTAAGTCCGTTATATCACCACGCGTAATAAATGCAATATTTTCACTGCTGTGTTCATTATGGTATACGGACAGGACAATATATTTGGCGACAACATTGATCAGGTCGGGTTGAAAACCACAATTAACGTGTAATACGCCAGCTGGCAATTTGTATACGCCAATTTGGGTATGGATAACCAAAAATAACCGAATCACTTTAAACTTAGCTTTTCCCATTTTCAGCCCATGATAGATTAGTTCAGTCATGAGACATACAACTGCGAAAAATTATTTGCCTGTGGGGAAAATACTTAAAATAGATGCTGTACTCCAGTGAATATGGTCTTTGTTATGAAAGTTCAGGTACTATGGTAGCACCGTTGCATCAGGTTTCTAAGTAGCCAGCACTTTCAGTAAACGTCTTCTTGTAAAAAAAAAAAAAACTTGTCATAAATTTATATGACTTTTACTGATATATTGCAAAAGTTGCTGTTTAAATGATTTTGGCTATTTTAGTAACAAATCTATACCAATATTAGCATATAATTGGCCAGTTTGCATATCATATACAACTCAATGGTTTTCTCAGACCTATTTATTTAATTGAAAATATTGTATTTACTGTGTTCCTAACTAGTTCATGATGTTTTATTTTCCTAATTTATCCATTCAGACAATCTCTGTAGGTTTGCCTGGTAAGATACTAATTGCTTAGTCTTATTCAACCAAACTCTTGTTCTCTGCACACATGATGAAGCATTTTGGTGAACAAGATTACTTTTTCTTCATCTTGACAAATATGCAGATTGAGCATACTCCCATGATGTGTAATGGTCCTATGGAGTGACAGTTAGGTACTGGAGCACCAGAAAATCTGGCTAAAAAGGCGGATTTGGCAATATAATCATATCTGTCTATACATATATAGGACAAATGTAACCATACAGATTAGGTACCACAAAATTCTTCTATACAGGTTGAAAAAAATAGATGACAAATCATGTATGTCAGTGAAATGAATGTTTTTTGTTTCTATGCTCAATTTCAGGTGATTTCTGGGAATTACATAGTTTCAGTTATAACCTCTAGAGCAAGTCTATCTAATATGATGTCATTCACTGCTTGCAATTGAAGCAACTGAGATATGAGTTTTTAAGATAATGAATTAAGGAAATTTCATGTTTCACTATCCAAACATGTTGAGAAAAGTACCAAAAAATCGCAATGATGAAATTCAACTGGCTCAGCAGAAATGGTGTCCTATGACACTAACCATTCTTTTTTCCAACCCGCTTTGATTTGTTGTCCATTTTTTTATGTGCACACCATGATTGCAATCAGATATGACTCAATTGTTTACATTTGCCCTCTATATGTATAGTCAATTTTGGCAATATAGCCAAATCTACTAGTGTAGTCAGAATTGCCTGTGCTCCAGTACCTACTCTGAGTATCAGCGTGTTTCTCCAATACAAGATAATTTCAAATAGTTTTAAAGAAAACAATTGTAACATACTTTAATTCTTTTTTAATCTTGTAGTTACCCCTTTCTCTTCTGAGGACGGCTGTGAACCACCCCATGGTAAGTCGTACAACATTACCCCAACATTGTTAGATGTTTAGTGACTTTTGACTCCAATCAGTCTAACTAAGACCTTTTATGTATACAATGTATGTAGGAGTTGTAACACATAGATCCGTTGATTTGAAAAAAAGGAATCAATCAGACTGAGATTTTACCATTTCTAACAAAAAAATGATCAGACAATCAATTGTTTATCCCACAGAATTATATATATATTTTCCATATTTCCCAGTTCCAGGTGGAAGCTTTCTAAAAATTCGAGAATTTGATGAGATTTGCTCATTTTATTTCATTGATATCTTATCTTCCACACAGCTGGTGGAGTTGAAAAATGGAGAGACGTACAATGGTCATTTGGTTAGCTGTGATAACTGGATGAATATCAATCTTCGAGAGGTCATCTGCACATCAAGGGTAAGATAACAATTTCAAAAAAACAATTTCATTTGTTTTTTTCACTGCTGAAAACAGACTGCTTCCTCTAGTCAAAAACTAAACTGTTTCCCCCTCACCCCCTCACCCCCAAATTGTTTTAATTTTAGAAAAAAACTTTCCAATTCTCTCTCTTTCTCTCTCAAAAATATTGTGTAATCTCCCATTCTATCCAGGCACAGGCTGCAGTGAAACCAACAGAAGAAATACTGTACAGGGACCTGAGAAATAATTTCAATTCTAGATGAATATTTAGGAAGTTATTACAGGTTTTCAAGGTTTACATTAATATTTTTAAATATTTCATGCTAAAAATGTATAATAACATTCAACACAGATCACGATGAATCTATATTTACCTGCACTGGAGCTAATTCTCAGGTCACTTTATAACCTACTGCATGCAGATTGTAGGTGCTGTGCTGTGTTGCAGGACTGGATGATGAACAGCACATTCAGAATTTCTCACAATATCAACTGACCATAGTATACAACTGCAGACCTATCCAAGTTATCTCACTAACACTATGTAAACTGTCTTTGGCAGTTCTGTTTTGCCAGTAGAATTTCAAATTTGTCTCCCGATATTCCCTTAATTCTGCGAATTTTGTCTTTCAAGTCGAGAAATGATATAAATAAAACTTAATATGGTCTTACAATCCACAGGTTACATTTAGGTGAACACACATTTCATCAAATGTCAAAATAGGTACAGGGTGATCCCTGAATTCGATGATGATACACCAATAGCACTTTTGAATGGTTCAACCAAGTTTAATGAAAATGATCACTTTAACATAAAGTTTTTACAGAAATACAATACAGACTTTTATCTTTACGCCTGTAGAATTTATGACCGATAGGAAATATTCTCAAAAATCACACAATATGTTCATGTGATGTCCTTTCTGCAAAGTGATGATGTTGAGCCTTTATATAAATTCTCTTGTACTGGTGTCAGTAACACAAACACATGGGGTTATATCATTCAAAGCAAAGGATTCATAATGTAATTATTACTTGGGCAAGTTATGTTGTATGTTCTGATCAAGGGGCATAACTCTCTAAGACTTGGGAAATTATTGTAATTTCATTTTTTCACTTCCACTTACATTATATTGATTTTAATGATGTTGTTCTCTTTTTCTTTCCAAGAAACAACATGGTTTATATGTGAAATATTAAAGAAAACAGTGTTCGTTGAAAATTATTCTCAAGATTTGTTTTCAGTTTTTTCCATTTATGTGTTGAAACTGGTATGTCGGCTTGAAATGTAACATTTCAGACATAAATTGGAATGAACTTGAGAATACACCCTGTTAAATACAGGTCTCAAACGGTGTAGTCAAAGCCAATAAGAAACACTAAGTAAACTTAGTATTTTTGTCCTTATAGACAAACAGTAGTGGACCAAGTGCTCAAACTGTTCAATCAAACCTGCCCAGTTCTTTGTTATTGCTAATGACATTATTTAGTCAATAAATGTATTTTATTGGGACATGGGAGCATGAAATCAGATTTTGTAATTTGAACAAACTGGAAATGAAGTCATCAAATAAAATCTCTCTTGGAATCAAGTCAAAGTTATAAGTAATTATTGAACTCTATTTTATAGGAATTTACATGTGAATATCTAGGGGAATGAGACGTATGCCACATTACAAAACACGAACACAAATCGTATCAGCTTACCTGTGTAAAACCAATTAACACAGATGAAAATTAAAAATGTCCTTTACAATATTTCTTCAATTTCCTCCTTGATTTCATTAGGATGGTGATCGTTTCTGGAGGATGCCAGAATGTTACATCCGAGGCAGCACTATCAAATACTTACGTATCCCAGATGAAGTCATCGATATGGTGAAGGAAGAGGTCATTCAGAAGTCCAAAGGTCGTGGAGAGATGAGAGGTCGTGGTGGCCCACAGAGAGGTCGAGGAGGTCGAGGTAAGGTTACTGTGAACAAATGTCATGAAGATTAGATCAGACTAAGAATTTCCTTAGAAAAATACATCCTTTTCACTAACCCTGGGTAGTGCAAAAAAGGGAAGATAATTATGAACCCCTATTGGTACAGTTTCTACATATTCTCCTTCAAGAAAAAATTCTGGATCAAGTAATTTTGGATTATTATCTTTACTTTTTTAAAATTTCCATCCTTGTAAAATAAAGAAATATGCAAACATTTGAAAATAATTCTTGTGCTTTTTAGGATATTAAACTTAAACACTCATTTGTAAATTTTTCAAAACATGGGTCATTTCTTGTGATTGGTTATTATGTGTTGGTTTCTAAAGGGAGTAAAAAAGTAATGAAATGTATGCATCTAGAATTTTTAAACAGCCATAATGAGTTTGGGATCAGAATATTCTTTATATCATTTTAATGGTAACCAATGCTTTAAGTCTAGGTGATGATTAATGGGTAGACAGCAGAAAGACAGAAGAAATTATCAGAAAGACAGAAAGACAGAAGAAATTTCATATCAGATAGACAGAAAGACAGAAGAAATTTTATATCAGATAGACACAGAAAGACAGAAGAAATTTATATTAGATAGACACAGAAAGACAGAAGAAATTTATATTAGATAGACAGCAGAAAGACAGAAGAAATTTATATTAGATAGACAGAAAGACAGAAGAAAATTTATATTAGATAGACAGAAAGACAGAAGAAATTTTATATCAGATAGACACAGAAAGACAGAAGAAATTTATATTAGATAGACACAGAAAGACAGAAGAAATTTATATTAGATAGACAGCAGAAAGACAGAAGAAATTTATATTAGATAGACAGAAAGACAGAAGAAAATTTATATTAGATAGACAGAAAGACAGAAGAAATTTTATATCAGATAGACAGTAGAGAGAGAGAAGAAATTTATATCAGATAGACAGTAGAAAGAGAGAAGAAATTTATATCAGATAGACAGAAAGACAGAAGAAATTTATTTCAGATTTCCATGATTGTTTTTGTCCATTAACTCTCACTGAAAAGCCAAAGACAAAAATTCATATGGTTATAATTAAAATTAACTGAGAAATACTCAAGACATTATTGTTGGGGGTTTTGATACAAAAGCAGCTGAAATCTATTCTTTGTAAACATGCTTGTATTTACGATTCTTGCCAAATGGCTATTCACCAGCATTCTACCGGTCATCTGAAATCACAAGAACACAACACACGCATCATTACACTTTGTGTAAACATTCCCGTGCAAAGTACGCAGATTTGTCATGTGTTTTTTTTTGTGGCATCCTTCGGAACTTTGTATAACACTGATTGGTATATTCAGTTGGACCTGATTTTATTCGTTTCTATTTGTAAACCCACCAAGTGTTTCTCAGTAGATATCAGTCAGCTTATGTATGTGTTAAATGTCGTATACCCACCAAGTGTTTCTCAGTAGATATCAGTCAGCTTATGTATGTGTTATTGTTGTATACCCACCAAGTGTTTCTCAGTAGATATCAGTCAGCTTATGTATGTGTTATTGTTGTATACCCACCAAGTGTTTCTCAGTAGATATCAGTCAGCTTATGTATGTGTTAATGTTGTATACCCACCAAGTGTTTCTCAGTAGATATCAGTCAGCTTATGTATGTGTAAATGTTGTATACCCACCAAGTGTTTCTCAGTAGATATCAGTCAGCTTATGTATGTGTTAAATGTTGTATACCCACCAAGTGTTTCTCAGTAGATATCAGTCAGCTTATGTGTGTGTTAAATGTTGTATACCCACCAAGTGTTTCTCAGTAGATATCAGTCAGCTTATGTATGTGTTAATGTTGTATACCCACCAAGTGTTTCTCAGTAGATATCAGTCAGCTTATGTATGTGTTAAATGTTGTATACCCACCAAGTGTTTCTCAGTAGATATCAGTCAGCTTATGTATGTGTTAATGTTGTATACCCACCAATTGTTTCTCAGTAGATATCAGTCAGCTTATGTATGTGTTAAATGTTGTATACCCACCAAGTGTTTCTCAGTAGATATCAGTCAGCTTATGTATGTGTTAAATGTTGTATACCCACCAAGTGTTTCTCAGTAGATATCAGTCAGCTTATGTATGTGTTAATGTTGTATACCCACCAAGTGTTTCTCAGTAGATATCAGTCAGCTTATGTATGTGTTAAATGTTGTATACCCACCAAGTGTTTCTCAGTAGATATCAGTCAGCTTATGTATGTGTTAATGTTGTATACCCACCAAGTGTTTCTCAGTAGATATCAGTCAGCTTATGTATGTGTTAAATGTTGTATACCCACCAAGTGTTTCTCAGTAGATATCAGTCAGCTTATGTATGTGTTAATGTTGTATACCCACCAAGTGTTTCTCAGTAGATATCAGTCAGCTTATGTATGTGTTAATGTTGTCTTTGCATAATATCCAAGTGGACCTTTCAGAAATTTGCCAAATGATAGATATAATGGGACTTCAATTTTTTAATACTTATCTCTCAATAGTCACTAGGAGTGTAAAGATCCCTAGATTTTATAGAACATGTCAGAAAATATTATTAATTTCATATTATTCATGTGTATTCTTATTTGAGCAGTTGTCTCCCTTGGTCTGTAAACTGATCAAAAATGTTTGGTATGCAAGCATGCATACCGTAATGCTTTTTACTAAAGTTGGCACTGTTTTTACAAGATCTAAAATAGCTATTATCAAGAAATACCTACTGTTTAATGGGGGTAGGGGCCTTCTATATGCCTTGTAACACCCCTTTCACTCAGGATCCTGTTCTATCTGAAATAGTGTTATTTCAACATGATGACCACACCTCACACAAACTCACTGTTGATATTAAAAAAAGGGAAATTCTATATTGCTGCTGGGCATCCATATCTTACACACTATAACTAAGTCCTATAAAAGGTGTGATTGCAGTAGAAAGTTTATGGTTAAATTTACACCCAGTAAGAGAAATTCAGGATGTAATGTTTCCAGGTTTTTGTAGACTATGTGTTGTAATAGAATCGAGAGAAAAAAGTATTATCAGATACCTTGATAATAATGTTTATGTAGATAGAGAAACCATCATCCATTTGTGATGTAAAAAACAGAGAAAAGAAAGAAAACTGCCTTTAAAGTAAAATCACAAAAAATTTTGTCCTAATTTATCTGTGTGTGTTTTAACACTGTTGTCAACATTGGTCATCAGCCAATCAGTTGACAACTAAAACTGGTCACTGCTGCTGGTCAGAATGCAGGTCACTGTTGGTCAGAATGCTAATTACTGCTGGTCAGAATGCTGGTCAGAATACAGGTCACTGCTTAGGGTTCTCACAACCTATTTTGGGACTGGGGCCTGGGGCCCTTAGAATTGGGAAAAATAATGGTATTTTCCTTAGAATTGGGAAAACTTCGGGACTAAATTGGGAAAAAAAGATACTATTTTGCATTGGGAATGGGGCTGATATTCGATAATCTGACAGATCGAGAGCCCTGCTGCTGGTCAGAATGCAGGTCACTGCTGGTCAGAATGAAGGTCACTGTTGGTCAGAATGCAGGTCACTGCTGGTCACTGTTGGTCAGAATGCAGGCATTGTGAGGCAAGATTCATTATGTGATTTGTGATACCATTTCCTGAATTGTGATATGATGTTAGTACTTGACTCTATTTTTGAGGGTCACTGTTTTGTTGATAGCATCTTCATTGTCATTATCCTTTACACCATTCAGCTCTTCAGAATCTTCCTTCTCAGCCTCTAGCCAGTGCTGGCCCTTTGGTTATATTGTGATGGGGATTGTTTCACTTTGTGATAAGTGATGGTTGCAACACAACAGCTACCAGCATCTGTTCAGTCCTGTGTTTAAAACTGACATTGTTACTCTCAACTTTTGTTGAAATCTGGTTTATTTCAGCACACTATCATGGATGGACCATCAGAGTTCCTCTTTAGTAAAGAAGCTGTCATGATATGTTTTTATCTTCTCCTCAAAATCTGCTGATTGTAGGATATTGACAAGAGTGAAAACTGATGCACTCCTTGTCATATCAAATGTTCATTCTTGAACTGATGGAGCACCAATGATAGCCAACCTCCTGCTTGGCTGAAACATTCCTGACTCTCTCCAAAGTCCATCCTTCTACACAGTTGGGTCTTAAAGATCTCAAAAGTCATTCATAATGCTTCTGTTGAACAGTTTATTTTTTATTTTACATTTCCTAAGTATTGATAAATGGTAACGTAAGGTAAAAGAAGACTTAGGAATGACATTGTACTTTTCAAATGCAACAGTAAAATCTCTCTTGTGTGACAAATCCTGGGAATCTCTCTAGTGTGACAAATCCTGGGAATCTCTCTAGTGTGACAAATCCTGGGAATCTCTCTAGTGTGACAAATCCTGGGAATCTCTCTAGTGTGACAAATCCTGGGAATCTCTCTAGTGTGACAAATCCTGGGAGGCATAAGGTATTCTGATTATTGTAAAACATTTATTTTCATGGAGAGGGGGAGGGGTATTTTTGTGGATTTTGTGGTTACTCTTTATCCACAAACTGTTAATATAAGTACCGGTAGACTTATTAACACATGAAATCTCGAGTGTCCACGAATTACTTCACTTCTATATTACAACACCTGCAAAACAAAACAGCTAAATATACTAATACTAGCATGGACTGAAGCACACAAGGGCCAGGGTCTTACTGTAGGAGTAAACCAGAGTAAAACCAATTTGGTCGGGCAGGTGACCCCTTACCTATTCACGTCTGGTTCAGGGAATCAAATCCCTAATGTCTTGGTGGAAATGCGAGTACATTACCACTACGCCATCTGACCACTTCATTTTTGGAAAAACCAAAAAAAAAAAATATGCTTTTACTGTAAGGAGAATGTGTGAAAGCGAAGGTATCAGGTTGTTTTACAGGGTATTCCTAACGAAATGAATGTCCACCACTTAGGAACAGATGATATAAAACTTATATTTACAGGGTATTCCTAACGAAATGAATGTCCACCACTTAGGAACAGATGATATAAAACTTATATTTTACAGGGTATTCCTAACGAAATGAATGTCCACCACTTAGGAACAGATGATATAAAACTTATATTTAGATATTTAGAAGACAGACAAGAAAGAATTTAAACTACTAGTAACAATTGTTATCTGTTGAAAAGCCAAAGGCAGATGCCAAATTTATAAATACATAATTAGTTTAAAAATGGGTCTGTATTTGAAGAAAAAACATGTTGAGAATTGATCAAATTAAATACAATTCCAAAATTATATGAACATCTTCAAAATGAAAGTGTTCCATGTACATGTTCTTTTAATTTTGTATCATACAGTTAAGGTCTAAGTTTGAAATATTTTAGAAAGTTTTGTTTTCATGACAAAAGACACCGGATGTAATATACGAAGACTTTGTGATGAATGTTGGTAATGTGAAAAGGACATTTATATATGGGTGAACCCTATCCTACCAAAACATCGCTCAGGCAGCGACATACATTCAAAGATCAACCATTTGCATGTAAATCACCCGTAATGTTTATTGTGCAACTGGTAAATGGCATGATGATTACGACTTGTTCCTGTCTGTTCAAAAAAAAATTCCTTGATATCATAAGATAAAGTCTGCTATCACTTGCGAGATCAATGTAACATGTTGATGTAAATGAGGATAGGCTGATGAGATTACGACACCTCTTATCTCTGTCTCTCTACCAGCGGTCATGTTTGACTACCTGCGGTCACGGTTGACAGATTTGTTTTTCGTATTGATAAAGTCGATCTGTACAATAATGCTTTCTCTTCTGTCTGAAATGTTTCCGAATTAAGATAGGAAAGGAATTTTTTACCCAACAGCATATCCGTTATGTACCTCATTAATTTTGATTCTAAATGATTGATTTACACTTTAATGTGAAATATTTTACATAAAAGAGCTTTTTTCTGATCTGATATTAATTTTATGTCTTCCATTTTATAACCATCAACTTCTTATCAAACCAACACTTGAACATAGTCAAGCCTTTCTTAGGAAATAACTGCTATCAAACAAATGTTATTATAACTTCTAGTTACTGCTACTACTCTATGTTACTGTTACTACTCTGTGTTACTACTATGTGTTACTACTATGTGTTACTACTCTGTGTTACTACTCTGTATTACTACTATGTGTTACTACTATGTGTTACTACTCTGTGAACTGTTATTACTCTGTGAACTGTTACTACTCTGTGTTACTACTATGTGTTACTACTATGTGTTACTACTCTGTGTTACTACTCTGTGAACTGTTACTACTCTGTGAACTGTTACTACTCTGTGTTACTACTCTGTGAACTGTTATTACTCTGTGTTACTACTATGTGTTACTACTCTGTGAACTGTTACTACTCTGTGTTACTACTCTGTGTTACTACTCTGTGTTACTACTCTGTGTTACTACTCTGTGTTACTACTCTGTGAACTGTTACTACTATGTGTTACTACTATGTGTTACTACTCTGTGAACCGTTACTACTCTGTGATACTACTATGTGTTACTACTCTGTGAACTGTTACTACTCTGTGTTACTACTATGTGTAACTACTCTGTGAGCTGTTACTACTCTGTGTTACTGGTAATACTCTGTGTTACTGTTACTTATCTGTGTTACTACTCTGTGTTACTGTTAATACTCTGTGTTACTGTTTATAATATGTGTTACTGTTATTAATCTGTGTAACTGTTACTAATCTGTGTAACTGTTACTACTCTGTGTTACTGTTTATAATATGTGTTACTGTTACTACTCTGTGTTACTGTTACTAATCTGTGTTACTGTTATTACTCTATGTTACTGTTAATACTCAGTGTTACTACTCTGTGAACTGTTACTACTCTGTGAACTGTTACTACTCTGTGTTACTACTCTGTGAACTGTTATTACTCTGTGTTACTACTATGTGTTACTACTCTGTGAACTGTTACTACTATGTGTTACTACTCTGTGTTACTACTCTGTGTTACTACTATGTGTTACTACTCTGTGTTACTACTCTGTGAACTGTTACTACTCTGTGTTACTACTATGTGTTACTACTCTGTGAACTGTTACTACTCTGTGATACTACTATGTGTTACTACTCTGTGAACTGTTACTACTCTGTGTTACTACTATGTGTTACTACTCTGTGAACTGTTACTACTCTATGTTACTGTTACTAATCTGTTTTACTACTCAGTGTTACTGTTAATACTCTGTGTTACTGTTTATAATATGTGTTACTGTTACTACTCTGTGTTACTGTTACTAATCTGTGTTACTGTTATTACTCTATGTTACTGTTAATACTCAGTGTTACTACTCTGTGTTACTGTTTATACTCAGTGTTACTGTTAATACTCTGTGTTACTGTTACTACTCTGTGTTACTGTTCATACTCAGTGTTACTGTTAATACTCAATGTTACAGTTAATACTCAGTGTTACTGTTAATACTCTGTGTTACTGTTTATAATATGTGTTACTGTTATTAATCTGTGTAACTGTTACTACTCTTTGTTACTGTTACTAATCTGTGTTATTACTCTGTGTTACTGTTAATACTCTGTGTTACTGTTAATACTCAGTGTTACTACTCTGTGTTACTGTTTTTACTCAGTGTTACTGTTAATACTATGTGTTACTGTATACTCTGTGTTACTGTTACTACTCTGTGTTACTGTTACTACTCTGTGTTACTGTTAATACTCTGTGTTACTGTTAATACTATGTGTTACTGTATACTCTGTGTTACTGTTATTACGCTGTGTTACTGTTACTACTCTGTGTTACTGTTACTACTCTGTGTTACTGTTACTTCTCTGTGTTACTGTTATACTATGTGTTACTGTATACTCTGTGTTACTGTTACTACTCTGTGTTACTGTTACTAATCTGTGTAACTGTTACTACTCTGTGTTACTGTTTATAATATGTGTTACTGTTACTAATCTGTGTTACTGTTACTACTCTGTGTTACTGTTACTACTCTGTGTTACTGTTAATACTATGTGTTACTGTATACTCTGTGTTACTGTTAATACTCTGTGTTACTGTTACTAATCTGTGTTACCGTTACTACTCTGTGTTACTGTATACTCTCTGTTAATCTGTGTTACTGTTCATACTCAGTGTTACTGTTAATACTCTGTGTTACTGTTACTACTCTGTGTTACTGTTAATACTCTGTGTTACTGTTACTACTCTGTGTTACTGTTAATACTCTTTGTTACTGTTATGTGTTACTGTTAATACTCTTTGTTACTGTTATGTGTTACTGTTAATACTCTTTGTTACTGTTACTACTCTGTGTTACTGGTAATACTCTGTGTTACTACTCTGTGTTACTGTTAATACTCTGTGTTACTGTTTATAATATGTGTTACTGTTACTACTCTGTGTTACTGTTTATAATATGTGTTACTGTTACTACTCTGTGTTACCGTTACTACTCTGTGTTACTGTATACTCTGTGTTAATCTGTGTTACTGTTCATACTCAGTGTTACTGTTAATACTCTATGTTACTGTTACTACTCTGTGTTACTGTTACTACTCTGTGTTACTGTTACTACTCTGTGTTACTGATAATACTCTGTGTTACTGTTACTACTCTGTGTTACTGATAATACTCTGTGTTACTGTTACTACTCTGTGTTACTGATAATACTCTGTGTTACTGATAATACTCTGTGTTACTGTTAATACTATTTGTTACTGTTAATACTTTGTGTTACTACTCTGTGTTACTGGATTTATTGGACAAAATGCCCATCCCTGTTAACTGTTACCTTTCAAGATTGATCACTATCTAGCAGTAAGTTTTATTTAAAAAAAAAAGAAATTAACAGATAAAATCTAAGCTGAAAGTTTTATTTAACAACAAAAAAATAAAAAAGGAGACAAATAAGTTTAGCTATTTTAATAAAAGAGGTTAATGAAGCTGATGACAAGTTCACATTAGCTGGTATCAACAGGATAATATATGTAGTAACATAATGAAAAATAACAAACAAATAATCACAAATGTAAACATATAAATGTTATGATATTTAACGTATAAATGGATCTGTTGTTGTTTTACTGCAAAATCTTAACAAGGTAGCGAGTGTTTACTTTGTTTACATATTTTCTCCCTGGAAATATAACAACTGGAATGTACAGTAGTTGGAGTTCCTGTTAGACTCAAAGAGTTCATCTGTTGCTTGAATTTCAAAATTGAAAATTATAAATAAGGATGGTGGAGGAAATGGCAAGGTATAAATGTGGCGATGAAAAAAAGTGAAATAATTGGCCAAGTTTGACATGATGGTGTGGTTGTTTTTCACGGTTCATATGAAAGAGATCATGTATTAGGGAGGTATGCGGTTTTACTTGACATAAGATGTTAGATGGTGTCCATACCTGTACCTGGTTTATATCACATTCCGCTCCAAGCCAAATAGATGTTTCTCATTTTCAATACTGCCTTTACCACAGACCTTTTTACACTGCCTTTATCTCAGACCTCTTTTTACACTGCCTTTACCACAGACTTCTTTTTACACTGCCTTTACCCCAGACTTCTTTTTACACTGCCTTTACCCCAGACCTCTTTTTACACTGCCTTTACCCCAGACTTCTTTTTACACTGCCTTTACCCCAGACTTCTTTTTACAGTGCCTTTACCCCAGACTCATTTTTACACTGCCTTTACCACAGACTTCTTTTTACACTGCCTTTACCCCAGACCTCTTTTTACACTGCCTTTACCCCAGACCTCTTTTTACACTGCCTTTACCCCAGACTTATTTTTACACTGCCTTTACCCCAGACTTCTTTTTACACTGCCTTTTCCCCGACTTCTTTTTACACTGCCTATACCCCAGACTTCTTTTTACACTGCCTTTACCCCGACCTCTTTTTACAGTGCCTTTATCCCAGACTTCTTTTTACACTGCCTTTACCCCAGACTTCTTTTTACACTGCCTTTACCCCAGACCTCTTTTTACACTGCCTTTACCCCAGACCTCTTTTTACACTGCCTTTACCCCAGACTTATTTTTACACTGCCTTTACCCCAGACCTCTTTTTACACTGCCTTTACCCCATACTTCTTTTTACACTGCCTATACCCCAGACTTCTTTTTACACTGCCTTTATCCCAGACTTCTTTGTACACTGCCTTTACCCCAGACTTATTTTTACACTGCCTTTACCACAGACTTCTTTTTACACTGCCTTTACCCCAGACCTCTTTTTACACTGCCTTTACCCCAGACCTCTTTTTACACTGCCTTTACCCCAGACCTCTTTTTACACTGCCTTTACCCCAAACTTCTTTTTACACTGCCTTTACCCCATACTTCTTTTGTTTGTTTTTCTATTTTTAAACAAAGTAGTGCATTTCTTTTCCTGAATTGACACTGAATGTCATTCAATTTGAAGAAAACCGTTTCCATACCTATCAAATCCATTTTTTGTTATAGAACACATGCATTTTGCTTAGCCTTATGTTTTTGTATACAATCAACCCCAGTTCTTCCATCACTAACTCTGAGCAGTTTCTCAATGAATTACCAGCTTATTCAGTCAGTTGCTCTAGTAGATCTTTGCAGGGTAGTTTGTTTGTTCATGTTTTTCCCCTTCCATTGCCCCCTCCCCCTGCCCCTCCCCCACCCTCCCCAGTTTGTTGGTCAGAAGAAAAAAAATCAAATAACCGAAGCAGATTATTTATGATAAGATAATTTTGCCTTTTGTGCAGTTCTGAATCTGATTTCTGTAAAAAGTCTGTTAGAAATTCAAAGGCAAGAAAATCAAAGGACACTAACAAAAAAAAATTTAATTTGATTATCAGCAAGTACATTTTTGTATAGCAAAAAGCATGTGTTATGTAGCCTAAGTTTATCTAAGGTATACACATGGGTTTGAAGGATCACCACATTCATAGTAAGCACTCTTGTAACTGTGTCTAAAGTTTATCATTAAAATCAAAGATTTCTGAGGCGTTTGTTACCGAACGGTCTGTGTTGGTTATATAAGTTTTCTCTCTGTTGGACATTTGTATCACAAGTTTTTACTTGTAATACCCACCACGTTGATGATAACAGTAAATTAACTGTGATTTTTATCATTTTATCTGAGTGATCTCCCCATGTTTGGGTTTTATTTTTTCATTTTTTTTTCTTTTTTTAAACATCACAATATCTCGACACGATGACATTTTAATTGACAGGATATCACGCTCAAGGATAAAAAATGACAAAAAACATTAGACGTACAATTTTAGTGAGTGATAGCCCCAACCTCTGTTGTCGACTCAGACATCTTTCAAAAGACATACAATAATGTAAATTATGTTAAAACTTCAGATTTTGAAATTTGTTTTATCTACATATCTCAGTAACTGTACGTTCAATCATGTTTAAGATTATGTGTTTATGGTAAAACTGTCTGTACTGTTTTTAACTGTTCAAATTTATGGCCACTAAAGGTATATTTTAGGTGTCATAAAGATATGTTTCCTGGCCCGGATCATACTATTTGGCATAACCTCTGATTATCTTGTCAAAGTACACAAGGTGTGTTGATGGGATGGGGAGAATTTTGACAATCATATGACAAGGAACAGCTTCTCTATGAAAAATCTTACATTTGAAATGTTTTTGCTGTCGGAGTAGATTCCGCTGATAAAGATATATTAGATAGAGAATTGAAGCAGTCTTGTTGAAGTTTCTACAACAGTTGATACGGTCAGTAGGATGCTAAAGTATTTGCTAATGGACCATTTAGATCGCAGTCTTGCAAAAACAAGAAAAATAAATGCCCCTGTTTTCTATCAAGGTTTCAGTGCAATGGTTCCTCGGACTAAATTTCTGTCATTTCACAGAAATTCGACAGTTAATCATTTGAGGGCATTGAGTAGCCCTGAAAAGTATTACCACCACAACTGGCATGCATGTTCTACATGTTTACTGCAATTTATTTAAACAGTCCTGATTGGATGTTTTCTGCAAAGGATGCAGTTAATGAAAACCAGATATAGAAAAATGTTTTGGTTGGCATCTAATGTTTTCATCTGCAGTTGGTATAGATGTTTTCTTTTGTGATATCTTGAGAAGGTATCAATATATATATACTGCATATTGACGCAGAAATAACGAAGTCAGATTATCTGAAATGACTGATGGTTTGTTCTGTTTGGTGGGTTTTGTCCATGAACAGCCAAAAGGTGAATGAAGTCTTCTTGTACTGGCTGGTAGCTACTGCACCTCATTGAACAACATACAGGAGGTCCATTGCATGCCATTCAGAATAGTAAGCGTTAAGTGTCATGCTTAAGGACACAACTAAGCTTCCTGAAAACACTAATTTCCAGGGATAGGGAGGGTCAAACCAACACCTTAGATCTCCATCTGCAATTGTGTTGTCCAATGCTTTACTGACTGAGATACTGCAACCTATAGACTTATATAGAAAGGATTGGATGGTCCAGAGTAAGGCCTTTAAATGGTGTCCTATGATTGGATAGTCTAGAGTAAGGCCTAAAAAGGTGTCCAATGATTGGAGGGTCCTGAGTAGGACCTAAAAAAGGTGTCCAATGATTGGATGGTCCTGAGTAAGGCCTAAAAATAATGTCCAATGATTGGATGGTCCTATGTAGGACTTTAAAAAAGGTGTCCAATGATTGGACGGTCATGAGCAGGACCGTAAAAAAGGTGTCCAATGATTGGATGGTCCTGAGTAGGACCTATAAAAGGTGTCCAATGATTGGATGGTCCTAAGTAGGACCTAAAAAAGGTGTCCAATGATTGGATGGTCCTGAGTAAGGCCTAAAAAAGGTGTCCAATGATTGGATGGTCCTGAGTAAGGCCTAAAAAATCTGTCCAATGATTGGACGGTCATGAGCAGGACCATAAAAAGGTGTCCAATGATTGGATGGTCCAGAGTAAGGCCTAAAAATAATGTCCAATGATTGGATGGTCCTAAGCAGGACCTAAAAATGGTGTCCAATGATTGGATGGTCCAGAGCAGAACCTATAAAAGGTGTCCAATGATTGGATGGTCCTGAGTAAGGCCTAAAAAAGGTGTCCAATGATTGGATGGTCCTGAGTAAGGCCTAAAAAAGGTGTCCAATGATTGGATGGTCCTGAGCAAAACCATAAAAAGGTACCCAAAATCTGGTCCTTTCATCAACAAAGTTGAAATTCCTTCTGTCAGGAGTTGTAAGTAGTCACTGACAAGTTGCTAAATCTAGAGTGTATATACCAGATGTTGATACGGTGACCCTTCAGATCAACACAGCATTAATTATACAGCAAATGAATGAACAAATTTGAGCTGAAAATTATTTCAGAAAATTACTTGTGACAGGTTAGGGAAAAAGCAGTCCACTTAAAAGTACATTTGCTGGTGTATTTCTGACTTGTAACTTTAAGTTAGAACAGTTTGCTAGTGCTTGTGTAAGTTGAAATACCGGTAAAGATAGCCAAGCATCATGATATGTTCTAATCACCTTGCATCTGTGGTCTGCGATCTGTCGTCAGTCTGTCTGTCTTCAGTCTTTAAACAATTCTTGTTGTCGTCATTTCTTGAGAATTAAACCCATGATGGATCATTCTCAAAGCTCTTAGGAAGGTTTCCCGTCTTTCATTATTAACATTAAATTTATCTCGTCATAAGCCCAGGGGGAGGGATTATTACATGACAATGAAATAGCTTAGGTCTATAATTTCCAGCAATATACAAGTGTATGATTGGGCTTATGGCCAGACATGAACTTGTTGTTGGATATAAAGTGAAGCTTATTCATTATTGGTGGTCGTGACTGATCAGTGTAGTCATTTAGTGATGTAAGTAGTTGTACATGTATCTCATGATAGAGTTGTTGTGTGCTGTAAACAACATCAGTAACATTATGTCAATAAGTTTTGACTTTAAAGGTGTGTATCTGTTATATTTTACAGGTGCATTTGGAAGCAGAGGAGGTGGAAGGGGCGGAGGCCGTGGTGGTGGCCAGCAACGACCTGGAAAGGGGAGGGGTGATTGAGTTTGACGTTAGTAGTAGGAGGCAGGCAATGTCTAGACTCATTCATGTTGTTCACTGTTTTGTTTTGGGTGGTTAAAAAAGATCCTAGGTGAACTTGGGCTTTTTGTTATTTTTTCCAAACTGAATACAATTTTGAACATTTTTCTATAAGGAAAGATAAAACAGTCATGGAATGTTTTATTCATTGATCACTTTTTGTTTTAACAAGGCCTACTTTTGTGAAAAGGTATGATGCTGTTAATTGAGAGTACATCTTTATGTGGTCGCTATGAGAAATATAAGTTGGAATTAAAGATGATAATTGTTCTCACAATTATTTATCAAATGTATTTTTTATACAAAAATAGAAGATAACCACTCCAGACAACAAAGACAACATTACAGGGATGACAGGTGTGATTTGGAGTGAGAGAACCACCAGGTGTGTAATTATGGTATGAAAGGTGATGAATATGATAACTTGGAGAGTGGTAACATTGTATCATTATGTGTGGAGTTGATGCAACTATTTGTAAAGGACTGCTGTAGATAAACTTATATAAAGGTGATACTATCTTAATACTTGATCTAGTTATCATTGTTTGATTTGATTCTGGAATAATATTTATTCTGTGTGGAAGTCAAGGTATCTGTCCTGCATTATGCTTTAACCAGGCCTTCTGAAATCAGTACATCTACTCCTACAGGAAAAAATAGGATGAATTCAGTAATTGTTGCATTAAGCTTTACTTGAATTGTTTAGATTGGGCATTATGTAGATTCACATTAAGGTATCTGTAAATTCTATATACATTGTATCCAGATTTCACACCTACCAAAATATGTCATCTCTGTTTTCACCTGGAGACCATTTACATATAGAGCAATATTGACTTTAGGACTTTTTCTTTCATGAAAGGGCCTTTTGATTTCATTATGAGAAGAAGGTTTTATGGAGTTGCTTATATATTTTGGTAATTTGGCCATATTATGAAATATTTAACCCAAAAGAGCCCCCAGAAAAAAGCCCAGGATTGCATGTAATCGGTATAATAATAAAATAGGAATGTGCTCGGTCGTTGTGGGCAAACTGTATCTACATGTGTGCAACATCCAATAACAAATTTACAGGAAAAATATTAAGATAGGATCGACATTTGTTAAGTATGTTAACAGTACGTCTTCTCATATAATGAAATTTGTGTCATTAGAGATTTTGAAAGAGTGTGGTTGTACTTTGTCATTTTGATGTATATGAATAGTGCTATAATGTTGCTTTGTAATGCTATTGAAAGACTGGGTGTATGTTGGCATACTTGAAGATGGCAACTCAAATATATACATGGTTATTTTGCATTACAGAGGAAAAGATTTAAAGAAAAATTGTGTTATGTGCATATTTTTGAGATTTGGAGATGATTTTCCATATAATGATATGTTCTACGAGTAAGACATACATCATCTCAAAATATCATTTATTATATGGTAGAAATCTCATGTGAATGTGTAAAGGATAGAGCAAATTGTACACACCGACAAGAATGATAAATAGAGTCATATTTCATGTTTAGAAATGGAACATTGTGAGACATCATGCTTCAAAATCTCCAGATAAATCTTTGATTTATGAAATTCATTCAATAACATACATCTGAGCTTCTATTTTTTTTTTTAAATTTCTCTCAAATCTTCATTTCTTGTATTTTATGTGAGGAGATTTCTAATCTCATCATAGGAGTACTTCCATAGTGCTGATGAACTGAAAAAGATTTGTTTCAATGTTGGAGTAAGGCCAAACAAACCTAATACTTGTAAAATTTCTCAGATAGGGATTTAATAGATGTAGAAGTAATATAGATTCTGCTACATTGATTTTTTTCTTTTTATTTTAAATTTATATAAAAAAAACAAGACAATACTAATGTCTGATGTTGATACTTATGTACAGATTTGTGAATGAGTACAACCAGGGACGTATATATCACGTACAACAAGTATTAAGCTTGGTGTGGCCTAACTTTGACTCGATGCATGCTTTCATTTTGGGTTTTCAAAACAGATCCAATTTCCTATGACACATCTTAATGAACAAAAGCAGATTCTTCTGTTATGATCAAAATTTTGTCAGATATCTGATGATGTAAGAGATCGCCAATGATGAGCCAGCAAAAACTTTACAATAGAATACAATTGTTGAAACTGCATGAAAAATATCCTTTTTTCATTACCAAGTCATCATCAGGTAAATCTGAATTTTCCTGTCAATGTGCAAGAAAATTAATTAATTTCATCTTCAAATCAAAAGATAATTAATCCTATTACTAGTATCTCATTTAAAATTTCATCCTTAGTTTCCTGGAATAAAATCAATATTTCAATTGACCCGGGTGAGTGTAAAACTGAGCTATGGGTTAGAGGGTACATTCACACAAAGTCTGGCATTGTTTTCAGATCTGTCTGTTAATCGGATCTCAGAACAGCCATGTTGATCCCCTATTTCCTGTGTTGGACTGTGTTGGTGTTTTTCCACTGATCGGGGTCAGTTTAAGTAGGTGTGGAGGGGAAGCAGGATTACTGTGGCACACCTGTGGCCTCGACTTTTGTTGGCTAATTAGTCTGTAAATATGATATCATTGCCGATTGTACATCAAAGAGATTCTGCTGTCGACCTGTGTATAAAAAATACATTGTGAGCCATCCGTCTGTAGTAAGCCAGTATATACTTAGGTAGTGCTGAAATCTAGCTTCTGTCCATCACTACCAGAACATGTTTTGATATTAAAATACACAGATTTTACAACATTTTTGTGTTGTGTGTGTGTTTTCTCCTGTACACTTTGATCTCCAAGGATTTGCCAAGAGAAGTTCATATGGTACACAAATTTTTTACTACCTATCATTTAGAGTCGTGCTGGGGAATTTTTATGAAAGTCTGTTCAATTCTTTCATTGATGAATTTTGCTGAAAATGTTTTATGTGAAAAATTGGATGCAAATCACTCCTACAAGATAAATCGTTGACACTATTTATTGAACAACTGGAATCTAAGAGAAAATCTGGATCCACAAGCTGTAAAGTTACATACTTGTGTGTTGTTTGCCGAGTTAATGCTTTGTAAAAAGCAATTGTCATTCTGAAGTGGCTACCACTATGATCACGATGCCGAAGGACACCACATGCCATTCAAAGCCTGTTTGTTACAGTCGTAAGAACACAACAGAAGAGGACAGTCATGATTTTGGCATTTTGGTTGTAATTCACATTGACATATAATTTATTACCCTATTACTCAATTTAAAATTACTTTCCTTTTCTTTTCTCATCTTCATCACTTGATCATGATTGTACTTAATGCTTTCATAAAATATAACTTACACAAATTTAGAATTATGAAGAAACTGCAATAGCATATATTCAAATTGCAGTAAAAGTAAGGTGACTGGATTATATAACAGTTGGGAGTAAGGTGACTGGATTATAGAGCAGGTGGTAGTAAGGCGTCTGGATTATAGAACAGTTGGGAGTAAGGTGACTGGATTATAGAACAGGTGGACGTAAGGTGACTGGATTATAGAACGGTTGGGAGTAAGGTGACTGGATTATATAACAGTTGGGAGTAAGGTGACTGGATTATAGAACAGGTGGACGTAAGGTGACTGGATTATAGAACAGGTGGACGTACGGTGACTGGATTATAGAACAGGTGGATGTAGGGTGACTGGATTTTAGAACAGTTGGGAGTAAGGTGACTGGATTATAGAATGGTTGGGAGTAAGGTGACTGGATTATATAACAGTTGGGAGTAAGGTGACTGGATTATATAACAGTTGGGAGTAAGGTGACTGGATTATAGAACAGGTGGGAGTAAGGTGACTGGATTATAGAACAGTTGGGAGTAAGGTGACTGGATTATAGAACAGTTGGGAGTAAGGTGACTGGATTATAGAACAGTTGGGAGTAAGGTGACTGGATTATAGAACAGTTCGGAGTAAGGTGACTTGATTATATAACAGGTGGACATAAGGTGACTGGATTATATAACAGTTGGGAGTAAGGTGACTGGATTATAGAACGGTTGGGAGTAAGGTGACTGGATTATATAACGGTTGGGAGTAAGGTGACTGGATTATATAACAGTTGGGAGTAAGGTGACTGGATTATAGAACAGGTGGGAGTAAGGTGACTGGATTATATCACAGATGGGAGTAAGGTGACTGGATTATAGAACAGTTGGGAGTAAGGTGACTGGATTTTAGAACAGTTGGGAGTAAGGTGGCTGGATTATAGAACAGGTGGACGTACGGTGACTGGATTATAGAACAGGTGGACGTACGGTGACTGGATTATAGAACAGGTGGACGTAAGGTGACTGGATTTTAGAACAGTTGGGAGTAAGGTGACTGGATTATAGAAGAGGTGGACGTACGGTGACTGGATTATAGAACAGGTGGACGTAAGGTGACTGGATTATAGAACAGTTGGGAGTAAGGTGACTGGATTATAGAACAGTTGGGAGTAAGGTGACTGGATTATACCACAGTTTGGAGTAAGGTGACTGGATTATAGAACAGTTGGGAGTAAGGTGACTGGATTATAGAACAGTTGGGAGTAAGGTGACTGGATTATAGAACAGTTGGGAGTAAGGTGACTGGATTATAGAACAGTTCGGAGTAAGGTGACTGGATTATAGAACAGTTGGGAGTAAGGTGACTGGATTATAGAATAGTTGGGAGTAAGGTGACTGGATTATAGAACAGTTCGGAGTAAGGTGACTGGATTATAGAACAGTTCGGAGTAAGGTGACAAGATTGTAGAACAATTGGATGTTAAGTTTTTGGGCTAATTTGCCATAAAAAGCATTAGATTTTAAGTACAATGTGAACATTGTAATGTAGTTAGTATAAAGTGTGAGGTCTATAAATCTCCATGATCACTCGACAGAGGCTTGTAGAGGCAGTATAGATTTGATCACTCGACAGAGATTTGATCACTTGACAGAGGCTCGTAATTGTAGGGGCAGTATAGATTTGATCACTCGACAGAGGCTCGTAATTGTAGGGGCAGTATAGATTTGATCACTCGACAGAGGCTCGTAATTGTAGGGGCAGTATAGATTTGATCACTCGACAGAGGCTCGTAATTGTAGAGGCAGTATAGATTTGATCACTCGACAGAGGCTCGTAATTGTAGAGGCAGTATAGATTTGATCACTCGACAGAGGCTCGTAATTGTAGGGGCAGTATAGATTTGATCACTCGACAGAGGCTCGTAATTGTAGAGGCAGTATAGATTTGATCACTCGACAGAGATTTGATCACTTGACAGAGGCTCGTAATTGTAGGGGCAGTATAGATTTGATCACTCGACAGAGATTTGATCACTTGACAGAGGCTCGTAATTGTAGGGGCAGCACAGATTTTCAACCCCAGTGCAAATGTACTAAGTCAGATTGATAGCATGGTGTTGAGAGTTCAGGATAAACAAGAAGAATGTTTTTAGTCTGCAATAAATTTTGATATCAATAATGCTTTACAACTGTTTAACCTTTTAAGAAAACCTCAGCTCCAACCATGAACACTCCTGATTTGCTGACAAAGTAATTTAGTGAACTGATACACCCATGTCTGCACCATTTGAGATAAATTTTTGAATGTATAATGTAATTGGGTCTATCAGACAAGTATTTCAATCTCTGACCTACTTTCTTTGACAAGTATTGCCAGGATATGCTTATATAACCCACAGTCCGTTCATTGACTTTCCTAATTGAAAGGATGAGTAATTTCATTTACCAATAATTTCACATCTTTGCTGCTGCATCTTGTACCAACATATAAATAGCATTGGGAAAAAAGTTGCACCTACATATCTTTGTTCACTTAGGGTCATAGGTTAAAGTTCAAGACATAAATGACCTTGATTCCTTTCCTGATACTGCTTTCCCAAAATGTATTCACATACTGTAATTTGGATAATCATTTGAGGTCCCAGAATTTAAACATAGACATTTCAAACAGATGAGTGGATACTGAAGTAATGGATCAGACATAGATGGACAAAGCAGATATATAAATCTGATATATCCCTGGCGACAGGTATAGAGCTATCACAAAAGTCGGCTCTAACTTGATGAACAATACTGGAAGTTTTTTTCTTTTAAATGGATCAATTATATGTTACAATATTTCTACTGATTTTGTTTTGGTTTTACTGCCTTGCTACCTTGGTTGATTTCCAGATACAAAACCAACATAGGAAGGATCTGATGTAAGATTATGCCAGTTAGAACAGAAGTACCAAGTAACTGCTGCCCATTGATTTCATGTGAGTCAGAAAGTATTACCATATCAGTCTGTTTTCATGTTGTAGTAGACTTACTGCACACTGTACATCATAAGTTTAACGCTGAATATTTTTAAATGGTAAAAGTATTGACTTTTGAGTCACTTTGCCAATGTTTTATACCAAATATACATGTTTGGATCTGTTCCCATGGTGATGGGCCGGTCTTTGGCATGGTTTCTCCTATATTTGTTAAGGCTATGGCCATTTAAGTACTGCTGTCCAACCAGTTAAAAGTGAGTGTATGTGTTTTCGGGAATCCTGTGTGTTCATGTTGAAGCCTCCTTGTAATGGTGCGAAACTGAATCTGATCATATAGTGCTATCATACTGAAATTTACAGCCGACGGCACCTAGCATCAAACCTGGTCATGCTGGCTTGTTTACCAGGACGAAATTTGAATGGTCTGTTAAAACATGTTATCTCTTCATTTACGTATTCTTTTACGTGTCATGGCTGCCATCTTTCCCAATTTAGCTCTGTATGTCGCACTTAGATATTCTCATAATAACAGTAAACTGCTGTATCAAATAAAAGTCATCTGTAAATTATATCTGATCAAAATATATGCTATGTCTATTTTTTTTTTTTTTTTTATATTTTGCTTTTCATAATATGGCAACATTAAAATCAATTGATATCATTTTGATCAAATAACTTGTTTCAAAGCATGCAATGATTTTTTCTTTAAAATTAAGTGAAAAAGTATTTGCCTGAATGTTATCATAAGGGCTCGATCAGGGTTATTTTTTTCTGTCCGGTGTTGCTTAATTTTTAAAACACACGCTTCACTTTCATCTATTATATTGCCCTCTTGTCCGACATCAAAATTTTCTTTAAACGTCTATTCATTCTGCACTTCATATTTCAACCTGATTTCCAATTAGATGTTTGGTGTTCCATTCCCTCCAAGGTGTCTGGTTTGGGGCCAGTTTTAGTGGAAAATTATTGTTGGTGTTGGCCACGTGATATGGAGTTTGAATACCGACTCCAACACCAGATACATAAGTCGTCCATTTAGATATTACTAGTCGGTCACTCTCTTTGGCTTCTTTCAGTTTTCCTTTTTTTCGCAATAAGACCTCTTGTGATCATCCGTCCAACAACAGGAATACAAGTTGTGAAATAAAATGTGTAGTTCAGTTGTCGATAACTTGTGAGATCCTCGTCCAATAAACAGGTTAGGAAGAGAACCTCGTACTTTGAACAAAAAAGGATATCTTTGTTCATTGATCAAAAAAGAGATCGTCATCCCTTGAACAGCCAAGATAGCGATCCTCGTGAGCAGTCAAAGAGGGGCCTCGGCCCGTGAGCAGTCAAAGAAAAAGAAATCGTTTGGCCCGTGATCAACCAAAGATCTTCTGTACACATATAGTGTAGTTAAGTTGCACAACTACGGACGAAAGAAAACTTGTGCAAAATACTAGAAAAGGAAATAATATTGAGTATTTACGGTAAAACAGCGACAATACAAAGATTTAAAAAATGCATTTTCACAGCCATATCTCAAAACAAAAGTGATGTTTTATTATTATCTATATCGAACCCTGACCTGGACATCCAAAATGACCGTCTTGTAGCCATTTTGTTTTTAAGTCGATAAACAAAAGTATTTTGCACAACTTGGTCCCAAAAAAAAATTCAGATATATTGTTTTTGAGAAATAGTCGTCATGGTTATTATTTACGGACGTGTGAAAAAGTGTTGTCTTTGAGAGTTGTGATAGAAACATTTTAAGGTAGAGATGGAGTGTCCGGTTATTCAAATTAATAGTCTAATAAGAGAGCAGTGTCGGAGTGGTCAGCTGTGTAAATCAGAGAGAGTGTTCACTGATGTGAGGTGGATGTTTATTGATTTAAGATAGGTAGAGAGATTATTAAGAAAGTAATGTGATTCGATTATATTGAGGTTGACAGTTAATTATTAGGAGATTAAAGAAAGTTATTATAGAAATCCACAGAAAATGTGGCCTCGTCACAGACAGACAAACCACGGACGAAATGTCCACCACGGCACAAATAAGTCCCATCTTTCGGACGCCTGGCTTCGTATGGAAGAGTAAAACTATTTTGTTACTTTTTTAATCATCGATCATTCTTTCCATTATCTTATATCATTCTGGCTGTGTGAATGAGAAAAAAAAACCGTTTAACTTGTATATTAATAGATACTAACTTTTAATCAAGGAAGCGAATAAAAACATTTCTCTCCCTTCCCGTTTGACGCCAGTTCCTCTTGTTCCGTTAAGATATCATCAGTTTATCAGCTATGTCTAAACTATTTTATGACCCTCAATAGCGGTCTCTAAACGATAACAGACAAATCAACATAAAAGGCCAAAAAGTACTTACGTAATTTGTTAAAACAGTGTTTAATTATCATCATTAAACTTAAACTGATTTTTTTTTATCTATGCGTTTTCCTTTCTTTGCATTTTGCTTCTTGTGAGTTTTTTTCATCCTCACTTTGCATCAATTTCGTTTTTTCTTTATTTTTGTTTCATTATAGAAGGCGACAAACATCAATTTGGCAAAATGTAAATTCGCGCTATCGAGAGTTTTGATACGTAACAATGTCTTAAGCATTGTAGCGAGAAAAGAAATGTTTTTAAAAAATCAGACCTTATCGTTATATCTAATGAAAAACCCGGCAACCTCAGTGAACAGACTAGTAGTCACATTAATGTACACAGTATTGTATCATTTAGACATAGTGGCTTTGACAGTCTTTCCTTCTCAATAAAGTAAAAAATGAAAAAACAAAACATTATCATACTGCTATGAGGATAATAGAGACGCTATGATTTTTTTCACATTATCATTAAATGTGCATGATAAACTGACTGTGGCACTCCCCGGTTATGAATCCCCCAGGGTGCCTTTTCCTTCGTCGCACCACTACGGAGGATAAGTGCGTCGTGATTTTGGTACCCTGCGTTGAAGGCCCAAAATGCAAACATTTTACACACCTTCACGTGCATAAATACAAAACGAATCAATAAAATCTTGAATTTACTCTCAAAAGATTTCTAGTTTTATAGCCGATGCGTATTTTGGATAAAAACTGAGAAGAAACTGGAAAAAAACATGTTTTCAAATACGATCTACTCTTAGAGATATGATGTCAAGCGACGATCTTTTACATAAATATGCTAGGCTGTGACGTTTTCTCACGTTAAAAAACATACCGTCTCCCCTGCTGTGGTATGCAGTCGCATACAACGGGGCATGCATTTAGGAGTGCCAGGAGCGCGGATTTTTCAATCTCGGATTCATATGGTTCCAGGTTGGCTTTGCCGGTGGCGCTAATGGCTACCGTCTGCTGGATAATGTCACTCTCGATCTCAACGCTTTAGACAAAATTAGAACCGACATTTTATATACTTACGTAAAGCTCTTACGGTTAAAAAAGTCCTATCGGGACTCGGGGAGCTGGCGATATTATGACTACTTATGACAAAATGGTGTATAGTTGATGGCATGGTTCGTACGTGCCCGGGTTGATTTTCATGAAGGTTACCGTTGTATACACTGCTATGTTACTGCGTGTGGTTTGTGAGTATGATTTGTACGCCGATAAAAATGGGAAAAGGTGGAAATGGTTCCCGTTTTATTTGTGTTCTTTAGCGTGAAATTATTACTTTGTGTTTTCTTGTTTATTCTTGTTTCAACCTGTGAATTTTTACACCTTTTACATCTGGGACATTTAATTTACTATTCTTGTCCTGCTAAGAACAAATAAAACAAAACAAAGCCAAACTTTTACTTACTAGTTATGTCCCGAGTCCATGCATCTACCAAGCACAATTTTCATCTCGCACTTGGACTTTTAAACCAGTTCTATGAACAATTCTATTTATATAAAAGTTATGTTTTTGTTATTTTAATCTCTTCCAGGTGCTTTCTCGTCCTGTTCCCCTCCTACCACTCACTTCCCTCATTGAGCCCGAAGTATAATGTTTCCTTGCATGTAGATATTTTCAATCAGATTCAAATTATTAAGGTCGCTATCATTTGGTACGATATTTCTATCATTTCTTTATTCATCCAACTTTTTAACTATTTCACATTCTCTTGTATCATACGGGTTTTTCCTCAACATTCTCGGCCTCAACCAGCTGTCGCGCTGCTGCTATACCATATTGAAAGAGTGAAACGAAGGGCGGTAACTCTGAGATCAGAATTCAATACCATTACCCAATGAAAATATAAAGTAACATCGCCGCAAAACATCAAGGATCTAGGACATTAAAAGAAGAAGAAACAAGTATACGACGGAACAGCTGGGGTATAAGGTAGCTTTGGCTGTACAGAAATGACATTTAATTTTTTATTGACCGCCTATTGATCTAATTGTCGGCTTGATATCGATATTGACAGGTTTGTAGTTTAATATATAGCATTATGTTACAGAAATATTTAAACTGTTACCAAACAGTGACAACAGAAACACATTTTGATATGTTCCGAATATTTTAATTTGATTTCAAACAAGAATGCAAAATGTTAATATTTACGTTGAAATATTAATACATTAATAATATTTAACCAGTTAGTAGCTGAGTATACACCAGATAACCGTTGATGTGTTTCACGGTCTATATCACGTGCCACGATACAAAGGATAAGTAAAGTTCACCCAAATATCTGAGAAACATTGGGTCAGTAGGCAAGTCTTCATCAAAGATTATATTCTATGTTCACAATGTTGAACGAAGATAGGAAATGCGGTACATACGATGACCTATAAAAGCTGAATCAAGTATGATTATTCATACATTTTTTTTTGATGATTGATCATCAGTAAAAGAACTTATATTATCTCCGATAGAAAGAACAGGTCTCAACCCATAATTTGGAGTATACCATTACTGGCGTGTTACTCGTAACCTGCATGCTACGTTTGAAATCATTGGAATAGTGACATGATTCAGAATATACACGTGCTTAACATTGTTCTAAGATTATCAAATATAATTAGAGCAGACTTATGATAAAGATAATGATTAAAATTATGAGATTTATTGAGTTATGGGGCATTGCATCTCCCGGTCTAGATTTATTGTTTGGCTCTCGTTGTATCTGACTCTACAATTTGTATTAAAGATGTTGTTCGCTTGCGTTTTTTTTTTTTTTTTGAGAAGTTACAAAAACTATCAGCTGTTTTAAATTTACTTTCAGATTAAGTGGTTCCATAAACAAACGATGATATAGCTTTCTTTGACATTTTACAAAACAGAAACCTTTCATCGGGGACGTATAATACGTATTATACGTCCCTGCTTTCATGAGTTAGGTGTAATTTTCATTGTCGCTATCTGAAACATATTACGATAAACTCAGTTTCATTATTTTTGGCCCTTAAGTATCTATAATTTTTTATCGTTAAAGACGGCCGATCCTGTAATAAAATAAATAGATGAATGTACTGTAGACTTTCTGAGGCTGTCTTTCCTTAGAACAATATGTGGTGACCGGTGTTTATAAATAATTGTACAGCGAAAGCTGACGTCACGTCTGGTGTGACGTTTTGCACAAACATATACTAGTCGTGCAATGTATGTTAGACATCTTTGTTTGAGACAATTTGACAGCCAGACATCCTATCTAAAGCCAACTATTATCTCAATCTGTCAACACGTCTGGCAATGTTATACAAACATACGTATGTGGGATTTTCTTCTACTATCTTACACCAACTTCGACCAGTCTTGTTTGTCAAAACACGTCTCTCTGGAGTCCTACACTTCAACGTCGAGCAGTTTAAGTCGTTCAGGCCTTTTTTTTTAAACACAAACCAGGAATGTTTGACCAGTAAACAATATAGGTCGACAACTTTGTTTTTGTTGAACAACGTTGATGGAATTTTGTGAATATTTCGTTATCTAAATAGAACTGCGCAATCAGCATTAAAGGCATAATATCCCTGACCTTCAGTTGGTAGCGATATTACATTATACTTCTAGATTATCTCTTAAAGGGTATGCCAAATTCATATTTCAAACATTTTGCATTATATACGTACGCCATACATATTCGAATCACTTTGTGTTTAAGTTATACAGCAACCATTAATAAATACGAAGAAAATGTAGTTCTAGTATCAGTATTTCTTATAGTTCGGTTCAGAGTATAATTTTATCCTGCCACTAGAGCTGAAATTGTCGGAACACACCTGCCACATATTTAGCCAGATGCTCCCCACTTTTTTCTTTCTTCACCCAAGCTACACACGCTACAGTTTATATTCTAAGGCAGTGGTCACGTATTATCTATATACGGAAAATATATGTGTGTTTTTGTGTGCTTCCGGTTTTTGTCTGATAAAAAACAGGGTAGGTAGATAAGGATGTTTTTGAAAAATGTGCAATAGCTGTAATCTATATTACACATCCCATGCTATTCATACCTTTCTACACTCGGTCAAGATCATTTAAAAGAACATAATAAAAATGTTTTCGGTGCCAATTACAATTTTTTTTTTCCGTTTCACATTGTACTCAGTCTAATATCGAAAATACAGCTCTATTGTCCTTGCTCTAAGCTCCATGCAGTATTTTGAGAACTGGAGTTTCGACAACAATATCATGTGTTATTCGGTTGTGTTACTTACAAGACAGAAATATCGATATGGAAACAACTCTTTCCCTTTATCATAGCAGACACTAACCATGTGATTCATGTTTACATTAGTTTCCGGTCGGTTTACAAGCCACTGCTTATATACAAAAAAGTCTTCCATTTCGCCAAGGCGTCGGTGGTGTAACGGTCAGCATGGTTGCCTTCCAAGCAGTCGATCCGGGTTCGACTCCCGGCCGACGCACATTTGTTTTTATTATTTTTTCCCCCCTTCAAACCATCATTCTTTTCACTTACTTTTATGTTTTATGTTTCTAAGTATTTGTTGTAAATTATAACCTTTAAATGTTCATTAAGTCATATTTTGTTTGTCGTCATAATTTTGTGCTTCTGATTAAAATGATATTTCCTAGTATTGCAAACGAGTTATTCGTTTTTCTTTAGCCTCGGGCTTTCATATACCTAAGTCCGTGTTTTAACAAAGATAAATTGCATGTCTGTATAATTAGAACTATTGTATGTACGTAAACAAGACCTTCGTCGAGACGACGACGTGTTAGCGAAAAAAGGGTCGTGTTTGTTTACGAATCAGACCCAGTTAAACGGATTTAATCCTTAAATCGCCTAAATGTGTGTGATGTTACAGCTCTTTAGTGTGTTTTTCTATATTAATTCTTTTTAGCAAATATGATTAAGATCAATAGAAGTGACTTCATTGTTTGCAGTATATATATATATAATCCATTCTATTAGCTTCTTACGTGTATACAATGTCTAGTTCTTGGATTAAAAAAGAAACAAAACAATATTACAGAAATCATAACCAGCTCAAGTTGAACATTCTTAATCCGTGCAATATTCTTCAAATCGATTTCTTCTGTAAATTGATTTTAAATTGACACATTTAAAGTTAAAAGTTCAGATGGAGAGTAACAGGTTGATATTTATATATATGTTCAGGAAAAAAAGACATTTAAATGGTGAAATACGAATCCGTTACGTAATTAGACTGAAAAAAAGAAAACCCGGTTGAACCAATGTAACTTTTGATGTATCTTTGTAAAACGACCCGTGCGACCATTTTCCGCCCCCTCAATCGTACAACGGTACACCATTACCCCCGGGCGGCGAGACAAATATACATTGATCAACGACTGTTTTATAGCTAATCGGTAGCATTGTTGATCTGGTAAATCTTTTGATGTCTATCTGCCATCGGTAGGGCTCGTAGTGCAGTCAGTCAACCAAAACCACGCTAGGGTCGCCAGCGTTCTCTCAAATACCAATTGTCCCTTTAACTAACGAGGTGGCGCACAATATTATTACTATGAAATTAAGACTATTTCACATATTCATAAATCATTTAGTTTTTAGACATTTGCGGTTCCCAAAGAATTTAATTGCTACATTGTTTAGGGGTCAATATACTACTGCTATACATATAACTGTGAATTCTATACCTGAAAAAGTTAATCACAAGCGGTACAGGTGAAGTTAGCGCGCCATCCAGGTTATGTAAACCACAGTTGGTGTACAATTTATTTATGCGACCGCACGTATGACCTGCTTATATATTATGCATCAGAATTTCACAGCGAACCAGAACTTCAATTCATGAAGAAAGCGGTTGCGTTGAATTGACCGTAACTGCCCAAGTTTTTATCGTTCGCGTAAAGACACGTGCTATTTATATTCCGGAGTTGGAAAGAACCAATGGGAAAGCCGTGTGTTTGAGCAGTGTGTACACATAGCATATGAACCGACGTACCTACGAAGAAATTATGTTTGGTGTGAAAATGGAACTCATTTCTAGTATAGAGTTTAAAGCGACACGAGGATCACCGCCCTTTATTACCTACGCTGGACACCGGCTAGCGGTCAGTCGCGACTGAGACGTGAGGCCTGCAGGTCGACCCATGGACCCTGGGGCGGATTATTACAAACCTACGGATTATTCACTGCAGAGGCTGAAGATGAAGGAATAACGAAAGTTTTGTGGCAATGGAGTTCACGTGATCAAGTTTAAATGAATACGATGCTACGTCAAAATGATAGATTATTTATCAGTAATTCTTTTAATTACCATTCATACTGGTTTATCAGACAAGGAACCAAGTCAGAGACTCCCATGTAGGACTCAAGAAAATGTAAGTATGACAATTATTCGGATTTTAAAAATAAATAGTATTCATAAATATTGTTTAAGATCAGTGCTTACAAGGTATATATCAACAGTATAGGACATTCGTTTAATAATTAAAAAGTCAGTCATAAAACTTTATTTATTTAAAGATTAAATAGAATTCAGTAAAAAATGAATGTTTGTCTGGGTTTTATAGAAAATATAACGATAAGCGTTTATAGAGAATGGAATATTATTCTTTTCTCATAAATATCTTGAAGTGTGACAGAAATGTCTTTCCATTTCTACTTTTATTTATATGGGGAACTGAGAGAACCGATTGTACAGAGCTCTGTTCTTTGGTTAGCAGAAGGCCAGTCACAGTATGCACAAAGATATCCACAGCTCTAACTGGTTGACCCCCTGACGATATATAATTATAGATAAGTGGACCCCTCTCATGAAGGGTCAGATAGTTGTAACAGGACCCCATACCAATCATGCCATCGACCCCAAAATTTCTTGAGTTGGCCTCTTGTTGAATGAAATGTCTGTCAAAATTTATTTTATGTTTTTTTTCATATTTCGTTTGATAAAAAAAAAAACTTGTGGTATAATTCTCACATATTTTAAAAATGTTACTCTGAATTTCCAGGTGAAAAGGGCATTTTATTTGTGAAACTACCAGTTATATTCTTTTCTTTTTTCGAAAGATAAAAAGTTGTACTTTTTTAGTTCAATAATAGATTTATGAAATTGACAACAATTGAAATGGACAACAAGTAATTTCAACTGCTGATACCAGTTAATTGATATCAACAAAATTATGTAGTGACCCTGTTTTGATCACCCCTGCCTTAACACCAATGTCCCTCCTCCCCCACCAGGATTTGAAACTCGTGTACCAGCCAGGATTCAGTTTCTGAAAACAACTGAGAGTTGAGTTAATAGTTTTGAAATTGAAATGCAGTTTTAAGAATAAAGGTATTTCAAGTGAGATCACAAATATTTCATTGTTTAAAAAGAATAAACATGATTGGTATTCCATTGCACTTATTATGTAACATCTAGGCAAGATGTTAATTGAGTTACTAGATCTCATGAAAATGCTAATTTGGTATGATCAAACCAATTTATGTGCAAGTTATTAAAAAGTCAGGTTTTGTAGCTAAATTATGATTTAGAATTCAGAATCGTATGAATAATAAGTGCCTTCAAAAGTTGAATTCAGATATTTGGATATTATATTTTGTTAATATCATTGTGTGGTTTTTATACCCCTGTAAACCAATTTTAAAGTCAATAATAAGATTATAATATTAAGATCCTTTCAGATCATTAGGATTGAGATTAAAAGCCATTTATCATTTCATACTCCTGAAATACTATCTAGAGCTAAAAGACAAACAGGTACAATACACCAGGACAGTTCATGATTACAGTATTCAAAACATTTTATAATCTACCAAAATCTACCTCAGCGTTGATATCCCCTTTCAAATTTTCTATATGTGACCTTGAAGAGTTTAGAGAAAGTGTGAAAATTGATCGTTTCCATCATTAAACTTTTGTCACCTTTCCAAGGGGTTAACAAAAACTGATTTGAAGGTGTAAATGTCAGCTAAAACATCTGTGACATGTTTGGCATTGATGTTTCAACAAATATTTGTCAGCGTAAGGTTGAATGGGAAGGAGCCACCGCCGGCCTTATTTTAAGGTAGTGAGTCTACAGTAAATTTTTTACCTGAATTTTATCTGTGCCTACATAAATTGGAGAAAATACTGGCTTATTTTCTCTACCATTTTGGAAAGCATTCACATTTTTTTGTTCATTTTGGGAAAAAGAATATTTTGAGCTAGGGTAAGCAGTATCTGTAATTGACTGTAAAAATAAATAGGGCAAAATTTCACTATTTGAACCGGCATTTAAAAGTCAGAATCATGTTATGTTACAGAAAGAGACAGTTTTACTTAAATACAATCCTTCTGCTTTAAGTGCAGCAAGAGTTCTGAGGAATGATAGAAAACAGATTTCAAATTAGAAACCAGGGTTGCATTTTCTTCCAAATAATCAAAATAAAAAAAAAATGTCAGCAGAATTGAAAGTTGGACATGATGGAGGTATTACAGCAAGACAATGTGAGTCTCTTTTAGTGCATTTCTTGTAAAGAAAATGGCCAGATAGTACAAAAAATGGCAGTAATACTGTAAAAGAAATAATGTAGAAAACGTCAGTTTCTTGTCAGAAATTGAGAAAACAGTGAATGTTGTCCAGTCATAATTCCTTGTGTAGGTAACATAAGTGTGATGAATTACGTACCTTAATCATTTTGATGGGTTTTAAGTGGAAACCTGAAATGTTTCACCCTGATGGTAAAATACAGTGCAGGCTTACATTTTATTGTTGAAAATACGGAGAATCATTTTCATAAATGGTGTAATATTTCATTGTGTTTCATTTTAACAAAGAGTAATAATTTATTGTTAAAATGCCATAAGTATTTTTTTTCTTTTTATAACACATTCATATTAAATTTGATAAAACCTTAATACTACATAATGATATAAAAAATTAAGCAGTATTATTTTTCCAGAAAGTAATTTCCTAAGGTTTGAGAGGTTACATTTTATGCATAGAATGTCAAAAAAAAAAAAAAAGCTGGTGGCTTCTTGAATTCTGTGCCTACTAATTGTGGTAGGTGTAAGAGTGTTCACACCCTCTACAACTAAATTCACAGGTCATGACTACACAAATCTTTGTTTCTCGGAGTAACACACATGAAGTGCCTACGCAGTGTTTCCACCCGTCCTGATCCCCACGTTTAACACAAAATGGTTCAAGCTTGATGTTAAATAGGGTTGCCACTAGAAATAATATTTGTTTGGGAATTTTTTGTAGTTCTATTTTGTCGTGTGGATGGTTTGATTGGTGAGCAATAAAGAACACGCCCACTTGATCAGGGTTTTGATTATCTCTACAAATATAAAAAGGTTCAGTTTCCACACTTTCTTCACATCCTACATCTAACTTACTGCTTTAGCTTATTTCTCAATTGTTATCAAATAGAGTATTTTTAAAAAGGTATCTTTGTAAATTTTGTTCTCGAGCCTTAACACAAGAAGTTACTGTAGACATATTTGATCATGTTTGCGGTGCTCATCACCATGGGTTCAACTCTGGTAAAGGAGAGAACTCAAAACCTCTTAAACTTCTGGAAATTTTGGATGTTAATGAAACTTTGAGTAGGAATGTCTTAATTCTGTTGTTCTGCAAACTGCGTCCAATATGTTTGTAAGAAGATGAAAAATAAGGAGATATCTTTGTAAAAGTTACAATTTTTCATCATATTTGACAGGAAAGATACTTTTAATGGCAAGGTGTATTTTTTAGTCAGTCATATCTTTTGTTTGGAGGGACACATGTAATGTATACAGGGGATGGAGACAGAATATCCCTTTCATATCTAACTGCATGTCATTAAGAAGCGACTAGTTGTGGGATTCAGCCTGCAGTTTTGGAGTGGTTTCTCCGATGTCTGCAATGTACTAAAAGGACACTGAACAGAATCGAAACAGATCTTGAGTTCCCATTGTAGTAATTCCGATTACGATATTTCCCTTTCTCTCTGATCTGCTGTTTCTTTTTGTGTTTTATTTGCAACTCTTGGGCTTCCCTCTTGATACTCATCCCTATTAAATTTGGTTGTTGTGAGGATATTAAATCTTGTGGAGAAAAACCCCCAAAAACCCAAATTTGTTTACAAGAATTATCTAATGAAAATGAAGTAATTATAACCAGCTTACGTAAAGTTTGAAGAAAAAACGTTGTAGCAGGTAAAATGTTTAATTTGGACTAAATGGGGTGTGTTGGTGTGAGAAAATAAAATACAATATGTGTAGTATATTAAGATTTGATAAACATGGTGTTACGTCTGAGAGAAGAAACACTAGCCAGCCCCTATGGGTTCAGTGTATAGAAATGAAAGCTTAGACAGATTGTTACAGTATGATACGGCTAAGTAGAGGTTGTGATTATGAAAATTAATTCTTGTTGGACACACCTGGCTAACACTAATAAGGTTCAGGGTAACTATTTTCTTAAGGTAAATGTCCTCAAATACCATTGAAATAAATAATAGAACAACAGACTTAAATTTTATACAGGTAATGATTCAACAGATTTCTAAGTGACAATTTCAAAACATGTTGAAAACTCAGATTTTTTACTTTTGTTTTTTTTTTTGGAAGTGTGTAGAAAATCTGAACAGCCCAATCACAGATTTATGTTTTTGATCAACTTTAAGTGCTATCATGGTTGCCTGACATTCATGGCTCCGTGACTGTCGGTTGATATACAAGGTTTTAGTATAAACCACATGATCCTACAGCTGATACTGTTATTACAAACTTACCTTACATTGTATATTGGCAAAAGTTAATATGCCTGGATGGGTTAACAAATAGCCATGGATTAAACAATCTGTACATCAGTAAACAACTTGACGACTGCCATTGTTTACAGTTGGCGAGATTTCCAAAGATTACAAGTTTTTTTTACTTCAGTTAAGTTTTCTATTTCGTTTAATATCAAAAGAAATCAAATTTCATGTACATGTAGATTTTGAACTGACAAAAAAATACAAAGGCTTGTTATATACAAATATTATGTATGCATATATGTTGATTGATATAATGATTTAAACACAAAAATTCAGTGTTTTTGTGTGATGTTCTGGTTGATCTATGAAGTCAAATCAGGCTATAGCATAAAAGTTCTGTGTTGTTTTCTGCTTTCATATCATTTTTGTTTCAAACTGAATTTGTCTCTGGCTAGCAGTGCCTTGTAAAGGAGTAATGTTGTTTTCCCTTTCATTTTGGTATGGTTTAAGAGCATTGTATGTGTAATAGTACTTAATCTTACTTAACATATAAATGTAACAAACTAAGTGACCACTGTAGTTGGAAGACCACTTGTGTTGAAAGACAACCTGTATTAAGAGGCCACGTGATAATAACGAGACTTGCACTTCAGTCAAGAGACCATTTTAAATGACGTACTGCAGTTTTATCAAAAGGTCCATTTCTATACTTGGAACTTTTTTAAAGAAGTAAAAATTCACTATATCTTTTATCTGAACATATTTTAAGATGGCTGCTTCTCTAAAGGAACACCTGTGAATATGACACCTGTGAAAACAGGTCTGAATCTCAATGGTTTGAACATGTGGTTTGATATCAACTAAATAGGTAATAATGACGTATTTCTTCAGTAACAAGTACTTTACTTTCTGAAATGTGTTGTTCTGAAATTTCTCTCTTTTAATTGGAATGTCGAGAGCTAGGTGGGTTCTCTTTGATTCAGTCATGTTTAGGAAAGTTAAACCCACAGTGATATCACATCTAGATATCAACTCCATAATTCTCCAACTTAGCCCCGTTATTAGTCATAACTGATTTATACTACTTTAAAATCAATTTAGAACATTTATGAATGATAATTTGTATGTATGTAAACTGAAATGTGACAGCATCAGAAAGGAAGAAAGAATTGTTCATTCTACTGAAGGTTTAACTGATGATCAGTGGCGTGTATTCTATAATTCGAATTCAAATAACCAACAATTTATGAAATATTTCAAACTCAATTTATTTAGAAGTCTCAAGTTTCTTTTGTCAAAAGAATTGAGTTGAGGTTGGCCTGTTCACTGTGTTAAGGTATAATTGGACTTTTGTTGGAATCATGTTGATTCTAGGCCTAATGGTACCTTGGGCCCCTCCTAGTATTGTACAGGGCTAAACTTTATCAAACACAAAGCTATTGACTGGTCACACCTCTTATCCAGTGTGTATTGTTGATGATTAAGAATGTCCAGTGGACATTACTAGACAAACACTGACCGCCGATGTCCAACATCCTCAGGATTGTCAGCCAGGATAAGTTCATATCAATCTATTGTAGGTGAAAATCAGACTTATAACAAGTGGTTTTGTTTGTATTCTATTAACATACACGTGACTAATGAAAATTCCATGTCCATTTTCCAATTACACATATTGTCACTTTTACTGGTCAGGGTCCCTAATAGGATATTTAGATGTTACAGGGATAACTTCATACATAGATTATCACTTGCTGGGACCCAAAAATTGAACAATTTCAAATGAACTTTAAAATTCTTCATTTCATTTGTCGTTTAAGATTTTCTTTGAGAGTTAAATTTCTTGCATCTTTTCACCTTTGCAGTTTTTCACGTGAAAAGATGATCTGTTGATTCAAATAAAGAATTTCCACAAATATTGGAGGAAGATAATGGTCCTTTTATTCTATCTACAGAAATTTTGATATTCCAGAATGTTCTTATTGTGTCAACAATTCTGTATGTTTAACATTGTATTGAATGCACCTGTCGGTTTGCATTAAAATAAAGTATGATCCAACAAGAATGTTAGGTTTTGGTCAGTCTTTGTGCAGTGAGAAATTGCGAATACGTTCAGTTCTTACTTGTGGTTAAAATATTAATAACACATCATTTTGAGTTTCTACTTTTAACTGTTGAAAGGCCATGATGTCTCAGCTGGTAGAGCATGCTGGTGGACTTCAGGTGAATAAAGTCTGAGATTTGTGGTTCGAACCTTACCAAGGGATGAGGGAATTGTGTTTCTTGGAAAGTTGAGATCACAAACATACTGCGTGTTGTGTGCCAGACACTTTCTTATGACCTCACTGACTTCAGACGATGGTGACCCATTATGACCTTTGACCTCAAAGAGAAATTCTGACCGCCAATCCTTTAATCTAGAAAATTACAAGCTGAATGTGTTGTTGACTTTGTGTTATTTTCTACCTCTAATTTAGAATATTTTACGACAGTTAAAAAGACTGAAATAATTGTACTTTTGTCAAAAAATGACAGTTTGGTTTAAAATCTTTTTCAAGACAACAAAACACATATATTACACTAGAGTTTTCTTCAAGATTTAGATTTTATTGTGATTGTATTGTGAACTTGTGACGCTGTGTACAAGTATCATATGATACAGACTTCACACTGGGTAAATCCTGCATTTACTTTACATGGAATTTTAGTATATTATACTTAAAGGACTGCTTCATTCAAATGGTTTCACAAAATTGCAAATTTATAACATTTCAGGACAATATAAATGTACTTTTACGAATTCAAATTTTTCCAGAATTTGTATAGAGAGGATTAGAATTTAGACAAAATTTACAGGTAAAATTTTTTGCTACCTCATTCTATAACTGACAATTCCAAAACATACTAACCTTATTTATCCGAAGTTGTTCCCGATCCTAACTAAAAAATGATTTAAATTACATTATCATTGCTAAGGTGTTTAAAAGAGGTGTGAAGAATTTAAATTGACACTAGTGAGTTTGAACTTTTCTGTGAGGAAAGCAATAAAAAACTTAGAATTTATGTCTTTTTAAAGGAAAACGTACACATTTGGAAACATCAGATGCTACGTTTGAAGCAAAAAAATTGATTGCGGACAACAACATGTTTCTTAACTCTGTATCTATATATCGGCCTGCCACACATGACACCATCTCAATCTCAATGAAATTTTATTTTTAGATGATGTACAAATTCATTTGCACAAGTTCGCAATGTATGCACTAGCATTTTGTATCGATATCAAGGTCACCAAAAATAGAACAGCCTTGTGCAGTGATGCAGTTTTTTTATCACCTCTTTTAGTGGCGGTCTTGAAGTGTTTTAACAAAATAAGTTAACGATTTTTCGTACAAAGAAAACTTACACATGTTTTACAATTAACGAAAAATGTCAAAGTCATCATGGATTGCCATTTATTAAGATAGTCTTGGCCTTGCTGTAGCACTGTATTTGTTTTTTTTATTCATCAGGAAATTTTGTGCATGTTTAGGTACAAAAGGCTAAAGCTTTCTCATATTTTGCTTCTTTTTTAGCTCTGGCCTGAAGGTCAATTATCCATCTTGTCTGTCAACTTTTACTATATATTGCGACTATTCATTAACGAAATAGCAAATTTTAATCACATTTGGTCTGAAGCATCCTTGGGGACAGGGAAACCAATATTTTGTGTAAATGGTTGTTGCTCTCCCCTCCAAGGGGCCTGAGGGGTGGGGCCCAATAGGAAAAATCTATCATTATCTTCAAAATCTATCTTGTTCTTTAGGAATTGTAGGATATTGTCCTCTTTGCACCATCAACAATTTTTTTGGATATTTGGTTCTTTGAAACAGTTGTGATTCCTGCTGAATACTATAGCTTTGCTAAGCATAAAGAGATAAATACAATCATACTTTGTAATTTGTCTTGGGGTCTGGTCCCACCCCAGGACAGATGAGATCTTTGAAGCTATTGAGATCACCATCCTGTAACTTAATAGCATTGCTGGACATCAAGGGATTAACAACTGATCTCTGTCCCCGACCCTAGGGAGAATTTAAAGCTTTATCTGTGGGACGAGGCTCATCTGGGAAAAATTTTCCTTATAGTGAAATGTGTTTACATTATGAAACGTTTTGCATTATTGACTTAAACATCCAGGTGAGTGATACAAGCCCTCTGGGCCTCTTGTTCTTTTTCAAGTTTGACTAAAAAGTCAAGGTCACTGTTTATACATATATCGAAGCAAAAAACGAACTCCACAGTTGTAAGGCTTTTAATTTTAGGAGGAAAATTTGAACAATTAAAATGGGTATAAAGAAAGATTTTCTCATAAGTGTAATAATTACTACAAACATACACAAATGCAATGAGACAATCATTTCTAACTGATATCCATATACATATGATAGACAGTATAACCTATTTCATAATGTACATTTTCATGTATAGCCTGTTTCATAAATCAACATGTTATGCATGCTTGTCACACAGCATGTCTACATGTGTATGATGAAAGTGTGCCATGTTATGCGAGTGTTGATGTCTGGAATTCTCTTGTCTTGGCTTCAAAGCGTGTAACGTGTCACTCGAGTAAATAAATGCTTTGGTACGTACATAGATATGGAGTCAGTTTAACAGATAAAACCCAATGTATAATGTTGGGCTATTCATTTCCAAAGGTATTTGGTGACAAATGTTTTTGACATTTGTGAACTTTCAAATTTTATTTCTCACTGAAGATAAAAGTTGTTCTTTGTGTGTGGTTTGAAATTCATGTCAGTTGTTAATATAGTAGTTGATGAAACAAATTTGAAAATGAAATTTTACAAGTGTTTATCTGAGATCCAATTATTGATCTAGATATGGTGTTGTGCTTAATCAACAACCAAGGGGATTAGGAATTTCAGAATACAAAAGTTATTGAAACCCTTACACTTGTTAGCTTCATTTAAGTTTGTTGGTTTTTGTTAAAGAGATTTGATTCTGTAACTAGAAAAATGAAACCGATCACTGACAAGGAATGGAACATTTACTAGCTCCTTTCTTTTCTTTTTCCAAAGAGTTCCATGATGATTTAACAGTGTTAAGGAAATGACATGATACCGTTATTAAGTATGGGGGAAAAACCCACAGATAAGATGTATTTGGTAGCAGTAAATTCTGGCAATGAAGTGATAAGGGGAGATAACTCACATTGAGGTCACGTTATGTAAGATCGCGTGTATCCAGATTATGGTTATTTTGTTTTTGTATCAAACTGTACCTGAACGAATTAATGTTTCTTCTGTGTCTTATCCGAATCAAGAAACATGACAATTTCTAATATTGTCTAATTTTTTAATGAATCTGCTTTGAAGTGTATATAGATACATCATGGGATGTTTGTAAATTTGGTTTTACACACAAACTATGAAAAATATTTGGGAAATGTGGGAAATACTTAATAAATGAATTTTGACTTCACTGCAACTTTAAATACACTTTTGTTTTTTTTGTGATTTTAGTAAATATATGAAGAAAATCTAAGTATATAGACTGATATGTGTTTTCTGAACATGTTTCTTTTTACTGGTGATGGAAATTGACTTCATCTTGTTTTCATTTATTTAATTAAAGTTAACCTCCACAAAAAAATGCAGTGAAAAAGCTAAGATAAGAAGAAAGGGAAAACAAGAGTTTGGGGATAGAGAGAAGAAAAAAGGAAAGAATTGTTTATCTCCTGTTTAGATTGTGTGTTATTCTAATCATTGATTTACACTTTCACAGGTGTAGACAGGTCAGAGGTCAATGCCAAACTGAATGCTTGCATCCCTGCAGAAACTGACTATCAACAATGTTGGCATAGATCTTACTGCTGTAGAATAAGATAACTTTGTGGTAACGTTCTGTCTTGTATTCTGAAGCAGAGATACCGACCTTTTCACACTCTTGGATGCAAATCACAAGTATTGTGTACAAGATCTATAAAATTCTGAATGAATTTGGTTGAGTGACATTCAGACAGGTTAAAAAAAAATTTTTTAATTCTAAAATTAAGTGAAATTCATTTAGAAATATCCTGTAAATGATGTACCTTAGGTAGATAATTTGATACAAAATTGGGCCAACAATAATTATTAAAAAAATGATAATAAGGGGAATTTGATACAAAGAGAAACATAACCGGAAGGGAAATGCACGGATATAATGAATATATATTTTATATGAAATAGCCTCATTTAGCCAAGTGCTCTGAATTGCCAGCAACATCTATATAAAAACCGGTTTTCCTTGTATGAATTATAAGTTTTACTAGTAATCTCTATTTGTTTCTTTGATGAGGTGAATTTGTTTTTGTGGTCATAATTCCATAAACCTAAGAATGTGGAGATATTATTCTGTAACAGACTTGGACGACCGGCAAACAACCTCACAGGTGCAACAGATATTTTGTTTATGTTTCCTTCTTAACGGCTGTCATGGTGTACTATGGATCATATTGGATAATGTGATCGCTAACGTAGTACTAGGGATGTTTTAAAAGATTAAATCTTTCAAAGGGACACAGCATTTGTTATTAAAATATGTGAAACCGATTTTACCAGAGAATCATGAATGCAGTCAATCCTATTTGGAACATCTTATGTTATAGTGGCGACCATAAAAACAAGTATTTGCTGTTGAACTTTTGATCGCTGTGGTAAATGTTTGTAAAGTTATAAATAATGTATGAGTTTTTTTATGTTTTATGGTGCTGTGTTAGATACTTAGGAAGAAAAAGTTTGTGTCGGCTTCCGAAAGACATCACACAGTTATAAAATTGACATAAACACTCATGGTTTTCACAAAGGCCATTAAATTTGATACTTTTAAGTAGACATCTCATATTGATTTATGTGTTAAATTGATTTGGAGAATCACTACAGAATTCATTGATTGATGATCACTATTTATCACAGACTTGAGTGATATATATTATCAGGTTTTCATTGTAGAATAAACTTAAGCATTCATGAAGTTGGATAGAATAATATTACTTGCAAATATCAGATTGTATTTTGTAAAGTATCATTAGTACTACACCTTGACCCGGGGAGGGGCAGGAACAATTTGGCGGGCGTCTGGCCATTCATCTGACTTTCTATCAGCCATCTTTCCAAGGTTCTATCACTTATATCACTTGGTGCTGGAACTTCATACTTGGGGTTCACGTTAGTGAGGCAGGGTGTCTTGGATCAAAAGTAGGTCATTTTGACCTACATTTTGACCTTTGTCCTACATGAAGAAATTGTTTGTTCATGTTCTTATCTCATACATTTGGGGCATAGTTTCACATGCAGTGGATTCTTTGCACATAAATTCACATTCAGTAGGGGATTGTAATACGTTTTAATCCAATTTATTGTGAAATCCTATTTTATAGAACTGGTTATTTTAATGATGCTCTCTGATCTTGTGTAAATTTGTATGGCTCTTACATGTTTCCATGTTGTAGTGAAATAATGATTAATCAAAGAAAATTGTTTGGTTCATGATCATCAGAGGAAAAACAACAATTTGGCATGAATGACTCTAATTATAATGATTTCAATGATATAAAAAGAACGCATATAGAAGAAATTTTAAAGCTTTTGTTTAAATTCTTTGTATCAATATAAAATATCATGTCTATATAAGGTAGTGTGAATTTGTAATTTATTTAGATCACATCTATATCTAATTTCAGTATGATTAAGAAGATTGTGTGGCAACATTCTGTTTCATTAATAAACTCGGCCACCCTCACATTTTCTCATCTTAAATTATGTTCTAGCATTTCCGGTGTTATTGTCAGAGCTTGCCGTACAGTTAAGATGAAGACCAATCTTTGAGAATCTCTGTCAGCATTCATCATAATACCCGAGATATCAATCGTAATTAAAAAATACACCACCATGGTGGCCTACTGAATTTACGACATGTTTTTTTCGGGCGAAGCCTTCCAAATGCTGACAGTTTTTTGCTGGATTTTTTGGATTTTTTTTTCAACGTAAATACTGTGACCTAGTTGTATATTTCAAACATCCACTGTATATATATTTGACTTACTTATGAAGAGCACATTTTATCAGTGCTATCACATGAATATTCATTTTCACTTGAAATTAATTTTAACAAAGTAGTATAGGCTTCATCGACACTATCAAACTTTCACTAATATCAAAAGTATTGTCCGTAAATAGCATTATGGGAAATTTGATTTGGTTATTTTGACATTTATGATTTGACAAGGTTATGATTTGATAAATATAGGATTTTGCGGTGAACTGTCATAAATCATAATGCCAAAAAATGTAATAACTTACACAGTAAAGCATGTGATAGGCCTTTGTACTTAAGTTTAGGGCATGTCTGCCACTGAATGTCAAAGAAGTTATCTTTAGAGCTGGTTTCCATCTCCAATAACTAACGGCAGGGTACATCAACCCTCACCTCAGGGAAGATGGAAGCAGTTAAAGTCACACCCGAGGTTGGGAGGGGGCAGTGCATAAATAGATTGACGAGCCATACAAGTGTCAGTTAGATTGCCAGTGAAAGTTTGTGAACATCAGCAAAATTACAAAAGTTACATTAAAAAAAGTTGGTAGGGAGGAGCCGAGGTGTATAGGGAGTTTGCAGGGGGCTGGTGGAGAGGGAGATGGCTGGCAGGCTGGTTACAATTGTCAGTATATGATGAAAATTGTAAACGAAAACTGCACTAAAATTAGAAAATGGGGAAGTAGGGGTGATAGGTTTTATGTGGGATGAGATATTTTACCACTGAAAGTTATGAACCTGTGGTATAAAGAAGGGTTGGGAGATAGGAATTTGTGAATTATCTGCTCATAAAGTCACTTTTGTGCCTTAAAATTTCACATACATGTCAACAGTTTTATCAATATAGATTTTAATCAGTGACAGATATTGTTTAAGAGAGAGGTGTGGTGATTGGTATATCTGGAGTGATGGAATACAGTTATATATCAACAATAAGTTTAGGTGGATTCTACTCTGATATTCTTCAAATGATACGTTTCACATCACCTGAGAAAAACAACATTTTCGACTTCTTTTTAATAACCCCCCCAAACTGATTTCAATGAAATTTTGCAGAAACCTATCCTGGTCTAATATGAACCAAAATAGTGAATTATAAGTTCCCAACCCACAGAGGCCTGAGAGGCGGGGCCAAAAGGGGTCAAATTGACGTGGATTTCAAAAATCTTCTTCTCAATGCCCAGATATAGTAGAATCAAATGCTCTTCCAGGATGGAAGTATCTTAAGGTGCTTTATTTACCGAAATGGGTGTGACATTTCTTCCTGGGGAGGAGGGTAACTTTACTGTAATTTTTAAACAAAAATTTAGTAGCATAATGTTGTTTATTTCCCAATGGAAATAACTTTGTAAGAATTATTAGTATAGGATGACAGTTTTGATGGTATGCAGGTATTGACACTGGTTTACTATCATCAGTGTCACAATTTCTTTTTCATGACACTTGAAAGCTACTTACCCTTTTAATCTTTATAATCAATATTGTTTATCTTAGGTGACTGTCAAGGCCACTTGGCCATTTGTAGATATATGTAAATATTTCTTTGTTTTCGTTGAAAAACAATTTTTGTGCCAAACACAAAGATATTTAGTTGTGATCAAATTGTTGTAAATGTAACACTCCAAATATTTTACTTGCCTAATGGATGAGATACAGGAATCTCAACCAAAGGGGTAAGATTCTTTAGTTGACAAACACAAACACTGAAAAGTTTTGTGAAGTGTTTGTCAGCTAAACAATATAACCATAGAGTTGTGTTTCCCTATTTCACATCTGATAAGGTAAATGATGACTATTCGATACCCTTTTAGATCTTATATTTGTGCAACACATTGGTGTTACCTGCAAATGATTAATACACTGTAGCATAATGAAAATTCTCCCTGTCTCAACCTCGCAATGAGGGAGGAAAATTCCACACAATATGTTGATATACCACTGTCCAGAGGAAAATCATTCTTTTGGGAAAGAGTCAACAACTCAAATCTCAAGGTCACAGTTACACAAGAAACTGAACTCTACATTGTCCAAAATATTATGATTAAGGAAACAAAGGTTCAAGGTCATGAATGGTTTATACATGTATACGTGAAGCTGAGATTGTTTATGGTAAGGGTTTACTATACTGTTGCAATGATTTAATGGTAAATGCTTCACCTTGAAAATAACAGCAAAATGTCACCAATTTTCAGCACTGACACTTTAGCTTTCAGCATCGACAATGCAGCACCTAACGACCCTAAAACCATCTCATACTCGATATCAATTTAATTGAACTGTGACTTTTGAAAAATAATATAATAAGGTTATGAGAGTGTGCAGTAGCTTAAAAAAAAGCACACCATGAAAAGTTTCAAAAGTAATTTGTATTTGGGGATTCAAATTTTCATCATTCTTTTTCTTTTTTTTTTGCAGCCAGATCATCAGAATTCCTTTCTGTGGACACTGAACCGAGATCCACCCTCCTACTTTTTCGGGACAATCCATGTTCCTTACACCAAAGTGTGGAGTCACATTCCAGAAAGCACCAAAGAAGCTTTTCAACAGTCAGAGAACATATTCTTTGAGTTGGATCTCACAGATGTGTATACAGTTACAGCTTTGGCTAACTGTCAACTCTTGCCAAATGGGGAGAACCTATCAGACGTTTTGCCGGTTGACATGTTCAACCGATTAAAGAGTCATCTAGAGTATGTTCGACAAAAAATGCCCTCGTGGATGTCCGCTGACCAAAAGGGCCGAGGAATGTACGCGGACTATTTATTTAATGCTATTGCGGGGAACTGGCAGAGAAAACGACCCATTTGGGTCATGCTTATGGTGAATTCATTAACAGAAAGTGATATTAAGTCAAGGGGGACCCCAGTCTTAGACTTATACCTCGCGCAACAGGCAGAAAAAATTGGGAAGGTGACAGGTGCAATAGAACGAGTGGAGGAACAGTGTGTGCCACTCAACGAGCTGAATTTCTCACAGGTAAGTCATCACCAGGATTTGTTTTAAAGGTGTTAAGGTGTAACAGACTGAAGGATTGGTCAGTCAGATCTCACCATTCAATGCTGGGCAGTACTGACCACTCAGAAAACCAAATTCAAAATGTCAATTTGGGAAGATGCAGATTACAAGTGAATATTGTCATAAATTTTTGTAAAACTTGATAAAATAGTATAAAATAGCCAATGTCATATATCAAATTATGTCCCATATATATGTGTTGTCCATGTAAGCGCTATACTTCAAAATTACAGTCAAGTTCATGTGTTCAGTGTTCATGATGTTTTCTTTTTAACATTTTCAAAAAAGATAGAAACTTATGCTCAACTTTCTTTCTTCAAACTGCAATTAAAATCATAATAAATTGGAATAATTTCAGTTAAAAAAAAAAGATGAAAATTTCAGTCATTCTGATTCTTGTCATTGTGTTGTTATACTGGTGCCAATTCTTCAGAAAATCATTTGATATATTTTTCTATTTCTACAATGAACACCGTTTGTTTTCCTTCAGAGGAAAGAAAAAAGTCTACATACTTTTGTGTCTAGAAATGTTTAAACTTTCTCTCACCTGTTGGAGGGTAAACTTGGCGATAACTACACCTGTTCTGTAAGTGCCATTAACAGCCAAGGAAGTGCCATTAATCTCAGTACGTTCTAGGAGGTTATTATATTGCCTTTCTGTGGTAATTGAGACATTTCACTAAACTGATATAGGTCAATTGTTATATTGGGAAGTTAGCATCATGTACACCTGAACTCTTATGCAGAACGTGGAGAGAGTTTCATAATCCTGTACTGTTAGTTTATCTTGTATGCATTTGCTTATTTCAGTTTAAAAATAAATAAAAAAATAGATACATGAAATACAAAGCTATAAACTTTCATCTTCTTGAGAAATAGATTGTAAGTAAGCATCTTTTTATTGATTTCTGAATATCGAGAGAATATTCATGAATCTCTCACTTTTAAGAATATTTCTGAGATAAAATATTTTTCAATTCATTTTCTTTTGGGTGGGTATTAGTTGACTTACTTGTAGGAGTCATTTTTACCTGACTCATTAAATAACAATGTTATTCAGCTCTTCTAATTAATGGGTAGTCAACAGACCACCAGTACTTTCCTACCTCACATATTTGAAGAACTCCACTTACGGGAGGTAAACAGAGTTGCGTAAACACATTCTGGGGCTCTTGAAAGCCACTTGGTTCTCTGTGAGAATCTATTGAGTTGAGATACTGTAATATTCCTTAAATGTGTCTCAAGTTTTCTCAATTGTGAAGTAAACTTTTCAGAAAATCAACCTTATACATGTTTACTTTATGTGTATATCTAAAACTAGTTTCAGCGGTAAATGTTCTACATTTTTCGATGTTTAAGATATTAGCAGATGTAATGCTATATATTTCAGTTTTTATCAATAAATAAGCATATATCGGATATTAAGCCCGTCCAAATCTACTGATGTCAGATTTAGTGAGTAGTAATGACAGTGAACTTACATCATTGTCCAGGAATAAGCCATATCCCCTTTTTCAGTGAGATTTTATGTGCAGGCCAAAGCTGGCTTATCATTGTTTAAATATGGTTATTGAAAGATAAGGTGATTTATGCAATATCTCAAGTCTCGTAGTATTTGAAAGTAGTAAATTCATGTATTATTTAGATTTGTCCTTGGTGGACAATTTGGTTACTAGCAAATGTGTGTTCACAAATGAAACTCTCTCTCTCTGTATTGTCAAAAAATAAAAACTCCATCTGTTTTGAAAATAAGTTTCCTTTTTAGTAGGTGGCAATGTCTCGTGACATAGCTTGTTAAGGATTATATATAGGGGTTCCAATCTGTAGTAAATATTGACTTTATATAAGTATGTATGAAGTACTGTGTTTGTTTACTCCACTGGATATATAAGTATAATCTTCAGAGATTGTTGGGTAAATACATATAACATTGTAAACAGGTCCTTTAAAGCTAATGACAATGGTGTAGGGTTGTCTACAACCTCTCTGAAAGAAATTTCAGAAATACTGTATATATCTGGCTATAGTCCATGTCTGGAATAAGCCCACTGTAGTGACTTTGGTATTGGACGATTGTGAAAGAACAGGATATACACCTTTCTGTCGAGTGCCCCAACAGGAATCAAACCTGGTCTCTGCTTTAATCCACAGCACTACCAACTACACCAAAGAAGCGTGCTTCTTCAGCTGAGTGTGAGAGATCTACTTATAAAATACGATGTACATGTCCCACCTATCGATTCCTTCCATACTGTTTATAAAATACAATGTAAATGTCCCACCTATCCGTTCCTTCCATACTGTTTATAAAATACAATGTACCTATCCGTTCCTTCCATACTGTTTATAAAATACAATGTACCTATCCGTTCCTTCCATACTGTTTATAAAATACAGTGTACCTATCCGTTCCTTCCATACTGTTTATAAAATACAATGTACCTATCCGTTCCTTCCATACTGTTTATAAAATACAATGTACATGTCCCACCTATCCGTTCCTTCCATACTGTTTATAAAATACAGTGTACCTATCCGTTCCTTCCATACTGTTTATAAAATACAGTGTACCTATCCGTTCCTTCCATACTGTTTATAAAATACAATGTACATGTCCCACCTATCCGTTCCTTCCATACTGTTTATAAAATACAATGTACCTATCCGTTCCTTCCATACTGTTTATAAAATACAATGTACCTATCCGTTCCTTCCATACTGTTTATAAAATACAGTGTACCTATCCGTTCCTTCCATACTGTTTATAAAATACAATGTACCTATCCGTTCCTTCCATACTGTTTATAAAATACAATGTACATGTCCCACCTATCCGTTCCTTCCATACTGTTTATAAAATACAGTGTACCTATCCGTTCCTTCCATACTGTTTATAAAATACAGTGTACCTATCCGTTCCTTCCATACTGTTTATAAAATACAATGTACATGTCCCACCTATCCGTTCCTTCCATACTGTTTATAAAATACAATGTACATGTCCCACCTATCTGTTCCTTCCATACTGTTTATAAAATACAATGTACATGTCCCACCTATCTGTTCCTTCCATACTGTTTATAAAATACAATGTACATGTCCCACCTATCCGTTCCTTCCATACTGTTTATAAAATACAATGTACATGTCCCACCTATCCGTTCCTTCCATACTGTTTATAAAATACAATGTACATGTCCCACCTATCCGTTCCTTCCATACTGTTTATAAAATACAATGTACATGTCCCACCTATCCGTTCCTTCCATACTGTTTATAAAATACAATGTACCTATCCGTTCCTTCCATACTATTTCATACATTGATGTAAAAGTATCAGACTGTCACTTTCAGTTGTATTGGACAGTTTCATTGATATTTTTGTGAAATTGTCTGATTATACAGAAGAAGTTGTGTTGTAAGATTATGACTGGTAAAGACTGGTTTATAAGAGTAAATTCTGCTAATTATTGGTAAGGCTTGTAATTATAGTGAAAGATTAACCAGTTCTTTTTGTTAAAATTCTCTTTTTTGTATATAACATTTCCTTATATAGGAAACAAGATTTCTGTAAGTATATTTCTCAGTCTGGTACAGGGTGGAGTAGAAAATTACTGAAGCCATAGACAACTATACAGTAACAGAGATATATGGGGTACAACGTGTATATGTAACCCAGATGCAGTCGTTTTTTAGCTGTTTCGTTAATTTATGGTTGCAGATCTGTTGGTCCTAGGCTCTGCTCTCACAACGATACAATAAATAAACTACGGTGATCAATTTCCTTTGATACTGTGTCATTCCTTGCACTAAAGTAGAGCACCTAATATGTTAAAAAAATGGTGTCAATTTCAGGTAATTAAACATGCCAAGCTATGTGTTAAAAAGACCCAATATTACAGCGTGTGTTATGTTGCCTATATCCAGTTTCATGATATTTGTTTTCTCGTTTTTTAATGGATACCATGGTGTCCTTTTCTTCAAAAGTTATTACAACAAAAGTGTGGGATTCCTAAGAAAATATTGTTTCCATTGCTAAGTGTGTTTTGTGTTTTTTCTTGAGGTTTTAAAGACTATCAGCTGACATAATGATGAATGTTCTCAGCCTTTCCACAGACAGTTAAACATGAAAAACAATATTGTACCATAAAATCCTTTTTGATAGATATTTTGGTTTCTACGTTGTAGAAAACATGCATTATATGGGGTGATTCAGTTGAAAACGTATTTCGAGCCATGACAACAAACGATATCGCTTGGATACAAACCACACATTTTAAAGAAGTAAAATATAGGATGGGAAATGGTATATGGAAGGAAATTCCGTCAGAGAAATAAATGATGATTGATTATATACTGTTGATATGTCAATGGCTGTGCTACAGAAATGAGTCAGACCACATGGCAAAAAGCATTGATGTTTTTTAGTTTATAAATTCATGAAAAAGTTTTCATTGAAAAATCTTTGAAATACCAATAAAAAGAAAATTATGAAACGTTATCTCTTAAATATTCTGACATCTGCATGAATATTGTTTAATCGTGTGTTATATCAGGAGCAGTCGTGATGCTTTTTTTGGTCTGTATTTCTTCAAACTTATATTTTCTATTTCTGTTCCTTACGACGTTAAAATCCCTTCATTCAACAAATATTATATTCATTGGACCTTTCCCATATTCAATGATCGCAAAAACCTCTGTGGTATTCAAAACCACTTTTTCAGCACCCTCCATTCAATAACACAATATAACTTCAACAATCTTTTGTGTTGAAAACTTCCTACATTCAGTAAATCCTGATATGTCCCATTTTATCTTCATAGCTCTCATATTCATTGTACCCAATAACCACAATTATTTGTAAAATATTATGTTCATTAACATGTTCACTCAAATACACATTTGTAACAACAGTACTTTTAAAAAGTCCCAATTGTCAAGTCCAGTTTTAACAGTATTTCAGATTTTTCATAATATCAGCCTCTATCATCTTTGTGTGAATTATGAATGACAGAATGTATATCTATGCACTTACCTTCAATAGCTGAGAACTCAGACTGGATTACACATTTAATGATTGTTTAAGTGCAAAAAACATGTTTTATGTGCTTCCTATACATAATATGAAAATTCTGGTATAATTAGTTGCTCACATTTATAGAAAAAAAAAGTGTAAATAGTATTGTTTCCACTTCTGTTTGATTTGTCAGTAAGATTTTGGTTGGTTACATGATAGATTGAGGAACAAGGAGAAAATATCTGTATTGTATGTGATTCTGTAAACCTTCAGCTGATAATGAACGGAATAAATTGCTTTTGGTTGATTATTGAAGCTGCATCACTGGTCAGACCTCCTCAGTTGTCAGGCGGCCATTGTTCCACAGTGCTTGTTGACTATAAGGGGGACTACCAGATTTTCTAATTAGACTGGCTATGCACGTGTGATGTGTACTTAGTCAATGGTTTTATTTCCCCCAGTTTACTTCACCCCTCCCTGACACTGGAGCTGGTCTGGAGGGACTAGCACACGGCCAGAGGAGCTGTCAGTTATTCTAATTGCGCACCGGGAACTGTCAGTTTGGTGATAGGACACAGGGAGCTGTCAGTTTTTGTGATGGGACACAGGGAGCTGTCAGTATTTGTGATGGGACACAGGTAGCTCTCAATATTGTGATGGGATGCAGGGAGCTGTCAGTTTTTGTGATTGGAAACAGGGAGCTGTCAGTTTTTGTGATTGGACACAGGGAGATATCGATTTTTGTATAATGAGACACAAAGGGGCTCTCAAAAAGTATTATTGTCCCTATAGTCTGCAGTGTTTGTCCCTTTCATAAATTTGTATCTTTAATGGATCTTGGTATCATATCATAAATCATGTACAAGTAAGGTCTTATGACCTTCATCAAGGTCACATCATAAGGTCATGAGCAAGGTCATGGGTGCCACTATGTCATGACCTTTGATTCAAGGTCATATCTCCATATATGGGACCTTAGAAAGAATTTAGATGTTTTATGCATATACCCATTCAGTAGCCACTTGGACAAGAAACAGTTGTATTAAACTTTTGTACTCAGTCTTAAACAAGTAGCACTACTATTGCTAAATATTGCTAAGTATATATCTGATTTGTGAGATTGTGCTGTAGGTAAACCTGAATAAAGGACTTGATGTTATCATAGAAGTTTGATAACATGGTGGTATTTGTGTGTTATCAGTTGATGTAGATATCACTTTGATAACTTAGTTTGACAATCTCTAAAATGACAAAATTTCTGACCCTGTCATACCACTGGTTTGATCAGAATCTTTCATATCTCAAGGTGGAAAGGTCAAACGTTTCTGTCAATCATTCACATTCCATTGACATAAAAATAAACATGTATGCTTCAGTTGTAGATATGTATTTCAGCATGATTCAAAATATGTTGCATTATCAAATTATCAAACATCAAGGTGATCAAGATCGAGCTGGTCATGTGATAAAAATATGTTGGATTATCAAAGTATCAAACGTCAAGGTGATCAAGATCGAGCTGGTCATGTGATAAAAATATGTTGGATTATCAAGTTAGATTACAGTAAAATTCCGGGTCATGCTTTATCATAATTGTAATTATTTTTAGAGTGCTGCATCATCGAAAATATTGCAAAAGGAATGTCGTTGAATATGCCCTTGTATACATTTCCGAAGCATGTTGTTCGTTATGTAAGGAAAGTGACGTTTATGATTTATAACAGCAGACTTGCAGAATATTTATTTCTAGCTGATAATCATCCATTTACTGTTCTTTTATTATCCCATGGCAAACAACACATTTAATGAAATCACGCTTAGACAAATTATTATCATTTAGAAGCAGGAAACAAAGTTTTAACCTTGAGCCAGCCGTAATTCCACTGATAAACTGTAATTTGCTTGTAATGATAGCCAATATAATGCTTAATAAAAAACACACAAAATCGTGGAAAAGAAAATGTTCACCACAGCAGGTATACCAGGGCACATGTTACAGTAATATTGATAGGGGATCTAAATTGACTGCCTTGTATTTTTATACCAGACGTACGCATGCTGTTACCAAACGATCACTTTCTTTTTGAAATTTGAATCTTGATAAATCGTGTATTAATGTTTGCCTCTGCCAGATTGTGATTTTCTGCAGTGGTGTATCAGAGATGTGCTACATGCTTGTAACAGCTGTAAACAGTTAAATCCTTGTAAAGTACCCTGCTGTTTCTGTCGGGGAATTAACTATTGTTTTATTGTTAATTAACGACACGACTCGATGATGCTGTTTAGGTGAAGAGGTGATGGCCCCGAGGTATGCTTACAACACCCAAGATCTGCCGCGAAAACACCAAATAATCACTAACCAAACTTGACCAATTGTGGATCAGGTGCAGGCACCAAGATAGTTTGCACAAGAGGCAATAATAGCAACAGACTTTATAATTTCTGTTATCGGACTGCAGAAAATTAATATTGTACCGACAAAATTACATACCTGATTTTTTTGTGTAAGCTAGTAGTTGCTGTAGTAAATGCCCTGTGGTAGACTTTACTTAAATAAACCTTCTCTAGAGGAAAACTTGTTGGTGTGGATCTGAATTGATGGTAATACCTGACAGTTCCAGGGAAGGTCCCATGTGTGTAATTTGTTCCCTACTTAGGGCAGTTTGTGTTTTCCAAGATACTGCAGTCATGACTGTGTCCTTAGATAGGACACTTTACCCCAGTTGGTGTGGATGGCATATGATGAATCGTGCCCAGGATGCCTAAGAACAAGGGTCTGCTTTCAGACTAATGAAGGATCTTCATTCACCAAAGGACACTAATATTGTGATGACTTGGATGATACCAGTTCAGTTTCCTAGATGAAAAACAACAGTCCTTTACAACTAACTGTCCCCTAATGATACATTAGTGATACTGCAAAAGTTTGGGGATATAAAAGGGAAGAAAAAGACTTAGAACTGTTCCTTAAAAAGTTGTGAATAAATAGTTAGTACCTAAATGAAAGAAGGTGTGAAACTAATGAAGATTTGTCATCACAGTCTTATTGTATAAAATCTGGAAAAAAGAAAATTTATAAAATGTGAAGAAGAATCCTTAAGCAAGTTTTGCCATTATAGTAAATACTGTAGATTAGAATACACAGACAGTGGAAGGTATCTTCAGTTCTTTGTTCTTTAAGTGCATGCCCAGAATCTTTAAACATCATCCCTCTCAAATACCATTGCAGATATTCTTCACTGTGTTAGGCTTTGAACTGGGCTTGGTGGAGTAGATAGTGGTGTTTGGTGCAAGATGGATGTTGATCTTGAGGCAGAAACAATGTGTTTTTATCTTTGTGAAATGGAAGTGTTGGAGCGCTGCTATCTGTTATGATTTCATCCATTCTTCTTATGTCGGAATGTGGGGTTTAATTGTTTTTTCAAAAAAAAAATTCTGCAGAATCTGCAAAAAAAAGATCTTGTATGTTTAAACATCATGGATATGATTAAAGCCCTGCAAAGTTTAGATCTCTTAAATAATATAAGGTTGGTGCACTTTTACTGTCATGAAAGTTTAGTAAAGTTTTAAGTTGTGCTAAAGACATGATGTCAGGATTGATTTAGTTTAAAATCTAGTCTTTTCCCCTGGTATTGTTTTATATTACATGTTTTAACTAACAACAATACAAATATAAATTGACACATATTGTTTTACATCACATTTTCTGTTAATATCACATGATTTTAAAAGGATTGTGACATATTGACATTGAAAGGTCAATTTGAGTTGAGTAATTTTGAGTGATCACCAGGGATAAATGAAGTTAGGTATAAAGGTTTTGAATGTCATACAGATACAGGATTGGAAAAGTCAGGAACATATGTTAACTAGTAATCTGTTGGGTTCAAGCTCTAAGTTATTGCGTTGGGCTATCTGTTTTGAGAGGACTTAGAGAGAAACTACATCTGCAAGGCGTTCAGTTACTACAGCCTACCCATAATTCTCATTCGTCAGACAAATGAAAAACTGAAAAAGCAGACGAATACTCCATTAAGTCAAGAGTCGTACTTCTATGTTGTTTCAGGAGCAGCATTGCCTTGATAAGTCCGGTGATAGAAGGTAATTAATCAAGGTTTTTTAATCCAAATTTTACAAGACTTGACTAGAATGTCTGTTTCTGGTCAGGTTTATTAGAAACAGGGGTTGATGTGTGTTATGTTTGCATATATATTAGATAAAACGGTACATATACAACGTCAGACAACTTTATATTGGGAAATAATCATTCCAACTGGTATTGATTTTGTTTAAATCTTCTGGAATTTAAACCTTGGTAGAAGAATAGTGTTTTAGATGAAAACAATAAGATTGAAAAAGGAAGACAAGTGAAAGAGCTATTATAATGTAATTAAATAGAGAAAGAATGAAAAGTTGAACGATGTACTTTTACTTGGTATTACGGCTGTACCCTATTTCTATTAGATCTGTGATTTTTTGGTGTTTCTACACATGTTGGCCACAGATCTATTAGAACCATATTCTAACTACTATAATTATATCCACTTAGCACATTGCTGTACTTTGACAATCAATACCTTAAGAGGCATCGCACAATGAGTGAGGTTGACTATATTTCTGATTTCCGTTTCATCACACACATCAATATTACTGGTGATAATAGAGCTATCGATGAACTGGTGCCATAGTTACCACTACTCCATACCAACAGCACTGGCACTCCTTTGTGCTCTTCCTGCCATCTGCCTGCTACTTCCCCCAAGGGAGATAATTCCAGTGTATGATGGAATGAATGACATGATGATGACTATTAGGGCTAATCGTTATCTCGTTTAGCGACATACATTTCTATTAGTGCAAGTGTTAAATTGTGTTGGTAATTATGTAGACAACTTCCCGTGGACCACTTCTTCAGCACTAGATGGATGACCTTGTGCTAGTATCCTGCCTGTTCTTGTAATGAAGTTTAAGCTTCGAGGTCTTGGAACTCATAGAAACCAGCCTCTAACATAATGATTTATATTATTGCTAATTTCGGAAGATTGAATACACTGCTACGATGATGTGTTTGGTTACATATGTATATTTATTTTGATTAGTGCCAATTACAAGGTGATTGTTTCTATTAGAGTAAACATGCTTTGTCTACAAAGTGAAGTGTTGAGAGAATTGTTCTGCTATTTTAATTGCAACTGGCGAAAAGAACCTTAAGGAAGACGCTGGCTGTGTTGATTTGTTAACCCATCTTTTGCTAGACCTACTAACCACATTTACAAGCAGTATTTGTCACATGTTAAATAGATATCTAGCAAATTTAATTTTCAGATGAATACATTTATTTTTCAAGAGTCTCCCTTCTACAGACAATAAAAGACACAGAACTGTTTTATTGTGTTGTTTGAGGCCATTTTGTAAAGAATAATACAATTTGTGCGATAATTTAACACAACACAAATGGTTTAAAATAATAAACTTTCAGAGAAACATAGATAATTGAGAACTTGAATAGAAAGTTTGAGGTATTTGTGTGTACCACAAAATCATATTAAGTTACTATTAGAAAAAATTGTTATTTCTGTCTTTCTGTTCTTCTTTTTCTTCCTTTTTTGTGTCCTCATGGTCTTTGTCCTCGTCAGCCTCCTCTTCATAGTGTTCCTGTAGTGGCTGGTTTTGTAATGGACTCGTATGAGGACTATGATATAGAGGAGGGACTGCTGTCACTTATGATATGCTATGTTGATTGTGGTATGTCAGCAGTAGGGTTTTGAAATAGGAATTTTACCTGTCTTTGTATAATCCGCTACCTGTAATATATGGCCAGGAGAAGTTATATCTTGGTGCAAGCAATCTATCATAGTAGATTTGATGTCAGAATACTCAGGGATCAGATTATTTATACTATCAGGAATGTCAAAATTCAGATTATTTAGGATATCATAATACACAGGAGGTCAAATTAGACATAATGTCAGAATGCTTGGGGTTTAAATTAGACAAGATTAGACAAGTTGTCAGAAAACTCGGGGGGGTCAGATAAGACCATATGTCAGAATACTCGGGGGTCAGATAAGACAGATATTAGACAAATTGTCAGAATATTCAGGGGTCAAATAAGCTGGGATGTCAGAATACTTAGGGTTTAAATAAAACAAAATTAGACAATATGTCAAAATACTCAAGGGTCAGATTAGACATGTTTCAGAGATATTACAGGTAAATCACTTCTAAAACAAGATTGTATATTCAAGAAGATATACTCTTCATTACTTTCAAGGACAGAATTAGATTGCAAAATATACCTCGAATATTAAAATTTAGATCTTAGCCGTTTTTATAATTTTCATTGAAAATATGTGATTTTTCTTAAAACTGCAAAACAATCAGAAAAAATAACCATGACATTTAGTTAGAAATATAACCTCCATGTCTCTGGTTAAAAGCTTACCCAATAGGCTATAACCTCCATGTCTCTGGTTAAAAGCTTACCCAATAGGCTATAACCTCCATGTCTCTGGTTAAAAGCTTATCCAATAGGCTATAACCTCCATGTCTCTGGTTAAAAGCTTACCCAATAGGCTATAACCTCCATGTCTCTGGTTAAAAGCTTACCCAATAGGCTATAACCTCCATGTCTCTGGTTAAAAGCTTATCCAATAGGCTATAACCTCCATGTCTCTGGTTAAAAGCTTACCCAATAGGCTATAACCTCCATGTCTCTGGTTAAAAGCTTACCCAATAGGCTATAACCTCCATGTCTCTGGTTAAAAGCTTACCCAATAGGCTATAACCTCCATGTCTCTGGTTAAAAGCTTACCCAATAGGCTATAACCTCCATGTCTCTGGTTAAAAGCTTACCCAATAGGCTATAACGATTTTCTAAAGGTCTTGTTTTAGGGATTTTAGCTGTTAAAAAGACAGGTAAAAGTCACACAAATTGATAGATAACAAAAAGGGTTAAACAGGACAATGTGTGGACTGAAAATTGTCTGACCAAATGACCTTCTTGTGACCTTGCTTCCATATATATTCAGAGTGTCGCCCAGGTGATCCTGTCTCAGCTGCTAGCTTGAACATGGCTGAGAAATCTTGCCAGGAAGTCAGTCTACTTAGGAAATGATCTATCTGTCCTATCAACTCCCGAACCTTCCTCACTGTGTCTTCTCCGTGTTTCTATTAAAGTCCCTGATCTTTGAAGATGGAGAGAATTTTTTATAGGAGTCATTGGCCTGTTAATGGCGAGTAGCTGAAGTAGTTTGATTGTGTTGATGTTAGTAGTAGCGTAGCTTCATTTATTACACCTTATCGAATGTCTTTGATGGATAAAGTTCAATGGTCCTGAGAAATTATCACATGGTAAACTGCTGTCTTTAAAGATGTAGGTTCCATTTTCCCTTTTTTGAAATCCAATTTTAAATCTAGTGAACCAGACTGGTTATGATGGAGCACATATCATTGTAATTTGATACATTTCAAAATAATTTCACCAGACTAGTTTTGAATAAGATAATAAAAAGTATACATGGTTTTGTTCCTCTTCTGTTAACTGCGATTTCTTTGCATTTCAAAAAATGCGGGATGAAGTGATATCATAGAGGCAGGATTACATATTGTAAAATATACAGGGTGCAGACTAGATTCAGATCTGCTCTCAGTTCAAATATTTTACACATAGGAAAAGCTACAGTTTTACCTTGATACATCTATGGAAGATCCATAAAGAAATTTGATAAAGAAAAACTGTTGTTTTCTCCAATTTCAATACCAGACATGTACCTTGTTCAGAAGACAGAATGTGTTTTTCATACAGAGGAGAGTATCATTTGGTGGCTAAATAGAAATTTCTGAAGCATTAATACTCATTTCTGCCACAAAGTATTTTGGGTTGTACGGAAGCCTTGGATTATAAATATAATATATAACAGTCCAGTCTGGTATATAATATATAATAGTCCAGTCTGGTATATATAACAGTCCAGTGTGGTATATATAACAGTCCAGTCTGGTATATAATATATAATAGTCCAGTCTGGTATATATAACAGTCCAGTCTGGTATATAATATATAATAGTCCAGTCTGGTATATAATATATAACAGTCCAGTCTGGTATATATAACAGTCCAGTCTGTATATACCAGTCCAGTCTGGTATATATAACAGCCCAGTCTGGTATATGATATATAACACTCCAGTCTGGTATATATAACAGTCCAGTCTGGTGTATATAACAGTCCAGTCTGGTATATAATATATAACAGTCCAGTCTGGTATATATAACAGTCCAGTCTGGTATATAATATATAACAGTCCAGTCTGGTATATAATATATAACAGTCCAGTCTGGTATATATAATAGTCCAGTCTGGTATATAATATATAACAGTCCAGTCTGGTATATATAACAGTCCAGTCTGGTATATAATATATAACAGTCCAGTCTGGTATATATAACAGTCCAGTCTGGTATATATATAACAGTCCAGTCTGGTATATATATAACAGTCCAGTCTGGTATATAATATATAACAGTCCAGTCTGGTATATATAACAGTCCAGTCTGGTATATAATATATAACAGTCCAGTCTGGTCTGGTATATATAACAGTCCAGTCTGGTATATAATATATAACAGTCCAGTCTTGTATATATAACAGTCCAGTCTGGTATATAATATATAACAGTCCAGTCTGGTATATATAACAGTCCAGTCTGGTATATAATATATAACAGTCCAGTCTGGTATATATAACAGTCCAGTCTGGTATATAATATATAACAGTCCAGTCTGGTATATATAACAGTCCAGTCTGGTATATATATAACAGTCCAGTCTGGTATATATATAACAGTCCAGTCTGGTATATAATATATAACAGTCCAGTCTGGTATATATAACAGTCCAGTCTGGTATATAATATATAACAGTCCAGTCTGGTCTGGTATATATAACAGTCCAGTCTGGTATATAATATATAACAGTCCAGTCTTGTATATATAACAGTCCAGTCTGGTATATAATATATAACAGTCCAGTCTGGTATATAATATATAACAGTCCAGTCTGGTATATATAACAGTCCAGTCTGGTATATAATATATAACAGTCCAGTCTGGTATATAATATATAACAGTCCAGTCTGGTATATATAACAGTCCGGTCTGGTATATAATATATAACAGTCCAGTCTGGTATATATAACAGTCCAGTCTGGTATATAATATATAACAGTCCAGTCTGGTATATAATATATAACAGTCCAGTGTGGTTTATATAACAGTCCAGTCTGGTATATAATATATAACAGTCCAGTCTGGTATATATAATAGTCCAGTCTGGTATATGATATATAACACTCCAGTCTGGTATATATAACAGTCCAGTCTGGTGTATATAACAGTCCAGTCTGGTATATAATATATAACAGTCCAGTCTGGTATATATAAAAGTCCAGTCTGGTATATAATATATAACAGTCCAGTCTGGTATATAATATATAACAGTCCAGTCTGGTATATATAATAGTCCAGTCTGGTATATAATATATAACAGTCCAGTCTGGTATATATAACAGTCCAGTCTGGTATATAATATATAACAGTCCAGTCTGGTATATATAATAGTCCAGTCTGGTATATGATATATAACACTCCAGTCTGGTATATATAACAGTCCAGTCTGGTGTATATAACAGTCCAGTCTGGTATATAATATATAACAGTCCAGTCTGGTATATATAACAGTCCAGTCTGGTATATAATATATAACAGTCCAGTCTGGTATATAATATATAACAGTCCAGTCTGGTATATATAATAGTCCAGTCTGGTATATAATATATAACAGTCCAGTCTGGTATATATAACAGTCCAGTCTGGTATATAATATATAACAGTCCAGTCTGGTATATATAACAGTCCAGTCTGGTATATATATAACAGTCCAGTCTGGTATATATATAACAGTCCAGTCTGGTATATAATATATAACAGTCCAGTCTGGTATATATAACAGTCCAGTCTGGTATATATAACAGTCCAGTCTGGTATATAATATATAACAGTCCAGTCTGGTCTGGTATATATAACAGTCCAGTCTGGTATATAATATATAACAGTCCAGTCTTGTATATATAACAGTCCAGTCTGGTATATAATATATAACAGTCCAGTCTGGTATATATATATAACAGTCCAGTCTGGTATATATATATATAACAGTCCATATAATATATAACAGTATATATATATATAACAGTCCAGTCTGGTATATATAACAGTCCAGTCTGGTATATAATATATAACAGTCCAGTCTGGTATATATAACAGTCCAGTCTGGTATATAATATATAACAGTCCAGTCTGGTATATAATATATAACAGTCCAGTGTGGTATATATAACAGTCCAGTCTGGTATATAATATATAACAGTCCAGTCTGGTATATATAATAGTCCAGTCTGGTATATAATATATAACAGTCCAGTCTGGTATATATAACAGTCCAGTCTGGTATATAATATATAACAGTCCAGTCTGGTATATATAACAGTCCAGTCTGGTATATAATATATAACAGTCCAGTTTGGTATAAATAACAGTCCAGTCTGGTATATAAATTGGTAGGGTTTTGCGTGGTAAGATAGCTGTCACTTATATACACAGGGTGCTGGAATATAAATGTCAATTCCCTGTAATACGAAGGATATACAAATGATCTGCCAGAAGTAGCGCAGACATTGGGGGAAAACGAATGGGACGGGATGTATGTGAGAGCTAGGCCTTGTTCATCACTTAAAGCTGTAAGTTGAGTGAAGCAATTGATAATACTGAGAATTCTGACCCCAGATCAGTAGATCTTCTTCATTAAATAGAATTGTGTCTGTTGAGTCTGTCGAAAGACTGACTGGCACTTCCGTGATCTGGGCGAGTGAGAGATGGGGCATTGTGTTATCGAACCGAGAGACGTGCAATTTCTTCCATTGGTAAAACGGGGGATTCTCCACCTGATATCAACAAATCAAAAATAACGATAAATTTCCCTTTCATCACTGTTCATTGGAATTCTCGACAAAGTTTCTACTGAATATATTGGTTCAGGGATTGATATAACCAGTGTGTTGATTGGACGAGTTGTATCCACCTGTCTTTTTGAAGTTGTATGCACTCCAACCTAACTATATAGTGCCAAGTCCACCATTAAATCGGATGGTGTAGGCCCGTCTGCCATGATTTTAATGAGAAGTATTTCACACCGCCAAAAAGGATAGGCTGTGTTACTGTAGCCATGTTTAATGACATTTTTGTACATGTTTTATGTTTTGGAATCATATGTTTGGACATATCAGTTAGAACAGGTGGCTCCCTCTATCACACTCTTCTGTCAGGTGTAGACAACTTGAGACACCCCAACCACAGTTTACATATATCATTGTGTTTTATCTTATCTTTCCCTTACAACTTCCACTCCTCATAGTTGAGCGACCTTTTTGGTTGCTTTTACTGTTAATTAGCCAAGTAACAATATTTACACAGTTTGTGATATCAGCCATCATATTGACTTCATTTCCTTTGTTATCATTGTATTATCAGTTAAAAGCATTCATCGACAAGTATATTTGACTCTGACCTGCGTAATATGACCTTTGTAAAGAAGTCTCCTGTAGCATTGAACAACCTGTGTTAAGGGACCACCTGTATTTACAGAACACCTGTGATGAGGTACCTGTTAGATATGTATAGAGACTTGTGTTTAGGGACCATCTGTGTTTACAGAACACCTGTGATGAGGTACCTGTTAGATATGTATAGAGACTTGTGTTTAGGGACCATCTGTGTTTACAGAACATCTGTGATGAGGTACCTGTTAGATATGTATAGAGACTTGTGTTAAGGGACAAACTATTATATATAACACCTGTGTTAAGGGACCTATTAAATATGTATAGAGACTTGTTTTAAGGGACCACCTGTGTTTACAGAACACCTGTGTTAAGGGACCTGTTAGATTTGTATAGAGACCACTATTATTAATGACTTTTAATATAACCCTTAATATGCAATTGCTGAAGAGAAATTCCTCCAAACTGACTCCACGGAGGTGGCTCTTATTTTACATGGATGATAATTCTTCTTCTGGAAAAATCTCGTCCTCAGATGTTTCGCAGGGATAACAGCAATACTTGTTTAGAAACTGGCCTAGTATTTCTATCAAAACTCTTGGAGTTGCCATATGGGTGTCAATGTAACAGAGGTCCTTATGTTTTTTTACTTAAGATCTAACCCCCAACCTCTGACTTACAAAACTAACACCCTACTGATCAAACTGAAGAGGAATTCTAAGGAGTCAAGTTGTGCGAATGCAACCAGTATTTTACCAGGTTTGCAAATTGATGAAAAAAAACTATTAAATTTATGTGAAAATTTAAGTACATTTACAGATCTTAATGTCAGGTTGGTGTTCCCTTGTGATAATTGAAGTTCAGAAGTATCAAAATTTCTGTAAAGAGAGCAAAGATTTCCCTCTCTGTTTTCCCTCTCATCATTCTACCTTTATTGGCTCATTGATAAATGTATTTTTCAACACTTCTTTATTTAACTAACCAACATGGCGTCATTCATTGCCTCTTGACATGTTGCACTTTTAGAAATATCAGATTATAAAGAGATGCTTTAAGATGCGTGACATTGATATTACTAAGTAGAATCCTCTTACCCTTTCTGTAGTAGATGTACTTGTCAGATCAGTGGTAGAATTCTGTACTTTTAAGCTTGTATTCATGTTTTATGATATTTTAAAACATAATTGATTCTTCAGACATTTCGTTATGGATAAATGAGATCTGTCGTTAATGAATCATAAAAATATTTGTGTTTCTGTAAATTTTGATAGTTTCCATTCTTTTCCCATCGTCGTCCTCATTTATGTCCCTGATCCATACTATCAAACTCCTTTATATAGACAAAACCTCATCAAACGGACAAGCCTCGATTGACAGTTGAAGGAAGTTGTATTGTGTAGTAACCATTTAAGGGAAACATTACCAATTTCCTTGATAGCACCAGTTTCCAATGTTGTTAAGCTCCAACAAAGGAGAGTTCCGTGTTCTTCTACATTGGATTCTGGTGTTCTTAATTATAATGCAGGAAGATTCTGCATTGATCTTCAACTTTGAGTAAACGAGAAGGAACTATCACCTGAATTTAACAATGTTAAAACGTATTCTGAATGATAGAGAAAGGAAGTAAACGAGAAGGAACTATCACCTGAATTTAACAATGTTAAAACGTATTCTGAATGATAGAGAAAGGAAGTAAACGAGAAGGAACTATCACCTGAATTTAACAATGTTAAAACGTATTCTGAATGATAGAGAAAGGAAGTAAACGAGAAGGAACTATCACCTGAATTTAACAATGTTAACAAGAATTCTGAATGATAGAGAAAGGAAGTAACCAAGAAGGAACTATCACCTGAATTTAACAATGTTAACAAGAATTCTGAATGATAGAGAAAGGAAGAGGGATTACCAGGCTTGATGTATTGCTGAGTTACAAAACCTTGATCTGAGCACACCGGTGGTATAGCAGCCCGATAAGTAGGGTTAAGTGGAGAAATTGGGTGGGTGGATGAGGGCAAAGACAGGAATTCATGTTTTGATGGAGGGGCGGTATCAAAACCTCCACGTGGGGTAAGAGAAAGGAACATTAATACCCTGTAAGCTTAGTATGTAACTCTAGACTGACAACTATTGATGACTGGTGAACTTGTCTGTCTATACCCTTACATAAAATGTCTCAGGTAGCTACATGACAACTGATGTATATATATAGATCAATAACTATTTGATATATTAATATAAATCTGTACTTAATTAAATGCTGACTCTGGAACACAACTGCTTAAATTATATTTTCTATTATAGAAATTATGAGCTCTACGGAGCTAATGTTGAATGCTTCTAAAATAACTTTGTCTCGCATTAAAAAGTTACAGAAGTAAAAGACTATTTTAGAATTTTTTTCTGTTTTTTTGCCTTAAATTCAATAAGTTTGCATTCATTTGCTGAATTAATTAACAAGGAATATTTACAAGGTTTACATATTACTATAATGATGTTTTTTTATTGATTGATTGAAGCAAAGATATACACAAACATTGTTATACAATGATGTAAGAGTCCTACTGTATTTTATAGAGTAGAGAGGTATTGGTACAAGGACTGATCGATAAGTTGTGAGCCTATTATTGAAGAAGTTAAGTGGGGATGTCTTTTTCAGCTATACTATTCCCTGACTATTAAAGACTGGTGTCATTTGGTCAGTTTATGTTGAAGAGATAGCACTCAAAAGTAAACAAGACAAGTGACTTTTGCAGGTGCCCACTTTTAGTCAGATGATGACGTCATACATGAAGTGCAGGACTTTCTGAATGGTCAAGAACAGGACTTCTTTAAAGGTGGCATTGAGGCCCTTAAACATCGCTGGGAAAAGTGTATAGATACTGAAAGGGAAGGTGTTGAAAAAGAATGCAATATGTCCGCCATAAGCCAAGCCCTTAAATATGAGGCTCACAACTTATCAACCGGCCCTTGTATAATGCTATCCCGTGTTTATTTGATTTTGCTGTTTTATGTGAGATAGTAAGGTATACAATATAGTTAGGACAATTCAATGAGGGCAAGATTGGTTTTCCTTGAGGGGATAGTACTGAGGGCAGTAATGTATTCTGTTGAGATATTGAGACAATTTCTGGATTTCTGTATAATGATGGCAGAGAAATTCCAGTAATTGCTGTTGTGATAAGACACAGGAACCTGTTTGATCTGTGCGGTGTTGACATAGAAGAATGCAGTTTATCAGACTGAGGTGCACATGGTGTCACCTTCAATAGGGCATAGTCTTATTTGCACACCATATAATACAAACAACTGGGATCTATATTAATTTGGGGCATGGTGTAAACTATAGCATATTCATGTGTATCTTGTGTTGTGGTTTGGAAATAAAGAAAATAAGATATTTTAGGGTTTTGTGAAGTTTTCTTTATTTTTCATTGCAATAGGTATTATATGTGTTATTTAGTTTGCGAATTTGTATATCTGTTTCAATTTATATATATCTTTTTGTCTTCCATCCATCAAAAGTGGTCTTTTGGGTACTTCTCCAGTATTAATGCATGCTTGGTGGTAAAACATGGAATATTGATGTTGCACCAGGGAGGACGAATAATACTCCTTCAGGTTACACACCGAGACAGGAGGGTCTAGATAGATGAGTCAATGATTAGCATTTGGGAATGCAGCTCTTGCTGTTTCAGTGACTGTATTGTAAAACTGGTTTAAGTCAATGTAATTAAAGACATCTTGTAGTTTAATCTTTCAAGGCAGAGCACAAAATCATTTTCATGTTACAGTTACTCTGACTCTAATTACACCATGTGTTTATATCAACACCTACTTCCCAGTCTTGTAACCTGAGTTTGAACACAATCAATCTGATTAGAATACAGATCATCAGTAACTGTTGAGTAATCAATCAATCAATCAATCAATAATTAATCAATCAGTTTTTACCGCATGCGAATGCAGGATCAATATCAAAGTCTGTTCTCTGTGAACCATTCCCTGTTTAACTGCATGCCTGGGGCGGGCTGCCAGTTTTCCAACATTTACCTCCCTAAGTAGTGGAGTATGTCAGAGGTATTTCTGGCAGGACATTATTAATACAAATACCACCTAAGTGGATGCTAGCAGATTCTGCTTACTTAATTAACCCCTTTTAACTCAGTGTTTTCTTGTTGTCTCTGTGATATAGTGTGTATTGTGATATCGCTGTTGCATATGATCATCATCATCATGATTGAGTGCTTCGAGCTGGTCTACAAGGCTTGTGTCCTTCTTATGATTGTCCGAGCTGGTCTACAAGGCTTGTGTCCTTCTTGTGATTGTCCGAGCTGGTCTAGAAGGCTTGTGTCCTTCTTATGATTGTCCGAGCTGGTCTAGAAGGCTTGTGTCCTTCTTGTGATTGTCCGAGCTGGTCTAGAAGGCTTGTGTCCTTCTTGTGATTGTCAGAGCTGGTCTAGAAGGCTTGTGTCCTTCTTGTGATTGTCCGAGCTGGTCTAGAAGGCTTGTGTCCTTCTTGTGATTGTCCGAGCTGGTCTAGAAGGCTTGTGTCCTTCTTGTGATTGTCCGAGCTGGTCTACAAGGCTTGTGTCCTTCTTGTGATTGTCCGAGCTGGTCTACAAGGCTTGTGTCCTTCTTGTGATTGTCCGAGCTGGTCTACAAGGCTTGTGTCCTTCTTGTGATTGTCCGAGCTGGTCTAGAAGGCTTGTGTCCTTCTTTTGATTGTCTGAGCTGGTCTACAAGGCTTGTGTCCTTCTTTTGATTGTCCGAGCTGGTCTAGAAGGCTTGTGTCCTTCTTGTGATTGTCCGAGCTGGTCTACAAGGCTTGTGTCCTTCTTTTGATTGTCCGAGCTGGTCTACAAGGCTTGTGTCCTTCTTATGATTGTCCGAGCTGGTCTACAAGGCTTGTGTCCTTCTTATGATTGTCCGAGCTGGTCTACAAGGCTTGTGTCCTTCTTTTGATTGTCCGAGCTGGTCTACAAGGCTTGTGTCCTTCTTTTGATTGTCCGAGCTGGTCTACAAGGCTTGTGTCCTTCTTATGATTGTCCGAGCTGGTCTACAAGGCTTGTGTCCTTCTTTTGATTGTCCGAGCTGGTCTAGAAGGCTTGTGTCCTTCTTGTGATTGTCCGAGCTGGTCTACAAGGCTTGTGTGTCCTTCTTGTGATTGTCCGAGCTGGTCTACAAGTCTTGTGTGTCCTTCTTGTGATTGTCCGAGCTGGTCTACAAGGCTTGTGTCCTTCTTTTGATTGTCCGAGCTGGTCTACAAGGCTTGTGTCCTTCTTTTGATTGTCCGAGCTGGTCTACAAGGCTTGTGTCCTTCTTATGATTGTCCGAGATGATCTAGAAGGCTTGTGTCCTTCTTATGACTGTACGGTAATTGAAGTGATCGTCTCCCAAATAAAAAAAATCTTTAATGATTGTCTGTTTATTCATAGTCTATAAATAAAGACAGTCTGTCTGTTAACTTCACTTGTCTATAGTAAAGATTGTGTCGGAATGCTTGTCTGGAACAATGCTGTCCTTAATGATTACCTGTCTATAACAACTACCTGACCTGTGACATCACCTGTCTATAAAGACCACTGTATTTCTATATACAATCAAAACTGGTTATCTCAAAATTCAGGGGAGCGTGGAAAATGTTCCGACTTATCCAATTTTTGACTCAAACAAAGGTTGATGACATCAGTATCCTGACATTGATTACAGTTGAATGAAGTATGGTCTTCTATAGCACTGTGGTACAAACAGCAAAATTTAACCTCTTATTTGAAATGGCAGTAAATGAATAGAAACAAATAAATTTCAGCTTGTCTGTATGTCCACCTTGTCATAGAAAAATTTTGCTCGGACAGCTCCTGTATTGTATATGACAGGGAGCAGGGAGTATAAATTTTGCCCGGACAGCTCCTGTATTGTATATGACAGGGAGCAGGGAGTATAAGTGACCACCTGGCTTACAGTTTAAAATGACCACATGCCTATACACTGCGTAAAGACCATGAAACTGTTTATCAAACTTACCTGATTGTGTTTGTATGTAACCTGTCTATAAAGAGCTGCTCTAAGTTAATGAAGTTTGTCCGTTTAGTAAAACCAGCAAAATTGTTCATTTGGAACCACCTTGCTCTGTCACTGCTAAAACGTTTTAAAACGACAATATAATGAAGCATTTATCAGTTCTCTCGTACGCTATCAGCTGGTAGGAAGTTTGTGATCAACATGCAACAACACCCATTCAGAAATGGAAGTAACTTTTGAAAAGAAAAGTTGTAATGACAAATTCATGTTAAACTATCTGCCTTTTGATGGATTGAACTTTAAAATTTCAAAATAAAAAGGTTGTAGAGAATTATGTTTTACTTTTTTAATGCCAGGTATAACTAGTTTTGGGAAATATTTTGATAAACAGTTGAATAAATCTTTAATATAAGTACTGCTGAAATATTGATGAATGACGATGTAGTATTTGGCTTTTATTAAATCATATCTGTTTTATATATATCTAAGAAAGAAAAGCTGTAATTGATAAAAGCAGTGTAGATTGAGCTAAAGGTGTATATGGGAGATTTTGCTATGGTGTATATTAGGAATTTGTTAATGCTGCTGTGTGACATTGAGTAGGTATTTAAATAAACATGAACTATTTACATTAGTAATTCAGGAATTAAGAGGTGTTTAGAGGTTAATGTAAACATTGTACATTACTGCTCGTAAAACACAGGAGAGCTCATGTTCAAAGTAGGTCCCTTTATCATTGGGACTTGTATCAGACTGTTTGGGTTCTGTTTGTAAACATTGGTTTTAGTACTCAGAAATGTTTTATGGAGAATAAGATTTAAGGTGCATGGCCTCGCATTTTGACAGTGAATATGGATTTCATAACATTTTCAGTTTGAGTACCTAGAGGTTAAGATCGCACTGTTAAATCTAGCAAATATGTTGTTAAGTATGAAGGCCACAAGCATTGACATAACACATAACTGATATGCTTGTTGTTCACTACATTGCCATCTCACTGTCAGGATACTGTCATCTTGATTGACATAACACATAACTGATATGCTTGTTGTTCACTATATTGCCATCTCACTGTCAGGATACTGTCACCTTGATTGACATAACACATAACTGATATGCTTGTTGTTCACTATATTGCCATCTCACTGTCAGGATACTGTCATCTTGATTGACATAACACATAACTGATATGCTTGTTGTTCACTATATTGCCATCTCACTGTCAGGATACTGTCACCTTGATCGACATAACACATAACTGATATGCTTGTTGTTCACTATATTGCCATCTCACTGTCAGGATACTGTCACCTTGATTGACATAACACATAACTGATATGCTTGTTGTTCACTATATTGCCATCTCACTGTCAGGATACTGTCACCTTGATTGACATAACACATAACTGATATGCTTGTTGTTCACTATATTGCCATCTCACTGTCAGGATACTGTCATCTTGATTGACATAACACATAACTGATATGCTTGTTGTTCACTATATTGCCATCTCACTGTCAGGATACTGTCACCTTGATTGACATAACACATAACTGATATGCTTGTTGTTCACTATATTGCCATCTCACTGTCAGGATACTGTCACCTTGATTGACATAACACATAACTGATATGCTTGTTGTTCACTATATTGCCATCTCACTGTCAGGATACTGTCACCTTGATTGACATAACACATAACTGATATGCTTGCTGTTTCACTATATTGCCATCTCACTTACTGTCAGCATACTGTCACCTTGGTTACCTTTTTATACATTTATGATGTCGTCTATTTTTCCTAAAAACATTTAAAATTAAATCAACTTTAATTGTTGTACCTGTTTCAAATGCCAATTTTTGTTTACTATGATACATTTTTTCTAAATCCAATATTTTACTAGACAAATACAGTGGGCAGGTGGTGTACTAGTTAATTAGTTATATATATATCAGTACTTATGATGGCATATGACCTTTTGCTTATTTTGTAATCAGTGTAAGTTTATAAATTCGTGGAGTTCCAATGGTGTGACAATAAATATCTTAAGAGCTAGAAATCTTGAAAATGTATATAAAATTCTTATTTCTGAGATATTTGGGAGTCAGTGAACCTAATATTATCACCGATCTTTAACTTCTATGTTAGCAATGTTAATGTGGCTGTATGAAAACTAAGTTTGCGTGACAGATTTTGAAAATATCTGTGTTTCGTGCTTGTATTCACAATGGCGTCAGTAAAGCGCTTAAGCAGCAGGTATCTGCTACAACTGTTGACTTGTTTCTTCTGTCTGTCTGCTTCATATTGGCCTTCGTCACAAAATCGGATCGTTTAAATACATTATTGGAGCTCCTCCTGTGAACAGTAACCCCCGTTTAGGTGCTCATCCATGAACACCTTTTTGACGGTCCAGGCCATTAGTTTCAGTAATAGTCACATTTTCCTGTACCGCTATATGTCTGCTATTTAAAAGTCATTGATGAAACAGCATTCCTTTAAAAAATAAGATGTCACAGTGCTGTAAGCCTATCGCGTCTATTAAATGCCAATTTTTCAATTCATAGATAATTTGATGTCCTCACTTAGCACTAAGTATGTTCGCAGAGTTTATCAAGTGCTGATTCTAAAATACTTGTGGATTAATTGATTCATGTATTTCAATCACATTTAAACTTTTCACATTTTCTGACACATGTCTACTACTGAAAACATTTTTCTTCATATCAAGATTGGTTTAGAAAGGGGTTGATAAATAACATCCTGTCCATGGCAGATTTGGTGTAATTTTAGATTGCCAATTTACAGGGGAAAATTGCTGGGTCAGAGATCATTTGTCAACTTGTTAGATGATCAGTCCACATTTGATTAGAAAATTAGGCTGTCTTGTTAACTCGCAACAAGTAATCAAAACATTTGAGTGATAGTATTTGTTACCTTTAATAAACAGACACAGTAAAAAAGATTTTATGTGCTTGGTATTTATATGTTAGTTTATCCTGACCTGCGACAGTTTGTCTTTGTGAGATAGCTAAGATCACAGAATTTGTCCTGTGCTTTTAAGGTTGAGATTAATGGGCAACTGATCCTTATTGATTTACATAGCATGCAGTGAGCCTCCAGCATTTTGTTCAGCATGGTAGAGAGCAGGTACTGCAAGAGATCTTGTTTTGAAATTACACAGGCTGTATTGTGAGCAAGGAACTGAATTGTAAAGTAATAATTAGACATTCAGGTTAAAGAATTAAAAAGGAATGGTGTTGTGAAAGTGAGTGACAGGATTCAAAGCCACATGAACTAGTACATTTGGGTCGATGTGATACCTAAAAGAGGCTTACTGTCCCAGTGTGTATGCACAGCAGCACTGTGTTTGAGGCGAAGAGAAAAATAAGTTAACAGGCAGGACCTTTACACCACAATAAATGAACTGCCACTTTTCCTTGATACTACAACACAAAAGTCTGTAGTTCTTGATTAACATTCTATTCTTCAATGTTGAGCATTACTAAGGCAGATTTGTATTCAAATTGTTTTCGTTTATATAGATATGATATATTCCAGACCCGGCAGATTTTCTCCTTCTACAAGTGGAGCTGCCATTTTGTCGTAATAAATCAGAATAAATACTGCCTTAGATGTGTTTTATCTCTCTTGGAGTTGTCTGCAGGGAAAACTCCATCCTTGATCATTTCCCTCACAAGCTGTATTGTCGTGTTTGAGATCAACATTTTACTTTCATTAAATTCCACCCGGGACAGAAAATGTTTATTCATAAGGATGTGAAGTTATGAAGTAGATAACTGATATAGGAAAGCCACTCATATAGTACACTCACTGGCTGTTACAGTATCCCAAATCCCAAAACATTTATTTTTGTATTAATGTGTAAGTAGAATCAATCGCTAATTCAAACCCTTTGTGATTATTTGTATGACTATAACTCTGGATGGCATTATGTTATTCGTAGTCTTGAAGAGTCCTGGTCTCTGTTGGCACATCATTCACAAATTCAGAGTCATTTCTAGATCAGCTTTCATGTAGTCATGTATTCATGTATATGTTTGAATCGGTAAGTTTGTGAAATAAAGAATTCTGGAAATCTACGTGATTGACAGGTCTGTGATACCTCGTACACTCTGGTCCCTGTCAAACTTCACACGAAACATGCAAATTTATCTTAATTGATAACAAGAATAACTCGAAAGTTTATAACATGGTCCTACCAACTGCAAGATTAAAGAGTTCGACTAATCAGAAGATTTCGAGATGACAAAAAAGTGTCGACCGTTAGTGATTACCAAGGACATAAGCACTAATGAATCCTATTTCTCTTACAATAGCCTCAGATTTTGTTTAAATGGTGTGTACCGGCTTCCCATGGCCTGAGAAGCTCGTTCCAAAAGGTGAAATTTTCTTTCGGAAGGAAAGAATTGGATTTTGTCATTAGCATCTTTTGGTAAAGATGAACCAATTTTGTACAAATGGTTGGTCTCGACTTCATGGGAGGAGCAAAAAGGGACAAAAGTATCCTTGAGGGGGAGGGGAACATATTTTGTATAAATAGCGTGCCCTGGTTCCCCATGGCATTTTAGGGGCAGGGCCCAATAGCGGAAATGGAGCAAATTCTTAAAAATCCTACACCTTCTGTAGGAATGATTGGATTTTGCCTAAATTTGGTCAGAAGCATCTTTTGGTAAAGTGTAATCAATTTGGTATAAACAGTTGGTCTGGATCCCTTGGGGTGGGAGGTGCAGGGCCCAGTAGAGTTAATAAAGCAAATCATTTAAAATCTTACTCCTCTCGTAGGAATGTTTGGATTTTGGATTCCTGTTGTATTTTTGGGTGAATGGGAATAATTTTGTATAAATGGTTGGACTTGGCCCCCAAGAGCAAGAAGGGAGGGACTCAATATGGGAAATGTGTTATATCTTTGAAACAGTTAAGATCCCCGCCCTATAATGATATAGCAATGCAAGGCAACAAGAGATAAACACATTGATTATATAAGAATTAACCCATGGGTGTGGCACACCTCGAGGAACATTATTTCTGTGTCACATTTTTGATATAGTTGAGATAACAAGCCGATAACCATATAAACTCTTACTTGGCATCAAAAGAGAAAGACAGTAATGATATAAGAATTTACCCATTGGTCTTGCCCTATCAAAGAGGTTAAGTGATTGAGCTTTAGTTTTGAAATACTTAAAATACCTAACCAATAGGCATTTATACCATTACTGGGCTTAAAGATCCAGGTGAGCAATACAGGCCCTATGTACCTTTTGTATGAAACTATAATTGGTGTAGATGAGCTTGTTACCAGACATGGGTTTATTACTGAGCAAATATCAGATATGCTTTCCTTTCACAAAGATCTGTTAAGTTGATGAGTCACAATCAAGCATGAAAATATCTTTTGTGATCATGTCTTGCTGAGTTTGCAGGTTTTCTCTGTGTGATATATTTCCTTATTAGATCCCTGCCATTAATATATAAGACCTGGTAATAAGTCCACCCCCAACATAGTATGACCTCGGAGACTTGGTCCGGGATATATATTGTATTTCCAAAGCTATTGTAAAATAAATACGATCACTGTAGGCTTAATTACAAATTTCCAATATAAAATTAATTCTTAGTAAGAAGACATTTTAGAAGATGGAGCCAATGGAGTCAATATGTGATCATTTTAAGGGGGTAAAGATTGTTTGTTTATGAAAAGCCACAGTGGAACTCTTCTGTTTGAGAGGATGGTGGCACACTTGCTTTTTTGGTGTTGGATAAGCTATTGGGGTACAGCAGCAGGTCCAAGTGTAATTTCTGTTAAATGAATTATACTGACGAGGCTGGGAAGGAATGTTACAACACAAATATCCCATCTGTTAAAGATTTTAATAGGTCTACTGAACCACTGAACAACATAAAAACATTGTTCTTTAAAGCTGATATGTTTACAGAAGTGCTGAAGTTTTCGATGGTAGAAACTTTCGGTACTGTTTGTATGGTCAAACCATTGTGACTGCAAAAAGTACTGTGGCAAAGATGGCTGCCCCGTTTTCTATAATGTCAATTCTGAATGTGTTTGTGATGAATACTACTCACCTCTCTATCAAGTATGAGGTATATTCATTTAAGAGTGTTGGAATATCACACATCTCCATCTATTGGTGAATATTTTTCAAAGGGAGGTAATTCTAAAGAATATCTTCTATACAACATTTCTTCTAAAGGAATGCAGTTATTCTAATAATTACACGTGTCATGAAAATAATTTTAAATGGGAGATAACTCTAAGTTATTTTACCCAGAAATGAATTCCTGGAAAAATAAAAAAAATGCAAATACATGTGCTTGTCGTTTGCTGACTTTTTACCGTTTGAAACAGTGCCTTTAACAGAATAAAGCTGGAAAAATTGAGACAATATTGATAAATGATGGTTAGCCACTTGTCCGTTAAGTTTTGATTTCTGTGATATTAGTGTATTATTGTGATTGATACAAATTGTCAATGACTGTTGGTAGCTTTATTTCATAGAAAATACTTGTTAAATTCTTTTGTATAAGACAATATGATGGGAAACCCTTACAGGAAGTTAGAGTGGAAGACATTTTCTTTATCCCCAATAAAACAACAAGTGTAGACATTCATCTTGATGTCTATAGAAGAAAAACTGACTTAATTTTATTTTTGATATCTTTTGTAAATGTTCTGATTTAATGTTAATCATGTTTTTACTTGTAACAGTACTGGGCTGGAATTGACACTATAATAAAAAGCCATTCTTCTGTCGGCCGTTAATGGAAGGGCTAGACACTGAGATTACAGATAGTTTGTCTTATTTTCTCATTGATAGGAGATGTCAGTGATTTTGTGTCATAGTTGGGATGGAGGCAGGAGTTTACAGTACAAACACATTTCAATTATATGTGTATTGGGAAGTCAGTAGCGAATCCAACTTAGGTGATATTCTGAGGTTCAGTGACCCATGCTTGGATCAAATTAACCCTGGCTCCTGGCAAATCTTTACAATTTCTTACGTAGTTTCAATGAGATAAACATATAGACGTCAAAAAACATCATCTGTCTCATGATACGAACAACAGAAATTTTCATAAGATATTTTAATCTTCAAATAATAAATATATACATCATATGTAAAAACTTACACGCCCACATATCCAAATTATCTTACTTATCACTTTCCTTTCCCACGCATCCCCCACAATCAGGACTCATCTGCTATTATATTACCTACAAAACATGAGACTTACAGCTTAAACATTTATATTCTTGATACATATCTGGAAATATTTCAGAGAGGTGTTTTTAAAATTTTAATTGATAGGTTTTATGCACGTGGATAATGTTCCCAAGCTCTATGAAAATTTCTTGCTCTTTCATCATATTTTCACTTAACATAAATGATATTTTGATATTCCTTGATGGTCAGAGTCTTTACAAGATCAAGGAACTTTGACAAATCTAGATTATATAACTCTTGTTTCACTATGTCTATTGCGATAGGAGGAAGCTACCCCCTGGAATTTTATGCTAACCCACACCCAATTAGTGTTTGAATCAGAGGTTGAAACATTGCCTGTTATCTCCTCTTCTTATACACAGCACAGGAAACAGTAGGCTGGCCTGATAAGTAACTCCCCTGGGGTCACTGGGGCCATAGGTGTGGCAACTAAGCGTGTATCACCTTCTCAGGAATAAACCTCATTGTTGGACAACATTATCTCTCAACTGTCATATTTACAATCATTTGATATTTGCTAGAGAATGGTGTTCTCATCTGTAATATGTATCTGATATTGTTTTCTATCATTTAAGGATAAATGTTGTTGAAAGTTTTACCCTTATTTAGCATAACTCACTCAAATGATATTTCAAGTTTTATATGACAGAATATCTCTGAATTTCAACGAAACTGTTTACACCAAACACACTTCTCATTTCAACGAAACTGTTTACACCAAACACACTTCTCATTTCAACGAAACTGTTTACACCAAACACACTTCTCATAACAAGGTTTTACTGTATAATTGTGGCAGTATAACAAGATTTTATTGTATAATTGTGACAGTATAACAAGGTTTTACTGTATAATGGTGACAGTATAACAAGGTTTTACTGAGTATAACAAGGTTTTACTGTATAGTGGTGACAGTATAACAAGGTTTTACTGTCTAATGGTGACAGTATAACAAGGTTTTACTGTATAATGGTGACAGTATAACAAGGTTTTACTGTATAGTGGTGACAGTATAACAAGGTTTTACTGTCTAATGGTGACAGTATAACAAGGTTTTATTGTATAATGGTGACAGTATAACAAGGTTTTACTGTATAATGGTGACAGTATAACAAGGTTTTACTGTATAGTGGTGACAGTATAACAAGGTTTTACTGTCTAATGGTGACAGTATAACAAGGTTTTATTGTATAATGGTGACAGTATAACAAGGTTTTACTGTATAGTGGTGACAGTATAACAAGGTTTTACTGTCTAATGGTGACAGTATAACAAGGTTTTATTGTATAATGGTGACAGTATAACAAGGTTTTACTGTCTAATGGTGACAGTATAACAAGGTTTTACTGTATAATGATGACAGTATAACAAGGTTTTATTGTATAATGGTGACAGTATAACAAGGTTTTATTGTATAATTGTGACAGTATAACAAGGTTTTATTGTATAATGGTGACAGTATAACAAGGTTTTATTGTATAATTGTGACAGTATAACAAGGTTTTACTGTATAATGGTGACAGTATAACAAGGTATTATTGTATAATGGTGATAGTATAACAAGGTTTTATTGTATAATGGTGACAGTATAACAAGGTTTTATTGTATAATTGTGACAGTATAACAAGGTTTTACTGTATAATGATGACAGTATAACAAGGTATTATTGTATAATGGTGATAGTATAACAAGGTTTTACTGTCTAATGGTGACAGTATAACAAGGTTTTACTGTATAGTGGTGACAGTATAACAAGGTTTTACTGTATAATGATGACAGTATAACAAGGTTTTATTGTATAATGATGACAGTATAACAAGGTTTTACTGTATAGTGGTGACAGTATAACAAGGTTTTACTGTATAATGGTGACAGTATAACAAGGTTTTACTGAGTATAACAAGGTTTTACTGTATAATGGTGACAGTATAACAAGGTATTATTGTATAATGGTGATAGTATAACAAGGTTTTATTGTATAATGGTGACAGTATAACAAGGTTTTATTGTATAATGGTGACAGTATAACAAGGTTTTACTGTATAATGGTGACAGTATAACAAGGTTTTACTGTATAGTGGTGACAGTATAACAAGGTTTTACTGTCTAATGGTGACAGTCTAATAAGGTTTTACTGTATAATGGTGACAGTATAACAAGGTTTTACTGAGTATAACAAGGTTTTACTGTATAGTGGTGACAGTATAACAAGGTTTTACTGTATAATGGTGACAGTATAACAAGGTTTTACTGTCTAATGGTGACAGTATAACAAGGTTTTACTGTATAATGATGACAGTATAACAAGGTTTTACTGTATAGTGGTGACAGTATAACAAGGTTTTATTGTATAATTGTGACAGTATAACAAGGTTTTACTGTATAATGATGACAGTATAACAAGGTTTTATTGTATAATGGTGACAGTATAACAAGGTTTTACTGTATAATGGTGACAGTATAACAAGGTTTTACTGTCTAATGGTGACAGTATAACAAGGTTTTACTGTATAATGATGACAGTATAACGAGGTTTTACTGTATAGTGGTGACAGTATAACAAGGTTTTATTGTATATTTGTGACAGTATAACGGTGACAGTCTAACAAGGTTTTACTGTATAATGGTGACAGTATAACAATGTTTTACTGAGTATAACAAGGTTTTACTGTATAGTGGTGACAGTATAACAAGGTTTTACTGTATAATGGTGACAGTATAACAAGGTTTTACTGTCTAATGGTGACAGTATAACAAGGTTTTACTGTATAATGATGACAGTATAACGAGGTTTTACTGTATAGTGGTGACAGTATAACAAGGTTTTATTGTATATTTGTGACAGTATAACAAGGTTTTACTGTATAATGATGACAGTATAACAAGGTTTTATTGTATAATGGTGACAGTATAACAAGGTTTTACTGTATGATGGTGACAGTATAACAAGGCTTTACTGTATAATTGTGACAGTATAACAAGGCTTTACTCTATAATTGTGACGTTCTATTAAGGTTTTACTGTGTTTACATTTCCCTTTGATTAGAAATAGATTCCTGATGTTATCCAGTACCCTGTATCAATGAATGAAATAAACAGTTTATTTAGAAATACACATCTTAGAATTGTCACAAAATTAAACTTGTTACTCGTGTTTAAAAAAAATGAACAAAAACTGGTATACATTATTACATACAAAAAAGCAAATTGATTTAGAAAAGCACTTGAGATCAATGTGGGTCCTGTTACATATACAGCTCTCATCAAAGAAGACTGGCTATGGGTCTGAAGTATGTTATCAGGAGTGTAGAAACGAGGGCTGGTAACAATATAGTCTTATTCAATCATTGCTATTTGCTGTTGGATTTAATGGGGAAAAGATGGGCACATAATGATAAATTTTTTTCACTTTTGTAAGTGTTTTGTGAAAAGGGACCTAGGTTGAGCCGTTTACATCTCATTTCACACAGGTGAAGCATTGCAGATTTCCTGTGGCTGATAGCAGTATATAAGTCTTAGAACGGGTGAGGTCTTAAAGTGTGCTTGAAGAATGAAAATAGTGTTTGTTTATGTATTAATAAATGTACATGTTTTGATGTGAATGCATCACTCTGCAGGGGATGGTCTCCTTAATGCTATCTATTTCATATTTGTTTGTGAGTTTGAATATTTCTTTGGGAGACACTCTCTTAGAAGATTTCCAAGACATTTGAATCTTATCTTTAAGTGCATGGGAATGATTTCATAGGATCTGTATAGGAATGGCTCTGCATAAACAAGGTCTGATGGATGAAACAGATCTGTTACTGATATTGGGTCAGATAAACACTCTACTGACCATGGGTCACTGTTGATATTTTTGTTGGAATGTTTTATATATTCCTACGGGGAGAGTCATTATCATGTCCCTCTCAATGTCTTAGGCCTCTCTATTAAAGCAATGTATTTTGTTCCTTGTATGATGGGTCCTGATCATTTTTAGACTTGGTCTACATCTAGTAGCAATAGATTCTACCTCAATGAACAACATATGGGAGGCCCATGTCGTTGTATGCCACCAAATCAATTAGGAATCGTGTCCTGCCCAAAATACTCAATGGTGGCAAAGGACAGCCTATTTCTCTGCTTCCTGAAAAATCTATATTGTATGCCCCAAGTTCTGGACTTCTTTACTGACTGACAGAATTCCACGATACTTTACTGACCAACGGAATTCCATAACATTCTACAGAGAGACGGAAGTCCACAACACTACTGACTGAAGTCCACAACACTACTGACTGACGGAAGTCCACAACACTACTGACTGACGGAAGGCCACAACACTACCGACTGACGGAAGTCCACAACACTCTACTGACTGACGTAAGTCCACAACACTCTACTGACTGACGGAAGTCCACAACACTACTGACTGACAGAAGTCCACAACACTCTACTGACTGACGGAAGTCCACAACACTACTGACTGACGGAAGTCCACAACACTCTACTGACTGACGGAAGTCCACAACACTACTGACTGACGGAAGTCCACAACACTACTGACTGACGGAAGTCCACAACACTACTGACTGACGGAAGTCCACAACACTACTGACTGACGGAAGTCCACAACACTACTGACTGACGGAAGTCCACAACACTCTACTGACTGACGGAAGTCCACAACACTCTACTGACTGACAGAAGTCCACAACACTCTACTGACTGACGGAAGTCCACAACACTACTGACTGAAGACCACAACACTACTGACTGACGGAAATCCACAACACTACTGACTGACAGAAGTCCACAACACTACTGACTGACGGAAGTCCACAACACTACTGACTGACGGAAGTCCCCAACACTACTGACTGACAGAAGTCCACAACACTACTGACTGACAGAAGTCCACAACACTACTGACTGACGGAAGTCCACAACACTCTACTGACTGACAGAAGTCCACAACACTACTGACTGACAGAAGTCCACAACACTACTGACTGACAGAAGTCCACAACACTACCGACTGACGGAAGTCCACAACACTCTACTGACTGATGGAAGTCCACAACACTACTGACTGACAGAAGTCCACAACACTACTGACTGACAGAAGTCCACAACACTCTACTGACTGACAGAAGTCCACAACACTACTGACTGACGGAAGTCCACAACACTACTGACTGACAGAAGTCCACAACACTCTACTGACTGACAGAAGTCCACAACACTCTACTGACTGACAGAAGTCCACAACACTCTACTGACTGACAGAAGTCCACAACACTCTACTGACTGACGGAAGTCCACAACACTACTGACTGATGGAAGTCCACAACACTACTGACTGACGGAAGTCCACAACACTCTACTGACTGACGGAAGTCCACAACACTCTACTGACTGACGGAAGTCCACAACACTACTGACTGACGGAAGTCCACAACACTACTGACTGACATAAGTCTGCAACACTACTGACTGACGGAAGTCCACAACACTACTGACTGACGGAAGTCCACAACACTACCGACTGACGGAAGTCCACAACACTACCGACTGACGGAAGTCCACAACACTCTACTGACTGACGGAAGTCCACAACACTACTGACTGACGGAAGTCCACAACACTACTGACTGATGGAAGTCCACAACACTACTGACTGACGGAAGTCCACAACACTACTGACTGATGGAAGTCCACAACACTACTGACTGACAGAAGTCCACAACACTCTACTGACTGACAGAAGTCCACAACACTCTACTGACTGACAGAAGTCCACAACACTCTACTGACTGATGGAAGTCCACAACACTACTGACTGACGGAAGTCCACAACACTACTGACTGATGGAAGTCCACAACACTACTGACTGACGGAAGTCCACAACACTACTGACTGATGGAAGTCCACAACACTACTGACTGACGGAAGTCCACAACACTCTACTGACTGACGGAAGTCCACAACACTACTGACTGACAGAAGTCCACAACACTCTACTGACTGACAGAAGTCCACAACACTCTACTGACTGATGGAAGTCCACAACACTACTGACTGACGGAAGTCCACAACACTACTGACTGACGGAAGTCCACAACACTACTGACTGACGGAAGTCCACAACACTACTGACTGATGGAAGTCCACAACACTACTGACTGACAGAAGTCCACAACACTCTACTGACTGACAGAAGTCCACAACACTACTGACTGAGCTATCAGACGCCCTTTTTTTAGTACTGTCAAACATTTATGTAATAATGTTGATGGTCATAGTTTAAGAAATACTATAAATCAGGAAGTGAGTTTTAAGTTTTGTAAAATTTAGCATCCCATTCAATATCCCAAAAAAATGATAATTGCAGAATTTTAATTTTCTAGTTATTGTCAACATATGAGTAACGCATCTATAGAACTGAGGTACTTATATTCCCCTGAACACTTTCTAGTCATTAATACTGTTATGATAATAAATAAATACTAGTCCCTATGTAATTATCTAGTATGACTGGTCAGTAGATCTCCGATTGATGTTAGAATCTACACTGGTATATATTCGGTCTTCAAAACAGGCCTTTCATACTTCCTGAGACGATGAAATCGCAAAAAAAATGAAAGATGCAAAAATTTGGAAAAGGTACATTTTAGGGGATTTTCAAAAACATTGCACTGTGCAAAAATATCCCAGTATGTGGTAAAAGATAACCAATATACCATTTTTATCTGGCAATAAGCCCATGCTTGGTAATAAGCCCACCTAAGTGATGTTTCAATAGAAAAGCCCACCTGGTCCTTATTTGATTCAGGGGTTCAGTGTCGGCCTTCTAGACTTTTTACTGGTAAACAAGGTTAGTTCATAATTGTTTTTCTATGTGAGTAGATCGTCTTGGTCGAGTTCGGAGGATCTAGGTTCAAATCGTGTGGTTGTCTATTTTCTTTACCAGTCGTGTTACCTCTGGCAGGGGATTCATTATATTTGTAGAGAAAGCATTTCTCACTGGCAAACAGCATGATACAAGGTATTAGATATTAAAGTGTGCCAGCAGACTTACACTATTTTCTTTTTGATGTAAGTACATGTGCTCTTTTGCTGTCAATCACGGATAATGTATACGTAGCAATACGTTAACATTACTTGTGTATACTTGTGTCTGGTGAGTTTTGGTGGTATTGGTATCACAACTTCAACAGATGGTGACCGTCTGTCACTCGACTCAACGACATTCAGCAATTTTATTTTTTTATGTGTTATATTTTCTAAGTTAGGACTTTAATACATATATGTTAACATTTAAGCTATACAATATTAATTATTTGTTCAAACAAAAATCTTCATCAAGGTTATTTAAGGAGTTATGCTACCTAACATGTTTACATATTCTAGAATTTTCTCCCTTTGAGAATTCTTACACTTTATGTACATCAATTCAGCATGAAATAAGTTCCTCACAATTTGTAATTACTTCAGCAAAGCTTTACCAAATACTCAAAATTATATGCGAGATATATAACTTTTTGAGCAATACAGACTATTTGACCCTGTTTTTTCTCTATCTTGTATTTTTTTTGTCATTCTTGGTATCTAGAGAGATCTGCTCTAATGCACTGCATGCTACCTGTATCTATCTATCTCACCTTGACAGGTAAACAATTGTAGTTCAAGTAAGCAAACTTTGTGACAGGTAAAAGTGACAGGTAGAGGTTGGACCCATGAACCCCATAATTATGTAACAAAAGAATGATCGCGGGCCATACTCTTACTCATGCATAGAAACAGTCAGTGCAGTTAGTCACCAGTGACATATACATTTATCAAGGTTTTCAAAAGCTTTATTCTAATAAATGCATCGTAAAATTTAATTATTGGGAAATATATATGATGTAGAACATTGACCTACTGTACATTAATTAACAAGCATGCAGCACATGATCACAAAAAATGGAAACACTCTGATGAAAATATTAAAGACTGTAAGCTTTAATTAAGGTAGATGGTTAAAGAAGATGTACCTTACAGGTACACAGTTATATGTTCTTGAAATTTCAAATAAATTGCACTGTATACGTATATTTCCTTATCATAACTGTATATTTGCACATACTTGTACATATCCAAATTCTCCTGATTTCATTTCCCCACCGATTCTTTCATTTCTTGAATTTTTATGTACTCTTTTTTTTGTTGTCCTTCAAAATGTGTCATCAATTCTTAAGTAATTTTTCATGAACCATAAATCTTTGTGTATTTTCTTAATTTGCCATCAGTTCACGTGTAGTTCTGAATGTGTCATCAGTTCTTGTGTAGTTCTGATTGTGTCATCAATTCTGGTGTAGTTCTGAATGTGTCATCAATTATATTTTTTTTTGTGTCCTCAATTCTTGTGTAATTTTGAGTGTCATCAGTACTGTTGTAGTTCTGAATGTGTCATCAGTTCTTGTGTAATTCTGAATGTGTCATCAATTCTGGTGTAGTTCTGAATGTGTCATCAATTCTTATATTAAAAAACACGGAACACAATTTTTGTAACAATTATAAATATTTTGTTGATATAATGCATTAATAGATATAATTCACAAGATGCTGCCCCACCTCACACCAACATGACTGAGTTGTAAGCTAAGCCACCTGTTATATGTGTGTACAGAATTGCATTTCTGTATACGATAACGAGGCCGGCGTACATGTGATATCACTGATGCCCTCCTGTCAATATTTGGCTGTAAAATAATAGTACTTAGAGCCATGTATCAGCCAAAACTCCCATTCCATATTTTTCAAACATTAAATTGATTTTTCATTCATCAGCATGATTGATTCTTGTAATACATGAAGAGATGAAAAGTAGTAAAAAGCTTAAACAAAAGAACACAATTATGGAAAATGCCTGTTTTCAGAAGAAATGACTGGGAGATGATGCTGATCACGTTGATGGAAAATACATTTTTGCAAATTATGTTACACAAGGGTAAAACAATGAACAGAGCAGTTCATGGTTTTTGTAGTCTTGCTGCAATTGACTGAGCACCATAAACACATGAATTGGAAGAATTGTGGAATGTGGACGCACATGTGTTGAATAGTATTGAAACTGTATGGTAAAGACAGGAATTACATTTTAAGGTAGCTTTTAACATTATACGTTAATATTCATGTGATCACAAAGTCAGTGACAACAGTGAGAAAATTTAGGGCAATGAATTAAACATGGGACAAATAAAGTAATCAGTCTTCATTAAGACTGCAGTTGGTCATGTTAGTGTAATCTACCTTCATATTGGTATATAGGGCCACACATGGTACATTCCTCCTTAACATTGAGTTATAATTGTTGGTTTATGTTGGTATATAGGGCCACACATGGTACATTCCTCCTTAACATTGAGTTATAATTGTTGGTTTATGTTGGTATATAGGGCCACACATGGTACATTCCTCCTTAACATTGAGTCATAATTGTTGGTTCATACTTGGTGTAATCTACCTTCATGTTGGTATATAGGGCCACACATAGTACATTCCTCCTTAACATTGAGTTATAATTGTTGGTTTATGTTGGTGTATAGGGCCACACATGGTACATTCCTCCTTAACATTGAGTTATAATTGTTGGTTCATACTTGGTGTAATCTACCTTCATGTTGGTATATAGGGCCACACATGGTACATTCCTCCTTAACATTGAGTTATAATTGTTGGTTCATACTTGGTGTAATCTACCTTCATGTTGGTATATAGGGCCACACATAGTACATTCCTCCTTAACATTGAGTTATAATTGTTGGTTTATGTTGGTGTATAGGGCCACACATGGTACATTCCTCCTTAACATTGAGTTATAATTGTTGGTTCATACTTGGTGTAATCTACCTTCATGTTGGTATATAGGGCCACACGTAGTACATTCCTCCTTAACATTGAGTTATAATTGTTGGTTTATGTTGGTATATAGGGCCACACATGGTACATTCCTCCTTAACATTGAGTTATAATTGTTGGTTTATGTTGGTATATAGGGCCACACATGGTACATTCCTCCTTAACATTGAGTCATAATTGTTGGTTCATACTTGGTGTAATCTACCTTCATGTTGGTATATAGGGCCACACATAGTACATTCCTCCTTAACATTGAGTTATAATTGTTGGTTCATACTTGGTGTAATCTACCTTCATGTTGGTATATAGGGCCACACATAGTACATTCCTCCTTAACATTGAGTTATAATTGTTGGTTTATGTTGGTGTATAGGGCCACACATGGTACATTCCTCCTTAACATTGAGTTATAATTGTTGGTTCATACTTGGTGTAATCTACCTTCATGTTGGTATATAGGGCCACACATGGTACATTCCTCCTTAACATTGAGTTATAATTGTTGGTTCATACTTGGTGTAATCTACCTTCATGTTGGTATATAGGGCCACACATAGTACATTCCTCCTTAACATTGAGTTATAATTGTTGGTTTATGTTGGTGTATAGGGCCACACATGGTACATTCCTCCTTAACATTGAGTTATAATTGTTGGTTCATACTTGGTGTAATCTACCTTCATGTTGGTATATAGGGCCACACATAGTACATTCCTCCTTAACATTGAGTTATAATTGTTGGTTTATGTTGGTATATAGGGCCACACATGGTACATTCCTCCTTAACATTGAGTTATAATTGTTGGTTTATGTTGGTATATAGGGCCACACATGGTACATTCCTCCTTAACATTGAGTCATAATTGTTGGTTCATACTTGGTGTAATCTACCTTCATGTTGGTATATAGGGCCACACATAGTACATTCCTCCTTAACATTGAGTTATAATTGTTGGTTCATACTTGGTGTAATCTACCTTCATGTTGGTATATAGGGCCACACATAGTACATTCCTCCTTAACATTGAGTTATAATTGTTGGTTTATGTTGGTGTATAGGGCCACACATGGTACACTCCTCCTTAATAAACAAGGATATTGGTTTAGATTTATTGCAATCTTCCATAAAGTTGATTGAGAGTTACACTTGGGACATTCCTCCTTAATAAGCTAATATATTTGGTGCAGTCATCCTTAATGCTGGTGGTGGGTCCAATTAAGGGTATCATACTACACATTAAGTGGAGAAATTAACAATGATTTGCAGATAACACTTTATCAGATTGAAACCTTTATACCATTGCTGACAACTATCATGATACACATAATTCCATTATTTATTTTACAGGGTTATCACAAGTTTGACGTAACAATTACTGCTATGTCTTCAATAAACATTTTCTCACTATAAATACTTGAACTGATCTGCCTTGTGATACATTACTGTGTCCTACATTTGAAAGAAAAAAAAATTGACAGAAATAAAAAAAATTGACAATGTGATCTTTTGAATGTCTTGAAATGAATTGCATATCAGATGCAATTTGTTTTCACACTGATCTAGTTCTGTTGTGTCTTGAATTCCCTTTTTAAATGTTAAGGGCCACAGTTGATATCATTGCCTACAGAAAGAGCGAATGAGAGTAAGAAATATATATATAATGTAATTATTGAGCAATAATAAGCTAGATAAGAATCCCTTTATGTACATGTAATGTCGTTTTGATGATCTACTCTACATCACAAATGTCTTTCCTGAGTATTGGAGGTATAAACCTGCATACCTTTTTAGGAAAGATGGGTGGAAATGTCATTTGAGTTGACAAATTGTTTCATCATTATTTTTCCATTAATCAATCCCTTAAATATGTGTAGAGAACATGCCGGTGTGCCCTCAGACAACTGTACACTTTAGTTAAAGGGTCTCGTCTAACATATGCAGGAAATCTGAAACCTTTGATGCAGCCGACCTCACATTAATGCCGTGCAGGTGGTTGGTAGAATTGACGCTATTTGTTAACTTTTTTTAGTACTCAACATTTGGTATTTAATCAAAAGACTGCTGTGTGTTTTTACCAAGAAAAGTAGCAGTTATTATCAATATCATAAGTTTGTGGTCCATGAGCTTTTGCTGAATAAGAAAATTCTTCATACTGTAAATGTTAAAAGTTTAAAACATTTTAAATGTGCTATTGATATCATGCTGAAATATGACCTTGACTGCAATGTTAATCTGGATGCGTCCTTGACTTACTGATGTGCCCTTGATTTTGTCAGTAAACAAATTATAGCCTTTGATTTCATTGATAAACTGGATGTATACTTAGATGGTAGAAATGACCTTGACACTTGACCTTTTGAATAACATGACATTGAAGATAATTTTGGTGTATCATATATTTGTAGAAATGTAATTCACAGAATTTATCCTGCAATAAGTGGGGTGGAGGGGTGGGGGAGAGAGGAACATAAAGGTACTTACTGCTCAAATTAAGAGAGGGGGGGGGTGGCTTATTACAGGACAATAATAAAGAAATAGCATCGGTTTATATTTTTGAGTTACACTAAATATGGGTTGCTTTTTTACAAGGCTGGAGTATTATTTTAGGATAAATACAGTACCTTACAAATTGTTGCATAGGACCTTTTACCTTGTAAATAACTTTTTTGGTTTAGTAAAATCTTATTTGTAATTATATGCACATAAACCTGACTTGGTAATACACCGAGATTTGTACCAGAAATTCTCAAGGACATCAATCTTTCATTGACCAAGTAAATAATCATAGCATGATGAAGGTCATCTTCACCTTGTACATAATCCAAATGTGACCTTGACCCATAAGATTGTCAAAAGGTACCTGTCAAAAGATAACCTGGTCTTATGTTTGACATTTGATAATGATTCTAAATCATACAGATCTGACAAAAAACTTTCTATAAAGAACTAAGACTGTGATGCCTTGTACCCTCTAGTTTTATTCAGAGGAAATTTCAGATTTTGTCTCGCTGCTTTTACAGAAATCAAAGATCAAATGAGGAAGCAAGGCACAGGCATTGTAAGCAGACAAAATGTTTTGGGTTAATGTAAGGAAGCCACAAAATATGAAAATCAAACTTGTAACATAGTGTGAATATATCCAGAGTATGTTTGAGACATGAAATGTGAAGTATTATTTTAACAATCTGATGTTTTATTTCACACCCTTGCGATGGGAGATACAATCACACTTTATTTGTGTATAAGTATTTCGTAACCTGTTCCTCATTCATCACTAAGTCAATGGAAACAACTTGACATGAAACCCTGGTCCTTGTAAATAAACCCTGATCACTGGGGAGAGTAAGGATTTTCTACTCTCAGCCAACTCATCCTGTCAAAACACTGCAGGGGAGACAAGTACTTTCCCATGTGTACGAGGTAGCAGACACAAAATGACTGGCCCGCCCTAAAACATGGAATACCCCTGATTTAAAATTTCAAATAATAATTTTTAAAAAAACCCGAGAAACAAACAAACAAAAAAATTGAGATGCAACCGCAGGTCATATAGGCAAGTATCCTGTGGTTTTCCACATCTCCAAACATAAAATTATCTTGATGTATGACAGGTAAAGGAAGTTAGATCTATAGAGTATTTTCTGGTTACTCTCTGAAAGTACAAATTTGTGTTATATAGCATTTTCTGTTTTGAATAAGCAATAAATGGTATACCATGCATGATAATGATAAAATTGATTATATAAATAAGAAATCATTTCAGTATAATAACATTTAAGATTTCTGTAGGCTGTTAGTTTGGTCATAGTTTAACCAGACAACATAGTCCAATTTTTAGAGTATGCCCTTTCCAATGCTACCGGGCAGCAGACTCAGTACATTGAATTATAGGATGATCAACTTTTTTTTGTGGTGGTAGCTTAAACAATGATTAATGAAGGGATGTGAAATATAGGTGGTGTAGTGTCACTAGGTCATTAGGGGTCACAGAGGTCATCAGGGGTCACCAAGCACCATCCATCATTTGTCACCATCACCACAGTAGCACACTATAATTGGGTAAAGAATTCAGTGGCTTTACCATTATTATTCTTGTTAAACATGGTCTCCAGCCATAAACTTTCTCATCGTAGCTGTATGTATCTGTATTTCTGTAGACATCATTAATTATACCCGACTAATTGATGGGCTTGATAAGTCTGTTGTTATATGTTAATGAAGCTTAATATTATATAAATGTAAACAATTGTTCATAACTGCATTTCAAATCCAGTAATGAATTTTACATCTGGTTGAAATAGTTATGGTTGAATGGTAGATATGCATTAAATGTAACTCCTATACAGAAGAGTTCCAAATAGAAAATCAAGATCTTGCATATGGTTTATTATTAATTAATAATATGTTGATGATTAGTCTGCAAAATCTATCAGATGATCATTTTTATATAAAAAAAAATTAATTTAAACATACTTGTTTTGGGATGATCAGGTTTTAGCGAAATATGAATTTTGAATAATAAAGTGCAATGATGAATGAAGACATTCACGATGATTGCTTTATTAACCACATGCAGAAACTGATATTATCACAATCATATTTTACTGCAATATCTTTGGTGTGAAAAAAATTGAATGGGGTTTCCACTAAGATAGGCACATCTATAGTAAAGCTATAATATATGAGACAAAGTAAACAAAAAGTTGTGAGAGGTAAGTGGATACAAAGAGCTGCGATAGATGATGTTTTAGGACACCTCCCTTTTTCATTGGTTCAAATAGTATAAACTCTCATTATTGTCTTCAATGCTATGACATATGTCTTGATTATTACGGTTCGTCTTTTTGTCAGACATGGTGGTTTACGGTTGACTGGCACGGTTTTATTGGAACCTTCAGGTGTTTAGTACCGTGACATGACTTGCCATTATGGCGACTCTGAGATGAAAGCTGGGATCATGGTTAAGTTCGACCCTTTCTAACATGATAGGGTATTAAGTTTTATGTAAACCTTCATCTTTGTCAGGAAATTACAGGTATAGTGTTATATTGTCCCCCAAAGTGTTGGCTACAATGCTATCTATTCCACATCGGTATTGTTTTTATAGCAGACTGATGTCACAAATGAGAGTCTGATGGAGCTGAAAAAAATTCTTTAGGAAGTTGGACTGAATGCCATACAGACCACACAAGGTTCAACAGAGTTTAGGTATAGAGGGAGTGGAAGAGTGTGTAAGAAGGAAGAAAAAAAGAATGAAAGATGGTTAAGGGAAATATATAGGTGTGGATGAATATACAAGACACAGGGATATGGGAGAGAAAGAAGGGTGAACAGGAAGAATATGGAAAAGGGGAATGGTGAGATGGATGGATTAACGCTTAATGTTACAAAATGATGGGTAAAAGTTAGTGGGGTGGAGTGGGGGTGGGGGTGGGTGGGGGGGGGGAGGGGGAGTGAGTTGTTGGAAACAGGAGAACATAGACAGAAGGTCAGCTAGTCTCTGATTAGTATGTGGTGTTACCTTCGACTCCAATATGCCTTGTACCTGGCCTCTCCAGGGGCCGATTAACTCCTGGTACAATAAATTAACTCCTGGTACAATAAATACAGGTATTGTCATTAACCTTAGAATGTTTGTCATTTAAGTCAAACATTCATTTTACGTGCTTTTTCATTACCTTGATAAAAATTTGTATGAAATTTGAAATTTTCTCCCTGCATGTGGTCCATTTTCATAAAAACTTAGCTTTAAACCTTCAACATTTTCAAATTAAATTTTTCTAATTCTGTTTTAAGTTCCTTTGTGATTGGTACCAATTTAACAATTACCTGATGACTTTGCATTTTTGACAGAGAAAATTGCTGAATTTTGGTCCTCATTATATGTGGTCTATATAAACTTTCAATATTTGTATTTCTGTAAGTTTTGCTCAAAGTCAATCCAAAATGGATCAGAGAGTTTATTCCCAACATCATAAAGCCATCTTGAGAAGTTAAAGTAATATTTTGTAGATTTAGATGAAAAATATGTAGAGATGTTTGCAAATTAGTATGTTTTATTTACTACAAAACACAAACATGTGCTTGTATATTACCTCCAGACTGATGTCAATTTCAAACGTCTAATTTAACAGTAAAAAAATTCAAATATTCAAATTTTTCGTTCCTAGATCTTTCAAAATTATTCCAAAAATATTCCCAGTGGAAAAATCTTCCAATTTAGATTCATACTGTAATAATTTCACTGTAACAATACTTCTCTGATATTTAGTGACAATTGTAACGTACCAGTAAATACATGCAGTCTTCTTCATTTTCCGAAGTTTGAAATCTTATTATTTTCACACATTAAAATTAGGTATGTATTAAACATGTGTCTATACCTGGATAGAACTCTTCAGCTGTTGAATGTGTATTATGAAGGGAAAACACTAAAACTATGACAGTTTAAAGTTTGTATAGGCGGAGTGGAGAGGTGGTCGCGTACTACATACCTTACTTCATGGTGAGTTTGTACGATATTACCCAGTTGTAGACATAGTGCTATTTGTTTTGGAATTAATTTTAGATAAGTTGTGAGACTCTTGAAAACCCAGTCCTGGATTTCAGCCAAAATCTATCTCTGTACCTATCTTTCATTGTGATATTTCACTTCAAGCTACCCAAAATATCTTTTAGTGTCTACAGTAGTACTCTATACTTTTTTGAATGAACTCCGACTGTCCTGTCATTGACATCTGCTATAAATCAGCTGGATAAGATTCAAAATTGTTGCAATAGAAACACGACTATCAGGTTTACGTTTGAAGTTGATTTCATCACTGGGTACCAGCATACCCTGTGAATGTAAAGTAATTTTGGATATGTATTTGCCTGTGGCTAGTTTGAAGGTGGCATAATGATTTTCAAATACACTAACACAAAATTAGAGAGTACAAACAATTTGTTCTAGAGACAATTAGATTTAATGTGTTAGAAGTAATTTGTTTTAGCCCGTAGATATACTGGTATATTTGAAAAAAATAGTATATTGGAATTACCATCCATAAAACAGTGAGATTAACGTGTTGACAGATGTTGATTGTAAATTTGTAACTCACCAGCGGTCGATTCCAACAGTAGTAATACAATTTAAATGGTACAGTGGAAGAAAAATGTGTTAATTTATATGTAGTCATTTGTCTGTATGTTCCTTATATGAAAAGGTTAGCTGGTGAATCGTGGTTGTTTTACCATTACTAAATGATAAACCTCCCAGCAGATACAATCAAGCCTATTGCTGTAATGTGTTGAGAGAGATTTTATTACTGGAGAATTTATTTAGAGCAATTATCAGAAAACCCGAGGATTTCATTATATCTTGTTCACTTGGAATTAGTCCTTTGTCACTTCTGATAAAAAAAATATCAAATTTTACACATTAAAAGTTTTTTATGGTGATCTTCCCTTAATTAAGATTCAAGTTCTGAAATCATTGGAAAATCTTGATGGATGTGAACTGTGACACACTGCTCTCTTAACTCTTTATCTCTGCATACATGTCCTTGAAATTGATTCTAAAATTTGGTCGGACTTGTAAGTTGGATATTAATCTGACGATAAAAAGACAAATTATCAAATGATGGTATATTTGGTGAAAGATAAATTGCAGAATGCAGAAATAATTGATCCTGATATTATCAGTAGCAAGGTTTTGGGATTTAGCCTTATTCAATTTGAAATGTAACTTAATCTAGCAATGGTTCCAGCTGGTATAGGACACCGAGATACAGAATATAACCATTATTTTTTAATGTACGAGAGGATAATGAGAATCCTTGGTTGGTTTAACTGGTGAATCCAGCATAAGATAAATTTCAGTGTTTATGTCTTTCATACAGTAAGTGAATATAACCTTCTTGTCATACAATTTATCTTAATATAAAGTATGTAATGTAATCTTCTTCTTAAATTGTTACATTATATTTGATATATTTGATGATTTACTGGAATCAAAATGTCTGTCCATCCATCCGACCACTTTCTGTGGTCAGAAGATTGTAATTGTCATTAAATGTAGCACTGTATTGAGTAGCCTGTTTACCATAGTGATTTTATTTACTGGAATCTAGATACCTGTCCATTCATCTCCATCCTTCTGTCTGTCAGAGTGTTTGTGGACAGGAGTTTATTTAGCAAACTGGTGTCTGATCTTTGTCAACTTCTTCAAAACCTTAAGATATGAGTTATTTCCCTTCTCTGCACTCCAGAAATATGTGTTTTTGGAGGACTGTTACTGACCTTAAAGTTGCAACACATGGACAGTACCATATATTATAATATATAATGACTTTTTTGTATGGAGACAGCAGTGGTCCTATAGAGAGGTGGTATCTTACAATAGAGATGGCCACTAAACACAGGATACTTCTTGCTAGGGGTGGCAATTTGACAGAGGTGGTCACTGAACACAGGTTGCATCTTGATAGAGATGGCCTCTTGACAGAGGTGGTCACTGAACTCAGGCTGCTTCTTGATAGAGATGACCTCTTGACAGAGGTGGTCACTTTACACAGGTTGCATCTTGATAGAGATGGCCTCTTGACAGAGGTGGCCACTGAACAGAAGATGCTTCTTGATAGAAATGACCTATTAGAAGATTTTTTCTCTATCTCTTAGTAGGGTATCAGCTGACAAAATGCTAATTCATCCTTTTGGTGTCAACATGGAATATTCAATTTAGTTTGCAATATTTATGCCTTTAAAGACTAGAAATATCTAATGAAAGTCTTTCTCAGTATTTGTCAGTTCAGTATTCACAATGCAATATTATAGGAAAATTTAGACAAGGAGACACTGGTAATTAAAACTTGTTACACAATACAAAAAACTGGAAAATTGGTGATCACAATTTAAAAAAAATGGATTTCTTATCATCTGTCTCTCATGAAGATTGAAATGTGTATACAGTCACATTTACCTTAGTGGCCACATTTATTCAAAGGTTACATATCTGTAAAGATCACGTATGTATAAAGGCCACTTTTCTCTGCTACCTTGACTGGCCTCTATAGACAGGTTTGACTGTGTGATACTTTTAATACCATTAAATTAGAGCAATAAGTATTATTGTACCAAAATTTCAGTAAGTTCTTTTTCTCCATTCTCTAGGTGCTATTTGCATTGAATCAAACACTATGGCAGCACGAGGCATACCGGGCTAGTGAGGAAGGAGGGACGAGGTACACTACGGACGAGCTCATATATCACTACAATTGCGGGGACCTCAATGCTGTCATCCTCAATCAAAACACAGCGCAGGTGCGCAGTCTCGTCAACAACTCCCTACCCCCGGGTGCTCAGGAGACTGCCAAACTCATCGACGAATACTTCCGATTGGAACTTATAAATAAACGCAACGAGAGGATGGCTGAGAGAGTAATTAGCTTGCTCAAAGCCCATCCAAAGAAAAGCTTTTTCTTTGCCTTTGGTGCAGGTAGGTCATAGTTGTATATACTTGGTTTGAAGACAGGTGTGAAATTAGACTTCTCAACAGGGGGTTAATGCAAGGTTGTACTGCACCATTAGGGTCAGAGGTCACAATGTAATATACAGAAAGTACAAGCTAATCTTTATATACCTATATTTCCACCTGTTACATTATTACCTGTCTGTAGTTATCACATGTACTGTAATTAACACCTGTATATATATATGTACATAAAGCTGCCAGTCCCTAAAATGAAAAATTAGTGTAAGGTTTATCAAGAACAAAAACCTTCCTGTTTTAAGTCTATGCAGTTACTTCACAGTGCTCAAGCTGAATAAAAATCACTCTGCTACAAGAAAGGTTTTAAGCTGTCATTAAGTATTTGATAACTGATGTTTGATACAGTATTTTTCTTTACTTTGTTTGTCTTCTGGAAAGTCTCTGTTTTTAGGTCATCTGACCCTAAAGGGTCAAGATGACCTATAGCCATCGTGCTTCGTCCGTCGTCGTCCGCCGTGTGTAAACTTTTCATTCAAATAACTTCTTCTCAAATACTAGAAGGTCTAGGGGGCTAATACTTGGCACAGAGGATACTGGCATGGAGCTCTATCAAGTTTGTTCAAATGAATGACCTTGACCCATTTTAAAGGTCACAGGGGTCAAATATGTTAAAATCTTTAAACAACTTCTTCTCATTAACCAAAAGGCTCAGAGTGTAGATATTGGGCCTGTGACATGCTGGGATGAAGTGCTACTAAGTTTGTTCAAGTGAATGACCTTGACCCACGTTCAAGGTCACAGGGGCCAAATATGTTAAAATCTTTAAACGACTTCTCCTCAATAACCAAAAGGCTCAGATTGCTGATATTGTGCCTGTGGCATGTTGGGATGAAGGGCTAGCAAGTTTGTTCAAATGAATGACGTTGAACAACTTTCAAGGTCACAGGGGTCAAATATGTTAAAATCTTTAAATAACTTCTTCTCAAATACTAGAAGGCCTAGGGGGCTAATACTTGGCCCATAGCATGCTGGCATGGAGCCCTACAAAGTTTGTTCAAATGAATGACCTTGGCCCACTTTCAAGGTCACAGGGGTCAAATATGTTAAAATATACCAAGGACTTCATCTCAATAAGCAGAAGTCTATGAGTGCCAATATTGGGTCTGTAGCATGCTGGGAGGAAAGGCTACCAAGTTTATTCAAATGAATGACCTCGACCCACTTTCAAGGTCACAGGGGTCAAATATGTTAAAATATACAAACGACTTCTTCTCAACAAGCAAAAGTCCATGAGTGCTGATATTAGGCCTGTAAGATGCTTGGAGGATAGGCTACCAAGTTTGTTCAAATGAATGACCTCAACCCACTTTCTAGGTTTGGCTTGCTTTTTGTCAGATGACCGTTAAGTCCCATGGGCCTCTTGTCTTAAGATCTAATTGAATCTCTTCAAGATTTACAACTATTCATGATATACAGCTGTTGATGACCATGATTTACAGATATAAATGACAATGATTTACAGCTATTAGCGACAATGATTTACAGCTGTTGATGACAATGATTTACAGCTGTTGATGACAATGATTTACAGCTATTAGTGACAATGATTTACAGCTATTGATGACAATGACTTACAGCTGTTGATGACAATGATTTACAGCTACTAGTGACAATGATTTACAGCTGTTGATGACAATGATTTACAGCTATTGATGACAATGATTTACAGCTATTAGTGACAATGATTTACAGCTATTAATGATGATGATTTACAGCTGTTGATGACAATGATTTACAGCTGTTGATGACAATGATTTACAGCTGTTGATGACAATGATTTACAGCTATTAGTGACAATGATTTACAGCTATTAATGACAATGATTTACAGCTGTTGATGACAATGATTTACAGCTGTTGATGACAATGATTTATAGCTACTAGTGACAATGATTTACAGCTATTAGTGACAATGATTTACAGCTATTAATGACAATGATTTACAGCTGTTGATGACAATGATTTACAGCTGTTGATGACAATGATTTACAGCTACTAGTGACAATGATTTACAGCTATTAATGATAATGATTTACAGCTGTTGATGACAATGATTTACAGCTGTTGATGACAATGATTTACAGCTGTTGATGACAATGATTTACAGCTGTTGATGACAATGATTTACAGCTGTTGATGACAATGATTTACAGCTGTTGATGACAATGATTTACAGCTGTTAATGACAATGATTTACAGCTATTAGTGACAATGATTTACAGCTATTAATGACAATGATTTAGAGCTGTTGATGACAATGATTTACAGCTGTTGATGACAATGATTTACAGCTGTTAATGACAATGATTTACAGCTGTTAGTGACAATGATTTACAGCTATTAATGACAATGATTTACAGCTGTTGATGACAATGATTTACAGCTACTAGTGACAATGATTTACAGCTATTAGTGACAATGATTTACAGCTGTTAGTGACAATGATTTACAGCTATTAGTGACAATGATTTACAGCTGTTGATGACAATGATTTACAGCTGTTGATGACAATGATTTACAGCTGTTGATGACAATGATTTACAGCTATTAATGATGATGATTTACAGCTGTTGATGACAATGATTTACAGCTATTAGTGACAATGATTTACAGCTGTTGATGATAATGATTTACAGCTATTGATGACAATGATTTACAGCTGTTGATGACAATGATTTACAGCTATTAGTGACAATGATTTACAGCTGTTGATGACAATGATTTACAGCTGTTGATGACAATGATTTACAGCTGTTGATGATAATGATTTACAGCTATTGATGACAATGATTTACAGCTGTTGATGACAATGATTTACAGCTATTAGTGACAATGATTTACAGCTGTTGATGACAATGATTTACAGCTGTTGATGACAATGATTTACAGCTGTTGATGACAATGATTTACAGCTGTTGATGACAATGATTTACAGCTGTTGATGATAATGATTTACAGCTGTTGATGACAATGATTTACAGCTGTTGATGACAATGATTTACAGCTGTTGATGACAATGATTTACAGCTATTAGTGACAATGATTTACAGCTGTTGATGACAATGATTTACAGCTGTTGATGACAATGATTTACAGCTGTTGATGACAATGATTTACAGCTATTAATGATGATGATTTACAGCTGTTGATGACAATGATTTACAGCTATTAGTGACAATGATTTACAGCTATTAGTGACAATGATTTACAGCTGTTGATGATAATGATTTACAGCTATTGATGACAATGATTTACAGCTGTTGATGACAATGATTTACAGCTATTAGTGACAATGATTTACAGCTATTAGTGACAATGATTTACAGCTGTTGATGATAATGATTTACAGCTATTGATGACAATGATTTACAGCTGTTGATGACAATGATTTACAGCTATTAGTGACAATGATTTACAGCTATTAGTGACAATGATTTACAGCTGTTGATGATAATGATTTACAGCTGTTGATGACAATGATTTACAGCTATTAATGATGATGATTTACAGCTGTTGATGACAATGATTTACAGCTGTTAATGACAATGATTTACAGCTATTAGTGACAATGATTTACAGCTGTTGATGACAATGATTTACAGCTGTTGATGACAATGATTTACAGCTGTTGATGACAATGATTTACAGCTGTTGATGACAATGATTTACAGCTGTTGATGACAATGATTTACAGCTGTTGATGACAATGATTTACAGCTGTTGATGACAATGATTTACAGCTGTTGATGACAATGATTTACAGCTGTTGATGACAATGATTTACAGCTGTTGATGACAATGATTTACAGCTGTTGATGACAATGATTTACAGCTGTTGATGACAATGATTTACAGCTGTTGATGACAATGATTTACAGCTGTTGATGACAATGATTTACAGCTGTTGATGACAATGATTTACAGCTATTAATGATGATGATTTACAGCTGTTGATGACAATGATTTACAGCTATTAATGATGATGATTTACAGCTGTTGATGATAATGATTTACAGCTATTAATGACAATGATTTACAGCTATTAGTGACAATGATTTACAGCTATTAGTGACAATGATTTACAGCTGTTGATGACAATGATTTACAGCTGTTGATGACAATGATTTACAGCTATTAGTGACAATGATTTACAGCTGTTGATGACAATGATTTACAGCTGTTGATGACAATGATTTACAGCTGTTGATGACAATGATATACAGCTGTTGATGACAATGATTTACAGCTGTTGATGACAATGATTTACAGCTGTTGATGACAATGATTTACAGCTGTTGATGACAATGATTTACAGCTATTAGTGACAATGATTTACAGCTATTAGTGACAATGATTTACAGCTGTTGATGACAATGATTTACAGCTGTTGATGACAATGATTTACAGCTGTTGATGACAATGATTTACAGCTGTTGATGACAATGATATACAGCTGTTGATGACAATGATTTACAGCTGTTGATGACAATGATTTACAGCTATTAGTGACAATGATTTACAGCTATTAGTGACAATGATTTACAGCTGTTGATGACAATGATTTACAGCTATTAGTGACAATGATTTACAGCTATTAGTGATGATGATTTACAGCTGATTTTTATTACTATGTTTCAAAGCTATTCCATTACATGAAATAAACAATGGATATGTATACGAATATAGTATAGTTCATCAACGGTTCAGGCATATTTAAATACATCAGTAAGAGTGATCTCCCTTTTGTTTTAAATTATATTTTGTCAATTAACCAAGAAGTGCTATTTGGTAAACGCAATGCCGAACTCAGCCGATATGACATTAGTAAGTGGAAACGGATAAAGGTGTCGTAGTTCAGAGTTCTTTCTCTTAAGGAGAAAATGATATTATAGTACTTGATTTCTGAAAGGAAATGAATATCACAGTAGCAGAATTCCCATATTTTAAAAAGAGATAAGGTTCAGTGTGTTGGATGGAGGTGTACTAAAGGAGATAAATTTCATGGACACAAAATCCTTTTGTGAACAAGGTATCACGGTTTTGAAACTCTTTTTATGAAAAGGATCAATGTCAGGGTTAAGTATAGCATATACCTATACGTTTCAGAAATAGTTAGTGCTGTCTTGTTAATCTAACTATGGTGATGAAAACTGAGATTGTTAATCAGATAAGGAAGGTGTAGAAGCTATAATTCCTAGTTAGTGTATTTATGTAACAGGGTATAATGACCACGTTTGTGATGGAAGATGCAGCTCATACACCCCACCTAGGTTTACATTGGACAATATCTGTCATCAGAATTCTCCATCTAGCATTTCTTTCTGATGTATGATGCCAATTTTCTTTAGTGACCTGCCAAGGTTACTATTATAAAACTTTGAAGTGTCAACAGGGTAGTAAAGTACATAAACTTGGGGATGGTCGGGTGTAAATTGTGTCTTCAACTACCACGTTCCTGACAGGCAAAGTGTCCCTTGTAACAAGAACAGCAAGCAGATATCCACATAAAGTATGTCTGATTGTGTAAGGTCTGGAGCCTGGGAGGGGAGTCTCTGGAGGGGGAGGGGATGCTCGACCATAACTGTCATCCCTACTGAAGAAGTAGTTAGTGATTGGACAGCTACAAACGCTGATCACATGACATTTGTGTTGTTCCGGTGACAGTCTTGTCTGTTTTTGCTGTCACCTTGTCGAGCCCACTCAGCAATGAAGGGCAGGTAATTCTCAGGTATTACTGCTATCTGTATGTATCCCAAATATTGCTTCTATCTTCCCTGATGTTCCAATGGATCTGTATCTCTTGCTTATCACAGTACCAACTTGGAATGCGGCACAGCACATGCAACAGAGATGGTAGACTTTCACTTTAAGGGAAAGTGATATTTGTGTGTTTGTACGCTGCTTGTGGTGTATTTTTACTTAAGATCCCTGGTGTGATATATTGAGTTGAGAAGATGTACCAGGGATTATAGTGGTTGTCTCGTCTCTTCTTCAACTAAAACTGTGACTGCACTATCTGTTAAACTTAACAGTAACATTTACATCAAAATTTATCATTGGAGGGTATTGCTGTCTACATGCTTGTAGTTCATTTAGATAAAGAATGAAAGGTCTACACCTTAGCTCAAAGAGTCTACATATACATATGATTATACTTAACTCTAATTGGTTGAAATTCATAAACACAACACTGATTGGCTGAAACTTCCTGAATCCTAAATACATATGTAATATGTCCCTGTTTTACAAGTTAGTCGTCAGTTAAAAACTCAGCAGTTTCCTTGTCACTAGAATTGTTTTAAACTTTTTGCATGATCTGGTATGTCTTCTGTTAAATTGATTTTCTTTCAGCACTTTATTTTCTTTCATTGGATGTCTATTAGACACCCCATTGTCTTTAATAAGGTGTCGCTCTAGACACCTCATTTTCTTTAATAAGATGTCTCTCTAGACACCTCATTTTCTTTAATAAGATGTCTCTCTAGACACCTAATTTTCTTTAATAAGGTGTCTCTCTAGACACCTCATTTTTTATATTGGATTTCTTCCTAAACACCTCTTGTTTATATGTTGGGTGTCACTCTCAAGATACATAATTTTTTTATGTTTGATGTCTCTTTAGACATCCATTGTCATTGACTGATTTCAGCAACGGTATTTAAAACCTTGAACAAATTCTCCATTTGCAGCACCATTTACATTTTTCATTTCAAAACTGAGTACATTGGCACAAAATGTCCTTAAACAGGCCAGTTAATATTTCACCCTACAACAAGAAAGATTTTTTTATTAAGATTTAATCACATGAAATAATGTTAATGTATTCAGTTACCATTTATATAATTTTTAGATGATGGTTTCCAAGTTAGAAATGCTGCAACATTTAATAGTAATTAGCTTTTCTAATTATCAAATATCAAAACTGTTAAACTCAATTTGTGCAACCAAAACAAACGGCACCATCATGTTTATGGAAATGCTATCTCTTTGAGAATTCAACACTTTTAACCTGTATTTTAATCTTTTTTAAACTTTACATTTGCTGTTAGTGCCTATAGAATACTAAGTTAAGAGCACATTGATTTGCAGCAGAGTTTAATGCTGTCTGACAATCTACGACTTGATCTATACCTAATTAAAATTTGTTATACTGGTATTTAAGTTTGGATTTATCGCCACGGCGATTTTTATCTATCAGACGGCTGAGTGTGTGAAACATGAGTTTTGATGGTGATGTAACAAGTTTCTCTACTATAAAGCTATGTGTAACATTTATCAGTCATTTCAACAGCATTTTTCTTCTGATGACAATATGCTGTTGGTTTTATTATGACTAATGAATTTAGTCATAGGACTTAGGAAGAAATTAACGTGATTTTAAAAAAAATGTAATGTTTGAAAAGAATTATAGAAAATAAATGAACATCTGATGAAATGAATTTTGTCATAAATCTAAAGTTCAGGTAGCCTGAGACATGTTCGTGGGTGTTTTAGTACACGAATTCAACCACAATCAGAGAATTAATAAGTTATGTTCAAAAGGTTTTTCAGATGAATTTAAGATAGGCTAAGTGTGTATATCTTTATTATGGTATATAACGTAAGCTATAGGTCTATAATTAAATTGTTAGCGGGCTGCTACACAGAGATCAGTTTTGGTTTACTTCGACTCCTTTCTGGTCATCTAGTACATGTCATTACAATAATGTCCAGTATCCTTTGTCTTTGATAAGATACAAGCTCAAATTAATGTCTCCACTTTTCAGTAAACAGACAATTTGTATAACTACCAGCTCCTTCCCTCCTCTTTATTGCCCTCTTCCTTCTTCTCCTTGCCCTCCTCAACCTCAACCTCATCCTTGCCCTCCTCCTCTGCTTTGCCTTCTTTCTCCTCCGTATGCCCTCCTCCTCTGCTTTGCCTTCTTTCTCCTTTGTATGCCCTCCTCCTCTGCTTTGCCTTCTTTCTCCTCCGTATGCCCTCCTCCTCTGCTTTGCCTTCTTTCTCCTCCGTATGCCCTCCTCCTCTGCTTTGCCTTCTTTCTCCTCCGTATGCCCTCCTCCTCTGCTTTGACTTCTTTCTCCTCCGTATGCCCTCCTCCTCTGCTTTGCCTTCTTTCTCCTCCGTATGCCCTCCTCCTCTGCTTTGCCTTCTTTCTCCTCTGTATGCCCTCCTCCTCTGCTTTGCCTTCTTTCTCCTCCGTATGCCCTCCTCCTCTGCTTTGACTTCTTTCTCCTCCGTATGCCCTCCTCCTCTGCTTTGCCTTCTTTCTCCTCCGTATGCCCTCCTCCTCTGCTTTGCCTTCTTTCTCCTCCGTATGCCCTCTTCCTGTTTCCATTTCTTTATTTGGTCATTGTTTTAATTCTTTGACATCAGAAAGTATTACCCTAATTAAAAGTAAAAAGTTGTGTGTCAATAGAAATGGAATATGAGGTCAAAGGTCAAGGTCATTTATTTAGTCTATGAATAAATATATGTGTTATAATGATTAACATTACAGTACATATTATATACTGTCCTATGTAAAAATCAAAGTGAACTTTCAGGAGAATGCTTCCTGTCGTATGCTGAAAATTGATCTATTTCAAGAGTTTTCAAGAATGATAATTACAATGGTATTATTTTCCAAAACCGCTAATGTTATCTGGTTGCTATGGTAACCAAATAAAACCTGCGAAGGCGGTTTTTCTGTTTTCTTTATTTAAGCTTAATTGAATTGTGTATCTTGTCAAAGTCTGTAATTGACACGTGGGATATTTCCAGAGTTATTACTATGGAAACAGATATACATTACGTAGATACTATTTTCCAACATATTGGTTCTTCTTTTCTTGCCATGGTAACCAAAAGAAGACAAATGATTGGACAAAATCTTTTCCTAATACTACACCTAACCTTGTAAGTTGTGAACCACTGAAACTACATGTGGATATCAGGAACCATATACTTCGCCTTCATTAAAGATTTACATGTGGATGAGAGGGAAACAATTGGTGTAAAATATAACGGTGAGGGGTGGAAGTATAAGTTATCCACAGGATGGCAGTTCTAGTTATATTTAAGTCATACTTTTCTGTGTCTCTGTAATTTTGTACATTCAACATAATTCACAAGTTAAATAGGTAATATGTAACACATAAATAAATAAAATAAAGGAAGGAAAGAAGAGAATACCATCCAATCAAATCTTCTGAATATTTTAGTTTTTTTTTATTTTATGAATTTCTTTGTTATTCAGATATTTAAGTGTTATAAATGTATTCTATCAGGATGAGGAATCATGGATCAGCTCCCATAAAGCTCAACCTACCTACAATTAGATTCAGTTAAGATAAATGACCATCAGTGTTATTAAATTAGATTAAATAAAACAGTTATACATGATACCATTTGATATCCAGCATAACTTGTGCAGGTTTGTACTTTCTGGAATCTCTGTAGAGGATGATTGAGTGGTATTAGCTTTGAAAACAGAACATTACCGTCCAAATCTTAAACAAGAATCGCACTAGAAACATTGTCGGGGTTGATACAAGTCTAAATGTCTAAATGGATACTAATCTGGATTTGGCAAAATTATGTCAGATATTTGAAGCCTGTGTTTCCTGTCGCTGAAACGCTTCAGGGTCAATGCGTGCCTTTCCATTTGTAGTTGTTGAAATTTCAAAGAGATGCGACTATCATCATCAAACCAGTGTTTCTGTCTGAAGTAATGAGAAGGAGATATTTCTTCGTTCTCGGTTTCGAAGATCTATGAAATCATCAGATTTTCATGGCTCATGAAACTGTAAAAGAGGTGTATTAAAGAAACATCACTGACTTGACACCCAGGGGTCGAATCTTCACAGGATAAAAATAAGGGATAATTTGTATCTATGGATTCTCCAGAAGGGTGTAATATACCTGGGTCCAGATGTAATGATACTGAGTCGTATAACACATAAAATGTCCATTCTGGTGTAGAGTTTACACTTGTCAGTATAATCAGGGAGGTGGTCCCAGTAGGGAGAAGGTTGATGATACCTCTGTACACTGCTGTGAAGGTAAAGCCAGGCAGAGCTGGACCAGTAGTTCTACATTGGTTTGCTGTCTGCTCATAGGGCCCACCCAACCATTTTGTGACTAAAATCACTAACTTGTGACCTCCTTGAGGGGAAAACATTTTGTATAAAACTGATAAGGACTTATAATTAGGGCTATACCTTAATGTTGTGCATGGGCATCTGAAAAGGACCCGACTGGTGATGATGCTATGATGGCAGGTACAGAACACTTAGGGATGTAATTAACCACATGGACTTAGAGACCTGTGTTAAAGGTCCACGGTAATTATAGGTCACCTGTGTAAAAGGACCACATGTACTTAGACACCTGTGTTAAAGGTCCACCGGTATTTACAGGTCACCTGTGTAAAAAAACCACATGAACTTAGAGACCTGTGTTAAAGGTCCACCGGTATTTATAGGTCACCTGTGTAAAAAGAACTGCTGATAGATCATCCATGTAAAATATCACCTCTGTAAAAAGACTGAAAAAAAATATTGATAGATTAGCTGTGTAAAAAGACCACTTGTATGAATAGTTCATCGGTATGAAAACATCACCTTTGTGAAAGGACCACCTGAAGAAAGAGATCAGATGTGTTGAGAGTTCCCAATATAGATGTTGAATTAACATTCTTGATTCATTGTGTTCCTTCAACTCAGAATATATCCTGAATTCTAAAAAAAATGATCTACTGTCTGTACGGCAAGCTTAGATATTTCACTGTTTTCTGTTGTACTTTGACATTTACAGATTACAAAAATCTCACTGTGTATTCTTCAGATTATCATAGGAATTGTTTTCCTCTTTTAAAAGTATTTGAATTTCAGCTTGGCAAGAACTTACTGATACAAAACAGGAGCTTATCTTCAGGTTTGGCACACACAAGTGAAAATAATCCGATGTTTTAATCTGATTCAGAAAAGTACAGTCATAATGGAGTCTCATTAATTTACCTATTATCACATGTAAACACCTGTTGTTTAACTGTTATCACATGTAAACACCTGTTGTTTAACTGTTATCACATTTAAACACCTTTTGTTTAACTGTTATTGCTATCACATTTAAACACCTTTTGTTTAACGGTTACTGTTATCACATGTAAACACCTGTTGTTTAACAGTTATCACATGTAAACACCTGTTGTTTAACTGTTATTGCTATCACATATAAACACCTGTTGTTTAACGGTTACTGTTATCACATGTAAACACCTGTTGTTTAACTGTTATCACATGTAAACACCTGTTGTTTAACAGTTACTGTTATCACATGTAAACACCTGTTGTTTAACTGTTATCACATTTAAACACCTTTTGTTTAACAGTTACTGTTATCACATGTAAACACCTGTTGTTTAACTGTTATCACATGTAAACACCTGTTGTTTAACTGTTATCACATGTAAACACCTGTTGTTTAACTGTTATCACATGTAAACACCTGTTGTTTAACTGTTATCACATGTAAACACCTGTTGTTTAACAGTTACTGTTATCACATATAAACACCTGTTGTTTAACTGTTATCACATGTAAACACCTGTTGTTTAACTGTTATCACATTTAAACACCTTTTGTTTAACTGTTATTGCTATCACATTTAAACACCTTTTGTTTAACGGTTACTGTTATCACATGTAAACACCTGTTGTTTAACAGTTACTGTTATCACATGTAAACACCTGTTGTTTAACTGTTATCACATTTAAACACCTGTTGTTTAACAGTTACTGTTATCACATGTAAACACCTGTCCTTTAACAATTACTGTTGGCTGCGATACCTATTATCACCTGTAAACACCCGTCGTTTAATGGTTACTATTGACTGTGGAAATGTGCAAGTCATGTCTAGATGTATATTTGTACCTATCATCTTTCAGCCATACTTGATCAATCGATAACAATTGTCAACAGACAACAAGCCGAGAAGTATCAACACAAAGCAAATCAGCCATAATGGTCGTTGATATTAGCTATTATGTGGGATCCTAAACACTTTGTAATTACAAGGCTATTATAGAAGAATTAAGGATATAGGTATATAATGATAGATAGTAACATATAACCAATATTTTATTAAATAGATATACATAGACTTGTAGCCTTGGGTCATAATGATATGATCAATATAATTATAGATCGGGTTTTACAAAATTGATACCTGGCTAGTATGGTTCTATACTATTATTCAAATGGAGGTTTAAAACATTTGCCAAAAAGACAATTGAATGAAAAATGGCTTTAAGTTGTGATGAAAATAAAAGATTTTTATTTTGAAGAAAAAATTTGTATGGAACTCAGGGAAAATCTAATGTTTTCTGTCCAATAATGCTGATGGGTTCCATTACACATGGCTGCAAACATTGAAAATAAATCTCCAAACATAATCAAAAGAACATTCTACACATACTGATTTTCAAGAGGCAATTATCCCCCTTTTGTAATTAGCATGATCAAATTTGTAATGGTAAAAGTAGTATATGATACAAGTTCATGTCTTTAATTCTCTCTCATGTTTATAGAACTCTTTTTATAAGGAGGTCCGTAAATCACAGTAGGGTATAGCATACATCTTTAAATATCCACAAACCGTTTGATAAAATGAATACTCAAACTGTTGTCAGAAAATGTTAACAATCGTAAATGTGTGGAGTTAAGTGATAGCTAGGCATTGAATCTGATATGTGATGGACTGACGATCTTTAGATAGGCTACTTAGGTATATATCTCAAGTCTGAGTAAGGACTTGATTCTTCAAATGGATATCTTATAAGTAAAGATTATACAAGATTCCATTACAGGCTTAAATTGGTGATTATGTCACAAACAGGAGAAGGATTAGAGAGGTTACAGTATTTTATCTGTTAAATAGTAATCCCTGTAGAATGCTAGACTGTGTATATTATATGTAAGATCCACTTATCAATATTATGCCAGTGTAAACAAACCGGATTATAGATTTTAACTGTGACATTAAGGCAAAGATCAAAATCTTCAAACGGATCAACAGATTTTTCCTGTAAAACTGTGTGAACATGTTTGAGTTTGAGATTGAATGTCATCTTGAAATTAACATGATTATGTTTCTTTCTGAAACTGAAATGATTCGACAGTAATGATAATCAAAACCTGTTTCTGAGTTAAGGTTGTATGCTACCTTCTTGTTGTCCTTGATATTTGTGTTTTAGCTTTCATATTGATGAGACAACATCATTAAAGGATGTGGTTGAAACCCAGTAAGATATTTCTCCCTGATTTCATTATAATGGCAGAATTACTAAATATCAAAAAGTTATTTCTTCGAATTTGGATATTTTACGTTATTTCAGTTAGTTATGTCAGATTTATCTCCCTTTAGAAGTTTGACAATAAATACTATCAACAAATCTCAGTAAAATAGTGATAATGTACCATATACCCTTAACATGTTTAATGCAGCAGTTACACAAATTTGTCATTATCAGTTTATTTCATTATTTTCTTTAATTTATATATCAGAATCTAAAATAAATTTAGTTTTAGAAGGGTTTTTTTATGTTTCTTAAATGTTAGAGATAAATTCACCTAAAATCTTTGTAAAAATATTATTGGAACCCATCATTTTGAGTTAAATACTGTAATTTTGTAAAAGATCCAAGTTTTTGGCGTGGTGCCTTTATCATACCTTCCATGTCATGGATTATACCCCAGATCATCAGCAGTTTTATGGCCTCGTTGATCCTCTGACATCTGCCAGGTAATTTGAATAAAGCTAGAAAACACCTATAACCTTGATATTATACAATTAACATTGTGATTGGATCTCTTTGTTTATCTAGGGAGTTTAGGACCACCTAACTCACTACACATATAACTCTCCATTCACACAACTATTGAAATCCACCTTCAAAAATGGAGATTAGCTTTTAGAAACCTGTACTCCTACATCTGGAATGTAGCATGAAATTCACTTTGATCAGGATAATTTTGGTTTTCGGTTCTTGTTTGCCAGGAAGGAAGACAAGAAAATTAAATAAAACCAAAGGTGCTGTTTCTCATTCTGATAAACAGTTTGATTTGAAAGATTTCTGTGTTGCATAAGAAGATGTAGAGATTCATTGTCCAGCCCAGAATTTGACCCTCCTGTAATGGTACACTCAGTGTTACATACCTAAATGTCAAATATGTACTTTCTTATTGGAATCTCCTTTAAGGAAGAATGATAAGAGTAGGTTTTGTATGTCAAACAGTTCCATGCCAATAGGGAATAACTTTGTTTCCAACCTGGCATTAGTCAGAAGGGCAGAGTCAAATGCATTAAACAAATAATTAAAAAACAACTCCTAAAGGGAGGCTTGACATATTTTGATATAATTTTGGTTTTTTTTCCCACATGTTTGATACACATCACATTATGCAAATGTAAAGATATTTGACACTGTTATGATTTTGACTCTGTTAAGTCTTTTGAAAATTTTGCTGTTTCAGGTATGTTATGGCAATAATATTTGTGTAAGCTCTCAGATCCTTCTGACCAGGTGGGCTAAAAATACTCAATAGGGAGGGTGCACTTTTATAATCTAGTACATTTATACTGATGGTTCCGTTGATATTATCTCAGAAATATATTTAAGAATGATATCAAGAATATATTTCATAATACTATGGGGATAAAATTGTATCTATGAAACGGTAAAGCTGAAAATAAATGAGCAGTGTCACCTTTGAAGAGGTCGTTTAGGTTAACATGTTTAAAATTGTCCAGGATTCGAGAACCCTAGATGATCATTAAGGACTGTTTCAAAGGTTTAGGTATATAATCAGGTTACAGTAAGTATACCGAATATTAAGCCCACAGAAATTCAACGGCAATCTCTTGCAAAATACTTCTTATCATGTCCTGATTTTGAAATGAATTTATCCCAAACTAATCAAAAATTTTTTTATTTAAAATTATGTCTTAATAATGGTTTCTGAAAAACCAAAAACAAATTTGGAAATGATTTATTAAAAAGAATAAAACATTTTCATATTTATTCATCAAATTTTGTTACCATTTACTTACTATTATGGTACATCTACATCGTGTGTTGTGAAAACAAGAAAAATATGATAGGATATGATTTGATTTGGGTGATAAAACTTCCGATTTTATGGTAACATCTTCGACCCCACAGATCAAAAAGAAGGCTTTTCAGCAAAGTTAACATGTTTTGAATAGTTCCAAAATATGTGTTCCATTAGGATCTGATAATATAACTAGGCTTATTATATCAATCTGGTTTTAGGATGTATGCCGAGTTTTACGAGATAGAAACATATCATTTACTCATTTGTGTAATTCAAAAAGGCCAGGAATTTAAAATCAAGTCAAGATATGTGGATGAAAGTTAAATATGCTCGCACTTTTAGCCGATGAAGTGTCGTTATTTATGAAAAACATGGCAGATTCTGTCAGATGAAACTGCCTGTTGAGTTGGCCATATCAGACCCCCCAACAGTGTTAGTTGTAGCTGTTCTTAGAGATGTGTTAACGAAAACAAGCAAAAGTCCTACTGCACTTCTCTTTTAAACTCAATATTGAATTTTTTCATTTGACATTTTGAATTCGTCATTGATTTTAATGCTGAGTTTTTGGTACATGCTGTTGTCTGAAATGAAACAGTTGTAGCAATGTTGTCAATACATGCTGTTGTCTGAAATGAAACAGTTGTAGCAATGTTGTCAGTACATGCTGCTGTCTGAAATGAAACAGTTGTAGCAATGTTGTCAGTACATGCTGTTATCTGAAATGAAACAGTTGTAGCAATGTTGTCAGTACATGCTACTGTGTGAAATGAAACAGTTGTAGCAATGTTGTCAGTACATGCAGTTGTCTTAAATGAAATAGCTGTAGCAATGTTGTCAATACATGCTGCTGTCTGAAATGAAACAGTTGTAGCAATGTTGTCAGTACATGCTGTTGTCTTAAATGAAATAGCTGTAGCAATGTTGTCAGTACATGCAGCTGTCTGAAATGAAACAGTAGTAGCAATGTTGTCAGTACATGCAGTTGTCTTAAATGAAATAGCTGTAGCAATGTTGTCAGTACATGCTGCTGTCTGAAATGAAGCAGTTGTAGCAATGTTGTCAGTACATGCTGTTGTCTGAAATGAAACAGTTGTAGCAATGCTGTCTTTCCATGCTGCTGTTTGAAATGAAACAGTTGTAGGTGTGCTATAATATTCCTGGCCATTTTAGATATAAAGTTAGAGTAAAGTATTCTTGTACAAATTTAGACAAGCTTAACTGGCTAAGTCACAGGTTTTAAGACCCAATGAAAGTTTGTTAAACTTTGTAGTGAACCAGTACATCAGCCATTAAATAGGACCTGCAGGATGAAGCTTTAGTGCCATTTTTATCTAGCTGTATACCCATGTCTGGTATTCATTCTACCTGTAGATATTACAGAGTAAGTACTAATACCAGTGAATGCTGTATCATTGCCTCAGAGCAGAAAATCCTCTACTTTGTACCTGATGTTATATTTATAACCCTGGGCTTATTGGTGTGTGTGTACTCTACAGTAAGAACTCAATAGATCACTTTGATCAATAACAATAGTCCACAGCAATCTCTTTATTAGTAAAAGCTAAATCTGCTATATACCAAGAGTTATTGCCCCTTTTCTCATGTCAGTATGAATTGGCCAGAGTTGTGGAATAGCCAATCACAGTGTTGGTATTAAATATGGGAGTTTTGTATAAACACAGGAGAGAGAATATGTAAAAATGTGCACTAGACTTGTGATTTGTATTCATGATACAGCAAATAAATGTAATGACAAGCTTTGTTACTTTTCACTGGAGATAGATATTTACCACAGATCTGATCCCTCTAGTACTTGTCTATGTTACTGTGTGTTACCAGTCTAATACAGGTATAAATACTATATATATCTAACACAGACTAACACCCCCCCCCCCAGTACTTCTGTGTGTTACCAGTCTGATACAGGTATGAATACTAGATATCTATATCTAACATAGACTAACTTTGTAAGCAATAAACTTGCTTTGCCATATTTAAGCCTGTATCCTATCATATTCTTGATTAATCTTCTTAACAGAAGAGTTCCACCCTGAGAGATTGCTAAATATGATTTAAAATAGTAACTTACAATTTGATGTTATGCATTTTAAAAAATATTGAGTATCCTGACTGATTAGTAAAGGTTTTAGAAGATCAGAATGGTTTTAGAAATATGGAAATTAGCACTGTAAATATTTCTGTGGGGGTTAGTTTTCATAGGTTTTCAAAACATTTCTCTTTCATGAAATATTGATTTAAGTAAATCTACTTTATGTATTTCATCAGTTTGTTGACATGTGAATTTGTTGATTAAGAGAACAGCCATGAAATCAGCCAAAATAACTCCAGGATGAAATTAATAATTGTACAGATCTATACAAACTTACTAGGTGGATGGGAAAGTCTTGCCAGGGGAACTGATAAGTTTTCTTTGGCTAGATATGTGAATAATAAGAGAAATGATAAAAACTGAAGTAACCACCAGGTGTGATTATAGAGGAAAGCTAATATAATTATGAAAGGTGAAATAATTTATTGAAGAAAATAGGCCAGTGATCAGGGGAGATAAGTGTGAAACATCTGGTTAGTATCAGAAGGGAGATAACAAGAGGTAAAATCACTTGTGAATGAGAGTAAACTGGAGGAAACATGCTAATTATCACAGGAAGGCAAGTAGGAAAAGCATGGTTGTTATCAGTTGGGGTAAAAATGGAATTTATGACAGGGGAGGTAATTAAGTGTGGTATGGTAGTGCCCGTTATCAGAGGGTGGTAATTGGAGAAAGTATGGTACGTTCCCCATTACTCCAATCAAGGACTCCACAGTGTGAGTTATTGCTTACAAATACTGACAGACAGATGATCATTAGAGACCAAAACACAGGGAGGCTTATTACTGGCCAAGAAGGTGGAAGGAGGGGGGATACTGACCAGTGGTGCAGGGGGGAAGGAAGTAAAATGTGACAACAGACACTTAGAAGTTGATTGTATTGGAAAACTCACAAGGGACATTGGTAATTAGGGGACAATACTCACTTAGGGGACATAGGGAATTAGATGGAAAATACTGGCAAGGGACACACAGCATTGTGAAGGAATATTGACCAGGGACACAGGAGGTCATGAGGGAATACAGACCAGGGACACATGGCATTTTGAAGGAATATTGACCAGGAACACATGGCATTTTGAAGGAATATTGACCAGGGACACAGGAGGTCATGAGGGAATACAGACCAGGGACACATGGCATTTTGAAGGCATATTGACCAGGGACACATGGCATTTTGAAGGAATATTGACCAGGGACACAGGAGGTCATGAGGGAATACTGACAAGGGACACAGGGTATTGTGAAGGAATGTTGATCAGGGATGGAAAAGGTTGGGAGGGCAATACTGATAAGGGACACAAAGGGCTTGGAGGGCAATAATGATCAGGGACATAGATTTGGAGGGAATACTGATCAGGGACAGAGATTTGGAGGACAATACTGTTCAGGGACACAGGCGGTTAGGAGAAGGATACTGACCAGAGACATACAAGGATGGGAGGGCATTACTGTCCAATTATTGATGATTCTTTGGCCTTGGTGATGGGACAGTGATTTTGAAGGATTGACACTGACCAGACTAATTATCATCCAGCCTCAAGTTACTCTCCAGATTAATTGTAATTGAGTGGAAAAACCTCCAGCAGAGCAAGCCAAATACTACAGATTCTCTACATACTGGGAAATTTGTCTGGGAATATATCATAACATTGGTGGAATTTGAAGGTCGAAGCAAATGTACATCTATTGGTAATGATCAGGAATTTTCAGCATTATTTTGATTTAGGATGAAATTGGCAAAATGCTGTGCATAAGTGCAATGCATACCAGGTACACAAAATGTAGGATGAGCATATCTGTACGTCATAGATGGATGAGATTTGTGTGTGTTGGTATTTAGCTGTATATACATATACAGCAGGCTTGTATAAGCTTCACTTGGTCAGATGATAAATGTCGTGGGAGTAAAAAGAATTTTCTCAGGGATTGAACTTTACATTGAACTTTAAATGAGAAAACACAACAATGCATCCATCATTTCAACTTACATTTAAATTTCAAGGTAGCTTAGTAAGACATGTCAAATGTAATACCTCTGCTATGGTGAAAAAGTGTAGGGGAAGGGAAACATGATGGGTTGTTTCCACGGAGAAGAATCATGTTTCATAAAGTTGCTGGTAGACTGTGGTTTATCCAAGGAGAACAATTGTGATATTTCCCTACTGACAAGGGTGATAAATACTTGGTAACATCACAACAATAAGGATAAGAATCAGTCGCCGAGAAATAAAGGAAATAAATTGTTATATAAATAAATAAACAATTACAGTAACTCAATTTTCTTTCCTGTGTACAATTGTTTTTGTTAGTTTCCTAAAAGAAACACAAAAGTTAATGGTCTTGAATATGGACAGGGTGAAGGATTATAGTAAAGTGTAGTTTGTTTTAGTATAGTCTAAGTCATTGTAAGCTTGTTGTGATTCAAAATTAGGTAGTGATGAAAGAAAGTTAGTCTACCTTGTTCTTGACAACTTCATTAGAAGGGAACTATACGACCATGGAAGTGCAAGACAGTGAAACATTGTGTTATATTCTAAAAACTATATCATCAAAGATTATCCAATCAGATTTGCTGTTACAAATATCAAATATTAACTAAAGGCAGTAAACAATGCTTAGTGTCATTGGTTCAGAATAGAGAGGGATAACTTAAGTGTAAAGGGCAGAAAATGAGAAGGATGGGCATCACGGAATGACTCGGCTCTGAGACAGAAGGAAGAAAACATCTAGTAGATACAACTGAAAAAAGGATAAGAAGTTTTAGAGGGTAAATGGTGAGCGTGCATCGTATATCAAAGGCCAAATGAAAAAATGGCAAGAAGTTTTAGAGGGTAAATGGTGAGGGTGTATCGTATATCAAAGGCCAAAAGAAGGAAGATTTAATAGAACATGCAGGCAAAAGAGCGGAAATGAAGGACATGAAACAATTACATAAAAAGGGTAGAGAATTATGAAACAAAGATCTGAGGAAAGGAGGGAAATGATCAACAGAGAAGGTGTTAGGGAAGTGATGAGGGAGAATGCACGATTTTGATGATAAGTTTAGCCTAGGGGCTACTGTGACACCTCTCAAGATTGAAAATTGAGAGCTGAGAGCTTTTGCAATCAGTGGGTAGATGGCCTGGAGTTGCTAGTTGCCAATTCAATACAACACTTAAGTAAACAGTTTCGAGAACGTTGAATGTTGAAGCCATATCCGCCATTGGCCCAGGCCTGGTATATGTGATTGTAACAGAGTGGTTGAATAAACAGCCACTAGTTCTGTTTTAGAGTTTCTGGCACAGATCACTCCCAAGACTTGGCTCTGTGGACATATTACAAGACTCCAGATGAAAATAACAGTTGAGTTTACATTGATCTGATATCAGCCCTATTTGTTTCATCTCAAGCTGTAGATCTAAGGATTATAGGACATAGCAAATTGCTTTAGGATTTCTAAATTAATTAGTTTCTCTTGGCCAAAACTTCTAGCATAACATTTAAATTTTCTCAGTCTGAAAAAAAAACAAAACAAAACATTTTTTCTCACCTCATTTTAAGTTCTGTTCTGCTCATTAAGTCAGCAAGAAAAAGGCTTGCATGTAATATTGCAGTTTAATTCTTTACACCTTATATCGGACAATCGTACGACGTAGCTGTAAAGGACTACAATGTTATACCTGGTTCCTTGTTGAGTGAATAAAACGTGTGTCATACAATTCTCATTTCATTTCTCATTTGCTATCTGATGAATCAGAAAAATTATATGGTAAACTTGAAAGAAATATTTTCATTATCATTTTAAATGTTTACAATAAAAATGATACAAGTCTTTAAAATATAGGATAAATTACTTTTACAAGTTCTTGCCCTGGAAACCAAAGTGATCGAAAACTGAAAAAGTGCATGTTTTATAGTGATGTCGATTGAAGCACCTGCTGATGCCATCCCTGTTAAGTAGACTTCTATCATCATTCAGATTTAATCTTTAGTCTCACATATTTCTTCTACAAATGAGAATAAACTTGTTGAACTCAATGCTATATAATACTTCTTGAAAAGTTTTTAACAAACTTGAAACTAATAAAGTCGGCATGAAAACAATGTTTTTGTAAGTCCCTGAAATTAACAATATTGTTGTAGGACACAGAATGGGGTACACTTTATGGAAGAATCTCAAGTTTTACAAGTGTTTAACTTCTAGGATATCCATTACGTTTCTGTGCTTGTTTTGTAAGATATTGTTGTAAAACCTACCTCGCTTGGAAGGTAAATTAAATTCTCATTTTAGAGGTGTGTATAAATTGAAGATTTAAAAATTCAATAACCGTAAAAATATGATACCTGACAGACGTTGCCCCGGATCATGCTATTGTGAATTTCAGATGTTTGGTAGCTGTAGGCTGTATTAGGAGTCTGTATGTTGTTTTAGTGGCTGTATTGTGCTAGATTTGATTTATCTGTGGGGCGTATTTGTCATAATTTGATACTGGAATGCGGTTTTGTCTTTGATCTTACCTGTCGCAACAGCTCCATATAATTGCCTGTCTGTAGCTTTAAGCATGCTTCATGCTGCTTCTGTCAGGATCGGTGTCGACAGCTTCTACATTTTATGTCAACATTTAGATGTATTTTATACATCTTTAGCCTGACTCTGGAGACAGAAGCTTTTTAGACATTTGAATTTCAGATAAAAAATATTCAACAGGCTGACAGACACATTGTTAGGTCGTCACATAGAGATGGTGCACTTTGTTCACAATTCCTTTTGTTCAGAGTATACATTTTGATATTTTCTACATCTGCATTAAAATGCAAGGTAATTATCAATTAGGGTGAAACTGTCTCATTAATTAGTAATTATCTCTCATCTGTCAACAAGGTCTTTGATCAGACAAAATGTTAACAACTTTTTTTTATCCATTTTGCAGCTCCCAAATAAGGAAAATGAAAATTAGAAAAATGCACTCGTTCAGTGTAAATATCACTTAACCAAATGCAATTCAGTGTAATAGGAAGAATTCTATCAACAGTTTCCTCTGTAATCACCTTGACAGATTATGTCACTTGTTTTTTAATGATTTAAGGGACTTGCTTACTACACTGGGTAGTATTATTAAAATTAGAACTCACAAGACAACAAGGCCTTTATAAGTTACAGAAATTATGGCAGGTTTCTGTTGCCAATGACCTTTGTTACTTAAGTTTTGTGGGAAAAAAGCTCCAGACTTCTTTGATTTATGTTCTAAACATATACCCTACACATGACAAGTGTGGAATTGAAGTCTGTTTTAGTTGTAAGTGGTAGGTGTTCGGGATATAGATGTTCCATTCTGTATGTAATGTAAACCATATTTTGATAAATCTAATTATAACTTTATCAGAGAAAATAAACTCCAACTTTTGTCCAGAAGATTTATTTCACAGAATTATAAACACAAATTGGTAGTCTAGTGCTCCTGGGTGAACTCCATCCTACTAGCATGTGCACTGAAGTTAACATCATAGTGTACTTGAGCTCACATGCTTGTGTACTGGAGCTCACTACCTTGTACACTAGAGTAACATCACAGTGTTCTGGAGATCACTACCTCTTGGACTGGAGTTCACTCACATGGTAATGCACTAGAGTTCACTAGCTTTTGACATACAGAGCTGTTAAAAATCCAGTCACATTATTTGTCATCAAAAGTCCAGTGTGGATCAGTCCCACGTACACAGACATTATTGTGTAGAAGACAGTAACTATTCTTCTGAAGTACAAACATATCAAATAGTGGACTTACAGATCAGCACAAGCTGGCTTATTGAAGGTCAAATCATAGGCTGTCACTGCAGGGTTATTTATGAAATTTTGAGCAAAAAGTATTTGTTTTGTGATCAATGTTGATAATTGTTTGTTTCTGCTGATAAGCCTATTTATGTAATCTTTCTTTATTGTAGGTCATTTCCTTGGTAACAATACCATCCTAGACCGCCTGTGGGAGGAAGGATACAGGGTGGAACATACGCCCGCAGATAGCATCATTCCAAAGTAAGTTAGCATCAATAGATTTCAGACTTAAGGAGGTATGCTACATTTCTATTACACCTGTGATTTGTGGTAGAGTATCTCCTATTAATGAAAAATAGTTTTATTTTTTTATAAAGAAATCCTTCAGTTATTTCTTTGAAATGTCATTTTTTCCAGATCATAATTTGGAATACCCACAATTTCATTGAATTTGGTTCCTTTTTATTTACATTGAATTGTACTACAGACAGTTTTATTTTCATTTTTTTTCTTTTGTAGACATGATAAAAATTCTAATAAGCACCATGGAAAAAATAATAGAAAGAAAGGAAAGAACACATCGTTCCCAAATTATGATAGCTTTAGTGATTTCTGGTTCCAGTTGGAGTCAGACACAGATTATAGGTAAGTACATCTAAATCAACTGTCAGGCATCTCACAGTGGAATTCAGCGATTCTGTAAACTGTGCTGAAATCCTGACCTATCAGAAGCATGGATAGTTGTCATATTATGAAACAATTACTGACCTTTTTATCGAGTGAATATGTGGGTTTATCAGCCTGAAAAAGAGATTTTTTCTAAGGCTAATGGTTATGTAGTATCTGTACAGTAATTCTAGATGAATTTCACTTTCTCTCGAAACTCCACAGCATAGTTCTAAGGTAACTAGCTTTGTGAAGAATTTGGATTTCTGGTGGAATAGAACTGGTTAAATTCTCAAGGTTGCAGAATAGAACTGGTTTTGCACCTTGAGAATTTGTTTGGGGTGATAAACTCTATAGGTAGCTTAATTGGGCTGGTTTAGAAATCCTTGGGTTTCTTAGATTTCTTCTGTAAAAAAGTGATTGCTTACAATTTCCTGTCCATCACTGAAAAGACAGTTTGAGTGCTCTGTGAAGAAATCACATTATGGTGGAGTGCTTGTCTGTTTTTAAAGTATCTGAGAACACTGGCCTGTATTTAGATTGACTTGTAACTATAAGGCTATTTTCAGTCTTTGTGCCGTTTTCAGTCTTTGTGAAAAAAAATAAAATGATACACCTGTGTGATACCTTCTGTAAACCATTCTGTTTTTGTGTGCTTATGAGTTTTTGTGATTTGCTTTCAAGTGCAATTGAAGGAATCATACTTATTTGTATCATACTAGATATTCAAATTGAATTTCTGCTCCAATATTCTTCATGTCCTTCAGATAGGGTATAAGGATGTTACCTGTTGTTCTCAGTGCATGTTCGTCAGTAGGTCACTAAATTTGGGATATGATATTTTTAAGAATTATAAACTATTGTTTTTCATAACGTCTCCCTGGACACAGTATCACTTTTGTCCCTCATTGGAGTGTTTATCCCTGTGAGGAATGGTGAAGGGTCCACTGTTTGAGACACAATCAGCATTGTGAAAGTGTAGTGACAATGTCACTATAGTGTTACCAGGTGGGGTGTATTGTTCCTGGAAACACATACAGTCAACACTCACCTGCCATACACATTAAGGCTGTCCGTAAATCATCCTAACAGTAGATAGGATGTTAACCAATACAACACCATTCCAAAGTAATATACTTCAGTGTTCACGATGTAGTGTATTTTTGTTACAGTGATTGGTTGAAAAAGAGGGATAAACACAGAAAGAAAATCTACAATCGGTACAAAGAGAAACCGTTTAACGACCTTTGGGTAAAGATGGATGCCGAGACGTACGTATTTTAGAGACTTCAAAAAAAAATAATTTAAAAGAAAAAAAATCAGAGAAATTGAACCTTTGAATTTATATTTAGTTTGTGATCAGGAAAGCCGCATTTAGTCTGAAAGCATTGCCACTTCAAATTTCTATTTAAAACTACTTGCCAGACCTAGCTTTAATTTTCGTGTTTTTCATTTGAAATTGAATTGTAAAGAAGGAATTTGCTCATAGATATTGAATTAAGTGCTGACTCCGTCACACAAAGATTCCAAGAAAGCAATACTGAAACACTTTGAATGCTCCACATATTTGACACTATTATTTGGGAAAACCAAAGTTGAGCTGTAGTGTGTTTTTTTTTGTTCAATAAAAGTCCAGATGGAGGATATTCATCAAATACAATCAATATCCCTTCACTTAGGCAAAACTTCAATCTTTATCCAGCAATAAGTCCATGTAAAGTATCACTTCACTTAGGCAAAACTTTTCAGTCTTAATCCAGCAATAAGACCTTGTAAAGTATCACTTCACTTAGGCAAAACTTTTCAGTCTTAATCCAGCAATAAGCCCATGTAAAGTATCACTTCACTTAGGCAAAACTCTACATTGTTTATTCAGCAATAAGCCCATGTAAAGTATCACTTCACTTAGGCAAAACTTTTCAGTCTTAATCCAGCAATAAGCCCATGTAAAGTATCACTTCACTTAGGCAAAACTTTTCAGTCTTAATCCAGCAATAAGCCCATGTAAAGTATCACTTCACTTAGGCAAAACTTTTCAGTCTTAATCCAGCAATAAGCCCATGTAAAGTATCACTTCACTTAGACAAAACTTTTCAGTCTTAATCCAGCAATAAGCCCATGTAAGTTATCACTTCACTTAGGCAAAACTCTACATTGTTTATTCAGCAATAAGCCCATGTAAAGTATCACTTCACTTAGGCAAAACTCTACATTGTTTATTCAGCAATAAGCCCATGTAAAGTATCACTTCACTTAGGCAAAACTCTACATTGTTTATTCAGCAATAAGCCCATGTAAAGTATCACTTCACTTAGGCAAAACTCTACATTGTTTATTCAGCAATAAGCCCATGTAAAGTATCACTTCACTTAGGCAAAACTCTACATTGTTTATTCAGCAATAAGCCCATGTAAAGTATCACTTCACTTAGGCAAAACTCTACATTGTTTATTCAGCAATAAGCCCATGTAAAGTATCACTTCACTTAAGCAAAACTTTTCAGTCTTAATCCAGCAATAAGCCCATGTAAAGTATCACTTCACTTAGGCAAAACTCTACATTGTTTATTCAGCAATAAGCCCATGTAAAGTATCACTTCACTTAGGCAAAACTCTACATTGTTTATTCAGCAATAAGCCCATGTAAAGTATCACTTCACTTAAGCAAAACTTTTCAGTCTTAATCCAGCAATAAGCCCATGTAAAGTATCACTTCACTTAGGCAAAACTCTACATTGTTTATTCAGCAATAAGCCCATGTAAAGTATCACTTCACTTAGGCAAAACTCTACATTGTTTATTCAGCAATAAGCCCATGTAAAGTATCACTTCACTTAGACAAAACTTTTCAGTCTTAATCCAGCAATAAGCCCATGTAAAGTATCACTTCACTTAGGCAAAACTTTTCAGTCTTAATCCAGCAATAAGCCCATGTAAAGTATCACTTCACTTAGGCAAAACTCTACATTGTTTATTCAGCTATAAGCCATTGTTAATTGTCACTTCACTTAGGCAAAACTCTACATTGTTTATTCAGCAATAAGCCCATGTAAAGTATCACTTCACTTAGGCAAAACTCTACATTGTTTATTCGGCAATAAGCCATTGTTAATTGTCATTTCACTTAAGAAAACAATATCACTTCTTTATCCATTATATCTGGTTATAAGACATGATTTCTGCTCTGAAGGATTTCCTGGCATTTCTTAAATATTGATTTCTTCAAATATCCAATGTGCAGGATAACAATTCCCATTTTTCTGGTGTTTTGCTTGAATTTGAAAGTACATTAATGGTGAATGTTTTACAGAGACATTGTTTGATATTTCAGGTCAGATTTGATGAACCAGCTAGCAGAGAGATACATGTCATCAAAGGGGGTTACCCAAGAACAGACTGTCAGCGAGGATCACTATGGTTATTCTAATAGTCATAGGCTGTCACCATGGCAACCATCATTGTTGTGGACTTTTGTGCTAGTGCTGAATGTGATACAGCATCTGGTTCATTCCTGTTAGGTTGTGAGTCTTTCAAAATGGCCGCCACGGGCAGACGGTCATTGAGGCTTGGGTGAGAGATTAGATAGTCATGGATGATTGAATACCTGAGCAATAAAGTGTCCGTTTTGAGTGGGGACTCTGGAGCTGTGAGCCCTTGACACTGGAAAGATTATAGCATACTAAGTAATTAAGAAAAATGATTTTGTACACATGACTTATTTATGTATTTAAGTAATTATATAATGACCTTGAGAGATTGTAATCTTGACCTTGATATATTAATCAAATTACCTTGAGATGTTCCTGGACCATGGGGTTGATATGTTCTTGTGAACATGTGGTTGATATGTTGATGGTCAGTGGTTAACATGTTGACCTTGAAAGACTTACATAATGACCTTAAGAAACAGCTTTGTTAATTTGAAGGTCACTTTTTAATATTTGTGCTGTCTAACAATTGTTAATTGTGTCATTCGCTTAAAAAGTTAAGATGGAACAGTCTGGGCCAACCATGGCCTGTACCTAAAACTTGAGATGGAACAGTCTGGGCCAACCATGGCCTGTACCTAAAACTTGAGATGGAAGTCTGGGCCAACCATGGCCTGTACCTAAATCTTGAGATGGAACAGTCTGGGCCAACCATGGCCTGTACCTAAATCTTGAGATGGGACAGTCTGGGCCAACCATGGCCTGTACCTAAAACTTAAGATGGAACAGTCTGGGTCAACCATGGCCTGTATCTAAATCTTGAGATGGGACAGTCTGGGCCAACCATGGCCTGTACCTAAAACTTAAGATGGAACAGTCTGGGTCAACCATGGTCTGTACCTAAATCTTGAGATGGAAGTCTGGGCCAACCATGGCCTGTACCTAAATCTTGAAATGGGACAGTCTGGGCCAACCATGGCCTGTACCTAAATCTTGAGATGGAAGTCTGGGCCAACCATGGCCTGTACCTAAATCTTGAGATGGGACAGTCTGGGCCAACCATGGCCTGTACCTAAATCTTGAGATGGGACAGTCTGGGCCAACCATGGCCTGTACCTAAATCTTGAGATGGAACAGTCTGGGCCAACCATGGCCTGTACCTAAATCTTGAGATGGGACAGTCTGGGCCAACCATGGCCTGTAACTGGACTGTTTTCTTTACCAGTAAGCATTATCTGATTTACATTAGTTGATTGTATGATAGGTTATCTCTATTAGAGGCAGACCTGGTGATAAGATTTTATAAACATCTTGTGCCTGTGATTCTGTCATCAGTGTTTCTGTGTGTGTGTGGGTGTATTGGTGTTTATGTGTGAGGTTGTGTGTGAGGGTGTGTGTGTGTGTGTGTGAGGGTGTGTGTGTGTGTGGTGGTGTGTGTGCATGTGTGCGCGTGCGTGCGTTCATGTGTGTGTGTGCAAACAATGCCAAAAGGACAAGATGATATTTCTTAGTTTGCTCTCACACATTTTTTCATTGGATTAATATTACGATACTTCGATGTTTAGTCATCCAACCAACACAACCCTGTGATACAGCGTATTCAATGGATGTCCTTTTTGTATGGTACATAATATGTAATATTGTTTCTTTTTTCCTTTTCAATCTTTTCGAGCACAGTGTGTAAATAAATATGTAACAATGTATATATATTGTATACTAATTGTACTGTAAGCATTATGAAAAATTCCTGTTTTACAAACTAAGAAGTAGGTTTATTGAATGGCTGGAAAATACCTTCACGTTGGCAACATTACATGATGGTTAATAAGACTGAAATAAGATTGACAAGCTAACGATTGAATAATCTGAATGAAAAAGTGATACATTTGTATGTAAAATCCACTTTCTTGTAGGACGGAATGGCTTTTTGGCAATTACTAAATAAATATTCAAAAGAGTTACACTTACTGGGTTCTTGAATAGTAAGGCTAACTTAATGATTATTCAACAGATTAAAATGTGATGATTATTCATTAATTAAGGTTGTGATGTGTATTTATATGTTACAACCTTGTTGAACATTTATTAAGTAAGTTCATTTACAATTACAAAAAGGGCTTTTTCACATGCAGGTGAAATAAACGAAATCAAATGATCTAAAATTTTCAGGATTATGTGAATTAGATGATCTTTAAGCAGATTTACAGATTTCCGTGAAAATTTTCAGTATAACCTATACATTTTAAAGCTGGCTCCCTGTTAGTGTACTGTATGAATTTCTTAACTAATATCAAAGTATTATCATTCAATATCTGTTGTGTGTTATTGTATCAGATGTTTTTATTATGCCCTCCATATTTCCTTTAAATACTCTTTTTAATACCTTGCTCACACATTATACTCATACTACAGGGTCAAAAATTTTGGGTAAAAATTACACGGTATGAAATATATGCAAAGGTATCATTTGTTTCATCATCGAACCTGTCTGATATTGTTCTTCATGTTGTTAATTTGTGTGTCTATTTCCACCGACTACTGCTAATTTGTACCTCAGATTTATTGTATAAAATGTCAGCATTATTCCTAATGTAAATCTAATATTCTCTCAGACATAAAGCTGTTTATTCCTAATGTAACTCTAATATTCTCTCAGACATAAAGCTGTTTATTCCTAATGTAACTCTAATATTCTCTCAGACATAAAGCAGTTTATTCCTAATGTAAATCTAATATTTTCTCAGACATAAAGCTGTTTATTCCTAATGTAACTCTTATATTCTCTCAGACATAAAGCAGTTTATTCCTAATGTAACTCTAATATTCTCTCAGACATAAAGCTGTTTATTCCTAATTTAAATCTAATATTCTCTCAGACATAAAGCTGTTTATTCCTAATGTAACTCTAATATTCTCTCAGACATAAAGCTGTTTATTCCTAATGTAACTCTAATATTCTCTCAGACATAAAGCTGTTTATTCCTAATGTAAATCTAATATTCTCTCAGACATAAAGCTGTTTATTCCTAATTTAAATCTAATATTCTCTCAGACATAAAGCTGTTTATTCCTAATGTAACTCTAATATTCTCTCAGACATGTGATATTGGTATTCACATGCTGTTGTCCTGTTTGTCATTTTAATTTCAATAACTGACAAAAAAATCAATATCTGTTTCAAGAATTCTTTATTAATTTTGTTAACCATTGTTGGTGCAGAATTACTGCGATCAGGGCAAAAAAGCTTCTCCAGGCTTGGCCACTTAGAAATAACATCCAGAAACAAATAGGTTTGGTTAGTTTTATTGCGTTTAGGCCTGATAATGGAATGCTTTATAGTGCATCCAAAGTAAAAGTGAAATTCTTTGTCTCCGATGACACCGATATCATTAATTTGTAATATCATTAAGGCAGACATGGTCCTTTTATGCTGGAAAAAGTAACTATATCAATTAAAAATGTTGCTTTCCTTCCAGAGCCAAAGTTATGAGTCAGGAGCATGATGTTGGGAAATTTTGACAGCAGCTGATGTGATTAGTGTCTATTTCATAGAAACCAGACTTTTGAATTATTTGAAAGATAGGGAATGTGGCTCATTCTTCATTGAAGTTCTGTAATTTGTCCATAGTGCAGAAGATATTTTCTGCAGTGCTGTTTTGTTTGTTTTGTTCTGTATTTTTTTTTCCAAGTTTTCCTCATTCTAGATCCATTTTGTAACTTTTATCACACTTTATAAGAAATCTTGATTAATTTTAACATATGTAGACGTACATGTATATACCTTGGAAGTATGGTTGGTGACAATCATGCTTATTTGATAGTGGAAAAGTATGTCCACAGAATATTCAAAACGTTTAGTGCTAAGGAATGAGTTTTACTGTCGTTTATAATTCTCTAACTTAAAGATAAATAAAAATTCCAAACTGTCATTAAAATGACACATGCAGCTTGTCAGATTACCTGTTTAACTTTCATTTTCTTTTTGGTTTTTAGGCTTGATAAATGACAAATAAGGGGCATAATTTTGTCATTTACGTTTACAATTTACTCCATTTTCACCTCTGAAATATATTACTTAGTCCTATAAGAATTGAAATTAATTAACAAAACCCTGTATTAATAGTGCAATATCCAGTGAGGTATGTAAGATGGATGAGGGAGAGACACTTTGAAACACTGTTTGTGTGAATGTCCAGTCATTAGTACAAGGAAAGTAAGAAGTCTGTGGGATCACTTTCCATTTCATATTAATCCTTTTAAAAATGTTCTGTTATGAATTTGATTTGAAATGGCTTTCATTATATTTTTGAAAATAGCATGGCACTGTCTGGTATCTGGAAAATAAACATTATAAATACCAAATTTTCTATAAATGATTGTTGCTGTAATGCATACGTCAGAGTTTTCAGAAGCTCAAATTATAAATCAAATGGTTTCAACAATCTACATATACAAACACACCAAGTGAAAATATCAAACATCAAACATACTTTAGGGGAGGGGAGATAACCCATTTTAGCCGGCCTGCATGTACATAGAAAGGGGAGGTAATAATTTAGAGGCATATATTTCTTACAAAAGCCTGTAAATGATTCTTTCTTATACAAGTATGTGTTTTAGTACCAATATATTGTAATCTTTGTGATCCTTTATTCAACATAATTGAAATATAGAAGAAACTTGATAGAAAAAGAAATCTGTTGAAACATTTTGGCCACAAGAATTGCATAATTAATTAATTTTCACTGTACGATACCGTATGATTGTTCAACTTCTAACACATAGCCCACCAGAGCAAGAAATCAAAATCACAATAGCATTACTACTAAATTGATGTTCCGAAATATGTTTGTGTATATTCCATATAGCCTTTCAATGTTGATATTGTGTTGTGAAAAAAGCAAACAGTTTTTTCATGAAATATTAAATGCCATGGACTCTTCAATAACTCACACTAATATTTGAATATTTTGACACCAAGTTTATTTCTGTAACAATGTCATCGACCATATAACAAAATCTGACAGTAACAACTTCATTTTGTGTAGGATTTCCTTTTATTGTTTTATTTGGACATGTACAGCAGTACTCCTTATCTCAACTTTGGTCAATATTCAGGTTGGAAGTGCTTTTTTTCTCTTAGTTGCATTTACTTAATCTTTGTACATTTTTACTTCATTGCTTGAAGGAAAGGTTATTTGATAGCAAATATTTACTCATCAAAGATAGAAAAGATTTATTTTCACTGAATTAATCAATATTAAGTGAAAAAATAGGAACAATTTTTGAGTCTTAATAATATCAAATGCAGATTTAAGAGAGCACAAGTGCCAAAACTTTCCTTGAAATCATTTGAGAGTTAAAATTTGATCTAAATACAAATGACATTTAGAACTTGAGGGAGGACTTAAACTTTGTCAAAGTTACAAGGACTAATTGTCAAGTATGCTAGACAGGAGATAAACCAAACTTACAGAAGAGTTAGACCTCGGTCAGGCTTAATACATGTCAAAGATAAACTAAAAATCTTAAGATATTAACTAAAGTATTGACTAAATATGTATAATGATAATACGTAAAACGTTGGACATGAGAGTCTAGGTAGACTTGATACACGAGACAGAAGTTAGAAGAAATAACATGAAAGTCTATAGTAAGACAATGTTAATTCATTTCTACCTCAATATGATGTTGTAACCATGGATTTAGCCCTGAAGGACTTGGGGCTAAAGGTTTGAGGAGATACAAATTAAAACTACCTTAAATAATCAATCACTCGTTTGTTGTTTTTTGTAAAAGCCCAGAGCATGGACAGTCTTCTGCTGTAATTGTTGCGTCTTTTGACTGTTTACTGCATCTGTTTTAGATAGCATCTGATGGTTCTCCAGCATGATGTTCAATGATGTAACACCCATTTACTACACAGGAATCTGCCTCAAAAGGACCTTATTGTAAATCCCAATTAGTAGAGGGAAATGAAGGGCAGTAACTCTTGGATATCAGAATAAAGGACCTAATTGGTTGATCACAGTGTGATAAACCCGAGAAATCTTGTTTCATTCATAAAGGATTCATGTTCACTTTTATAGTGTCAAATCAATCTGGAGAAGCATTCTCTACTTTGTCAGAACTGAAAATACCATTGTATGATATTCTGAATATTTTTTTTTAAAAGTGTCATGATTAGATCTTATGACCTATAGTCATTGTGTTACGCCCGTCATCGTCGTGCACCATGCACAGAGAGTATACTTTCCATTCAAATGACTTCTTCTTGATAACCAAAAGGCCCAGGGAACTGATATTGAGCCCATAGCATGCTAAGATGAAGGACTATCAAGTTTGTGCATATTCTTGACCTTGACCGTTTTTAGGTGTAAAATGTCAAAATCTTACTTCTTCTGAATAGCCATAAGGCATAGGTTACTGATATTGTGCATATGGCATGCTGGGATGAAGGGTACCAATTTTGTCGATGTGATTGACCTTTCCCCTTTCTAAAAGTCAAAAGTCATATGTGTTATAATCTTCAAACCTGTCAATGACAAGGTGGCCCCGGCTGTTGATATTGGTTCTTTAGGAGTACTGACATTTGTGTATGTTAAGAATATGAGTTTGCAGTTAAGCCCCGTGGTCCTCCTCTTTATCTATCATTATTTACTTGTTCATTTATTTAATTTTCTGGATATTTTAGTCTATTTTCTTGTATCATTATTTTTTTTTATAGTTGATATAGGATGTTACAGATTTGGCCAAAATGAGGTTTAGAAGTCCATTTCCTGATCTGAAGATTTAACTTGCTACCGTAAACTATTTTTATAAAAATAAATATTGAAAATCTTATTGAAGACGTTATCATGTTTGATACTGGTTCTGATACTGTTTATCAATGTACAAATTCCTAGATCCTAGATTGAGAACTGCTCATCTGTTGGCCGACTTGTTATTGCTCCACACATGGCTGAACTTATCAAAAAGGTCACGAAACCTTGCAAAGTCGTTTTATTTTACTTTTAGATATATTAATGTCGTCATGTCTTTAAATAACATGAAATGTATTGATTACATCCACCATATAGAACCACTAGGGTAGGAAAACCAGTCCCTTATCTGTTTTTCTCTACAAGACACAAACATGGACAGCTTTCCACCAACCTGTATTCAAGCGTGATGATTTTGATTTCTCTGTTTGATTTCCAATTATTTCGATATGAAGTTCCTGTTCCATTATCACGATTTTTGTCCAAGAAGTGGTCAACTGACGGTCAAACTCGTAACACAGGGTTTTAAAAGACCAAGGAGAAATGTTCTATTCCTTTGTGCGATATGAAGCTGGACGTGTTTGATATTGTCTGTTGGTTCTGTTGTTGTATACCTTGTTCTCGTTTGAGAACGTGACTTACTTCGCGTGACCAAAATTTGCATGGCGGGTGTCAGGGATGAAACGCTTACTCTTCCTGAATCTCCATGTTGATCTTTCTTGTGTTCATGTCTTGCCCTAGTTTTATTGAATGTGAGTTTGGATTATAATGCATCTTGACATGTTGGTATTTTTTTCTTATACCAGAACTGCTTTTAGTAGGGAGTGCCTAAGGTCTGTGAAAGGCTCATGGGTGTTCTTTCAACTCCGCTTACATGAACAGTGTCGCAAAGACTGTAATCCTAATTCAATAGTGATAAGAATGATCGACACACAGAGACAGGCAGACGGCGATATGTTTAGTTTGCTTTGAACAATGTGCTATACAATTAACTGTCGGACTATCAGAACCAAGTATATTTAACTCCATTAAAACAATGTTATACACACGTCACGACTTTTACTGTGTCAATGTTTTCACTGTACATTCCCCGTTTATCGATATCATTTAAAAATATTTTCAAAATAGGGAAACTAATTGACATGTCTCGGTCCATTAATTTGGACATATATCTGAAACATTGCGTTAGTAGGGAGTGAAACACACTTCTAAATGTTTTCTTTCTTCATTAACATTTCCAATTGAAATTAAAAATGGCACAAGGATATAGCACCTTTAATACAAATTTAGAGTTAGATACAGTAGAGTCACAATATTAGTTAAGTTGCATCATACAGCTGTTTCGCCATTGTATGGCTTGTCAGCGATGCCAAGGGCTTAGGAAGGCAAGGGTGTTCAGTTTAGGTCGGAAACGAGGCTTTGCGTAGAGTCTGGTCACTCAATAACCAAAGGTAGAGTATACTAGCACAAACAAAATGCCGAATAATATTGATGAGTAAGAATTTTACTAACCCATGTTCATGGTAAGAAATCTATACATTTTTTTGTGATTAAGAGTTTGGAAGAAAGAGTTCGTAGAAATAATACTGGATGATTTTAGTGTTCTTTCGTTAAATCGGTGTTTGTGGGAAGGACGCTGAATAATTTATAGAAATGTAGGTGTGAGTTTTCGAGATACGTGGTAATGGGAATTAATCTGATTGATTAACATGTAACGTTCTACTAACCGCTGAGGTTATCCTTCCGACTAGACCATCCGATCACATCAAATCTAAGACATGCTGGCCATCTTTGATCAACATAGGTCCGGACTTGTATACAGATGTACTTAGACAGAACAGGCTGTCCGGACTTCTAGACAGATGTACCGAGACAGTACAGGCTGTCCGGACTTCTAGACAGATGTACCGAGACAGTACAGGCTGTCCGGACTTGTATACAGATGTACCGAGACAGTATAGGCTGTCCGTACTTGTAGACGGATGTACCGAGACAGTACAGGCTGTCCAGACTTGTATACAGATGTACCGAGACAGTACAGGCTGTCCAGACTTGTATACAGATGTACCGAGACAGTACAGGCTGTCCGGACTTGTATACAGATGTACCGAGACAGCACAAGCTGTCCGGACTTGGATACAGATGTACCGAGACAGTACAGGCTGTCCGGACTTCTAGACAGATGTACCGAGACAGTACAGGCTGTCCGGTCTTCTAGACAGATGTACCGAGACAGTACAGGCTGTCCGGACTTGTATACAGATGTACCGAGACAGTACAGGCTGTTCGGACTTGTATACAGATGTACCGAGACAGCACAGTCTGTCCGGACTTGTATACAGATGTACCGAGACAGTAAAGGTTGTCCGGACTTGTATACAGATGTACCGAGACAGCACAGGCTGTCCGGACTTGGATACAGATGTACCGAGACAGTACAGGCTGTCCGGACTTCTAGACAGATGTACCGAGACAGTACAGGCTGTCCGGACTTGGATACAGATGTACCGAGACAGTACAGGCTGTTCGGACATCTAGACAGATGTACCGAGACAGCACAGGCTGGCCACACTTGTGTACAGATGTACCGAGACAGCACAGGCGGTCCGGACTTGGATACAGATGTACCGAGACAGTACAGGCTGTCCGGACTGGTATACAGATGTACCGAGACAGCACAAGCTGTCCGGACTTGTGTACAGATGTACCGAGACAGCACAGGCGGTCCGGACTTGTATACAGATGTACCGAGACAGTAAAGGTTGTCCGGACTTGTATACAGATGTACCGAGACAGTACAGGCTGTCCGGACTTGTATACAGATGTACCGAGACAGTACAGGCTGTCCGGACTTGGATACAGATGTACCGAGACAGTACAGGCTGTTGGGACATCTAGACAGATGTACCGAGACAGCACAGGCTGGCCACACTTGTGTACAGATGTACCGAGACAGCACAGGCGGTCCGGACTTGGATACAGATGTACCGAGACAGTACAGGCTGTCCGGACTTGTATACAGATGTACCGAGACAGCACAAGCTGTCCGGACTTGTGTACAGATGTACCGAGACAGCACAGGCGGTCCGGACTTGGATACAGATGTACCGAGACAGTACAGGCTGTCCGGACTTGTATACAGATGTAACAAGACAGCACAGGCTGTCCGGACTTGTATACAGATGTACCGAGACAGTACAGGTTGTCCGGACTTCTAGACAGATGTACCGAGACAGCACAGGCTGTCCGGACTTGTATACAGATGTACCGAGACAGTACCGGCTGTCCGGACTTGGATACAGATGTACCGAGACAGTACAGGCTGTCCGGACTTCTAGACAGATGTACCGAGACATTACAGGCTGTCCGGACTTCTAGACAGATGTACCGAGACAGTACAGGCTGTCCGGACTTGTATACAGATGTACCGAGACAGCACAGGCTGTCCGGACTTGTGTACAGATGTACCGAGACAGTACAGGCTGTCCGGACTTGTATACAGATGTACCGAGACAGCACAGGCTGTCCGGACTTGTGTACAGATGTACCGAGACAGCACAGGCTGTCCGTACTTGTAGACGGATGTACCGAGACAGTACAGGCTGTCCAGACTTGTATACAGATGTACCGAGACAGTACAGGCTGTCCAGACTTGTATACAGATGTACCGAGACAGTACAGGCTGTCCGGACTTGTATACAGATGTACTGAGACAGTACAAGCTGTCCGGACTTGTATACAAATGTACCGAGACAGCACAGGCTGTCCGGACTTGTATACAGATGTACCGAGACAGTACAGGCTGTCCGGACTTCTAGACAGATGTACCGAGACAGTACAGGCTGTCCGGACTTCTAGACAGATGTGCCGAGACAGAACAGGCTGTCCGGACTTGTATACAGATGTACCGAGACAGCACAGGCTGTCCGGACTTGTATACAGATGTACCGAGACAGTACAGGCTGTCCGGACTTGTATACAGATGTACCGAGAAAGTACAGGCTGTCCGGACTTCTAGACAGATGTACCGAGACAGTACAGGCTGTCCGGATTTCTAGACAGATGTACCGAGACAGCACAGGCTGTCCGGACTTGTGTACAGATGTACCGAGACAGTACAGGCTGTCCGGACTTCTAGACAGATGTACCGAGACAGTACAGGCTGTCCAGACTTGTATACAGATGTACCGAGACAGCACAGGCTGTCCGGACTTGTATACAGATGTACCGAGACAGTACAGGCTTACTAGTGCTTCTGTATTGTTTCCCCGTGGTAGCTTTTGGAACCGGACCGGCAACTTGCTATTTATGAAATGTAGAATTCATTGTTTCGGATCAGAAATTAGAGTATTTCCCTAATTACATCTTCTTTATTATAGACAAGTCCCATCCTTCTTCCTTTAGCTCTTCCTATATATTTCTAATCAGGTCTTGTGTCCTGTGTCCTTGAAGTCAGGACACAACCAGTTGCTTAGGGCTTCCTATAAAACTTCTCTTTAATAAAATAATGTTGTTTATGGAAAATGATTTAAACACACTGTTTGCATTCAAAATTAGTGTGAGTTATTCATTATTTCTCCAAGGAATGTCTGGGTGAACGATCGAAATTAATGACTGGCAACTGAACTGTTAGTGGTCTGGAATGTTCATTCTACTTAATTATATAATGGCTATGGGAGTTACCTCCCTTTGACAATCAAAAGTGAGGAATGTATCTCTTGCATCGTAGGAATGGTTTTTTTTTTTTTTTTAGGAAAAACTGATAATAAAAAAGGGTTGAGATGAATGGAACGTTACATGTAGTATATATATATATATATATATATATATATATATATATAACTCAAACAAAACACATTGATCTGAACATTTGGCTCTGATTGGCCTAAGGTTACTCGCGCTAAATGGAAACCCTATCTGCTCTGGCCCCAATTGAATAAAACATCTCAACTTGAGATTTCCTCAAGTCTAGATTTTCCTCAGCTGATATCTCCTTGAAATTATCTTGTATGAAAATTCCTCAAGGAATTTCAGGACATCCTAGCCGATGCCTTCCTCCTGCTCCTTGAGAAAATTTTATACAAGCCGTTTTTGAGGAGATATCAGCTGAGGAAAATCTCGACTTAAGGAAATCTCAAGTTGAGATGTTTTATACAAGTGGGGCCTGGTCTCATAAGTCATATAAAATATTCTTGAATTTTCAGACAGTGACCGATTTGAACGTATGTCTGGTCAACCTTAGAACTAGGGATAAATCACAAGTTATTACAACTTCATGTCTCCTCCTAATATACATTAACATAACTATGAAACTTGCATATAAATACAACAATTCTTACTATCAAAATCAAAATTTGTTACTAGCCGTAATGAAGGACTGAAAAGATATTTGAATTAATGTCTACGGTAAAAAGAGAATTCCCGAACAAAATTGTATCAAAATTGAACGCAACATTTAAAGAAGTTAACTTTTAGATCAAAATATTCCCTTAACTGGCATAAAGATAACACAACAATAAGTAGTGAAAGACGTTTTCACAAGTATCACCACAAGTATTAACACAAGTATTACCACTAGTATTACCACAAGTATTACCACTAGTATTACCCAAAAGTATTACCACAAGTATTACCCAAAAGTATTACCACAAGTATTATCCACAAGTATTACCACAAGTATTACCACAAGTATTAACACAAGTATTACCACAAGTATTACCACAAGTATTATCACAAGTATTACCACTAGTATTACCACAAGTATTATCACAAGTATTACCACAAGTATTACCCAAAAGTATTACCACAAGTATTACCCAAAAGTATTACCACCAGTATTATCACAAGTATTACCCACAAGTATTACCCACAAGTATTACCACCAGTATTATCACAAGTATTACCACAAGTATTACCCAAAAGTATTACCACTAGTATTACCACAAGTATTAACACAAGTATTACCACAAGTATTACCACAAGTATTATCACAAGTATTACCACTAGTATTACCACAAGTATTATCACAAGTATTACCACAAGTATTACCCAAAAGTATTACCACAAGTATTACCCAAAAGTATTACCACCAGTATTATCACAAGTATTACCCACAAGTATTACCCACTAGTATTACCACACGTATTACCACACGTATTACCACACGTATTACCACAAGTATTACATCACGTATTACCATAAGTATTACCACAAGTACTACCCACAAGTATTACCACCAGTATTATCACAAGTATTACCACAAGTATTATCACAAGTATTACCCACAAGTACTACCACATATATTACCACTAGTATTACCACTAGTATTACCACAAGTACTACCACAAGTATTACCACTTGTATTACCACAAGTATTACCACAAGTATTATCACAAGTATTACCCACAAGTACTACCACATATATTACCACTAGTATTACCACTAGTATTACCACAAGTACTACCACAAGTATTACCACTAGTATTACCACAAGTACTACCACAAGTATTACCACTAGTATTACCACAAGTATTACCCACAATTATTACCACTAGTATTACCCACAAGTACTCGAAGAATTATTTACCAACGAATATGTGTACAGGTTAAATAACACTTAACACACTTATGTCACGTGCTGTCACGGCAAGAAACCCAATACTCACCTTAATACCTGTGTCAAGGTATCGGGTGAACGAGATGTCAACTGGAATGTACGGCTAACCTGAACCTGAAGTTAGTTTATGACGAGGAAATGTACAAGGACCCATTTAAAGGAAAATGTCAGTGAACACGTCCTATCACATGTCTCGTTAATACATTACACACTTATGTGAGAAGTGTGGGGATCGAAATCACTGGATCTCAAAAAGCATTAGAATTACAAAATGATCTTCTCTCCATAACTCTACTTAATGCAACTATTGAAGATATTTTCTGTCCAAATTCTAATTTCTTATTCAAATTGTTACCGGCTTTCATACCTGCAGATCGCAAAACACGTGTTTCTGTTCATAATGTTTCCTAATTCCATGTATCTTAGTATATCTCCTTTTGTAAAGTAAGGGGTAGCACTTTCGTTAATTCAACTGACATTTTACTTAATTCTCGATTTGCTTTATAGAAGCTCTGGGCTTGTCATACTTTCTAGAAACCAACTGGATGATAAAAGTATAATATTTACAGTCATTAGATTCATGAATAATGAAAACACAGATTAATCTAGATAGCATCCGTGTGTTCAGACACCCACAGTACATCGTTTGTCTTCTCAATAGGTAATAGTTCGCTAATTGAAATTGTTAAAAAGTAATTACTATATGTACGTAGCACTTACCATATAACCTACAGAGGTAAGTGACAACTTAATATGTCATATAAATAGCTAAAAAGCTCGCATATCGAACACACGCTGAAAGCTTCCTGGTATATTTCTACAAGGTTGGTTTGACGGCGTTAAACTTGTGACGTCACAGACGTGGGCCACCCACGAGGCAATCGCTGCTGAGTCACAAGTGACTATTTCAGATAAATCACACTATAAAGGAAACGGAATTGGCCACGACGTTCGTACTTTCGTGGCCTCTTATTGTATATTATGAAGTATTTCAAAGCTAAATTTAGTAAAATGGGACACTTTTAGTTTGAGATTCGATGGGCTGTCAACCGATTCGTATTTCATCTGAATTTAGATTTTGACATCCAAGATTACTTACTTTACTTACCTACTGGGAAGGATTGTAAAATTGAAAGCTGTATATTTAAAGATTGTTGCCATTGCATGGTCAAATTAACAATCTTTATTTTCATTTAATTATGATATTCAATACTGACCTGGATATGTGACTCTTGGTCGCTCTATTGGCTACATCGTGACGCTGCAATAGCGCCAGACATCCCTCTGAATGGGCATATACAAAGTTTTGATGACCATAATAATAAGGGTAATGGTGTCATGACTGTGTCGGGGACTCCCTGAGGGCCGGATGATAATCCCAACAACTCATCTCTTCCCAGCACAATGTGAGGACTGATAGGAGTGGTGATAAACATGAAATGTGACTAAACATGTGCGAAATGAAGCAAGAAATAAACCCAGGAAGGTTGCACGGATTCCACATGTGAACAGAACTCGAAAATACTACCTGTCTTGATGATAAAGACACAGGTTTGGGAAATATCAAAAAGATAACATTTGAAAAGATTCGAGAGGTCTTAATTGAGTTGCGAGTTAAGATTTTATTTACCTGCCATGGTGATAGTACAACGATATAAAGTATTTTGGAGGCTACACTAGGTTTTCACTATTGATATAAGAAAAAAACTTTTAGATCAAATCTCTCTCTCTCTTATCGTTCTTCCTGATTGCGATGGAGAAATGATAGATTCGACAGTATGAACAATCGCACCCGTTTTAAATATCTGATTTTATAAAGGTACCAATTGATAGCAAAACATCAACAATTATATCAGATAAATCTTTATACATTCAAGATCTGGAGATCTACACCATTAGCTACCGATATATAAGAAATTATGGACGGAGGACACATTTAAATGTCTTTATTTCCAAATTTTACATTATTTATATGAGTAATTTAAATATACAATTTGGATGTTGTAGTACAATGTAGTAAAAATAGAATGGACAACGGGTACTCACCAACCTGTTACTGTTTTTGTGTTGTTATGTTCTTTACCGTTTTCAAAGCATTATTCCGTGACTATTTTTTTCGTAGATAGAAAATACTGATGAAAATAAACCCTCTACAAAAATATGTTTAATAGCATCTGGTGCGCGGACGTCTATTCCTTAATTTATGTTTACGCTTTGACAAATTATTTTCTGACACAAAACAAAGGCCCGACACGTTTTGATTTTTAAAAATATTTTATTTGCATGAGTGACAATGTTTCTTAAACCACAAGTTATAGTTCAAAACATTTAAGCTAAAGAATAAAAAGTAGTAAAATAGATACGGTGTTATGCATCTGTTACTGTGAAATAAATCAATTTCATATATATATTAAAACCTCAGAACAACAATTCTTTGCATACATAACGCACTTTATGCCCTTACTTTCGACTCGCGAAACAGGAAATGATGCGTCTATTAAACATGCTCTCTGTAAGAAAATGTTCACTTTATGTGCTGAACTGGGCAACAATGAAATATTACACCGTGAACACCTACATGAGAAATGGAAATACGTTAAAAGCATGATTCACACAGTGTATGACCTTGAAAATATATTATGACTGGTCCTTAATGTTTACAACTTTGTTTTCTTTTGTTGAAAACGCATCAGGAATATGTAATATAAAATCCAATCTTATGATTCATATACCATATACCAACATGCAAGACCTAGACCTCTCCTCAACCACTTCGTCGATTTATTGCTCATATATCCACTTAACAACCTCATCTAATGACAATACCAGGGTGTATAATACGTATTATACGTCCCTCATAATACTTATGATATAAGACAATATTTCACGTTTCACTTGAGTTAAGCTTACATTAGATTGTCAACTTGTGTAAATCTTTCTTTTGTTCATTATTTGCCCTAGTTTTATTGAATTTTAGTTTTGATTATAATTATGTTGACACGTTGGTATTTTCAAGATGTTTTCCCAAACAAACGTTTACCGAAGTAGTATGATACCACACTCTTCCTTGTACATCTATTATAATATTTGGTTAACTGGAGTACGATTTCACACCCTTCCTTGTACATCTATTATAATATTTGGTTAACTGGAGTACGATTTCACACCCTTCCTTGTACATCTATTATAATATTTGGTTAACTGGAGTACGATTTACACCCTTCCTTGTACATCTATTATAATATTTGGTTAACTGGAGTACGATTTCACACCCTTCCTTGTACATCTATTATAATATTTGGTTAACTGGAGTACGATTTCATACCCTTCCTTGCCCACTTATTCTAGCATTCGCTTAACGTTCATACACACTGATTTCGGGGAACTATTCTTATGTTTGCAGGGACATGCACACACGAATTCAAAATATTATAAAATGTTTGATAAATGAATATATAGAATTATTAGGAGAATAAAGAAATATAAACATGAATTTACTATTCAAATCGAGGTGAAACTAAAATGCTACATTACTAATAAATAAGAGCATATAAAGGAAACATGAGTATCGATAGCAACCATCACATCTTAGAGAAATCACAATTATGAATTTTTTAAATTGACAACTTGTGACATTAGGAAACAGTCGTCAATATCATTACATTAAGATTAAACACAATCATAACCAAACTTTCTAACAGCATTATTTACCCTGATTTAAACAGAATGATTGTCAATGGGACACAATCAGCATATTCTTTATTACGTTTTTGCAAGTGAAATATAAAGAAATATCTCGCTGAGAAAAGTATTTTGTTATTTTTCACTGGTATGTTGTGAAATGTTAAACTATCTTTGAACGTTTTACAGCAAATTCTGTCTTTAAATGACACGGACAAGTAACATTTTCCATGTGAAAATGAAAATAAATTTACATTGAATTTTATTTCTGTGTCGACATATTTCTAATAATTTAGAAAAAACGGACTATATTTTGTCGCGCACTGCGAAGTTATAATGAGTGGAATTGTGTCTTGAGTAATAACAAGTATATTTCACTCGTGTGTCCAATATTCTTTGTATTCACTCGCGGTGCGAACTCGTGAAAGATACTAAAATATTAGGAACACTTGTGAAATAGATTTGTTACTACTGAAGACACTATTAGATTTTATAGTATTGTGTGATTTGGTTCTCATTAAAGGACATGTGACCGTTTTGGGTGTTACTTCTTTGTATCTACCTATCTTCTTTAATTAACAAATTTTGTATTAGCGGTACTTATTTATTTCAATACCTTCTAGGATTCGGACTCGAGACCACTGGAGCATCTTTCTTACGCTCAGTCTAATTCAAGATATCTCTAGACGACCGTTGTTTTGCACCTAGCATTCATCAGGGTTGCACTATGATATATGAATTTATGACTTATATGTATTTTTAAAATTCAGATTAAAAGCGTTTTTGAAGCAAAACGAAACAAAACGTTATTATCAGACATAGCTTTGGCTATTTATGAGACCGTATTCCGTATGTATAGAAACATGTAACTGAATGACACTGCTTTATTTGAGCAACTTTATCGGTTTGCCATTTTGTTCAAAAAAGTTTGACATTTACTAAAAAAACTGCAAACGTGAAATATGATCTACTCTGAGTGATCTGTTAAAGCCCAACTGACCGATTCATTTTACAATTAGTCCGACGCACGAGTGTGTACGTAGTATTTCAGAGGACTTATGTATTTATATAGCATTGTCATCTCTATCCGTTTTTTTCCAAGCATAAGGTTACATAAAGATGAAATATGTCATTCTTTTATCTCAATAGATTCTAATTTTATTTTTAATTATATCAATTTAGAAATATGATAAATTAAATATATTTTTACATAAGTCGAATAGGATGAGGAGGCGTTTCTCAGCCAATTCATGACTATGACCTTGACAATGAAAGGCTTCGGACAATAATAAAGCTCGTTTACAAATATTATCATGTCAGGAACAACTCAAGCAAACAGTCGACTTTTATCGATAATTATTTACTACAGAATTATGCCGATCAGACGATAAATGATAACAGGCATGACAATTTGGAAAATTTTAAACATCTGACTATACAATTTGTTCGAACGGTCCATACATGTTAATTAACAACTAAATCATCATTCAATACAACTGTTGTGATCCTTCTAGAAGTCCCGGGCGATCACAAGGGTTACATGTGGGATTCAGAATTCTAGGTTTCATAGACTGCATAAGCAAATGTGAATATAGTGAAGTCGAGGATGGTGCGTTGTTTAATCAACAGACAATTTCAAGAAAATTATATCATAGGCAAGCACGTAAAACCAACACGTAATAACAAAACTGCTGACTATAACAATGCTGTCGATAGGGGACAAATACTCAATAGGTACCATTTACTCATGTTAACAAAGAGTTGGTGAACAAACACATATCTTATCACATAATTTGTATTTAAATAAAATTAAATGCCAACGCATCTCTATTAAAATATGAAATTAAAAATGCCTACATATTTGTGTACAAAAAAACACACTTACAAGAAATAAACAACTATATATATTTCCATTAAAAATATGAATATGAAATTACGAATAATGAGCATGATTTTTGTGTACAATTTTGAAATAAAATATAATGGCGTTTCTCACAATTCATATCATTTACATCCAGACTGAATTGAGATTGTTTCAAGATATATAAAATGAGAGACAGAAAGACAAACACAGCGAGCAAGCACTGCGCCGAGTTTGAGAGTATTTTGTAACAAACAAGTTGTACCAATAACTTAAAAAACTCTGTGTCAGACTGTGAAGTACGTAATGATTGATTAATGAAAATAACTTTAAATCTAACAAGAAACGTTAACAAGAAGTTAACACATTCTCTAATCATTAAATTTCTGCATCGTATTCAATAACAATATCATATAATACAGCAATGTTTGGAACTTATGAATATAATGTCACGAAAACAACTACAGAGGTGAAAATATTGCAAAGGCTTATTTGATAATTACGGGAATAACGTGATGAGTTGAGCAAGCATTACTGGTACCATCTAGCACCAATGAAACTATGTGCTTCTCGTTTCTGATATAAAACTCTGATTTGGCGTGTAATGACTATATAGGGTCTTCATTACATCTGTAATATATGTAAACACAACGATAAGAAAGTTCTGAAGTGAGAATCACAGAATAAGACAATGATCGATAGACTAAGTTTTCATTCTTTTGGCGATATTTTAAATCAGTTTGAAAAATATATCATTTTTAGGAAAAATCGTAAAGCTGAGAAAACTAGCAAAATCGATATGGCACTTGGTGTGTTTGAAAAACATCAGATTTTAGAAGTAAAATCGAAACAGTGCCATCTTATAAGATCTAGTAAATATTATGCTAACTTGTATAAGGATAAAAATAGCCTGTATATATTAATGCATATCGAACGTATTGCATAGAAATATGGCCATCATGCTCCTTGCATCAGTTATGCATAGGAAGGTCAATGAGACAAAACATCTGTGTTCCCATTGGAAATACCGTTTGAATGACCGTTAGTTTTATGAATTCCGTTGTTGACCGCACCATTAGGACCGTCTTCTGCTTTTTTCGCAGCTCCCAATCGTCTCTTTTTGATGTAAGCGTTGAGGTAGAAGTTTCCAAATAATACAAGCATACTGACCATGTACCTGCAAAAATCCGTAAACCATTCTTTCATGTCGCATACATGATTTAACAGTGCAGATAGATTTAACCTTAATGTAGCCACTCTACCCGTTCGTATTTCTCTGATGCATTTTTGGTAGTGAATAAATGACCTCTCACTATTGATTCGGTATAGATGCAATTTATCAAATTGGAGCCTTTGAATGAAGATTTCAATATCACGTCCTATGTTAATCGACATAACCGTTATGATAATCGGCTGATACAGAGGCAATATTTTCACCCAGACGACCGAAGTTCGCTTCCTTGGTCAGCAATGTAAAGGTATTGGAGCACCTGCTCGGTCCAAAGCGTTTTCCCAAGAACTACAACTTCCATCATAAAAAGACCCCTTCGTCACTTGTACTCAGTGCCGAATAAAAGTGATAAATACGACGCTAATAAAAGTCAATATTACTTGTATCTTAATAATTGTAATATAAATTATATATCTATTACTATGACAAAGAAAATGAGCACTTACCCTGTTAATAAATATTGTCCCCACATTGGATAATCACACCCAGTGAAAGTCGTCTGCAGTGTGTGGTAAAGAATGAGTACAAATTGAACCTGTGAAAGACGATATAAAAATATAATTTCATATAAATCTTACAATTTATCATAAACCCCCTAAAAATTCTAGATTCATGCAAAAGAGAATAAGGTCACCTGCTCTTTTATGTACTATGAAGTCATATAAACCATTAAGTATAAATTTTGTGCTTTTCCATGAAATATGTCTTTATTGACAATTGATTTTGTGGATAAAATGAACTCACTAAACCCGCTAAGTCTAAGATGCTATGTATTTTAAACTGTCATTTCATGGGCATATAAATTCGTGGATAAAGAGTACTGACAACATCAAAGAAAATGAAAAAAATATTCGAAAATGTAATAATCTTGCAGTTAATTTCTATGCGAAACAAAAAGGAGAATGGATATACGATTAATTAACAACACAAATAACAAGCATTTTCCAAATTCATCGCGGTTTACAATGGTTAATATGTATTCTGTTTGAAACCGAGTAGAATTATTTTCTATCATTATTTACCGGAAGTAATGTTTATTGTCATGCTGTTACTTACTAATTGGTATTTTGTGATGTATTTTTTCCACCAAAGATATTTCCTCATCGACGGAATGGCGGCTAGAGCATAGTAGAGATACATTATGACGTGGACGGAACAGTTCAGACTACTGGAGAACCAAGCTATAACACAAACATTTGGACATACATGTACAAGGATACCAAATACATAGTGTCAACATGTGATTACATCCGTAAATTTTGTGTTATAGGTTTATGAAATATCGCGTTTATATTACAGTGATATTAACAGAAATACAAAAGAATAAATTCTACGAAAACAGTTTTTGATTAAAATAATTACACGCGAAAATTTCCTTGGACAAGGAATGACTGTACAAAAGTTTCAAATGCGAAGAGCATAATCAAAGTGGCAAATCAAACTGAAATTTACACATGAATTCGAAGATTGAAATTTTTGTGATAGAGAAGTAAGACTTTTTTTTCTGATATGACATAGGTCCTTAGATACAACAAAGCTGACAATATGGTGAAAAGCTTATCAAAATGTGAACCAAATAGTAAAACGGCATATTGAAAACGGAATGTAAAGGAAAATACTTTGTTAGAATAATTCTGTCTGGGTATGATTAAATCTGGATATTATTCGCCACGTTATTTTGTGTGAATGACGTCATATGACCCCGGGGTTAAACCACTTACATTGTCCACCAGGAAGGTAGGTAGTGACCCACCACCAAATGTTGAACATGCTAGAATGGTGATATACATGCAAGAAAGTAATCTGATCGTTCTTTTTCCTTAACACCATTAAGATAGTATCCGTAAACTCAATCAGTTTCGAGAAGAAATACCACCAAAACACCTTCGCTATCTGCAAACAAATAAAACGGTAATACTAGAATATCGCTCGGATAAGAGAAATAAAAACAAATAGATTGAAAATACTAGAATATCGCTCGGATAAGAGAAATAAAAACAAATAGATTGAAAATACTAGAATATCGCTCGGATAAGAGAAATAAAAACAAATAGATTGAAAATACTAGAATATCGCTCGGATAAGAGAAATAAAAACAAATAGATTGAAAATACTAGAATATCGCTCGGATAAGAGAAATAAAAACAAATAGATTGAAAATACTAGAATATCGCTCGGATAAGAGAAATAAAAACAAATAGATTGAAAATACTAGAATATCGCTCGGGTTAGAGAAATAAAAACAAATAGATTGAAAATACTAGAATATCGCTCGGGTTAGAGAAATAAAAACAAATAGATTGAAAATACTAGAATATCGCTCGGGTTAGAGAAATAAAAACAAATAGATTGAAAATACTAGAATATCGCTCGGATAAGAGAAATAAAAACAAATGGATTGAAAATACTAGAATATCGCTCGGATAAGAGAAATAAAAACAAATAGATTGAAAATACTAGAATATCGCTCGGATAAGAGAAATAAAAACAAATAGATTGAAAATACTAGAATATCGCTCGGATAAGAGAAATAAAAACAAACAGATTGAAAATACTAGAATATCGCTCGGGTTAGAGAAATAAAAACAAATAGATTGAAAATACTAGAATATCGCTCGGGTTAGAGAAATAAAAACAAATAGATTGAAAATACTAGAATATCGCTCGGGTGAGAGAAATGAAAACAAATAGATTGAAAATACTAGAATATCGCTCGGGTTAGAGAAATAAAAACAAATAGATTGAAAATACTAAAATATCGCTCGGGTTAGAGAAATAAAAACAAATAGATTGAAAATACTAGAATATCGCTCGGGTTAGAGAAATAAAAACAAATAGATTGAAAATACTAGAATATCGCTCGGGTTAGAGAAATAAAATTCAGAAAAAAGAATACAACAAATTTGAAGGTAATCTAAACGAGACTTTTTAAAGACAACAAACATTGACATCAATCACATTTAGAGGTAAGTTTATAATTGTTTGTGTATGTAAATCAGTTTATTGACCATAACACTGAGTTAATATAAATAAGTTTACACTATATTTAAATAGTGATACATTACACTGGACCATGGTTCCATCTTAACGATATCAATTTCGTCAATTATAACATTGGAAACGCTATATATTTTCTGCATTCAGAACATCTAATTCAGTTTTTCTACCGTATTTTGCTTCTGCTTCATCGCACCAGTGTTTCCAGGAAGGAAGGAAAGATGGAGAAGACTTTGTTTGTTTGTAGCAATACGGTATGAAAATATGCTTCCATAAAAGGAATGATTACAAATAATTAAGAATTGAGAACTACTTTCTTATTTACAGAAAATGTCACATGATAGGTGAACAGGCTCACAACATCTTATCATTAATGATAAAACTGTTTCCTTAAAAGGTGGTAAACAATTATATCATGGTATATTAATTTTAATATTAACTTTAAAACAAACTCCGATAAAGCTATTAAGCATCCAAAAGCCAAACATCTCATCAACGAATTGACAGCTATTTAAAACGGTAGACATTTTAAACATATAATCGTGATGACTCATATTCCTACCTATATTGATCAACAGGGTATTTTAATGTACACATATGTATTTGACATTGTGCTTCATACTGTGTGTATATTGTGTATGTGTTCACATCAGAGTTCAAGCTCCACATACCACCGAGTCGGTATTTCCTATGCATACATTCGCGTAATATGATACGCTATAAAAAGACATTTTAACCTCTTTATAAAGACTTTATGTTCACCATAAATTCAGTAAAATATCTGCTTTACCTACACAGTCTACAGAGTGAGAGTTCAGTGGTGATGTAAAATTTGTATCTCTTAACAAACTCTTTGCTCTCTTTTATTGGGCATTTCTCTGCGCTAGTGCAACTTTCATATTAACTGATAAAATTGTATCTATTTCATCTGTATTTACAGGAATCGGTGTCTATAATATAAAGTCAAAGTTATAAACAACCACGTCAAACACATTACCATCAAGCCCAAGGGTTTGCATATAGAGCAAGTCATGTAATTCTATATGGAACGTTTTACAATTAGGCGTGCTTGTCTAGTCAGGGCTTTCTATACCATATATATAATACATTAAATTTCCCCCTGATATTAGTGGTGTGATTGTTTCTGCAGAGGGGAATCAAATTTCAAGTTATCATTGGTTGTAAATCATAGATATCAGCTAAAACAGCCAGACGTATTCATATCATAAAGTACTGTCATTCAATGTAAAGACACACCTAACGTTTCTTGAGAAAATATGACAGTCTTATAATTATGTCCATCTATTAGTTTCTTTGCTTCAGTAACTTTCAAGACTGAGATAAAATCGCATACAATAATTATTTTTTACTACTACAAACAAAATTGGTATTGAAAGTTATATGTCAAATTAAACAAACCCGGGGTACATTTAAAAAATAGTATAACATTTCCAAAACAATGGTTTCTTCGACATTTGACTTTGCTGTATTTATATGTCTGTATAACAATAAAAAAAATCACCTATATTACGGTATCCTAACACGAATTGCACAGAAATAAACCAAACATACGATAGGACAGCCAACACCTTGTTAACTGAAGGACCCGCTGTATGACTCATTCCTTTGTTGATTCTAGTCGATAAGGTGTTTTATCATACAAACATCATGTACAGTGTACCTTGCAGGTTGTGTGTATTGCTAATGTGTGCATATTAGAGCAAAGCCCAATAGGTTTTCATACAGCATTTTATCATTTATCTTTCGTTTAACGCCATAGATTATATTTCATAACTTGTCAATAAAGGCTTTTTGCTCGTTATGCATGTTCATACACCTTGCGATGTTTTGTGTTTCTTGTTAAGGTAAAGGAGATGTTTGAATTTCTTACGATGAAAGAGTTCTATTCAGTGATAGAACATGACATTAGTTTATTTTCATAAACCAGCATATGTCCTCAGTTAATGCTAATCAGTTTTGCGGTAAATATAACAATTGCAGCTCTCAAAAGTATGTCCGTGGTCTTTTGTTTCTTTGACCATCAAGATAACTAATAGCACGCGAAGATTAAAAGCTTTACAGTATATGACAATGTCGTTATCCTTGTCTTTACAAGGAATAGTATTTGTCAAAGCAATACCGATGTCAGAATGAATTAACGATAATTTCGAGACTTCGGATATAGAATACTTTTCGTGTAGATTTTCAAATATCTATGATATATGACGTACCCGCAACTCCTTTGGATTGTTTGGTGTCCTTAGATGGTGGTAGGTGCAGCACCATGGATCTTTATCAAAATATCCAATATCATATGCACTGGCGATAATCTGAAAGAAAGACATTAGTACCATTTTCATAATTTATACGGTGATAACGATTCGTCTGATTAAAATGACAGAGATTTGAATCATAATGTGGTATCTCATTACGAGTTTCTAAAACAAAAAATAACTAGCATTGAATAGGTTTACGCAGGTATTAACATCTTGCGTGTCTTTTGTACAACCCTTTCTTACTTCAGTGGTAATACTAAATTTCCTAACAGAATTCATGTTTCAAAAATTAGGACAATATCAATTTCATGTCACACTGACAACATTTAGGAATTTCCGTATAAAATGTTTGTTGACACACGAGTACACATCTATTCAGAGCAAAGAAATGATATGATATCATTTGGAATTATTCATAGATTATCCACAGAGAATTTTATAAATCTAAAGGAATGCATATCTACAACAAAAGGCAGGTTTACATCTTTATTTAATACTGGTATATAACAATTTCAAATCTCACATGGACACCTTATCAATAAGAAGATAGTGAATGTTTAAACTGTTGCACATATATTCCTTTTTGTTGCCTATACTTACTAATAGTCTCAGGTTCACGGTGATGCAAAGTTAATATGGTACATAATTAAAGTAATCCGATCTAACTGCTTTAATAAAGGTTCTATATATATATGTATCAATTAATGTTTTCATCACATTTAAAAAAAACTGCAGGTGGCACGATTTGTTTATTTAAACTTACACAGTAAAGATAAATTGTGGAACCTCAACATCCTAAAATTCTTGGAATTTTTCACATATTCTGTCTAGAGCATATTTCTGGTTAACTGCTTTTGGGTTTTGTTTACATGTTTATTTATTGGTGGGTGGGAGGGTTTACGTTTTGTCCAAGAATATTGGTTATTATGCAGTCAAATGTTTTTTGTTTACGTAATTCTTACCTCAATCATTAAATATAAAGACAGAAGAACTAGACCAAAGTTGTACAAGACCATAAATGTTTGCAGATGGAACGGTTTCCTGTCCTTCATTACTTTCGGACCGATGATAGCAAAGGCGACGTATAAAGCTGTGAGGATCCAAACATGCATTGGATTATCGTCCAGTAGAAACCAATAGCGTGTGCGGGGGTCTGTAATTAGAGCATGTGACATAAACAATTAGCAGATGTTCCTTCTATCAAACAAGAGATAATATACTGTATATGGTGTTATATAAACGATATTGACATACTGAGAAGAAAAAGAAACGCAACATTACCTCTTCGGTTTCAGGAAATCATTTTGAGGATCAATGTGCCGAAATGTGAAATGCATTAGTCCACTTCGAACATTGGCTCATCCGTCTTCACATTTTAACAAATGAGGATTTCATTTGGCTGTCATGAATAAGGGCACCCTAATGCACACAAAACTTTGATAATAGAAGTTGTCAGACCGATCCCTAATATCGGGTGTGCCCTCTCCGTACAACTATAGCGTCTCTAATTCATCGTAGCATGGAATTCCGTAGAGGAATGTTATCCCATCCTTGGTAAGGGCGTTAGCCAATTGGCAGAGGCTATTTGGGATGTTTGCCCGATTCAAAACTCTTCTGTCTGATTCATCCCACAAGTATTCGACTAGGGACATATAGGACTCTATGGTGGTCAAACAATAGGGGCAATGTTGCAGGACAGTCCCTACAAACTCTTGCAACGTGTGACATAGCGTTAGTATGCTGGTTTGTCAAATGGTGCCTTATAATGAAAGGCACAGCAGGATGTCTCAGACCCTCATATCAATATTATACAGCCGTTTAATTCCTGTGAATGATCACTAAAGGTGTCTGTAAACCATAGGAAATCCCTCCCCAAACCATAACCGATCTACCCCCAAATCTGTCATAATCCAAAACACAAGTGTCTGCAAGACGCGCTCTCAACGACGCTGGTACACATGTTGACGGCCATCTGATCGAAATAACGTAAATTGAGATTCTTCCGTGAAGAGCATGGACCTCCAACGTCTCAAAGAGAAACGTCTGGGCACATTTGCTGTCAATCATCGCATACAACGTGATCGACGTTGAGGTGACAGTTGCAAACCAACGTACTGGCGACGTGTGCTAAATTTGTCTTCCGCAGTTTATTTCTCAGTTTTTAATGGTGTTTCGTGCCGTTTTGGCCGCAGTTAATCTCCTGTCACGCGAGCGAGCGACCCTAATGGACCGATATTAATATATATATATGATATATACAATTAATACAAAATATTTTACAATTAAAGAAGTTGCGTTTCTTGATCCTTTCAGTATATAACATTGGTTACATTGTTACCTTCAAATTAAATTATTATCATGACATTTCACTGATTGTTCTTTCTATGCATTTATTTGTGTCAAGTTCACAGGACAAAAACTACACGTACTTTCTACAAAGACAACATTACTATCATTTTATCGTACATGATTCTGTCATAGTAATTTATCATGGACTAAATTTCCTCTGTTCTAATAAATTTATCTCCTCAGGTAAGTGAAATTCATGTGTTTAAAATTATATTCGCACGTTTAATTAAATTTGAAAGTTTTAAATGTCCTTAACTCACTAAGACGACTCCAAGAATCAGTACGTACATGTAGATGGAGCATAAAATTCGTTGCTATGGTAAATATATCTATCTACATTACACCACATTTTCACTTGAATTATATTTCGTGGTTGAAATACAACCTCGAGAATTGCGAAAATTGGAGCATGCGAAGACTTTTACAGTGATTTATTTCATACCTGTAGTGTATATATTTCATAGATTTGCTTATCACAGATGTAAAATATTTCATATTTTAAGCAGAAATTTCAGTTTCCTTGTGTTCTGCAGAAACGTGGTTTGATCAAATCAGACCTCGTTAAATGTTCTTTTTTTAAACGATATTCCAAACGAAAACTACTGAGAACAGAAGTTCAGGAAAAAAGGTCAATCTGTCCAACTGAAATAAACTCATGCTACCAAATCGTGTAATGAAACGTTATTTTTATGGAGAGATTTTTTATCTGAATTCTAAACCTTGATTTACAAATAAATTTTTTGAAGTTAATCTTACCTCGAGTTGACTTCCCCTCTTCATAAGCCAGCAGTATGCTGTTTACAACAGAATGATTCGACATGGTTCGATGTTTCCTGAAAAAGGAGAAAGAAAAAATTACTACATATATGCCATGGTATTATACCTAGAGCTACGATAACACTTAACATCACAGTTTGCATCATTTGAAAGTTATATATACACAAATACCTAAATGTCAGAACCAAATCACAACTCAAAGAGAGAAAACAGTTCTAATATTCACAAGAATTGGTTCTTTTTTAAGCTTAAAATTGATGCTGAAAATCAAGTGACTGTTCGTCTTGTGATGTCTGTTCTGTGTCATTCAGCAAGACGCCTTATAGTTGCTTTGTATAACATTTTATATGGAACGGGACTCTTATATGTTTCTCTTTGTGAACAACAAACAAACCTAGCCTGAAAATTACACTATCTGTTCATGTCGAGATAAACACAGCAATAAAATTAGCAGTTTCACTTAATGGCTTTTAAGCTTGGGCTGATAAAAAATGTTAGAGTGTTACGTACAAAAACGTTTACTATGATTATTTCCTGTCGGGAATCATTGATATGACAATCAGGGTATCCAGACGAATCATCTAAAATTGTCTGTGAGAGTAAAGTATACAACTATAGCCTCGCTTTGGTGTTAATACACAGTCAGCTGGCTGTTCGTTAACTAATTCACTTCTCAGGTCATTCTGTGTTGCTTTTTCATTTACTGTCTTTTGTCATTTTGACGGCATAACGACAAGTTGAAAGGGTATTGATTGGCAATGCATGTACAAACTGATTTCAATCAACCGCGTACCATATAACCACATATCTTGAATGGAAAGTTTCTTGTCGAGATTTTAAAATATAATTTCTAGCGTCACAATAATTAATTAACAATAACTATATTATGGAAAATACAAGGCATTTGTCATAGTGATTTCCTATATTGCAATTCTGAAAAAAAACCCAAAAACAAACAAACTTTTAACCACTGGTGAACTGTATTGATGAGGTAAAATGTTATGTAGATCTACACTGTATTGATGAGCTGAAATGTCATGTAGATCTACACTGTATTGATGAGGTAAAATGTCATGTAGATCTATACTGTATTGACCAGGTAAAATGTCATGTAAATATACACCGTACTGATGAGGTAAAATGTCATGTAGATCTATACTGTACTGATGAGGTAAAATGTCATGTAGATCTACACTGTATTGATGAGGTAAAATGTCATGTAGATCTACACTGTATTGATGAGGTAAAATGTCATGTAGATCTACACTGTACTGATGAGGTAAAATGTCATGTAGATCTACACTGTACTGATGAGGTAAAATGTCATGTAGATCTACACTGTACTGATGAGGTAAAATGTCATGTAGATCTACACTGTATTGATGAGGTAAAATGTCATGTAGATCTACACTGTACTGATGAGGTAAAATGTCATGTAGATCTACACTGTATTGATGAGGTAAAATGTCATGTAGATCTACACTGTATTGATGAGGTAAAATGTCATGTAGATCTACACTGTATTGATGAGGCAAAATGTCATGTAGATCTACACTGTATTGATGAGGTAAAATGTCATGTAGATCTACACTGTACTGATGAGGTAAATGTCATGTAGATCTACACTGTCCTGATGAGGTAAAATGTAATGTAGATCTACACTGTATTGATGACATAAATGTCATGTAGATCTATACTGTACTGATGAGGTAAAATGTCATGTAGATCTATACTGTACTGATGAGGTAAAATGTCATGTAGATATACACTGTACTGAAGAGGTAAAATGTCATGTAGATCTACACTGTATTGATGAGGTAAATATCATGTAGATCTACACTGTATTGATGAGGTAATATGTCATGTGGATCTATACTGTATTGACCAGGTAAAATGTCATGTAGATCTACACTATTGACTTACATGGAAAAGTTTCAAAATATGAGCCCTAAGCAGGAATGATGTGTCCTAAAAGTACGAAACAATTAATTATCTGACTCGTATGTAATTCTACACTTTTGTACAACAGTAGGTATAAATGGATGATTATCGGTTTCTGCTTAGTGTGAAATGTTCTGTCAGGCTGTGTCAGACATAACATTGTTAATAATGTCACAGGTCCATGCTGTAATATGCACACAATAATGGTATTCGTGTTATATCAGAATCGAGTGTAATAATATAGTATTAACATATACAGTGAGGTTAAATATGCGGGATTCCATCACGGTAAGTACGGTAAATACGGCTTGTTTTTATTTATTTATTTACATTTTTTTAAAGTATCATCAGAAGACAATATATACAGTTTGATTCCCTTTCCAATATTACTTTTTATACGCAATAATACGAAGCACCTCACCAATATGTGAACTAATTACTGTTTTTAATTAAGTGGAGGGTACTACCTTAATCACCTGATAAGAGCTTGACACAAGGTTCACAACTGTCACATTACCACAACCTTATCACATTATCATTCTGACGATCATAGGGGCACCAAAACAAAAGGAAAAGCAACATCAACATAATTATTAATACTATATAATTCAGAGAAGTCAAAGATAAAGAATTACAAATTGTAGTTGTAAGTAGAAACAAATATGACTTACAATCGATAGTTCGATAAACAGCGTGTATATACGTGTATGTACTGACTCTATGTCCATGGTGGTCGATTTACCTAAAGATATTTGACGTCTTTGTGTTCCAAAATAGCACCTCAATCCTCTAGGAAGCGGAGGCCAAAGCCATACAATCGATACATACCAAGCAGATATACACACCTACTTTTCGGCCGAACGACCAAACTGGGTGCTTAACCAACACTGTCTACAAGAAACATGAAAGTCTAAAGTCACCGCAACACCCACTAGCTTGTATCACCTCCAGATACTACCATCGTCAATCATCAGGTTATACAGAAGTCGGGCAACAGGACAAGAAGAAAGCTGCACCTCAACGAGGGCAGGCAGCCGGCAGTCAGTCACGCTGACCACAGATATTCTCAACGGCATCTTAGAGTCTAGTAGACTCCAAGGTATCTTATAAGCAAGACATCCTTATACCGATGTACGAAAGCGAAAAGGATCAAACCAAGGAACTACGGGTGTCATACTCTTATACCAGGTACATAGAATGAATTACATAAAACCTCACAGCATTGGCTACAACAAAGTTCCGGGCCAAAAACCACCCCTGATAACACGGTGTCCATCGCCTCTGAAGCTTTATATGAAAGCAAGGACAGAAATGATATTTTGGTGCTAATGACCTTTGATATATAGTAAGTCTGGACTTTGTGTGGCAGTATGGTTTAATCAGATACATCATTAGTTTGATATCAAGGGCGACCTCTGGCTGATGTTATACATCCTCCTAACAAATGATACAAATACGATCTAGTGTATGAACATTCCGCACAAATGATAAAATGACGATTTATTTGACGCTTTAGACCATCATCGCATAGACGTCTCTATCGGGACATATATTAGCGCGCCAAAAGTCACAGACGACATTGCACTTCTATCGAATGACACAATGGATTTAAATGTGTAACAAATGTCACCAATAAAATCAATATTATTATCTGATTCGGTATTTCACCATCAATCCGAATCTTGGAACATCCCAAAGCAATTATTGTCAATGATTCGAGGTAGAAAGTGCGAACGTTCGTTAAGAAAGCCACCTGTCGAAGCAGGACTAAGTAGAACGTTAGACAGATAGTTTACGGTCTGTTGAAACAGTATTGAAAGTATAACGTGTACATGCCACATACAGAAATAACTAACGTATGATGAAAATATTGAGAACATAACGCTTAGAGGTTTTACAAAGCAATTAGAAGAATTAAAGGTTATTATTGTTCTCTTTATTTCCTCCTTTAAGAAGATTTCACAAAAAGAACAACATTAAGGGGACATAAAATGTGATATATTTCATAGCCATCGGTGAAAACTGAGAGCGTTAACAACGTGTCATCATACTAAAAAAGAAACAAATGTGTCACCATATCAAAAACACAAGCAAGATCTAACCATACTAAAAATGTCCAAAGCTGTTACCATTCTGAAAATGTCACAAGTGTTCCATCATATTTAAAAATGTCACCAATGTGTCACCATTCTAAAAATATCACAAATGTGTCACCATACTAAAAAGGTAACAAATGTGTCACCATACTAAAACGTTACCAATGTGTCACCATACTAAAACGTTACCAATGTGTCACCATACTAAAACATTACAAATGTGTCACCATACTAAAACGTTACCAATGTGTCACCATACTAAAACGTTACCAATGTGTCACCATACTAAAACGTCACCAATGTGTCTCCATACTAAAACGTTACCAAGGTGTCACCATACTAAAACGTTACCAATGTGTCACCATACTAAAACGTTACAAATGTGTCACCATACTAAAACGTTACAAATGTGTCACCATACTAAAACGTTACCAATGTGTCACCATACTAAAACGTTACCAATGTGTCACCATACTAAAACGTTATCAATGTGTCACCATACTAAAACGTTACCAATGTGTCACCATACTAAAACGTTACCAATGTGTCACCATACTAAAACGTTACAAATGTGTCACCATACTAAAACGTTACCAATGTGTCACCATACTAAAACGTCACCATTGTGTCACCATACTAAAACGTTACAAATGTGTCACCATACTAAAACGTTACAAATGTGTCACCATACTAAAACGTTACCAATGTGTCACCATACTAAAACGTTACCAATGTGTCACCATACTAAAACGTTACCAATGTGTCACCATACTAAAACGTCACCAATGTGTCACCATACTAAAACGTTACCAAGGTGTCACCATACTAAAACGTTACCAATGTGTCACCATACTAAAACGTTACAAATGTGTCACCATACTAAAACGTTACAAATGTGTCACCATACTAAAACGTTACCAATGTGTCACCATATTAAACGTTACCAATGTGTCACCATACTAAAACGTTATCAATGTGTCACCATACTAAAACGTTACCAATGTGTCACCATACTAAAACGTTACCAATGTGTCACCATACTAAAACGTTACCAATGTGTCACCATACTAAAACGTTACCAATGTGTCACCATACTAAAACGTTACCAATGTGTCACCATACTAAAACGTTACCAATGTGTCACCATACTAAAACGTTACCAATGTGTCACCATACTAAAACGTTACCAATGTGTCACCATACTAAAATGTTACCAAGGTGTCACCAAACCAAACGTCATCAATGTCCCACGGCATTGAAACGTCACTACTCGGAAAAGGTAACTAACCTGAAAAATATTTGAAACGTGTCGCTAAGTTGAAAGACTACTAGCTGTACCAAACTGAAGTACAACGAAAATACCACAAAACTGAATGGCCACGACCTAGAATATACCTGATTATAGTTCCTTATCATGGCGAAAAGCCTATCGGAAGTACTTAAAGTGACTGTGGAAGTGTTAGGAGACTTCATCGAAAAGCAAGAGAATGATGCTAAGAAATGAAAACATAAATATGACTGATACATATTTATAGAGGTAGGGGCGATAACCGAGTAATGTCCGTCTCCAGACGTTATTTATTTCTAGATTGCGCAGACGACCAGCTATAACAGTTTCATTCAGTCTTGCAATAGATTGGTGTAACCAAACTATCTTTTCATTTATATATTTGTATGCGACATAGGAGTATATATTGGGTACATTGTCAGGTGTTAGCCGATGTCTACAAATTTCTGAGTACCACAGATATGATATTTATACCTTTGTATACAACCTATAGGGTATATTGTCAGGTGTTAGCCGATGTCTACAGATTTCTGAGTAACACAGGTATATTTATACATTTGTATACGACCTATAGGGTATATTGTCATTGTTAGCCGATGTCTACAGATTTCTGAGTAACACAGGTATATTTACACATTTGTATACGACCTATAGGGTATATTGTCAGCTGTTAGCTGATGTCTACAGATTTCTGAGTAACACAGGTATGATATTTATACATTTGTATACGACCTATAGGGTATATTGTCATTGTTAGCCGATGTCCACAGATTTCTGAGTAACACAGGTATATTTACACATTTGTATACGACCTATAGGGTATATTGTCAGCTGTTAGCTGGTGTCTACAGATTTCTGAGTAACACAGGTATGATATTTATACATTTGTATACAACCTATAGGGTATATTGTCAGGTGTTAGCCGATGTCTACAGATTTCTGAGTAACACAGGTATATTTATACATTTGTATACGACCTATAGGGTATGTTGTCAGGTGTTAGCTGATGTCTACAGATTTCTGAGTAACACAGGTATATTTATACATTTGTATACGACCTATAGGGTATATTGTCATTGTTAGCCGATGTCTACAGATTTCTGAGTAACACAGGTATATTTATACATTTGTATACGACCTATAGGGTATATTGTCAGCTGTTAGCTGATGTCTACAGATTTCTGAGTAACACAGGTATGATACAGACGATATTTCTGTTGCCAGTCAAAATACTTAATCAATAGTAAGCGAACATTCAATGGTCACCTGTATACCACATATCTATATATAACACTACACTTTTAACACTTAGAACAGGGAGGCAGAATTGTGGTAACCTTCGCAAAGTCATGCATGACTACATACCCTCTGTACTTCATAAATAAAGCTTTACGGTTTGTTGACATATTTACATTAGAATTCAGAGCATATCCAGTGTTTGGTCATTGGCCTAAACGAATTCTCGTGTTTCTCAGGAGTTGAACAGATCTATTTACAGATGTTGTGTGAAAGGTTTTCTCAAATGTGAACATTCTGTATATATATATAAAGGTAGATCAGATATGTCAGTGTGTCCTTCTTGAATGAAATACCTTACATGCTAAACACGATGCAATAGTGTAGGAGGTTAAGACGTCCAAGTTCAGAAAGGTCGTAACTGGAGTTTGGAGTAATGAATGGTTGATGGGTTTGGCGAGGACAGACAACAAATCAGTACATCAAATAAGGCGTGTTGAACATTTAAAAAGGTTTCGGGAGTTATATCCAGCCTTGGGCCTTCTGGAGCGGCAAATTACTGAATAGCTTGGGTTTTTTTTTAAATTACCGACAAGTCATGGCTCATGATATGTCAGATGGTAAACCGTTCCAACTAACATTGTTTGTGTCTGTAATCCAGAAAGAACTCCTGCATAACAGGCAAACATACGGCAAGATTTAACATGTTAATTACGACAGCAGATATTAAAAGTGTGACCTTGGGTGATGTTTAAGGCGTCATTGTGACGTATGCACTTCGGGAACTTTTAAATTCATGAAAAGAAAGAATGGTTTCCATAATACCGATAAGAAGTCTTACTGTTTGTATCGAGGACCGAAAAAAATGAAGGGCGGCGGCACTGCAGTTGACAATGATATCGATCAATTATGATTGTCAAGGACTACATACATGTACACAAGAAAATATGGTTATATACTGGACAAATAGAAACGGTTTGCCATCAACAAATACAAAAAAAAATCAATGTCGGACGACAGTGAGCGGTACGGTGGGGTCGAATGGTTACTTTTAAAATATTGATTACAGAATCTTCTTTTAAGGGATGGGATTTGTCCTACTGTTCGTGTAACTTCTCCACCAAGTTAGGAACACTAAGTGGTACTTAAATTGTCAGCGATTTCATATCTCGGACTAACAGTAGACTTGTATGAAAGTATTTAGACCTGATTTGTACTTTATTAAACAACTGATTGTTCTTGTATACCATTCCGTGACTCTGCCGTGTCAGTAAGCAGGAAACCTCCACGTGTAATCAGTTGTAAGTAAGGCGATTAATTTGTCACACAGGTATGTATTGGAGGAATGACAAGCCGACACACGTGTGTAGTTCTAGTTTGGTATACTGACAAATATACCAGTCTGTCCTTGGACAGAACCTTTAACAATGATCTTCGATGTTGTTCGTTTCTTAACGACAGGAAAACAATAATTAAGGAAACAAAATTCTCACACATTTTTTTTCAAACGAAGTTGACTATCAATACCACTGTGCTGACATAACGACTAGATAAAGCAATGAAGACAATTTGGATGCGAGTTTTTTTAACAATCGAAAGTATTGTTATTTTTATATATATATATATATTGACGAATTTACGTGTTTCATTACCATTTTTAAATGTGAAACATGATCTCATAACTTACACAAATCACTAAATCATACTTGTTATGTATTCCTATCGACTAAGTAAACTATCTATAGCAAACGCATTTATTAAATTAACACTGTACACGTGTAGCCCACTACGGCCACGGCCTTTCGGAGACACTGCTTATAAATGGAAATTACATTTAATTCGGGGATATCACGGTCATATTCACATGAATAATGAACATTTTTGACGAATTAATAAAAAGACAAACAAATAAATATATATCCAATATCGCCCATTGTAATAATACTTGCCCGATTCAGGAATTGTGAATGTCAACATATTCCAGGTAGGTGTGCGTCCTAGCGATAGTCAATAAAAATATGACGGACAGCAGAAATTGACATATATATATCTATATTACAATATAGAAAAAATCTCGTATTGCTTACCTTTATCGGACACCGTTATATACGTGTTTTCCCTGGGGATACCTGTAATTAAGAAGAACAAGTAGGTTACGTCCTAACTTTATGTGGACCATGTGCTGGTGCCGTAGTAAACGCCGGGTATATGGGCCCCACACGTGAATACACGCTGTTGGTGTTAGTCCAACCCGTCACGGCGTCCGTCGTTAAGGGCGAAAGTAGGTCAATGCCAACCTTTAATCATATTTGTAAATATATAGATCTATACGTGTTTAAATGTTACCTGTATTTGGTACCTTTACTTGTCTGTCTATGATTTACACAGTACACAAGTGTGGGATGTATTTAATGTTTTAACCTTCCATTTGCACAGCACACGTACACCAGTAATCTCGACACAAATGATATACACACACGTTTATATGGCGGACACGGTTCCTGACTGCTCCTTGTTAACCGTGCATCTGAAAATGTACTTTCTCATAAAACCCTAAACAATCTCAAAGTTTTCATACATATAAAGCTCGCATACGTATGCGTGGCAGATCACACACTTTTTCCAATCCTGTAAATTGTCACACGCACGTGGTACATGGCGCTGATCGCCTGATGCAGAAATATGCGCGTAGGTGTGTATCCACATTGGGCGTGGCCCTCACCGATCACCAGGCTAATACTGCTAACGGGGGATTACTGCACGAGATAAAACAAATCGTCACTTCTTGACCCAAACATTTGTACAGTTTTACAATTCATACTGCGCCTTAAAGCTGTACTGTGCATTTCACATCACCACGTGACTTGAAATGCTGCTTAGAGCCGGATATCTTTAAAAGTTTTTTTTTATTCCTCCCTGCTTCCGAAACGGAAAACAATATATTATGTTAACTACACAAGGACACACGTTCTTTGTACTGAATGTAATACACTCTGATAGACTGAAGAGACCAGTGCGGTATGACTTGATATGATATTTTTAATCCATGTTTGATAGTGTCTGTGTAGATGCGTGCACCCTCTCGTTTATAGTCCTAGGTTTTTATAAGCAAACAAAGGAAGTTTGTTTAACGATAGATAGTCAGATATAGAATTTGGTATGAAACTATTTGTACGTAACAGATAAATAAAAAAAAAATAAAGGGAATACCAACATGTGGACAGAATTATAACTCAAACTCAACGAACCAGGACAACGTAAACCTCAGGGCAAGTAAAGGAGAATAGGACCAGGTGTTCAGGAAGAGTTAGCGTCTCATGCTAAATGGACGACACTCGCCATGTGAATCCTCGTCAATATAAGTAAATGATGTCACGTTTCAAAATAAGAACAGTGTAAGCTACAATGGAACCAACAGATGTTCTCTCAAGCGCCAAACACGTCCAACTTTAAATCAAATAAAGAAGTAGGATAGTTCCTTTTGATATCATAATGATGAAAGCGAAACCTCCACATAATCTTTTATCAATCTACATCTCTCAAAACCCTGTGTTGTGAGTTTGTTTGTCAGTTGTCGACAGCTTGAGCAAAACCCATGTTCCCTGAAATAAACTCTTGAATATCGAGCTATCTATACACAAAATTACAAACTATAATGTCTGTCCACGACAGTGACATATGGACGGACGGACGTTACGATGAAACACATGATAGCATCTTGACCGAAGTAAAATCCCTGATTAACTTACCAAGTTTAAAGGTTTATAGAAACTACACATCCCTATATAGCATTCAACATTCGTTCGTATGTATTTGAGGAGAAATCGAGATTCTATGTCATGTGTTTGTGCTGATAATAAGCTTAATATCCTAAGCCTATCAGTTTAAGGATTTATAAGATATGTATACAGAATATAGGAAATTAAATCCCTTATGAAATATCAATATTTCAATATGACCAACACGACGTATCGTGTGGGCTGGGACAAGAGCGTACGTGAGGTGACAAAGTTCGCTACGGCGGGAAGGCTGAGTCAGCACAAAAATACAATAAAAAAAAAACCCACGAATATCCCGCCGGAGCTTTGCAAAAAGTCTGACCTCTGTGTAGATATGCAAAAACATAACGAAGGTTGTTAATTCGCGCCAAATCCCTGTGATTTGTTTGTGAAGAGGTCAATTCAGGATATAAGTGATTCAGAAAGTAAACAAAAACGTGTCTGTCACATGTGAAGACGTTAGCAGGTAGATCGTAGACAGTGTTAGCCGATGGGTGTGGTCAACAATCCTAGGACTATTTCTTGTTTGGTTTTTTGCCGACAGATTTCAAGGTTGAAATGAGGTACAATATGCATCTCGATGTCATGTATGATGTAGGTCTGTAGGTTCAAACTTTTGAATGATGATAATTAAAAAGAAAAACAAATGCATAAATGCAAACGTCCAATTCCCACGCTTAAATGCAAAATACAATCATTTTCGAAACCATAAGTTAATAAAGTCACGTGGTACCTTTATATCATTTACAAACTACAACCTACATTGCAGAGGTAATTTACTTTCATCCATTGAGATGAAACACATGTTATAATATTTGAAACAATAATTATCAATATAATTAGTTTGCGGTGATAAAATGACTTGAATTAATCATGGCTATCAGACTATGTACAGTTAACACTGAATGAGTACATCAGAACTCCGGCGCTGAAACAATACTTGATATTTACACGATCCCTATGAATTGTCACAAATATCCACACCCTGTCATAAACATGTATTGAACTATCAACAAGTGCTATATATATTTCACTCTATACAGTGGTGACCATTGATGACGTATACTATCTGTAAGGCCGACGTTTGTAGAACATTAACACGTACCAAACGTCTATAGGCAAATATTTCATTTCCACAAGCGAAAATATAAATGCCCTCAAACATTTGAGAAAGATAGATCTATCTATGAAATTAGGACAGGATATATATTTTGCTATCTTTCATCAATATTACATGATATTGAATGTATAAATAGAACTAACACATTATGGAGGGATTATTTAGGGATCGATGTAAGACATGTCTATCGAGTGAAATACTTTTCGTAGAACAGAAGTTTTAAGTAATTATATGGCTCAGTACTTTTTGTTATTTAAACCGTCGACAACTGATGTTACTAGTAGCACGGTGGCTGTAATTATTGCCTGTAAAAACGGCCGAGCGAATTTACTTCGTTTTCCCTTGCTAATGAAAGTGGGATTAAAATTATAGGAACACAACACATTTGAAAAGAATCGTTTATAACACCTCCAGTAAAAAGGTAAGAGTGTGACGTTTCAATTACTACACTGTCACCTTCATCTTATAACACAACCAGTAGGAGAGTATAGTGTGATGTTTCGATGACTACACAGTCACCTTCATCTTATAACACAACCAGTAGAAGATTAGAGTATGATGTTTCCATGACTACATGGTCAACTTCATCTTATAACACAACCAGTAGAAGATTAAAGTGTGACGTTTCAATGACTACACGATCACCTTCCTCTTATAACACAACCAGTAGAAGAGTAGAGTGTGACGTTTCGGTGACTACACAGTCAACTTCATCTTATAAGACAACCAGTAGAAGATTAGAGTGTGATGTTTCGATGACTACACGGTCACCTTCATCTTATAACACAACCAGTAGAAGAGTAGAGTGTGACGTTTCCATGACTAAACGGTCATCTTATTGTTCTTATAACGAAACCAGTAGAAGATTAGTGTGTGACGTTTCGATGATTACACGGTCACCTTCATCTTATAACACAACCAGTAGAAGAGTAGAGTGTGACGTTTCCATGACTAAACGGTCACCTTCATCTTATAACACAACCAATAGGAGAGTATAGTGTGACGTTTCCATGACTACACAGTCACCTTCATCTAATAACACAACCAGTAAAAGATTAGAGTGTGACGTTTCGATGACTACACTGTCACCTTCATCTTATAAGACAACCAGTAGAAGATTAGAGTGTGATGTTTCGATGACTACACGGTCACCTTCATCTTATAACAAAACCAGCAGGACATTAGAGTATGACGTTTCGATAACTACACGGTCACTTTCATCTTAAAACACAACCAGTAGGAGAGTATAGTGTGATGTTTCGATGACTACACGGTCACCTTCATCTTATAACACAACCAGTAGAAGATTAGAGTGTGACGTTTCGATGACTACACAGTCATCTTCATCTTATAACACAACCAGTAGAAGATTAGAGTGTGACGTTTCGATGACTACACTGTCACCTTCATCTTATAACACAACCAGTAGGAGAGTATAGTGTGATGTTTAGATGACTATACGGTCACCTTCATCTTATAACACAACCAGTAGAAGATTAGAGTGTGACGTTTCGATGACTAAACGGTCACCTTCATCTTATAACACAACCAGTAGAAAATTAGTGTGTGACGTTTCGATGACTACACAGTCAACTTCATCAGACAAAACAAGTGTGGAACGTCCTAGTAGTACAGACGTTCGAGATAGGAAGACAAGGACCAACATTTTCGGCGGTACTATAATCCTATGTAGACTAAGGTAGAAAATAGTGTGACGAGATGGTAAACAGATTATAGACCAAAAATGCATAAGACGGTAACAATTTACATGAAACGAGAGTTGAGAACAATAACACCGGGGACAGACACTTAACATCTGCGAAGCGAAAGTCGTTTAGAAATAATGCACTTTTTCACCAGACCTATTCAAACCAAGTATTTCGCCAAGTTGACCGTCACCGCTTCGCATAGATCTTGATAATAATAATGATAATAATATACTGGACGCAGGCTTATTAAGCCTGTATATCCAGATCAGAGTTAAAAGGAATTAGAATCCCGAATATGGATCAGTGTGTTATTGTATAGTTCATGATTATTTTTTTACAATTTTATTTTATTCCGTATGCAACAGCATATAGGGTTACAATATACATACATATTATATCATATTTCAACTAAGATGGTGGAGAACAGAGCCAACATTATTCGAAAAATAATTAAAGACAATACCACTATCTACGTCGTAATATTATGACGTCATCATGAAAATTTCTTAAAACTGATTATGAACACATTCAGTTTGCCTCCAATGTTTATCCGATCGAGATTCAAAAGTTTTGATTGTTGGTGACATTAAAACGGCAGTAAGAAGTGAATTCCAGTGGTTTACCACCCGTTCTCAGAAAGAATACTTACTCAGATTTTGTCTGCTCCTTCTTTTTAATAGTGGAAAACTGTGCCCTCTTGTTATCTTGTTACTGTTTTGTGTCAGGAAATCCTCAGCGACAGCCCTATCATATCCTCCATGTGTTAATTTGTATACTTGAATCATATCTCCTCTTAATCTTCTGTATCTCAATCTCGTTAATTTAAGGATCCTTAGCCTGCTTTCATAGTTTAGGTCTTTCATTCCTGGTATTTGTTTCGCTGCTCGTCTTTGCATATTTTCCAACTTATTTCTTTCTTTTTGCAGATAGGGAGATTAAGGTTTAACTTGACGTCATTACCACCACAGACCATCTAGTAAACATTGTCCCTTTCACCATGTTATGTAGCAGCTGGTGTTATGCTTGGCAGGAGAGGATTAATAGGACATTCAAACTTATAACATGTCTCCTTCTTGTTATCTTATTTCTTACTAAATTACCATTCGGACAGCGTATTCCAAATATCTGGAAAATCAAAGGGAAATAACCCCACCTTATACAACACAGGTTACTTTACACGCATGGAGGTTTATCAAATTTATACCAATATGGTTTGGCTACATATAGGAATTCGTAAGAGGAAGGCAATGCTGGTAAAAGAATATATTTTAAATGTATATCTGTAATGCTCTCTTAAAATGAACCTCAAGTTAGAGAGGCATTACAACCAAGTTAGGATTCCATAGGATGCTTTTGAAGAAAACTGTACAAAACCATCTATTTATGTATAGGGAAACCGCACACTTAAACAAACATAGTATTTATTTTGCGGAAATTCTCTATAGATCTGGCGAGATCGATTTACAAACGCTCGCGCTGCCCTGATTGAGTCATGACAGGTTTGCGGAAGCCGTACAGACATTTGTGTATAATATATACATATATAATACCAACTGAAAATAACCCTATTGAAGTGATGAAATTGTAACCTTAGCAGAAACTTTAAGGGGAAAGCGCTCTGCGTAAAATTTATGATCCAGTGACGTTTAGGTCCGGATTACCCAATGCACTATATTTAGACGGTTTGACTAGAAGTATTCCCACCAATATCACCTGTCTAAACTGACCACGGGAGAGATGCATTTTGATGCTAACAATAGTTTTTAAAGTCATTAAAATGAGTTTTTAAAAGATACAGAACAGCCAAAAATTTTGCAACTTGGACGGAAATATCTCTTTAAGGAACGTTACTGAAACTGTCTTCTCGTGTGCAAATTCTCCAGGACAAGATATTTGTTGTGTTTGGTAAATCAGTCATCGTGCTAAAGTGAATAAAGATATATAATTACACAAATCCCATTCTTATAACTGAAACATTTTACTCGTAAATACAATAATGTAAACACCATATCGAAGGTCCATGATGTATTTAACGCATGAATGACGTCACATCTATTAGTCGATGTGGATAAGATGGCCGGCAAATGTGCTGTATCCACCAGGCAAAACGGGGGTATCAGCAGTCCCAAAATGGCGTACCCAGACACGCTGGCCCTCTTCACATTGGACGATGACTACCTGTGTCCCCTGGTCAAATCCATAGATGGTCGAATGAAGGCGTGCTAATCGATTTCCGTTCTTGACTATTTCAGCGTCCAGATTTTTCTGGTCACCATTTGAAACGATAGTTGCTGCAAATTCGTACAACCCACTGTAAATAATAAAGAAACCTTCGATGAAATGCCTTTGTCCATCCTCGATATTCCAGGGGTTACGCCCACTATCGCTCTCTACACCCTTTGTCCATCCTCGATACTCCAGGGGTTACGCCCATTATCGCTCTCTACCCTCTTGGACCCTTCCTCGATTCTCCAGAGGTTACGCCCATTATCGCCCTCTAAACCCTTTGCCTATCATCGATTCTCCAGGGGTTACGCCCATTATCGCTCTCTACACCCTTTGCCCATCCTCGATTCTCCTCTCCAGGGGTTACGCCCATTATCGCTCTCTACACCCTTTGTCCATCCTCGATATTCCAGGGATTACGCCCACTATCGCTCTCTACACCCTTTGTCCATCCTCGATACTCCAGGGGTTACGCCCATTATCGCTCTCTACACCCTTTGCCCATCCTCGATTCTCCAGGGGTTACGCCCATTATCGCTCTCTACACCCTTTGTCCATCCTCGATACTCCAGGGGTTACGCCCAATATCACTCTCTACACCCTTTGCCCATCTTCGATATTCCAGGGGTTACGCCCACTATCGCTCTCTACATCCTTTGTCCATCCTCGATACTCCAGGGGTTACGCCCATTATCGCTTTCTACACTCTTGGACCCTTCCTCGATACTCCAGGGGTTACGCCCACTATCGCTCTCTACACCCTTTGCCCATCCTCGATACTCCAGGGGTTACAACAACTTTCTCTCTTTCTACACCCTTGGGTCCATCCTCGATACTCCAGGGGTTACGCCCACTATCGCTCTCTACACCCTTGGACCCATTGTCGATACCCCAAGAGTTACGATAATATTCGCTCTACATCCTTGGACCCTTCTTCGATACACTAAGGGTTATGATAGTTTTTGCTTTACACCCCTGAACCCATCCTCGATAGTCTTGGAGTAAAAGAATGACTCCAAGAGTGTAAAGAGAGAAAGTGATTGTAACCCCTGTAGTATCGAGGATGGGTCCAGGGGTGTAGAGAGAGAAAGTTATTGTAACCCCTGGAGTATCGAGGATGGTTCCAGAGGTGTAGAGAGAGAAAATGAAAGTGATTGTAACCCCTGGAGTATCGAGGATGGGTCCAGGGGTGTAGAGAGAGAAAGTTATTGTAACCCCTGGAATATCGAGGTTGGGTCCAGAGGTGTAGAGAGAGAAAATGATTGTAAACCCTGGAGAATCGAGGATGGGTCCAGGGGTGTAGAGAGAGAAAGTTATTGTAACCCCTGGAGAATCGAGGATGGGTCCAGGGGTGTAGAAAGAGAGAAAGTGATTGTAACCCCTGGAATATCGAGGTTGGGTCCAGAGGTGTAGAGAGAGAAAGTGATTGTAACCCCTGCAATATCGAGGATGGTTCCAGAGTTGTAGAGAGAGAAAATGATTGTAAACTCTGGAGAATCGAGGATGGGTCCTGGGGTGTAGAAAGAGAGAAAATGATTGTAGCCCCTGGAATATCAAGGATGGGTCTAGAGGTGTACAGAGAGATAGTGATTGTAACCTCTGGAGAATCGAGGATCGGTCCAGAGGTGTAGAAAGAGAAAAGTGATTGTAACCCCTGGAGAATCGAGGATGGGTCCAGTGGTGTAGAAAGAAAGAAAGTGATTGTAACCCCTGGAGAATCGAGGATGGGTCCAGGGGTGTGAAAGAGAGAAAGTGATTGTAACCCCTGGAGTATCGAGGATGGGCCCAGGGGTGTAGAAAGAGAGAAAGTTATTGTAACCCCTGGAGTATCGAGGATGGGTAGTGATATAACCCCTGGAGTATCAAGGATGGGTCCAGGGGTGTAGAGAGCGATCTATTTTTATTTCTGTCACATTCATTTGACTATGATGCTCTCTCGGTCACATGACACTATAAGATGCGGTACTCAACTGCTTGGATGTCTCACGAGATGACTCATGAACTGTTTGTTGAATCATGAACTTAGGTTTCTATGTCAACGTCCTATATATTCGTTATAACATAGTTAATTATGGATATAAAACGACAATGTTTCTCTAAAATAAGAGGAATCTAACTCCGGACGCCATTCCACTAATTGGTAAAACAATATCTCATTTATATCGACATCAAATGCAGTCTGTCAGACGTTCAGTGGTTTGATGGTGACTTCTTCATACCATATAATACAGTATTTTAGACATTGCTTTTTACAAGATCGATAAGTTGACTTTTCATTCTAATGTATCAATGCAAGTAAAACAATACAGTAATATAAAAAATGATGAAATAATTTACCTGTAAGGACATACGAAAATGCCAGTTGATGGCTCATATGCTGCCCCAACATTGGTGAGTACCTGGTCAAACACAATGGCCTGTTGAGTGTTTAAGTGGGCAATTTTCTGACTAAGTCTTGCCGTGAATCCGTAAATTTGGTCAGTAGCTTGGCGTCTTGCTACATCAAATAACATTACAATTAATTTTTAAAACATCACTTATTTGCTTCGATACCCCTCGACATTTACGTGAGAACTATTGTGTTTCCGAAAATGAAACTGTATAACCACGTAGCAAACATGTGATGAAACGTCATAACAAGAACAAGTTTTTAACATAATTCAAATTCTCCATAAAAAAAAAACGAATTTTTTTCCCCGTTGATGACGAAAATACCTGAAAAATAATCGATAAGACATTGATAAAATAATTCAAAGTTACAACAATTATCTATATCAGCTTTAGACACTGATCTTGTACAAAGAAAATGTTAGTCAGCAGTAACGATATATACCAAGCCAAGGGAGATCACTCCAATTAACTTCCGTGAATTCTATAGTTCAACACATATATTGTAACGAAAATCGTATATTTAATAGGGAAGTTTGACCTGAAGCCCTGTTATGATTGTAAAAGTTCTGTGTGCATAAAACGTTTACTGATTCTATAATACACCAACATCTTTGTTAATATTTTTCGATTTATTTTTTTCGAAGCTACCGACTTTCTGTGCCACAAATTGTTGAGACAGAATGTATCTCCAATTTTGGACGACTTTAGTGTGCATGTTGGTTCCGCTGTTTTTGATATTGTTCACATTTGAGAACGTGACATTAGTAATTTACATTAACCAAGATGTACATGACGGATGTTGTTTATGAAGTAGAATACTGTTACAGAGTACATATTTTTGATATTATGTGTTGTTTAGCTCGACTGTCAAAAACCATTCCCGTCCGACGAACACCTTTCCCTATATAACAAAATTCTCTTCATTAACAGAATACAAAAGGTCATGATATTGGCCTTGTAGCATGTAACTGCTACCAGATTTGTTTGAATGAATGACCTTGATCCACCTTTAATATCACAGTTGTATAACCAAGATATCCTAGGCCGGCATTTAGGAACAGTAACATGTTGAACGAAGAACTGCCAGATTTGCTCAAATGAATGACTTTGGCCGATTTTCAAGGTCGCACGGATTAATGCATTAAAATCTTTGAATGATTTCTTCTCAATAACCAAGATGCCCTGGTTCATGATATGGGGTCAGCTCTACGCTGAAATGAAGGACTATCAGGTTACTCCAGACTCCAATATATACCTATACAGCCCGCAGTATAATGTTCGATATCAACATGAAATTTACCAAAACAAAATTTCAAAATTATGAAGACAGATATAAGCTGCAGAAGAGATGGGCGATATAGGACCATAAGGCCTCTTGTGCAAGAGAATCTCTGGTCTTTTCTCTGTTCAGTTTTTGCCTTCGTTTCATTGATTTGACTTTGAATTGAGATTCTGTTGGTATGTCAGAATGTTAATGACATTTAAAAGTTTTTGGAACCGTATATTGAATTAAAGTTATTAGGTTGTTTAGTTTGATCTTACACGGGTGTAGTCGATAGATAGCCAGTCTCTAAATCCCGGGGATGTGTTGTTTACTTAGCTTTGTGCTTTATCCACGGACTTTCTGAATTTTGCTTCCCTAATAATTCTCTATGTTTAAACATTCTTATTGCTTGTGACAACTGACTTACATATGCTGTGTTTGAGTTGACCAACAGAAATTTCTCTGGTTCGCAGTTGGGCTGTTAGAGACTGTATTTCACTAGCCTGCTGTGACACAACAGCTTCAGCCTGGCGCCATTCATTTTCAAGATCGTCTTAAAAATAGAAACAAAGTTACGGTAATTTTACGAACAACAAACGTTTAATGAGATCGAGTACCATATATATATGTGTAACAAACATCGCACAACATACGTAAATAAAATAAAAACTCAGTATGTTTTGGTAAACTTAAAAGGATTGTACAAAAGGCACAAAAGTGAATTATTATTATTTTCATTAGATTCGGCAATTAAAATCAATGAATTAAACTATGACTTGTCAGTAATGCTAGAGGCAACAGGACAACTGAACTGAAGTCTAGTTAGAAACAACAATTACTTAATGGCATTCACATAATCATGGAAACAAAACGTTTCAGTTTGTATACATCAAGACTATTCCGAGACACAAACCCAAGCGCTGAATCAAGTCCAGTTGGTTGCAGCTCGCAAAGGACAGCAATGTCAACAATCCGAATACGAACAACGCCGACATGATGGTACCTCGTCCAGGTCTGTTATGGGTCAATCTAGCGAACAGATGATAAGTAATTGGGACACATGCTCTGTCCATTGATAAGACGGACGTATAACAATCTGGTGTTATATCGTACTTGTCTGAACAAATAATTCTTCATACAGTTTCTCTACACTTTCAAGATGAAGATGTGGATTTTTGCGATCGTACTGACTCTTGCTGCTGTGGGGAACTGCCTGGATTACGAGAGCAGAGTGGGTCAGTTGATCAGGTTTTTTTTATTATTGAGAGTTAGTTCTTGACTTATTAGAGAAAAAAGAAAACGAAATTATTTATGCGTGAACAATCCACATGTAAAAATAGCTAAAACGAGGACAAGATTCGAAAAAGAAGTAAATTAATCGGATTTACAAGGAGGATATTTCAAAAAATCATTTTGTTTACAATATTGATATGTTGTCGATAGGAAGACATGAAGACCTGGCTTGATCTTCAAAATACCGTTCTGGTGTCTATGAGAATAAATGATTGTTTGGTTTCTTGTGTCCCTATCTCTGTTTAATTACAATTAATCCTCCTCCCCCTCCAAACAGAAATAAAATCTATACTGGAATTTATTTCACTTAGATATAATTCAATATCTATTATACAATAATAGATACGCCTGGTATTAATTCACTGTTTAAATACCGGAAGTCTATGCTAAATCTCTGCCTTGCCTATCAGAAGTGAACCGACTATATTCAGCATCCTTTTGATAAAAGTAAGTTCACTGCAGTAGTATTGACTCAACAAGAATTTTCCACGACGGGAAAGCATGACGATTCATATCTATATGATAACTACTCATGTCGTACAACATAACAAATGGCTATTCATAAACATGTATTGAAATATGGAGCATTACAATTCTGCAATGATCATGCTTTAACAACACCAGTTAATGCCACTCTAACACTGTCGTACTGATACCAGATTGTAGTTCTAACAAAACCAGTTTATGCCACTCTAGCATTGTCCTACTGATACCAGTTTATGCCACTCTAACACCGTCGTACTGATACCATTTTGTAGTTCTAACAACACCAGTTTATGCCACTCTAACACTGTCGTACTGATACCAGTTTATGCCACTCTAACACCGTCGTACTGATACCAGTTTGTAGTTCTAACAACACCAGTTTATGCCACTCTAACACTGTCGTACTGATACCAGTTTATGCCACTCTAACACTGTCGTACTGATACCAGTTTATGCCGCTCTAACACTGTCGTACTGATACCAGTTTGTAGTTCTAACAACACCAGTTTATGCCACTCTAACACTGTCGTACTGATACCAGTTTATGCCACTCTAACACCGTCGTACTGATACCAGTTTGTAGTTCTAACAACACAGTTTATGTCACTCTAACACTGTCGTACTGATACCAGTTTATGTCACTCTAACACTGTCGTACTGATACCAGTTTGTAGTTCAAACAACACAAGTTTATGCCACTCTAACACTGTCGTACTGATACCAGTTTATGCCACTCTAACACCGTCGTACTGATACCAGTTTGTAGTTCTAACAACACCAGTTTATGCCACTCTAACACTGTCGTACTGATACCAGTTTATGCTACTCTAACACTGTCGTACTGATACCAGTTTATGCCGCTCTAACACTGTCGTACTGATACCAGTTTGTAGTTCTAACAACACCAGTTTATGCCACTCTAACACTGTCGTACTGATGCCAGTTTATGCCACTCTAACACCGTCGTACTGATACCAGTTTGTAGTTCTAACAACACCAGTTTATGCCACTCTAACACTGTCGTACTGATACCAGTTTATGCCACTCTAACACTGTCGTACTGATACCAGTTTATGCCGCTCTAACACTGTCGTACTGATACCAGTTTGTAGTTCTAACAACACCAGTTTATGCCACTCTAACACTGTCGTACTGATACCAGTTTATGCCACTCTAACACCGTCGTACTGATACCAGTTTGTAGTTCTAACAACATAGTTTATGTCACTCTAACACTGTCGTACTGATACCAGTTTATGTCACTCTAACACTGTCGTACTGATACCAGTTTGTAGTTCAAACAACACAAGTTTATGCCACTCTAACATTGTCGTACTGATACCAGTTTATGCCACTCTAACAACGTCGTACTGATATCAATTTGTAGTTCTAAGAACACCATTTTATGCCACTCTAACACCGTCGTACTTATACCAGTTTATGCTACTCTAACACCGTCGTACTGATACCAGTTTGTAGTTCTGACAACACCAGTTTATGCCACTCTAACACCGTCGTACTGATACCAGTTTGTAGTCCTAACAACACCAGTTTATGCCACTCTAACACCGTCGTACTGATACCAGTTTGTAGTTCTAACAACACCAGTTTATGCCACTATAACACCGTCGTACTGATACCAGTTTATGCCACTCTTACACCGTCGTACTGATACCAGTTTGTAGTTCAAACATCACCAGTTTATGCCACTCTAACACTGTCGTACTGATACCAGTTTATGCCACTCGTCGTACTGATACCAGTTAGTAGTTCTGACAAAAAGTTTTTTGTTGCAACATTTTTCTTCACATAATGAACAGTTTTGAATTTCCTCATACACGAATGTAAAGATGCTCTGAAATTCTCCTGTAAAATATGATTGTATTGTAATATGGCAAACAGATCTATACACAGGTAGCATTTAGATTATGTTTGTAACCTTATATTGGACCATTCCCTACTATTTTTCATGAATCCCTTTTCCATTTCCAAATTTTTGACCACAACATGTACATACTTGTCTTCGAGTCCGTGGTATTCTTTCAGACGCTTTAGAACAGATGCTTGGGGAGGTTCAGACTAAGACCGTGCATCAGAACAAGGTCATACAGAAGCTGAAACAACAGTTAGAGACGGTGCAACGTTCGGAAGACACACTGAAGAATGCTTTAACAGGTAAATGAAATGGGTTCCAGACCATGTTTATTATGATTGTAATGAATTGATTATATTCGTTCAGTTTTTGCATTTCATTTAAATGTTCAAGGCGAGATCAAATCAGAAGAACGGTTCATTAGAACTTCTGCAGTTATCCTCATCTTCTTTACTCGGCTTTATATATAAAAGCAAGACAAAAATCTCACGAGAATACTCTGTATCACAGAAACAAATCAGGGATGTCTCATCTTCCGATGTGTCTCACAAAGAGCTTGAACAAGAATATGTTGTTTTCAAACTTGTTCAAAACCGTTTCTATTACGGCAGCTGTATTGACAAATATATATAGATGTACACCTCCGCATGCCTGATAATATCACCCGGTATCTCAACCTCGAAATCAATTTTTAAATGTTCTTGATAAATACTGACATTTCACTAATATTTTTGAACAGTTGACAAAAGAGTGACAGCCACTCCTGTCGTAGCATTCTTTGCTACTCGACAACAGAACCTGACCAGCATAACCCTTCACCAGACTATAGTGTTCGAGGATGCCACTGTAAACGTACAGAACGCCTACAACAATAATACCGGGGTGTTTACTTGCCCCCTCACCGGACTATACGAGTTTGCAACTACAATAGTATCTGCCGGAGAACATCACAATCTCAATTTCCAGGTAAACGATATATACCTTATACATTTCTGTTGTACTGATACACATTTCAATATCATTTGATGTTTGAAATCCACTTTCTATAGTTAAATGTTTGAATAAATTTCAAAGTCGTCATTTGAAGACATACGGACAAGTAAATTAGTCGATGGTTTATAGGGATTGACGTCAGAAATATTATACCTAACAAATAAAAAATCTTCTGTCAAAACTGAGGTTATGCAAATGATCTGGTCAAGAAGTACATCAAACGGTGTGAACTATACCACTAACCTTCATCGTGATCAAATAATTATTTTGAAAATTTGACAAAAAGTGTAAAATGAAGTATGTTTTCAAGATGATAAATATAGAAAACCAAAATTATATTTGAACAATTAGTAGAATGTCTTGAGATAAATAGCATTGTGCAGACCTTTTCAGATGTCGACACTTGCAATAGGGAAGATATCTTGCTGTTGAATATTTAGCTTCATACCTGTATCACTGTTAAGATATATCTACAACTTGATCACGTGGTCATCGGCCAATTCATATTATAATAGTATGATATATGTTTTGTAGATGATGATGGAGTCTACCGAAATCGCATACGTCCATGCCACTCTGTACGAGTATGACATGGGAACACAGGTGGCTGTGGCCCACTGCAATAAGGGTCAGCGTGTATTGATCCGACAGGCTACACACTCTCGTTTCGGACTACCGGGAGGATTCTGTACATTCTCCGGCCATCTTATTCAAATGTACTAGTTTTTTTGTAAAAAAGACGAAAAATAAAACAACAAAACAGAGAAGTATTGTTGATAATTTGTGTCGAGGTCTTTTCTATGTTGCTTTATTTATCTATTTTTTTTGTTTCAAATTCAAATTTTTGTCATCTACTTTACTATTACATCTGCGAAACACATATAACCATTAACTGGCAGGGGATGTCGATTCCGTCCGCATGAACGTACCCCCAGTTAAGGAGAATTCCGCTCTATATATTCTGGAAATTCTGAGTGTCGCATGGCTCATATCTGCACGAGCTATGCAACAACAAAATCGTTCTACAGGATGTACGTTATGGATGCTGAATTTAACTCATGTGAAAGTCTGAAAACTAATGCGTAGTCGCTACCTAGTTAGATGTTACAGCTATGTATACTTATAGGATTGGTGCGATGAGTGTTGCTTTAGTCGCTACCTAGTTAGATGTTACAGCTATGTATACTTATAGGATTGATACGACAAGTGTTGCTTTAGTCGCTACCTAGTTAGATGTTACAGCTATGTATACTTATAGGATTGGTGCGATGAGTGTTGCTTTAGTCGCTACCTAGTTAGATGTTACAGCTATGTATACTTATAGGATTGATACAAGTGTTGCTTTAGTCGCTACCTAGTTAGATGTTACAGCTATGTATACTTATAGGATTGATACAAGTGTTGCTTTAGTCGCTACCTAGTTAGATGTTACAGCTATGTATACTTATAGGATTGATACAAGTGTTGCTTTAGTCGCTACCTAGTTAGATGTTACAGCTATGTATACTTATAGGATTGGTGCGATGAGTGTTGCTTTAGTCGCTACCTAGTTAGATGTTACAGCTATGTATACTTATAGGATTGATACAAGTGTTGCTTTAGTCGCTACCTAGTTAGATGTTACAGCTATGTATACTTATAGGATTGATACAAGTGTTGCTTTAGTCGCTACCTAGTTAGATGTTACAGCTATGTATACTTATAGGATTGATACAAGTGTTGCTTTAGTCGCTACCTAGTTAGATGTTACAGCTATGTATACTTATAGGATTGATACAAGTGTTGCTTTAGTCGCTACCTAGTTAGATGTTACTGCTATGTATACTTATAGGATTGATACGACAAGTGTTGCTTTAGTCGCTACCTAGTTAGATGTTACAGCTATGTATACTTATAGGATTGATACAAGTGTTGCTTTAGTCGCTACCTAGTTAGATGTTACAGCTATGTATACTTATAGGATTGGCGCGGCAAGTGTTGCTTTAGTCGCTACCTAGTTAGATGTTACAGCTATGTATACTTATAGGATTGGTGCGACAAGTGTTGCTTTAGAACAAAACGATGTTCATTACGGTTCTAGGTTTCTGCGAAGAGATTAATATCGACGTACTTCTTGTTTAAGTGATACCATCCGATCTTACATCCTCTGAAAATGCAACTCGCTGTACACTGTACTCCAAACTAATGTCGGAACTAACTATTTTGTCTGTAGGGAAATATGAATGTGAACTGTTATTTCGTTTTAACAAGTTACTTGGAATAAACACCCGATAACACAAACAGGCTTCGCAATTTGCAATTGGCAGTAACATTTTGTCACGAAGTTCGTAAATTATTATTTTCATTTAGAACAATAAATTAAATCCAGTGATATTTCCTCTTTAGAATTACTGCCCAAACAACCTGTACAAACTTAAGGTGAAGTTCTACGATCTAAACACGACCTCTTGTCAAACATTGCAGAAATCCTATATTCCAATGTTATTTATATAAACAATTTAACATTGACATAGTATTTCTCTTTCCAGCGTGTTAGATAGATCGTATTGTTACCTGTCTCCTCATTAATAACATTACACTGGTTCTTGTCTTGTCTCGAACTCGAAGTCCCGGCCGAACTTCACACCTAATTTTCGACGTCGTTTAATCGAATAATTTTCCCTACGCGCCCGCCGACTTCGAAATAACGAGGTCCGACATTTATTAATCGTGTGAATGCAAACCTGTAATTCCCCATTAATAATTCAACGCCTTCCGTTTGATTTTTCATCTTATTTACCTAAAGTTTGTTTTTTTGGTTAAAATTTCATTATATTGCTTGATGTGATAAGCATATATAATAGAATTTATAGAACGGTCTATGGTTTATGACTACTTTTACAACATTTCATTATTCGCTATTCTATTTACTGAATATGTGTTCAAAGGTGTGATTCAAAATATCGAAATGAAATAAAAGGGTTTTAGTTTAGCAGTAATACTTGACGATGTCATATTTATCTTGTCTGACGGTGTATGCGACACAAACACCGGATATACAAAGATAAGTAACATCAACATATATATAACGTTTGTACGTAAACATGGCGCTCTCTTTGACCTGTGGTATTTTCTATACAATACTTGTTTTCGGCTATTGACAAGTAACAGCAGAAGGAGAAATAGACACTCGCGTTGGTGAGTAACTCTCAGAATTATCTCAAACGATTTTATATTATATAGTCAATAGAGTTAAGTGTATAAATCAATCAATACATCACTAGTTGCATAATTGGTGACTTGTGACGTCACAATAAGTCATCTAGTCAATGCTGCGCTCGAATATTGTGTTATATTACAACAATATGTATGTAATACAAATATAATGATTTTAAGTAAATGCATTATCATTTGTTTCTATTGTCAGTAAATGGTATGATGTATTATTTCTGCACTAGACAGAGTAAACATGCACATATTAACGATGTTTATAAATGTAAGTCAAAACAATTCTTAGTCCAGACAATCCTAAAATCGTGATTACCTATGATGAAATCCCCATAAGTGTTACAAGTTATATCAGATCCCTCCCATCCACCCGAAAAAGGGGACGGGGCTGGCAAATTGGAGAGTGCTTACTTATTTTATCAATATTAATGTCTGGATCGACGAGTAGTTATCGTATTTTGGCCTATTTATTTAACTATTGATATATTTACTATTGATTTATTTTACTATTGATTTATTTTACCATTGATCTATTTTACTATTGATTTATTTTACTTTTGATCTATTTTACTATTGATCTATTTTACTATTGATATATTTTACTATTGATTTATTTTACTATTGATTTATTTTACTATTGATATATTTTACTATTGATCTATTTTACTATTGATCTATTTTACTATTGATATATTTTACTATTGATCTATTTACTATTGATTTATTTTACTATTGATTTATTTTACTATTGATCTATTTTACTATTGATCTATTTTACTATTGATATATTTTACTATTGATTTATTTTACTATTGATCTATTTTACTATTGATCTATTTACTATTGATTTATTTACTATTGATCTATTTACTATTGATCTATTTTACTATTGATATATTTTACTATTGATTTATTTACTATTGATCTATTTTACTATTGATCTATTTTACTATTGATCTATTTACTATTGATCTATTTACTATTGATTTATTTACTATTGATATATTTTACTATTGATATATTTTACTATTGATTTATTTTACTATTGATCTATTTTACTATTGATCTATTTACTATTGATTTATTTACTATTGATCTATTTACTATTGATCTATTTTACTATTGATATATTTTACTATTGATTTATTTACTATTGATCTATTTTACTATTGATCTATTTTACTATTGATCTATTTACTATTGATCTATTTACTATTGATTTATTTACTATTGATATATTTTACTATTGATCTATTTTACTATTGATCTATTTTACTATTGATCTATTTACTATTGATCTATTTACTATTGATCTATTTTACTATTGATTTATTTTACTATTGATTTATTTACTATTGATCTATTTTACTATTGATCTGTTTTACTATTGATCTATTTACTATTGATCTATTTACTATTGATCTATTTTACTGTTGATATATTTTACTATTGATTTATTTTACTATTGATCTATTTTACTATTGATATATTTTACTATTGATTTATTTTACTATTGATCTATTTTACTATTGATTTATTTTACTATTGATTTATTTTACTATTGATCTATTTTACTATTGATCTATTTTACTATTGATATATTTTACTATTGATATATTTTACTATTGATTTATTTTACTATTGATTTATTTACTATTGATCTATTTTACTATTGATTTATTTTACTATTGATCTATTTTACTATTGATATATTTTACTATTGATTTATTTTACAATTGATTTACTTTACCATTGATCTATTTACTATTGATTTATTTACTATTGATCTATTTTACTATTGATCTATTTTACTATTGATCTATTTACTATTGATCTATTTACTATTGATCTATTTTACTATTGATTTATTTTACTATTGATTTATTTACTATTGATCTATTTTACTATTGATCTGTTTTACTATTGATCTATTTACTATTGATCTATTTACTATTGATCTATTTTACTGTTGATATATTTTACTATTGATTTATTTTACTATTGATCTATTTTACTATTGATATATTTTACTATTGATTTATTTTACTATTGATCTATTTTACTATTGATTTATTTTACTATTGATTTATTTTACTATTGATCTATTTTACTATTGATCTATTTAACTATTGATATATTTTACTATTGATATATTTTACTATTGATTTATTTTACTATTGATTTATTTACTATTGATCTATTTTACTATTGATTTATTTTACTATTGATCTATTTTACTATTGATATATTTTACTATTGATTTATTTTACTATTGATCTATTTTACTATTGATATATTTTACTATTGATTTATTTTACTATTGATCTATTTTACTATTGATTTATTTTACTATTGATTTATTTTACTATTGATTTATTTACTATTGATCTATTTTACTATTGATCTATTTTACTATTGATATATTTTACTATTGATTTATTTTACAATTGATTTACTTTACCATTGATCTATTTACTATTGATTTATTTTACTATTGATCTATTTTACTATTGATCTACTTTAGGTGATCTTGAGAAATTGGCAGCTAACGTTATATCTTCCACTAACTCTAATGAAGTTTGGCTGGAAAAACTGAAGCTACGAGCACATACATTGCAAGGTAGTTCAAGGCTGGATGGAGTAAAGGGTAAAATTGGTTAGCATAATCTACGGTAAAAGTTTAAATGGATGCATTATTAAAAAAACAACAAAAAGCAGTATAGACTTCCTCGAAAAAAAAGGTTCGGAAAAAATTGTCCTGAAGGGGCAACGTAATGAAGTCATTTATCATACTACAAACTAATTCATTTTAATTAATTGGTATTTATGAATGATAAGGTTTGTTTATAACCAGTAGATATACATTGTGCCTTACTGAAAACATCATCACAAATGAGTAAATTAACTGATGTTTTAACAAATGCAAATCATTCATTTTGCAAACTAAAAGATATATAGAGAGATACTGGTCTTCCTCTTGCAAATAATTCCTAATAGGCACATAAGAAGGTAGTACATTTTCATTTCAATTTTGTATAAGCCACAAGAAAGCCAAATAATGACATCATGCAATTTATTGAATCCGAGTCAGTCGATCTGTTGTAAAATTTAATAGCGATACGTTTAACAATATAACTTTGAACAAATGGCTTCATGTTTGTGGAAAAGTCCTAGTTTCAGGACCATGTATTTTGTATAGGACGTAACTAACGTATTTGTTCTTGAACAAGATGACCAACGTAGACATAAGCTACGAGATACCTTATTGTCAACGATATAAAAGCTATTTAAAGTAATGGTTTCCTTCGTATTGATTTCAAATTCGTCACTTAACTTAAATGTTTCTGTCTTGTTAAGAAGGTCATTGTTTCAAGATATGTCGCATTCTTATTTCTGATAATTCAATTTCAGTTTTTGTTCATTGTATGTCCTACCGGTTTTTATCACTAGCGAAACAACAAGCTGTTCCAAATATTGGTTTCGATGCTCGATTTCACGGTGCTAAATTCCAACTTACTGATCATCAGACAGTAATCTTCAACCACGTACAGACCAACCAAGGTGCAGGGTACAATGTCACGACCGGCCGCTTCACGTGTCCACAACATGGAATATATCAGTTTGCCTCGACTACTAGTATTCCATCCAAAGCGTTAGGTACCATAGACTGTGAAATGGTCAGGGATAGGATCCAGATTGGACGCCTTCATGCAAACACAAAGGGCGTTGACCAGGCAACACAAGTAGTGGTAGTTGAGTGTCGAGTCGGACAACAGGTATGGATCCGTCATCTCCATAGGGCTAACGACACTGCTACCCTCATTGGAGTCACTTATCTCCCAAGTTTTAGTGGTCATCTTATATCTCTAATGTAATAAAACCTGTCCTGTAACCAGTTTCTTGTTTTATTTTGTGTTGACCGAGTCAGAATATTTGGTAATACCTGTTGTACTTGGTGCTAAATGCAACATGTATACTGGAGAAACATGGATTGTGCTGTTCCTAATCAATCGATCAAAGACATATGTTTCATATAAGCGTGGCATTTTCACAAACAAGTACAAAAAGAAAATGTCAACTTGTCAGCATAAGCATAATCCAAACTCTAATTCAATAAAACAAGGGCAAAATAGGAAGAAAAGAAAGATTTACGACGATCCCCGTCATGCAAATCTTTGACACTCCAAGAAAGTAATGTCACGTTCTGAAATAAGGACAAGGTATAAAAAATGGAACCAACAAATTAACTAACGAGTATCAAACACGCCCAGTTTCATATCGCATGAAGAAATAGAGATAGATTTCTCAATGAAATCACAGTGGTGACAGAAAAAGTAACCCATAATTTTCAAACAAACAAGAAAAAAAAAAAAACAAAAAAAACAAAACAAAAAAACAAACTCGTAAATGCTCGGGTCTTAATAAATTAAAAACCCATTTTGTATGTACAATATACATTATACACTCGATGTTTAACCTCCATCAACCAATAGATATAAAGTTTAAACACACCGTGGTAAGTTATATTTCTGGTTTATGTTAACATACAAATATCGAAGACGTTTGGTAGACAATACGGTAACAGTACCTAGCTATCTTTGGTATGCCTTTATCTTCTCTTATTCCATACAATGCGCGCACACATTACAGATTATATAGATAAGCCTTCTTGATAGTTTCGCCAAGTAAACATATCAATCTTATGCAGACAAACATGGCGTTCTTTGTGACGTTCGGCATAATTTATACTGTATTCATTCTCGGCTATGGACAGCTGACAGCAGCAGATGATATCGACAATCGTATTGGTGAGCAAACCATAGCAATATACGCCCAAACTTTTTATATCTATATTATATTTAATTGAAATGTATTAGATGACACATTACAACTGCGATTGCAAAGACAGAAATATTCTACAGACGTGCTTCCAATTTGTCATGCATATGATGACGTCAGGATTTCTTGTGACGTCACATAATGTTAAATTGAAACGTGCCGAGTACAAAAACCTATACATAAAACAGAGATAAAAAAATACTCTTATCAACTGTTTTCACAAGGGACATGATAACTTCATTCCACTTTTGTATAATATAGCATATACAATAATTGTAATCCATTCTTGCACATGTACATGATTACATCAGAAGATGAAGAAAAGAACAGTAATGGGTTCCTGTTACATGTAAATATCAGAGATATTTTACTTGTATAATATAACACATCTTCATTTTTCACGCTTATGAAATATAGAAATTCAGTCATACTGTGAAATATCAATGATAATAAACGGAAAATGATTAAATATCCTGTCTATCATTTCTTACAAATCAAATCTGCATTTCAAATTCCTATAATATAGATTTTTACTGCCATATAATTACAGATGTTCGAAAAACCACTTATGCCTCATTTGCACTTTCCACATAAGGTTTGAGATACCACAAACTGTATTAATCAAGCTTACCTAACATACTGTACTATTATGGTTTTGTTTTTGAAATTTGAGTGTCTACAGTTACTCTGTAGATGACATGTTTTAGAACTGATGTAGAACCTGCAATATCATGCTGTGTAGGAAATGATTCTCTGATATTGTTTTGTTTATCTAAATCATATTCTGTCAAGGCTGTTTTTTATAGTTTATGATTAATATATAGACTTTGAGCATACAAATTATTCTATGTGCAACTGCAAACAAGAGATTTCATACAAATTATTCTATGTGCAACTGCAAACAAGAGATTTCCAATCTTATTGAACTATATGTACTTAGAATATTGAAAAAAATGGATGAAAAATGTGTTATTCCAATACCAATACATAAATAAATAAAACTGAAATCAACTCATATGATGGCCTGTAACTTGTTGTGTATCTCTGTTGTTTTATGTAAACTTTAGCCTTTCTGGAGACTTTGGCAGCTAATGTGGACTATTCTGCTCACGCTAATGAAATTCAGCTGGAAGATATCAAGCTTCGAGCAGACAAACTTGATGCAAGTCTGGAAAATGAAAGAGGTAGGACTCGTCATAAAATCATAAAGTACAGCAAGCACAAGTGTTCAGGACGTCGAGTAAACTTAGCCATTTACAGATCCGGGGAATAGATGGGGGCAGGACACAATTTCAGAAAACAGTTCTTAAAAATGCACCCCTCTAACCAAATATCCTTGTTCTGCACCAAAAAACATACAATTGATTTGACGATTTCCAGGGTCAGATCCATGGAATCGCAAAGGAAACAAGGAGCCTATAGGGATAAACGGTCGGAATCACGTGACCGATAGATCGGGCAATAATTACATAAGAAAACAGATACTTAGTGTGATAAATCAATCATTTCTTTCCTGCCTACTCTTGATTGTTGTAAAGATCTCCGTAACATCCATTCCTATGATCCTGGTACTAGTATTGGCTGTGGATATTGCAATGGCATTTAATTCGCACAGCTTTATATGTCATTGGAGGTTGCATATCAAATTATTTAATTCCACACATGATTACACAGCAGGTGTATGATACAGGTCAATAGGTAGTCACCAAAATCCATAAATTCTTGTTAATGTTAAAACCAATCTTTCCATTTCCATACCGTATAGCCGTAGTGACAAGTTATGGACACCAGGTAAGGTATGTCAGAATGGGACAATCGACCTGATATAAGAGAGGATAAGACAGACGAATATGGGGATAAGGCAAGGGAGGATTATGACATAAACAGAAGTGATGATATCAATATTCCTCCAAAGAAAGAGAAAAACTCCAATATATGAAAACTAGCAGAATTCAGTCGTTTTACATGGGGGTTAAAAATAGCATTTTAAAAGTCTATAAAGGACACTGGTATATTGGTAATCAATGGATGTCAATTTTATATAATTAAAATTGTGTAACAAATATACATACTACTAGGACTCATTATGTTAAGGGAGGCCTAATGCTTGAAAGTTAGAAGCCTAGGAGGCTACTGAGGAAAATCCAAAGTGATAGAAAGAAAAGTCAAAATATAGACAGGGTGATACAACAGTCCCAGAATTAACAGATTTCGTAACTTTCATTCATCAGATAATTTTAGAACAGCGTCAAGTACATGTGTATATTCTGAACCGTGCCCCTATTCGAATGAATTAAAACGTGGCATGCAGGATGAAGCAAACTCCGGGGACTTAAAGTCTACCAGCAGTGTCAATAATATATGCTTTCAATTACATGTCTCATTAAAATGTAAAGTTATGTCAAAGGTATGTGTATATGTCTTTATGTCATCAAAGGTCACAGGTCAAATAAGTCACCATTATCAATCAATATTGCATACTTTTCATTTGCACATCTAATGAATTCAAAGTTATGTCAAAAGTCAAAGGTGAGATGAATAAGCGCTATTAATCAATACTGTATGTTTTTTTTTCAATTTATTTTTACATCTCATTACAATGTTGAGTTATGTCAACACATAAGTCAATCGAATCGTAGAAGCAATAAAGATTTCGCAATATTTAGAAATTACAAGGGTCAGCACTTTGCTGATTTCAATTTGTTGCCTAAATTGTGCCAGTTGCCAAACAACAACAAACACTAATACCAAACTGCGTCTTTCTATTAATTTGAATATCTTTCATTATCTATTCCAAGACTTTCTTGCACTGTTGTCTCTTTTCATGCTAGTGAGACGTGTAACTGGTCCAGACATCGGTTTTGATGCGCGGGTGGCTAGACCAAATACCCAACTTCAAGACCAACAGACAGTAATCTTCCACCACATTCAGACCAACCAAGGTGCAGGGTACAATGTCAGTAATGGCCGCTTCACGTGTCCACAACACGGGATCTACCAATTTGCCTCCACTATTCCGTCCAAATCTAATGATACTATAGACTGTGAAATGGTCATGGACTTCGTTCAAGTTGGACGTTTCCATGCCAACCCGCCTGGTTTGGACCAGGCGACGCAGGTAGTGGTGTTAGAATGCCAGGTTGGACAACAAGTATGGGTCCGTCAACTCCACGGAGCTAATGGCACCATTCTCCTTGGTGGAAAGAGAGAGTTTCCAAGTTTCAGCGGCCATCTTGTAAATCTATTATAAATGTAAATAAACATCTGCTGCTGATCAGTATTATGTTACTTGTGATTTGTTTTGGTGTCGTTGTGGTTGACCTGGCTCTCATTTTGAGAGCTTGACATTACATACCCTAATTGACCTATATGACGACGCTACAGAAGACGTTTTACGTTTTCGGATTCCTGACCTTATTTTGCTTTTATTGTTTTTTTTAATAAAAAATTACAGCGAAATCTGTCGTTTGGTCAAATGCTGCCTTGGTTTCATCGGTTTGGAGTTTAAACAAATACTCTGTTGAAATGTCATTGTTTAATTGTTGACATCGATGTGCATTGCTCTATGTGAACTTAACCTGAGGTCACCTGTCCATATACCGGGTTATAGTGTTTCGTGTCAAATATGGAATCCACGAAGATATTATCATGTTGAATCAGTGAATATTTACTTTCTTAAAACTTAAAAACACGAGAAATGGTCTTATTCTCCCCATTCAGGGGTATATCTTACCTTACTTTAATCAGTGAGTTTAAGCTACGATTTGTTGACTTTTGGTGTTCTCTACGTTGTCTGAGGATCGAGTCAAGTCGAAGAGACTACAAAAACTAAAACTTGTTTTAAAAAGACATCAAATAAACAAATATTACGATAAAGTTGATGTATCATTCAACAATTTCGAAACAACTCATTCAAATTTATCACGTCAAAAGGTTATCACATACATTTTTACATAGCATAGGCCTTCAAACGAAAATTTTAAAAATCCTCAGAAAACCACAAAAGAAGTAAGCAGAAACTATTTGTGTTATATTTATATTCTATGTTATATGATTCCTATATGTAAACACATGATTTTGGATAACGATAAAAAAAATGGCAGTACCTTGTTAAGTATTCTGTACTGAGATATGGAAACTCAAAGAACAATGAATAAATGAATACTGTTATGGAATAACAGAGTGGTTTATCTTGTCCGAGTTTATGCAATGCTCTCCTACTTCGCCCCATTGACAGATAACATTCTTCATAGTGAGTTTACACATTATATTTGTGAAGACCAACATGGCGTCCTCTTTCACCTACGGTCTGGTTTACACAATATGTGTACTCGGACAACTGACCGCAGATGATAAAATACACACACGGCTTGGAGAGTAATTAATTTTTCATTATATCAAGTGCCTTCACAATGATGTATATTTCTAATTTATTGGGGGGCTTTTGTGAATTCCTTTTGTACAAATAAAAAAACTTGAAATGTAAATATTTAAAATATCTCACAAAAATGTAGACCTATTCTTCGTATAATCAGCTGTTTTGCTATTCCATCATTTTTGTCTAAGGTTTTGAGGAGATAGTTTTCACAACTGTGATACATAAGAAATATTTAGTTTATCAAACGTTGAAAGTTTTAAGGCAGAAAAAAAATCTTTCTGATGCTCAAAATTCACTGGGGAAAATCAGCACTTCAGAACATCTATCCAAATATTAAGTTATAATTGGATTGTCTAAAACACCAGTCTGTGATTTCCAACCGAAAAATGTCAATGTTACCTTGTTCCTAGTCTAAAATTTTGAAATCCACTACACAAAAGAGAAAATTCTTTACACTACTGACAATACTAAGGGACGTGTATGACTTTTGTCTGTCTCTGTCCCGTTGTCCTCTCCAGTCCTGCTTGAGACTCTACCGATGTGGTTTTTTCTACTTACACTAATGAAGATCAATTGGAAAAACTAACGGTTCGAGCTCACGATCTCCAAGATGATACAACGATGGACATAGAAAAAGGCAGGACAGAGTATCATTAAAATATCGAGCGATTTAAAAACCCTTTAAATGTATGTAAATTATGTAATAAAAACTTATCATATATAGCAACAACAGATTCAAAGACGCAATATAATACAGTTGAGAGTTTTCATGATATATTGCAAACTCCTTTTGAAAAAGCATGTTGAAATGTTTACAAAATACACCGGTTGTTGTCATTTTAATTGATCACAATGGGGATCCTCTACTCTTTGGTTAAAGGTTAAAACTTTGTTTATAAACATCAGGCGCCAATGGCTAATTCCTGATGCCTCAGCGAATTAGATATTAAAGCAAAATATAGTTCAGTAGATCTAAGCCAGTTATATATATGTTTAATGACTAACATCATCGCAATGTCAACTCCAATTTCAAATTTAAAAAAAATGTTCCAGTGCTGTTCCTTCAGTTATTTATCCCTCGTACTACCATTTAGAAGAGCGGCTGATCCAAACATCGGTTTTGATGCCCAGATATACGGCCCAAACGTCCAACTTAGCGACCAGGAGACAGTTATCTTCAATCACATTCACACCAACCAAGGTGCTGGCTACAATGTCACGAACGGCCGGTTCACGTGTCCACAACATGGCATTTTCCAGTTTGCCTCAACCGTTTCGTCCAAACTGGGTGGTACCTTAGACAGTGAAATGGCCATGGACACCATTCAAATTGGCCGTCTCCAAGCCAACTCGCCAGGTTTCGACCAGGCGACACAAGTAGTGGTAGTCGAGTGTCGTGTCGGACAACAGGTATAGATCCGTCATCTTCATGGAGCAAGTGACAACGCTACCCTCGCCGCAGCTAAACCTTCCCCAAGTTTCAGTGGTCACCTTACAGCATCAATGCAATAAAGATATTCGCTAATGGTCTATCTACTTACTTATATGTTGATCGGGCCATAATTTAAAGCATACTATATACGTATTTCTGTTCTGTCACCAGTTTATCGTTTTAATTCTAGGTAAACCAGATGGGAGTGTATCAGGTTATGAACGCCCATCTGGTCAATTGTATAAATACATATTCGATGGTCAAGATTAGTTGTCCCGCACAAAGTAATCCTGGTAGATATGAATATTTAACATTCTGTGTTGTATTTGCCTATATATCATTACTGTACCTATTGTAGTATATGAGACAGCATCCTACAATTTCTAGTGATTCGGTCAGTGTCTCCTAGGTAAACAAAACTGGCCGCCGGTCACTTTCATTTCGGTGTCAATATACAGTGTGCTGACATGTGGACTTAAAGAAGGCCTTCACAAAAAGAGTAACTTTACAAAGCTATAAAATCATTGCAGAACATTGTCAAATACGTAATTTTACCACAAAAGCATTATAACCGCAATTGCACACTCGATTACCAAGTTTGTCAACTTCGTCTGCTACAGTTGACGTCGATCTGACAGTCCACATTACAAAGGTAGAATCTGTCACAAACAAAATGTCTTTACTTACTGAGAGGATCGAAATATATATAAACTGTTACCACATGGTGTATACTGCAGATATGAAGCCAATCCGGCTGGACGACAAATAGAATGGCGCCCTTCAGTTCATTGTTTAAATATTTCTAGTAATTTGGCTAACTTAGCCAGAGGCTAGCTGTTGTGGTACTAAAGGACACAGTGTATTGATATGCATGCAATAAAAGTAACTGAAAAGACCAATATGTTGGATGTTTACTGATTACAATGTACAATTGTACACAATAGAAAGATAATGCTGATAGTACAACGGAAATTTATGCATTTTTGATAACTTTAACTTAATTGTCATAGTGCAGTGAGATACAAACTCGGTAAGAACAAGGACAGATCTGTCTCCAGAGAAGGAACTAATGCTTAAGACAACCATTACACTACAGCTAAGCAGGCAGATATTATACAGCGCTTGTAGTACAATACGGCATGCTTGTCGTCAACAATTTGTCATTTATAACGACTATAAATACATTGAGCTAGATACTTGCTTATATTTATACTATCCATACATTTGAATGTCTAATACAAATTTAGATTTGATTTGAAATATGTTAATCTTTACCGAGATTATTGAAATTCGTCTAATAGAACAGCAAGTTTGTCGATCACCGTATCTATGACTCGGCAAGTGTCATTAACAGTCCCTTACATTTCCTCTGATTACAGAATATAACTACATTGCCAGGAAAAAGTTAATGTATTTTAATTAGTATTAGGAAATTCTGACATGAAACAAAAATATTGACAAGTAGACAAGGAAAACACTCGTCAAACCCTAGTGATCGAGATTCAGAAACTCAAAATAGGTCAAAGGTTACGGAAGTCAGATAGGAGTCGTTGAATCTGGACGACCATTACTTTGAAATCGAAGTATTCAAGTTAATTCCGCTTTACCACCGGAAATAGAAGTGAGAAAGTCACGTTCTAAACGGGCCGAACAGATACGGCACGGCTTATACATGCACCTACCGATAACATATTACTGGCTTGTCCTTAAATGGGAACAATAAGATATGATAAGTAAAAAACAAGGAAATAAATCTAGCATTCTGTTTGTCTGCTGTAGTGTACCCATGACACCATACTTTCACAGGTTAATACATTTATGTTATACACAGCACATTACCAACCCTACTGTGACATATATAGGATCTGTAATGAGTTTTTATTTTATACAAGATTTTAGGATTTTTACAAGCCTTGCAAAACGCAGTTCGTGCTATAGATGAACTACCTTAAAAAAAGCAAAACGAAACCGAGAAGTTGTGTTGGTATTTTGTTTTCTTTTAAAACGTGCATGTCAATTATTTTGGAAAATAATTAAGTGATATTGCAATTAAATATTGGTTAACGGTTAAACCTTGAAAACACTGGAATGCAATATGACATGCTTGTTTATTATAAATCATAAGCGGGCCGAAAAGCGTCTAACTATATCATCGGCTTTGAATTCCACTTCAACTCACTTACAGTGTAGAAAACGGACACTCGGTGAAAGTAAACCACGTCGAAGTCAGCCAAGGAGGAGGTAACGATGTTAGTGGAGGACAGTTTACATGTCCTAGTCGTGGTCTTTACCAATTCGCTATCACCGTCCCGTCTGATAACAAATCTACCAACTCGTCTTGGAGGGCCATGGTACATCTCCATGGCAACAGTCACGGACGTGACCAAGCGTTGGTTGGATGTGGTGCTGGAGAACGGGTTTGGGACATCTCCATGGTGCCAACGATTCGGGGGACGTCGGCATTAAAATCTAAGGGGCACCGTTTTCTTGGCATTTTGTGAAGGCATTGTAAATTTGATGCCGTAAATTCTAATAAAAATGTCACAATTTCTATCTTATTCATTCATTGTAACTTGCTTACTGTTGGGAAATGATACTGAAGATTTCTGAACATTTTCAAAATACTCACTGGATATTTTTAAGGATCTTTAAATGGACACGATGATCATTTTATAGCATGGCTCCTCATTTTTCAAACAACAACTACTAGGTTTGAAAATTACTGAAGAATGGGATAAGTGCACCCCACTCCAATCAGGATTTTTACTTTTCTTTCGATCACTTGGGATTTTCCTCAGTCCCCTTTAGGATCTAATATTTCGGCCATTATCATCATTAGTGAGTCCTAGAAGGACCAAACAGCTGCATGATGCGGTTTAATTTATTGTTTGTATATCACGTTAAATAGTGTTAAATTTTCCAAATTGACCAGCGAAGTGGCAAGAAACCACAAGGCTAACTAAAGTACATCGAACACTTCAAATGTCCTACCACACGGGGATATAGAACATTAGAATTCCCTGGTGATATGATGACAATCCCCAGAATATGAATTGACAAGAATGTTTCTACCAAGAAATGGGAAATTCACATTCAGCAAAATGAAACTAACACATCCATCACAGATCATGATAGTGAGCTACAAATGTATCTCCTTTGGTAAGATAGATATTTCAATGTACCACTTGATTGAGATACAGCAGTTTGTTTGATCATAATGTCAAGGTCAGGAGAGAACCGTTCATTATTAGGATCTACAAGATTTCTTACTGAAAAACAGCACAAGTTATATCATTCTACATCGAAATATTTACCAACACAATAGTGAAATAGCAACGTTTATAGAGGGCGTACCTGTCTTATACAAATATTTAGTTATCTGATCATTAACAACAAGTCTGATGTGAAATGATGGAAGTTTATTTAGAGTAAGTGTACATATATATGTCATACATAAACATTTATATGGATCACGGTGGAAGTATGGTATACACGAAAATCCTTTGAAGTAGCTACATTTGTTGTTGTCAGATGAGATAGTGTTATTAACAGGATGAAGTTGTGGTGAGTTGAAAATTTAAAAAGTTTTAGAATGTTCATGTGCACAAGCCCAGTAGATGTAGAATTTAGAAATTTTGGTAAATACATTTTCACGGAATACATGAATAACTTTGCCATCATATGATCATAATTATTTTAAATCTGTATCAAACAGTCACACCTGGATATTATATACATACATCAACATAGATTTATACTTATATATACATGTAGATACAAAACAAACAAAAGAAATAACACTGAAATCAATTTCTATTATGCAATAAACACTTCTACAACATTTTTGTAGATACACCCTCCATATTGCCAAATGTACATGTATGATGTTTAAATATTGCCATACCTGTTCAAAACCTCCATCCTGATTACAGCATGTCCCATTTTCATCTTAATTAATTCTTTTCTATTACAGACTCGTGTACACTGGTATCTATATATCATTATTCTATATAAAGCAAACCATTGTAATTTTACATGCATGTATGTCTCCTTTTAAAGATGTAAAATATTTCAATATTCATGAACGCCAATTTCTTCTAAAGACAAGAAAGACTGACTGCATGCTTACATTTTAAGAATATATAATACATGTTCCTTGTTCGACATTTATATATAGAACACTAAATTAGACAAGAGGACATTTCATATGTATGTAAACATGTTAAAGTTACATGGTAGGGAAACATCATCTAAAACACAGAAAAACAACAGGATTTCAAACAAAATAAAGACATCAAAACTTCAAAGAAGCAACAACATTTCTTAGAAGTTTGACAACATTTACAGAATCCATACATCTATCAATAGTAACAGTGCTTGGCAAAAGTAATTATTCATAGATAAAGTCTTACAAAAATAGAGAGATTTATGTTGAAGAAACTCTTCCAATAAAAGTTAATATATGTATAAAAATACACCAAAATATTGTCAAACAAATAACAAAGACAGCATCATCAATATCACATAGAAAAAAGTTTACTAAATGTATGAAAATCACATTATCATAAACAAAGATTGTTAAAATGTTTAGTATAGGAATGCTGAGAATGTTGAAATATCATCAAATTATTTGCTCTTTTTATGTTTAAGATAAAGGCCTTTTAGATTTTTTTCCATGGAAATCAGTGATCAATTAGTTAGGGTCAGTTAAGATTAAAATAAAGCATCCGTTTCTAATGATACAGATGAATTCACCATATTTTTTTTAAGTATGTTTTTTATTTTTTATCTGTCTTTTCTTTAATATTTCATGCAATATCCCATTTAACAGACTATACATAAACATAATGTACTACTGTTTTATCAAGATATATCAATGTTAGTTTACAAACTCTAGGAATCTTTAACAATATTGTTCTAGGTTTGACATTTCCACAGATAACACCCTACTTACATATTGCTTTCAATGTAGGTAATGAGAGTGAGAATAGGTCAACAGATGCTGTGTAATTATTGATTTTTGAGGGATATTTATTTTCTTTGATTTCATGGGTAATCTCAATAATTGAATTTAAATGACCACAAAATGATAAAAGATAAATGATAATATTATCTTTGCACTATCAGTGTTCCTGAGTTCTATCTATTCAAGAAATAAGATATAAAAAAAAAATTATGGAAAATCCCAAAGGATACGAGTCCAAGAAATATATATGATTTTACAGTAGTTTATTACACCTGTATATAACCAACATAAAGCTGTACATATAATATCTTACCTTTCTTCAAAGTAACACTTATATTCTAAATTCTGTCAAGTTTGACACCTGAATTTGATACAGTGTCTGAAATCAATCATTGGACAAGGTCACAGATTTTGTTTATTTTGTACACAACATTGTTGAATGTTACCTTTTATTTCACATCTAAGCATACTATACTCAACAGAAAATAAATTTTCAGTTTCAAATGCTATTCATGATCTAAATCAGGAGAATTTATCAAAATGCAATAACTACAACAAATGTGAAGTATTTGATCCTAGAAAAAAATATATAAATTTGGCCATCTTAAATCCTTTTAGTGAGGATATTTAAATCCATCACAGACAGTTTCAGAATTGTTAATTCCCGAGCTTCATTTATCCTTCTTTAATACTGCCGCCAAAATCTTCTTTGTATGTTTTTCCCAGATATCAAACTCCTCCATGAAGCGAGAGAAAGGCTGTGCTTTCTGTTGCAGATCTTCAACACTGATCACTCTCTCATAGACAGGATGGTCCCGCAGCCACTGTGACAGTTTGATCTGGACCTCGTCAGCCTCCTTGTTCATGTTGATTGACTGGAGTGTGCTTATCAGGTGCTCAAAGCACACATGAACCCATTTCAGATATACACCACAGGGTTCTGTTCAGCAGAAATGGAATTAAATCATTTATTAATTCATTAAAATGGAAAACAGATCAAACCAGTTAACAATTAGAGACAATAGAAGAACTGTAATAAGATGATAATGACACGTTTCAATATCTTACAGGGTTCACTAGTACTCTTATGTGTATTTCAAAAATTATGCCAGAAGTCTGTTGATCGTAAATAAAACACAAAGACAAAAATATGATGTCTACAGATAATTCTATTCAAAACTGACAAACAATAAAAAGTATTTTTTGAGTTTTCCTAAAATTATTAAAGAATCAAATAAAGCCTGTTTCTTGAGGTGTATATATTGTATATATATATAATTCTGTAAATACCTAAATTTGTGATGACGTCATTGAACATGAGGATAGCTTCCTTTGGCTTGTCAAAGATCTTATAGAAAGTACCAAGGGTAGCCATAGACAGCAAGCGGAAGTTGCTGTTGGGATTCAGACAAATCTTGAAGCACATAGCACTCTTATAGAGCATTTTCTCAGCATCCTGTAGTCTACAAAACAACAACAGAAAACAATGGCTGATGAAATATACAGGTAAATATTTAGAAATAATTTTGTCAGCATCCTGTAGTCTACAAAACAACAACAGAAAACAATGGCTGATGAAATATACAGGTAAATATTTAGAAATAATTTTGTCAGCATCCTGTAGTCTACAAAACAACAACAGAAAACAATGGCTGATGAAATATACAGGTAAATATTTAGAAATAATTTTCTCAGCATCCTGTAGTCTACAAAACAACAACAGAAAACAATGGCTGATGAAATATACAGGTAAATATTTAGAAATAATTTTGTCAGCATCCTGTAGTCTACAAAACAACAACAGAAAACAATGGCTGATGAAATATACAGGTAAATATTTAGAAATAATTTTCTCAGCATCCTGTAGTCTACAAAACAACAACAGAAAACAATGGCTGATGAAATATACAGGTAAATATTTAGAAATAATTTTGTCAGCATCCTGTAGTCTACAAAACAACAACAGAAAACAGTGGCTGATGAAATATACAGGTAAATATTTAGAAATAATTTTCTCAGCATCCTGTAGTCTACAAAACAACAACAGAAAACAATGGCTGATGAAATATACAGGTAAATATTTAGAAATAATTTTGTCAGCATCCTGTAGTCTACAAAACAACAACAGAAAACAATGGCTGATGAAATATACAGGTAAAAATATAGAGAAATCATTTCCATAGCATCCTGTAGTCTAGACAATAACACCAGAGACCAGAGAGCGATGGACTTTTAAATACATATAGCTAGATATAGAGAAATCATTTCAGGTTTTTAATCACTTAAAAATTGGCTCTCACAAACACTGATCCTCCTCTCCTCTAAAATTTGAACATGCTTACTAAACAAGGTGATTGATCAATCTACAGACTTTGTAATTAGGATTTGAATTTGACTTGTGAACAAGCATAATGCAAGCATTGACCATCCCTGGCAAAGAGTTACCACCTATTTACTTCTCTGGAAAAACAGTAGGTGGCTACTGATCTTGGCTATCTAAGAAGATGGTTCCTATACATGCTAAAATTTCACTTCATAAAATAACTTGATCCTCACATAATCTTTGTACAAATATCATTAAAGCCTTTCCATGAAAGCAGAAAAATGGATACAATCATAAAGTGCAGCATACCTATCCATCTTGGAATAGATCTGCCCGAGAAGGGAATACATTTGGGCAGCCCTCACACTAATATCGCCGTAATATTCTTCAACTATACCGATAGCAATCTTTGCCTCTGTTTCGGCTAATGTCAATGTCGCACTCATCATGTCCTTCGAAGAGTGAAGGGCTTTCCACTGGAGAGCTGTGGCTATAATTGGACAAAAATTATATTTAATGGAAAATAAATGAAAAGTGAATGCAGGTGTTATCAGTAAGTTAAAGATAATTTACGCATCACTTAATTCTAGTCAAAATAAAAGGTTGACCACTTTTTAGAAATTTGTAAAAACTTTTAAAAACGTTGAAATTTTCACTTGTTTGTAAAAAATAAGCTCATAAAGAGTTATTTCATTTTCCTGGAAATTATCAACTTGTCAATCAGAATGGGAAATGCATAAGATAATGTACATAATTGAAATATGTCGCTTCCTTGAAGTAACGGGGATGAATCAATTTCCAACACATCTATGTTAGTGCTTTGAAGTGATTTTTCTTTTTTTTTTAAATTCAGACCATAACTTTTTAACTGATAAAAATGATTGCAAAAGAAATTGCACATAAAAAAGATACACTCAATTTCAAGAAATTTCTAAATTATAAAAATAATCATCAGAATCAAAAACTTGCACATAAGGATTTCCATATTGTAGTAGGTATGAAAAATACAATATACAACATCAAGATCTTCTGAATTTCCTAAATGTCACAGGACATATGGATGTCATTGTTGATTTATGGAGAATTCTAACCTGCAGTATGGAGGAAAAGATACAACATAGGATGGTTGTCTCGCAGGAGAATCCGTGCTTTCCTCAATCCCTCATTTGCATGCTCATCATAGTTGAAGTCATCAAACTTCTGCAGGACCAGCATAGCCTTACAAACAGCTCGATGGGCCAGGGCAGTCATGATCATATCACAGCCATAGATTTTATGGGCCACCTCTAATGCATGCTGGTAAGAAATGAACATACGTCTGCATTCAACATTCATTAGCTTTCTTTTAGATTTTCTTCAAAATGAAAATACCAGCTTTTATACGCACAAGATAAGACACTTGTGAGTTGACACCCTAGGCTTATTGTCAGTAAATATATACATTGCTCAAACTTGTTAATGATTTTGGGGTAAATTTCAATAACAGATCATCATGGAAACTCCTGAGTCACTCACTTAATATATTAAAAATATCATATTTATAGATATATTGAATGGACTCCTGGTGCTTGGTACATGATATGCCCACATATAACTACTGCTGTTCTGTAAAATTACAAACAAATGTTATTTTCATCCAGAACTTGACTAACAGAAAGGTGGCAGTAGTTGGTCAGATGGAGTTATTACAAGATACATATGACCCAATAAATCTATATTAACAAACCAAATACAAAATATACACCAACACTTCATCAGTTTCTCTTGTATTTAAATATAAATGATTTATACACAAGATTCAGCGAAGCTCTCCATAGATTTATTCAACTAACAAATTGATATTATACAATTACAGCCTTTTGATGAGGCCAATACATGGTTTTATTAACCTAAAGAAACGAAACTATACTAACTGTAACATAAAAATCTCAAAACATGTAATTGAAATCAAAAAGTCATGTTAAATTACAGTCCAAATTTTCCTTTTTCATGTATATTTTTATGCCCGGTCACTTTGTATTTTTATTAGAATCAAGTGACAAGTTATTGTTCTAACAATCAGGAAGGGTAAAATATTATTTTAAAAAAAAAGTTTTTCTTCATATTTTATCCATTTATTTATTTATTTTAATTAATAAATTGATTTGTTCTTGAATATACATTGTAAAAATATTCACCAGAGCCACATCTAAACCAGCTTGATCCTGCTTGAACTCATTTGAGAAATGGCAGAACGCAAGGAGAGCTTTCAGGTACATTGGGTGTCTTGGACCAAACGTGGTTCTGGTCAGAAAAATATAAGGCAATTTCATAATAACATTTAAAAAGATTATTTGCATTTACAACAAGTGTCTTTAAAATAACAAACGATTAAATGGTTGATGAAAATATCTCTCTCTGATTACCTCCAAATCAATACACAGATCCAGGGTGATAGAGGGCTATTTTTCAAGAAAATAGTAATTTAAAAAAAATGTGTAGTTCTTGAATCTATACATCTGTAAACAGAACTTTGTACTACACTGTAACAACCGATGCTGTACACATACTCATCACAACAGAACCTTGTACACTGTAACAATTGATGTTGTACATATACTCATCACAACAGAACCTTGCACACTGTAACAACTGATGTTGTACACATACTCATCACAACAGAACCTTGTACACTGTAAAAACTGATGATGTACACATATTCATCACAACAGAACCTTGTACACTGTAACAACTGATGCTGTACACATACTCATCACAACAGAACCTTGTACACTGTAACAACTGATGTTGTACACATACTCATCACAACAGAACCTTGTACACTGTTATAACTGATGCTGTACATATACCCATCACAACAGAACCTTGTACACTGTAACAACTGATGCTGTACACATACTCATCACAACAGAACCTTGTACACTGTAACAACTGATGTTGTACACATACTCATCACAACAGAACCTTGTACACTGTAACAACTGATGCTGTACACATACTCATCACAACAGAACCTTGTACACTGTAACAACTGATGCTGTACACATACTCATCACAACAGAACCTTGTACACTGTAACAACTGATGCTGTACACATACTCATCACAACAGAACCTTGTACACTGTAACAACTGATGTTGTACACATACTCATCACAACAGAACCTTGTACACTGTAACAACTGATGCTGTACACATACTCATCACAACAGAACCTTGTACACTGTAACAACTGATGCTGTACACATACTCATCACAACAGAACCTTGTACACTGTAACAACTGATGCTGTACACATACTCATCACAACAGAACCTTGTACACTGTAACAACTGATGCTGTACACATACTCATCACAACAGAACCTTGCACACTGTAACAACTGATGCTGTACACATACTCATCACAACAGAACCTTGTACACTGTAACAACTGATGCTGTACACATACTCATCACAACAGAACCTTGTACACTGTAACAACTGATGCTGTACACATACTCATCACAACAGAACCTTGTACACCGTAACAACTGATGCTGTACACATACTCATCACAACAGAACCTTGTACACCGTAACAACTGATGTTGTACACATACTCATCACAACAGAACCTTGTACACTGTAACAACTGATGTTGTACACATACTCATCACAACAGAACCTTGTACACTGTAACAACTGATGCTGTACACATACTCATCACAATCACAACAGAACTTTGTACAATGTAACAACTGATGCTGTACACATACTCATCACAACAGAACCTTGTACACTGTAACAACTGATGCTGTACACATACTCATCACAACAGAACCTTGTACACTGTAACAACTGATGCTGTACACATACTCATCACAACAGAACCTTGTACACTGTAACAACTGATGCTGTACACATACTCATCACAACAGAACCTTGTACACTGTAACAACTGATGTTGTACACATACTCATCACAACAGAACCTTGTACACTGTAACAACTGATGCTGTACACATACCCATCACAACAGAACCTTGTACACTGTAACAACTGATGCTGTACACATACTCATCACAACAGAACCTTGCACACTGTAACAACTGATGCTGTACACATACTCATCACAACAGAACCTTGCACACTGTAACAACTGATGCTGTACACATACTCATCACAACAGAACCTTGTACATTGTAACAACTGATGCTGTACACATACTCATCACAACAGAACCTTGTACACTGTAACAACTGATGTTGTACACATACTCATCACAACAGAACCTTGTACACTGTAACAACTGATGCTGTACACATACTCATCACAACAGAACCTTGTACACTGTAACAACTGATGCTGTACACATACTCATCACAACAGAACCTTGTACACTGTAACAACTGATGTTGTACACATACTCATCACAACAGAACCTTGTACACTGTAACAACTGATGCTGTACACATACTCATCACAACAGAACCTTGTACATTGTAACAACTGATGCTGTACACATACTCATCACAACAGAACCTTGTACACTGTAACAACTGATGCTGTACACATACTCATCACAACAGAACCTTGTACACTGTAACAACTGATGTTGTACACATACTCATCACAACAGAACCTTGTACACTGTAACAACTGATGCTGTACACATACTCATCACAACAGAACCTTGTACACTGTAACAACTGATGCTGTACACATACTCATCACAATCACAACAGAACTTTGTACAATGTAACAACTGATGCTGTACACATACTCATCACAACAGAACCTTGTACACTGTAACAACTGATGCTGTACACATACTCATCACAACAGAACCTTGTACACTGTAACAACTGATGCTGTACACATACTCATCACAACAGAACCTTGTACACTGTAACAACTGATGCTGTACACATACTCATCACAACAGAACCTTGTACACTGTAACAACTGATGTTGTACACATACTCATCACAACAGAACCTTGTACACTGTAACAACTGATGCTGTACACATACCCATCACAACAGAACCTTGTACACTGTAACAACTGATGCTGTACACATACTCATCACAACAGAACCTTGCACACTGTAACAACTGATGCTGTACACATACTCATCACAACAGAACCTTGCACACTGTAACAACTGATGCTGTACACATACTCATCACAACAGAACCTTGTACATTGTAACAACTGATGCTGTACACATACTCATCACAACAGAACCTTGTACACTGTAACAACTGATGTTGTACACATACTCATCACAACAGAACCTTGTACACTGTAACAACTGATGCTGTACACATACTCATCACAACAGAACCTTGTACACTGTAACAACTGATGCTGTACACATACTCATCACAACAGAACCTTGTACACTGTAACAACTGATGTTGTACACATACTCATCACAACAGAACCTTGTACACTGTAACAACTGATGCTGTACACATACTCATCACAACAGAACCTTGTACATTGTAACAACTGATGCTGTACACATACTCATCACAACAGAACCTTGTACACTGTAACAACTGATGCTGTACACATACTCATCACAACAGAACCTTGTACACTGTAACAACTGATGCTGTACACATACTCATCACAACAGAACCTTGTACACTGTAACAACTGATGCTGTACACATACTCATCACAACAGAACCTTGTACACTGTAACAACTGATGCTGTACACATACTCATCACAACAGAACCTTGTACACTGTAACAACTGATGCTGTACACATACTCATCACAACAGAACCTTGTACACTGTAACAACTGATGCTGTACACATACTCATCACAACAGAACCTTGTACACTGTAACAACTGATGCTGTACACATACTCATCACAACAGAACCTTGTACACTGTAACAACTGATGCTGTACACATACTCATCACAACAGAACCTTGTACACTGTAACAACTGATGCTGTACACATACTCATCACAACAGAACCTTGTACACTGTAACAACTGATGCTGTACACATACTCATCACAACAGAACCTTGTACACTGTAACAACTGATGCTGTACACATACTCATCACAACAGAACCTTGTACACTGTAACAACTGATGCTGTACACATACTCATCACAACAGAACCTTGTACACTGTAACAACTGATGCTGTACACATACTCATCACAACAGAACCTTGTACACTGTAACAACTGATGCTGTACACATACTCATCACAACAGAACCTTGTACACTGTAACAACTGATGCTGTACACATACTCATCACAACAGAACCTTGTACACTGTAACAACTGATGCTGTACACATACTCATCACAACAGAACCTTGTACACTGTAACAACTGATGCTGTACACATACTCATCACAACAGAACCTTGTACACTGTAACAACTTATGCTGTACACATACTCATCACAACTGGCAATAATATTGAGTATAAAGTGATTTTTATTGGTGTTTTCATTAGAAAGAGGATTATTAAACCTTTTTTTTTCTCAATTTTAGCAAGATGGTTTAAAAGGTCAGTAGCAAAGGTCATCCACTCAAACAATTTATCAGGAACTCAGAGTACTCACCTGGCCTGCTGAACGACCTGTATGGCCAGTGTTTCGGCTCGCTTCACCTGCCACTTGGAACAGTAGGCTATCACAGCTGTACATAGGATATTGATAACATTCACAGAGTCAGTCTCCCCAACCTCCTACCAAACAAAGAATCATACATATCAGTCCTTCTGCAATAAAACTCATAGAAACATTATATTTTACCAATGAAATGTAAAATATAAATTTAAAAATCAATTTGAGGGTAATGTTTTCAGGTGTAAACTCCTGATGAATGTACAAAGTACACAGCAGATGTGCCTCTACTGCCTTACTGGACCTCCTACCAATAAATGTATGTAAGTTTTATATATTTCGTACAATTTGTATCAGATTAAGCTCAGAAATATCACTGATTAAGAATCAAGACAAAGTCTACTGTAAGGACATCAAATGCATTACACGTTCGTTAATTCTCCAATATTTAATTCAATATTCTTTTTATTTGTTTCATGTTATAAACCAATCAAATACAAAATGTATGAAGGCAACATTACACAATTAGCAAACCTTTGTCCAGGTTGATATGAGGATTTGTTAACTCGAGACTGAGGCCACAAAAAGTTCCTGTTTTGTTATATAACATGGCATTTAAGATGTCCATATTATAACTTCATTTTCAGTCTAGGTTATCAATTTGTGATGATAACTTCATGTCATGGAAATTCCCTGTTACTTTTTCAGTCAAGGTTATCTATTGGCAATGGTACCTCTTATGTCGGAATTGACCAGTTTCAGGCTAATATTGCAGTTTTTGGAAACCTGTGGGATATCTCACAAGAGAGGCATGTCCTTGGTCATATAACAATTTAAAAATCATGCACATGAGACATCTTTTGCCTCTGATTGAAGAACATTTAAAAATCTCCCATCCCTCCACCCCACCAGTGAAATTGAGAATTAACCATGACTACAGCTTAGAAAAAATGACTTGGCTTAAAAGCTTTAAATTTCAATTTAACTCTGTGTTAAGTTAAATAGTTTCCAAAAATATTCATCAAGGTTCATTTATTCAAAATCAATTTATGTGATGCAAGATTGTGAAGGAAGCTGTTTTTTTTACCTTAAGAGCTTTCTGTGCCCAGCCAAAAGCAGCATTCACAGATCCACGCTCTAACATCATCTGGCAGATCTCGTTGTATAACTCTGCCTTTGGTATCAGGTCCTTTCCGAAGGACATCTTATCTATCTTCCACATCATCTCAGTAGCCATTGAATAGGCAGTGTATGTTCCACTGAAATTATAATTCATATTTCGCAGCCGCATCAGCTTCACAAAACCTTTGTATTTGGTCATCCATGTCTCGATGTTGTCAGTTTGGTTTAGAACAATCAGAAGGACCGCCATGATGAGCTCTGCTTCCTTGAAGTATCCAAACTCAGCAAGGAAGTCTATCAGATGATAACCCAGTTTGATTGCCTGTTTGGTATCATCACTTGATTTTGATGGATCCAGTGCTTGCATTACAGAAGAATAAGAATCCACAATGTCACTGAGTAGATGGACTTCAGATTCTTGAAGGTTTCGAAAGTATTTGAAAAAAAGGTGATAGTTTTCAGAGTCAAATAAAATTTCATGTACCACATCACACATGCAGAGTTCAAAACCCTGAGGAAGCTGCTTTCTCCTTCCCAGAACAGCAACTAGTTCCAACTTTCTAATTTTCTCCAAAGCTTTTGTCTCTAAGGCAAGCTGTGCTTTGTCATCAGGGTGATTGGACTCTTGAAGAGCTTGGAAATGACCCTCAGGAACCTTTTTATGAAGATATATTACATAAAAGCTGTTTATCATATGTTTACTGTAATAACCACCACAAATAACTTCTTATTCAGAATCAGGGGTTGGGCTTAATACAAGGCAATGAAATAGTAGCTGATGGTAACTCGACACAACAGCAATAAATATGGGTGGGCTTATTACCAGACATATTTTATACTAGATAAAGTAAGATACAGTAATTAATAATATATAAATACATAATGTTTAAGTTTCTGAGAAGTCAACAACAAGACAAAATTCTGTAGCTGAACTGCCTTTGGTTCAATTGCCTTTCAAGTTTTTCAAGAAAGAAAATGATTTCCAGCAGCTTTCCTTGCCTGATAATCCAGCACAAACATTTCTCAATTGACAAATACAGCAAATCTGATAATGAAGTATGGCGGAAAGTACGTGTATATATTTACAATTGTTATTTGATATAAAACTTTGAATGTACAATGTTTAAGATTTACCTGTAAAAGTGATCTGAAGTTATCTGGAGTTGGCACCCATTGCTGGAAAAACCCTTTGACAAGGGTCATGGACTCTTGATTGTCTTGATTCCAGGGAGTCAATTTGTCCCCACGTTCTGGTATCATGTCTTTGGTTTGTTTTTCCATCTCTTGGTCTGGAGGAGCCCCACGTCTTTCCTCATCAAGATTGAGGACATTTTGAGGTTTGGACTGATTCTTACTGTCCTTGATGATGGGTGGTACTGGATTGTAATGAGGTAGCCTCCTTTTGTCCATTGTTTCACTAAATTTTGCAGTTTGTGAGGTTGGGCGATGGATGACAGTGTTATCAAGGAACTCCACCAAAGACCTATACCTCTTCCTGACCTCTGGGCCAGCATCTGGATTCATCATAGCATCACGAAATATATTGTACCAATCGGGGACATTTGTTTTTGAGGGCAGTAAGTCTATGAGAATACGGGCTTTGTCTGCATGTGTAGTACCATGCGCAATCTTTCTCTGGTCAAAATTGTTAAGTAAGTTTTGTTCTATGAGGGCTCCAATGATATGATCAACCTTCAGTTCCTGGACCAAAGCTATTCTGTTTATACGTAGCCTCATCACATTCTGTCTATCTATTCCCGACATGTTGTCTGTACTTTTCTGGCTGCTAAAAAGTGAAATATAGCAACTAAAGGTTTTTCATCAAAACATTAACGACACAAACAAAGAAACATGTAATATAAATATACAGAAACAAATAATTAATAGTATTTACATTGCAAAATTGATATAGTTTATAATTTGCAAATAATAATGGTATTTACAGTAGCTCAGATTAAATTCATGTTAGATGAACACGTGTAGATATGAATACGTGTACAAATTTTACACATAATTCACCACAATCAGCATTTACAATGAACAGTGTAACTTCTGCACAAACTGTGCATGGTTTTGAAAGAGTAAACTTCAACATTATTTCGTGCTTTAAGCAGAGTTATTTTTCTCTTTTCAAATGCAAGAAACTATATAAGGATGTAAATTCATTACAAATAGATATACACCACGATAATAGAAAACTAACAGACAGAAACTGAAGAAGGGCACCTGCAGCTTCCTTAGCAACGAAAACGTACAGGTTAAACGCTTTAATTAAAGTATCAAGAATGATGAACTATTACAAGGCATTGAAACAACTTACTCAGATAACACGAACGTATCCTTTCGGATCGTAGCTGCCATTCTAATCCGTCATAAATTGGCCAAAAATTTAAGTAACATAAAACTTCTGTCGTTTTGTTGTTACGAATCGGCCATGTTTTCTAACGGAAGTAGAATTATGTCCGCGTACCAAAACGCCGAAGCCTGAGATGCATTCGGTAGCGAGAAAAATCTATTGTATGACAATGAAACTTAATGTCGATTAGTTTGAAAAAAAGCAAATATGTTATGAAAAAAGTACGTTAAAGGTGTGACAATATTTTCGGCATTTAAGATTTTGCATCCAGTCCAAATTTGTATTACATAAATCCGGAAAAAACTATTTCAATTTGCATTTTAGCCTATGTCCGGAAGCAGAATTTGACGCAACTTCTTCCGAAATGGCGTTGCTGCAGGTACTGTTATAAACTATTCTGCATGTATAGATGACAAGTCAACATATTTGATCATTTTGTGACTTTCTTTAAGGAAAACGATTTAGCAAACGTGTCAACCATCGATATCTCAATATGTTCAATCAGAACCTTAGTGTCTGTGTATACTCTGGTACTAGATTTGGACAGATCTACCTAAAATCGAATGGTCAATCGGATACCTGCATAGGCAGCAACATCAGTCCGTGACAACACTTACGAATAAAGACAGGAATTTGCCTCAGGGTCATGTTCAGATTAGTTAATCATTTGCATGATCTAACTCAGTGATTGACAGGTTTTCCGTCTTCATGACTCCTCCCTTGTCCGGGTATCGTCTCGCCGAGGAACGCCAGTGTTCTGGCGACGTGTATCTAACTCATATAGACAAGCACCTTATGCAACGACTTGAGGTTTCTTGGCATTTTAAAGAACTTTATATAGAACAGATTGGGTACGATCCCTCAAAGGGTATTAGTTGTGCAATTGAGGGAAAGATACCACTTTCAGTAATCGGTTAACTCCAACATGTTGATCCGGTAAAGTTTTTCAACATTCAGATAAAATAAAAACTGAATTGAATTACGTGTCGCTTGGTGAAAAATAAAGTTTTGACAAACCAGGACGATCAAGAGCCAATCTTAATGCCAAATTTCCTGATTTGTCACTTGATTTCTGGTTTATTGCTCAAGAACCTTCATCACTTTCTCTTTATTAGAAAATATATCTTAAACAGAACTGACAGTAATGCTGTTAATTTCTTTAAAAAATGTTGAAATGATCTTAATTTTATTTTCAGAGATGTCTGCGTTTGGTGCCTAGAAGAATTCAAACACGACTGATCCACCATACAATGAATAGAAAAACCTATAATAACTATCGTGTTGAAGAAAACCAACCAGTAACCAACATTTACGCCCACCTACTCCAACAAAGAATAATCTGCATCATGACACCTGTGAGTACAGCCAGTAAGATATCCAGATTAAACAGGACCTTCAAAAGAAAGCCAATCATTGCAATCCAATCATTTTTCAACAAGAATTAAAATAATATATTCTGAACGAAATTCCATCAATCAATTTAGAAATATTGATAATGAATAATGAATTGGATTTACTGGTGGTATGAATTAATATAATATTTCATTATAAGCTATCACAGGCCACACACAATGTATAACTTAGTACATAAACTATAGTTACCAACACTTGGTTCAAAAATCATTGAACCTGAAACCATTAGACATAAAATGCCAATTTTCAGAATATATAAGTAAGATTTTTTCCTTATCCAAATGCGAGATCTGTTTTTGGGATGTGTTAAGATTACTGATGCCTGAGAAAATTGAAACATTAGTAAAATATACCATTTACAGTGTGTATAGTGTAGGGAATATATATACGGGTATTGCACATAATAAAAAAAACAGTGAAAGAACTGCAGACTTAATTTCTGCTTACATAAAATGCATAATACTATACATAAAAGGATGTAAGAAAATAAAATTATTCAGTAAGAAACAAACGACATGCACACAATTATCTAATGTACTGGACGTACAATTACATTTAGTTTCATTAGAATTGGTTGAGAAATCAGTAAACCAAGGAAAGTATAGTTTACAAGAGATCTAACTTCCAATCGCACGAAAGTCACCAAAACAAATAATCAATTCCAAAAAATGGATTAAGGACATTCATCATCAACAGAATGTTAGACGGTGAGGGAAGGAATTTCTGTATCTGATTGCAGTATTTCTCATTGTCACTTTGTTATGTGGTAGATATTTATAGAAAACCAGTACGACATATGATAAATACTTTATGTGAATTGATTTTGCTCAATGCTGATGAATGTGAAACGTTTTATTTCATAATCGTCAATAAACTGAAACTGCTTCACAATAAAAAAAAGTCACATTTAGTGTTTCATATTTCATATTCAACATTTTGCCTTATCATTTAGCATTTCGAATAAATGGCAAACAAGTGATAGACAATGGGACAAGGGAGATAACTCTTGTTGTTTGCAATCTTTCGCATGACAGATTGTCATCTTGTTAAATTTTGTTCTGGTTGTAATACTATTTGAATCATTTATGCTATCTTGTTTAACAATGAGATGAAAAAAATGTAACTGTACCGCCTTATTGAAAAAAGACTTGGATATTTTTTGTTCACATCTAAATATCTTGTATTTGATAAATGAATATTTTTCTTTCCTTTTTAGATATGTGATGAGGTAGCAGGGAGTGTGATAGCCCAGATTTTACATTTACAGGCAGCAAATACCAAACAAACTATCCACATGTATATCAACTGTGCAGGTAAATCTGAATAACATGTTTCAAGGAATTCCTACCCCTATCAGTTTCTGTGTACTCTGCCTCATTACATCACCAAACCTTTTTTATATTGCCAAATCTCTGATGGCAGCATAAAGGGAAACTGGTATCAGTTTACAAAGTGTTAAATTTCACATCTTTTTTTTTGTCCTCACCATTTTTACTTGGATAGAGGGAAGCATATAATGTCTCGTATCATTCTAAATCACCGTTTTGAATCAACAACATATCATGAAAAATACTCAAAATATTTGGTTAATCAAATTCTATACCTAATCAGATATTTGTAGGTACATACATGTTTGAAAAACATTTTTTTTTTTAACTTTTTTGTTTTGTAAAAAAAACCATAATGTATAAAAACTGCAAATGTAAATACTGGAAATACATGTAATAAGTTTAAAATAAAATCAGTCATTGTTCATGTACAGCAGCAGGCATGTAGCTGCAGATACATGATGATGATATGAAATAAATTATTTGACAAATTATTCAAATTTCTTTCCAGCATGAAGGCATCTAAGGCATCTATGCCCACCCCTATCTCCTCACAGAGCTTTGCCCCATACACCCACAATTCACTTCCATCTATACTATGTACTCACCAAATTACTAGACTCTATGCCTGACTGATGAATGTGTCTCTATGTCAGTCAGCCCCAGGTAAAACTTATACACATCCTTTTATTATAAACATTATAGATATTTGCTTCAAGTGAAACTATGTCCACTATATCTGTGCATACTGAAATAAATGGATAACAAATTGAAAATTAAAATAAGTTTTAAATTTCCTGTAGGTGGGAGAGTGTCCTCAACACTTGGTATATATGACACCATGCAGTTTGTTGGGAATCCAATAGCCACCTGGTGTGTGGGTCAGGCTACAGATATGGGATCTCTACTACTCTCAGCTGGAACAGCAGGGATGAGAAGTGCTCTACCCCACTCCAGAATCACACTCACTCAGCCTGTCAGTGGTCTTAGTGTAAGTTGTGTTCAGTCTTATTTGGTCTGCAAGGATTTTATTGTCTAGCAGGCAAAATATGGTGATTTCCAATTTTTAGCTCACCTGACCTGAGGGGCTAAGTGAGCTTATGCCTTGGCATGGTGTCCTTCGTCAACTTTTCCCTTTGAACAACTTCTAAATAAACAATGGACCAATGGTATTGACATTTATCTGGTATGTTCCTAGTATGAAGCCTTATAAAATTTGTGAAAAGAAATGACATTTACTGATATTCAAGGTCACTGGTGTCAAAGTTGGAAAAATAAAAAGAGGTGGAGTCCAACATCCTGTGAGTGGTACTAGTTGGTAGATGTATCGGTAGAAGAATCCTAGATGGATCAGAAGGATTCTAGCAGAGCTCCATAGATGATAGGTACTAACCACTAAATAAAGGATGGAGCATCAACACTAAGGATTCCGTGATCGGTAGTTTTATTTGGTTGACATGTTTCGACTAGCTAGGCTAGCTGTCATCAGAACAACGGTACAAGTATTGCCATAGCTAAGGTTAAAATTACAGTTCAGTCGTGACGTAATAATGCATTGTCTTGATCATGTGATGATAACAATACAGATCGTAAGCTTTACAAAGTATAAGGAACAAAGCTAACTATAGATTATATACATACAAAAATGCTACAGTTCAGCTGTGTCATGCTCAAGTAAAGTATTCCGATGTTCTTTCGGTTTGCCTCCTACACTGGCTACAAGTCTGGAAGTGTGTGATGTTTTCTCTAATCAGGAATGGCGGAGCTGGTATGTGCATTGCTACCGAAAGAACGTTGGAATACTTTACTTCAGCATGACACGGCTGAACTGTTTTTTAACCAACATTTACATTTCATCATAAACATTTATTGACATTGCCTCCCAATGACGGCTAGCCTAGCTGGTCTAAATGCATTGAATTTACAACCAATATATGAACATTGTAACTGAACACTTCAATTTATAAACAGCATTGCTGTGCCATTTTTGTATGTATATAATCTATAGTCTTTAATCTTTGTTCCTTTTACTTTGTATAGCGTAAGGATCTGTATTGTTATCATCATGTGATCAAGACAGTGCATTATTACGTCACGACTGAACCGTAATTTTAACCTTAGCTATACCAATACTTGTATCGTTGTTCTGATGACAGCTAGCCTAGCTAGTCGAAACATGTCAACCAAATAAAACTACCGGTTACGGAATCCTTGGTGTTGATGCTCCATCCTTTATTAAGTTGGTGTCAAAGTTGTTTAAACATTTAAACAATTTCTTCTAATGAATCATAGGCCTAGATGCATGGTATTTAGCTGGTATCTTTCTTTGATGATGTCTGACAAAGTTTGCAAAAAGAAATGACCTTGACCTATATTCAAGGTCACAGGAGTCCAATTTGTTAAAACATTTAAACAACTTCTTCTCATGAATTGAAAAGCCTAGAGGCATATTTGGCTGGTATGTTCCTAGGATGAAGCCTGTCAAAGTTTGCAAAAATAAATGACCTTGACTTATGTTCAAAGTCACAGAGGTAAAATTTTAAAAACATCTGAATGACTACTTCTCATGAACTTAAAGGCATATTTGGCTGGTAAATATATACCAGGTGAACACTACTTTCTTTTTTGCCAGAACAGAAATACTTCAGGTTTAATGATTTTAGCTTCAGGAAAATAGAATCATTGTTGAATGTTTTTTATAAAAGAAGGTTCAAAGTGCTGTTTTGATTATTGTTATACTGTTTGTAGGGACAAGCCTCAGATGTAGAAATTCAAGCAGAAGAAATCTCCAGAATTTTAGATCAAGTTAACAACATATATGCCAAACACACAGGGAGAAGTCTAGAAGAAATAGGTTAGTATGTTTCTTGAAATATAGTTAAATACAACAATTTGTCATATACTGGTTCTTATGAGTAACATCAAAGGACCCAATGCGAGGCTAATACACGAACACTCTTCCTTTACTTGGTGTAATATGAATTTGTACCTACCAATGTGTGACAGACAGGCACATTCAAAACCGATATATTCCATTTAAGTTTTATATATGTAGAATATATGAATATACATGTATTCACAACTTCAATATAAAAATTAAACTTATTTTCTTAATATGAAAGTTTATGCTTTGAAAAAATAATAACAAGAATGCCTGAATTTTCCATTAATATTGATATTAAGCGATCACATTTATTTATGTAACAGTTTGAAAGACAGTTCCTGTGATATAATAGTTTTTTGATTGACCAGGTAAGTATAACCACTCAATACATTGATACATTTTATAAATTGATACTTTTTATCAAAATTTACCTTTCTTTTACAGAGGAAGTAATGCAGCGACATAGATTCATGGATGCAGAAGCTGCGAAAGACTTTGGGATAATTGATAAAGTTTTACAATTTCCTGAAAAATATACAAATAAATAATGTGCAGCCTTAAATTCTAGGTCAGTGATTCTGATTTATATGATAGTGCATTTGTTTATTGTGTAAATGGATATGATATTAGGACGATGTGTGTTTTAATATAATTGTGTTGAGTGTGGTATGGGTAGTGTATGTAACCAAATGTGTTCCAATATATCTTGAATATGGAGTAGACTGAAAGAGTAATGGTTATTTAAATAAAAATATGATGTACGTGTGAATGGATGGATATTGTTCTTAATCAGAAACTAAATAAGGATTCTTTCTGAGAAGTGCTACATATAAATTGGAAGTATTAAAAAAATCTTCACAATATTCTTAGATTTTCTTTTTTTGTTGTATAATCAAAACAATCCCGCTTTTAACAGGAGTTTACTTTTTTGACATTCACCAGGCTCTTAGACAAGATCTTCAGAAGTACATTTGATATTGATAGAGCCTGACTATCAGACAACAAATCATATTGTAAGTTTGATAGTGTATTTTACGTTTTGACCAACAGACATAATGTCATGTTTAACCAGCTCTAATAATCACCAGAAAAATATTTTTGAAATTACAAATTATACTCTGATTTGTACAAATAGAAACTTTGATGCCAAAATTAAAATTTGCTGACATTTTAAAATATGTTCAGATATAAATTTGGTTTCACAAAGGACACAATTTGTTTTTGTACACCAAATTTTATATATGTATAAAATTACATATACGTGTGCTAGAAACACTTCAGTTTAACATACTTTCCTGAACATTCATAAGTAAAGTATAGTAAAGACAACAAATATGTAACCTTTGGTTAGTATTTATTTTTTCAAAAACACAAATTACATCAGAAATATAAATAGGTAATTAATATAGATTGATCATCATAAACTAACAATGATAATCTACCAGTAAAGCAAATTCTTTGGAAGAGAGAGCTTAATACTCAGTCTGCAGGTCTAGAAGGTACGTATATCACAATAACAGGCATAAATAGTTTTCAAGAACTGTTGTAAAAATCCTGTAGGAATGTCTGTAAAAAGAGTTACTTCCCTTTGAACACTAACTTTGTCTGACCTCCTTTGGATCCTGGGACACATTTGTAGGATAACCTCTTCCCTGTCACCGATTCTGAAAATATATGCAATACCGGTATATCTTTCAATAACCTTACTTCATAATGATGTTTGTTCCTCTACATCTTTGACAAGTAGTCATTAGTCCTTTTTTAAGTTTGGTTTAAAATGTCTCAAAATTTGAATGATGGACTGAATCTTCTAGTGTAGTAATATTCCTTTAATTTTGAACAGAATAACGTTTCAGCTTGCAATCAAATAAAATGACAAAGACACAAATATTATGGAATAAGCCACAGTTAAATGACTTCAAGGATTTTAGAAGTGTGAAAGAACAGGGAAAACATGCATTCCTGTAAAGTGCCCGACCAGGAATTGAACTTGGGCGTCTGGTGTGATAATCGACTGGCTCTATCAACTTAGTCAATGAAGCATGCTCCATCAGCTGAGTGACAGAGACCGTATTTAATACTATATACAAGTCACACTGACCCATCAGCTGAGTTACAGAGACCGTATTTAATACTATATACAAGTCACACTGACCCGTCAGCTGAGTGACAGAGACTGTATTTAATACTATATACAAGCCAGACCGACCCATCAACTGAGTGAGAGACCGTATTTAATACAATATACAAGCCACATCAACACACTCATATTACACTACTCCCTCGTTTTTTCTTGAGACTTCCTAAATTTCAACCTGACACTACATACCACAACTCATGGTATTTCATTAGGAGCCAATGTGAGAGAACACGGAAAATACACATTCCTCTTGAGTGTCCCGACCAGGAATCAAACTCAGGTCTCTGGTGTGATAATCAAGACCATATTAACACTCTATACAAGCCACACCAATCTGTTCCTATTACACAAACAAGTGAGACCAGAGTTATATAATACACATTTATCCAGATATATACACAAGCCTCACCAATCTGTTCCTATTACACAAACAAGTGGGACCAGAGTTATATAATACACATTTATCCAGATATATACACAAGCCACACCAATCTGTTCCTATTACACAAACAAGTGGGACCAGAGTTAGGTAATTTACATTTATCCAGTCTCGTAACTTATCTTATTCAAACTAGTTTCATTTTGGTTATGTTCTTAAACTGATTTTTACATGATGCTGATTAATGAAATTTATGACAGAAATGATTTCAGTCTGAAAATTAGCCACTTAAAATGAAAGCTATAGCATATGAGCTTTTGAAGTACTAAATGTACCTTCAGTACAAAGCTTTTTTTATAGGATAACAATTTTGATGTCTATTTATGGTTATACAATCTATGTAATCATAATCCTTACGTTTTGTAGGTCCTTGCTTAGACTGCTGGTTAGTCGTGTTGTATACCTGTAAAAGTGAACAGTTGCAGAAATACCTATCATAATCTTTAATGGACAATAAAAACAAAGTAACAATCTAATCCAATACTTGTAATTTTTAAGGTAAATCAGATGGAAACTTACAGATTATCTTACAATTATATTAGGATTATTATCTGACATACAAAGTTGTAACAGGATCAAATCTGTTCTGCTCAAAATAAAAGGGCCTTCAGATCACAATGTCTGACTATTTCCAAGTATCAAGGGAATATACCAGCAAGTTGGAAAGGAAAGATTTCAACATGATATGTACTTAACCACGGCTAAGAAGTTCCCCAGTTTTGAAGATCATATTAAAAATTTAGTATGTCTGCTCTCATTGTCATATAAATAGAGATACATGTACCAGATGTGGATTGGCCATTTCCAGTTTTCCAGCTTTTTTCTATAAACTTTTGATGCCTTTTTCCATGTGATAAATCTGAAATTAATCTTGAAATGATACTCTTACCTATTATTGCTATCGCATTAATAGTACATACATTCAATAGATAATCAGATTACACAACCTTAGATGAAAAGCAAATGTGTGTTCATTTCTTACTGGGTTTGTGTTTCAATCTTAAGCTAAAATCACAGAATGTCCCATGCTGCTATGGTTGCATTGTTTAGCATGACCCAATCGCTGTGCATAACATGTGGTAACCCTCTTGCATATTGTTCAGCGAGGAAGTCACCAACTGAATGGAAACCTTCTCTCAAAAAGATGCGTGTAGTTCATAGGGTCATAAACCCATCAAAGAAACTTTTCAGAGCCCTGGTTCCTTTGTGTCCAAGAAGAAAAAAATGTTACCTTTGAAGAATGGTTGCATCCTTCATCTGGAGGTGCATCAAGGTCCATGGGTGGCGAATCATAGGATAACCAGAGCGAGGACTGGTCATCATACTGGGAGGTCCTGTATGCTGGCTGCTCATAGTTTCCTCTTCTCCCACTCATCTGTCTATTGTAGCAGGACTGGCGATTATTATTACTTCTCTGGCGATTACTCCTTGGAGTTTTGTCAGGGAAAGTTTGTAAAGATTCAGACTGTTGTTGTTGAAGCCGATTATGATCTACAATTTGACCATATGGACAATTTACACAAGTAAAAAGAAAAAAACAATAAAAACAATTACTGTACTAAGAAATGAAAATTTGATTCAGGATACCACTAAGAATATTATCTGTCATTAACAAATCTGACAATTAATTATTCTGAAAATGTTCAATCATTAAGATATAAACAGTTTATTATATATTTGGATATTTCTATTGACCTGTTTTCATGCTTTCTTCTCGTGGTCGAGGTGGTGCCAAGCCAATGCTGACTCGACGGTGAGGTGGCCATCCTAGAGAGATTTTCCTCGGAAGCTCTGAACTTTTAGCATTCTGAAGGATGTTTTGCGTTACAAGGGCCAAATCACCAGCGAAAGATCTTTGACCTTGTGAAGGCTTCCTCACATGTTCAAGACCATTTTCCTGGAATCCTCCATCAAAATGAACTTGCCTCCCTAACTGCACTCCTTCCACTGGTTTCCCAGATTGCACATGTTGCCTCTTTCCCCCAAAAGTTCTAACATCATTATACCTTTGTTCATACATGCTGTAAGTCATGGGTTGCTTCCCAAAGGACATGTCCTGTATCTGTCCAGGCTGTACATATTGTGTCGTTTCTGGTGTCGATTCAGCTAAACAACATTTTCTTTGTGTTGATGTCATTGATTGCTGAATTTGAAAGTCTGGCTGTGATACTGGGTAAGTGCCTTGAACTAAATTCTCCTTTCCTGTCAACCTTGACCTTTCCATGTGAGAATCATAATTCATGTCTCTAAATCGCGAGGAGGTGATCTGATCTTTTGCACAAGTTTGATATTGCAATGGAATATGACTTCTTTCTTGACTATCACATGTTCTAGTCACTTCAAATGAAGCTTTATTCTTCACTTCTCCATATGAAACATTTTTGTTTGAACCAGCTGCAGAATTTTCGAATGTATCAAGATTGTGTCCTTGTTCTTTCAAACGTCTGGATACCTCCAAGTTGACCGCTTGTTCAAAAGCATCTTCTCCAAATGTATCCTTCAGGCCTGTAGCAGTCAGGTTTATATTCCTCTGATCAATATCATGTTGCGGAAATCCCTGTGCAGAAAGTTTTGAACAAGATTGCCTTATATTGTGTTGAATTTCGTTTTGACTGGTCCACACTTCTTGAGGAATTCTGTATGTAGCTATGTTTTCCCCTCTTATTCTGTCCTCTTCAATTTCTTCTTTTGTGTTCCATGTAATTCCAGTATTCTGTTGGGAATTTCTGTATAATGCAATATTTTCTCCTCTTTCAGACAAATCGTTTTCTTTCTTTGTACATGTATCCCATGAATCTTCCAAATTTACATGAGGTGTCATGTTTCTTCCTTCAATTTCTGCCCTTTCAAATTCATTTAACTTCACAGATGACTGTGACCCACTAAGAGACCAGAGATCTTCACTGACTTGCAAGGAGACTTGTTGCTGGTTATCCATTCCAGAGCTGGCTTCGTCTAATGCCTCACCAGGAAAGTTCTGGCTTGTTAGAGCAGTTGAGTTAGCTATATCTGAGTCTAGTTGTTGCCCTGAATCAGTAAACCAGTTATACTGATAAGGTTTTTCCATGACAACTGATTCAGACCCTAATGTGCTGTCCATACTAAGTTTCTGTTGTTGCAAAGATTCAGGGTTCTGTTTTGTTTTATAATCTTCCAATGTTAAGGTGGAGTCTTCAGTTAGTTCTGACAACCCTGTAGAACCATGATGCGACTCTTTGCTCAAGAAATTTGAACTTCTCTCTTGATGAACCATCTCTAGAAATGACTGAAAAATATACAGTGAAATATTTCTAATAAAATCTGTTTTTTAAATCAATGATTTGAACACAACATTGCTGATTATTTTTAAGGCATTATTAAATCAAATCTGTGACAGCTGACCATGACATTATGCTTTCCTGAAAAGAGAGCTATTTAAAGAGCATATAAACTTTAATAATATTAAAGAAACTGATTTCTAAGTGGTGTGGTATTTAGTTGACTAATTAATTAAACTTGTTCTGTAGTTAGCTGAATATGTTTGACCCAGTGATATTTAAGGTGATTAACAGTTAAATATTTTGGTTTGTGATCCTGTAATAGAACTCTCCATCAGCAGCTAGACTTCCTCTTCACTTTGATCAGAGATGTTCAATATGTTACAAATCAGACCTTTAGGAATTTTTGTGGCATCCAAGGAAACAGGGTAACTAGCTCACTATAAGAAGTTGACAGGAGTTCACCCAGAGGCATCTCCTGAAGGACAAGTTGAGCACTGCAAAAACAAAATTGGCATGTATTTTCAAAATACATTATATTGCTATTTTTGTCCCAAGTTCTAAACAATCTATCTGAATTCAATTCCTAAATACTACTATTAAACACCATGAAAATCTAAAGCACATTATTAGTAAGTAATATGTATCTTGTAAATTACACTGTATATAGTTTTTTTATTAAGATGTTTTATTTCATTATTATTTTTCATTATGAAAAATGTCATCCCAGTTCTAATGCCAAATTTTGTTAGCTACATCATTAACCACAAAATCACCCCAAATCAAGGGATTCACTAACTCAAGAGCTACTACATATATTTGTTAACTATAACATTAAACTGTGTTACAGCATCAAACAATTCCATCGATATCAATTTTACAATGTCATAAATGGTGTTCTTTTCATTTTCTGTATCATTTTTCCATATCTACAAGGGGTTTGCTCTATTTATTTTGATCTCACTGTGTGTGCTGACCCACGGAATGTGATAGAGTGTATGCATTACTTTGAGGATGAAACAATGCAGCTAGTCTTTAGACTGTTATAGAAGCGCACACTCATTGATAAAGATAAAAAAAAAACAGGTTTCAAGGATAATATCATCATTCATATCATACAGAATAAAAAAATCAGAAAGTGATACTGAGATCAACAGAAGTAACAGATGATTACAGTGACTAAACAAAAGTTCAAATCAAACTAAAGAATTATCATATATTCACACTGGTTGTTATGGAAACATGCATTCTTTAATAATCTTATGATATTAAGACTTTTTGTTCCACAAATGGAATAATATTTGAATTTAGATAATATATGAATTCTCACTTTCAAAAGCAATATAATGATAAAATTTCATTCAATGTAAAAAATGTACTAAATCTAATCTTAATCGTTGGAGTCACTTGGAAAATATTGATCTTCACATAAAAACTTGAATTTATGGTAGGTTGTTTACAATTTTAATCTTCTTCACTTACAACTGAAACAACTAAGTGAAAGCAGCGCTATCATCTTAATATATATGACCCTAAAATTAGATGACAACTAAACAGAAAACAAAACCATGTCAAGTATTCCTTGTGTCTATAAGCTGCTTCAGATTCTCAATAAAGACATGGGTCTAATTAAACAAGAACTTGTTTGAAAGAAAATTTGTAACATGCTTCCCAGCAAAGACTAGATGACAGGTGTTCACTCCAGCTTAATTAACTTCCTGGTTCATTACGTAACTTTCAAAAATAAACAAAATATCAAACAAACCCTTCAGTCATACCTAAATGAGTTAAAACATGGGAAAGACAGCAATGTTTTCTCTTCCTGTCAATAGTAAACACAAAAGTTTGACATTAATTGTGCATCATAAATATTTTCTCTTCTTTTTTTTGTAAAGATTGTAAACTGTTTTGAGAAGTAAATCTGATAGCAGATCAGTAAAGTAATGGAAAATCTTTATCACATAACTTCTGAGACAGAAAAACCACACAATTTGCAATAAATATTATCTGTATATTTTTACCAACGACTATGAAATAATACGTTTGATTCCAACAGACTATCTGACCTGGTATAATTAAAGTACATGTTCTGTGTTCTATAAGGTTTCGTATCAGAGTAGTCACTGAACCAGAAATAACTGATATACTAAATTCTAAATAATGATATACTTGTAAATGATAAAAAACTAAAAACACAATATTAATCATTTATATATAATCATCAAAATATTTTACCTCACTGCACTCCTCTGCTATCCATGTTCTCACTCTCCAACTTCCATCTTTCCAGGCAGGAGATGATTTTTCACTGATATCACAGACTTGTCGCACAAACTTTGCAGCCTCAGTAGCATTGTTACTGATAAAGGTCTAAAGGCAATGGAATAAAAAAACAAGCAGCCCATAGAGCCTGTATTGCTCACCTGGATCTGAAAGCCTAGCACTTGGATACATAATTTTAGGTTAGGTATTTCAAATATTTCCAAATTACAACTCAGTAACTTAACCTCTTTAGCAGGGTGAAACCAATCGGTAAATTCTTATATCACGCCTGCCTTTCTCTTTTAATATCCAGAAAGAGTTTATATGGTTATCAGGTTTAGATCTCAAGTGTTTCAAAAATATGACCCAGAAATAAAGTCCCAAAAGGTGTGCAACACCCAAGGATCAATTCTTTCATCATGATGCTCTTCACTTTTAAATATAGTTAAAGGCCATCCCTCCTGCCACAGGGGGCCAAAACCCATAGTTTACACAAAATTAATTTCTCTTTACATGAGCAAAAATGTTTTAGACAACATTTTGGCGAAATACAATCATTCCTATAGGAGAAGTAGGATTCTAGAGTCTAAATTTCCCCCTTTGTGCACAACCTCTCAGACCGTGGGGGGATGGGTTCATGTCATTGTTTATGAAAGGTAGGGATTTTTAGAAACAGTTGACAGATTGAAAACAAAATCTTAATGCCAGACACTGGATGCAAGATGCCAGACGACAAATGCCACACCATGGTCTTTTGGACCAGACGAGCTAAAAAAAACTATAGATTTACAGTTTTCTTATACATGTTTCTTTAGCAATCAAACATTATCCACTGTCTATATGTTTTTATTTGTACCAAGGTTAGGATAACTTCATTGTTTATATTCCTCTTACACATTAAATAATTAAGGTGGTGGTAAACAACACCATGATTTATTTTGATAAAGTAGAAGAAAATATTTACCTTGATAATGAAGTCCTGTTTCCTTGCAAGATTTCCAATAGCAGCTTGAAATCGGGCAATGTTCTCTATACAAGATCTGTGCTTTTGGCTGGAAAAGAGTCCATACAAGTCTAGATAATATCGCTACAAACACTTAGAATTAGATATTTTCAACCTGTACCATGTACTAGGGTAAGAATAAGGCTTTCATTGTTTTTAAAATTTCAAAATTTAAAGTAAATCCTAATTTCACAGTTTTTTGATGTATTTCCCATCTCTTTAATTAATCAAACTTATCGACAAATTGAAATTTTAATGGCAAATTCATTATCAAATGATTTTGAAGGAGATTATTGAGATTTAATTTTTAAACACAACAATATTTGATCATTATTGTCAAAACATTATACAGTTTTTGGTGGAAATGTTCTTCATATTTTTGTCAAGGATTAAATATTAAAAATTCCAATTATTATTTTGTATTTCATGTGAGTTTCACTTGACATTTTGATTTCCTATGTTAAAATGTTAGCTTTAAATTGAAGACACTTTAAACACTTCAATTTTTGCCAAAAATCTGGGCATCGTTAGCATATATCATGCTTTCTTATTAATATGAGTAGGAGGAGTCAAAATCCACTTTGCAATATCCTTTCCAATCTTATAAACAAGAGACCTCAGGGGCCTGTGTTGATCACCTGGCTAATTCAGCCATTCAGTCATTTAACAAAGAATTTATCTCTCTGACCCAGCAATGCGATATATGAATATGTGGTAGGTATCTCAAATGTTTCAAAGATATAACCCATTTCCCCTATTGAACCCCTCCCCTCTTACCCTAGGTGCTAAGACCCCTTTACAAAATAGATTCCCTTCACCCAAACATCCTCCAGACCACATTTGGACCAAATTCAATCATCCAACAGGAGGGGTAGGATTCTTAAGAATTTCCTCTATTTACCCTGCTCCTCAGGTCCGGTGTAGGGGTGGGGGTTTAACATACCATGTTTAACTTCCCACTATGATGCTTCTGAAAAATTTGATCAAAATCTGCTCAGCTGTTTATGACTTGTAGCATTTTGTAGAAAAGTTGACGGACGGAAAACTGTAAATGGACCAGTTGAACTAAAAATTACATCAAGAAGTTTTAAATGTTTTTACCTTTTGTCATTGCTGTAGAAAAGTATACAGCAGGTTGTGAACTTGAGACTCAATGTAATTATCTTGGAGTTGAAGATTTCATATTGCCAAGTCTCTGCCATGTCTTTTACTGACTGGACAACTATACAAGTCCTCTCATCTATCACCAGGTCTGCAAAGTACATCTCATCTATACTTTTGATCTGGTCATAGTCCCTCTCCAGAATCATCAAGTTATGGCTGCATATTAAACATATTATCAATATGCTAATATAAAAAATCTGATGTGGCTGTCAAACTTATGATCCGAGACATATATTACCTTTAAATTTATCCATTTTTTTCAAAACTGATGATTCAGAATAGATAATGAAATCTGTTCATAAATTGCCAGACTACCTCCAATGTTCTTTACTATGCATGTATTTTTAATCACACAATGTGTATGTTCTAATTTGTTAACAAGGGGCCAATAGGCCTTATAATTTATGATCTATATTTATCTAGTGAATGACATATATAAGTAGTCACTTTTCATGTAACAAACTGATCGGCCAAATATATCATTATTCAAAGAAACTTAAGTCTTTCTTATCTTAGGGAGATGCCAATATTGCTGAGCAAGCAAAAACAATTCCAAGTCATCAACACATTTCACTCCTATCATAAAAAAATGTATTAAAATACAGGAAACAGCACTTCAATTCAGCAAGCTTATATTGCTAAGTGCGTCTTAAACAAGCAATCATGAAACTTTGAATGATGCTTCTAAACAGTCGACCTTGTTTCCAGAAGTTGTAGGAGCTCTGGTCTGGAGGTAAGATATCTTGATCCAATGATAGTAAGTGGTGCACATGTTTGCTTGTTTTGGGGTGCCATACTCTCCTCAGTGGTCAAGCCTGGAACAGATAATTGAGATTTCCATTTTATTCAAAGATTAAATGCAAATTTAAGATTTTTTTGTAATTTCAGATGATAAAAAAACAATTTCTTAACTCTAAAAGAACAAATTTTCATAAATTTTTATGTTGATGCATGTACGAGGTAACCATTCTTGTGACGATAAACAAGTCAATTACATACTAGTAAGTTCATTTCTTGATTGCGAAATATATCAGAGACTTATGTATCAATGATACATTGTATAATTGCGTTAAGCAAATTTTTGAAACAAATCATTCTACGATAAAAGGCAATGGGACTATACTTACTGAAATGAGTTGTGACACAGTAAGTATAGTCCCATTTTTCAGCACCAGATTTTGTTATGTGCATGGCAAACATTATTTGATCACTCTTAAGTCAATTAAGAATTATAAAATAAGTGACAGTCTTACCAACATTGTTTCAAACAAATAATTCAGGCGAGAAGCCTTTGTTTTACAGACAATGATTACATTACATAATAGTTTTGAAAATAAGGCAGTTCATTTTGTTAACATGAACATGATGGCAGTAATGTAATGTTGTCATCACTAAACTTAAAAGTGGTCAAGTTTGACATTGGAAATTAACTGTGAATGTCAGGATATCACAGAAACATAGATGGAAGTATAAAAAACATGTACAATCAAAAACAAAAAAATCAATCTTTTTACCCTGATGTCCCTATAGAAGATAATAAATACCACTTTAGTTGCACCAAGTCAACGATTGCAGTACACTAGTTAAAGTCCCACCTCTGTCTTTGTCCTATTGAGCTTTACTGTAGGAGAGATACAGTGATTGGGTAATTCTGTCATACTTACCTGTCTGACTACTGCCACCTGTGTGCAGGTTGTGTTTAACACTGAAGGAAATGAGCAGTAGACCGTACATCTTACACTGGTCCTCTAGCGAAGCATTGCCTCCACAATCATTATAATCCATCACAACAGTGAACAGGGACCATGGAAACTCATCTACAAGTTCATTCCTGTGTGCTACCAGGCATGTCACTGATTCAAGTCTGTTGGATGTTTGGAAAAAATTATGAAAAAAAAAGAGAATCGCTGACATTGATGAAGCTTCCTTTATAATTAACTGAATTTAAGCTAGTCAACTTTCCATGCTTGAAGCCAATTTTGGTTATTTACATAAACATGATTAACAGCTGTTATTTCTGAGTTTTAAGGAGTGTGTTCCATTCATTCATTTGACTGAAACAATTAAACCATCTATTTCAAGGTTTTTGAAGTCTGGTAACCCTAGTAAATGTTCAAAGATTCTGACCAATATTGAGCAAATTTGAGATCTTATTGATGAACAACGGTATAACATATTTGGTTCAAATCATACAGTAAAAAATGCAGTTATTTGATGGAAACAAAGGATTGATCTGTATATAGTGCAGCAGATAAATGACTTTTTTCAGGTGAATCGTTCAAAATGTGATACAAGCACCAAACTTGGCACAAATACTCATTGTGGGTTACTTGTTTGAAAAAATACGCTGGCCATCTGAAATTCAAGATGGCTGCCATTTTTTCAAGATGGCGGCCATAATCAATACCGAAATCTTACTTTTTGCAATAAATATGCACATACTTTGCCAATATGGAAGATTCTGGTGCCAAATCATACATTTTATACCATGCAGAATCTGATTTATGAATTTCTGAATCACTAAATACCTTCGTTTTACCTTATTTTGGGACTTCCGATCAAAATTACAGAGCTGTGGTCAACCTACATAATGGTATAGTAGCGTGGTAGGTCTATGTATATAGTGTTTGGGGTGTAGGGTGTAGTAGAAGAGGTAGTACCTTTGTTTCAGCAGTCAGCCACATCCTTAACCATGGAAGAACTCCTGGCACTGGTCCTCACTGCTTACCTAACACTTACCTATGACCCAAGAATTCAACACAAGAACTTATCCATGGTTGGCCAATGTGGAACACCTCCATTGATGAGGAGAACTGCACCTCCACCAAGGACTACAGAGAAACAAATATCACCGAGGAAGAAGAAAGTAACACATATTCACCGGGAAGGGGAGAGAGGGAATAAAAGAGTGCATGTCAAGGCACAACCAGGGCACACTGGTGACATTGCACTGCTGTGGTACTCAGCATGGGGTTCAGTGCCGGCTAAATAATACATAACTTCTATTTGTAGTATTGTCTCTTGTATTATAAGTGTCCCAAATGCTATCTAATTTAAGCCCCACTTGTTGTTAGATAGCCGCACCTGAATTGACAGGGTGTGCCAGCGCGGGAGAGCCGAGCCAAGGGTAACGGGGCTTTACATAACTGTATGTAGTTACCCGGAAGGTGTACAGATCGCACGGGACTTAAATGGCACTGGATGAACGATCGGGCTAGGTGTAGGTGATCATGTCCGAACCTAGTTGTATCCCATACCTGAATGTGCATCTTCATATTGTGGTATTAAGGCGGTAAAAGGATAAACCCTCGGCCTTACCATATCCAACATGGCAAGTTTAGCACCAGGGTCATCAAAATGGCAAACTGATTGGAGCAAATGCTGCCTATGTCAAGAGGACAAGGATGACGATGATCTGATATCTCCACCGACACGTTATACACCTAAACATGATGGCTACACCATGATTGCAACAAATATCCCCCTCTTCCATGCCCTCCATGAAATGCCGATTGTTCTGGATCCAGCGAGACTGGATGAGGGTGAAGGCATTGAACAAACACTGAGAAAGAACAAGGCAAACTATCACCAGAGCTGCCGTGTTATGTTCAACAACACCAAACTGGAGAGGGCACGAAAAAGAAAGGCTGCTGCTCAGAGTACAGAGTCAGGTGAAGGGCGAACTAAGCAGCGACGAACCAGTCGTGAAGGTCGAGAGTCCGAGTGCTTCATATGTGAAAGAGAAGAACCGGAATCTGAACTGAGAAAGGCCATGACAATGAAGCTCAATAAAAGACTACATGACTGTGCCAAAAATCTAAATGATGGAAGGCTTCTGGCAGTTCTTAGTGGTGGTGATGTTATAGCACAGGAACTCAAGTACCACTCTACGTGTCTAACAGGCCTGTACAACCGAGAGAGAGACCACCTGAGGAACATTGAGAAGCAGAAGCAGTGCCAGAGCGTTGAACAACAAGCCTATCCATTGGCATTCTCAGAACTGGTGACCTACATAATGGAGACTAAATCGAGCTCTGAAGGTCCTTCTATCTTCAGACTTGCAGACCTGGTTAGCCTATACAAGCAGCGGCTACAACAGCTGGGACTTGAGTCACCTGATGTCAACTCTACCAGACTGAAGGACAAGCTGTTGGCAGAAATTCCTGAGTTGGAATCTCAAAGGAAAGGAAGGGATATCTTACTGGCTTTCTGTAACGATGTGGGCTTGGTCTTGTCACAAGCCTCTGACTATTCTGAAGCCGTGACTCTTGCTAAAGCAGCCAAGATCTTGAGAAGAAACATGCTAGACCACAAGTCTGTATTTAATGGAACATTCAATGAGGGGTGCATTGAAGACGCCATACCAACCAGCCTTCTTCAGTTCGTGGGAATGGTTGAACATGGGGCTGATATCAAATCTCAACTGAGATTTGGTGCCTCAAAGACAGACCTGATAATTGCACAACTGTTGCAGTACAACTGCTATGCTACCGCTTCGGTCTAACTTGTACGGCATTATGTAGCTGCAGATGTGAGGATTAGGCCCAATTCAACTCATCTGAATTCCAATCAAAACGACAATAGAAAGACAAACAAGATGTATAGACATTAAGACATTATTAACAAAATTATAGCCGTGGACAAGTTTGACTCTGCAGTTGGATTGGACATTGAAATGATATTTGGAGATCTGTTCTGGCTAAAATATATACAGTTAGTTTCCTGAAATATGCAGAATAACTGGATATACATTTTTTAGATATACATACGTCAATCTTAATAAAAAGTTGTTTCATATCATTGCAAAAGCCGCGTTTCCTGTTAATTTTTCACTCTTTTGGGATAGAAATGGTAGAAAGAAGCTCCAAATAGATCTTAGAGTTATACTTTTGGATTCCTTATACTTGAAAACCTACTTTTTAACACAATGATCAACTAAATCAGTTACTGTAGTGAGATTCTATGGCAAAATAGACAATTTATATGCCAAAATGGCCGCCATCTTGAAAAATGGTAGCCATTTTGAATTTCAGGTGGCCAGCGTATTTTTTCAAAAAAGTAACCCCTAAGGAGTATTTGTGCCAAGTTTGGTGCTTGTATCACATTTTGAAAGATACTTTCCCTTATCTGCTGCACTAATAAATGTTTTTTAAGTCTTGTAACTCTTGTGTTGGTAGATTTTAACCAATATCAGATTCATTCAATGTCTAATTGATATAAAGTGATATACCAAATTCATTTCAATTACAAAGAAAAAATACTAGGTTATTAAACTGAAACCCTACCTCAAATAAACAGACAGACCTCCTTGTGTTTATAACAAAGTGACACATTTAACAATTTGCTTTGCCAGGATCATCTATCTTTTTGATGTAAACCCCAATCTTTACATCAACATTGTCCTGGTAAAGTTGTACCAACACTTCCTGTTCTCCCAAAATCAAATTCCATTTTTTTTTTAATATTCTGGTTTCACTTCAGGATGTTATTGGGTTTTGAAAGTACCTTCACAATTTTTTTCAACCGTGCAGATTAATGCCTCAGTGTCTAAGGCACTGGAAAAAATAGCTACAAATTCAAACGTTTATCAGATCATATCTATCTCCCTTTGTCTTCTTATGTTCCCTATATATATAAACTAGCGGGCAAACGAAGGATTTTCTTGGAATTGGGTACAACTGAGGCAGATCTGGTGTAGAAAACATCTGTATTAAGTCTATAAATGTTATAATACAGAATAAAATCTGATACAATGACATAACAATAATCTGACAGAAAAAAATAAGGCTAACCCTCCTCTAAAATTATGCGCCAAGTTTTATGATCCACACATCAATGTGGGCAAAGTTATGCACCAGACATGGAAAGATAGATGAAAAGACAGATGGACAGAAGGACAAAGTGGTGACTATATGTTCTTCCTTAAATTTTCGGGGAGCATAATAACAATGTTCTCTGATCTTCATTCTTGAGGGCAAAAAAGTGTCAAGACATTTATTGTAGAACTCTTGAACAAGGGGCCCATGAGCCTTGATGGTCATTTGACTATAAAGATATATGAAAGTGGTCAAATAGGCCTGAGTTGCTCAGCTACTCTACAGCTGACATAGAAGACATTGTCAGTTCATAAAAACTTCTAACTTGAAATCTGATTCTTTTTTCACGCTACTATACATATACTATGACTGTGAACCTATTGTTTATTGAAAAAAGAATTTTTTAGATCACATCTTACTTGACCCAAGAGACCCTGAAGGTCAAGGTCAATTATTTGAATAAATTGGTAGCCCTTCATCCAATTATATCAAAGAACCAATATCACCAGCTTGGGCAATTTTATTATTGACATTTAAAAAGGGATGATGTCAGTCACATGAACAAGACAAGTAACTCTTTATCCAAGCATGCCACAGGCCCAATATCAGCATCCTGGGTCTTTTGGTTATTTGGAAAAAGTTAATATTTTGACATATTTGACTTCTGTCACCTTGAAAAATGGCCAAGGTCATCCATATTAACACACCTGTAATTGCTTTATCCCAGAATGTCACAGCACCCTTGGTCGTCTGGTTCTTATGAAGAAGTTGTTTGATGATTTTAACACATTTGTCCTCTGTTATCTTGAAAAGTGGGCACGGTCATCTTAATTGACAAATTTGGTATTGCTTTATTCCAGCATACCACAGTCCCAATATCAGCACCCAGAGCTTTCTGGTTTTTGAGAAGTTAGTTGTTTAAAGATTTTGACATATTTGACACCTGTGACCTTGAAAATGGATCAATGTCAATAATATGAACATAGCTGGTAGCTCTTGATCCCAGCATGTCACAGGCCCAATACTAGTATCCTTGGCTTTTTGATTATTGAGAAGAAGTTGTTTTAAAGATTTTAACACATTTGTTTCATATGACCTTGAAAGTTGATCAAGATCATTCGTTTTAACAAACTTGGTAGTCCTCTAACCCAACATGCCACATGCACAATATCAGCACACTGGGCTTTTTAGTCATTGAGAAGTTGTTTATGCATTCCAACAAATTTTACCCCTGTGACCTTGAAACTGGGTCAAGGTAATACATTTCATCAAATTTGGTAGCCCTTCATCTCATCATACTACAGGGCAGATTTAAGAACCCTGTTTCTTTTGGTTATTGAGAAGAAGTCATTTAAATGACAAGTTTACACAAGGCGCACAACAATGAATGAAACAGGATGGCTAAAGTTCATCCTGACCCTTTGGGTTCTACCTAAAAAGCCCTGTTCTTAATTTCATAAGTATGTCAGTAATGCTTATCATCCAGCTGAAAATTTCCATATTTTAGTTTTGGTTTACTGAATCTGTAATTAGTATACACACATAATTTTCTGAGACATTCAGGATCTGGTTTTCCTTTCAAAATATTCACAATGGTAAAGGTAATTTGACCCTTTTTGGTAATTTAATTATAAAACAATCTGGAAATATGGACCACTTAATATGGATCAAGGGAGGCAATCAATAAATTTAATCTTTTACAATTAATACCTTTGTGACAACTCCCCTGATAAATCTGTGAGAAGATAGGTCCTCATTCCAGATCCACCTTGCATAAAGTCTCTCAGGCAATACTTAAGACTGGTACGTTCTTGGCCAATCACAATCAAAATCTTACAAAACAGATATCAATTCACATATTTAAATCTGATGTTTAAAATTTACTGCAGCAATACAGTTTTACCTAATTTTTAACAGTATATTTATCATAATCTTCTATGTACTCTTTATCATACCTGCCAAAAGGAAATAATACCCAATCACCTGAGCACTTTATAGCATAAAATAAAACGACAACAAATATCAGAAAATGAAAATATCATCATCTAATTATGCTGAAACCTTCAACTGAGTTCAAATATGTTATAGACTATCATATTCAGTGTTAAATTAGAGGTTTTTTCTCCCTAAGATCAATACAAATCACAATGCACATAGATGAACGAATGAATTTGCCAATTAAGTCAATACTTTCATGAATTCTAAAACAATTGGTCTGTAGAATTGGCCCTGACCTACTTAGAAGCATTGATCATGTACATAAATGCAAAAATAATCTTGTTATGAGTAGTTTCGTATGAATATATTTCTATTCCAGTCATGTGTTTGGCCTTACATGTACATATGAATTACTGGTTAGTTTAAATATGGAAAGTTAATTACAATTACAGAGAAATAATCAAATCTATTGTAAGGATCTCAAGTCAAATATTAACTTTCAAACTGTCGCAGTCAAATAACATGTTCATTGAATTTCAATCCTAACAAGATTATCACAAATCTACTATAAATATGTTTGGTTCTTCTTTAATTTTCCCAGGCCCTTGAACACATTACCTTCTCTTTTGTTCCATTTTTGTCCTTTGTTGAATTTTTTAGCCTCTTATCAATATGCTGATATAACGAAACCAACTTTGGATGAAAAATTCTTCTCTGGTCGAAATTGCATTTACATTGAAAAAGTTTTCTCCTCATATCGTCAAAACAATCTGAAATATGAATTATTCCTCAAGGTTACCTGAGCCTTTTTTCTCAAGGCCATTAAATGACATTGACCCTCAAACAAAAATATAAAGAGAACTGTTCACAATGCAAAATGTCGGTACACTTGAAAACCTGTTTTCATTTCAGTAGTAATTACCATAACTTTGGTATGCATATCTTCCTCTAATTCCCATTCATTTGTATATAATGTAAAAAAAAAAAGCGCAATTAACCCCCAAAGGGAGCCCCCCTACCTGTCCATCATACCAACTCATGACCAGAAGTACATCCTTCTTTATTGATGGCAATGAGCTGAATTGATGTTTTTCACTAGTCTTGGTGACATTCCACAAAAAACAGGGCAATATTCCCATTTTGTTCTGTGATTTTGGTTCACGTTCATAGTAGGTTTACTGTTTTTATTCCTATTTGATTGTTGTTGCATTGGCGGTGTATTTTTGACCCCGTTTTCTCCGTCGCTGTTCAGACACGTAGCGGTGAGTTTTGTTGTTTCCTTTGTGTTTTTCATTGCTTTGCTGTTTGTTTGAGTGTTGGTTTTGATTTATAAAATAATCTTTTCATGTATTTTAAGTGTTTTTACCTTTCAGCAATTGAATTAAACCATTATTTCTTTTGTTGTTAGGTTCTTTGGTTTTGTATCCGATTATGATGGCTAGTAATTGTCTTCACCACAGTACCGTGGATGGATGAAGCCACTTTTATTAGTGAATCCCACTCCCATTCTTCATGTCCCCAATGCCTTTCTTGTTCAGAGTAGAGGCCCTATGATGTTTGTTTACTTGGCTCTCCATCTGGAAGTTCGGCAGGGTAAGGGGAAATCTACCTCTGGGATGTCTAAGGATGTTGCCCCTGGTGATCTTACACCTGGCCCCTCCTTTGCCATTTCAGCGGCACCTGTTAGTAGCCAGAGGATGGCCCCTCCTTCCAAGCCTCGGTCTGGTTCTTGGGAGGAATTTTCCTTGGGCCTTTGGCTTCAGCAGAGGTTCCCCCTCCCCAATTATCTTCCCATTTGGGGGCCTTATTGGCCAGCATTACACAGCGACACCGGGCTTCTGGTGCTTCGGCTTCTAGGGCAGTCCCATCTGCTCAGTCCAAAGGGCATGACGTGTCTAGATTTTCTTCACACCCTAAGGTCAAGGTGGGTAAGCATTCTGACAAACGTCCCCATCCAGAGTCCACACTGTTTAGGCTGATGGTGGCTTCAATGGCTTCCTCTTCTGTTCCTAAGGCACCCCTTCCTCATGATTTGGGTACCTCGGTACCTTTGGACTGTAAGGGATGGAGCACACCAGAATGCAATGCTCTCAACCCTTTCACCTGGGTGGTCTTGTGGTTGATGATCCCTGATCAGAAGCCCCTTCTGCATATGGTGCTCCTCCTGATGGCGAGTCCCAGTTGTCAGATGAGGCTGAGGAGGTAGATGGGACTTCCCTACTCATTTCCGCCATGCATGTCTTGTGCCTGGACATTACCCTTTTCCTTGGTCTCTATCCTGCGCTTTCATCTGTGGCGTTAGTGATAAAGAAGGATATATTTCTGGTTGTGAGTAGATAGAGGGGCTCCCTAAAGGGGATTATTGGGTTCTCTTTTTCATTTATATTTATTCAAATGAATGAGATTTAGTTGAAGATATGCATACTAATGTTGTAAGTATTACATCCTAAAAATTTGTTTTACAAGAGAAACCTCAAATCCCTTAACAGATATGGTCGCTCATAAACAGAAGTGATTTCTTTACAGAGGGGATCTTTTAACAAGGATGGGATCTCTTGATAGAGGTTTCTTATTAGCAGAGAAAGCTATACAGAATATTGAAGTTATAAGGAATATTGAAGAGGTCTTTCAACAGAACAAAGGAATGTCTCTTACTAAAGAGAGTTCTGCTCTTGACATGTGGTCTTTTAACACTTTAAACATAGATAGAAACTTTATAAAGCTTATCTCTTTAAAGAAATGGTCACTTAACAATGTTGTCTCTTAACTGAGGTGGTCACGCCAAAGTGTGTATCAGAGATCTTGTATAGAGGTCTCTTTCAGAGGTGGTCTTTTAACAGAGGGGTTTTTGAACAGGGAGTCTTTTAATAGAAGTGGTCATGTAAATGTCTCTCTACAACACATAATTCTTGATTTTTCAAGATTTGCAAACTTCTTTCTTGGGTCTCCCTGTAAGGAGAAGATTCAAACACAGGTGATTTTATAGTAGTTGTTGAGTAAGACTTTAACACACATGATTAAGAAAACTGTTCTTGTTTTAATGGTCATGTTAAATTAGTGCTAATATATCTATCTCTCAAAAGCTGTTTGTGTCTGTTTAGCTAACCTATATAGAAGTCACTTTAGCTAAAGTTGATGACATGTAATCGACAGACAACACACCATGACTTTTTAAAACTGTCAGGAGTTGACTAAATATTGACATCTCAGTAAATACTCTGCTTCTACCTGACATTTGCGAAGCTATCCTGCTTCCACTGGTTTGCATTACATTCCCACTGGCAAAACTTAAAAACACTTCATTTTTAGTGAAACTGCTTTTGTCTTGTCTTACTTTTCAATACCGATTGGTATTTTTCTTGCATAGACTTGATGTGAGCCAGAGCAGGTTCAAAACAACAGTGAATAAGGATATCTCTCGCCCCACAGAGTATGTGTAAAGCTACAATGGCCTTGTAAACATCACACTTAGTACCTGGTGAAAGAAAAGGCAATATCATACATCACTATTTTATAACAAGGAAAATTTATTTTACTATAAGCATTCAATAACAATCTTTAACAAAATTAAAATGAAATTTGATTATTATGCAGGATACTTGTGGTTAATTAACTCTTAAAGTACTGCAGCAGTGAAAAGTGACTTAAAGAAATAATTACCATCTTCTTTTTCATCTTCAAGACTTTTTTCTTTCTGTTTCACAAGAAACCTTGTATTTTCCGGCATGAGGTCAGAAAAGTTATCTGACAGGTGCATGTCTTCAACACCTCTAAGAGCTGCCATATAAAAGGAGGCTTGGTTCTCAATGATCTTTAACACAGATGCAAACTCCCCTACAAAAAATATCAAGTAAAATGTTCAGAGACAGAACCATAATGTAAGTCTTATAACACAGATTCAAACTCCCTTACAAAAAATATCAAGTAAAATGTTCAGAGACAGAACCATAATGTAAGTCTTATAACACAGATTCAAACTCCCTTACAAAAAATATCAAGTAAAATGTTCAGAGACAGAACCATAATGTAAGTCTTATAACACAGATTCAAACTCCCTTACAAAAAATATCAAGTAAAATGTTCAGAGACAGAACCATAATGTAAGTCTTATAACACAGTGTAAAATGTTCAACACATAATGTAAGTCTTATAACACAGATTCAAACTCCCTTACAAAAGATTTCTGGTAAATTATTTAAAGACAGAACCATCTTGTAAGTCTGAGTGATAACACAGACTGAAAACTTTCCTACACAAGGTATCAGGCAAAATATTCCTGGGGACAGAAACATTGTAAGTAAATTGTAATCCTTTCCTCTGATCAAACAAACTATTAAGGGGCATAGGATTCAGATTATCAAATTGAAAATCCCACTGTAGATGTATTAAAGGCTAAATAAAGGCGAAATATTGCAATTAAGCATGCAATATTGTCCTAGGACTGTACTTTGGTGCTAACAATTCTGTCTTTTTGTCATGCAGAGTTATCTGCTCTAAAAGCAGGTATTGATTATTCATAACAATCTTTGTTTTAGAGAGTAACTTCATGAAAAAACAACATATTTTCTAGCACAAACACACTGACATAACAGCCAATACCTGCTCACAAGAGTAGATAACTCTGCATTAAGAAAAGACAGAATAAGGAACAGTTAGCCATTGATATTACAATAATTACTGACAGCATTAGGAAAGATACATGTTTTAATTATCTGAGATATTTATATTTTTTTAAGTACAGTAGATATAGAGTAGGTCCTGAAACTCTCACACACAATGTTCAGATGAAAAAGATAAATTAATTCCTACATATTAAGTACATCATACTTAATTCACATGACAAAGTACTGAGCTTTACATCAAACTTTTCTCTTGGTGACCTTTGATAGAAAATTCTAGTATCGTCAATACAAGCACATGTACCCTGTATGGCCACATGAATAGTTCTGTAATCCCAAGTTTTCTGCCTTTTCTGCGGTTGTATTACACCTATGCAATGAATGTCTAGATCTGATGGCGACATCTGGGGACTGGTGTCTGCAGTCTTTATTATTGTAACAGGTACACTTTGACCTTCAAATGACAAAAAAAAAAAAAATTGAAAAAATTAAATATTACATTACATCATGTCATATTGGACAAGAATACAACACCTGTGAAAATAAAATGTGGTTGAATACCATCAGAAACAATATCCTTCAAATTAACAATATGTTGCATTATAATTGTTTAACCTTTAGTCTCCTGTGTCCTGATACTGTCCAAAGTTTTACTGGTATCCTGGCTCTCCATGGAAACACTATGGATACTCCGCAGTAGCAGAAAGTCATTCAGTGGATCACCTCCTGCCTTGCTAAGTTGTACAGGATGGGGGTGTGTGCGTGACTGGAATGATGGCTTCCATACTTCAGCTTGAAGAGTAATATACAATACATGGATATTATTAGGAAGGAGTTAGGGGAAGGGACACAGAGACTTTATTGTGACTCTGTTGTATACAAATTTCTTCCCTTTCTCATAAAATTTTTTATCAATTGTTTTTATATAACATATATATATATAGACTGTATGCAATCACATGATCAGTTCTCACCTATCCAATATATCTTGAGTGCTAAAAGTGTTTGTATGATATGATACCAAAAGCAGATAAATAAAACTGAGCAGTATGTATTGAAATCATGGTTTATACTAGTACCTTTTTCTGTGTTCTGTTTAGTTTCAATCATATCTCCACTTGATATATGTGATAGTACTTCTAGAACTGGATCTTTATCATCTGATAAAAAACATTTATAGACTGTTCATTATCATATTTTTTTTTATATTCCACACTAAATGAGTGGTTTGAGTGGTCAGGTGTCCTGATCAGACATGAAAGGTATGAGGTCACCAACCCCACCATGTGAATTTTGAACTTCAGGTACTTAGTTTCCTCCCACAATAAGACCCCTCAAGCACTCAAACTGAGCCAACAAGCATGATTTCTATGATTAAGCTATTGGCTTGTTTTGCAATTATTGTAAAAATAAACAAGTTTACAACAAGGAAGTTATAGGAATATCTGTCATGAAGTTATGTACATTGTTTAGATTTTATTGCTGTAAACACCCCCCCCCCCCCCAAAAAAAAAAAAAAAAAAAACCCGGTGTACAATGACCCTTTGGTATTCCATTGCTGCAATACTTCCATGAAAATGCTGTATGTACTTCAGATTTGTTTTTGAAAGAGTCATCAGCTGCAACATTGCTACAAATGTAAGCAACAGATGTCTTATCTTTGTAAAAATGTATATGCATGTCCAGTGTTTACCCATGGTACTTGCAGGACACAGTAAAGACAAAGTTACATGATAAAATACCTCATAGAAGAGAATAAATATATATCCATATATCCAAGCTTTCAAATGATCCTTAAAACAGACTTTAACAAAAATAATTTTACATCATGATGTGAAAATTTAATGCAAGATTTAAATCCTGGTACATTAGTTATTCTTTACAAAAAATATCTAAACTGATTGACTTATTATAAAACAGAAGGAAAGAAATTTGCATAAACCATGATTCCTTCCTAAAGGAGCCGAATCTTTTTTCCAATTGGCTCTGGAATTCTAAATGTATCAATAACCTAAATTTAAGAAGAGCAGCGAGGGGATTTCTGTTCTTCTTTATTTCATTTCATTTAACAAATTTGAACCCTGTGATCTTGCATAGGGGTCAAGGTAATTTCTTTTTGCAAACTATGTCAGGTTTCATCCGCGAAACATATCAACCATATACCACTGCTTCTTTGCCTTTTGGCAAGTAAGAAGTAGTCGATTAAAGGTTTTAAAAAATTTGACCCCTGTGACCTTAAAAAAAGGCCAAGATAAATTCTTTTCGCAAAGTTTGTTGGGCTTTATCCTCAAAACCTTAACCCCACATATCACGCTCCTGTGTCTTTTAGTTAGTCAGAAGAAGTGTTTTTTTTTTAAACTTTTATTGAGCTTCATCCTAAGAGCATGTAAGTCAAGTATCATGCCTCTAGACTTAATGGTTATTGTGAAAAGTTGTTCAAAGGAAAAGTTGATGCCAGATGAATGACAGATGGACAGCAGACTTTGTACCATGGCTTAAGCTAACTTGGCGTTTCGGGCTTGGTGAGCTAGAAACAATGGCATATTCATCCTACTAAGAGAAAAAAAGGTTAAACTTTTATTCTTTTGATAATGCCAACTGTTATATTACATGTATACACATTTACAGTGCCACCAGGGCCAGTTTTAAACATATAACTAGTTTCTCTTGCCTGATAAAGCAGTAGAGGTGTATTTTTTGAACTGTTCAACAGGAGACACTGTTGTGAAATTTTGTTTATAACTATCTTCCTCTTTCAGTCTTTCCAATGTACATTCCTTCACCTTTGTGGCTGTCACAGAAACTGCATCCCAACCCAGAGACAATTCTACCTTTCCAAGATTCTCATCAGCTTTCAATTTCAGCATGTCCTTTACTTTATTTGGACTGATGTCAATGTCAAACTTTGACTTTCCTTCAATATCTGTAATCAAATACAAAAAATAATGTAACATTTTAACAAATTAATTTGTACACAATTAGAATCTGTAATCATGGATTTTTAAGAAAAACATATAAAGTTCAATATCTACTTGTTGTGCTAAATATGAGAATCTAAAAGTCAAGTATTGTTTGAATTTAACTCTTAAGTATGTAGAAAAGAAATGATAAACATGCTGACATTTCCCAAACTTTTTTGAACACGCTTTAAGGACCTGTTTTTCCCATTTCTTAAAATTTCCTTCCTAAATGTAATAAAAAGAAAATCTAATGTTTTTCTTGTAAATATCACACCAATGGAAGAAAAATATAGATATTCCATCATGAAAAATGTATATGATATTAAAGAGAAACTAATACATATTCCCTCCATGTTTATCTGAGCTGAAACCATAAAAAGATACATTAAACAAAAGTACTGTCTTAGTTTACCTGGAAGTCTCATTGATATAATATCATCCAAATATTTTTCATGTTGCCATATTTTCCCAGTAATATTTTCTTTTTGTGCAGGTGTAAGCAACCTGTAACAGAAATGGTTTATGTCCAGTCATAGTATCGCAGATGATAATAAAAAAAATGTGATCACAGGCTCATGTATATACCGTAGATATTTGCCTATTTTAGCACTTGTGTTTAATAGGCAAGTAATTTTGGGGAAAAAATCTTGTAAAAAAATCTTTCCAGAGAGTAAATTTTTCAACCTAGTATAGATACTTGGCTGGGTCAAACTGTGTCTATTGATCAGAAGTTGTTTTCACAAGGTGTGTTTATCTAATTGAAAAGAAAATGCTTAATGAATTGAAAAGAAAACAGTGTGGTCTGAAAAAATAATTACCAGGTTTAAACTAATTAGCTTTTACACCTTGATTATGTTCTATCAGGACTGTTGGAGCTTAATAACAATACAATCAAGACCAAGTCTGTACAAGAAATATTAATGGTACTTGGATTTTCAGTGGTCTTTTGATTCTTACTGTGTGGATTAGTATTATCTCCATATAAGTAAAAAGTCTGTGTTTATCCTGCATATCCCATTTCATATCCGCTAGACAAAAGAACTACGAAATTACATAAAATGATGACACCATTTTACCACGACAATGGCCTTGCCCTTGGCACAAAAAGGAGGATGACTAGACATGTTTCTGCAATAATGATTAAACTGTCAGTACCTGGCTTTGTCAGTAGATGTAGGAGATATCAAAGCTTATTTTCAGTGCTTAAACACAATAAACATGGAAAGATGCTTTTATTTCTTTTTTATGTGTTTCTTGCTATGACAGAATCGTACACAAATCGTCTTTGATATGGGAATGCATTGGCCTATAAATAAATGCCCAAGTCTGAGCAGGAACTTTCATGAAACCGCATTGTTTTAATAGCTTACATCACGCTTTTGAAAAACAAAAATACATATGGAGATAGCTAGCTTTTCACTGCAATGTAGTTAAGATGACCTCTGTGACTACTGACACACTTACTGACAATAACTTTGACCGACCTACAAGCAAGCAATAATCATTTGTAAAGACATGTTATGATTATAGTTGTTGCCTTCTGTAAACTTTATCGCACCTTATATTGCAGTTTTCTAGGAGAGGCTGCGGAGGCAGCTGGGCTAATGATTGTTTCAGGTCACAGAAGATTAAGGAGAGTGGTTCCACACACGAGCCAACAATAGGAGAGTCCAGAAGGGCTTTCTTAATGTCTACATCATCATCTGAATCTGAATCTACAAAAAAGGGGTCAATTTCAGATTAGACTACTCAGTACCAAAAGCCCTACTTACTAAGAGATGATCTCATGGAATAAATGCTTTCGGTAAGTCTACTTGTGTCAAGGGTTCAAGACTGCATTACAATATACGTGTAATTTACACATCGGTAGGACAATAATGGTAATGGTAAATATTAATTAGGATGTCAAGGAATACAGACTGCTAATGAGATGAAGATATACAATCATGGACCGTCGACTAACAGTTTCTGATGACTCAAACAAAAAAATAGTAGAATAACACTCATGCTTATGTACTTACATATTTCATTTATTTCTAAAAATGATGGTGTAAATTTGACTTGAAGATCTATGACTGCTACTTTTTCCACTCCAGTTTTGTACTTGTTATCAACTTCTCTCTTCACTAACCTTTCAAATATATCTGGTGATGGAAAGCAGTTATTTATTACATAAATATAAACATGTACTTCCATGTCACTAATAGGAGTAGAGATAGTATTATTTCTACATGCACTTATCTGCTCTACTTTGCTTTTATTGTTGGTTAAAATGACACAAATCTAAAGTATCACCTTCAAACACAACAGCCTGGAAAGCTTTGTCATTTACAATACTGACTTCAGATGCCTGCAGTTACTGTTCCAATTCAGTCAAATTCGTTATTCATATCTTACAGTGTGATCCTGGAGATAAAACAGTCATTATGACAGTGTATGACATTAAAATGAATTGCAATATCATAATCATGATCAAATGACACATATTATCATCACAGTCCATTTAAACCATATATCTTTCAAGTTATTGTTTTATACTGGTTAAGCAGTGAAACTGTAATTTATTACACAATTCAAGTGAGAAATATATCATCCAAAACATAATTTTTTTCTTTTCTTTTCCTTTTTTCCTGTTAAATTTGGGACTGGGACAATCAAAAATCTTAAAAAGTAATCAATATACATGGAACATATCCAAATTAGGAAATTAGGAATCTGACACATGGACAGATATTTTTACCTGGATAAGAAAATGCTATTTAAATCATTGATTGAAAAATATAGTTTACTGGAGTTTATATACATTGTCCTATTGAAAACAAAAGGCCAATTAAGGGCCAGCATTGCTCTTTTTGGTATATCAGTAAGACACAGTGATATTACTAAATTAAGACTTCTCTTTGATGCCGCTTCTAACAAACATACATGATATCTCATATTTGCTGGTTGAAGACATTATTCATTATAACAATTCGTAATCTACATGTGATTACCTTTATCAGTCTGCATTGGAGAAGACGCTTGACCCTCTGCTGAATCAAAAGTTTTAATTACCTTATTTTACATATTGATGCCCAAGACTAAATTCTTTGTATCCGAACAAAAAGTCCTGAGAATTCTGAATTACTTATTTTTTAATCTAGATAGGTTCTATACCACTACCTCTAGTGTGTGTGTGTGTGTGTGTGTGTGTGTGTGTGTTTTGTGGGATGAGGGGAACAGACCCTCCACTTCATACGTTATTAGGACATTGAATCCCCCTGACCAATTGATGCTGCAGTTATTTAAAAAAAGAATAGAAACAAAAAATATCCCAAAAGAGATATTCCAAACACTTTTCTGGTTTCTTGCTTTCCTTTGAATTCATATCAGTTTCTCTACATTTAAGAACATTGGGACAAAAAGACAAAGGCAATGGTGAAATCCAAATTGCATAGACCAACAAGAGATCCCTGAGGGATCATGGCGCCCACATTGTTTGATTGTTATACGCTCTTTGAAAGTTGGATCTTTTCCTTTCTTTTTTCTTCTCTGTTATTGCTCTTCATGATAAGACATTTGAACATTCCTTTGCAGAAATAGGGATGATAATCTTTACATGCCAAATCCAAAGTGACCACCTGGAAGCCATTTTGTTTCTTTTGATCAGCCCCAAAATCAAACATGCACAAGGAGAGACCAAAGGGAACATACATGGAAAATTTGAGAGATATCCATTCAGTACTTCTTTAGAAATAGCAATAACAATCTTCACTAGGCAAAATCAAATATGGCTACCTGTCAGCCATTTTTTTCTTGTTAGTCCCAAACTCAAACAGGCACAAATAGGGATTTAAAGGAACCTATTCAGGCTTTGAGAAAGATCTACAGAGTAGTTCTGAAAAAATTGTGATTAAAAACTTTTAGTCAAAATCCAAGATGGCCACTTGTGGGCCATTTTCTTTTTTCTGATCAAAATCAAACAGGCACAACTAGAGATCAAGGAAAGCATTCACATGAAATTTGAGAAAGATCTAAGCTGCAGTTCTCAAAGAAATAGCAATAACAAACTTTCAGAGTAAAAATCTAAGATGTCCATCTGTCGGCCATTCTGTTTTTCTGATCTGTCCCAAAATCAAATTGGCACAACTAGGGACCAAGGGAAACCTACACATAAAATTCAAGAAAGATCTATCCTGTATTTCTCAAGAAATAGCAATAACAAACTTTCAAAGCCAAAATCCAAGATGGCCACCTTTCGCCATTTATTTTTTTTTTTTTATCAGACCCAAAATCAAATAGGCATAACTAGGCACCAAGGGGAACCTACATATGTAATTTGAGAGATCCATCTCTCACTTTTCAAGAAAGAGCGATAAAAAAAATTGAATGGAAAAATTCAAGATGGCTGCCTGTCGTCCACTTTATTTTGTTGATCAGTCCCAAAACCAAACAGGTACAACTGGGGACCAAAGGGAACCTACATATGCAATTTGAGAGAGATCTATCCATTAATTCTCAAGAAATAGTATTAACAAAAATTGTTTACAGACTCATGATGGTAGGCTAAAAAATATAAAAAGAAACAAAACAATAAAAAAAAGCCCTGTCCGCATACAAAAAAGACCATAAAATCAATTTACTATTTTTAAAAGAAACTGCTAAGCAATCAAGCGCAAGTAATTGATCACAGAGGGAGCCATCTAACCTGAAGCAGGACTTTTCACCTCCAATGGGCGAGAGGTGCCTAATTCTATGGCAATCTTCGTACTTTTGGTAATTGCTTCCTTTTTGCTCTTTTCTTTTTCAAAAGGAAACAAGCATTCTTCGAGCTCACCCTGCAATTATCAACATTATTACTCTAAGGGCATTTGTAAAAGATATTTTTTAAAATAAAAACATTTTATTGCTATTAAAACATCAACAGTGCACTAGTACTTTAAAAAGATATTTCATGGAATCTAAAAACCTAAAAAACATGTCTTCCCCCTTTTAAAACTGCCAGTTAAAAGCTGTAAAGTATTGATCACTTCAGCAGATACCAGTGATGTTCTCAACTTCATAAACATTCTTTATTCACATGAAATTCCATATCTGAAATTCACCAAATTTAACTTTTTCAGTAATACATTAAAAGTATCAAGTACAAAATATGTACTGTATGCATACTTTCATAGTAGAGGTAAAGTTGTCTTTATAACTTAATTTGAATTCAATTGAAAATGATGTCTACATTAGAAAAATATACCATGGTGCTATATTTTTTGTTTCTTCACTGTTCACAGTCATGGTTAAGTAAAAACCTTTGCATATAAATTGCTTCCTAATATTTTTTTCTACTGAATTACTTTCACTTTGCTGGACTATCCCAATGCTTTATACTTGTACATAACACAACAAAAATATGAATTTATGAAGTAAATTCAAGTTTATACAAACAACTTAGAGCTATTCTTCTGAATCATGTTTGTTTTAATTAAGGTAAACTTAATGTACTATATAATAGTGTGCTAGCTAGTTTCTATATATATACATCAAGGAAGGAGCAGCTGATAAGACCAGATTAAGTACCGTGTGCAGTGATGATGTCATATTACTAATTAATAGCAATTAGATCACGTGATCAACTGACCAATGGTCATTGAGATTAGGGACGCTAAGATTCAGTAGAAGAAAAGTTTTGTGGGCTGGACAGGCACGGTTTGTTGGAAGTATTCATCAACCCACCCACCACCCCCTTTCCATCCACCATAGGTGTGCATGTATTTTCTTCAACCGGTTTTTATATGTCTGTTGTTCATCATTTATGTATAACTATATATGCAAATATTCACACTTGAACAGTTTTCTCATATGTACCATAACTTCTGTTAATTTCCCGCTGATCTTTTCCAAGTCAACCGGTGTACTATTTCCTAGCTACTTAAATGATTAATGAGATTTTGATCTTCACTTGGCTCTCAATTAAATATGTTAGGGTGAAGCAGTTCCTAACTAGTTTGTATTATGCAGTTGGCCTCCCCTTTTACCTGTACACATGTACTTACGGATGCTTATGACTTTTGACTATGTTTTATGGGTTCCCTGAATGATTGTTGTTATTAGAATAGAATGCAAGAAGACAAACGTAAAGGCTAAGGCCAAAAAATGGCCTAAAATTCATTAATGAATTTCCCCCCAATTCAGACATTGGGTATATATATATTTTTATTATAACAATTGTTTTCTAAATTTAAAAAAAAAAAAAAAAAAATGAAAGATCATTATGTGTGTATCCATGATACCTCGCACATGGTTGTAATTGCCCCTGAGATTGCCATATTTTATAAGTAAGTTTAATAAGTTTACTATTGGTGTAAATAAACTACTTTCTCTTGTACCTATTGAATTTGTTGTTTTGTATAAACTAGTAATTAATAGAATGCAGATATTGAGAGTGGGTTAAATCACTATCAAAGGAGTAGTAAGCAATTTATCAAATGCAACCTGTATCATGATTAACTTCCTGTACTCAGAATTAAGAAACTCTCTCCCAAATTGTAATTAAAATCTGTGCAAAATGTTCCTCTGAAGGCATTTAGAAAATGTTGAAGGACAAAAAGTGTAATGAACGAAAGAAAACTGACACTGACACAGCAATTAAAGTACATTGTGTGGGGGTGTTTGTAACAATTAGCCTGCAACTGTAGGGAAAACATCACTGATACATTGATACATACATCTGCTCCTGTCAAATCAAACTTCTGCCACTTTTCTGAGGACACTTCACATCTTTTAACGTTACCACAGTCTTCTTGACTCAGGACTTCTTTTCTTGAAACATAACACACATTCAGATACCAATTAAACATGTTCATAACACATCTGTTTGACTCTTCTATAATGTCTTATAACGATACTCAGAGCACACTACAAACACCATATTTTCCTTTAAAGTCATTCAACTCAAAAATTAATCATTCCTCAGTTATGTCCTTCAAATTATCAAATTTCACCACACCACCATGCTGATACAATTTAATAATGGATCATAATTTCATGCAACATTCAAAATCAAAAAGCTCTGATTTATATATCTAAATATATATATATATATATATGTAATGTGGTTACTTAAAACTTGAATCCAATGTTTGACTCATGAAATTCTAACTGACACATAGTCAATGATTTTAAAAGTTACGACAAACAGATGACAGCTGAACTAAATTACCAGAGCAAACACAATTCAATATCCCAGCACTGCTCTGTGAACATTGGCACTGCCTTATTAATTAAAAGCAATAAATTGAAAATCTTTAGAGATTGGTAACAAACAGTGTGTCGGATCATTTGGAGAGAATTCCAAGTGAATCTTGGACACTTGAATAGACACATTTTCAAAATAATCAATCATGATTCCTGAAATCTATAATCCTTCATCATTAATAATCTGATAAAATCCACCTAATTTGGAGAATAACAAGAGGCCTGAAGGTTGAACAAACATACTTATGTTCCTTTTTATGATTATCATATAAAAAATGTACACAAATTTGAAACTTCATTTGGAAAGACACTTAAATTGAATTTCTTTTCCAATGTTCTCAACGTAACACTGCATTTTAATTTACACAAATTTTATTTTAAGCTCTAGAATCACAGAAAATGCACCACGATCAGACTCAAGTCTGACAAATGTTATCAAGTGACAGATTAAATTGAATAACCAAACCTATTCCTGTATTTCTTGGTGTTCAAAGAAAGAAAAAAAATAATCTTTTCAGAAACCAGACTGCATTTTAACAAAATTTCAGACCTTCAGCGCAGAAAAATTGAATTGTTGATCTTATAAAAAATTCTTAAAAGATTGAAGCCTAAGATTTTGCTGCAGAATTCAATCAATTAAAACAGCTTGCTTCATACCAGAACTCAATTACTGCAGCTAATGGGCACCTTCTAAAAATCATCACATTTTGGAAGAACATGCAAACAATTTTAAACAGTTTCATATTGATTTTATGTCTAATATGCTAGAATTGATAACCAGGGTGTAGCCGTGTCTTCTGTGAAATTTTCTCTTGGCAAAATTTGATGAATGCTCCTACATAGCTCTACATAATTCTACTCTCTGTAAATTGTTCTTTTCAATGTTATTCATGCAACTTTGTATCAGCATTTTGAAATGACAAATGAAATTACCAACAAGAAGCCAAAAAAAAACAAATTCCTACAACACTGTAGTGTATAATACCACGTGAGGCCTGAAGGAATTAAGCAATAAATTCTTACTGTGTAATTCTGTCTTTCAGTGCCAGCAATCCTGAGTCTCGACTATTCAAAGGATCGGTGACTTGATTAGGATGCAGACGGCCACACATTGCATTCAGACTTGGTACATTTCTACTTAAGTCAGGGAGAGGATCTGACATAAACACTTCTTCAAGTTTGAATGAATCACCTGAAGAAAGTTCACATTACCAAGTGAGTGTCACTGAAACTTCATGGTCAAAATTTTGATTTTCCTGTACTACAACAAGTGGCCCATAATACCTGTATTATTTGACTCATTTTCATCAAATTTCAGAAGTACAAGATGGCATAAACCAGATATGAAAATAGAATGAGACAATCTGACTTTATCATTCTTCCTTACAGTACCTTTTTTCATTTTAAAGATCTGCAGCACAATTCACTACATATTTAGACACAAACATTATATATACCAGCACAATTCACTACATATTTAGACACCTGAATTATATATACCTGCACAATTCACTACATATTTAGACACATGAATGATATATACCAGCACAATTCACTACATATTTAGGCACCTGAATTATATATACCTGCACAATTCACTACATATTAAGGCACATGAATGATATATACCAGCACAATTCACTACCTATTTAGACACATGAATTATATATACCAGCACAATTCACTACATATTTAGACACATGAATGATGTATACCAGCACAATTCACTACATATTTAGACACGTGAATTATATATACCAGCACAATTCACTACATATTTAGACACATGAATTATATATACCAGCACAATTCACTTCATATTTAGGCACATGAATTATATATACCAGCACAATTCACTTCATATTTAGACACATGAATTATATATACCAGCACAATTCACTACATATTTAGACTCATGAATTATATATACCAGCACAATTCACTACATATTTAGACTCATGAATTATATATACCAGCACAATTCACTACATATTTAGACTCATGAATTATATATACCAGCACAATTCACTACATATTTAGACACATGAATTATATATACCAGCACAAATCACTACATATTCAGACACTTAAATTATATATACCAAGCTAAACAAATGCACTTACTTGAAAATGCAAACATATGATGTTGAATATTCTCCTTCAAAAATATTTCTTTGGTCTGAAGTGGATTATTTAGATCAAGCTGTAGTGTTTCAGGAATGTCCTCCTGTGATGAAGGGTTTGAGCTAGGAATAAATTCCCCCAAGTCAAATACTCCATGTTCAAAACTGTCAAACATATCCCTGCAACATATACCAGTGTCAATATATGATCGGTGAAGAGCCTTGGAAACCATTAATTTCTTGTCCCATTCTTGAATGTAAATCATTTTAAGATAAGTGGCAACATAAACTTATATCTAGAAACCAACCAGTTTTATCAAACAAAGACAATTGCAAAATATATAGTAAGATGCCCCAGGGTCTGAAAAAGGTCACCTGACTTACAATGTTTCTCATAACATGCATAGAAATAATCTTGTTAACAACATCAAATAACTTATACTACATTGTACATGTAATGCTAATATACACTCTGCATAACATTAACTGCTGTCCCATGCTAACGCTTCTAACCAAGTATGAATTAAAAGAAAACATACCCAAAAGTGTAATTTTTCCTATAGAGACTTTTTCATCTGTGAACATTATTTAACAGATCTTATCTGGGTATTTGTTAGGAAGATCTTTGAAATCTGAATTAATTTGACCCCCTTTGACCCCACCCCCACCCCCTAGCCAATCTATAGTAACAATTCTAACCATGTTTGCACTATTTTCAACAGAAAATAAACAGATTAAGATCAAAAAAGTAATTTTCTTACATAAACTATAGTAAACTTTCCCCCTCCACAAGTGGAATGTAAATTCTTGGGGTCATGAAATATACAATTTTGGTAGAACATCCTAAGGCCATTCAAATTCATGAAGAATATTTGGTTCTACCATACTTGGGTCTTTAGAAGATTTTTGAAGTCTCAATCAATTTGACCCTTTATGGCCCCATTTCTTCACATCCCAGTGGGTGGGGACCACATAATTTACAATTCTGGTGCACCTTCGCCCATGGAAGGTTTCTGCAAAATTTCACTGAAATCGGTTCATAGGTTCTCAAGATGATGGCAAAATTTTCAATATTTATGCCACAAGACAAAGCGCAAAAGAAAAGATAATGAGACTTCATCTCAGGTGACCCAAATAGATAATGGACTGATTACATCGAGAATATGGTGTTACTTGCTAACTTGCTAACACTATCATCAATATAAACATTTTAACATAATGATATCAAATCATCACTTAATGTACTATACTCAACCATATAACATAACCATGTAACATCACCATACAACATCACCATATAACATAACCATGTAACATCACCATACAACATCACCATGTAACATCACCATGCAACATCACCATGTAACATCACCTTGTAACATCACCATGTAACATCACCATACAACATCACCATGTAATATCACCATATAACATCACCATACAACATCACCATGTAACATCACCATATAACATCACCATACAACATCACCATGTAACCTCATCATGTAACATCACCATACTACATCACCATACAACATCACCATACAACATCACCATATAACATCACCATGTAACTTTACAAAAACCTTTTTAAATGTATTATGCTCCTGTGATAAGGATGCAAAATTTAGTCATGTATCTTACATCAAGTTTCTTCTAAATATGACTATTTTCAACCCTTTAATATTTCTTGTAGAAGAAATCCAGCATTGAGAAAATACCTGTAAAGCCACTGTTGTAGTCACCAAGTATGAAATAGTTTTTCTGTGAAATGTTCACTGCTAAATAAAGGACTATTTGTGAATAATTCATTTGCAAACTTAATTAAATGATTCACTGATGATCTTGATAAATTACCTTCTGTTGTCTGTTATATCAATAAACTTTGGTCAGCAAAACATTTACCACATTGTATGTAAGGGTGTGGCTTATATCCCTGTGGGTCTTATATGTGAATCAAATCGAAAAAAATGCTAAAAACCAGCCCTGCAGTTTATACTCGGGTGCGGTTCATAGCCCAGGAAATACTGTATATAGCATACACTATCTGAGCATGTGATCATCTTGTATCAGTTATAATTTTTCAGAATCAACATTCACAATATAGAATAATTTTTTCTCATCTTGAGGAAGACCGTCTTTATCCATTTACTCTTGCAAAAATGAAAAGAAACAAGTTGATTTCAATACAAATATTCCTTAGGGATATATACATACAAGGATTCTTTCTATTTTTTCAAAATAAAGGTACAACATTATAGTTATTTGCTTATAGACTGAGGCTAGAAATATGTGATGAAGATACACAAAGCAAATGCTCCTTTCTGATTTATACAGGACAAATCTCTGCTCTAATTTCACTAAACAAAGCTTGCATGTCATATGTTAACATTGCACAACCTTAAGCAAAGGTTCGTATTCTGTAGAAGTCATTTATCTTCATGGGGCTTAATTTTCATGGTTTTTCAAAAAAATTCATAGACACTTAATTGATTCTATGGATAAATATAGTTATATACAATATATATGTACTATGCTAATAATTTGTGGGCATATGGATTAGTGGATTATGAGTACTCCTTTGATCAACAAAATAAGTCTGTCAGGAAAATTAATGGTTTTACAGTCATGGCTAGGAAACACAACTTGAACTTGTAGGTTATATGCATCTTATCGTGTCTTGAGTCAGTAAAACCTAAATAAATTGAAATGATATAGGTGTGTAGTATATAATTCAGTACCATATATAGTGTTTCAGTGAGAATAAATATTTTATAAAAAGCGGAAACTAGACAAAAGCAGATGTAAAACAATTCATATATGACTAAGGCTACAACATCTATCTGAGAATATGAGTAGGCCAAAATAACCATCATATATAAGACAGTTCAACAGAAGCCAAAGGTTCTGAAGACCTACAGATGCATTCTTCATTTGTTTTCATTTGCATCAACAAGAGAAATCTACAACATATCTTCCTCAGCATTGTAACTTTCTATAAACAACACACGACACATTCTCTATTTTACTACTGACTTATAAAAAGGAAAGTTAAGTTTAATTAACATGGTCATAGTAATATATAGAAACATGTTTTAAATGTAATTTCAAAAACTCTTGTATGTATTCCTTTTAGATCTTTATAGATGTTTACCAGGAAGATTCATACCATCACAAAGCTAAAACAAGAAAAGAGAGGTGCACTGTCTCATTGATTTTTCAGTAGACAAATGGCTAAAGTGCATTGCACCTAGTTGAAAATTCCTCTCTCAAGACGCCTCTTCACAATGATCGATAGTGATTAAAATTACCATACCAACTCTAGGGTCTATCAAAACAGGCAGTTTACATAAATTTGCATGAAACAGGGTTCTTACCTTCCCAATGACTCAATTTCCTTAATCTGTTTAGATACTAATTCAGATAAACAAATCAATTCTGCTAGAAGTCTGGTTCCTTCATTCTGTAGCATCTTCTTGTCTACTGGGGCTATTGATTTGTGAAAAATCAAAATATCTTTAAAATACAAATTAATGCAAAAGAAATTACAGTAAACTTTAAAATGCTGATGAGAGCTTGTGAAACAATTTACATTCAGCTGTGGCACAATTATCAACACTAAAGCTTACAGAAAAATATTCTTGTACACAAATATTTTCCAAAATGTTATCGTGACCTTGCTACCTCATACTTCAGCTAGAATCTTCAATTAGGCCTTGATAAAATGATAAAAACTCAATTAACCATTATGTCAACCCAAAGAAATGATGACAGTTAAGACCACAGGAATAATAAGAAAATATCAATTTTGATTCTGTAGAAGTAGTGCCAGTGCCTTATCTTGAACTCAACATGAAACCACAGCTGTGAACTAAAAGCAAAACCGAATTATGTCATAGACATCTAAAAGTACTACCAAAATTGATTGTGCAGAAGAGTGTAAATATATATACACATAAATGAACATTTTTGTTTGTGCTCAAATAATAATGTACTTGTAAGGATCTGATTGCATAAAGCATGTTAGCATTGATTTACCAAGAATGCACCACAGCAGACTTAATTTTAAGAATATTTCTACATTCAACTTGGCTCAATAACTTGATATAACTTCATAAGTTTTATCAAAATGCATCCAGTTCTTGCTCCAATATCCTGTAGACAAAGTGAATGACGACAGTGTTACAGATAAAATATGACACCAATAGATACATCAGCCTATCGGCAATATCATCCACCATAGAAAACACAAAAGGAAGTATCCAAGCAATTCTACATAGGGTTTTACGTAAATGAAAGTTATCTCTGACAAACATACACCAACAAATATAATTGTCATGGCAAAACACCAAGCAACTGGTGTTATATTTTGATTGTGTTCTTGCAGAAAACAGAAAAATACCATGCTAAGGAGAAAGGGGGATTCCTGAAACTTCTGAAAACTCCTTCTTAAAAATAATAAATCATTGTTCCCTGACCATATTAATTGTCATACCTCTTTTCCATGGTTTCCTGAAGCTGCTGTCCGGTAGTTTTCCAGTATGTCTGTACATATCAACATGCTCAAGATGATGAGGAACAGGAACAACATATTTCTGAAGTAACATCTGGTGTTGACCAAGAGCCTGAAAAATGTCAAGACGTGAAGAAAAATACCCCTATATATAATAATCCTATTGGATTTTTCAATTTTTAAGTTATTACTGGAAAATGATTAAATAAGCATATTAGCCTGAAGTAAAGTATTGATTAATAAAATATTGTGTAAAGTAATCCTTTTTCAAACAGAGAAAATAATATGGTTTAAATTAGGTCAAATGGAGTTGAAAAGCTTAAAGTATGCATGCAAGTGCTTTTACACATTCTCTTAATATCAATATCAAAACCAAATCAGAATGCTACAACCCGTGACTTATAGATTATAGTTATAGCATCTTAAATCGCTATTAAGGTGTTTTCATTTCTTACTGAAAAATTTTATGGGATGTTTTTTACAATCAATGGGAAAATAAAGCCATCATTTCATTTTACTCCGGTGGCATACTGACCCATGGTCAGTCATTTCTAATGCTTGTAAGGTTTTCTTATCCACAAATATGAAGAAATGGTAGATGAATGAATGTGTGATCTGACATTGACACTGTATGTAGTGACATATCTATCACTATCAGCATTTTAACAGGTATTTGTGACAAGTTTCATTTCCTTACATTCTCAAGGTAATTGATTCCATTATACATCAGCATGGTTCAGGGTTATTGAAGAGTCAGACACTGGTGCCTGGTTCATAGCCAGAATCCTACAAACATAATAATAAAAGTACAATGTTATCAGTGTAATATCCTCAAATTTTATCATCAGCTGCACCAGTCAGAATTTTATTGTGATGTCTTAGTATGGATAAGGACATTACATCAAAAATTGAAAATAATGTGACAAAAAGGCAGCATCCGTTAAATTTGGTCTTCCACACTGAGACTTAAACCTTTCAAAATGTCAGTTTTCTAAGGTATTTGATAAAAATGTATCTTGAATTCCTCTTTATATTACACAAGATTTCATGAAACATATCTCAAAGTTTTTAGTTTTGCCCATAAAGGCTTACATAAAAATAAAAACTTTCAAGATTTGTTTCATAAAACCTCAAATGAGATTGAAATTTTATAAATTGATTTCAATCACTCTTACTGGCCTGCAATGAGGAAGATGTGTGGGTTATACTGCCACATAAACAAGCTAGGGAGTATATGGAGAATACATGCAGTTCGGCATGCAACCCCAAACCTTTTTACATTTTAATAGCTAGAACCTTGATCAATGAGGTGAAATGCTCAAGTATCATAAGAAAAAATATGACAGTTTCAATAGTAGTTTCCTCTAAAGCCCAAAATCAGTCTTGTTGACAATATCTACAGAAATAAAATCAAAGTGCAAAATCCTATTAGTCAATCTTCTAAAAACTTCTGTACCCATACTGTAAAGGAGAGATCACTGATAAATCATTTGCAGAGAACAGCAGGATTTTGTGATTTGTGGACAACATCAAATGTACGTCTATATAATCAAGATTAAATATTCTAAATTTGAAATATCTAAATTGAAATTTGAAGTGAGATATACACCGAAGGACATAAAACATACACATCAATGACAATCCATATGACAGTGACACCCAAAGAAACTTGTACCTGGAATGTAAATAGCCTGGGTAAAAAAAGGTGCCGGCGTGACATCCAGCATCAACTTGATGTTGAAATATGAAATGAACCAACTAGGCCCACGAGACCTTTTTAAAGGTGCATTTGGAACTAATATCCAGGTGTGTTTACTGAAATTTTGACGATTTTGGGGCGAGGTCACCCAACACTTTTTAACAAACCGGTGTGAATACACATGACCATACGATTTCCATAAAAGACATCAATATGTAAACAAAAACACCCCAAAATAACCTTATAACCTCTGTACTTTCCGTTTTGCTGTATGGAACTAGGGCTCCCAAAGTCTTGAAAAAGAAGGAGGTAAATTAAGTCTAACAAATATCGCCATTCAGCCTATGCATATCGTCTGCCTCAAATCTGGTCTTTTGAACGTTTGAAAATAAAGTCCCAATGAGTTAAAACCGCGGGAAATATGATTACATCTTTTAGATGCGCCTACAGAGTTGTTATTATCAGAAAACTTAAACGGTTGAATGCTGATACATGATATTGTTTGCATTTTCATAAATGTTTAGGAAATAGGTCTATATATTTTTTAACTTCAGAATTAATGAAACATGCAATATGGTCAGTGCTTGAGATGGAAAAAATTTAGAAAGACAATATTTATCTTGATTATCACCAAAACAACAATAGATATTTACATGCATATAATATGGAGTTTTTGTGTTTATTCACACAATCCCAACATATCTCTGCGTGGTGGTGTTGCCTTGCTAACAACCGAACCGAAACTATTGTGTGCATTTTAAGATTGCACTTTTAGTAAGAGTTGTCTATCTTTGAGATGGGCTATACTCAGTAACTTTAGTATAAACAAACAATTGATCTACCTCTTTCTTGAAATATTTTAAAGCTTATTGCCAATCATGTAACTTCCTTTTTCTCATTAAAATTGCTTATCTATAGTTAGCGCAGATCAATAATAATAACAGGAGCGCTACGCAATAGGTGTTAATTACCTTGGCCTATTCTGATGACAAGAGCGTAACAGAATTTAGTGTTGCACCTTTTCGGGAGACGGTGGGTACATACATTATACACACATTGCTACTTGGCATTTTTCGAGGAACTGAAATAGACACAACTGTGTAGTGTAGATGTTTTGGGAGAACGCACGTGATGTACTAATACGAGGACATGTAATAAGTATGGTCGTGAACAAATGTGATTGATACTTTAAGTGTAACACGGGGTTGTTGACGATGTACATATAAGGAGACAGAACGTATAAGGGACTTGTAACGAGGGGTCGCGTACAAACATGTTGTATATATATGAATTGTAAAAAGAGTCGATGAACAACCAAGTGAGGTACTGAGCACGTGTAAAGAATCCATGTACATTCACGTGATGTATAAGGCACGTGGCCAACAAGGGTTGCAAAATATACTGTTAAAACCGTGTTATTATCAACTCGGAGAAACTGTGTGAAAACTTTCCTTTGAGTGAAATCGAATATTAGGTGAAAAGTTTGGCCGTGACATACGGAATAATTCAAATTAAACCAGGTCTCCGATTTACACGAATTCGAGATAACGAGGTTTGACTGTGTAGGGGTTTGTAAAAGGGGACAAAAACTCGTGGGATGGAAACGGGACCATGGAAAAATAGGACGTACACAAGAGTTTCCGTGCGTGATTTATAGGGGTGAGGGCGAAAACCTGTTCGTGATGAGGGACCAGACAGGTACGTGATGTGGACAAGAATATTCTGAATGAGGGACGTGGACATGCATGTGGTTTACAGAGGGCGTAGATGATTTAAAAGTATTGTTGTGTGCATTTATAGAATCATGCACCGAGCGCGTGTGGGCACGTTCGTGTTTGTGGGAGGGTCGCGAACAAATATGTTATTTATGTGATCGTCTAGATGTAATATATCAGGGATAAAGACATGTATTTATAGCGTGGTCAACTTTTCTTTATAAATGGAGAAATCTCGTCCTTGACATGTAATTCACGCATCATGCAGGAAGACTTAGAGAGTGATATTAACTATATTTAGGGAGCATGCTTGTATATGTCTGCCGTTTAAAAGAAATTGGAGAATGTATGAAAAATTCAAATAGTGATTTCCGTAACTCAGGAAATAAAAGAAAGAAAAGAAAACAATTTTAAAATAGTTTTCAAAAATCCTTTTCGAAGACTCGCACACAGTTAAATCAATGACGATGCTGAATTTATTGAAGAGCTATCAACACATTTCACAAAGACGTTGCAAAGTCGTTTAAATTCACTTTCAGATATATTGATGACATTTTGTCTTCTACATCAGCCGCTTATCTTGATCTTTTCCTACAACAAAACCAACATGGATAGCTTTCCACCAAGCTGTATTATAAATGTGATTATATCAATTTCCCTATTGCGAACTTTCTATTTCTAGTTAGCAATAGTCGTGCATCCATAACCTTAGGTGTTTACATGTCACAGTTGATTCGATACTCTAAGTCCTGTTTTCATTATCATGACTTTCATACAAGAACTCGTCAACTAATGAACAATCCCTTAACACAGGATTTCAAAAGAGGCAGGTTAATGAAACTGAGGGGAAATTATTCTCCTTGTATCTTTTTAGGAGTCTTCATGTAAATATTTCTTTTGTTCATATTTTGCCCTAGTTTTATTGAATTTGTGTTTGGTATGTTGACAGGTTAATCTTTTCTTGTTGTTTTTTAAGCATAGAAAGCTGTGAACATACGTCTTGTTGGCTATTATCTTAACACAAAAAGACTTACAAAATAATTGTTACATAAACTTTCGGAAGACTTACGAATCAGTTAAGCCGACGGTGAATGAAACTAGACTAGAAAGCTGTAAAATTCGGCTTTGTTGGGCTAATGTCAAGTCTGATATGGTTAGCAGTTATAATTATTAATTCTAGCAAGCAATTTTCCTTGGAAGAAGCAATTTCTCCAACTATTACAATTTTCTGCTTGGTTTTATTGTTAAGCTCCCGCCAATATTAGAGCTATCGTGACCGCCCAGCGAGGCATTCTCTCTGCTCCGTATTGGTTCCTCTTTGGGGAACGAAGACATACAGAATAACACTTCCACAAAAATAAGAAAAGGACTGTTGCCATAGCAACAAAATTTAATCTGGAATCTTTCGAATCGGTCATTATTCAAAATAAACGTCTTGAGATAATTGAATTTTCCCACTAATTCAAAAAGTTGTCTGTGTGACCTTTTCTGGCACACCATTCCAGACGATAATCAATGGTAGAGGGCTTGAGCGTGCTACAGCTACCGATTCCCCGACACGACAGGTTAGCTGCGTTCCAGCTTCCTCTGGATGAGGTGTTTGTGGGGGGCGCTCAGCGTGATGGTTTGACCTACAAAACGTCTCTCTAAACAAAAACCGTTTTCATTAATAAACAAGAAATACATTCTGCACGAGTCGCAATACGTATCTTTACGAGAGTGTCTGAACGTGTTATCAACGTCACTTCACGTGATATGCGACAACCTGTAAAGTAATTCTAGACCAAATGAATTCCAATCCTCGGATGTTTTCTCTATATAGTCTTAGAACCAAGGATCCACGAAGCTCTCTATGTTTCTGTTGAATGCTTATGACAATTATCATCCCCGTAATTGTCTATGAAAGTAATTTTTTAGGACCACTAATGTCAAGTTTAGTGAACGCTTAAGACGAGATCTATGTACATGTATAGAAATTTATAAATAAAATATATTGATATAATTAACACCTCCTGTGTTTAACTAACTTCATGTATATCCCTAATCAATTTAATATCACTGTGTAATATTTTTAAACTTGCGATTCATGAGAGAGTAAAAGTGACAATATGTCAACAGTTCAACTCGTTCGGAATATCTAATTTCGGGTTTATCACGGTAATGACTCGATTTTGCCTTACTTTTCCCCCGATCACCTTTGTTTGGGTATACCTCGAGGAATATCGTGGGTTCTGATCAAACCATGTCGTCATCTGCTTCATGTTTCACTTTATAGAGGTGGTGTTGATTAAAACGCTTTCAATACAGTAGGACTAGGCTGGCAGCCATGTTACCATGTCAGATATATCTCTTTCAGAGAATTTAACAAACATCTCTTTATCAATAAAAACAATATCATCAACTATTGTTAAGACATAATGGGAGAATCATGTGGAAATTTGTTTTCCTAACTCGAGTCAAATATATCTATCTCAAATCTAATGACAATACATTGCATTTTGACTTAATTACCTAACAGAATCTCGTCAACGTAATTAAGTAGAAGCATTCTAGCAACAACAATGGACATTTTGAAATACTTAAAGCCAATATGCAGAAATGTGTTTCTGATTTTTTTCCTTGACATTAGTCGAGGCGTTTTACCAAATGGCAGACGATCAGAACGTAAGTCATTAAGAAGACACAAACGTGAAGGTCTCTAGAAGCGTAGAGGATGGCGTTATCAGCCGTTCAATGCTGAAACCGTTAGTGCGTTGAAGTTTCGACAGTTTGATAAATGCTAACATTTCGGTGAGGAATTGTTAGAAGCTTTGTCATTTAACACTAGAGTTGGTATTTTGTCCACCGGAAAGAGAGAAAAAATGAAGGAACTGCTCTTAGTGAGATAGTTATGGGTTCCGTCATTAACACACACACACACACACAGACAGAGAGAGAGAGAGAGAGAGAGAGAGAGAGAGAGAGAGAGAGAGAGAGAGAGAGAGAGAGAGAGAGAGAGAGAGAGAGAGAGAGAGAGAGAGAGAGAGAGAGAGACACACACACACACACACACACACACACACACACACAGAAAGACAGACAGACAGTTGTCTCCCACTCAATTTTTTCAAGTAACCTGCAGTGAAAACTAATTTTTGATTCCAATTGATTTCATCGTGTTGACAACATGTGTCTTCCCGATGATATGTCTCACCGTCGGCACATTCTAATCACGGCTCAATTTTGCGTGTCATTCCCTCAGGTCCCTTTGGACTGTTCGGATTACGCTCAATCCTTTCTTGGTCCCTCTATCCAGGGATTAGTTTAACAGAAGACGAGATGTACTCCTGTCAAGAGAAAGCTATGAAGGAACACGAGACATCATTTCAACAATTTTAGAAGAAAAAAAAACGTGAATCGATTGTGCACCGAGCGTTGGATCCGAAATCAAATGAAATATTAATCTGACTTTATTTTTAAAGTATTTCAAATCCTATTGTGCACACTTCATTCACAATTAGTACATAGTTGAGAAATGCCGAACACGTACTCTCCATGGCGTTCTCGCCGTGTCAGTACCGCGCAAAGCAAGGAGACATGGAACGCAGGCATGAAGTAAACCCTTCTAGAACAAATTATTTATCCAAGAGACGGACGGTGAACACAGCGGTACAATCATTCTCTTGTGTAGCAATTTTCACGCCATTTGATAGAGAATGAATCGGTGTTGTCATTGCTGGCCCTGATAATCAGAAGCCGATTCGTCAGGACCGATGAACCGGTTTTGATCCGGTCAACGAGAACTGAGAGATTGTGTATCAGATGGATTCGTTTGCTGCCGAATGAAGCACAAAAGATATTAACCACTTCACCGGGATCATTCATTACTCTTTTTAATGTCGGAACGAAAGCATGCCTACAGAAAGTGTTAGATTCATTGGGTCTGTCATTGAAATAATAACAGTTTGAATGTAAAATGAACCCTTAATTCGAAAACCTACTAATATATACGTGGCCGACAGACGGCGCTTTCAGTAACTTTGGCTTTCTCTTCAAGCAGACTTACTTTAAATTACATTTGATCTTGCCTCCTAACCAAGAAAGTCTTCACATGTTTTTAAATCTAGCATTTTTTTAATTTAATTAATGAAAATCATTGCTTGTACAACAACTTTTCGGATCATGCATGGAAATTTGGACACTGATCTGCCTATTTTTTTTATTTTTTTAAAAATTTTTTATCCATTTTTTTTTTTTAGATTTTGAAACTGAATCAGAATGCTTGAAAATCAAGTTTCATTATATCAGATAGGTTTTCCCATCAGAATAAAAAAAAATGTCTCATTTAACCAGGTTTACAACCGTAATCCAGAATATTTTATATTTAAGAAATATAAAAAATACTTAGATTACCGTAAAACTTCGGCTTTCTGTAATGAACATTTTGCTCTCAACTCAATACGTTGGCATACATCAAACCAAATATTTACAGTCACACGTTCAGAGCCGCCTCATTTTCAAGAAATGGGAATAGCGTTCTTAAATATCATTATGTAGAAGAAATCATTGTATGAGAAAGGCAGACTTCAAGAATAACTGAAATACTGGTTGACTGCACTGCTTCTGTTGGCAATTTACCCATGGGAAAACACTTCGACAATAATCACGACGTCAAATTGACTACCTGTATTATCTCCCTTACATTAAATAGTGTACAGAATGGCAGTCTCCTCAACCTGAACTATCACCCGATTAAACATATAGTACCTGACAATAGCTAACATGGATAGAGAGAGAGAGAGAGAGAGAGAGAGAGAGAGAGAGAGAGAGAGAGAGAGAGAGAGAGAGAGAGAGAGAGAGAGAGAGAGAGAGAGAGAGAGAGAGAGAGAGAGAGAGAGAGAGAGAGAGAGAGAGAGAGAGAGAGAGAGAGAGCAAAAACAAACAAAAAACATGAAAATCAAGTTATTATTAAGATTATTAAGAGTTGATCTCGGATGCAAGTGTTTCCGTGTTATCAGGTACAAATTAAGTTCGTGTGTACTAAATGGCGTCAGCTTTTTTCATGAATAACGCCTGAAGACAATAACGAAAATAAAGAAATCGCCTTAGTTCGGAATTAGTCTTCCCACAAATATCGAAAAAGTCAAAACACTTTATAAAAAGATAAAATTTACAATTAGCTGACAACCGTGTTCGTCATCTTTAGCGGGATCATGCGCTTAAGCGTGTTATTATTTAACCAAAGATGGACAGAAGGCGTTTGCCTTCGTTTATAAAACAATATTTTTTAAAACTGTAATGAAATATCCCCTTTCTTCTATTAATTTTGAAGATTCCTTGTATGAAACAGATCTGATAAGCTGTTGTTATTGGCCAACGTTCTAATTGTTATTTCCGTTTTATTTTTCTATACCCTGACCAAACACGTTAACGGGGAAGGGGGTATAGAGGAATCGCCTTTTCTGCGTATCTCTCCGGAGAAACCTTGGCACATGTTAGTGCTGGGAAGACCTGTGGTATTCAGTAGGATAAACATCTCCTATTACATACCTACGACACTTATATATACCTGATTTACGGGTATAAACCATTCCCTAATCTATGTACGTTATTTGAGAAGTCAGTTTTACAAGCAAGCAGAAAAAAAAAATGACAGAGGAAAACTCTGCTCTTATATTTTCAAGTAGAAAATGGAAGCCCAGCTATTCTTTTTGTTTAATCACCTCTCCACGGAAAAGGATCTCTTTATTTTACGACTGATTAACTGTGCATAAGAAATAAATTTAGATTTTAAAAAGCTGATTTAACAGCAGAGCAAACCTCAAATCATTTTTTTTTTATTTTTTTAACCACCGACCAAAATGATAACGTTTACAGAAATATTAGTGGCATGCATGCTTGAAACGGATAGCCCTGTGACACTAAAATTCCTTCAAATGACAAAAAACAACATTTATAGCTACAGTCGAACCTCTTTATCTCGAATTCGGATAACTCGAATACCCCGTCTAACACGAAGTAAGTAGTTCAGGCCAAAATTTCACAAAACATTTGATCTCATTTAAATCGAAAACTCGGATAACTCGGAGTTTTCCAACGGTCCATCTGATTTCGAAATTACGAAGTTCGACTGTATATATAGAGATAAAGTGGTATTGTAGACTACAGCTTGTATGCTAAAGAAAACCACGATGATGTGGTGTTTGCTTATTAATCTCTAATGCTTGGACTAATTATCAAATGCAATATCAACAACATTCTTGCGATTTTTGAATGTTTTACTTTCTTTTAAATACAACATGCAAGAATCCGTCATATAACAAAGGAAAGTTTAAGAACCCCCAGAGCATGTCTAAAACAGATTCTGAAACGTGACAACTTTGTACCATTGACCAACTCAACAGCTATTTATATTCTCTGCTTTATCTCATAAGGTTTATAAGATGGAGTGAGCGGAGTTAGCCACGGGCTTTTACTGTTTAGTTTTGTCATAACTAACTAATTTCTGAAACTATTATGCTAGATTATTACAAAACGGAAACAGTGATCGTGTCACGCATGGTAAGTTGAATAGTAACGTCTTCGCCGCCGAAAGTAGCACTGATGTTTTGTTGGCGCGCCCTGGTGAAAGTCTGTCACGTAATGAAATAGCCATGTCTGGCCTCGGGTTCAACAATGGTGGTTCTCGCACCGCCAGTGTCTAAGGTCATCGATCTGCTGTCCAGTTCCTTGGTCCTTCTCACAACGACACGTTTTAATCAAACATCATTGTTATTGTTTAGGTCAACACAAGCCATTATTGTCTTTAAAACAAACAACTTGAACGTCAGAGATGCTGCTCAATACAAGCATTCGTTATGGTTTTTTTCCCATTATCATGGTTCGCCAACTAACAGTAACTATATTGTATATTTGTTTTCCAGACAAAAACTGAAAAAAATCTTTTCTTGTTTAAACACTTAATTTCGTTGATAAAATGATTTGAAAATCAAGTGATTTGTCAGAAAAAAGGGAAGAAAATATGTAAAAATTTTATGTTCGTTAATTTGTGACATATTAAGTAGTAGACTTCCCGCCAAATCAACGAACTACAAAAAGGGTTGTACATAATGTTACAGAAATACACCAGTGAATAACACCTTTCAATACAAACTCAAGGTAGATAGCGTAGAGCCAAACAATCATTTAATTATTTAAACCGCATCATACAGCTGTTTCATGCTTCTAGGCCTGCTAGGGAACTGAAATTTTGAAACCTTGAGGCGACTAATGAACACCGAAATTGGTCAATATAAACGTCAACATTTAAATAGAGAGGTGAACTTATCTTTTAATCCAATAAAGTTTCCGTGTTTTGATATCGGATACTACATGTCTATTTGCAGCTGTAATTATGTACATCTTGATACCATTACGACTTTGTTATATTGTGTTGAGGAATAGATAAGGCAGGATATTTACATTAATAGTAGTGTGTCATTGGAACTGCGTCAATCAGGAATCAGGCCCTTTTATCACACAGCTGGGTCAGTATACTGCGTCAATCAGGCCCTTTTATCACACAGTTAGGTCAGTATACTGCGTCAATCAGGAACCAGGCCCTTTTATCACACAGTTAGGTCAGTATACTGCGTCAATCAGGAATCAGGTCCTTTTATCACACAGCTGGGTCAGTATACTGCGTCAATCAGGTCCTTTTATCATACAGCTGGGTCAGTATACTGCGTCAATCAGGTCCTTTTATCATACAGCTGGGTCAGTATACTGCGTCAATCAGGCCCTTTTATCACACAGTACAGCTGGGTCAGTTTTATACACAGTGCGTCAATCAGGTCCTTTTATCATACAGCTGGGTCAGTATACTGCGTCAATCAGGCCCTTTTATCACACAGCTGGGTCAGTATACTGCGTCAATCAGGTCCTTTTATCACACCGTTAGGTCAGTATACTGCGTCAATCAGGAATCAGGCCCTTTTATCACACAGTTAGGTCAGTATACTGCGTCAATCAGGAATCAGGCCCTTTTATCACACAGTTAGGTCAGTATACTACGTCAATCAGGAATCAGGTCCTTTTATCACACAGCTGGGTCAGTATACTGCGTCAATCAGGAATCAGGTCCTTTTATCACACAACTGGGTCAGTATACTGCGTCAATCAGGAATCAGGTCTTTTTATCACACAGCTGGGTCAGTATACTGCGTCAATCAGGAATCAGGTTCTTTTATCACACAACTGGGTCAGTATACTGCGTCAATCAGGAATCAGACCCTTTTATCACACAGTTAGGTCAGTATACTGCGTCACATCGACAAAGGCACCAGGCGAAATGGAAATATTTAAACTAAAATCGTGAATCTATTCAATTACCATTACCACAAAACTGATAAAATGTTCAGTTTTTAGGGACGAATACTTCGAAATCATTTGAAAATGGTTTTCAGCAGAGATGTTGAAGTAGTTATATAGCCTTAATGTTTAATAACTGGCATGTCTGTTGTCCAACATACTACTGTTGAAGTTATCATAATAGACATAACACTGGATGGTATTATTGACAGATATGTAAATAAGTGTTGATATATCATTGTTGTCTTTGATCTCGACGCTGAAATCTATCCTTTTAAATTCATTGTGCCATTGTTTGTACGGCGGACAACATTAACAACATTGTAGTGTGATGCGCCAGACCTAAAAAAAGGTGCAATGTTTCTTTGCTGGTGTATGTCTATGTCGATTTCTCTAATAACTGAGGTATTTCAAATGGATATATATATATATATATTATGTTTTGCTTTCTTCACAGACATATAATTCATCAAAATATTGATTTCTTGATTCAAATTACCAGAGTATTTATAAATATATTTAAAAAAGGATTCTGATTAAATAAGTGTAGTATCTAACGAACAATATCTGTTGACATAAGTATGTCGAGGTAACAATCCTTTTCTATGTGCAATATTACAAGGAAAGTGCGGGCTATATCTCAGTACAACTGATATTCCATCTACATGTGATACAAACTAAGTTTTAGTTTAAATTGATATAAATATGTTAATTAAAAGTACATGTCGCCCTTTTTTTTAGCCCTCTACCCTCACTGGTCCTTTTCCTTGAATCTCATATTGATATCAGATATGATTTATAGTATCATCATGATAACCTCTAAATTCTTAAGACCAGACTGCTGTTAGAATAACAAATTATACGATACATCAACAATGATGTTTGGGCATTATGTGGATATACTTTAGTGTTAATTCCAAAATTTTGAGCCCATACAGACGTGATGCAGTGAAAGGCTGTCATATGTTACCTTCTCAGCCCCAGTCAGATATGTCAAGTAGGCATAGTTGTGGCGCTTCTCTGGCCTGTTAAGTATTGGCTGTCAACGAATGAGATACTCCAGTGCTTCCTATAATAGTACCCTGTCTCTCGGCATGGTTTTCATGGAAACGAGAAAATGGAAGGGCTTAAAGTCCTCTTCAATCTACAACACTGGGTAATTGGGTTCTGGTAAGATTCCTTAGTAATTATATACCTAAATGTTGTATGCGGAGTTATACTGAAAAGTTTGCATTGTCAGCTCTTGTTTGGAACTACCCCTTCTTGTAGCTTGTATTTTTGTATACAATAGATATTAATAAGACATCAATGATATAGAAATGATATTACAGCGATTTTCTTAATGAAAGACGAGGTACGAATGTTTCTTCTTATATGTCAACAGAGTATCCTTTCAAACACCAATTCGACGAAACAAGACCAAGATATGACACGGAGAAATGTGGAAAAGGAAAAGGAGATTAGGATAAGCTGTTCCGGAAGGATGAGCGTTCTCTTTTTTATCTATGACAATAGCAGTGTTAAACATGGCCAATCCAATTAACTCCTGCCATATTTATAACCGAGAGCAAGGCTTAAGACAGTGAAACCACTAGGCATACTAAAGAGCACTCATCTTACTTCATATTTAGTGATGAAGATACACATAAACATTCCCAGTAATCTTCATCAACCGAATCTCTTGAAATTCTCTGACATGTCAACACCATAGGTTTTGGTAGCAAGGATGTTTCTATCTAGAATTGAACAATCAATATAGGAAAATTGACATACGCTTATCGTACCAATTTATGTAAAGTTGTCCCTGGTTTTGAAGTAAGCAGCTGATGTAGAGGAGTCTGTCTTGTCCTTGATTTCCGATTCTATATGGTTTACACATACAGGATGGGTAGTTAATGCATTTGCTATTTAAAGGCAAGACATTGTCAATATATCTTAATTTAAAAATAAAGGAATTGGCAAGCTCTTCGATAAATTTATCCACGTATCGAAACAAAATCAAGACATCCAAGGACAGGTTTGTTCCCAAAAATGTGCCAGTATTATATTGGAAGACCTTCCTACTAAACTCGTCATTTATTTTTACGAGCTCTTCTCGTGTACGTTGTGATTTTAGACGAACATTTTTTAACGAAAATACTTTACAGTATAACGAATAGCTGGTACATTCTGTAATTTTCATGGATCATTTTTTTTTATTTTTGTTTAAAATGTTCGAAATGTATTTTAACGAACTGAAATTTCGCGACGTGGATGCAAAATAGCTTCTCGTGTAATCTTGTTCATACATAGCGAAACAATGAAAACAGAAAACACCTAACCCCCCCCCTCCAAATAAAACCAGATATGTGGTTGTTCCTAATCGCATTTTTGTATTGTCGTACAAGAAGATATTTAAATACCGTTAATAGTTATACTTGTTTCTACCCTATCGGATCGTAATATCCACACTTCCGGTAAAGGTAAGATAACTTGGTACGAAAGGATGACCAATCAAACGATTTTACATCTTTGGAAGCTGATTCGATCATGTTGTTTTGTCAGTAGGGAGACTTACATGATCACAGATGAGTCGGTATTAACATGGGGATGCAAACGAAGAACAAGCGCTCTACATGGTGTACTCCATGTAGACATTCAACAACAACACGATACCTTAGAATGTCATCGCTCAATTGTTTATCTAAGGTAAAGGTCGACGAAACGGTTATTTATCTGACAGCCACTGTCTACATAGTGTTGACTAATATCATAGATATGACCCATTGAAAACTGTTTTAGAAATTTAGAATCCTCAATTATTATATAAGTTTATTCTGTTTTTTTATATGGTACGTCCATGATAGAGGCCGACAAAGATCAATTGCAGTTTTTGACAGACAAAATACGGATACGCGGGGACCTCTCTCTAACATGTTTTGGTTGTTTACCATCAAGATTCCAGTCCTTTACTTTGGCTGAATAAATGTTTAATAAGTTTTGAACGTTACCACCTCCTCCATGTTGTAACACTGAACATTAATTCTGGTTTCAGCAGACTCCTGAGACAGTTGCAGGAATATTTCATGTAAACAAATTCAATGGAAAAATCGATTAAACGACTTTTGTACAAGAGTTGTTAACTTTATATCTACGTGATAATGGTTTTCTTCACATCCATGATGTCAAATTATTTTTGAAAGACATGCGTTGAAAACATCAAAAAATATCAACATGTCAAAACATTCGAAATCCAAACTCAAATTCAATAAAACAAAACATTAACAAAAGAAATATTTAAACGGAGACTCCTGAAAAAAGCACAAGCACAAGGAGAATAAGACCAGGTGTTCCGAAAGAGTAAGTGTTTTCTGCTTCTTCGACGACACCCGCCATGTAAATCTTGGTCAGTCCAAGTAAGTAATGCCACGTTCTCAAATGAGAACAAGGTATACAACGGCGGAGTCAAATGGCAAAACAACGAGCATCAAACACGGAAAGCTTCATATCTCTCAACGACATATGATATTTCTAAATATGACCACTATGCCAACCGTAACACTAACCTATAATTTCATTAACCTGCATTTTTTGAAAATATCAAAGCACTCCTTGCATGTCGCTTGTTTTGATGAAGAACAATAAAAGAAAACGGTACAAAAAGGAAAAATTGAAACTTTAGGAATAACTTTACTAACATATGTATACAGACCCGTAAAGTTAAAAGTGAGGTTTAAGTTGTTCTAGAATAGTTAACGCTTCAGAAAGAAAACAGCAACATGTCAAGAAAATCTGAATTCAAACTTAATTTCGATGAACCAGGAGCAAAATATGAATATAATAGAAAAATAAAAAGAGAAAATAAAATAAAATAAAAGCAATATGATACACAATATGATGATATTTACCAATAACAGTCATACTTATGTAATGCTAGTTAAGCCTTTTACCTAAAAGCTACAAAAAGTAAAACATTACTGCCATAGGGTATATATTCTAGTTCCATGAATATTGGTTAAACAGTCTGCCGATTATGGAACCAATTAACTACATGGAAAATCTTATTGTAGCCAATAATTGATGATGGACTTTACCTGATGTCTTTTCACTTATGTCTAAGGTGATTGTGATATCACACTCGGATATTATATAACGTAAATATATGGGCAAGTATGAGTTTGTTTTATCATTCATTACATTGGGGCAGAAAATAATTGTCACGTCAATGTAGTTTAAGGTTCCTTGAATGGTCGTGGAGAAATTCATCTTTCTAGGAAAACAAGACAGTTTCGTCCGAAAAGATATGACATGACTGGTCCATACAAAATCTTGCCTGAGAAAGCGCTGACAATCCTGGAATTCAAGTCAAATTCTTTCAAACTGTTATATATCTTATGTTTCCGTGAGAGGCGAATTTATCACAAGATACGGAGGATACTAGGTATTATTTTGTTCAATGTAAAATGTATTTACTGATGTTTACGACTTTTTCTGCTCCTCGTCACAGTCACCGTTGATTTTATCTTATTTTCTTGAATGGAAGTTTATTATGTAACGAAAATGAAGATATTGAAAAAAAGACTGTGTTAAAAATAAACAAACTTTTTTTCCGAACTAAAACTGATATAAGTGAGGTACCGTGATCGGTATCCTTAAATTTATGTAACTTAACCATGGATGAGGTCATGAGGAAATACCATTTAGACGTGTCATCTCGATAACGCTTTAATAACACGTGTTTACATACATTGGACTATGTTGTTCGGAAATTGGCCTGGCCGCCTTATTTCGAGTGTTAAATCTACTGTCCAAAATTTATATCTGCCCTTGAGACGTGCATGCGATATTCTCAACGTAATGACATGGAACGAAATTTTATTTGAACAGTTGTGAAGACTTTTATCACCACGAAAATATTGAGTGACAACACACTCACTATTGGTGCCTCGATATTTTGCTCGTAAGTTAAAGATGAAAGGATTGCTATTGTTATATTACATTCATGTGAATAAAAAGATACGAAGCTAAAATGGAATTAATATCTATTTCGGTTCTCTTTATTGCTTTATTTTCGGATACTTGAATTTCACGGCTTGTCGTAATGAGACACCAGTTCATATGAAAGTAGACGCCCTACAAAGAAGAGTTCCATTTTATGCACGTTTGCTTTAAAGTTATTAAACCGTTTTGTTACAACAGATGTAGTGAGAAATACATTTAATTGTAAACTCGTTTTTGTTTTAATGATTCCTATGCATTGTCTTACTGTTTTGTTGGAAATAGTATATGAAATTTCATACAGCATTCTGTGTCTTGTGAATATCTATCAATTTCAACGTAGTTTGCTGATATCGCAATAGCAATATTTAACGGTTAAAACTCTTTAAAAGCTAACTCCACATCCCTTCATTTAATTTGTACATATAAACAAAAAGTTGATGCTAAAATTTTTTTTCCGAGATGATTTGTTCAGTTCAATCTGTTGACATCTGCTTGATTTGGCTATATATTTCCTTATGCTGTTTATAGTATAAGTATGTATAAGTGTCGACTTTCAAAAGTGTCCTATTTTCAACCAACAACAATCCGCCTCAATTCTGCTTAGGTTCCTTATTCAACCAAATCTCAAAGTCGGAAGTTCCTGTTTACACCCGACCGGGTTTGGTGATTTATATTTATCGAATTGCTACAATGTCCAATAAGTGACACATGGATTAGGCCTTAACTAGCATTGTTATAAAACCAAATTGCATTGTTCTGTGATTAGGGATATACATTTTAGAAAAGAATATCTTTATTTTATCTTGTACTTCAACAATTACGTTTTCGTATCATTGGTGAAATCTTTTTACATGAATTTAGATATTTTATCTAGTTTAATATGGAAAGTGAAATTTTTTCCCCTTTTGTTAAACGTATTTCTTTAATTGTTTAGAAGTAAGGTTGAACTTTTTATAAGTCTTTTCTTTCATGTTATAAGCTGGAAAAAAGTTAACTGTTAGGAGTTCGAAAAATATACTATAAAAATGAAATCTCAAGAGAGTATTAAGCTATGAAGCGACGTAATGTTATACCAAAAAAACTGTTCGTTGTCAGGGGGCACAAAAGCTCCAGCAGGCGAGACTTCAGCGATGAAATTACACAAGCATTATGTTCTCGACATTTTTATTACAATAAAAAACGTTTCCGGGGACAATTTATGTCTACTTGTACATGTCGTGTCACATTTCATAGCTAAACAAAGTATTGTTTTTCGTATTTTATCTTGAAATATTTGGCTTGTCGATTTCACTATCAAGTACATAGGGTTATGATTTAATATTGTATTTTGATTTTATCGAAATGAACGACATTTTGTTTAGGTTTCATGTGAAATTTGATATATTTCAGTTCCTTTTTGGTTCATATCAATATAATTTTACAAAGAATATGACACTTGGGGCATTGAGAAAGTATACCATGAATGGAATTTGTCGTTACAAAGAAAAATCATCCTAGATTTATCTCATATACCACATGATTGATATGATGCTGTTTACTATGATTAAGGGTGCCTTGTTTAAAGGGTGAGATCGGTTGAATTGCTTTTGTCGTTTTTATCTACCGAATGTAACAATGAAAAATGTAAACTGAATACTTTACCAGGCAAACAATTTCAGGAAAAATAGTTTTAAAAACATCAAAATTTAATGTTGAAATCCAGAGAATCAGAAATTGAAACAGGCAGAAAACAAGGGCAAGTCACGTCCCTGGTTACTAATTACAACGACATAACAAGGTATACTATCGAGCATGGGAAACCCTCAACTTCACTTCTTCTTCAAAAGAAAAGAGAATAATTCACAGATCATAAAGGCTACCAAAAAAACCACACCATAGTGTCCCTTAACTCAAGACCCTGTGTTATAACTAATACATGTGTACACCTTGAATTCAGTTACTCAATTCATAAACTTTGGCTATAACAAATTTATCGAAGTAACTCACGAAACATTTCTGTTTATGGTGATGTCCGACCATGGTACTAAAACACATACGATTCAGTTTAACCTAAACTGTGTATTTGAGTCAACAAATCTTCTCTACTTTTCTCATTACCTCTCAACTTTCGTTTTGAAAAGTCTTATACCAGTATAGGATTTTTCATGAGTTTTTAAAATGGTATTTTGCTAGCACCAAATACCATGTATCCTACTCCCACGCAAAAGGAACATTGAAATCAAACACTTACTTGAGAATTGTCGTTTCATTAGTTAGAGGAAACATTTTATTTTTCCTGTTGAAACTTAAATGGTCCTAGAATTGTTCTTGAACACCAATAACAACACGACGTTTCCGCTTTGAGAATCATACATATACACTCCTACTTTCATATACAATAATAAAATTCACCGCTGAACACTCCTAGCATTATTAGAAATTTCAGTTTCTGAGGCCTTTAAAAACCTTAACCTGTATGTCACGTTTCAATTCAATCCAGTCGTGGGAAAGATCGAATTGTACATATGTACATAAAATAACCAGTTATGTGAAAATCATGAAATTCATTCTCGGCTAGTGGATCTAAATTTTGATATATATCTTCGGCCAGTTTTGATTGTTCTCCAGTGTAGGGCCATGGCGTCAGGACGAGTCCTAAAAGGACTAAACAAATGTGTAATGCAATCTAAAACATTATCTGGTACTGCTTATCTGATTCTAAATTTAATTTTCAAAGTTGCTAACCGCATGTGTCTTGTGTAAAATCTTCAGTGAAATAACATTTTCAAGTAAATAAATTTCACGCCTTTAGAGGAAAAGATTTACTGCAGTTACTTGTAATTGTTGGAAATACTCCCACTGATTCTATTCCTGTCCTTGGTAGATTTATAATTATGTCATACATTTCATGCTTTACAGGTAACGATAAAGTAGTAGGCTGCTGAAAATAATAGGTGTGTTCGAGGGTAGATGATATTTAAAGGCAGCTAACTGAAGCAAGTACATCACATAGGTGTTCATGACGCGCTACGCAAAATAATGAGGTAAAATGCGTCATCTCCACTAAAGCTAATATCAAATCTATCATCTTGTCTTCCATGTATCTTAATTTGACACTTGGTTGATATAGACCTGTATACATTTTATAACGCAGTTACCATTCGGATAAATAGGATAGCATTATCACTGCTAGGAATGCTCACGCGAACAAATTTTTTCCATACAGCTTTATTCCCATTTGCCCAGGTCAATTATCGAAAATAATACATTACGAAGGTTTTCAATTAGGAACGTAAAGAATAAACATAACTTTAAATGATTACCCGGGAATATCTAAACGGCTTCCACATGTCACTACTTATTACTTTAAATATAGTTCCCATTCCAGTGTCCTGTTTAGTGACACATACTCGGGAAACGGTTGCTCAGACATATTTTTTAAGTTGAGTAAACGCCTGTTCAAAATAAAATTTTGGAACCCAATCGATGTCTATAACAACAGTAACTAATAAACAGGTCGCGAAATCTGCATCTTTAGCTTTGCATTTCATTAGAGAACAAGGAGTGTGTTTCTTAATTTCGACAATATAATACCTATTGCTGAATACATCTTCAGGAATACCACATAATTGTAAGAAAAGACCTTTCAAACCATGACAGCCGATTGTTTATGAGATGTTGAACCACGACGAGGAACAAAAGCTGAAATTTAGTGGCTAGCCCTGATTTTGATTATTCATGCTTAAACTGCATTTACATCATTACAAATAACACCTTACAAAATACAAGACACTTTGAATGGGCAGACTTCACATCAACGTGACGTCATAGTGATACTGACATTGCAACAGTGTATACTTTTATGAATACACTTATGAGCCGTGGACAAGGGGACAGCATTAACATTTATTGATTTCTCACGATGAGAGAAAAACATCATGAGATTTGACCAAAGAGGAATTATATTTTGAAACCTTTCTTCTCGTTGGGAGGGAGTGTCTTAATGAGAATAAATTAGAGCCTGTTCATAAATATTAAGATACTTAATTCAAGACTTTTGGTTAGATATATACGGGTAGTCAGAATTTGCGATAAAATACTCTATTTGCGATTGGAATAATTCATTGATGGAAGATTCATAGAAAACTTTGTAAAACATTTATCGTTTTTCTTCTGTATTCTATATTATATAATCTCTTATTATTGTTATTGTTTAAATGTGTTATAATGTTATTAACTTGTATATTGTATTGAGATTACTTCGCTGTGAACGATGTTGAAACGGCGACAAAAGTCACATTGGAGGCAATGCATAAAATATCAAGATGACTACATGATTAAAATATAAAGCTCATTTTCTGCAATATTTGAAAAAAACGAATATATATTTATATATACAAAATCAGTCAAACATACATTACGTATTTTAAACGTCATATAAAAATATATTTTCCAGACCTTTACCAGTTTTTGATAGAATTTCAAATTGAGGACGTCGTTTCATTTCAATCTTAGAACACAACGTTTTAATATTTGTCATGTAAATGACGATGATTCATAATATAATGCTTTCTACGGCCATTTTAAATAAAAACGTGACACTTTACTTCAACTCAATTTTGTGTACATTGTCACTATGAGTAAGTGTCAAAATGAGATATGTAGTACGTGGTGAGATGGATGTCTATGCTGGTGGCCTCTCTGTCTTTACAGTTCGCGATACATAGATGGACTATCTAGTGTATCCAATATTTCAACTTTCATTTTACTATGACTGCTTGTAAGTCTTTCTTTCCTAATCCAGATTTGTCGGGATTTGTCATGGAAGTAATTGACAAACTGCGTTATTTTATCGAACGCAGTAAAAACAAAGAAGACGTCATCAGCATACGTTTCTAACAGCCGAATCTCTTTATCAATTTTAATGTAATTTGCGAACTCTCTTGACTAAAAATGGATTCTTTTGAGCTTTGTAATATCTTTCAAAATACTCTGCTGATGTCTTACAAATGGGATTCGTCCTCACATTTGAGCTTTTCACACTTCTTCTATTAAGATATTAAGAGATACCTCAGCATGTAAGAACCAACGATGTACAGAGAAACATTTGAAATATTTTACTTTAAATTCAACATCAGATTTGCTAAAAAAAAAAAAAAAAAAAACATTATAAGACAGAGATGCACTAGGGATACTGTTGTTTAAATAAGATAAGAAAACACATTGTTATAGACAGAGTGTGGTTTTCGTTTAACAAACTGATCAAATTCCAATTTCTTTTTGTCACGCATCAGTACCGCAAAAAAGCCTATACATCTGAAGGCTCTACCAATATAATGTGTACTATATACGTGGGCAGTGTGCATCTTCTAGTTTCCAATGACGTCATAGACGAACTAATTTCACGCCCCGGACGGGGAAGCGTCGATCTAAACTGGCTGATTTGCATTTATATAGCCGACAAGAGACAAGGGTATCATTGTTACTTGTGATAGAAATCGACCACAGACAACGGTATCAGAATGAATCTTTTTCATCCCCACACAGAAATCACATCTCATTTCACGACCTAATTTCAGTGCATTCTATTACTAGCTAGTGTTTAGCCCAAGCAAAATCAATACGAATAAGACACTATTTAATACAACGAATCGTTTAATTGTTTTCTAATTTATTGTTTTTCTTTTTTATTTGCATTGACTTTATATTATGTGTGAGTTTGTGTGTATGACAAAACGAAAAAAAAAAAAAAAAACAAAAAAAAAAAAAAAAAAAAAAAAAAAAAAAAACAAAAAAACGGAAGTGCTTTTATATCTGTATTACAATAGTCATATGTCGAACATATTCCATAGAAAAAAAGAGAAAGGAAACTCATTTAAAATATAATAAATAAAAGAAGCCAAAACGGCATTATATAATGACGTTTCATATCCATCAACTGCCTCGCGTGTTTACCGGATAACATTGACCTTACAATGGGCATATCTGTCTATCGTCTGCTTTAGATATATCTACAGTTCAGCAGGTCGGGCGTTACAGCTAGACATCATGATCTTTCCCTGACATGTCTGAAGATCGTTGAGACAATGATAAATGTCTTATACCACAATGATGCATTGTTTTGGCAATCTTTGGTTCATATTTACTGAGTATATCTTGGTAGTCTCAGGCCAACGTTTTCAGAAACTTTTTACGTTGTAATTTATCTCTCATCGCGTTAAAGGTTTTAACAATTTAGGCCTATGGCATCACTGACGTGTTCTAGACGTCATTCATTTGTGAGTCTTTTCTAAAGTCCTAATGTTTCGCAAATGAACATTTCCATGAAGATTCCTTATTGAATATCACTTTTCTGATTTTTGGAATAATTTTTTGTTCTCAAAATGTACGGTAAGAGGATTTGTTCATTCATATATAATATATATTGAGATAGGGGCGTCAGCAATTCAGTCAACAGAACATCAAAATTTGCAACTGAAACGAATAATCGAGTTTTCCAGTGCTGCCGTGGTTGTGTTTTTCAGCAATGAAAATGACCTGTATGGACCTCACACATGTTGTTCAGTATGGTAGGTACCGCCCTCATTACGGAATCCCTGCCTAAATCTGTCAGCGGCTGTTCACAAAACGATAAATGTAGTAAAACAAATAAACAAAATTCGTTTAGGAATGAAATTTTCTTTTGAGATTTTTTTTTATGTTTTCGACAATTAGGAAAATATGTTGCAGATAAATGAATATGCGTTTTTTATGATTAACAGCAGTCGATAAATTATTCCTATGTAAATTATTCCTATGTTTACCTTTTAAACTTTCTTCATTCTCAAACATCATCATTTTATTTTTTATTTTATTATTGTTTTTTAATTAATTATTTTTTCATTTTGCAATTATTATTAACTTTTGGCCAATCGGCGAATAAGTACATCAAGTGTATACACACAAGGTACAATGTATATATCGGATATAAGAAACACGGAAAAGAAAGGAATGGAATAAAAATGTATTTCTTAATATATTGGACTAAAAAAATACCTATTTGATAGAATTCCTCAGTGGAATATTAATATCATTAAAAGGAATACATATAATCATTTAATTTATTGAAATTAAATTCTTAATGAAGAAATTTTTCTACGTACCATGACGGTAAAATCTTCAATACTAGGTTGTGTGACTTAACGGTTTATATTTTTCAGGAAGCCGAGAAGCATGGTCACTAGCTACCACAAGAAGACCTGGGTGTTCGTAGAAGGGGTGCAAGGGAGAAAGTGATAACCCGAGCGAGAGAACATCAGCAAACTAGATTTCACTCTCGCTGAGACTGAAGCGTGACAATCCGTTTTACACCAAGGTAGCGTAATTGTCATATGTCCTGCTTACTGACACACGTGTTAATGCCGTAAATGTTATAATCATTCAGCTATGTCACTTGTACTCCCTAACCTTTTTGGTAGGTTAAAGAATATCATGCTGCATTCATGATTCGCTTCAGCTGTTACTTTGTACATGTCTCAAACTTTCTTTTTTGGTAGCAATAGAAGCTCTGTTCATTAGTAATCTAATTAAATGGTCTATATACATGTATATGATAAAGGCAAATAGAAAAATCTAGTGGAATATGTTTTATTATTTTTGAAGCAAATTTAATAAGAAAAAAAATGTATGTAAGATCATACGTCTAAGTTCTCGGAACATTTTCTGTTTAATCATAAATCAGTAATAATTGATTAGTCACGAATAATTTGAATAGTGGTAGAATTCATAATGCACAATCTAGTACTATCACGATTATAGTCAACTGAATAATTTGAATAAAGTTGTGGTAGAATTCATAATGCACAATCTAGTACTATCACGATTATAGTCAATTGAATAATTTGAATAAAGTTGTGGTAGAATTCATAATGCACAATCTAGTACTATCACGATTTTAGACAACTGAATAATTTAAATAAAGTTGTGGTAGAATTCATAATGCACAATCTAGTACTATCACGATTATAGTCAACTGAATAATTTGAATAAAGTTGTAGTAGAATTCATAATGCACAATCTAGTACTATCACGATTATAGTCAACTGAATAATTTTAATAATGTTGTGGTAGAATTCATAATGCACAATCTAGTACTATTACGATTATAGTCAACTGAATAATTTGAATAACGTTGTGGTAGAATTCATAATGCACAATCTAGTACTATCACGATTATAGTCAACTTTTTAAACCTTTAGACCGGGAATTACAACGTATTTAGTGATGAACAAGAAGTGTATTATTATCTAGTGTTGTATGTAAATATAATATTTGTTGGTAACTCATCAATGATACAATACAAACATGATATACCAATATGCTTTAGAACTTTCGTTGATTAAAAACATCGAAAACCGAGAAAAATATTAAATATATTATTATTTTTATCATAAAATTTGTAAATTCTATATAAATTGCAGACATGCATCTTCAGAATTCGTGCTTAAGACTTTGGATAAGATACTAGTATGTAGCAGATCGATTGGCTATTGAAACCATTGTCTCATTTAATGATACGTTTCAGTGATTGCTGGGGATTTTTTGTGTTCTTTTTCATAACTTGCTTGGTAATTCTACACAACAATGTAGCCTGTAATCTAGAAGTAAAGACTTCGTGTTCTGAAATGAAAGAAAACAGAATAAATTATGTTTGTTTTGCTCTATCTTAACATGCATGATAACGTTTAAATCAAATATCAAAATACCAAACGTTCAAGATGCTAATGGTTTAAGAGCTTTAGTATTTTTACATATGTTTAGATAGGCCTTTACCACAAAACTATTTAATTACAAAGTCGTATATAACCAATTTTCTGTCTTACAAATCCTTCTAGAAAGACGTAAATCAGAACTGCTTGTATTGCTAACAGTCTAATTGATCAAGAGTTAGATAAACATTCAGAAATTAGAACGGTACTTGTTAGGTTTGAGAGTAGTATTTCAGAGTACTATTATGTACATATTATGAATGGTGTTTGAAAAAAAAAAAAAAACAGAATGAAAGACACAAAAAATCACACTATTATTACTGGAGTTCCTTTACATGAAATCTATCTACTTCGAAAATAACCACTTAACCAAGACGATTATACAAAACTTGTAAGCAAATAATATTTCTTATCACCTAAAGCTATTAATCTTTATACGCTGCATCAGAACATCGTTGTATTCATTTTCTTGAAGAAACTGCAAACAATATCATGTAATAACGGAAATGTTCACGAAAAGATTTCGTTGTTACATCCCTACATGAAGCTTTATACCACCAATTTTTCTCAGTACAATATCATGGGATACTGTATACTTTATGATATAAGTGAATTCTTTAATTTACCTACAATCGAGTAAGTATGAATTTCTGCAGTAAATTCAAATAGACATTAGCTCAGGAATAACTGCGAAATGCTTGGCCCCGAAAACGATCACTAATATAGTAAACGAATTATATATATATAGATAACGAGTATTATGAATTGTAATTGAACATCGTAGCCATTCAAACCTTTTATTCTCAAACGTATACTATTTTAATTCATTTATCGATATCAGTAAATTAATGTTGATTTTATTTTAGGTCCAAAATAAACAGTATGTACATATAAGATTTTCCCCTTAACATTTTCAATTTTTTACTTGTTGGTTGTCTTTTTCTTGTCATATCATTAATTTGTAAACATCATTATAATGCTAATCTGATACAATATTTTCAACATTGTATTTCTTTCATATATACGTATCATCCATTTTCATGTTACTTCTTCAGTTGTTTTACTCGAAAACCGTGACTGTTGCTACTTACTAAGATTGTCAGAAGGAAGCCTTTTTGGTAAGATGCCAAGATATGCTATTTAGTTATTAATGGATTCAGTATCCTTTGCATTGTCAGAACCAACATCTTGGATGTTTTGATAATGTTGTAGGCTCCACTGGATCCACGAATCGGTTCGATAGTGTTATCTGTATGAGGTGATACAGCTCGCCTAGATGTAGGTTAGTTAAATTGACTCCAGCAACTATATATGTTGTTTCATTTCTTAACTTACAGCAAAAGCCGAAATGTCTGAAAAGCCTTAAATGAGTAAATCACGTATCTATACAAAATGTGATAAATCATTTACTGCATATTTACTCGACTACGTGACGTATACGTATTGTTCAATAAACGATATTTTTGTTTGTTTTTGAGTCCATATTAGGTGGCCATTTAGAAGCAGAAAGAAGTGTGCCTTTTTCAGCATGGCGTCTGCTTCCATTTGTTTGTCTGTACAATGTACTTATTTGCATGAACGTTTGACATTATATCTAAGACAAATAGTATATCGTTAGAATTTGAAAACTGATTTGACACTTTTGTCGGTTCGACTACTTAAGTACAAATTTCATCAAGGCTTGTTATTATCTTTTATTTTTGCATTCTTTGCCTTATAAAGAAAACCTGTTTTCAGAAGCTTGCATGAAACCATCGTTTGAGATTAAGATCAAAATCATTTAAATTAATATAAAAAAACCCACACCGAACGAATTATATGAATGAAAAAATGTTAAAAGGGTTTCAAAGAACATACCAATTTGGAAATCATAATAAATATATATAAGATTTAGAACGAATGTAACAAGCTTGAATATGTATTTATACGATACATTGTAATGAAAATTCTATAGTAGGAATGAATTGTCATTGGATAACATTTTGGTATATAAAGCATCATGAAGTCGATGAAATCAGATATCCCACGAAAATTAATGATTTTATAGTATATATGATTCATGTTCTCAAAATTTGTAACAAGACAATTACCATTAAATGGTTGTCCAAATCTTACCACATGCATTTGTATTTTAAATCATACTTATTTTGTATTAATGTTTCCCTTAATTCTACTTCCAATGTAGTCCTTCCTCTCTTGATTTTCAGTTTTTCATATCAATGGAGATCCTGTTAAGGATATTCGAAAATATTTTCGTTGTGAATTCTTAAGTTGATCGTGTGAAAATATCAAAGAATGATTAGATCAACGAGTATTTTGCCTTAATTGCAATATAAAAGGCAATATTGATTAAAGTACATTTAATTAAACAGGTAAGACATTTGTATCAAACACTTTGTATACAAAGTAAGGCACCATTTTAATAAAACATAAAAAATAATAAAGCGAGACAATACTGAAATGTCATGGCAACAGTAACAATTTAACAGTTTTTTAAACCACATGCACTCATGATCTAAATAAAATATTTTAATTTAACACCAAAATATACCTCATGCAACTGTAGGTGTTTAAGACCACCCATTAAATATGGTTATTCCTCTTAAAGCATCATTCCACATTAGCTAAACCGACACTATACATATTTCAACTTTACAAATATGAAATGAATAATTGAATATACACTTAAGTACAATAATAATACATATTGACGTATAATTCACATGCAAACAAAACTATAATACACATCTGTGAACCAGCGTTTTTAAACTTCTCAGGGTAGACACTTGTAAAATGTGTCTGAATTGTATCAGAGTGGTGAATTCGAAAAAATACCTAGATATGATAAAATTAATTATTACGTAATGACGTGACAATGTTTATGCAATGCATGTATTGATGCGTTTGTAGATTAATTCTACTATCCCACTTGGTAGCTTTGTGTATCATCGCTGGGTTTCACCACAACATCAAAGGCAGACATGCTCTCCCCTTCCGTGTGTATTCTTTTGTCCTTTCAATATGGCGTTGGCGTCACGTTATATATTTCAGACGAAACACGACTCCCCCTTGGCATTCACCGCGTGCCTTAATCATGTGACTACACCAAGGCAACCACAGTGAACACAAAAAGGCAAGCCTACTGATATTGAAGTGCTGGAGTCAATCTGGTAGATAAGTTCCATGTTTTGATGTCATGCTAAAGTAAAATACATTTTTTAGATATAAAACAAAATGTACAAACCATAACATAACCAAACATAAAATAATATAATATTTATTGTAAACAATTAATTCAGCATGAATTTAGCACTAAACATTTCTAAGTAACGTATTGTGTTTTATCATACCAAACAATTTGTAATTATCGTTGCTCTTGGTGTATATATCAAGTATATATACGTATGTTATACATGCACATTCTCGCGATACAAAAAAACTTTCGTTATATATAAACAGGTCATAAAGGAGTGTAGAGACGTCACTATGAGTGGGTCTGTGACAGAGATATAGTCAATAATCTTTGTTAAACAGCAATCATGGAGGATAGCTGTTCCATATACAGACTGCGCGTGATCTTACCTTGGTATCCATACTGATCCTGAAATACATGAAATTTTATAATGAAATTCTAATATTAGTCCTTGCAATAAAACAATACGTTTCTCATTCACGTCTTCCTGTTAACGCTACGGTATAATATCTCATTATGTTTATTATAACAATTTCATATCGGAAGAAATCGAAATGGGCGATAAAGTTAATACAGCTGATAGTCTGAGTAAGGCTCAGTAATTCTTATAAAAGAAGCCTTGGGCATGCGAAATGAATTATGTGATAGTAAATAATATTTGATACATTAATATAAAATTAATTTTCATTTGAATTGGATGTTCATAACACATAACATGTGCGTCATAGATTTATCGTGTTTGGTATTGTGACGTATCTGACAACATGTAACACCAATCCATGTAATGCTATTAAGAGCGTGTATGGAAAATTAAAACTAAAGCCAATTTTATCATCATGTTTTATCATGATTACATATATTGTTTTCAACAAACAGACTCGAACTGGAGCAAGTTTACAATCGTCAATTTGATAAATTTAACTATGTTATAACTATGCTTGTTAACGCTTGTCTTAAACAAAACAGGAAGTTAATAATGTAATGCACATCCATAAAGAAATGTAAAAAGCATGGTCGTTTATTTTCATTGTAAGTTAAAATGGATATTCCGAGGGTGCGAATCAAGTGTACAGATATACAAAGAATTGATAGACAGAGCGTACAATTCCTATCATTTTGACAATTTTTCCTTTTTAAAGACGATTATCGACAATAATATAACTATTTGTAAATGGAACAAAAACGTTTATCGTTCTGGCATCAATTGTCACAACATCTTAATTAATGAGAAAAACAACTGCGTATTCATTTTGCCTTATAACATTTCTATCGGTTCATTAGTTCTAACGAAACTTTGTAACGTGCTTATTTCTATTTTCGTTCTAAGTCTCTCGTTAAAATGTGGTTGGGCTAACTCTCGAATCCTGTAGTAGCTTTCAGTCACGATTTCTCCCGTATGAAGACTTTCCGTGGTGCACTGAAAAAATGCTGTAAGAAATTCTGTTAACATATGAACCATTTCTGATTATAAATGAAAGACCACTGTTAATCGGACAACCGATATGTAAATGAGATTTACGCTAAGGTGGGTGAAGTATCCATTGCTAGACCTGGTGGACAGTGTTACACTTACACACGCATCAAGGATTGGTCACACGATTGGGTTTAATTGTAACGCTGCTTATGTCAATACAACAAAAATAGAAAGCAGAACGTATGAGACAAAGAGTTAAATTCGGCATTAAAGAAATGAGGTCATTGGATGAATAAACTGTGAACTCGGCCTTAAGGAAAAAGACTGAGGATCGATTCCCCGTTAGGATAGGGTATACTACCTCTACTTCAGGACTATTCTTGTGATTTTTGTTAAAATTGATATAATTCGTTTAAAATCAACACCCATTTTCCAGGCTTTGATATTTTGTTGCTGTAGAATATATTTTTTTTTTATCTTATTCACCTATTGGTCGTTAATGTTTATGGATACTCATTATGTCACTTATTTATATGTTACTAGAGGTAGTAAACAGTTTAAACTGACACGGGTATTTAGTAAATACATTTATTTATATGTTACTAGAGGTAGTAAACAGATTAAAACTAACACGGGTATTTAGTAAATACATTTATTTATATGTTACTAGATAGTAAACAGATTAAAACTGACACGGGTATTTAGTTAATACACATATTTATATTTTACTGGATAATAAACAAATTGAAACGGACAAGGTTATTTAGTATTAAAGGATTCTGTGCTTTCTATTATACACGAAATCAAGTGCCAACGAAATAGCAATTTGTTTTTGTGAAAACAATCTCACGGAAATATATGATTTGGAACTATTTGTATTTTTTCTCTTGGTAATAGCTTACAAGCGTCAAGACAATAATTCATTAGCTATTTACAAAATGTGACATCTGCGCCTTAGTGTCTCGGTCGCGAGCAGAGAAACAGTTTTAACTTGGTAAATCGTTACTAAGGCTGGAGGATACCGGAAACAGAATGACAGCAGCGCTAGGCATTGTCCACTGATGACGCAGTATGTTCGACTCTAACGGTTTATACGTAAAGATTTTCCATTCAAGATTGAAAATTTATATTAATGGACATCCGAGTGCATGGGTCGTCTTTTGGTATGGTGACGGTGGTCTGTTGGGATCGGAGACATTTGCGGAGGACACATGAGCCGGGCAATGTCTTTGATTGACTGCTCTGAGTGTCATTCTCTGACGAGGCATTGTTTCCATTGCTTTCATCACGGTTACAAACCTGAAATGCGTTTCCGATGGATTTTAATTTAGAAACATGTAGCATGAGCTATTTACATCAGAGAACATATATCGACACATCCATGAGAACTGATTTATTGTATGTGCATTCATCTCTTTGTGTGAAACTTAACAGAAAAGACAGCATGATAACAATTCATAACATCTATTTACACTCACAGTCAATCCAGAATGTATTGATTAATACAAAAGGGATTCTGACATTATGATTGCGATTCTTACTCTATACCTATCCCCATAGTGATTTTTTCCCCATATTTTGACTTACAGAAACAAACATTGAAACTTAAATGCCGTACATGAATGCTTCATATTTCTATGGGAACGCTTTTTCTGTTTTTCTTCCTTATTTATTCATAAATGACCTTTACTTTTGTTTGTCACATTTCTTGGAATTATCAGGTTTTGAATCTTTTCGTTCGTTGTCACTTTCGTGATCTGTCAAATTTATCTCTGAAAATACCCTTACTCCATAGACATTCTAACGAATCAAGATAACGGATATGGTAATGAACCCGACCACTGGCGCGCAATGTAAAACATAATTCACTTTTCATGAGAGGAGACTTTTTTGCGGTAAATAAAAACTAAAAAACATATTTTCTATTAAGACTTCTTTTAAGTTTGAAGATTTTAATAGATTTAAGATGAAAACTTGATCATGGAGGGAAAAAATGTAGTTTTGATGGACAGACCGGTAAAACAAAGTCCATACTCATTCGTGGATCATAATTGTTGGGTTTAATACTTAGTTGAATAAATTCTTGTTCGATTTAACGATAGAAGAATGGGATTATTTAATCAATCGATAGCATACTAAGAGTATCATTGTATGCATTGACAGTGATCAACCAATATTCACGCTATTGAAATAAATATTTGTTAAAATGACGATTGTAATTTGACCTTAATCCATCATAAAGGTAAACTATAGACAGCAAAGTGTTTGAATTATTAATATTTTAAAAATCATTCATCATTTAAGTAGATATTCTTTTGTTTTATATTCATCAGAGAATTATAAATACCCACGGTTAGGTTTTCATACCGATAAAAATCTTCGAATAAACGACTTTAATTATGAGAACACTTCAATGCAACACATTTAATGCAAATCGTTTCCAATTACAAACCGGTAAATGTTATTAAAGGCCTGAATTGTGTACAGTTGATATGATACTACCTTTAAATAGACTGTCATTTTCTACAACAAAGAACCGTTAATCAATCCAACAGATACGTTTCACACATGAATGGTGCATTGAACGACCTTTGAAAATCAAGGATGTTCGCTTGGTACGCATTTCTCTTAATTTACGTAGATAGTTCGGGTCGAAATTTAAAACATGTCTCTATCTCGTCAAACCTGCCAGAGCGGGAACCGAGTGTAGATACTGACAATGACACAGATATGCAGATGCTTTAATGTAGTTTTGGTGTTAGAAGTACTTCCCGTTTCACACCATTTAAATGATGGCTCTAATTAGCTTGCACGTGTTGTGTTAGAGTTAATATGATGGTGACATGAACATTCAAGGTCTACTTCGCTAACAACACTACTGCAGGGAATACTACAATTACTGGATAAAGTGTGATTAACATATCTATATAGCATACATGTGGACGATTACAGTCAATACCTACATATAGGTAAATGCGTTCTAAGCATTGTTAGGTTGTCAAGAGGATAGTTCGAATATATTCAAAATCTAATAAAGGGGAAAAACAAAAGAAAAAATACCATTGAATGACACACCGAATTTCTTAGTCGTGGAATATCCACTTCTAGTGAGTTCCATTTAATGTATTAGCATATTTCATGAATAAATGGGATTGAACTTAGATGTTATCAACCAGACATCACAAAATCTTTACATAATTTGATAGAGCATACTTATGAGATGAATCCCTTCCAAAATGTCTCAGTGAAATATTTAATTTGTAAAAATCAAATAAATAGAATTTACAGCATAAATATATTACAATATTTATAGAAAAAACAAACAAACAAACAAAACACACACATGAGCAAACAATTACGAAATTATTGAAAATCATATCAATTAAAAGACTTCCTAAAGCCGTTTTACAAATAGTGTAACTAAGGCACTGAAACATGGAATAGTAAGTTTGAAATATATACGTATTGATTTCACTCATCACAAACGATGTCTTGTAATACCAGTGAGCTATTTAGCATAATAATATACTAGGAGAAACACGGATGTTCCGCGTGATTATACCGCTAACACAGTACAAAACAACCCGTAGTGATACCATGGGATGGATACCAATCTGACTATGGAAGTTCTGGCATCAATCCCGGATATAAAATGCAGTTGAACTGAGGACGGGATCTTGTAGTGATGTGAGAAGACATTCATTACACATGACTGATGCCGGCTGCTGCTGCTGCTGCTGCTGATATTGCTACTGCTGCTCCTGGCTGGCTTCATGCCGACGGTTCGCGCCTACCAAACGCACGATTCTTATTGATCGATAAGGACGAGGCTATGTGGATGCAGGAATTCGTATTAAATGGAATACCAATGCAAGAAATGATGCATATATGGAATGGCTGCGTGTTTTAATGTACCAACCAGCATTTATGAATTTCCGCTGCCACATCGAATTTGGCCTGCCCGGGTTGACGGTATGCAAAATTTGATAGAGCTTACAAATCGTGGCAGCTCTGGAAGTGAGTTGGCCGCAAGATATTTAGAATTGGTTTTGTTGAAATAACACATGCAAGTGTGGGTTAATGCTAATTACACCTTTTCCATCTCAGTCTGTCCTGTCGTAACGAATCTAATATGTCTTTGCTTTTAGCTAATGTAAAAATCAATTAAGAAGCATGAGACCTAACTACAATACCAGGAGCCGGTGGCCGCTGTGTGTTGCTCATGTGTGTTACTCACACGTTCCTGATAAAAAGATGCAGCAGACTTTTTTAGCGTCAGAACTGAATTAATTATGATCATGTATAATTTAAAATGTATCTCCACAACGTTAAATATTCGATAGAACCACGTGATGTCTTCCATGAAACAGCTAACCAGAAATATTAATAAACAATTCAAACGTTAAAATAATATCATATCGTCACTTTTGTAAATTATGTGGTTAGGTTTACACAATTATTCACATGTTATATTCTAAACCATATTGTTGTTCTTCAAGCTTTTACAAAATAAACAGTGAAAATATACTACTATCATATAGACATCGATTTTTACATCACCACAAAAAGCCGCCAGTCTATAAATCATGTATGCTTTAGAAGGTAATACACAAATATAATAGCACATGGTTTTAACATTCACGCCATGATCTTACTAGTAGTCTACTATACATACATCACAGAGATACAACAACCAGCGAAATATTTGGTATCAAGAGAGAGAGAGAAGAGATGACGTCTTACCTCGTGCTTGGTTTGACCTGCCAGAGGAGAACAAAGGCACGAGACATAACCTTCAGAGCGACATTGATCTTCTCGAAGCCGATTGGTCGATATTGCCGTTATCGGAGTTATGGAATGAATTGGTTGCGGAAATCATCCTCTATAAAGCTGGTGTAATTGCAGGGACGGTTCAGTAATGTATCCGCCAGCCTGCCGGTCCTTGTCCTCTTCGCCTGCAGGAGAGAAAGACAAATATTCGAGTTAAGTGTTTCATTTTAACATCTGAATATATTTGTTTTCTCTAAATGATGTATTAGACGTTATATATCAATCCCCCAAATGATAAACGAAAGAATGCTGGTGACATGACAATATGTCTGCACGTGTTTGGAATTGATACAAGGATTTTATAGGATGTACGATACATTAAAGTTAAACACGAAAAAGAAAAACGTTTTAACACAGAAAATAAACTCGAATTTAAAAAGAAGAAAGAAAAGCGGTAGATACCTTGCTATATATAGAAACAGACATTTTCACACGCATATACACACCCTTTCTACCTACGAGGAAGCTATTTTTGCCAGAGAACGGAATCGTTCTATAAGGAAACATTGGCTATTTATATGACACGATGTCACAATAAAACTTCTGAGGAGAAAAACAACAATGTATGTGATAGACGGTCATTGCTAAGTACATTTATAGTATGGTTGTCACATATCTACAGTGTGAATGATTAAAACAGGGAGTATTTTCTCATAACTGGAGTGACTGACATAAAATGTGTTACCTTGATCATTTTTGGTAGAAATAATGATACTTAATAAAACATTGGTACACCATCTAAAGAGGACGTTGAGGTTTTTTTGTGCGAATTGAATTTCAGAAATTTCTTTAAATAAAGGTTACTGACACGCTAAGTAGGTTTCTTCACAGACGTTTGAATATTGAATATTAATTGATCTGTACAGAAACCAATCTAATTTTAAAAATGAAATATCATTCACAGACATTTTATTCAATATTCTATGATTTATACAGAGGTCAATGCTAATTCTAAGCACATAGAAATAAATATAATAATCAGATGATGTAGGACATCCGATTTCCCTGTTATAGTAATACGAACCAATATATTATCTTGGTGGTATATATATTTGTATTACAGCTGCAGTCATTTTAAATAACATATTTGTTACAGTAGATAGATTTGATAAACATATATTAGATCACGTATTTGTCAATAGACATTCATGTATAACATAACCTACAATTATGTTATGTAATTACAGCTGCTATCCTTTACAGTTATTACGCATGACCGAACACTAACATCGCAAAAATATCTGTTGTATTGGCAACACTAACATATTACATCATTAGGTTCCTATATCGTTAATGTATTCCTTTAAATTATATTAATTTCTCTCTTTATCCAACTTAATGTTTAGCCTATTAAAACGAAAGCTGTGTAATCTACCACATGCTATTAGAAAAAGAATGTGACCTGGACTGATAAAACATTGTTATAATATCTATATTACTCAGAGTGAAATTACTAACATATGAAGTTAATTATACATATAAAAACTATAATATATTATTTCTAAACCATTCTCTTTGGACGATTTCTTTTATATATAGATAACAGCTTAAAGAAAATAGAGTTATATGAAATATTAGCATTCTGTGGGAACATTACCAATTTTTATTTCTCTGAACCGTAAACATGGACTGATGGTAAAGTATTGTAATAATATTTACTTATCTGTTCTATTGCATATGAAAGAATTAATTTGTTTGCTAATTTAAGAAAAAAAATATATTTAAAATATTTTTTATGTATTTTTTATCAAGAATAGATTAAAACAGGTTATTTTATCATTTAATGAGAAATCCATTCATGCGTGTAAATATATTCAAAACTTGACGAGACAAAAATTGTTAATAATATCACGTTTGTGTTGTATCCAAACGATGGATTAAAGAACACAGGTATGACGGCGAATCACGACATCAGCTTTCAATATGCTGGTTCATTAAGTACATTCAGACCAAATCAATGAATCACCAGATCAATAATTAAAGTAGAAATCTGTTCCAAATTTACTGGCACATGTTATATTGGTAAACTTATCGATCACACCATTCGCTGTGTCGTTCTCGTCAGCACTTAGCATTATTAATATCATGTATTTTCCCATTCGTAGCAAACGCATTGGAATGGATATCAGGCCCACTAATCACACTTACATCACACATATCAGAATTTACTTAAAGGCCGACTTAAATCATTTGACTTGAGATTTGCTTTAAATGACGTAGCTTTGATACTACTATTGCCTGTAGCCATTAAGTCTCCAATAACAATAACTGTTAAGTGTACAATAGTGGTAATTGGTTAGATGCCAGTGTAATGCATCGTTAGGTCTATACAGAAGACGACGGAAATGACATCTGCGCAAATTCATTCCGATATCGAAATTCGCAGCTTTGGTGATAATTACAATTTTCTCTCACACTAGCCTATTCATGTAACTTATCTTCCCACGCAATATGTCACTATATTGGCATTATATATTTATATATATAATACATATTAAAATGTGACTTAGGGATTTTAACTCTTGTAGGTTTTATATATTGTTTAAATTTTTATTATCTAGTAACTGTCAACAAAGAAATACATTTGAATATTCACACAGCATGTTTTACTCTATGTATATGTGTGTGTGAAAAGATAGATGAATAAAGAGAGAGACATACACATACATAGAGAGAGTTTTACTTGGAAATATACACACACACCTACACACAAAGAGAGAGAGAGAGAGAGAGAGAGAGAGAGAGAGAGAGAGAGAGAGAGAGAGAGAGAGAGAGAGAGAGAGAGAGAGAGGGGGGGGGGGAGGGGGAGACAACTGAATGTGTGAGAAGAGTAAGATCAATATTTGAATGAATCATTTAGACATAGCCCGTCTACGCTGTAATGCTATTATATTCGCTCGCGTTGACCCATCAAAGCCATTTGTAATATAATGAAAATGATATTACTTTGTATAGAGTCAGCGTTTCTTTTTAGCTTTAGGCTTCATGTGACGTCTGCCTACTTTCAATGTAGGAAAATAGCAATTTTGGCTGGCCCGTCAGGCATGGATTGGTTCTACTAGCAACTATCGCTACTTTACTGGTCCAGAATGCATCTCTCGTGTATCAGCTCTTTGTTTCAGAGAGGACAGAAATCAATAGTGAGTTCTATCAAACAATTTAGATGTGACAGCTCCCTTTGGTTTTAAGAGCGGTCTGTCCTCTCCCACTTTTCCAACAGAGCTATCACCTCCATCTCTAGGTAGGTGGCAAGACTCGTTCTCTGGAGACACCTAGTAATTGTGTAAAGTTAAGGTCGGAATCGTTATCTTGAGCTGAGTCAATGTTCCAGTATTCCGCAACTTTATATCACCAATTACACCATGAATACGTTATGACATAACTGCCGGGATATTGATACACGGAATGGAAATCTACAACACAATTAACAAGCCTTATTCAGCTGTACGTGATTTTTATCTCTCCATTCATTAAACACAATCACTATTTTTGCTTTCCGTTAAAAATAAATTTGCGCTTTTTTCTTTTTTTTTCTTTATTTCTTTTTCATTAAAGATGAAGTTGAAAGACCAGATGTTAGATTCAAGCTATACCTGGTTGTTTATATCAAGAAACATTAAGAAAGTTGACGGTTTTGCTATGTACAACTTGGAAAACACATTAATGAATTACGGATTAGTTCGTACTGATGGTGCAATTAGAGGACAATTTTCCATCTATGACGTCATTGAGAAACAATAAACCCGTCCTGTGTCACCACACCTCGCCACGATCAAACGGTTTCTAATGATATTACATGCGCGACCTCTAGCAACCAAAGATGTCTACTGGCTGTAATCTCTTCCTTGTGATGGCGCTTGTGCTTCTTGCAACTAAGGTCTCTTGAGGTCATCCGATGACTCAATTCAAACGATTCCCTAAAGACTGAAGGCGTCCGTAGGAAAGCTGTTAGAATTAATCCCTAACAAGGGTTTGTATTTGCAACGGAATGTTCACCTTCGCCTATTGATCATATACAGGCAGACTTACAATGACAGTAATTGGCCTTTCGAAGGATTCTTCGACAACTGGCGGTGTTGAAAACTAGCAGAATTAACTAAGGATCCTTTGAATACGTAAGCAGATTGCTCCTTGTTCCTCTCATGGGAATCCGATATAATCTTTAATTTCCTCACTGTAGGTTCTCAATTTAAATGTCTTTGTTTATTCATTAAGCATCCAGCATTGAATTCCTACCTAATCGATAAATACACTCTATCACACGGTAAGACCACACAGTAAGACCACACGGACACTACAAGCTTCTCACTCCCAGTCTATAGTACTATAAATAAAAGTCTCTTTCTTGTCTCATTAACAACCACAGTTGGCTTTAAAATTCCTGCTAAAAGTAAAAGTAATTTGGTGTGACATGCGATATTTAAATATCTCACGATTATTTCTGTTAGAAATAACCAACGAACGAAGGTCAAACACCTGTTCAGATGTTTGAAGTGCTGTATATGGTATGATGTTTCCGCAGTCGTTTTGGTTTAACATGATAGTAGATCAGTAGAAAATACTGCGTCGAAATTCTACGTTACATCTTGACGCCATTTCTTGCTGAGCCAGTAGATTTTGATTCGTTACTGATTACATAACAAAAATACGTCGCACCCACGAAATCCAAATAGACTCCATGAAACTATTGCTTGTAAAAATCAGAGACATACAAATGTCGAAAGATTATGATCAATATCATTTTCTTAATATTGCTTTGGTAATTTTGCTTTTAAAAGGATATGAAGTATAATTTCGAAATATCCTCTTTTTAAGAGTTCAACTTTCATAAAGATATATTTTCATTTGGATATTATTTGTATAATCATTCTGGCCTAGAAACATTTTCTTGAAATCTTATTTCCATATGAAATTATCTCTCAAAGAGTTTTAATGCTGTTTTAATTTAGGACATATAGGTTATGAATTGAAAGCTTCATATCAGAATTGAGTTTTGATAAAACGAACTTAGAATTTTGTAACTCTGCGAGCCTTCTCGTAACTAATTATAGTTATTTTTATCACATAACTCCAACAATTTACCTTCTGGGAGGTTTTAAAGTCAAAACATGTGGGACAAAATCATGACGTAGCGTCATTGTCCATGTCCATATATTTCGCAATTTCAATCTCGGAGATAAGCGAAATTATAGATGCACATGAAAACAAAAATATTATTCGATAAGATCGGAAAATTATAAAGTATAGAAAATATCAAATGTACAGTATATTTCTGTGTTGATTAAGGAAACACAAGTTTAATACTTCAAAATTTAATGGTACGTGCATCTACGTAACTAGAACCGAGAGCAGTGTAGAGTGTAAAAAGAGCAAAGCTGGACGTATATGATATTCCAAGGTAGACTAATCTATGTCCGACACACGATCACAAGCAGACGATGTGCTTGATTACAAAAATCAACAAATATTAATATCAACCCTATATATATATATACATATATATCTATTCCAGAAAGACAATGAAGATAAAATGTAAGATTCTGTTTCTCTTTTTTGATCGGTTTTAATTGGTTGTATAGAAGCTGCAACCAGATAATAGCGCTTTGTCATCAATTTTCCTAACTAATGATACTTGAACCTTGAGATATTATAGATGAGATGTGGAAATAAGATATTCTTTCTACAAAATGTTAAAGTGATACTATATATCATAAAGCAACCGACATTTATAAAAGGAATATTGAAACACAAAATGTATCTTTCTATGTGTAGTATAATTGTTACTTCATAGAGACATATTGAATCTTTCAACACTTTCTTTTCGAACCCGGTGCCCTTTTGACCTACATTAGAAACAGCAAGACAACCGCACATGCCCTTATTTGAGGTTGATGCCCTAGAGCCTGAAGACGGCAGATGGGGATGATCCGGAGTCCTTAGAACGTGACATACCATACGGTTACAACACATGTCTCATCTGTTTCAGTGTAATTGGATGGGTCCGACATCCACATAGATTATCGGAAATCTACAATTCTAAATCTTATCTTCAAAGTATCACACAATATCTTACAGTTTGAAGTAGATCTTGATGTAGATGGAATTAAATTCTACTACAATTTATTCAATTCGTCATTACTAAAGCAGGTATATCTCCTGATACAAATTGTGCTTATGCTTCCTTCATGCTTGTAAATTATATCAATTTATTTATTCATGTTTTTTTTGTTAAAACGATGACCGTTAGTGTTATCAATTGTGAGAACCATGACCGGAATTAAGTAATTAATGTTTCATCATAATGCAGTTGACGTGAAGAAGTTTGAATAAGCTAGCGTAAATTGAAAACCCTCTGTCTTTTGTTCTTCCGACATTTCGTTTACGATATCCTTCATTAAGCAGGGAGTCACGACTTCCCTATACATCATATCCTGATCGATGAAGCTGTACTTGGCACGGTTTAATGCCGACAAAGGAAAACTTTATGAACACTCTCGTCTCCCAACAGTGCTGAAAAAGTCAATCCGCTAAAATGACATGAAAACACCACCGACAGGCAATGCCCTGATGGACACGTTGCCATGGAAACAACTTCATTATGTTCTGGTTTTTGTAGAAGAGACTAACGGGTCGACATGTTGGCCAAGCGATATTGACGTGCACAATTCTACTGGACACTACCTACCCACGCACACTGACATAAAACACATAAACATCATTAAGATATGCGAAACAGTCGGTGTTCAAACACATTGCTGCAGTTGTGTGTATGTGATTTTTAAACCAGTTTTTGAAACAAAAGTGATATCAACTTATCAAATAATGGCATAAAACAAACAGGAAATGTTAATTTAATATCACTTCATATGCTGAGCTTTTTGATGTTTGGATCAGATTAAATGATAGTTTCCCGCAGAGCGTCAATTGATCTGCATATCTAGTTATATAGAACTCATTCGTGTAATTATTTGTCAATATTAGTTGTCTTGGTCTCGTTTGGAGCATTACATTTTTTACCCAATTTTATGTCATCGAACACATCCATACTTCTGATTGAATCGATGGTAAACACTTTTAATTGCTAAATATATTGAAGATATTATTTTTGATTAATGATGAAAAGTAAAAAGAAGCGTATTAACACGATATAGCAATGTCGGCTGATTGGTTACAAATTACCATGAATTGTAAACATATTATAGTTTTTAATTATTCTAACGATATACATATATAACAGGACATACTATGATAAAGGAAAAAATATAAACCAATATTGCCGGGGAAATACTATGATAATGCGATATTTCATTGTACGATGTGTTTCCGCACATTTCTTTTGCTGGATTATCTGTAAATGATATGACGTAGCTAATCGCCAGATTGAATACCGGGTGATTACGCCCACATCTCGGGATTCTTTAACTCGCTGTCCAGTAATTGTGTTCGTGACGATAGCTCATACTTCGATCTTGTATCCAAGAACACAGCTCCTGGTGGTTAGCATCTTCTAAGACACCCCGTATAATATCTGTCACTTCAAACTCATAACGGTTTACAATTTTTGAATTACATTCACACTTGTATGGTTGCTATAACTACTGCAGGAAAATTATGCTTACTTCAAAAAGCAATATTTATCTTTTTCGTTGTTCCTATGTTTAAACTATACTCTTGTTTTAACGCTTTTAAAGATAATTCAAATTGAAAATACTTGAAAAAAAGATATTGTGATAAAAAATTAAAAAACTATATCTATATATTTTTAAAAATATCAATTCCGTGTTTTCATTGTTTCAATGTTTCCTTTAATTTAAACAATGCGTCGGACTGCTAAGGTCCAATCATAAGATACAGACTTTGAAGCGGCCCGACCTCATTATCCATTACGTTTCAATTATATACTTGACGTTGTCAATCTTATTTTTTTCTAATGCCTTGTGTCTTTGTTTCTAGATATACCATTAATTGGTGACGTCATTAGTATTCCTATTAAAAATCAAGATATGATTCAGTATTTTGTCTAGGTGTTTAAATAACATTAGATATATATCGTTACAACAAAATAGATTTCAATATCATACTTTTATACACAGAGAAGATATCTGGTTGATATTGTGCGACATATATATGTTTTTTAAAATTCTACATCACTATCGAAAAAAAATTGATTTATATATTTTTCCTGATGTTCCGAATGGATATTCTCAAATGTAGTGAAGTGACGACTCCGGAGTATACCAGAATGACGACAGGTGTTCCTTGGTTATCTAATGTGATTTTATGACTGTACATAAATTGATGAGGATTTTAGGTGGTTCGTAAGGAATGCCATATGGCCCCTTACACTACTAAACCCATTCACCTAAGAAATTAAACCTTCAGATAACTTTTATCCTTTCGATTTTTTTAAAATTCTAAATTCTTAATTAACATATGATTTCCTCATTTTTATAAATAATTTGGACAGTATAATGTAGCTTATACTGAACGGATCTTAAAACATATATCATTGTTAATATAGTAACATTGTGCAAGAAATCTCATTTTGGCAGATATGTCTCTATACCTTTTCTTCCTTCAACACATAACATCTGGTCCAGTGATACTGACCAGACCTGAGACGGCTGTCAAATCATCTTATTCTGTTCGATCTAGTCCTGAGACAAATCTCTTTCACATGGACTTGACTGTGACAGTCCTCTGGCTAAGCAAGATGGATGTAGATGTCTCAAACGATTCACGTCTTTATAAGACCTCGCAAATTCATCCTTTAAGTTCAATTTAGGCTTGGGATTTCCTTCTAAACCATATTAAACCGTGGAGCATATAATTTTGTATTATTTGCGCGAATCTCAGCATAAAATTCTAATCATCTAATTAACAAATAATCCAATACTGATTTGTGCATCTGGATCTGTATTGGTTGATGTCGTAGTCCCAATACAATCAGGAGAATTCCTCTTATCTGAGTCATCATACTCCAGAAACAGGCCTGTCGGGTAAAATCTCTCCTTCCGATGACTACTCTGTTCAAATACTGATTTATTCTGATGATAACCTTTACTAGTTATTGTATTTTTTTTTTTATTTTCCATCTTTTTTTTATTTCCTTTCAAGAATATTACCGGGATTTCGATAGAAACAATACACATTGAAAGTCCATGTTCATTAAAGGTTTAGCCTGCAGCATGCCAATAAATATATCCATAAATAATTATCTTGTAAAATACACATGGATGATAAATTTTTAATTTCTAATACGGAATATAATAAGAATATTGATTATCATTAATGTTTTGGTCCAATAACTAACCCCATACGGTTCCGTATTTGCAAACTAATTACTAATAAGTGATACATGCGTCGGAAGCAAAAGGTTGATAAAGTAATATGAATTTAATCTTGTGTAAACACTTGTCGGATACAGGTATTCAAACACTGAAGATAGCGTACAAAACCTTTATTGTATTTCTATCTGAAGTTTTGTTTACACTGAGAATACACTATGTCAACAATTATTTCGCTCCGTTTGTTTTCCAGATGTTGGTTTGCGTAGTCCATACAGATACCACGTGCTAGTCGCAAAATGACCGTAAAATGTTATCTCTTGAACAAATAACTCTGTTTCAGGCAGAAATTATCCAATCTTGTAACGAAATACTTTGTTGTGAAAATACATGGAATAAAACAAAGATGTGTTAAATGGACGAATTCTCAAAGGTATCTTGTGACATTGCGGTAACATTCAATTAGGATAAATGGTTAAGTAGAAAAACGCACACAGACAACACAAATAATAAAACAAACAAACGACAACACGTCAAAAATATCAACCTTAAGATAAACGGGAAAGTCAAAGAATTTATCAATATCAACACACGCGGAAAAAGAAAAGAAAAAAAAGTGAGTCCAATTTTTCGCCGTCTTCTGATAATTTTACTTGTATTAATCGAACTAAGTCCTGTCAATCCTTGTTAGTGTTTTTATCATTAGAACGTACATCTTGTACCCACTGTACCTGTCATAATTCATGTCATTATCACACAAATACAGCTAATATCGACGGCACGAGACCAGCACGCTTTCACTGCAATTGTGCTAATGAACGCATATTGTTTGGTGTCCAACTATCCCGCGGCTTGGATTACTGCCTTGTATGAGGGACTTCGCTGAACAGATATCCTACATTCTGATCAAATATTTAATTATTCATTTTCATTTATCGGCGGGCCATTCGTTTATGTTTCTATATATAGAGCTAACCTTTAATATTGAAACGGAGAGCGTTCAACGCAAACGGGTTATGTCCAGCGAGCCGTAGATAGGTCAATATCACCGAGTATAAAGGCTGGTTTTCTCCTCAGATAATCCCGACGTTAATACAGCGATACCAACAGATGTATAGCGCGGATAGAACAAAACCAACATGCTTCAATAAGACCGTTAAAAAACACGAACGGGTTACTCCCTAGCACCATAACTTCATACCCGGTATTTCATCAGATCTACTTGATTATATAGTTATAAACATTTAAAAAAAAATAAAAAATGATTACTCACCTATAATCTGTAGATCACGTCTGAGGTGTCTTTGTTTGGTGTTACTTCCTGAAAAACAAGACAAATTAAAATTAGGATCAAAAATTATTTTAAATTGTTGTGTCATAACATTCATAAATAATGCTTCAATTCATTCAAAGAAATTATTCTAATTTCTTTTAAGACTTGTTTACAAATTTGAAAATGAAACACTTAGTTTTCCCAACGAATAACTATTTGGGTTTATCTGCGTTGTGTGTGTGTGTGAAACATTCGATTGCGTATCCTAGCCGCCGTGTGACGAATTCAGATAGACATCTTTCTCTACCAATGTTCTGTGGGCGTATCGGAGTGTTGCCGACGGAGAAGTGCAAATGAAAATTACACCACTGAAATACTTTTTTTAATCGCGAAATATCACTGTGTAATAGTGTTGGTTTCACCGGCTTTCACTGACATCATCTACAAATAGTTCATGAGGAATTTTGTAGTCATAGTTAAGCTTGTCTATGATTAATCCTTCGGTTAGATAGTTGACCTGAGTATCGAGTTTAGATAGAGATCCCGTCCATTCTATAATAGAAGCACTGAACGCACGAAATGTCTGTCCGAGACAGCACACTGCCTTGTCTCTTCACAATAAAGTGACACTACCCTACCCTGCTGGTGCTTAATAGCGATATCGCCCGATTTCACTTTCATTAACGCTGAGCCGTTCCTCTCATATATTGCCCGAGCTTCGATTTGCATCACTACTCAGGAAAAAAAATCGATGAAGCAACATAGCAAATAAAATTGGTTAGATGTCGGGGAAATAGAAGCTGAATTTTCTCTTTGAATGTGAGTAGTTCATGATGTCGTGATGCACACACACATGCAATCTCTCTCCCACCACGGAGATCTGTAGCTAGTCGCTACATCAGATATCTGTACCAGACGGATGCCCTAGTTTTCATGTCAATGGACACACATTGACGAGCAATGTTTTATAACAGATATGATGAGAACCGGAACAAAAAAAAATCCCAAAACATGTTGGCGATATCTGGCTGCCATCTGATTAAGTTTCCGTTCCCACAGTTAGACAAATCCGCCGTTATTGGAATATTTAAGTGTTTTCCGTGTAAGAACTTAGCATACGCCTTTCATTTTTAAAATTAGAATACATTATATATTTTGTAAATTTTTATAGGATTTAATACCTCGCAAATAAGTGATTTTTTCCTATCAGATTGCCCAATAAAAATCGGTATTGATTACTTTTCGTTTAAAATGAATAAACAAACGAAAAAATAGGAGCAAACAAATAAACAAACGAAAAAATAGGAGCAAACAAATAAACAAACGAAAAAATAGGAGCAAACAAATAAACAAACGAAAAAATAGGAGCAAACAAATAAACAAACGAAAAAATAGGAGCAAACAAATAAACAAAAAGAAAAATGTGTTCTTAAATGGTTAACGTATGTCGATGTTTATACTTAGTTTTAATGTGATCAGTTTTAATTTTAAAGTATTGCATATACTTCTTTTATCTAAAAAAAGTTAACTTAGTCAATGCTTTCGATAAGGTATAAACAAGCTAAATAACAAATATACATACAACAATCTTAGCAAATCTTAATACTCACATTTTGCGAAGAAACCATGAAGAAATGTTGGAATTTGGCGTTAGAATTTCCTTAACTTTTGCACGAGTTCCAGTACAACAGCGGTGAGGTCTTCTTGGAGCGCAGTTAAAACAAAGTATTTCAAATGACTTTAAAATACTCTAGTTTTTTAACGTAAATCTCCTATGTTGTTAGACCCTGAAGATTAAATGTCCAAACTAAGAATGCTCTTTACCACTGTTCTTGTTAAGGTCCCGCAAACATCTGTGCACGACTTTTGGCAAGCTCCTAGTTTCTATGAAACTTTTTTCTGTTGTGATGTATTTGAAGTCATAACGAGGCAAATAATGCAGACATACCTTAAATTTGGTAATTACCCGAAACCAATGATAGCGATCAGTTGTAGCCTAATTTGGCTACAGGCTGACCTAGCATAACGTGTAGTTTCATAAATATTTTATAACCTTACATATTGAATTGTTTTCGGCATTCTCCTGGGAGATTTGATTGCAAAGCGCCATCTGTCAGCGAAAACACAATATAAGTTCATAACGATTAAAATTAATATAAAGAAAAAAGTCTACTTTTCCACAAAATATCTCACGACAAGGTATTACTCCATTCGCTCTGGTATCTCTAGACTTACCAGTGGTCGTCCGCTAGGATTTAAGAGGAAAGCATTCCCGAAATGATCGCTTCGTGTGTGTCGTTCTTTCATCTTCCCGGCACTTTTTCTTCCTTGGACAATAAGATGATCCGTAGACATGCGCAGATACGGAAGGGATGCGGTTGCCTAATGCCGAAACTGCTGCAGCAAGAACTATCCAATCAGGTCTCTCGACTGGTTAGCAAAGGTGCCATGTCGCGTTGTAGGGCCGGACCAATCTCGCGAAAGTTCCAGGCACACATCTTCATATAGCGCTGTTGTTGTTCCCGTTGTGTAAGGTTTTGTGGGCTAAAGCGTCTGACCTACAGTCGGTGACATAATTTCGCACAAGGGCAAACTCATGAGATACACTCTATATTGGATTTAACCATTAACACTGATAAAACCTTAGTCAAAACACTTTGGTTTACGATTTACGATTTCAGGATTGCTGTATTTTAAGAACATTGCACCGAATTGCCCTAATCAATAAATTCCATTCATTTCATAACCAATTCCAGGAAATGTTATCATTTGGTCTGTTTCAGAATCTCAGTCTTAAAAAGGAGAAATTGCAGATGATGATTCGTTATTTCAAAAAAATACTATCTCACCTTGTACTATTTCAAAGTCCCCATGCACATCTTTTCTTTGTTCATATTTTGTCTAGGTTCAAGATTTTGTCAACATGATGGTATTCTTCTGAATATTTGTCTATCAAACTTATACTGCAATACTGGTAGAAAATATCTCCCAGACTTCACTTCTTGTCAAATAGTTATACAAATGTTTACCCTGGCTGTAAAAACTCATTTTAGCTTTATATAACGAGCTGGGGAACACCATAAAGCATTACACACGATGCATTGTATGTGTGTACGTGCTTTTGCATCACTTTAACTTGTCAATGATGTCGAATAACAAGTATTATATATACATACTAATCCAACCACAGAAATTATCTGAATTTTGAAAATAACATACAAAAATAGAATTCAAATTTAGTGCCTGATGTCAATGCATTTCCTAATGGATGAGCTTAAATTTCAAAATACAAAAACAAAAAAGACAGCTTATCTTTGCTTTGTATTAATTTTTTCGCAGGTTCCTGTTTTATAATCACTGATTGCACATTTATACACTGTATATGTTTAGTACTGTCAAATTATCAATTTTCGTGTATCAGTTTAATCAGTATATGTATATACCAACCTCTTCCAGGTAACATATTTGAAAATGAACGTGTGTGAAATATATCCTTATGAAGTGTTTACAATGCATTTGTTTAAATGCAAGGTCATGTAAACGTTTAATTGTGTTTGAATGTTATCTACATGTGCGTACTGAATAGCACAGGGTCAAAGATGTTTGAAAAAAAATTCTATGTATGTTTTTAACATGCATTGAATTTTGGATATTTGTGATATGTTGATATGTATTTAAGAGTTGTAGCTAATTAGTTTTGTTTATTTTATTGAAAATGTGTAACTTTGTTTCACAAACACACTTTATTTGGTCAACCAAGGGATGTGTTAATACAGTACTTTGTAAGAATTAAAGGATTATAAAGTTAAAGATCTGTATGGTTTTGTGTGAATGTATTAATTCAGTAAAAATCAATCTAATTCAAGATCAGTTTCATATAACTTTACTATGCAGATGTTTTACATCGTGGGAGATTTAGATGTTTACTTTCTAAATGTTTACATCCTGGGAAATTAAAATGTTCACATTCTGAGAGATGTTCACATTCTGGGAGATGTTCACATTCTTGAAAATGAAGATGTAAACATTCTAGAAGATGTTTACACTACGGGAAATGTAGATGTTTAGATTCTAGAAGACGTAGGTGTTTAGAACGTGTGTAGTTCGGGCCAGACTTTTTGGATTGATAGTTTTATATCAATATTTACAATGAGAATCTTACTTCCACTATAGTACTAGAAAAATTCCCGACGTGTTAAAAGCAGTCTATTTATGTTAAATTTATAATGCTGGTAATCTTCAGACCAGAATAACAAATAATTTGCATGTATTAAATGTTTAGGAAGACACAGAAGTACCAATGAGAGAGAGAGAGAGAGAGAGAGAGAGAGAGAGAGAGAGAGAGAGAGAGAGAGAGAGAGAGAGAGAGAGAGAGAGAGAGAGAGAGAGAGAGAGAGAGAGAGAGAGAGAGAGAGAGAGAGAGAGGAGGGAGAGAGTATTCCTGTAGGTGTTCATGGTGAGCGAATTATGGGGATACTGTGTTTGTGTCACATCCATGTGTTTAAATTCGGGATACTGTGTTTGTGTCACATCCATGTGTTTACATTCGGAATACTGTGTTTGTGTCTACATCCATGTGTTTACATTCGGAATACTGTGTTTGTGCCATATCCATGTGTTTACATTCGGGATACTGTGCTTGTGTCACATCCATGTGTTTACATTCGGAATATTGTGCTTGTGTCACATCCATGTGTTTACATTCGGGATACTGTGTTTTTGTCACATCCATATGTTTATATTCGGAATACTGTGTTTGTGTCTACATCCATGTGTTTACATTCGGAATACTGTGTTTGTGCCATATCCATGTGTTTACATTCGGGATACTGTGCTTGTGTCACATCCATATGTTTACATTCGGGATACTGTGTTTGTGTCACATCCATGTGTTTACATTCGGAATATTGTGCTTGTGTCACATCCATGTGTTTACATTCGGGATACTGTGTTTTTGTCACATCCATATGTTTATATTCCGACTATGCTACTTTCACTTTAAGGTGTTGTATTTTAACACGTCCATATGATTAATTGTCTCCTTTACCGACTCATTGGGATACCTATTTGAATATTTCACTGGTATATGTTGATTTTATATCTACATGCTTGGACCCAAAATAACTAAACGTGATTAATTTGAAGTAAAGTTTATGATGGATGTAAAAAGTTTGACGCGTTTCGAACATTTTTATGACTGATATCGCTGTTTAGTCAAGATATGTAATTGTTATGTAGGTCATGTAGTGACCGTTGAACAACATACATGGTTATCTGATATAAAAGGAATTAAGGGATTAATTATATAATGATTAGTCAGATATTGATAACAAAATTAATGGTCATTGTACTATGAGCATTACCATCGCGACCAATAGACCTCAGTATCTGACAGACTGTCCAGCCACCCTCTACCAATATATTGTCACCTCTAGTGAACCCTCCAGCCGTAATACAATGCACATCACAGATGGTCGAACGCCTTTACATATTCACGTGCGTTGCACGACCAGTTTAAACTACCGTTATAGCACGTGGCCTGCCCAGATTAAAACATGTCTATTCGAAGGAAAGTCTGTTGGATTATTTTACTTTTTTATCATCGGTGCGAACCTTGATAAATTATTAAATGTAGGAATAAACGAAAATTGGCATGTGGACGTGGGATTAGATAGTAAGTACATTTCGACACGGGAGCGATAGTCTTTTATCTTGTAAGGCAGAATCTGACACGGCCTTTCTACCCATACATATTTAACAAGAGCCAGGGATGGGGACGAATATAAAGTCTTAGAAGATCTCGCCTTTTAACGGTTGATACTATAGAGTAAAATTTAGCTATGACGTATTAGGATTAATATCCTTTATTACATAAACTAATTTAGAAAATGAAGCACCCTTAGAAGTTTCTAATAAATGGTTTTATTTTTAGAAAGCCATCCATCGGAAATTTGAAAGTTCGGGCTAAATTATACAAGAGAATACGTAAAAGAAATACCCTTAAAACAATAGTATATTTTGGCTTATATGATTACAAATATGTCTACGATAAGTTACGTGTGGGGTTAACTGTACTCTTTGTCACGAACTAAGATATAAATGGGAAAGGAACCTTTATGAAATGTGTATACATGTTTTGAGAAGAATAGGGTCAACACTTACATGTTCGCATGTCATCCATAGTAAATAAATAAAAATGATGAAAATATTTTTAATTTAGTCGTCGGAATATTGACGAAGGATGTCTGTTTTATCACACACAACATAATGGAACAATTAACTAATTCCTTGTAGTGTAGGATTGGGATATGTTATAAAGATGAATAAAATTATTCTAATTAAAAAACTCTCGTTTTTCCACCTTCTAAAATTCGATAATATATGTGTATATGGTTATATCAATGTAATTATAATGATTGAATAATGTTAAATGAAGGCTTATAAGACTAATACACTTCATCCCAATCCACTATTTCCGGCGATCTCCGTTAAAACTAATATAGTTCTTTATACTTATGCTATGTGTGTTAATGACTGAACAATGTATTTTAAAGTCTTCAGTGTAATTCAGATGTTTTAATCTAAAATGAGGGTATTACAGTTAGTTATCCCTCTCAAACTCCCCCCCTCCAAAAAAAAACCCCAACAATTACTATAACTATATCAAAATCGAAAACACGAAATCATAAACAACAGCAACATCAACATTACATCAACAAATAATCCTATTCCACCTTATACTATACATATTTCATACGTCTATGACAGAGTATCTATCATGAAATCATGGAGGACCGAGACTTACACTCCCCATTCTCAATGTGAGTCGGTCAATATTTTATAACTGAAAGCCTATTTAAATTTACGATATAATATCATCTTGATTAGGACAAAAACTTGCTAATTTCTAAGAGCATTAACACGTCAAAATGGCTCGGGCAGGAAGATGGCGGATTTAGAATATAATTGTTACACATTTGCTGTTTTGATGTCCGTGTTCAGGAATCTCACAGTCCTCTTCAGCTTATCGCTAGCCGGGTTCTGTAAGGAAATTGTTACTTCTCCAACGCTCATGTACAACACTCTGCTTCCGCCCTTTTGGGGCAGACTCCATAAACGTAGTTTTTAATTGTAAAGGATCAATACATGTCCTAACCTGAATACTAAAACGTCTTCCCGAACGGTCAACAAGGCAGCCAGAACGAGTGTCGTAAACATTTTAGGTTGCCTACGTATATCTGTGGGGCATTATTGATGTCGTGACGAAGTGGCCCTACTATCACGTGGTTAGACCATAAATCGATCACGTGATCACAAACGACGTGCCTGCATTCTCGAAAGCAATCGATAGCAGATGATATTGCATTTAAACAAGAAAGTATCACAGTATCATGGGTATTGATGAATAACGTGATCAAAGTTATACTGTTATTTCTCAATTAGCATGCCAGCTGGCTAGTCGGGAACAGGTCAGCCGGGTTTACACTGCCCATTAACAGAATATTTCTTTTTATTTCTAAGTTACAATTGACAATATGAATTATCCTTCCTTTGACTGCATTTTAAAGGTTTTGTTCAATATTTACGAGAAATTTGTATTATTCAATCGATTGCATTAATCTTTACAAACGTTGTATTTAGTGTTTGGCACGAAATTGTCATAGGCGTGACTTCGATTAAAAATGCATCGTTTATAATCTATAAATAACGCTTACATTTTAGAATTCTTCTTGGAAAGAAGTCCGAGTTTCTTCATGTAAAGAGAAATATGATCGATCGAATCAGTATTATACGTCCCTGATCGAACTAACAAGAAAATAAGCGTGTCCATGTTTTAACATAGGTCACTGACAATAGCATATATGTATACATGTATATTTAGATATAGAAATATTACATTGATGTAATATCAATATAAATTATCCACCAAGCAATTCTTCAGTTATGTGGAGTCTTATCCTTTTAATCCAGCTGATTTACCGATCGGATTTGATGCATCTATTGCGGGTTAAACAGGCATTTTTGTAATGTTACAACCCCGAAAATGTCCATAACAACACAAGTAATTCTAAAAAAAACTACATTTACAATACAAAAGCTGAGAGAAAAGAAAGCGTATGCTTGGATCATTTGTCTATATGCTTTACTGACAAGTATGTTGGAGGTCACTTAAATCAAAGAAAATGTTCAAAAATATTATTTAGATTCGAAATAACCACATGAAAAATGAGTCCAATATCAGCGCAGTCCTATCACAATACGGTAGTAAAACATCTCGCTGATTCGGATTACCAATTGTATAGTCTGTTTACAGGGTGTTTTACACAATACTGTATGTAAGGTAGATTAGAACTGTTATGATATGGTAACAGTACGCTTGATACAGGTTTTGTTTATGTTTTACTTATGATAACGTATTGAAAAAAACACCAATATCTAACTATATAACATAACACACTGAGGATCATTTATGACAGAAGTCTAGTATAAGATATGGTGCGAAACATCTTTAAACTATTCTATATCAGATAAAATCACTACAACAATGTTACTCAGAACAATATATGTCTCTATATCTGTTTGTTACACTTCCACATTTATTTCCTAAACTGGAAAAAAGAAAGGAATACCATTGTCGCAATGAGGATAACATATTTTCAGAAACTAAAATCATTCAGCCATTAAGAAAGAAATGTTTGTATTGATTAAAAAGAAAGAAACTAAAAATACCAAATGTAAGAATGAAAACGAATGGAAAATTTTAAATATTTACGACAAGATTTTGCAGAATCGATTTAAATCCTAGAAAACGTTCTCTCGAGTGTTATTGCGAGTCTGTTATTTACAGGTTAACTCTAGGATTCATTTGAATAATTTGTTTTAAAACAAGCTTGGCTTTATCTTGCTGCCAGGCTGGCTTCTCGGGACCTCTTGGCTCTTTGACATTCACATTTACTGCTACGTTCGGGTGGTTACCATGACAACCACCCGCTTATGAGATTAAAACCATATCCCAGGCCCTTTTCTTTGGCTATAAAATAGGTTTTAGGAAGGTGCCAAAGGTATTGGATAACATAAGACAACTGCTGTAAGGGGCATTAGATGGATTAAATACTTAGGATTGAACCAGATCATTTGGATGGAATCCACATTCCTAAATATTTTTTTTCTAAATTCACAGTGGAGATATTTGGAATTGCCTGAAATAGATCTGTTCCCAGTGACGCAGTAGTTCTAAAAGAAGTCATTGATCGAACAAGGCACAGACTAACACACAGCCAACGGCTTTCTTCCTTAGTCGTCAAAATCTATCGCTTTTTCTACCAGAAACCATGGTAACACAGAGGCCTCTGTGGACCAAAACACGAATCTGACTACCGCGCATTATGTCTTGACCCGTCGGCAGAACTCGTGCTCACTGTTTACTCATTTGGAGAAAGACATTTAATATTAGATAACAAGTCTTTACATGTATACATGATAGATAATTGTGCGGCTGTAAATACTATTTTTTCCATTGGTTAAAATGTATTTGTAATACACCATACCTCTACTAAATGTTCATGAAAAAACAAATGTTTTGTCTTTAATAAACAAAAAACATAAAAAAAAAACAAAAAAAAAAACATTATTTCTACACACACAAGAAGAAATGAGATCTAACGGAATTCGAGAAGCTTCCAGGCAGTATAGCAGTAAATGGTATGATATGAATATGAGATAAATGTAGGCACAATCGATTACTATACTGTGATGATACAATTTTACCAAATGATTGGTGCAAAAAGGGATGTTTTATTCCAGCCTGTCACTTGGCAGTCATCAAACGGATGTAAGGTTTCTTTAATATTTTTTCAAGATTTTTTACGGTCTTATTTTACTCTCGCAAAAAACGTAAAAAAGAAGCCCTCGAAATTAACAACCAGTCGTCCAGTTCACAAAATTGGACAGATTAGTGTCGATGTCGCGTAATGCTAATTCTGTTACATCATGTAAGGAAGAGACAGATTGGATAATGGTAGATGGTAGTGATAATTATGATTCACAGATGTAAGGACCATATATATCACCACAGAGTGAAATTACGTGACCGAAACTCATATCTGAAAAAAAATGCTTCCTGGAATGTAAAACGCTTGGAGAATTTGGATATATATTTATAATTTGTCATGACTCAGTAGATTTCGGAGAGGAAGATTTAGAAAATCCGACACTCAACAATAAAACAAAAATGAATTAAAAAAAGGGGGGTGGGGAATGAAAAGGTTTGTCCTGTAAATTAAGATTAATTTGCAAGTACACGTATATGGTTAAAAATAGCTCTGGTAATGATGGTTCACCAAAAGGTCACGTGACAAACTTCCTGTAGATTTAACAATACGACAGCTCAGTCGTCGACAACATATACAAATAACAAGCCTTGTTTTTAAGGAAGAAACAACAGATACGTTTCTGAAAAAATCTTCAACTTGCCTCAAGGTATTTTTCAAACTACATGATCGTTGCATTGGAATATCGGCAGCCAATAAATAGAAAAAAAAACCTTTAAATACCATATCAGTTTAGAGTGAATGAACGCTGTCTTAACTGTTATCTGGAGGTAAAATAGTGTTGTAAAGGTTACTCGGCAAAAAAGTATCATGTTCTAAGTGTAAACTCGTCTTATCGGTTAAAATGAGACAAACAATTTATATATGTATACTTGTATTGCTAACTTAGATAATGAGGTCAATACGTCAGAGACAATGTAAGTAAAAGTATACAAAAACGAAAATAGCAACACATTACCTGATTAACTCGGCCTTATTAAGAAACAGAGATACGACGAGCCGGAAAGGGATTTTTGTAGTCGGCGACTACTTTAAAATCTGCTTGTTAACAAAGATTTTATAACATGATATATACATAACATGATATCATTTATTGATCAAGTAATCTCTTTTCGTTTTACTACAAAGAATTCTTTTTTTAATCTGACATTATCTTTAGTGATGCTGTAGATGTATCCGTATGAGATTTTGACAAATATTGTTGTAACAGGAGTCTTGTTTTGTACTTCTGTCAATAGTGATCTTTCGGGATATATTTCTGATCAGCTTTTTACAATCGAAAAATCAATCAATAAATCATTAACTAAAAAAAATTGATAACTGTGGCCACAAACTCGCTTCCTTATGATGCGGTGTTTAATTGATTTAATGGTAAAATTTATACGATAGGAGACATTCTTAGTGATTCATTGATTAGGTATTTTACTCTGCTGTACAAAAAGACACTTAACTAAGAAGGAATTTCTTTCCTCCTCACTTTTATAATTTTTGGATCTGTAACCTTCCTCTATCAAGGTCAATTCCTAAACAGCTTTAACCAGGAGGACTCCATTGATTTATATACGACGACAATTTACACGCCTAAATAATTGTTATATTTCACCTCATCATTTGTTACGTGATAAACACTGAGGTCGTTTACACACACAAGTTAAATAATTGAAATTAATTTATTTTTAAAATTTAGTACTTTTATCATTGTCAAATACACCCTCTTCCCCTCACGTCCTCACATCCCATTCACTCTGTAAGCTGGACCGCAAACTATACCATCAGTATTTATATTATGATTAAACAAAATTCTCTCGCGCTGTTCTGGACTATGAGTGATATGAAAGAAGAGAACAATGAATTATATACACCACACTATGGAATAAGGTTATTGAACCCTTCTGATCGGGTATGTTTTAAACACGGCAAATTCTAAAGTAAAAAGAAAAACGGAGGAATCACTTTTGTACAACAAATTACCTCATAAACCAGCAAACATTCCACTTAATCACGCGCTGTGTTGGTGTGTAATTCTCCGTCACCATAAAAGACATTCTTTTATCAGTTCGAACCCAGGCGCACACAATGGCCACTGATAATCTATAGTGTACATGTTTCTACTATTGTAGTGATTAATTTGACTTTGATAATCTTGAAATTTACGACATTGCATATCAAACATCAATCTGTTACAATAAAATGAAACAATGCTTATAAATTGCTGTACAAAAAGGCGTACATTTTATTGTTCCATTTTCCATGTTTTCATATAAAAGATGGAAAAAAACTCCCTATACCGATTTGTTTGCTATTATCATCAAGATATAACCGACAGTGTATAGGAGATATCACGGTGCTGTAGACGAGGTAGTGTTCGGCACGGACGGTAATACATCACTGCTATATCGACGGATTAATTCTAATTTCCTTTGTTTAATACATAACATGGACATAACCGACCAGGAAATCATAAAACCCTCCCCCGAGACTTTATAGGGGCCCTTATGGGGAAATATTTAACAAATATATATATCAATAAGATGTTAATAATTATTTTCATACTTTATTCTGAATTACCTCTTTCTCCCCTCAAGATACCATCAGATGCAGATAACTGATGGTATTTATGTCACTTGAATTAATTAGAAAATTAATTTTGGTAAGTGAGTTCCTTCACTGGGCCTCAAAGAAGCGAGAAGACTTGTTTTCGTATTATTCCGAAACAACAGAAGATAAAACAATGACCGTTATCCCACATGTACTTTGTAAACGAGGGATGGATAATATTCGAGTTTAGTGTTTGAAGTCCGATCATTTCCGAACGAGTCGAAGTGATTATTCAGGTAGCTACTACGATAACGACACTGGTGGGTACCATTACAAACCACGTGTTTACGTAACATTCGAAAGTGAATTTTACTTATTGCCAACATAAAAGCCTTATTGATTGTACAAATGATACACCAGTGAATAACACCTTTAAATACAAATTTAGATTTAAATACATTAGTGCCAAGTAAGGAATTAATCTCTAGTTTATCACGAATGGGCAGATATAGAAAGACTGTGATGTTTTAATAACACACTTGGCATGGATAATGATAAGATTTTAATACCCATGTTGTATCTGTAGAAGAAACAGACCATGTGTAATTCATTTCAAGCTTATTTCTCATGAAATTGAATAAATTTCACGGGTACTTGTTAATTTCTGAAATTTAGGAACCTATTTACATACTCATCTATACAATAAAATTGAATTCCCGATTCCTTTGTAAACTAATACAAACATAGTGCCCCTTGACAAAGGTAAGTTTATGATTTGGTTGTTTTGTATTGAAAATCAATATTTAATTAATTTTCTGTGAAAATGTAAATTTCTTAAAATAAACATAACTTTGAAGTGACAGAGCGGACGGGGTAGACGGGTTACACAATCTTCCTACAAATTGTAATGTTTTCATAACACTGTTCGTTTGACAGTTGTTACTACATAGAAATAAAAAAAAACTGTGTTACGCACAGCTTACATATGACACATGATTATAACTAGTCATTCATACTGAAAAGTTACCGTTTTGATATGTCAGTACAATATTATAGAGCACAGTTATCAATATATACAAGTACTTACAAGAAACTTAATGTAAGACTTCTAACTCAGCGTACCGAGAGAACGGGTATTCTATTCAGACGATATGAGGATTTTTCAACAGAGCACATAAATTGAACCTAAAAATCATTATATGTAGGTCATATAGTAATTACGTAATTTTTTACAAATTATTCAATTGCATGCAAGTCTTTATTTATCTGAAGAAAACGAATGTTACAACAGGTGAATCGTGTAGATTTCGATCGATAACTAATGGATATAAATAATGTACGAGATTTTGTAAACACGTGATATATATCAATATAAATGTGTATTAAATACACTATTGGAAATGATAGATTGCGGTGTTTCATACTTACGCCCGCTTGATCCCATATCTGTGTTTTTATGCTTTTCTCTTGTTCTGTATAATTACGGCATTCTGTAAGATAAAAATATACATTGGAAAGACGATACATTTGCTGAAGTATATGTAATATTTCTTCTTTTGAATAATTATTTTTTTAACATAATGATGTAAGTTTATTATTTAACTCGCTCCATTAGCGTGAATATGAAAATCTTAAAACAACAGTTCTTTCAAACCACAAGATCCTTACTGAACACACAAATGCAAGTGTTTAGCATCTACGTTTCATGATAGAAAGTGATTTATTAATATTTTCAGTTACTGAAACTGTTTGAATAATGATTATATATTTGTATATTTGTTCAGGTGTATGTAAGATAAAGCATGTGGTGCAACCGGAGGAAAAAAGATCAAAAGAATGACATTTGCAGTTTTTTTAATTGATAGAAGATTTCAGTGGGTACTGTGGTAGGTGGAGAAAATTAATAGTTGGTGTACGTAATGTTGTCACTGGGAAACACTATTTTTCTGAATGCAGTATAAAGTTAGGTGTGTTTAGCGTTCTTTAGTATACATGTGCTTCTGTAATTGTTTACCATGTTCCATGTAGCAATGTAACATTACTCAGTTGGATTCACCAAAATTTACATGGCGAGTTTTGTCAATGATGCAGAAGGCGCTATTCCTTTCTGAATATCTGGTCTTATTCTTCTTGTACTCTTTCTGGCCTGTAAATAATACCCTTATTCCTTAGTTGCCCTATTTTTATTGAACTTGATTTTAGATTATGATATTGCTAACAAGTTTACATTTTCATGCTTTTTGAAATTCAGAGGGAAAAAAAGTGGAATTTATCCTTTTTCGGCGATGAAGTCTTTTTTTTTATTTATTTGACTTTGAATTAAGATTCGTTTCAGGTTAATTGTTATAGTCCGGTTATAGACACTCAGTCGTATTGGTGATTGCACACACCACTGCGCCATTCAATGTTTTGTTGGTAAAAAAGCAGCTCATGCTTATAACTTACATACAAATTGTATGTTTTGTTGAAACAGAAGCTAACACATTAAAAATGACACAGCGATTACACATTTTTTTATAGTTTAAGGAAATGGCAAGTTAAGAGCCAGATACACGATAATGTGATATGTTGTTAAAATTGTAGATACGTGTGGTGGAGAGTACCGACAATGGAAACAAAAAGAATCTATCGCAAGCTTTGATCACGCTGCTAGTTTATAAAATCTACTCTTCATCTGCAAGCTATGCAGTTCGATTTATCTTCCAGCAGCGGCTGATTGGTTTATAAACTGATAAACATTCTAAATATATGTATTTTATTTGATTAGAAGTAAAATTGCCCACTTTGATGGTTTGCTAGACTACTCAACAACTATATTCTCGGATCAATACCTGCCGTGAGCAATCTGCTGAGTGACCTATTTCAAGGTCATTTCAATGTAAGAAGATAGTCTGTCGGAGGAGACATTCTTTAAGGTTAAAGGTAAACACTGAATGAGCTTTTTGTGGTCGAATAAAATGTAATGATGTATATGCCAAAGTGTCAACGCACTATGTAAAGAGGACACAGAATACACCATACGTGCGATAACAACAACGACAATAAACAACAACAACAACAACAACGACGACGACAACAACAACAACAACAAAGACAACAAACAACAAAAACAACGACAACAAACAACAACGACAACAAACAACAACAACGACAACAGACAACAACGACTGATAGAAATGAGTGACTGAAACGAGACGAAGGACAACAGAAAAATATTGCAATCATTTTTCTCATAAAAAGGATAAATTTATGAATCGCCGATTATCAAATGAATAACCACGAAAAAATTCCTTCTCAAAAATGCAAAACAAAAAGAAAAACAAAAAAAAACAGCATACAGTCAGCAAATATTTTGAAATTAATCATCCATATCCTTAATAATTATCATTACAAACACATGAACACACGTAACCTTAAATCTTTCCTCTAAGATCTCAGTTAACAGCTGACAACGTATATTTGTACAGTATTGTACTGTTTTACATACAGTTCCTTTTATGGGTGTGTGAGAGAGTATAGGTGTACTTTTGGGATGTACCGATGAGACGTACTGTAGCAGTATCTAAATGTCCCAGCACCAATAATTGACTTGCAATAGACATTGTGTTAAAGTACGAATTTGATCATTTCCAATAAAGCAATGAACACACAGTGTCATGATACTTGGTGCAGTATTGCTGCGTAATGAAACGAAATTATGTTTTACTAGAATGACCTGGCTTTTTGTCGGATGAGATATTTTTACGAGAACGATGACGTTGATGCAGTGTTTTATCAGAGATAATTCCACAATTTCATTAAATAGGCGCACTTTACATGGAAAATATACGATGTTAATTTTCTTCATAGCTCATTTCTCTTACATTAGCAATGATTTCAATTTCATTGACGAAAGACAAATGAACGCGTAGTGGGAAAGCATTACCAGATAACGACCATAGTCCACTCATTGTGCAGCTTTTTCACGACGGGAAAACTCCTCTAAAGTGCTGAATTACAAGGCATCCACCGGGTGCACGCGGCATAAAAACAATTCAACTGGATTAACTTTTAACCAAGTGTTGCGTAACGTGGCTTGGTTTTATTGTACTAAATATTATTCTCTTCCTCTATTTTGTCACAAAAGGAAAAGTTCATCACAAGCTCTAATAAAACTAATAAACAAGAAACCAAATAAAATATTTCTCAAAATTTGATTGCCTTTAAAATTATTGTTCGGCCAAAATCTCTGCTTTAATGCTCAGCATTACATTGCTGCATGCAGCGTGATTTAGATGGAAATGTGACGTGTGATAGTGTTTAATTATAATTATAATTAGCGGGAACTCTAGCGCACGGCACACCGCCTACGTGGAGAAAGCACCCTTAAACATGGCGTGTCTCCTATTGGAAACCAAGCACCGGTGTTTATTTGATTGTATTCTGTCAAGAAAATGAAAAACTACCACCATACACGGAATGGTGAGTTTTCTTTTGGTAGGGATAATTCTTGCCTCGTGCCGCTTGGAAAACCATCATTATTTCTCGTTAAATAAATGATTTGATTTATTTCTTTGCGTCATGGGCGATCCATGCCACCAAAAAAGACTTACTTCTTTTGCTGAAAAAGTCGCTTGAGGAACAGCTTGATACAAAATGGCGGCAGTCGAACGATCGAATTCGCTGTTTGTTTGCATTGGGTAAATGATCTGATTAATGCTATCTGCACTAGGAGTTATCCAGCAGTGTTTCAGTCAATAGAGAGCTGCTTACTGACGAAAATTCTGGGAAATCAAAAGATGTTGATTTAATGATTTCCTATAGGGATAAGCCCTAAAGCAAGTCTGTAGGTCTGCACTGGGACGATAATATACACTGTCTGTTGTTTTCATCTGTAGTTCTGTGTCTTAACGTTCAATTTAATATGTTTAATGGGACGTAAATAAAAAAGATATTTTTCCTGATTAATATTAAGTAAGCCTAGCTACATTGTATAACCGGCGTTGTTCGATATTGTTATAGCTAGTAAAACAAACTAAAGGGGAGAAAAATGGAAAAGCTGTCGTTTAACACAAGAAAGGGACGGGAAAGACAGAGAGAAAGATTGAGAGAGAAAGAGAGAGAGAGAGAGAGAGAGAGAGAGAGAGAGAGAGAGAGAGAGAGAGAGAGAGAGAGAGAGAGAGAGAGAGAGAGAGAGAGAGAGAGAGAGAGAGAGAGAGAGAGAGGAACTGTGAGATAGAAAAGAGAAAGAGAAGACAAACGGACACACCTACAGACACACAGGCAGACAGAAAGACACACAGACACAAAGACTGCAGATAAATACAGACAAGCAGTCAGAGAGAGACTGATGGATGAGAAGCAGAAAGTCTCAGAGATAGATATACTGGCAGACAGAACGAGAGATCGATACATTGGGACAGATAAAGACACAGGCACCAAGAGAAATTGGATAAACACATCAAAATAGATAGACAGAAAGAAACAGAGAAAAACAAATAAGGAGTCTCTTTCCAGGCGACAAGATATCAGTAAGATGATTATGGACACCGGGGATAAGGACGCCAGGCTAAGATCTCAGATATATGGTCAGTGAGTGGGCTTTAGATAGGGAGTTATTGACACTGCGCTATTGATACAGGGATATGGTGCGAGGACCGAACATACACCCTCTGATTATGGACTTGCTGGTGAAAATAGATACAATTGTCACATCAATCATTCAGAAATGCTATTTTCTAAACAAATCGTTTAACTAGAATATTGACAAACGTCAGCGAGCTCTGATTAAAACCGGCTATTAAATGGACTGGGCTGTCTTGAACTGAACGCTGGTCACCTTCAGCTTCTTGTGGTCAAGCGCGGAGGGTAATTGATTTTTGCAAATAAGTGGTTTCGTTAGTCGACCAACGGCAAGAACGAAAATGAAAATTGAGACAGAATACGCACTAGCAATATCCAATTAATATGTTGACCATTTGAGTGTTAAGATAAGCCACAGACAAAGTTGCTTGTCAGTGAACGGCCATTTTGTAGCTGTATAACCTTCCTATGACACCATTTCTAAGATATTTATACAGAAATATTCGTTCACATGCAGTCTTCTATAAATACAAATAACAAAATTTGATTTTATTTAATCATAAAAAATGTTAGCCATTCTTTAAAAAAATTGGCATTTTAATTGCTGCTTCTTTCACTTTCACACTAACTATGCGTCACACATTGCCTCGATTTTTTTAGAGTTGGTTCGAAGAAAAAAAATATAACAAAATAAAAAACACAGCAAACAAACAAACCAAAAAATAAATAACTGAAACAACATAAAAAATCAAATAGAGAAAAATAAAAAAGGGAACATTATCGAGTATGAAATAAAGCCGTCTTGATGTATTTTTGTCAAATATATTCGTCAATAACAGGAGAATGTGAAACCACATTTCCATGAAATATATACTCTGATGTATCATAACTTTTGTTACAAATAACAATAACTGCCACCTCTACAAAAACAAGAGCGAAACATATAGGAGGGTCGGCTTTCCCACGCTCTACCATCTCTTGATATCAATCGTGATGTGTCTTTGTGGCCTCGGAATAAAAACCACAGAAAACGTGCTTCCATTATTTCTAATGTAGCAAGTGACGTTATGTGTGTGATTTTAAAGGACTTGAGAGATTTCGTCTGGTCCCTGCCATATTCTCTTTGACAGCTGCCCCACCAAATGTGTATACCCTTCCCTTTGTTTATGGCTTGATTTCGTGGTTGAAAGGACAATTAATAATTTCCGATGATTTCGTGTCATAACTTATCCTCGCTATACGTGATTGAATTAGGCTTGGCATTTCTTATGAAATGAGATCCGACTTTCTGACATGATATTAAATCCCTAGACTAACCTTATAAGGATAATAGATTCTAGACAAAAACAACACGACTAAACCGAGCCTGATTTGGTTGTCGGTGTTAGTACCTCTGTTCAGTGTCACTCTCCACTCTAGAATTGAAATTAACTTGCAGGCCCTCGTAGGTCTGCTTCATTGCGAGGCTTGTACAGAACCTTTGTGTATTGTAATGTTAATCCGTGTTGAAGTTTATCATTAGAACTCAAGTAACTTGATGAGAGCTGTGTCATAACCAAATGAAACTTTATTTCAATATACTGTCTCTGTCTGGCCAACTTGATGTTCAACCACGAACGATTGATTTACTCATAACTCTTATATATTATAGATTCGTCATCTCTTTATCTAAACGCAGGCCTTACATTAATTGCCAATCTTCCGTATGAAATTTTAAGCAAGAAAAATCTAAAAATAGAAATCTGGTTCCTTAAAGTTGATACAAATTAAAGAATGTAATCTACGAGTCACCAGGAGCTTGAAATCGTAAACCTCAAGTGTTAGCACGCCCTTGCTTCTTGGGTTGGGCTCGTCATTAAAGTTTCTAGCAATTAAGTCAGTGATGTAAAATCACCACAGAAGTGATTCAATCCGGCTGTCAAAAAAAAAAAAAAAAAAAATCATGTCGATGTCAACATAATTATAAATCCAACTCAATAAAATTTGGACAAAATATGAACTAAAGAAATATTAATACGGAGACTAATGAAAAAATTCCAGAAGATTAAGACATGAGTCCGTATTCATAAAAACCGTTCTCATGCTCAAGCATGGATTTTGTGCTCAAGCCTTGTCTTTTTTAAGATAAAAATTGATAGATAAGGCTGATTTTGCCAAAGATTTAAAAACAATTTTGAAAGGACTTCAAGTCAAAGTTATATTCCATGTTTATATTTGACATTTGTATTATTTTATATGATTTGGGCGAATTATAAAAAACCTGTTTGAGCACAAAATCTATGCTTGATCATGAGAATGGTTTCGTGAATACGGGCCCACAGCAGGTCTCCGAAAAACCGGAAGAGGAAGCGTATTCTGCTTCATCGACGATAAATGCCTCGTGCAACTTGCTTAATCCAATAAGTAATGTCACGTTCTCAAATGAGAACAAGGTATACAACAACGTAGCCAACAGACAAACTAACCAGTTAGGAATGGGTTGGTTTTAATATCCGGTCGTAGTTCATATACTAGGCTGGGTATTTACATCAGAAAAAATAATGGGACTCATGATCCAATGTGTTCTGTTACCAAACGTGACTCCAGCTGCACGGTACACAAAGTCTTTTGTTATCACGATGTCACCTGTCAATTCCAACAAAACTACACATACGTATATCTGGCAATGGCTGTTTTTATACATATTTACGGAAGACCATTAACTCGTGGAATGTCTTAGAACACTCACACCGGAAATAGTCATGAACTACATATGCTATAAAATGGCCAACATACAGTCATTAATAACTTAAATCCATGTTTACATGGAGGGTATTTTCTGTCGTCAATTTTACGTTCAAGTGTAACCTAATTATGACTTGGAACAGACGCCTAAAGATCTCATTATGTCATTATAGCGTTTCCGAAACACCTGCAATAGTCCCCGGAGATCTGGGACTAACGTATCGTGCCATTCTAATTTTAGTTTTTTTCCCTCAGTAGACACTGCTCTGAATTCTACAACTTGGCTCGTTTGGTAGGAATATATACCCAAAAATATTGAAATAGGTTGCGGCTTACGTTCGTTTTAGTACGGATTTTATGCTTTATTTACAAAACCGTCTGATTTTCAATGTTTCCAGCTGAAGACCAGTAGAGGAACATAATTTAAAAGTTCTTTATAAAAACTGATTTCCTCATAAATTATAGTTGGCATACACAATATGACAGGTAACATTGTTAGTAGGTCTTTTCCGATACTTTAGCATTTCTCAATAAACGGAGGCTTTCATTGTGATATCTGACATTTCCAATTCACTTTTTCTGGCATTAATTGATAATTTTTAAAACTCCATTCTTTTGAAAAACTTAGGGTATGCCATTAGTTTATCCCATAAGAAAATAGTTAAAAATAAACATTTTTACTAAATCAAATCTAATTGATTTCAACCTTTACTTGATATGTAAATTATATACACTTAACTGTAGTGTTGTTCAAGTTCCTCTCGAGCATCTCTAAGAAAAATTTTTTTGTTCGTCATCCATTTAACTTTCATTACATAACTTTTATTTTCAAAGGTTAACTGTATGTGTCTTTCTTCTTTTTCCTTCTTTGATGCCGAACGGCTATGGAAACTATTAACAAAGTTATTTTCCTCAAGTAATGAGAAGCATTAACCGCTTTCTGTTGACATTAAACGAATCAACGATTTTAAATGACGTCGATAAGAAGAGGGAATAAATTGCATTCAAATAAGCATTCTCACGTTTTATAAGTAACTTAATGACTTTAATGTTCGTTTTAATCTAAAAGAATTAAAGATTAAAATGTCATCCTACAATGTTGCAATCTGTCTTCATTCTGTTACTATATATCTCTGTAAAGTATTAGATTAGCAGGTTTAAACAAAAATTAAATCACTTCTTTTTAAAGCTTCTCTACGTTGTTAGAAAGTATTCAAAAAAGTTTGTGTGTGTTAATTTGATGTCTGTTACAAAGAAATGGAAATATGAAAATAACCGAAAAACTCAAAAGAGAAAAATAAAGACGCATACTTGTCCTGTGCCGGTCTCTGGTCAGAGACCTTAAAATCACAAAGTCAGTACAGGTATCCTTCATTCAATAACAACAATTATTGGCCATGTGTGTAGATGACAATAACGAACTGGTTTCGCTTTAATCATCGAAATGTCATTGATGTCATTCCGGAATAAAGATATCGACAGATTTATTTGATATGTTTGCCTGGTTCAGTTGATGACCTTGTTCTCATTTGAGAACGTGACATTATTTTCTTGGATTGACTAGAATTTTCATGGCGGGTTTCGTCGATGAAGTATGCTTACTCTTCAAGACTATATGGTCTTATTCTCGTGGTGCTTTTTCAGAAATCTCAATATAACTTTGTCTTTTGTTCATACTTTGCTCTGTTTCATTTTATTTTAGTTTGGGTCAAAATTCTGTTGAAATGTCAAAAATTAAAAAATTTAAACATCTATGTTATGTTTAAGATCTAAGGCAAAACCGCAAAAATAATACAAAGCCTATATAACTTAGCATTTCTTACTCCAAATCGCAAAAACTAGCCCAAATTATAACCAAATGAATTATCAATATGAAAACGATACCTTTCAAAAAGGTCAAATTTTGCATTCACTGCGGATTTCTGAGGAAAAAAAACACATGTATAAATGTTACTTGTTTTCAAATGCTTTGTCTAAATCCAAAAAAAAAAAAAAAAATTCAATTATGAGTTTTGGTTACAAAAATTGATGTTTTTTTCTCAATCCTTATCGTTAAGACATTGAACAAACAAACATGATGTTCCTGAACGGAAATGAGTGATGTGATTTCTCAGAAAAAGGGCTAAGATAGAGACAATTAAAACAGCAGGTACACTAACAAGGAAGCAGTAAACTTAACATCATTCAAGGAAATACGATCTTAATGGTAAAAAGAATTTGACACATCAAAGCGTCGATGCACACGAAAACAGACTGAAACTGACACTAAAATGGATAGCAACTTGAACTTCGACAAAATTGTATTCTAAATCTTTAAGACACTAAAGAACTGTGGTATTCCATGTCAGTCTGTACTGATTGTGTCCGGATTTGACACAACTTCTATTGGGGTGTTTTCAATCATTATCAAACAGACAACCTAAACCTTATCCCAGTTAGCAAATATTGAAATTTTAATTAGAATTCTTTAGTTTCTGGTGCCGATTTTTTCCCTTTATTAGTAAACAACTACATAATCTGTACAGAACAACAGCACAATAACAAAAATGGTAATTATTGCTAAAGCCGATTTGTCCAACTTCATGGCCTCATTCTGTCGACTTCAAAACAGTAATTCTATAGATTTTCTCCTGCTGTGGTTGTTAAAGAACCTGACTATCAAATCGATTTTATACGTCTATTTTTTTTAAATTCTTTTACAGCTTGAATTTTCAAGAGGGTCTAGCTATGTTGGTCGATAAAATTACAATTGACAAAAATCAGAAATAGAAGTGCTTAAGATTGCAATAACGGTAACAATCTCTATGGGGAACGAAAACATTATTTGAAATATTCAACAGCATTTTTTCTTCTTTCCAGAAAATATTGACACATGATATGCATTGCTTTTCATTATCGCTTTTCCAATGAAACATCAAGTGCGGTCATATATCATTTCAGAGAAAACAACGTCCGCGTTGGAACGTCTCGTTAACATATAGCCCGTTGCCAATGTATTGAGAAATCGTTGAACATATGACTACAGTTGTACTCTTACGATTTGTTTCAAATTAGAATATGTACCTGCCGTAGAGGTTAAAGGTCAATCAATGGTAAGAGAAAAACAGAGGGAGGAGGGGGGAATGGTAAAGAGAGATGGGTTTATAACCTGTGTAAGATGCTACCACCCGTTATCTGGACACAAATACACCAATAAAAGATTAATGACGTCTTAATTAAATCTGGTTATTTACTATAAAACATTAATTTATAGGTACCTTTGGGGATATTATTAACAGTACAGACCTCTGGAAACCGGGACACACACAACCAGGTTTGGTACGCGTTAATCGATATCCAATATCTCAGAGACACCCAGTACACCACCAGGCGGACTTGCAAGGCCCGGCAACTCCGTTTTCTTCTCACTTATTTCGATTACTATTAAATATTCAAATGAGAGAGTTACGACCTGGTACCACGAAGCATTAATTACACAGAGAGCGTCGGTATCTATCGCGTTCGCGCACACGCAGGCGATAGTTCAGGTGTAAATTAGATAGGAAGGGTGTCCTGCCCCAGGTATCCGTACACAACAGAAAGAGACAACCAGGACTCGTCATATTCATAAATACCTTTTTAATTACGTAACATTTCTATTCTAACAGTCAGTCTTGATACTGAAAAGCTTGTAATTTATCAAACCTTTCTCAAACTTAAATTCCTTGTAACTAATACACACATGTTCCTCATAATTAAGACATTTGTATTTCCCGGTAACTAATATATACACATTCCTCATCACAAATGATACATATTCCCGGTAACTAATATATACACATTCCTCATCACAAATGATACATATTCCCGGTAACTAATATATACACATTCCTCATCACAAATGATACATATTCCCGGTAACTAATATATACACATTCCTCATCACAAATGATACATATTCCCGGTAACTAATATATACACATTCCTCATCACAAATGATACATATTCCCGGTAACTAATATATACACATTCACTCATTTACATACATATTCCCCATAACAAATGCAGACACTTTCCTCGTAATTGAAACACGCACATTTCCCATAACTGATAATAAACATTTCCCATAACTGATAATATACATTTCCCATAACTGATAATATACATTTCCCATAACTGATAATATACATTTCCCATAACTGATAATATACATTTCCCATAACTGATAATATACATTTCCCGTAACTGATAATATACATTTCCCATAACTGATAATATACATTTCCCGTAACTGATAATATACATTTCCCATAACTGATAATATACATTTCCCCTAACTTATAATATACATTTCCCATAACTGATAATATACATTTCCCGTAACGTATACATACATATTCCCGATAATTAGCACATACACTTTCCCCGCAAGTGATATCACACGTTCCCATGTACATACATATTGCCCATCACTAATACATAATTCCCAAACATATTGATATCTGATTTGTGTGGTTAAAACAGTAAGTTACATAATTTCGATATTTCATTCAGTGTTCAGTATAATTATTCCCTATAATTTATTGATTAGTTTATCTGCCTGCATTTTACACCTAGACAGGTATTCATTCACCTTTCCATTAAACTGGCAAAGTGCAAGGCAGAGCCACTACTGTGCAATAAAACCCTTAATATATATATATATTTTCTGGGTAATGATTTCAGCGCAACCTCTAAAAATATGAAAGACAACACCTTGTCTATCTATATATGGAAAATCATTGGGTGTTGTGGTTGTAACTACGATTCCTTAACTGTCGGGACAATTCCTTCTAACTGGGGATACCTATACATAGAGGGGTAGTCAGCCTAATTAAATTAAGTAGGACCGCTGTCCGAGTCGCAAGTGGAGTTCGAAGTGAAAGAACAGAAATGGACAAAACAAGGCTTTAAGAAAATTAATGACATAAAAGCCTTTACTTGTAACACAAAGACCGGCAAGTGCACGTCAGACTAGCAATGCATTTCTCTCATTCATCCATTTTCGTTCATTGCGGATACTTGTTCATGGCGAAAAATATATTGGATAGAATTAAATGTGTCTAATTGGCCTGGACTTGTATGTTGGTAATCTTGGAGGTCGCAGGGCAGTTAGTGTGATATAGACTTTACAGAAAACTCTTCAATTTGTTAATGAAATTTTCTTTGGCTCTATTTTTTTATTCTTAAATTGCACTTGCGTTATTGAACAATTGCCGACCTCCAGGTTCATCCCACAGACAATTGCCATCGTTACAATGGTGCCTACACCACGTGTTCTGTCCAAATCATCGTCACTCCTTGGCGCATCTCGGAATATTTTCCCCTCATGGGTGTCCTCTGACGTGCACTCTTATTTCCCGGCTATCACTCATGGGTTCGCAACGAAGCTTATGCAACTGACATTTCCTTCTACGGTTTCAAATTAAACACTGTGTCGCTGGTAATTTTTTTACCACGTTTTAATCACACGTAGTAGCGATCGTGATATTTTTACCCATCAATGACGCTGAAATGAGTGACAACGCCATTGTTCTTGAATCTATTTCAGCACGTTGTAATTATCGTTTCTATCAAATGAACTAAAAGGTTCAAGCGTATTCATCACGCTAGTCACCTAGGTAATATTTAACAGCTCCTGCACGCGCCATTTCAGAAGTATGTCTGATATACTAGATCTCATTTGCTTCGAAAGAAAAATAACACTTTCCAACGCCAGTGGCGCTCGCGTGAGTACCACAGCCCTTTAGAAGCAAAAATGACACCCACTTGGGACGCGTCAAGCTCGTGACGTTCGTAAAAGTCAAAGGTCACGTTCTACTCTTATTCAATATAGTTAACAGCTATCAACTGAATTCTAAAAAAAAACTGGTTATGTTAATCAACAATGGAATAAGTTTTTGTTTCAGTTTCGACAACACAAAATTGAAGAATTTTAGTTTTTGTTCAATTTTCCTAAAATTTAATTACAAATTGAAAGTGAATTCGATAGACAAATGCCATAGAAATATATTTGTAAACTAGATTATTTGTTTCAATATATCAGAAACAATGCCCCTGTACTTCCTGGCCTCCGCTGATGATATACGTGGATGTCCTTAATTTTTAACGTACACTGTGCTGTAAATAGATGGGATTCCTCGTTGGTTATTGTCTGTATGTTTTATTGGCTCCAAACAGAAGTGTAATCAATAAACAACGGAGTCCGAATCACAATATATGTGTTGTTTGATGAAAAGTAGCCACAGTAGATAATAGAGGTGAAACAGTAGAATACCGAGGTTCAGGGGGTGATATTTACGAGATAGAGCTGAAACAGTTACAAGTGAAAAAGTTAGAAGTGAAAATTTAGGATAAAATAACAAAGGATGAAATAGTTAGGAGTGAAATAGTTATTGGTGAAATAGTTAGGAGTGAAATAGTTAGGAGTGAAATAGAAATAGTGAAATAGTTATTAAGTATTTAGAGGTTAAATATTTAGAAATAGTTAGGAGTGAAATAGTTAGGAGTGAAAGTTATTGGTGAAATAGTTAGGAGTGAAATAGTTAGGGATGAAATAGTAAGGAGTGAAATAGTAAGATGATTAAGTATTTAGAGGTTAAATATTTAGGGGTGAAATAGTTAGGAGTGAAATAGTTAGGAGTGAAATAGTTATTGGTGAAATAGTTAGGAGTGAAATAGTTAGGGATGAAATAGTTAGGAGTGAAATAGTAAGGAGTGAAATAGTAAGGAGTGAAATAGTAAGATGATTAAGTATTTATGAAATATTAAAATATTAGGAGTGAAATAGGTGAAATATTTATTGGTGAAATAGTTAGGAGTGAAATAGTTAGGAGTGAAATAGTTAGGAGTGAAATAGTAAGGAGTGAAATAGTAAGGAGTGAAATAGTAAGATGATTAAGTATTTAGAGGTTAAATATTTCGGGGTGAAATAGTTAGGAGTGAAATAGTTAGGAGTGAAATAGTTAGGAGTGAAATAGTTATTGGTGAAATAGTTAGTAAATAGAGATGAAATAGTTAGGAGTGAAATAGTAAGGAGTGAAATAGTAAGGAGTGAATAGTAGGTTAAATATTAAATATTTAGGGGTGAAATAGTTAGGAGTGAAATAGTTAGGAGTGAAATAGTTATTGGTGAAATAGTTAGGAGTGAAATAGTTAGGGATGAAATAGTTAGGAGTGAAATAGTAAGGAGTGAAATAGTAAGGAGTGAAATAGTAAGATGATTAAGTATTTAGAGGTTAAATATTTCGGGGTGAAATAGTTAGGAGTGAAATAGTTATTGGTGAAATAGTTAGGAGTGAAATAGTTATTGGTGAAATAGTTAGGAGTGAAATAGTTATTGGTGAAATAGTTAGGAGTGAAATAGTTAGGGATGAAATAGTTAGGAGTGACTCTAAAACACTAAACAGTCACAAAACAAACTTTTGTTATTTTATTGAACAAACGACAGGTGTATTCAAAAACTATAACATACTAGCCATCGCACAACCAGCGATTCTACACAAAATACATAAACGTTTAAAGAACCTTTAGGTTTTTGAACAACAACTTATTTCACGGCTGATTATCGTACCCCTGTATACTGAATGCCATAGCATCACATAGCTGCTTCGTCCTTCTAACACTTGTCAGTGATACTGATGAAACATAGGAGACGAGTGGTAGTAAGGGATTATTTACATGTAAAGTACTTGTTGTTATAACAACAAACCCAATATATAAATGCCATCAAACGACATAATCACACAGACGTAAATATCATGTGGAACACACCAACAAAAATCACTTGGATATCGAGACAATTTTAATCGCTCCCGTGTGAAATCCAGTAACACAACTTAATGACTACCAAATAACTTTTATGGTACCAAATGGCACGTGACACCTGAACTCATGGTCAAATACAACGGACATGATATGCAAGGTTGATTTTTTCATCAAGAAGAGATAAAATGATTTTGTTCTTTTATGGTGCATACAAACGTCTTAGATCAAACCGTTCAGAAGTCACGATGTAGCTACATTGAGATAAACAATTCACGAACATCTCTTTTCACCTTCCTAAATCTAGTTACCATTATGCCGAAAACATAAATAACAATCGGTTTTATCTGAGCCATTCAATTTGTTTAACCGGAAATAGTTTATATGTAGGATGCCAAACTCCTGGCCTCATTTGTGAGATAATTGATTTTAAAATCCCCCCTGCCCGTCTTTTCAATCCCCATCCCTCATATCCCCCCGGCTGTATTCTATAGTATCTACCGACATAAGAGTGAAACGAAGGACAGTAACTGTGGGAGATCAGATTGTACAGACCAAGCACGTGTCAGACGGGGCAATTATAAGGCTTTCATTTCTAATTCTATATTAAATACCGGCGATAAACATCAGTTAATGTATCAAACCAGAGATAGACACGGACAATCCTTACATATTAAACATGCAAATTATTCAAATTCATTTCCAAGACTTGCTGACTGCGCTTCCACAAAGTCAATTAGAATTCAATTGAAATTCTCATGGTAGCAACACAAATCAATGGCGGATGTAGGCAAATGGTTCCTAAGGTTACCAAGTCATCAATTCGAGGAGAATCATGCATATTTTACTAACGGGGCACCCATCTGAATACTAATTGCTTCATTAAATTGCATTTTTTTTAATTATTCGAAAGAAATGTGCAAGAACCTTTTTTCTACCATATTGTATCTTACTTTACAAATTACACAAATGAATTCCAATACATTAAATGACATCACCATTTCGTTACGGTTTTAACATTTAAATTTTTTAAGTAAAATCCACAGCCTTTTCTGGGAACTTCACATCAAATGCGACGTGTGTTTCCTAATTGCGTTACTGAAGACTAGTGGTATTTGTATGGGACGCGATATACAATACAGTGCTGCGACAATCACCCCGCCGTAATGACGACACATTGTGTCGGGGAGAGAAAGCCGTCGGAATCCCGCTAATCACCTTGTAAACGTAAGCAGCGGAAATCAATGTCACATAACACCTTAACTAATCTCTTCGTAGTCGTAAATAACTGACATGAGAGTCGACCACGTTATAGAAAAAAGAAAAAAAATGGAAAAAAAGAAAGAAAAAAATTCTTTGTCTTCTTGTAGTATAAAAGACAAAACAAAACACTGTCCTTAGCTTATGTGTTATAGTCACAGTGTTTATCTCTAGAGTGAGAGAACGCAGTATTCATCTAACGGTCACTGTCTTCTCTCTAGACGGTAGAGAGGGGAAGTCAGTATTCATCTAACGGTCACTGCTTCTCTCTAGACGGTAGAGAGGATTTCTTAGTACTCATCTAACGGTCACTGTCTTCTCTCTAGACGGTAGAGAGGGGAAGTCAACATTCATCTAGCAGTCACTGTCTTCTCTCTTGACGGTAGAGAGAGTCCTCAGTATTCATCTAACGATCACTGTCTTCTCTCTTGACGGTAGAGAGGGGAAGTCAGTATTCATCTAACGGTCACTGTCTTCTCTCTAGACGGTAGAGAGAGTCCTCAGTATTCATCTAACGGTCACTGTCTTCTCTCTAGACGGTAGAGAGGAGTCCTCAGTATTCATCAAACGGTCACTGTCTTCTCTCTAGACGGTAGAGAGGGGAAGTCAGTATTCATCTAGCAGTCACTGTCTTCTCTCTAGACGGTAGAGAGGAGTCCTCAGTATTCATTTAACGGTCACTGTCTTCTCTCTAGACGGTAGAGAGGGGAAGTCAGTATTCATCTAGCAGTCACTGTCTTCTCTCATGACGGTAGAGAGGGGAAGTCAGTATTCATCTAGCAGTCACTGTCTTCTCTCATGACGGTAGAAAGGGGAAGTCAGTATTCATCTAACGGTCACTGCTTCTCTCTAGACGGTAGTGAGGAGTACCTAAGTATTCATCTAACGGTCACTGTCTTCTCTCTAGACGGTAGTGAGGAGTACCTAAGTATTCATGTTAATGAGAACCTATTGAAAGAGAACAGATTTGACTTGGTCCAGCTGATTCCTTTGTTTATGATACACATCAGTAGGTAGCAATGTTTTTCGTAACAGATATACTCCAATCTGATTTCATAATCTGACCTGCACGTGCTATCCAGGCATTCATATTACGTAATTAGACGATTTTTCCACTATGATTATGTCGAGAAAATTCAAATTGTGTATCAGTACAACTTCTAAACATCCTTTTTTGTGGGGGTGTCGTGGTGGTAAAATGGTTAGGAAATCTAAAATTTCTTGGCAAGTCGACTTGATGCAGTAGATCGTGAGTTTGAGACCCGGGTAGGACACCTTTGTCTTCTTTCTTGAATTGTTTTACAATGTCCAAAATATAATTAGGTATTAAACGACTTTCATGCCCTAATTCACGGTAGGTATATAAATTATCGGTGTTGATTTCATGTGTCAACAAACCCTACAGGGTAATTATAACAGGAATTAGCGTATTATATTAACCATACTCAATGCTGACCTAACATTTATATATATACACATAGCATTAATGGGTTACAGTTGGTAGGTTACATTTGTAACGACACAATTATTAGAGGGACTAACTCATAAATGTACGACATTTAAAAAAAAATAACGACGTTATTATCAAACATGTATATTTTTTCTACTGAGCTATATAATCAAATGTGTATAATAATGTAGAGTTTTATCTCATTACCATAAATCTTACATTACTCTATATAGTTAAAAAAAACTGTTTACATGTACGTCTTTTATTGACATTATCACGATTACTGGGTCGTTTGTTTTGACGTGAAATGTGTTTTGGTCTGTAAGATTTGAAAGAACTACACAAATGACATTTTTATTACGAACAGATTTAAGAAAACATGCACTTATTCCATTGACCATGATCAAAACAAGTAGATTCTATAAGTGTACGTGCATACAATCTCCACCGTCACGCCCCACCAATATTTATCGTTCTGTTGAAATAAATTCGGGGGATGTCAGTGTTCAGTTGAAATGAACATCATGACAACGAATGTGTTGAAATATATTCCCTTTAGGAACAGTGAGTAATACGTTTCGTCAGTCATTAGCATTTTAATACCTTCTCAGTAACACAGACTAATTGTATCCAAGTCGACATCTGAGTAAAGGCTTTTCTTCGGGTTTTTTCAATAATATAGATTGCAAGAAATACGAAGGTGACATTTCTCTACCTGCTGCAGTCATCACCATTTAAAGTATTAAGAATTAAACACAGTTGACAAATGACACGAGGAATTTGTTGAAGTGCTGCCCTCGGAGAATTTACTTTGGAACCTAAAACAATGTAATCAATTGAATGGTTAATACTAGCTGACACCGTTTTTATCATATCTTTTAATGTTTCAAACTAAATTAATGGCAAAAGTCTGCACTGACATTTTGAAAACCTTAATTTTTGAAACGAATAAATAAACAATAATTTGCATTGAAATAATGTTATCGATAAGACCTTCAACACAAGCCGAACCATTTCTTTTTCTGCTATTGTTTTCTTACTAGGTAGCGATTATTGCAGATGATCAATACAGAAATGTTTATTACATATATTTAATATGTATTTTAAGGTGTTCATAATCGTATACTTTGTGGTATAATATAATTGTTTGTAATATATGATATTACTGTTTTATTTACATAGAAAATTGTTGTTGTTGTTCAGTTAAGTTAACCATGTCAGTTCTTCTCAGAACCTTCCAGAATTCTAACATTCTAACAATTCCAATATGTTATGCTTAAATACACTTCAACTTTTCCACCAATTTCAGTTTCAGAATAAATTCAAACTCTAATCAAACTCCTATTAAAATCTGAGTTTATCTGAAAATGAGCAGAAAGGTTAATTTGAACTCTTCTTTTGGCCGATGAACATTGACCTGTCATACACAGAGTTATTTCCCTTAGGCTTAACTCTTTAGTGATATCGCCAAACCATTGTGTAGTTGGCTCGGACGCCTTCTCTGTCTTTTGAAATAAAAATGTTCACAATCCCCAGACGGACCTTATAAAACAAACAAAGGCATCTCATTTCTACATTTAGCACGAAAAATAATCGTCTCCATATAATGTCCCTTGTGTTCTTCGCATCCGGTATCTCAGCGGGAAGAAATCATTTCTCATTCACCAACGAGAGTAAGAAGCCCCTCCGTGGGTTTGACAACCATGGAAAATACGGCAATTCTAAGATGACTACTAATAAATTATTATCTCTCTTTACTGGGATCTCACAGCCTGTTCTTGACACCATTGGACATTCAAAACCGTATAAACTATGACGTCTGTCAAAACCAGTTATGTTTCTGATGTCACGTAGGGACGATCCACAGGGTAAACCTATGTCTTTAATCAATAACATCCAAGATGAAATATATTTAATTATTCAAATTCCTTATGACTTTATTTACTTTACTGTAATTTTATTTCAACTTGAAAGTATCATACAATGTCTTAAAATGTCAAAATTTCCATTTCTTGACAAGACGGAAATTGAATTATCTCAGCAAGTCTTGCTCTATGCATTGCAAATGAATCGAATAGAATACCGAAAGACATTTCAAATACACTGCTATTTGTACCATCAAACTGGAGACTCTTCCGACAACATACAAATGAGATATATACAAAATTTCGATCTCAAACATTTTTTATACAAAATGGAATTTGTTATATAACACAAAAGACTGCATGGTAGAACTTCAGATGTACACACCAAGAACACAACAACAATGATCTAACTCCCAACACACAAGTAACAAACAAAATGATGACAATACTTATTTATGTTGTTGGCAGTAAAAATATGTCACAGTTTTGAAGAATATACGTCATGTTAACATCTTGTATGTCTCCCGTTCTTAAGAGATTTTTCTCCTTAGACGCTAGAAGATTTCTGCAAATTCAAACATCACTGTACATTTTTTCAGTTTAAAGCTTCCTTTGTGACAGAAAAGGAATTTATACATTTTTAATATATTTTAATCTTTCAATGCTTTTCTTCACATCTCTATTTCTATCTCCCTCTGGTACAAACACTATACAATAAAGACATAAATATATGCAGATTGATATTAAGATAGTCATACAGTTATTCCGAGATGCCAGAGACACATACCCTATGACCTTTTCATTGGCTGTGCCAATCAGAAATCGAATATGATGTCTTATAGACAAAGACGTTACGTCATCAATTGAAAATGGCGAAATAAAATGGCTGCATCCATTTGATTTTGTCCTCCACATTTTGGCTTTAAAACCTGCAAAATGTACCTTTTCTGACATTCTATATAAGATTTTATAAAATTCATCTCGAATTGAAATTATTTACTTGAAGACCCATGCAAGATCCTTAACAGATATTTTGTAGTTAGATGAATAAGAACAATTTGATCCATCTTCTGTATTAGCACATATGAGCTTACGATTTAAATGTTTTGTTATTTCTGTTGTTCCATTTAAACATCGAAAACGATACTGCTCGTTTTTGTATTTAATACAAAACATGATCAAGAAAACATAACACGTGGTCAGTATTCTATATCAGGTTTACTCACTACAGTCCCCAATAGTATCGTAGTAAGCTAATCCGAATATATCAGTATGATCATGTCCTATACCCAGATTCCTTTACTATCAAACACTGATATTTTACAAATATTACAAACTTTGAAAAGTCGTTAATAAGCCTGATCATATGATTGGTTGAAAAATACTGACTTGATATTAAAAGATGTAGAAAACAAGTTTGACAACTATTATGTTGCGACGTCTGAACGTTGGTAGACAGTAAAAATCAAGCTAAAAAGAAGACTTGAAATAATAGGCAAAATCCAATTTGCATGTTTGAAGCACGAAAGAGGCGTTTAAAGGTCAATAATACACCCGTCAATCCCTGATTTATATTTCTAATATAGATTCCGTAGAGTAAAAAAAACTCGCGTAGAATCATTATATGTTGAAGTCTCACTTGAAATTCGATGCAACGACAAAAAAGGAAAAGTTAAAGAAATATCTATGTTAAAAATAAATAAGAATTATATAATTTCTGATAACAAGTGTTATTTTCGTGAGACGATAACTGCCGTTGGCAGTTGTCCCCAGAATTTGCGTCATTATATTTCAGGTTATATGAGGGAGGTGCACGGTCTCGAATGTTATTGACCGCGATTTCATTTAGTGTATCTTGGTCGTTACCTGCGTTAGTATTAGTCAGGTTGTCTCAGGGTGAACATTAGGCATGCGTGGTTTTTATCTACATGACTTTTATTGAGTTTATGTGTGTAATCAGATGGTGATCCTCAGGCCAGTCTACCATCACTCATCATACAAAAGTTTCAATCAGATATACTTGTAATTAGTGTCAGTTATTCGCTTATTCTTCGCTTTTCACGCAACTTTTTAATCTTAGACGCGACCTATCGCACTGGTCTGAGGCGACTTATATGAGCCTTGGGCATTTTATACTGGTCTGAGTCGACTGATGTGCGTCTGAGGGAACTTACGGATGTCTCTACGGTGTAAGCTTTTTCTACTTATTGACAAAACAGGTCGCGCTATTGAATCCCTTGAAACAATTGGATGTTTTCGTTTTCTTTTTTATCCTTTATCCACGGATTGGATGGAGGTCCTACAGTAATACGGCTGCTTTTCGTTTGTAAAGATGTCAAGGGTTTGTGACAAGAGGTAAATGTCATCAAGCCTACGTCTAAACTTGTCAGGTTATTGGTGCGAAGGGTGTACGATCTTATCTGTTATTGGTAAGATGATAGAAGGATTGGTGTCAAGGGTGCACCTTAGACATTGATGAGACTCGTCTGAACATATTGAACTTTCATGGGCGTCCTTAATGCTAATTATTTAACGCCTTTAAAGTTCAATGTAACGGTAATTACAACAAATAATGTCCCAACGACTTGCCATTAAATTACAGAAATGTCACAGAAAAGGCAGATATATTTACAAGCATTTACAATGAACATCATTTGTCCATCGCTTTCGTCAGTGTCGTGTGCAGTGTTAAGCAGTTGTTTTTATTCGTATCGTAGGTGTCGTGTGCAAATCTAAAGAGGGAGTCGTGTGCAAATACATGTATGTTCAAGGTTAAAGTAGGTAATGCTTACATATATATCTGGTGTTATAATAAGCTGTTATATATATATATATGTGTGTGTTTGGTGCATGTATTAGATATGTTTCTCAAACGATTTTATCGGTGAACATAATATTTATTAAATTTATTCGGTCTAGAAAAAGACCGGTTTCTGTTTCCATTTACAAACATTTCAAAATTGCACAACTCTTCTTGCTCTTCCTGCGAAAACAGATCAGTCATTACTTCAAACCATGCTGTACCAACGTGACTCAGTCATTACTTCAAACCATGCTGTACCAACGTGACTCCATATCTGTTTGGTTAATGAGGACACACTGATTTCAGAGAAGACTTTCCGTGGAAGTGGTGAGTGTATGCAGCACTGAAAGTTTGAAATGATGTTTGATTGACACGTGATACCTATGTTAACTGGTTATCGCTGACATAACTTAATGTATTTAACGTTGTGATAATGTTCTTGTTGATAGTTTCCTTACGAGTATTGACGTAAGTCTGGTTCTTTACGGAATATTTCCCATTAGTTTGACCTTGTGAGGTTTTCGTTTTTTGTTCGACCTTTGACCTATCCCAGTATCTTGCCTCAATAAATTTATTCCTAGTTTCTAGTTTGGTCTTGCGAATTACATTACGCCAAATATATAAAAGTTAATGAACTTGAAAGGTCAGACAAGGACCTGCTCTGTACTAAGTATAAGAAAACAAATAAAATCGAAAATATTAAAAAAAAAAAGAAAAAGAAAAACCAATTGAGCACAACGATCTGTACAACTGGACACGATTTACGTTTCGCTAAATAAAAATCAATTGTAACAGAAAGAAAAGAGATATTTATATATTTTTTTCAACACAAAAGAGGAGAGACAACACATTGGACAACTTATTAAAGTCAAAATAGCCGGTATCAAAAAGAGTGCTACAATGACGTCCTAAAATATAAATAAGATGGCATATTACTCTCAAAACGATGAATTGCAGTTATATGAAAAACTTTACCAAACGGGTTTATAATGATATCAAGCAATGTGACACATAAACCTTGCTGGGCTAAATCTTTTCACATGTGTGGCTTTTATTGTCAAGCAAATATGGTTTTTCAACTAGATGTTACTGACTTCTCGATAAGTAACAATTAACAAGAAGAAAACCTAGCCGACGACAGTTGGGACAGAAATCGTGATCACACGTCATCAACATATTCACAATTGTACCTCAGTAAGGTAATCTGGAATCTTCAGGATCAAAACACCGACAAAGTCTAACTCTTTATCTTCATCAATACATCATAGAGTGGAACAAGAAAGGAAATTCTGTCAAAGCTCAGTAACCGTATCTATGTCATGCGAGCGTGCAGACGAAAGTAGAACAAGTGTTGACAACATAATATACACGACGGTATTTTTCACATTGACAGTTCTTTTATCACAAAATAAAACTGAAATAATTGAAACAATTGATATTTCAATTTAAAATGAACTTGTGTTCAGGTAAAAATTCCTTTCAAATTCCATGAATATATATTTAACTTCAACATTATGTTCTGAAATCAGAGTCGGATTTGTCGCTCTCAGTTATCAACAATAAAATGTTTTATGTCAGACTTTTCAACTTGATCTTGACTTCTGTATTCTCCATCTTTCAGTGATGCTTAGTAGATATAAAATAGTATTCCTTAGCGTCTCAGATCATGAAGAATCAGAATGATAATTCTGCAAAAATCTGAAACCCTGTCAAACAAGAAGATGGAACTCTGGTAACCGAGAAGGGGGCCCTGACAAACCAGAAGTACAATACCAGGCAAGCAGGAACTGTTAATCTTGAAAATACAGAAAGGAGGAACCTCGCCAAACAAGAATTCGAAACCTTAGCAAACAAGAAAAAGGACTCTGGAAGACAAGAAGAAGGACCATGGCAAACAAGAAGGAGGTCCCTGGTAAACAAAAAGGATGTCCCTGGCAAACAAGAAGAAGGACCCTGGCACACAAGAAGAAGGCCCTGACAAACAAGAAGGAGGTCCCTGGTAAACAAAAAGAATGTCCCTGGCAAACAAGAAGAAGGACCCTGGAACACAAGAAGAAAGACCCTAACAAACAAGAAGAAGGACCCTGGCAAACAAGAAGAAGGATCCTGACAAACAAGAAGAATGTCCCTGGCAAAATGAAGGAGCTCCCTAACAAACCAGAAGAAGGAATTTGGCAAACAAAATGAATGTCCCTGGCAAAAAAGAAGGAGGACCCTGGCAAAAACGAAGGAGCTCCCTGACAAACAAGAAGAAGGACCCTGGCAAACAAGAAGAAGGACCATGGCAAAAAAGAAGAAGGACCTTGACAAACAAGAAGAAGGACCTTGAAAAACAAGAAGAAGGACCATGGCAAAAAAGAAGAAGGACCTTGACAAACAAGAAGAAGGACCTTGGCACACAAAAAGAAGGACCCTGGCAAACAAGAAGAAGGACCTTGACAAACAAGAAGAAGGACCCTGGCAAACAAGAAGAAGGACCTTGACAAACAAGAAGAAGGACCCTGGCAAACAAGCAGAAGGACCTTGAAAAACAAGAAGGCAAACAAGGACCTTGAAAAACAAGAAGAAGGACCTTGTCAAACAAGAAGAAGGACCCTGGCAAACAAGAAGAAGGACCTTGACAAACAAGAAGAAGGACCCTGGCAAACAAGAAGAAGGACCTTGACAAACAAGAAGAAGGACCCTGGCAAACAAGCAGAAGGACCTTGAAAAACAAGAAGAAGGACCCTGGCAAACAAGAAGAAGGACCTTGACAAACAAGAAGAAGGACCCTGGCAAACAAGCAGAAGGACCTTGAAAAACAAGAAGAAGGACCCTGGCAAACAAGAAGAAGGACCTTGAAAAACAAGAAGAAGGAACTTGGCACACAAGAAGAAGGACCCTGGCAAACAAGAAGAAGGACCTTGACAAACAAGAAGAAGGACCCTGGCAAACAAGCAGAAGGACCTTGACAAACAAGAAGAAGGAACTTGGCACACAAGAAGAAGGAACTTGGCAAACAAGAAGAAGGACCCTGGCAAACAAGAAGAAGGAACTTGGCAAACAAGAAGAAGGACCTTGACAAACAAGAAGAAGGACCCTGGCAAACAAGAAGAAGGACATTGAAAAACAAGAAGAAGGAACTTGGCACACAAGAAGAAGGACCCTGGCAAACAAGAAGAAGGACCTTGACAAACAAGAAGAAGGACCCTGGCAAACAAGAAGAAGGACCTTGACAAACAAGAAGAAGGAACTTGGCACACAAGAAGAAGGCCCTGACAAACAAGAAGAAGGACCCTTACAAACAAGAAGAAGGTCCCTGGTAAACAAAAAGGATGTCCCTGGCAAACAAGAAGAAGGACCCTGGCACACAAGAAGAAAGACCCTGACAAACAAGAAGAAGGACCCTGGCAAACAAGAAGAAGGATCCTGACAAACAAGAAGAATGTCCCTGGCAAAAAAGAAGGAGCTCCCTGACAAACCAGAAGAAGGGAACTTGGCAAACAAAATGAATGTCCCTGGCAAACAAGAAGGAGGACCCTGGCAAAAACGAAGGAGGTCCCTGACAAACAAGAAGAAGGACCTTGACAAACAAGAAAAAGGACCATGGCAAAAAAGAAGAAGGACCCTGGCAAACAAGAAGAAGAACCTTGAAAAACAAGAAGAAGGAACTTGGCACACAAGAAGAAGGACCCTGGCAAACAAGAAGAAGGACCTTGACAAACAAGAAGAAGGACCCTGGCAAACAAGAAGAAGGACCCTGGCAAACAAGCAGAAGGACCTTGACAAACAAGAAGAAGGAACTTGGCACACAAGAAGAAGGAACTTAGCAAACAAGAAGAAGGACCCTGGCAAACAAGAAGAAGGACCTTGACAAACAAGAAGAAGGACTCTGGCACACAAGAAGAAGGACCCTGGCACACAAGAAGAAGGACCCTGGCACACAAGAAGAAGGACCATGGCACACAAGAAGAAGGACCCTGGCACACAAGAAGAAGGACCATGGCAAACAAGAAGAAGGAACTTGGCAAACAAAATGGATGTCCCTGGCAAACAAGAGGCACAAATCTTTGCAATCAAGAAACAGGAAAACTAATGAACAAAGACAATGAAAACCAATTTTGTTAAAAACTTCTTTTAAATGGATTCTAGCTTTTTATTGTAGGTCGTTAATCATATTATTTATTTGTTTAACTATTTATTCGTGTCCACGTTTTGATATAAAGTGTCAACTTTCTTTTTTGGAGAGCTGGTAACATTACGACCAAGAAGTAATCTAATAGCTTGTCATTGTATAGAATTTTGTTTATCATATCTTGATGACATCGTTGAAATTGGCATTTAGAACAAATCTTATTGTGGATGTTTGGATTCAAAATTGGAATATAAATATCAAATAGTTCATCCTTGTTAACTGAGGATATTTTTGTCTGGCTTTGGTATGGAATTCAATCTTGTTTACAATGTATTTACTTTATTTGCGATATATTCTGGTTAACCAGGAAATCATGTTTCAACAAACAGCTTGCCACGCTAAACACCAGATAAATAGTAAATTGGCATCATGTACACACTATTTTGCACAGTAAAGCGTCTCCCTGGTATCATCTAAAGAACGCTTGACAAACACCGTATTTTACGTGCTATGTCCCATTTTAAAAAGCACATTCATAACAATGATCAGCTTATTGTCATGGTAACAAAGCGAACCAGCCCGAAAATGAGGCTTGATATTAACCACATCGGCTGTCAAATGCAAGCTCATTTCAATCTAAAGACGGTACGAGAAAAGATGTTTGGTTTCAGCAAAGTAGCTGATATTACTTTCTGATGCAAGATAATTGCAAATGGCAACTAAACCCGTTAATACACTTCCATTTTTAGTTGACATGTTGATGGCGAACCCGTTAATATCTGTTAAAGCGACGAAACAGTCACAGCTATAAGAGTGACACGAATGATAACTCACCGCAAGGACAAAGTCAGTGAACAAAACACCGCCAGAAACATAAAAACTTTTTAAAAAGTTACAAATTGATATAGCAAAACCAAAGGCGGACTTGAAATGCAGGGCTACGATATGGAACATGTGTATCATCAATGACTTTATTTTAAGTTCATATTGCAATGAATGTCAGCATGGTTATCATAAATTATCATTAACTGAAAAGTGTTCATTTGTGTATGCGAAAGAGAAACAATTATATTTTGTGATCATCAATCATAGCAACAAGATATTATAAACATGTCTTCATAAATATATGACGTGTACACTACAGTATTATTAACATGATACGATTACAAAATGTCACCCAAACAAATTGTAGGAAAATTAAAGTGAAGTTTCTTGAAAATTCATTATATTAATGATACGTTCTTTAAACCGTACAGAAATGGTACTTATTTCTCTGTCTTTCATCTGTCTTTGATAATTTGCTGTGCTAGAATGTGCCTATTTGCTCTCAGTTTAATTATTTTGATTGTGCTACCTACGAAAATTTACGTCTCTTCTTGTCACCAAAAAACTTGGTAGGTATACGCATGCGTACAAGTAACTTCCGGTTTGTAAAGTTGATCTCATGGTGAACAGAACGAAATCATTAATCAAATGAAGACAATAGACTATTTATGTCTCTATTTTTTAAACAATGGATATTTAAAAATGTTTAAACAAAATCAATACAGTTTCGAATTTAATTTATCTGTGCCCAGGCGTGGGAATTCTGTTGATGTCAGCAATATTCCCAGGACTTGGGTCCTACAAACGATCTCATCTATATCATCTTATCAGGAAAAACCGGGTCCACCTAGGGTCAAACAGAACACGACATATCGCCATAACTACACGGATTGCATCTTTATATGGTACACAGGGGACGAGAATGGAATATGTTATAGTTATCAAAGCCGCACGTCCAGGGTGCATTAAAATCACACATAGGTTTGTTTCTATGTCGGAGAATCTGTCTGATTTCGGTTGTGATATAAAAAAAACCCCACAAAATATGTATAAACTTATCTATTTCACAATAAATGTGCAACAAATAATACAAGCTTATATCAATAACTCCTGAAGTCCCCGGATGGAAGACATGAGGGGTTTTATTATTGGAGGAAACTAGAGTGTTGAGAAAATCCTACTCGGTCGAGTTGGTACCAAAATTTGTCATGTCCGATCGGAGATAAATTGTATTTTCTTTTCCTATGAAAATTCAAGTATGTATAAAAAATTCAAACAGTGTACATAGATAAATTATTCCAAAAGGCATAATCTTAAAGAGAGCAATGTCATTGATTTCATATATACTCGCTTTCTTGCTTTGCGTTATCAAAAATATAGGAAAATTGCAATTTTAAAAACAGATGATAAAAAACGGTGTGTTATGGTTTTGTTAAATGCATAATTAAGATTGTTAATATGTTGTTTTTTCTGTCAGGGTTTTAAAGATAATCCTTGCTGTTCCCTTCTAGGTAAAGTAAAAAAAATAAATAAATGAAGTAAGGAAACTGAAAATTTATGAGCCTAATAATTAGACTAACTCGAACTTTCCAAATGTATCTAAATAAGGAAACTTCAATTAGAGGCAGACCATTACGCAGCGAGACTCTGGGGCAAATGTTGCTGTCTAGCGAGGAATGTTGTAGTGGCTCGTGTTAAGCTAGAATTCTAACATTACGCCTCGAATGATTTACAGATTTTCTCTTACAGCACACGAATTTAATAAAATCTTCGTTTTATGTCAGGTGTTGGATGTTTGAGGTCAAGAATGTTATATCAATTTACATATATATGTATATTATGTAGCTCTTTATCTGAGTTCAATTTTGTTTTATGGCACCTGTCACATCAGTAGACTTCCAACAGGTTTGTATCAGTTAACTCCCTTGGACAGAACATCAATATCCTAATAAACCCTGTTAATAGTTAAACCTACCTTACACATGTTTGCTTACTCTTTTGAAGTTTGCTAAATGATTAATCGTTTAATGTTGATAAATTCAACTTCTTAAGTGTTAATTTGTGTGATTATCTCTGGCAACGGATTCACAAGTCAAAGGAAGATAGCATACATCCTTGGGTGAAAATATAACAACTTTATACAATCTCCAATATGCAATTTACCTGTAAATTTGTAAAGTGTTCGCCCACATACTTTCTAAATACATATCCTTATGACTCTGTGTAAATGTTCACTATCTAAGTAAACATTAGTTCCTAAGTTTGATGCGTTCCTTTTTTCATTTAACATCAATTTCAGGTACGTACATGCAACAAGTTAAAGGAATAAAAGAAAACAAATGAAACACTAAAAAGGTTTTATTCGTAATCCATGTTGTTCTTCCTTTTGATTCGATATTTCTTGTATAGACGTCTTTGATTTTTAAAATCAAACTTGACATGTTAAAGATTACAACGAGGTATCACATGAACTAGTTCTTTATCTGAAGGAATAACTGTATAATATGTACACACTAATCTCCAATGGCGTACTGCAATAACGATTGCTAATTCAACGAAGACTGAAATTCATCAAGGTCAATGATCGCCATGATCCACGACAGTTCTCTTTCAGATAATGACCTTCCTTTCCCTTAATGGAAACCTGAAAGATTTAAAGGTCTCGGGGGTCCCTAGATCTCCCGGAAGTGCTTTTAGAATACGCAATCAATTGCCCATAACTCGACATACAATCAAGGCGAGGAAAGATATGTTTCTTCTATTTATAGCACAGAATGGAATGGTATCTAGACCGAAACGTTGTCCATTGTCTGGAAAAGGAATTGTGTAAAATGAAGATCATATAAAGCTACTAGATCTAATTATATCACATTTTAGGTAGATGTTCCAGCAGTTGATCAAGTTAATTTTGCCTATGAATAAAATTAGTTTTTTATCAAACTATAATGTTGGTCATCATAAAGCTAATCCTCAAAGCTGTTAGTTCAAAACATAAACAAAAAAAAGAAACGTATGAAAATATTGATGTGCTAGCTATTTGATATGGAATTCAAATACAAGACTTTATATTGATATATATTTTTATTGTAATTAACAAAACGTTCATCCTCAGCAATGCTTAGAACTGTTCTCGGATTGATATAATTAGAACGGTTGATTGGGGTTGTCTTTGTTTAATATATAAAATGACAACTGAACTGGACCCAAATATTAACAGAAAATATTTACCAAAAGTAATTTTATATTGAATTTCGGTAAATAGATATATTGTTTACTAGGAAAGAAACAAATACAGTGAAATGTTATTCTTTAAATGTAAAAAATGATAGTTATATATGTATATATCACCTCCGCTCTCCGTGAAGCTCATTACACTCAGTCAATATGTGTTTTCTGATTGTCTGTCGCGGAAAATAGAATCAGGTAGTAAACACGTGACCATGCGGGTATTTTCTGACGATGACGTCACAGTCCGCCATGATTGAGTCGTTCACTAACTGTACAGGCCTTACTTACATTAAATACTCATAACTGCCGGACGTGGTGTGTAATTTGGACCCTAATGAATAAATACCACTTGGTAATCAGGCAGAGGGTCTAGACACGAGAGCATACAGTTACAGGAAAATGTCTACAGAAACTGTTTACAGAAACCTTTCAAGGTGAAATCTGTCACTACTTCACCATCAAAGTCTCGCCGTTGAAAGAAATAAACATTTTATTAGTTGTCCCAATAATACCTCTCCTTTAAAGCCACTATTAACAATCCATATATATCCAGTTACCAATGGATGAACAATTTTAATGATTTTTTTAAATTGGGAAGCATATGTTAATAAGTTTTTAAACAATACCTCGCTGTCAACACATTCAGTTGAGGCTTACACGGAAGTCGACAACGAGACACCAACCCTAAAGAAAAGCCAGGGATTTCTGGTAAAACCAGATGTGTCTCAAATGGTACTGTACGGATTTTTGAAGTTCATGTTTTGAAAATTTCCAGCTTTATAAAGCACGGCTGAGTATAAGGAATATGGGGAATCGTCAGAATTTCAGTTAGGAATTACTACTAAATGCGGAACGCTTTTGTTTGGGAACAAACTAATAATAGAAGGCGGTGGAGAGGTGAAGACATGAACACGATATATAGTAATATCTATCTGTGTAAAATGTATGCAATGAACTGAACGGTACATTTTATTTAAAGATTTAGTAAAAACAACGTATAAAGATCAAAGACTGACAAGTTTATTCGAAAGTGTTTAGTAGATCTTCAAATACATTGGTTTATGTTTTCGACTTAACACAAGGGATCAGTTTGTACATTGAAACAGAGCATGAATATCATAATTCATCTTAACGTAAAAAATAAAGACGTTCCAAATATCATTTCACGATCTCAAATGTTAGTGAAACGAATGAAATGTACACCAAGAGTCATGTATTTATAATTGATTAAAAAAACTAAAAGGATAAGAGTTGTAAATTTAACAAACAAGTGTACGTCAAAAATATTTTGTTCAACATCTTCTGACATACAGCCAGATGTATGTGTCCTACTGTCACGGAGTGAGGAAAAAAAGATCAATTTTTAACTCATATCATTCGATCTTTTCCCAAGAATAACACCTTATGTTTGTTTATAAAATGTACCAATACAAATATACACGTACAGTTAAATCTAACCGTAAAGTTTGTCAGATTGTGCATGGTCGACAATAGCAGCAATCGTTTTAAACAGATATATCATTTGAATAATTAATGCAAATTGTCACTTTGTAAACAAATCTTTCAACCATTGCACGTCATAAAATTTAAGCTTAACTTGACTTATAAGCCCATACCCTCATATGTCTTGTAATATTACGAGGTATATCATCTATAAACACAATGTTACGCATGTTTGATTTTTTTGGTTGAATTGAACGGTGTAAACAACAACAAATACGTTGCTGGCCAGATTGTTTACTGCGTATAATTGCCATCAAAGTAATAATGAAATCTCGTCAGACAGTGAATATTATCACGTGATAATCACGTGGTACAAGAAAGTTCAATTATCATGATTTGTTTCTTTTCTGTTGTATGCGTGGGAATACTCTCTCTCTCTCTCTCTCTCTCTCTCTCTCTCTCTCTCTCTCTCTCTCTCTCTCTCTCTCTCTCTCTCTCTCTCTCTCTCTCTCTCTCTCTCTCTCTCTCCCCCCCCTCTCTCTCTCTCTCTCATTTTTGTGACGTTGAATCACATTTTGTCTTACAAAGTATCACACCTGACAACATCTGATTTTTTTTTAGAAATCTCTACTTTGTATGAAATAAATACACGCGATAAAAAAAACATGTGAAAATTCATCTCACAAAAATGACACAATTCAAATTATATACATTTTTTTGTTTTCTTTTACTTCTGTTTAAACGTATTTATATATCACTTTGATTTTCATCAAAACGACTCTATGTGACAATATGTCTGATATATTAGATATACTGAGTCAATGATCTGCCATATTTAAGCCCAGCCACCTGAGTGCTAGAGAAACTGTATCCTGTATCTTGTTATATATGCGACATACAGTCTCGCTATTTATGTATTGTTACCGCTAAGATTCCGTATAAGGAACATGTTTCGTTTTTAATGAATTAGGTTGACATTCACTGCATGTATTTTTTTAAAATCTCCGAATTTTATTTTATTTTTGCGACTTGAGGAAAACACATCCAATGCAAGTGTTAATTTTGTTCTGAAAATAGCCTTGACATTCTGTACAATTTGCTTTTTTGGCTGTCCTTAAACTGAAAGTTAAAACCCCATTTCGCGCCCATTAGGTCATTACTGAACTCAATTTCTCCTACCTATCTAGGCATTTTCTTTGGAAATTATATTAAGCGAAGTTTACTAAATAGTACGTTGAAGCTTCCAGGGGCTATTTTAAATTCTATATTTTTCTATGAAATTTACAGACTGAACATAAAATAACTGTTGTTGAACATTTGAAAATTACTAGTAATCCAGTAAAATTGTGTGGTATTTTGATTTTTTTGTTTAAATGTTTTATCTATCTAAAACAGGGATGGTGTGTCTTTCACTATGTTTTGAAACGTGTATCAATTTGACAATCACGTATATTTAGATAAACTGGGAAAGCATCCTCTTTTTAGAATCTGGTAAGGACAGGAATAATATGGTTTCTCGATGCCGTGATGGAGAGGAATCGCATATCACGGTTTCCATGGAAACAGAGTACATGGGTGAGAAAAAGACAGTAAAGGGATTTGAGCCGGTGTTGTGAGGAGTTTGTACCCAGTCGCTTACACTACCAAACAAGTTGATATTTGTTAGTTTCCCCCTGAAAAGTTGGATACGGGGGAAATCGATCGAGAACGAATGCAAGATGTGTTTTCCTTAGGTTGGGCTAGAGACATTCCACTTGATTCGTCTGTGTTACCGACAGCCGCCATGTTTTTTTTATTGTTATTTTAACTTGGGTCTTGACGTAAGCGCAAATATCATGAGAAGAGGGCTTAGTACGACTTTACGTAACGCCACCAGATTACTCGTAAAATACACCAGATAAATGGAGCTAAATTTCGTCCTGGTTCCCATTAACACGACTCCGTGCTGTTTATGACTCCGAATTGTACCCACTATTCGATATACATCAAGCATTAATGAGTTTAAACATCTAAAAAGTTACTTTGATTTAAATAAAAGAAGAAAAAAAGTGGAATTACAAAATTCTGTTTAACAACCATAGTGTCTCAATGTTTATGGACGGACTGAGGAAACATTTTTCCGTTTCTTCTTCCATGATGGAAATCGCACGATTTCCGAATGGAAATGCTAATTAGATTTTCGTTACATACTAATAAAGAAAACCTATTACGTATATATTGCGCGAGATTACTTATATCGACTAATTTTTCACGCTGATTTATACCTAGGCAGTAATTAAGTTGCTATTTTTAACTTCTACTGGGTTGAATTCCATTTGTAACCTGATGGTGTCAAACCACTCATTTTCGCGGGGAATTTGTATGGGTTGATTTCGGTGTTACTTTCAATCCGTCAGTTCACATGTTCACGAACTGTCAAATATTTATCCATGTTGTTAAAACAATCTTTTAAAAATCCACGAAAACTGAACCACTCGAAATTGTATGATTTTACGGTATTCAATCCAAACTAGATTATTCGTCGACTTTGCCGATAAGATTTTTTCAATACACCATACCTATGAGAACAAGCTCTGCCCTTCACTTGAGCGACTTGCTTTTGTTTTCATATGAGGCTGTATTTGTCGAAAAGCTTTTCAATCTGGTCACGCACACCTTGTGTAGTTTTCCAGTTTCACTTTAGATATACTGATGTTGTCATAGCTTTAAATCAGAAATAAAGAAATTTCTGGGCCATATCCATCGTGCCTACCCGTCTGAATTTGAAATATGTGTTTACAATGAAACTAACAAGGACCTCTACCAAACTGTATGATAAGCCTGATGATTTCAATATTTGTGATTGTTAACTTTCCATTTCTAGATGGCAATGTTCTGTTTCACATATCTATTTTGTTCGCAGGGTGCATTTGATTCGATATTCAATATCACGTTTTCTTGAAATAGTTCAACAACTGAGAGACATACTCACAACACAGGGTTTCGAGAGGAGTAGATGAAGTTGGACGTGTTTGGTGCCAATACGTACTGTATGCCTAGTACAATTGTTCTCATTTGGAACCATGACATTACATACTTAGATTGACATAGATTTACACAGCGTCAATAAACAGAAGACGCTTACTCTACCGGAACATTTGGTCGTATTCCTGTTGTGATTTTCAGGGATTTCGATGTAAGTTTTTTTTGGCCTAGTCAAATTCTTTAGACCCGATAAAAGCTTCAACCTACTCTGTTGTTTAGTTTGTAAGAACTTTATCAACAATAGTTTGATTCATTAATCCCTTAGAGACACACACTTTGACACTCAAATTTTCTGAGAGCCCACACAAATTAAGATGGTGGCCACATAATGACCCAAACGGCATCCCTCCAAACGGTAGAGAAATATTGCGTTATCACCTTAAAACGTTGTTTTTTGAAACTATACTTAAAAGATAGATCGTCATCAATGTTGCATATATGCATTTTCGGCATGTCGTTACGATGTTATTTTCGGAAGGAAGAAAAAACCATGACTATCGTCACGACGTCAGTTTTAGGAAAATGGCCCATGTTTGTCACCATGACGTCACTACATGTCATAGACGTATTTATCACTCGGCTTTACTACATGCCATGTGACAGACAAACCGGTCGCTCATGACGTCATTTCAAGGAGAAAACCCACATTCCCCTATTCATTGTAATGTCATTTCCTGTAACGCATGTAATCGGCCTGATGCCACATCGTACGTGTCACTCGTTTTGTCGCCATTAAGAAACTTTGTATGTACATATTTCGTATTTTTACCACTTTTTTCCAGACGAAACCTTGAAACTTTCAGGACGTGACAAGTTTGTTCTCTCACTATACTTTGTTATACATACCAGAGGCTAATTAGCCCCAGTAATGCAGCCCCGTTAACCACTACCTTGGGGGAGACAGACGAGAATATATCAAGAATTTATAAATGACTAACACTTCCTGTACAATAAATAGAGAATGTTGCTCTTCTATATATTGGATGTTTTTAGCAAAGCGGGCTTAGTTAGACCAAGGATAGTTTTAAGGTTCATCTAATAAAGTCGGTGTAGATGACAAAATCCTTTTATATTCATATATTGACCATGATTCTTGACAAATTTGACTCACATTTTATTGGTGATATCTATTATATCACCGGATGAGTCTATTCCTCCCTGGAACATATCAACATTCGAAGTCAAATATTGCCAAGGTAGCCTTTTTGACTCAAACGACTGTTTGTGTTCATTGTCGCTAATTTCCTTACGTTTGTCTCATATCAGCGATAGCGACACCTGGTGACAGATTTTGGAACTACTTCGTACATTCGTGAACTTTCATTCATAAAGACTTTGAACACTTTGTGTTTATCACTGCAATAGCAAACTAAAATACTTAACTAATGAAATCTTCTGTAACATTTCTTCAATTGTTCTGTTTCCAAATTTCGTTATATGTTCGGAAGTGTGTCACTTCCGACCTCGTTCTAGAACCAACGAAACATGCGCACGGACGTCAAAAATGTTACTTTACCATTAAATTTCCAAGTTTTCCCTTTTAATCTTAAATTTCAGAACAGCTTCTGTAAACACCATGGCCATAGAATGAGTCTGTGGGGAGACGATCTTTTGTCAGTCGTGCCGAATATCGAGGGGAGTTTGTTTACTGAAAAGCCCCATTGCTGATTGATGGGTGCACAAGTTTGCTGCATCAGTTATACTATGAAATACATGTCACCACGCCGTATGGTGACAATCACAAAGTCCGTGAAAGCAGTAAAAGTGTTTCAACGTGTTATATTGATTCACTGATGACAAAAACGTTTGTGCATTAGTAGGTTAAGATTCCTTAAAACCATCCCACTGTGAGAGCCTCTGCGCTACTGTGAAGCAATCATTTAGACCCGGGCCACCAGTGATTACAGTGATTTCCTCAAAAAAGCAAGTAATAAACACACAAAAGTTTACAAAACACATGGGATGAGGAAAATTACGTTAAATTTACTATTTAGAACCTTGAAAAATCTGTTTGATTACTCAGCTATTTATAGTATCATAATTCTTTTCTTTTTTTAAACATTTAACGATTAAAAACTTTTGTTACTGTCCATTTCTTCCTTCACATCCATGTCAAATCCCTGCTTATTATGCAGATTAGATAATGACACATGTACAACGTCACCACACAGAGTATACATGTAGTTATAGACATGTATAACGTCACCACACAGAGTATACATGTAGTTATAGACATGTAGTTATAGACATGTATAACGTCACCACACAGAGTATACATGTAGTTATAGACATGTATAACGTCACCACACAGAGTATACATGTAGTTATAGAAATGTAGTTATAGACATATAATTATAGACATGTAGTTATAGACATGTATAACATCACCACACAGAGTATACATGTAGTTGTAGACATGTAGTTATAGACATATAATTATAGACATGTAGTTATAGACATGTATAACGTCACCACACAGAGTATACATGTAGTTGTAGACATGTAGTTATAGACATATATAACGTCACCACACAGAGTATACATGTAGTTATAGACATGTAGTTATAGACATGTACAACGTCACCACACAGAGTATACATGTAGTTATAGACATGTAGTTTATAGACATGTACAACGTCACCACACAGAGTATACATGTAGTTATAGACATGTAGTTATAGACATGTACAACGTCACCACAAATAGTATACATATAGTTATAGACATGTAGTTAAAGACATGTACAATGTCACCACACAGAGTATACATGTAGTTATAGACATGTAGTTAAAGACATGTACAACGTCACCACACAGAGTATACATGTAGTTATAGACATGTAGTTATAGACATGTATAACGTCACCACACAGAGTATACATGTAGTTATAGACATGTAGTTTATAGACATGTATAACGTCACCACACATAGTATACATATAGTTATAGACATGTAGTTAAAGACATGTACAACGTCACCACACAGAGTATACATGTAGTTATAGACATGTTGTTAAAGACATGTACAACGTCACCACACAGAGTATACATGTAGTTATAGACATGTAGTTATAGACATGTACAACGTCACCACACAGAGTATACATGTAGTTATAGACATGCAGTTTATAGACATGTACAACGTCACCACACAGGGTATACATGTAGTTATAGACATGTAGTTTATAGACATGTACAACGTCACCACACAGAGTATACATGTAATTATAGACATGTTGTTAAAGACATGTACAACGTCACCACACAGAGTATACATGTAGTTATAGACATGTAGTTATAGACATGTATAACGTCACCACACAGAGTATACATGTAGTTATAGACATGTAGTTATAGACATGTACAACGTCACCACACAGAGTATACATGTAGTTATAGACATGTAGTTATAGACATGTAGTTAAAGACATGTACAACGTCACCACACAGAGTATACATGTAGTTATAGACATGTAGTTTATAGACATGTACAACGTCACCACACAGAGTATACATGTAGTTATAGACATGTACAACGTCACCACACAGAGTATACATGTAGTTATAGACATGTAGTTAAAGACATGTACAACGTCACCACACAGAGTATACATGTAGTTATAGACATGTAGTTATAGACATGTATAACGTCACCACACAGAGTATACATGTAGTTATAGACATGTAGTTTATAGACATGTACAACGTCACCACACAGAGTATACATGTAGTTATAGACATGCAGTTTATAGACATGTACAACGTCACCACACAGAGTATACATGTAGTTATAGACATGTAGTTTATAGACATGTATAACGTCACCACACATAGTATACATGTAGTTATAGACATGTAGTTATAGACATGCAGTTTATAGACATGTACAACGTCACCACACAGAGTATACATGTAGTTATAGACATGTAGTTATAGACATGTAGTTATAGACATGTAGTTATAGACATATACAACGTCACCACACAGAGTATACATGTAGTTATAGACATGTAGTTATAGACATGTACAACGTCACCACACAGAGTATACATGTAGTTATAGACATGTACAACGTCACCACACAGAGTATACATGTAGTTATAGACATGTAGTTATAGACATGTACAACGTCACCACACAGAGTATACATATAGTTATAGACATGTAGTTATAGACATATATAACATCACCACACAGAGTATACATGTAGTTATAGACATGTAGTTATAGACATGTACAACGTCACCACACAGAGTATACATGTAGTTATAGACATGTAGTTATAGACATATATAACATCACCACACAGAGTATACATGTAGTTATAGACATGTAGTTATAGACATATAGTTATAGACATGTACAACGTCACCACACAGAGTATACATGTAGTTATAGACATGCAGTTTATAGACATGTAGTTATAGACATGTAATTATAGACATGTAGTTATAGACATGTATAACGTCACCACACAGAGTATACATGTAGTTATAGACATGTAGTTATAGACATGTATAACGTCACCACACAGAGTATACATGTAGTTATAGACATGTAGTTATAGACATGTACAACGTCACCACACAGAGTATACATGTAGTTATAGACATGTACAACGTCACCACACAGAGTATACATGTAGTTATAGACATGTACAACGTCACCACACAGAGTATACATGTAGTTATAGACATGTAGTTATAGAATTGTTAATAATCCGGATAATTTAGTGTTATTCCAAGTATTATTAACTCCAGAGTACAAATATTGTCTTCAAGTTTTAAATACTTTATCAATATACGGCAAATGTTTATCATTTTAAGTCAGCGCTAAATAATACTTTATATCAAATTTTGTATCATAGATCCTCTCAATATTAGGGTATCGTCAAGACCATGACATAGTTAAAATTTCTTGGAATATCAATTAGTATAATTGCGTGCACCTGTTTTCTCAGATATGGAGCATATCATATGTATCGATGAAACAGATAGATTTTAAAGTCTTGGTAAACCAAGGAAACCACAAAAGTCACCTACCATCCAACAAGCTGTCAAACCGGAGAGATATAGAATATAATTTATATTCTCTCGTGATGTATTACTAGTATTATTTGTATTTAAGAATATTCTATATTCCCTCAATAGCATACAAGTACATAATCAAGAAGTCAGGATATTCTAAAATAGCATACAAGTATATTATCAAGCAGTCAGAATATTCTAAAATAGCATACAAGTATATTATCAAGCAGTCAGAATATTCTATATTCCCTAAATAACATACAAGTATATCATGAAGAAGTCAGCCCCAGATTTATATTGCAACTTCGGATTAAACGTCGGGTTTTTCCCACAGTTAAACTAAGCAAAATGCAGTCCAAACAATTAGTACAAGGTGTAAGTAAGTCTGGAATAGGCCTATAATTCCCTATCACCAAGAGTTACGCCCCTTGTTCTACCGACACCTGATGGTATAGTGGTAAGCTTAACAGCCGCTAGGGAAATGTTATTCTGGGGGTAACCCTCTCCACAAAGAATTCAGTGCTTTGTTATGGACTGAGTAAGGGTAACATTTAGGTAAGCAAGTGGAAACAAATGGAGGAATATTAAGACTTATGCCCAGCTTGCTTAATTTGTCCAGTATTGTAAATCCTCTGTCAGTCATTAGCGGGTAGTATCTTCCATACATTTGCCAAACTGGTTTTTGCTAAATTATTTTCGAAAGCTCTGAAGAAGACCCACCAAATTATTTTTTCTAAGTTCCATATTAGCGATTATAGTAAGGAAAATACATTTGTGTCTTGCATGCTTCATTATCAAATTGTTGGTACTGATGGTATATATGAGATTTGCCACAAATACCACTGCTCGTTGCATTTCTTCCAACAATAAATTTTCATCCTCCTAAAGTCATTTCACAAGAAATGTGTAGATGTAAATAAACATACCTCTACCAACTACAGTTCTTTCTGGGGGAATATCTGGGAAATTAACGCTTTGTATGTATCTTTGATCACTAATAGAAATTTTGGAGTGCTCAAAAGACAGGATGGAAGATAATCTGTCGGCATTGTATTAAAATAATTAATATAAGACATAAAATTAACCCCTATATGTGATGTTTAACAAAATCAAACAAATGTCTGGTCTAGTGCCTTGGCATTACACCACAAACTAAGAAAGTAACAGCACTTTGAAAATTGACCCAATACACTATCTGATAGGATATCAAAGTAAATAATAAAGGAATATTTTCTACGTGGTTCAATTTTAACCTAAAGACTTTTGATAGTCGTCTAGAAATTGTTGTCAACACACTCAGTAGTATCAGAACAATCGGTCCTTATGTTTTTATCGCCATCATCACCACGTCGAAGGAATCTAACCAAGTGTTAATGGCTTTCAACTATTCAATCTCTGCAATTAACTTGATTTACTGAATATTTCACATATCTAGCTAGCATAACTTCCAGTAACGCAAATTTATCCGCTCTCTATTTTATTGGAAATCCGTCGGTTGCCTTTCAAAGGATACCACTGTAGCGCGTGGATTTATTTTCCCCCTCAAGTTTTAATTGATGTTAAAATTCGTCATTTTGTGATATTGTACTGAAACATTTACATCTTGAAATGAAATGGCAATTGCATATGTATATTCGGTATTTCAGTCTGCGTTGACATCAATCACAACTGAATGCTGTGTTTTAGTCGTTTGTGTCCTCTGTAATAACAGGAATTTGGTTATTGGTAACATGAATTTTCATTATCGTTATTTCGGGTATTTCATTTGATAACATTTCAAAATAACCATATCTTTACGATTTATTGTAAGTAAGACTTCATTAAAAAAATTACATGATGAAAAGTTATACCTGATAAAAAAAGAGATGAGGTTAATGTGTAGTGTATGTGTATTATATAATATACAGGGATTATTGTGTAATACATACTGTATAATGATTGGTGTGTATTGTGTATTGTATACTGTTTGGTGTGTATTGTATACTGTATACTGTTTGGTGTGTATTGTGTATTGTATACTGTAAACTGTTTGGTGTGTATTGTGTATTGTATACTGTTTGGTGTGTATTGTGTATTGTATACTGTTTGGTGTGTATTGTATACTGTATACTGTTTGGTGTGTATTGTGTATTGTATACTGTTTGGTGTGTATTGTGTATTGTATACTGTTTGGTGTGTACGGTATACGGTTTGGTGTGTATTGTGAACTGTATACTGTTTGGTGTGTATTGTGTACTGTATACTACTGTATACTGTTTGGTGTGTATTGTATACTGTATACTGTTTGGTGTGTATTGTGTACTGTATAGTGTTTGGTGTGTATTGTGTACTGTATACTGTTTGGTGTGTACTGTATACTGTTTGGTTTGTATTGTGTACTGTAAACTGTTTTGTGTGTATTGTGTACTGTGTACTGTTTGGTGTGTACTGTGTAGTGTTTGATGTATACTGTATACTGTTTGGTGTGTACTGTATATCGTATACTGTTTACTGTTTGGTGTGTATTGTGTACTGTATACTGTTTGGTGTGTATTGTTTACTGTATAATGTTTGGTGTGTATTGTATACTGTATACTGTTTGGTGTGAATTGTGTACTGTATACTGTTTGGTGTGTATTGTATACTGTATACTGTTTGGTGTGTATTGTATACTGTATACTGTTTGGTGTGTATTGTGTACTGTATACAGTTTGGTGTGTATTGTATATTGTTTGGTGTGTACTGTATACTGTTTGGTGTGTATTGTGTACTGTATACAGTTTGGTGTGTATTGTATAATGTTTGGTGTGTACTGTATACTGTATACTTTTGGTGTGTATTGTGTATTGTATAGTGTTTGGTGTGTATTGTGTACTGTATACTGTTTGGTGTGTATTGTATGTACTGTTTGTGTGTACTGTATAGTGTTTGGTGTGTATTGTGTACTGTATACTGTTTGGTGTGTACTGTATACTGTTTGGTGTGTACTGTATACTGTTGGGTTTGTATTGTATAGTGTATACTGTTTGGTGTGTACTGTATAGTGTTTGGTGTGTATTGTATAGTGTATACTGTTTGGTGTGTATTGTGTACTGTATACTGTTTGGTGTGTACTGTGTACTGTTTGGTGTGTATTGTATACTATATACTGTTTGGTGTGTATTGTGTACTGTATACTGTTTGGTGTGTATTGTGTACTGTATACTGTTTGGTGTGTATTGTATACTGTATACTGTTTGGTGTGTACGGTATACTGTTTGGTGTGTATTGTGTACTGTATACTGTTTGGTGTGTACTGTATACTGTATACTGTTTGGTGTGTATTGTGTACTGTATACTGTTTGGTGTGTATTGTGTACTGTATACTGTTTGGTGTATACTGTATACTGTTTGGTGTGTATTGTATAGTGTATACTGTTTGGTGTGTATTGTGTACTGTATACTGTTTGGTGTGTATTGTATAGTGTGTATTGTTTGGTGTGTATTGTGTATTGTGTTCTGTATACTGTTTGGTGTATATTGTGTAATGTGTACTGTTTGGTGTGTATTGTGTACTTTATAGTGTTTGGTGTGTATTGTATAGTGTATACTGTTTGGTGTGTATTGTGTATTGTATACTGTTTGGTGTGTATTGTGTACGGTATACTGTTTGGTGTGTATTGTGTACTGTATACTGTTTGGTGTGTACTGTATACTGTTTGGTGTGTATTGTGTATACTGTTTGGTGTGTATTGTGTATTGTATACTGTATACTGTTTGGTTTGTACTGTATACTGTTTGGTGTGTATTGTGTACTGTATACTGTTTGGTGTATACTGTATACTGTTTGGTGTGTATTGTGTACTGTATACTGTTTGGTGTGTATTGTATAGTGTATACTGTTTGGTGTGTATTGTGTACTGTATACTGTTTGGTGTGTACTGTATACTGTATACTGTTTGGTGTGTATTGTGTACTGTATACTGTTTGGTGTGTACTGTATACTGTTTGGTGTGTATTGTATACTGTATACTGTTTGGTGTGTATTGTATACTGTATACTGTTTGGTGTGTATTGTGTACTGTATACTGTTTGGTGTGTATTGTGTACTGTATACTGTTTGGTGTGTATTGTATACTGTATACTGTTTGGTGTGGTGTGTGTGTGTATTGTATACTGTATACTGTTTGTATTGTATACTGTATACTGTTTGGTGTGTACTGTAAACACTTTTCAGGAGTATTAACTACATTGTGTACTGTATACTGTTTGGTGTGTACTCTGTACTGTATACTGTTTGGTGTGTATTGTATAGTGTATACTGTTTGGTGTGTATTGTATAGTATACTGTATGTGTACTGTTTGGTGTGTATTGTACTGTATATACTGTTTGTGTGTACTGTTTGTTTGTGTGTATTGTATACTGTGTTTGGTGTGTACTGTATACTGTGTGTATATATACTGTATACTGTTTGGTGTGTACTGTGTATACTGTTTGGTGTGTATTGTGTACTGTTAGGTGTGTATTGTGTACTGTTTACTGTTTGGTGTGTATTGTGTACTGTATACTGTTTGGTGTGTATTGTATAGTGTATACTGTTTGGTGTGTATTGTGTACTGTATACTGTTTGGTGTATACTGTATACTGTTTGGTGTGTATTGTATAGTGTATACTGTTTGGTGTGTATTGTGTATATACTGTTTGGTGTGTATTGTATACTGTATACTGTTTGGTGTGTATTGTTTATTGTTTGGTGTGTATTGTGTATTGTGTACGGTATACTGTTTGGTGTATACTGTATACTGTTTGGTGTGTATTGTGTACTGTATACTGTTTGGTGTGTATTGTATACTGTTTGGTGTGTATTATGTACTGTATACTGTTTGGTGTGTACTGCATACTGTTTGGTGTGTATTGTGTACTGTATACTGTTTGGTGTGTATTGTGTACGGTATACTGTTTGGTGTTTATTGTGTACTGTATACTGTATACTGTTTGGTGTGAACTGTATACTGTTTGGTGTGTACTGTATACTGTTTACTGTATACTGTTTGGTGTGTATTGTATACTGTATACTGTTTGGTGTGTATTGTGTACTATATACAGTTTGGTGTGTATTGTATACTGTTTGGTGTGTACTGTATACTGTTTGGTGTGTACTGTATACTGTTTACTGTATACTGTTTGGTGTGTATTGTGTACTGTATACTGTTTGGTGTGTACTCTATACTGTATACTGTTTGGTGTGTATTGTATACTGTATACAGTTTGGTGTGTATTGTATATTGTTTGGTGTGTACGATATACTGTATACTGTTTGGTGTATACTGTATACTGTTTGGTGTGTATTGTGTACTGTATACTGTTTGGTGTGTATTGTGTACTGTATACTGTTTGGTGTGTACTGTTTGGTGTGTACTGTATACTGTATACTGTTTGTTGGGTATTGTGTATTCTGTGGTGTGTATTGTGTACGGAATACTGTTTGGTGTGTATTGTATACTGTAAACTGTTTTGGTGTGTATGGTGTACGGTATACTGTTTGGTGTGTACTGAATACTGTATACAGTATGTTGTGGATTACTGTTTGGTGTGTATTGTATAGTGTATACTGTTTGGTGTGTACGGTATACTGTTTGGTGTGTACTGTATACTGTTTGGTGTGTATTATATAGTGTATACTGTTTGGTGTGTATTGTGTACTGTATACAGTTTGGTGTGTACTCTATACTGTATACTGTTTGGTGTGTACGGTATACTGTTTGGTGTGTATTGTGTACTGTATACTGTTTGGTGTGTATTGTATACTGTATACTGTTTGGTGTGTATTGTATACTGTATACTGTTTGGTGTGTATTGTATACTGTTTGGTGTGTATTGTGTATTGTATACTGTATACTGTTTGGTGTGTACTGTATACTGTTTGGTGTGTACTGTATACTGTATAGTGTTTGGTGTGTATTGTGTACTGTATACTGTTTGGTGTGTACGGTATGCTGTTTACTGTTTGGTGTGTATTGTGTACTGTATACTGTTTGGTGTGTATTGTGTACTGTATACTGTTTGGTGTGTATTGTGTTGTTGGTGTGTATTGTGTACTGTATACTGTTTGGTGTGTATTGTATACTGTATACTGTTTGGTGTGAACTGTATACTGTTTGGTGTGTATTGTGTACTGTATACTGTTTGGTGTGTATTGTATACTGTATATTGTTTGGTGTATACGGTATACTGTTTGGTGTGTACGGTATACTGTTTGGTGTGTACTCTATACTGTATACTGTTTGGTGTGTATTGTATACTGTATACTGTTTGGTGTGTATTGTGTACTGTATACTGTTTGGTGTGTATTGTATACTGTATACTGTTTGGTGTGTATTGTGTACTGTATACTGTTTGGTGTATACTGTATACTGTTTGGTGTGTATTGTGTACTGTATACTGTTTGGTGTGTATTGTGTACTGTATACTGTTTGGTGTGTACTGTATACTGTTTGGTGTGTACTGTATACTGTTTGGTGTGTATGTACTGTTTGGTGTGTATTGTATACTGTGTGTACTGTGTATATTGTATACTGTTGTTTGGTGTGTATTGTATACTGTATACTGTTTGGTGTGTACTGTGTACTGTTTGATGTATACTGTATACTGTTTGGTGTATACTGTATACTGCTTGGTGTGTATTGTATAGTGTATACTGTTTGGTGTGTATTGTGTATTGTATACTGTATACTGTTTGGTGTGTACTGTATACTGTTTGGTGTGTATTGTATACTGTTTACTGTTTGGTGTGTATTGTGTACTGTATACTGTTTGGTGTGTATTGTATACTGTATACTGTTTGGTGTGTATTGTGTACGGTATACTGTTTGGTGTGTACTCTATACTGTATACTGTTTGGTGTGTATTGTGTACTGTATACTGTTTGGTGTGTATTGTGTACTGTAGACTGTTTGGTGTGTATTGTGTACTGTATACTGTTTGGTGTGTACTGTATACTCAGTACTGTTTGGTGTGTGTTGTATATATTATATGGTGTGTACGTTTTGGTTTGTATTGTATACTGTTTGGTGTGTACTGTATACTGTTTGGTGTGTATTGTGTACTGTATACTGTTTGGTGTGTATTGTATACTGTATACTGTTTGGTGTGTATTGTATAGTGTATACTGTTTGGTGTGTATTGTGTACTGTATACTGTTTGGTGTGTATACTGTTTGGTGTGTATTGTGTACTGTGTACTGTTTGGTGTGTATTGTGTATTGTTTGGTGTGTATTGTGTACGGTATACTGTTTGGTGTGTATTGTATACTGTAAACTGTTTTGGTGTGTATGTATATATGTATACTGTTACTGTTGTGTGTGTACTGTATACTGTTTGTGTGTGTTGTATACTGTATACTGTTTGTGTGTATTGTGTACTGTATACTGTTTGGTGTGTATGTGTACTGTATACTGTTTGGTGTGTACTGTATACTGTTTGTGTGTATGTATACTGTATTGTGTACTGTATACTGTTTGGTGTATACGGTATACTGTTTGGTGTGTATTGTGTAGTGTGTACTGTTTGGTGTGTATTGTGTACTTTATAGTGTTTGGTGTGTATTGTATAGTGTATACTGTTTGGTGTGTATTGTGTATTGTGCACTGTATAATGTTTGGGGTATACTGTATACTGTTTGGTGTGTATTGTGTACTGTGTACTGTTTGGTGTGTATTGTGTACTGTATACTGTTTGGTGTGTATTGTATACTGTATATTGTTTGGTGTGTACGGTATACTGTTTGGTGTGTATTGTGTACTGTATATTGTTTGGTGTGTATTGTGTACTGTGTACTGTTTGGTGTGTATTGTGTACTGTGTACTGTTTGGTGTGTATTGTGTACTGTGTACTGTTTAGTGTGTACTCTATACTGTATACTGTTTGGTGTGTACGGTATACTGTTTGGTGTGTATTGTGTACTGTATACTGTTTGGTGTGTATTGTGTACTGTATACTGTTTGGTGTGTATTGTGTACTGTATACTGTTTGGTGTGTATTGTGTACTGTATACTGTTTGGTGTGTATTGTGTATTGTGTACTGTATACTGTTTGGTGTATACTGTATACTGTTTGGTGTGTATTGTGTACTGTATACTGTTTGGTGTGTATTGTGTATTGTGTACTGTATACTGTTTGGTGTGTATTGTGTACTGTATACTGTTTGGTGTGTACTGTATACTGTATACTGTTTGGTGTGTATTGTATACTGTTTGGTGTGTACTGTATACTATATACTGTTTGTTGGGTATTGTGTACTGTATACTGTTTGGTGTGTACTGTATACTGTATACTGTTTGGTGTGTACGGTATACTCTTTGGTGTGAATTGTGTACTGTATACTGTTTAGTGTGTACTCTATACTGTATACTGTTTGTTGTGTATTGTATAGTGTATACTGTTTGGTGTGTACTGTATACTGTTTGGTGTGTACTGTATACTGTTTGGTGTGTATTGTGTGCTGTATACTGTTTGGTGTGTACTGTGGACTGTATACTGTATACTGTTTGGTGTTTACTGTAAACTCTTTAGTGTTTACGGTATACTGTTTGGTGTGTATTGTGTACTGTATACTGTTTGGTGTGTACTGTATACTGTTTGGTGTGTACTCTATACTGTTTGGTGTGTACTGTATACTGTTTGGTGTGTATTGTGTATTGTGTACTGTTTGGTGTGTATTATATACTGTTTGGTGTGTATTGTGTATTGTATACTGTATACTGTTTGGTTTGTACTGTATACTGTTTGGTGTGTATTGTGTACTGTATACTGTTTGGTGTATATTGTGTACTGTATACTGTTTGTGTTGTATACTGTGTGTACTGTATACTACTGTTTGGTGTGTACTGTTTGGTGTGTACTGTATACTGTTTGGTGTGTACTGTGTACTGTGTACTGTTTGGTGTGTATTGTGTACTGTTATGTGTGTACTGTATACTGTTTGGTGTGTATTGTGTACTGTATACTGTTTGGTGTGTACTGTATACTGTTTGTTGGGTATTGTGTACTGTGTACTGTTTGGTGTGTATTGTTTACTGTATACTGTTTGGTGTGTATTGTATACTGTATACTGTTTGGTGTGTATTGTTTACTGTATACTGTTTGGTGTGTATTGTATAGTTGTATACTGTTTGGTGTGTATTGTATACTGTTTGGTGTGTACTGTATACTATATACTGTTTGTTGTGTATTGTGTACTGTGTACTGTTTGGTGTGTATTGTGTACTGTATAGTGTTTGGTGTTTATTGTATAGTGTATAATGTTTGGTGTATACTGTATATTGTTTGGTGTGTATTGTGTACTGTGTACTGTTTGGTGTGTACTGTATACTGTTTGGTGTGTATTGTGTATTGTATACTGTTTGGTGTGTATTGTGTACTGTATACTGTATACTGTTTGGTGTGTATTGTGTACTGTATACTGTTTGGTGTGTATTGTATAATGTTTGGTGTGTAATGTGTACTGTTTGGTGTGTATTGTGTACTGTATACTGTTTGGTGTGTATTGTATACTGTATACTGTTTGGTGTCTATTGTATACTGTATACAGTTTGGTGTGTATTGTGTACTGTATACAGTTTGGTGTGTATTGTATATTGTTTGGTGTGTACTGTATACTGTTTGGTGTGTATTGTGTACTGTATACTGTTTGGTGTGTATTATTTACTGTTTGGTGTATACTGTATACTGTTTGGTGTGTATTGTGTACTGTGTACTGTTTGGTGTGTATTGTGTACTGTATAATGTTTGGTGTGTATTGTATACTGTATACTGTTTGGTGTGAATTGTGTACTGTATACTGTTTGGTGTGTATTGTATACTGTATACTGTTTGGTGTGTATTGTATACTGTATACTGTTTGGTGTGTATTGTATACTGTTTGGTGTGTATTGTGTACTGTATACTGTTTGGTGTGTATTGTATACTGTATACTGTTTGGTGTGTATTGTATACTGTTTGGTGTGTACTGTATACTGTTTGGTGTGTATTGTATACTGTATACTGTTTGGTGTGTATTGTATACTGTATACTGTTTGGTGTGTACTGTATACTGTTTGGTGTGTACTCTATACTGTATACTGTTTGGTGTGTATTGTATAGTGTATACTGTTTGGTGTGTATTGTGTACTGTATAGTGTTTGGTGTGTATTGTATAGTGTATACTGTTTGGTGTGTATTGTATAGTGTTTGGTGTGTATTGTATAGTGTAAACTGTTTGATGTGTATTGTATAGTGTATATATACTGTTTGGTGTGTACGGTATACTGTTTACTGTATACTGTTTGGTGTGTACTCTATACTGTATACTGTTTGGTGTGTATTGTATACTGTATACTGTTTGGTGTGTATTGTGTACTGTATACTGTTTGGTGTGTATTGTATAGTGTATACTGTTTGGTGTGTATTGTATAGTGTATACTGTTTGGTGTGTATTGTATAGTGTATACTGTTTGGTGTGTATTGTATACTGTATACTGTTTGGTGTGTATTGTATACTGTATACTGTTTGGTGTATACCGTATACTGCATGGTGTGTATTGTATAGTGTATACTGTTTGGTGTGTATTGTGTACTTTATACTGTTTGGTGTGTACTGTATACTGTATACAGTGCGCTGTAAATGTTATTTTTCTAATTTCTAGCCCTTCCTTTTCATTCTTATCGTCATACTCCTTCCCTTGTTTCTTTGTTTATTTGAAGAAGGCAGAAATCGTCTAAGCATGTCCAATGGCGTGATGTCGAAACATCTTTTGTTTTTGTTTGAAGGAAATGTAGATGAAGTCGGTGATGCTCGTTTTATTAAATTAAGTTTCTCCGTAATAAATTTGCATGTGTTCTTGTTTACATTAACGGAAACAAAACATCTACCATTTTGTATTAAGGAAGCCATTTAGAAATCACGACAATGGCGGAGATACTGTGCTCCCAGCTATCGATTTTCTTTTGCCCAGTACTGGGACGATAAATTACAACAGAAGCAGTCTGATCTAAAATAACTTCAGTAATAGAACAACTTTAATTAACTTTTACATTTTCTCGCCCGGCTAAACCTCATTCTTGGGAGGGCATTTTCCGTCCTCCTGAGCATTCACTGTCACTTATCAGAGACCATTGTCGGTATTGATGGCAACGCCACAGCGGTCAGTATCCCGCAGACGAACGTGTATCCTGCGGTCAAGGCCGTTAGTATTCCAACATGCAAGGCGTGTAGGAAGAATACCTAAATCAAATAGAAGGATTTTGTTTTCTTTTCAGGAGTGGGGGTTGGGGGCATCTTCCATTTCAGGGGACATTTTTTTATGGCGAATGAAATTATACACTACTTTCTGTGTTTACAAAATTCATTTTAAAAAGAAAATTAAAAAGGGATTATTTTTATTTACATCTTGTACAAAATATCACACTATCGGAACAGTTGACCTTTAAATGTATTTGCTCGCTATCACTTAAAGAGCATTGGTGCCCCTATAATTTTCTGTATCCCGTATCATAGTATTTCCTTAATCATGGATTAGAATATCCCTCTCCCATAAAACAGACCGCTAACTTAGCACAGTCTTAGGGGCGTTTGTTTAATGTCATCTTGAAAGCCAATACTAGGAACATGTTTATGAAATATTGTTTGATCTTTTCCCGACATGCTCGTCGAAAATTCAAGATCTTCTAAAACTCAATAGTTTTGCTATCAGCATCTCACGGAAGCGTAATGGTAATAATAGCTAATAAACAAACGTATATATATAAGATTGATATCATGATTTTATCGGGAAAGTCTCTGATCTTGATATCAAATTTATGTTGCAAAAATATCCTTTTTTTCCAATGCGATGTAGATCATGTGGATACCGTTAAAGTTTCAATGGTTCAATTTTATCGATTTTAGCAAAGGTTTGAGGTAAAAAACGATTTTCATGGAAATTGTGAAACGAAACATTCTCTCTCTATTTTTTTCAGCAGATCTTTTTTGCGATCTTATTTCACCTTCGAATGCAGCAAAATCCAGCAATTAAGGAAATAATTTGACAGTAATAATGAAATTCTCTGCAGCAACATCCGAATCTGAAATATCACTAAAACATTGAAGTGATTTGTGTATGTGATATAGCGGCTCTTTTGACTGTAGCATATCAATACTATATCACAACATACAAGAATACAACGTCACTGTAGACCTTAAACAGTGTTTTACCCCGCCATGAAACTACCGCGGATCTATTTTCCCAGTGTCTATTTCTAACAACACTGGTTTAACCTGTCAATCTGTTTGGAGTATGAACAATGTAAAAGGAATTTGTATCGGATCGATAAAAGAGTTATCTTTGTGCATCTTTCAAATGCTACTCGTGATAATTCATAGTTCGGTCAAGTACATGACAAGATTAATTTTTCACACAGATGAAACTTCAAGCAGATAAATTTAAAGATGAAAAAACTATGATGATCTGCTCAATCATACGCTCTTTTGTTTTGGGAGAGAAATCGCCTTTTATTTCGAATCAATTTGAGGATTGTTATCCGAAGCAGGCTATGCAAGTCCTCGTGATACACAAATAGCATTGGATGCGTTCGATTTGCTCTCATAAACCAAAATTGTATCGGGGCGCGTTCGATTCGCTCTCATAAACAAAGAAATATTGACCATCCAATTTGTGTTGGCCAGCGAAATCATAACGAGAAGCAAAATGCTGCTAGGTTGATTTATACAGAACTGACAGGATAGGACGTGCTGACTGGTAATCTGTGAGGATATTTACACAGAAAAAAGATATTGGACTCGAGCACATCAAATGTAATAACATTCTTCTATGGTATTTACAATATCTAATAAATACGGGGATATTTCGTCGTGTTAAGTGTCTCAGGAGACGGGTTTGGTCTAATTTACCAAGAAGGTACTTGTTTATATAGAATACGTGAACCTAGATGCGCACGAGATGCATGTTACCCGTACATTTCGGTCATTATCTTGTCAGCATGGGTGTCAGTAATGAGAGTCACGTGGTGTCTTGAACAGCAAGAACAATTGAAGTAATTCGCCAGCGTTCCACCAGTTAATCAGTGTTTTTTTTCTAAGAAACATAGAAAATACGACAAACAAATCGAGTTCTGATGAAGCAAGACATTTCCCATTACGGTGCACACAACATACATGTACTTTACATATCTTCAAAAATATTTAAAGTAACAATGTAGATTGTAGGATGGATGTATAGAAGCATCATCAACCGATAATCCGAAAGTCCCCTAGTCCGAAACTACATAGGTGTATGTTGTATGTTCCGTCCGTATCCCTTACGCAGTCATATTCATGCAAGCCAATGTTGAACTTTGAACCTTTGACGTGCCAGATTTGAGCTAACGTTTAAAGCAACAAATAGATATATTGGCTGCAATGTGTACTGTGTCATCTAAGTTAATGTTAAATCTTGGCTCCTTGTCTCCATTGATGACGTCATAGTCTAACATTTAGAGAAATTGACAAACTGGACGTAAGAAAGAACCCCAGCTATTCTTCTGATCACTATATAAAAGGGATAATTAATGTTTTATATCTTTTAAGTAAAGGATACCTTGGGACGATTGATTACATGCACGAGTTTCTTTCGACTTTGTTCCTCATCCTCATCCTAATCCTCATCCTAATCAATTTTAAGCAATTAAAAATTAACACAAAATGTTTACCTTGACACCTCATCAACCAGTTTGTTTTAACTTCTGTCAAATTTACTTATTAATGAGAAAAATGTTTACCACTTAGGAGATACAAAACTAGACATTGAACCTTCAACATTCGTCGACTGACAGAGATTCCTACAATTACGTAGGTTTGAAAATGGCAAAACTATATACGTCCCTATAGAAAGAGAAACATTAAGAAACTGATAATCTCAAACCAGCCTTATAGTTTTAGCAGATGGGACTAAGGTTATTTAAATCAATTTGCAATTTCACCCATCTGTAATTTACGGGCAGCATTAATACTCCTACATGGCAATCATCACCTCATGAATGGAATTCATTATACAGTATATCTGCTATTCATTCCAGAAAATCTTAAATAATATTATCACTTTCTACAAGTGTTGCTAATAAGAAAGGTGATCACAAAAATTAATATTTCTATAAATGGTATGTCAGTTACAATTTAGCGATTGGTCTTAATAATCTAAAGTACGTGCGAATAAACATGTAGAGAATTCCGATTAAATGGAATTCAGTTCAGTTGAATTACAGGTTTTGTTTAATCATTTTTTTTATTTCCATAGTAACATACCGGTTAAAACGTTGTACGAAATCTACATGTCTTCATTTTCCTCTATATTTACGTTTACATCTGGGATATCAATACACACCCACACAACGAAATGAATATCATTGTTGATGTTGCTATACGCATCAATGGTCCCATATGTACGTCACGTGCCGAGCGCCCCAAAACAAACATATGCAAATCAAAAAAAAAAAAAAAAACAATGTCTATCTCCGAAATCTAAGACGCCGTATACCAGAGCGGCGTACAAACCTAATAAGGAACTTGGATCAGACCTTTTGGTAGTTGTTTACACAAGATATAGTTTTAAATAATTCATGTATTTGAGTTTCTAGACTTTTCCTGTGATGAATTGGCGAATTGGGCAAATGTCGATTTCAAAACTTGAAATCGAATTCATTTGAATAGAAATAGAATCCGTTTACGGCTAGCTATCAGTCTCATTACATCTGTTACATAAGGATGCTTTTGTATAGTGACGTCTTCAGCAGTTTTGCTAGGGTACAGGCAACCATGTTTTCCATTGTGACGTCACAACATGACGTCAGGGACTTTCTTCTTCCTTATGACGTAACAAAAGGGGAAGAGCTGATATCATTTTGTTTACATTTCACTTTTCATCGGCAGTGAATAGAAACGTTAACACCTTTCATGAAAATATTGATTGTATGATAAAAAGGATCATGAAAGAGTTTTCATTTCTAATGATCTCTTTTTATATTTCATTCTTGCAAGTCAATTATGATTCCATGAATCGCATTTTAGAGCTTGAGATGATATCGTGTATGTATGAATTGATCTAAGGGGGTGAATGTTTAAACGAGATATTGACTTTTACAGAGAATGTTGCTAATACCATTACCAATTTGACTAGGAATCTAACGCTAAGTGGGTTTACTATCGAGAGACAAATTGATTTCTACGCAAGAAGAAGATTCCAAAAATTCTCTACGTTTCGTGATTGTAATGAAGACGGTAGCTTGCACACCGGTCAATATAGAAACTATCCTTCTATAACTCTCAAACTGACCCCGGGTCATCCCCACAAATCGTCTGCTCAGATCGCATAGATGAATTGTTAGTACTTCTTTCATTACTTTCTTTGGATGTGCGGTTCCGGAAAGGGAAGCAAATAGGTTCGAGACTAAATTGATTATTTACAATTGTTTATGATTTTTGTCCGTCTTTCGTTTTTATGGGAAAGTTTCATGTTTTCGTCAAATGGATGATTACAAGGCAGACAGTGATCATCAACAGAAAATGTAATAATAATTATTTTGAATTGTTAGTCCTTATTCCGGAACTCAACCCATGATAAACATACATAAAAACGCGTGCAATTTTTCTTATGAGCTAAACTTACCCGTTAACCTAGGAGAGTTCCGATATTTAGATATTCTATGCTTCGAACCGGAGACTGAAATGTTGTGTCCGGATCCAAGGTCACGTCATGTGAGTATTCGTCATCATTATGGTACCAGTGCGGCCGCCATATCTGTCCTACTGTTCATCATCAACCGGAAATGTGCATGTCGTTGGAACATCATTCAAGTCAGATTCAAAAGGAAAAAAAAAGAAAAAAAGTAATTCAGCTTTGAAATCATTGCTTTGTACCCAGGTCGATCCTCGCTCAAATTCATTTATCAATTTTGTTTTTACACCAGTCCCGAAAGGACGGCGGGTCTAGACAGATTGTGCGTGCGATCAAAACTCGTTGTACCACATGAAGAGGTTCGACACCCGTTGACCCAAGGGTACAAACTCCAGTTAGCGCTGAGCACGAAAATGAAGACACCGCCAACGACATGAAATATATATGATAAACGACATCGAGAAATGGATCACCTTGTTTCTTATGGTTTCTAGCAAAATGCTTTCCTTGAAATTAATCGAAATTCGGAGACAGCCATTGCTTAATTCTCAATCAGTATTGCCACAAGGCTTTGTCCTTAATGACACTAAGCAGGATGTTTTACGAAGGGAGATAACCCATAATTTGCCGCTATTTCAAAAGAGCATCAGATGAAAAAGAAAGATTTTTCTCGACGCGCTGAAACCCAACTTCATTTTTCATCTTGGAAGAATAAATCTTGCAGACAAACGTTATAAATTATAACATGAATCACGTCAATATTCAAATACCACCGGACGCGAAATCGTTAATATACATGTATGTATATATAACACAGCCATTTCTCCCTTTACCAATCACTTGTCGATCTGCCATTCCCGATTGTTTCAGACAGGCAGAGTTTAATTGGCAATCCTATTCATTATTTTATCACAATTCAATTACTATCTCACAACAGATTGAAATTAATGCTTTTTCGTACGAAGGTAATATTTGATATTAAAATTTATTGTTTTGGTGTGTATAGTTTTATTTCCCTATTGATTTTAATACTATGATATATATTTTTATTCTGTTTTGATTAAAATGAATGTGTACAATGGTCTAATTGAATAAAATAGACGTCTTTCTGAAATCCAATCATGTCACCAGGGAGCCCCGCGTTATAATCTTTGACACAGGGAATTGAAAGTTGGTGATATTACCTAGCAAACGCCTCTAGTCTGCAAGACTAGTACAGGCATACATTTTATGGGCAAAATATCCACTAGCCCCTATGTCGTAATTGTGGATGGATGATAGCGTCCGCCCAATTATATGATAACGCTATCCGTCCGGTAAGTTCATACTAAAAGTTGGATAGAATTTCAAAGGGAATTTCCGTTTCTATAGTCACGTGATCAAATATAATCTTAACTGTCAGACGTGTCACGTTTCATTCCAATCGTTGTTTGCGGGTTTGTTATTGCATTTTATTCTTCTATAAATCAAAGTTATGACTTCAGTTCAATTCAAAACAGCTAATTATAATTGAAATCGAGATGGATCTACGACAAACCATATATGTTTTATCGGCGTCATTCAGTTATCATTTGTGGTTACACAATAAAAATTTATAGAATTTTTTGATAACAAGCTTAGTTTACACAGTCGGGTCTGTCTATACTACAAACACATCTGAATCGATACAAAAACGCCCGCCAGTCATTGCAAGTAGGAGAAAGCCTTTATATTAAAAAAATACATATGTGGCAGTTCATTTATTGGATGATGATCTATTCATAAGGACAATCACGTGACTTTATTGTGGAGTCCCACTACACCCCCTCTCTCTCTCTCTCTCTCTCTCTCTCTCTCTCTCTCTCTCTCTCTCTCTCTCTCTCTCTCTCTCTCTCTCTCTCTCTCTCTCTCTCTCTCTCTCTCTCTCTCTCTCTCTCTCTCTCTCTCTCTCTCTCTCTCTCTCTCTCTCTCTCTCTCTCTCTCTCTCTCTCTCTCTCTCTCTCTCTCTCTCTCTCTCTCTCTCTCTCTCTCTCTCTCTCTCTCTCTCTCTCTCTCTCTCTCTCTCTCTCTCTCTCTCTCTCTCTCTCTCTCTCTCTCTCTCTCTCTCTCTCTCTCTCTCTCTCTCTCTCTCTCTCTCTCTCTCTCTCTCTCTCTCTCTCTCTCTCTCCCTCTCTCATTATGACACATATAATTTCATGCTGATAATGTCGCTTTAAGATATGTCTGCCGACCCAAAAGACAAGTAAAACGGAAACCAAATGTAACTCGGTTAATGTAACCCAGTTGCGCACATGGGAGAGAAAAATTGCAAAGCAATGATCAATCCGGTCTATCCGGAATCCGGATACCACGAGGTTTTAGTTTTGATAATGAGGAGATTTGTTGCTTTTTAAAAATAAAAACCCAAAGAAATAACAATATTAATAGAGTATAACGGTAAACAGTACAAATCATTATCTTAACAATGGTAACAAATATCAGTTGAAAGTAAATAATATATAAACTCTAAAATCTCTATTTCATTTTTGAATTTGTTTTTTTATTTCTTCAGAATCAAGTGACAAGAGCGACAAAAAAAAAAAAACCCGATGTTGCTTCACCACCAAGTTTTGTCACAATGACACCGCTTAAACTGAAGAAGAAGAAAATGTGATTTTTAAGATCGTGATCAATACGGCCATCTTGGATTTAGGGCCAACCTGTAAAATAACATCTCTTGGTCAGAATCATTTCAGTATCATTCCCAAGAGGTTCAGCTCTAGATCTCATTGGTTGATCAACTTACGAAGTATAAATGTGTATTTTTTTTGATAGAATAAGCCACGACTACACAGTCAGGTAACAAAATGCTGCCACGTCGAAGTTTTGACCAAACCAAAAACAACAGCCCTTTGTCAACATCATTTCCTTTCAAATTTCGAATAATATTTAAAGACAGATAAAAATGGATGTAGAATTGAGGACATGAAAGAAGTCATGAACATACGATGTACTTATGCGGAACATTTACCTTTATATATACTTGTATAACTTTTTTTTCTACAGCTTACAAGAAAACTGAAAAAAAAAATCAACAATTATAAACGATACATTAAAACTCAGATACGTTATCCACAAACAACACCCTGAAAAAAGTGTCGCTCATTTAAAGGATAAGGGAAAATATATTAAATTATAAAGCTAGTTTTAGATGTAGGTAATACATGTATATTATAAACATTCTTAGTATATTTAGACCATAAATTAATCAGAATTCATCATCACTATTTCTTATCACGACATTACTGACATGCCCCCATTTTACTTTGAATTATCTTTGGGGATTTGAGCTAGTTTTAACACAGCCATCGTGGATGTCATCTTGCCAAGGTCACGTTTGCCATCACGTTGTCAAGTGGAGTTACCATGACAACCGCTAATACACTCTGACGTCACGGTCGACATAATCCCGTCGTTAAAACGTTACAAAAGGAAAGTGAAGGATGGATTGGGAATTGAAGAACTTAAAAAATACATCGGTTGACGAAAATTTGTCAGCTGAATAACTCAATTCCTTATGCCTAATGTAATCTGGTGGAAAGGACCATAGTTTTTTTGCTGAATGCAGACTAGTTTAATCACGTGATCTCTAATGAGTGTCGACCATGTCACGTGGTATGCCTGGGATATGTTATTAGTTTAAAACATCATTTGCATTCTCCACATCTTGGATAACGAGATAATCTAATACTACACAGGAGCGACCCAATTCTTCAAAGCGCAAACCAGATGCAGCTTTGTAAGAATTGTTTCCCTGAAATTGTGTATTTAAAACCCCATGTAGAATTATTTCGTTAATCATTTAGGTACACTATTTATCCAAATCTAAAGCGATGAATATGTTCCTTTCGTCTCGTGCTTCAGACAGTTCTCCGTACAAGGAAATCCAAGAAAACTGACCACGTCTACTCTTTTTACCTTATATGGACATGACGATGACCTGGTCAAGAGGTTCTAATCTTATTAGTATGCAAAAGCGGCGCGTGCCTCGCACGCGGTATCCATAGAAAGAAACCATATCCGCCCTGTCGTTAAGACAAGTATGATATTCAATTGATACCGGAAGTGCTTCCCAAGGCTTGAGTTAATGATTTCCGTCTGTCTACGTAAACAGTTCAATGGACATTCCTATAACCTTTAATGGACCATACTAAACAGAGGGATCTAGACTAAAGGTTTTATATAGAGGGAGATTGTCTCCGGGGGAGGGACTGTGCCTACCTAAACTCTGATCTCCCGCTGACAGCGATGACACCATCAGTACATCACGGGACGACATAAACGATGATTTATATTAACCGGTCATTTTACTTATTTAGATGCACGTTATATAAATTGTTTTAAAAAAGTATGGTTATTTACTGATGTAAAAAAAAACACTCAGATATCAATATATTAATACCGGATCGATGCTGAAGCGTTTCCTTTCGTCTTTCATGGGTCTTCAGCAACGCCTTAGTATTTTATATATCGAGTCATTTATACGATAATGACAAATCAATGTTGTGTATGCGTTGTATTATTAAAACACAATTTACTGAATATACATCTTTAAGTCATTTTTTATCCCCTGACCACATTCATTTGAAAGGAACACAAAGTCTGTCTTGATTTTACGTAAGCATAAAAGTTCTTATAACACAACCATTAGAAGATTAAAGTGTGACGTTTCGATGATTACAATAAAACCTTCATCAGACATTTGACCAGGGTGGAGCTAGACATGAAGTACCACGTGACCAAGAGATGGTAAAATTTGTTGTAACTAGCACTTGCAACCGTTAGTGTGAAATCGTGTCTACAAACAAATGACCGTTGGTTGATTGAATGGTTGGTTGGTGAATAGGTGTTTCGTCTCCGTGACTCCTCCCGTGTTAATGTATCGTCTCACCGACGAACGTCAGTGATCTGGCGACATGAAGGGACGATCTGTATCCTCTTCATCAAAATGACCGCGAAATCGTGTCTATATGTAGGACACACAGACTATGTTACCGTGAAAACACGTCTATATATAGGACACACGGACAATGTCACCGTGAAATCATGTCTATATATAGGACACACAGACAACTATAACCGTGAAATCATGTCTATATATAGGTCACACAGACTACTACTACCGTGAAATCATGTCTATATATAGGACACACAGACAACTATTACCGTGAAATCATGTCTATATATAGGACACACAGACTACTATTACCGTGAAATCATGTCTATATATAGGTCACACAGACAACTATTACCGTGAAATCATGTCTATATATAGGTCACACAGACTACTATTACCGTGAAATCACGTCTATATATAGGACACACAGACTACTATTACCGTGAAATCATGTCTATATATAGGTCACATAGACAACTATTACCGTGAAATCCCGTCTATATATAGGTCACACAGACTACTATTACCGTGAAATCACGTCTATATATAGGACACACAGACAACTATTACCGTGAAATCAGGTCTATATATAGGACACACAGACAACTATTACCGTGAAATCACGTCTATATATAGGTCACACAGACTACTATTACCGTGAAATCACGTCTATATATAGGACACACAGACAACTATTACCGTGAAATCAGGTCTATATATAGGACACACAGACAACTATTACCGTGAAATCACGTCTATATATAGGTCACACAGACTACTATTACCGTGAAATCACGTCTATATATAGGACACACAGACAACTATTACCGTGAAATCACGTATATATATAGGACACACAGACAACTATTACCGTGAAATCGTGTCTATATATAGAAACACAGAGACAACATTTACCGTGAAATCATGTCTATATATAAGTCACACAGACAACTGTAAAACACGTGTATAAAAGTTGGACACACAGACAACTACTGTCAAAAACCGTGTATACTGTTAAAACACGTAGAACGCAGACAACTGTTACCGTCAATCTGTATTCGTCAGTCCCTCGTCGCTGATCCCTACATATACTGATATTCTGCTCTGTGTTTTTTTCTGTAAGACGGAGGCGTATTTTTTTGTAATAAATCTTGAAAACGAACATGATCCTGATATAATGGAAATATCCCAATGATATTTCCGGAAAAGGGTAGGTCCTTTGTTGGCACCTTGGCACAGGTTTAGGAGAAAACATTAAAGGGTTATGTCTGTTTTAACATTCCCCGCTGAATCCCATTGTAGAAAAGCCATGTCGTCTGCAGGTTGTCACACGAATTCTGACTGCATCACAGAATATACCACACCCACAGCTAAAAGAGACACTAACGTTAGTCACAGGCCATTCAAAATTTTATATATCTTTTTTCAAAGTAATGTTACAGAATCTTTTGGGAAAAAACCGTAATTTATCTCGTGCTGGACTATCTCGTGCGCTCACGTTTTGTTCTTTGTTAATTTCAGTTCAGTTTCATCATTTTGTGTGAAGTAAAAGCTTTAAAATGAGCGTCTTTTTAAACCGTACTTGTTTTATTAAACGAGTAAAATAAATAAAGCCCTGAATAAGAGCTAGGAAAAAGTTTTATTTATATAGGAATAATTTTCATATTCATGTACAATATATAAAAACAAACAAAATTATCTAATTCATGTAAAAAATCCGAAGAAACAAACACAAACGTTTTACTAAACTATACCAACATTATCGGGGTCAGAGCAAAGAGGTTTTCGATATGTCAGCTTGGTTAAAACCCGAACAGGGAAATTCGGAAATGAACACCAAAATATTACGGCACATGAGTAATTGTGAAGACTGAACTAGATATCCGATATTTTGATAATATAGAGGTTAAACTGAAGACAGGAATTCATTTCAATTAAGTGGCGTGTGCAAAATGGCCGGATCACACTTGCGCGGTTAACCGGAAGTTGTCAAATGGTTGGCGCATGAGAGGCAACAGTGGTTTACATTAAGTCAGTGGCACCGTTTGTTGGAGCTAAGGAAAGGCGCGCCACATTAGTCCCGGGTCCCCAGGGACACAAAAACGTAGTTCATCATTCGAATTTGTGTGTACAGATCATAGAACCGTATTCATGCAGTGTAATGTATGTGTAAAGAGACGTGGACTGTAAAAACGAACATCTCCTGTATCTAGTATTTCCAGACCAATCTATACGAACTTAACTCCTGCCAATTCATTACAACAACACTTCGTAACACATTTTTTTTCATTTGGCACAAAATGAAATAACTAGCCGCGAGAGCTGGACCGGATGGTGTAAACCCTGCCTAGACAGACGGTGTGTGTCAATTGTCTCATGTGTGGTGTTATTGCCAATTATCACGTGACGGTTTTGGAAAGTTCTGTCTGGCTAATATTTACTGTTTTTAATCAAGCACAACGATGGAAATATTGTTCTTGTTCTACATATACTTCTGCGTGTGTTCTGAAGTCTCGTGTCAGTATTTTATGTTTCATGGAGCTATATTCAAATACATTGTATCGATTTTTTGAAGGAGGTGGGGGGGGGGGGGGGGGGGTTGGTTGGTTGGTGTGTGTGTGTGTGTGTGTGTGTGTGTGTATGTGTGTGTTTGTTTGTTTGTTTGTTTGTTTGTTTGTTTACATCCCTGTATTATTTGATAGCTGATTTGCCTATGTGTTTTTTCCAAGTAAATATTTGTCAGCAACAACAGGTTATTTGTATCAAAAGTGTATGTAAACAAACGTGATTATATCATGGTATGCCGGTTGTTTGTTAGGTATACAAATTCATATCTTTGTTCAGAAAATTCTAAAAGTGTATTGTGTAAATTAAAGAATATTTGCCTTTCGGATTATTTCTAGTTTTAGGTTTGTACGTATGAAATCGTCTTTTTTACTTAACCATCCATAAACGAGTTATTGACAGTATAGTCATGTTTCCACATCAATGTTATTGATATAAGACTACTGTGAATGACACGGAAGTATTTTCTTGGTAGCATTCACGTATCTGCCAAATGAAATAATCCACAGTCGATGTTTGGTCCAACTGTAGAAAGGCTAAGAGGACATGTGCACTTTTCGAGTTAGGAAATACAATGGTAGAAATGACCTTTCCAGTTGAGCTTGTGACCTAACACGTTATCTAAAACATAGACACTCAGTCAATAAACACGGAACCAAGTCCGAGTTTAATTCACTATTTATAGTAGCGAGGACTGTGACCTTTGACCTTTTCGAAGACTGCAATTAGGAACGTTCGTTGATGCTGGTTTGAGAATGGTCGTGAACTACAATGGTTAAAGGAGGTGGAGAGGATAATGATTGAACAGTGTGTTTTTTTCATATTAAAACACTACGAGTGCGTGTAACTGTCTGATCTAAATAACTGTTAAAATATCCTTTTGAAAAAATAACGATTACGAAAAATGACCTTTGACATCCATACATTAAAAAAACTATTTAAAACAATCCATTAAGCGGTAGAAGTAGACATCTAAATATCTCAGTATTTAAACAGACTAAATCATCGACATACCACTAACATTATTAATATTCCAAGCAATATAAGGTCGTTATCATTCTGTCGAATTGTGAAGTTATGTATCATCAAAGCTGCTATACGTATAGATATTTACGATCACCATGGGTCTAATTCAGGAATTTTATCTACAGAAATATGTTGTATAACGACTGTTTTCGAAAATGGGCATAAGTTTGGTTGATCTCCACGGACGTACACCGTAATACAAAAAATTGCTGTAGAACTGCACTTATTAATCAATTAATTGAGAAAAATTGTCGGATGGTTTCATGCATTTAGTTTTCAATACAAAAAAAAAGATAGAAATGTCAAGGTCATGTGAAACGGCTGGGTGAGTTTTGTACACTGTTGAATATTACATATCACTGTGTTGCGGCACTTTACTAATTAACTGGGGAAGTTGGCCGCTTATAATAATTATAAACCCGGAAAGTCATCGTTTTTAATATGATGTTCAAATTCATCCTTTATAATGACAATTCAATGGTAAGTTTGTCATTTTTTATCAATATTTGAAAGAAAAACCAATAAAGATAGTATTTTTTCAGTGAAATTTTGTTTAGTTTTAAATAAAATTAAATTTCAACACAACATTTATATGGAAATTTTGTATATTAAAAGATCCGTTGTTTACAAACAAAATTTGGTATGAATATTTATCACTTATAGATAACATCAACGGCATCATCAATATCTACATTTTGTACCAATCACAACTGGAAGAGATCAGAATACCCTCTCACCATAGAACCAAGTACACAGTTCTATGTCTTAATAAAAAACATCGACAACAATTTCCTTTTACTCTCTGGCTTAATCATTGACAATTAAACTGTAAATTGATTAAATGTTTACCCTTTTAAGCTTTAACTCGTCATTTTAATATATGAAGATTAATTGAATTAAAGAAGACATACCTATGTAGATATTGTATACATATGTATGTATATTGAGTAGAAAGGTGGTATATTCAGGTCAGTTCCTAGAATTGAGGTCAGCGACCAAGTGATTAGGTCAAGCGTTGGTAGACATCTCAAAACTCTCTGTCCGAGACAACGTAAACAATATTCCCTTATTAAACAATCATCATCAAGCTTAACCTGTCCGTATCACTATGGTCATTAAGGGATACACAAGATGAAATATACAACGCACGAGACATTTTACCGTTATGGACTTAACGACTTCAGACCATAATGCTTGTAAAACCTATCTAAAATAGGAGTGTTTCCGGGAATATTCATACACAAGCGTACACACTCACACATTACACAATACATTGACTGTCGCCAGGGAAACCGATTTCAACGCATGATGTTATTATTTGTATTTATTAAATTTGCAATCATTTCTTTATCACATTTCTCAGCAATCAACAAAACAATAAAATAACCTCCGTCCAGAAATCCTAGATTTAAAACAAATTTCTTATTTTTGTAAATTATGTGACACATACCACGTGCAGTCTTGTAAGCAAAACAGTTTTCTCTTCTTTTTCCTTTTTTTTGTTTTTTGTTTTGTTTTGTTTTTTTTACGATTGATTTGATTTTGAATTTCATAAATAAAATTGTTATTTTGATAAATTTTGTTTTCGACAAGATCATATTTATATTTTTAAATGCTCATCAAATACGTTTTCAAACATGTATATTCTATATTTTACATATTACAATGTTTGAAAAAGAAAATAAATCACTCCAATATTTTTCTCAGATTACCAAAGATAATAAATCAATTATTGAACTAAAAGATCGATTTAATTTATCATGAATGTCTTCATCCAAATTATCAAAATCATTCTTAATAATAATGTTGGCGTTATATAAAACCGCGGGAAACAGGCTTTAAGGTTTGGTAATACTGTACCTTAAATTAAAATGATATCATTTGAGCTTTACAATTGTTATTGTAAACAAATAATATGTATGCATCTATATATTCTTTAAATCTAATTTTAATAAGAAAATAATAAATAAAATGGTTTGAGAGATAAATCTAATATAGTTTTGTGATAACATAAGAATTGATAAATTAATAAATAATTAATAAAATGGTTTATGAGATAAATCTAATACAGTTTTGCGATAACATAAGAATTGATAAATTAATAAATAATAAATAAAATGGTTTATGAGATAAATTAATAAATAATTAATAAAATGGTTTATGAGATAAATCTAATACAGTTTTGCGATAACATAAGAATTGATAAATTAATAAATAATAAATAAAATTGTTTATGAGATAAATCTAATATAGTTTTGTGATAACATAAGAATTCATAAATTATTAAATAATTAATAAAATGGTTTATGAGATAAATTTAATACAGTTTTGTGATAACATGATATTTAATTGATAAATACAATATTTCTTTTTGTAAATATTTATATAGATATATATATCCTTCATAAACATGAAAGCCAAAAAAAAAAAAAAAAAAGATACATATCGATTCAATTCTAGCCACGTATTTTTTACACTCAAGACACAGTCTGCGGTATGAATATGTATGAGTTTTATTTCTGTATAGATAATTGTTATGTAAGTAGTCACGGACTTGGCTATACATACAGCTAAGTTGTCCTGTAATATAAAACGTAACACGAAAGACTGGTATTGTACAAAGCAGTAGAACGTGACCAAACGACACCCCCTTGACCTTTCACGATCTCAATATCACGTGAGTATTTCACATATAGACAATCTTCCATAACATTCCAAATTATTTTTTCTACATCCATAAAAAATATTTTACGATACCTTCCTCGGTACTAAAACCCAAGTTAATTAAAATAAAACGGTTTCACTAAACATGCAAAGTCTTACACCACTTCGACTTAATCTTGGTCGCATACATGTGGTCTGGTCATCTCCAGCCTACAGTCAAAAACATGCTTACCCTCTCTCCCACACGAGTCCATGGTACTCAGGATTTTGGCTTCGGCTTCCTACAACCATCAGGGGATGGATTTCGACCCTGGGATTGGAATCATGCTTTCCGGGCTCGGACGCTCCATGTAGTTTAAGTGTAGAGCGTTTCTTTGTGCTGTCGGCATTGCGTGTATCCGGCTGATTTCGGGAACTGCTTATAATGGTTTTGGGAACTTCTACCCCACACTGTTCCGGCTCGACGGAAAGACTCCCGGAGCACCGAGGCATGGAACCATTCCAGCAGCTCGGCTTCAACTTTGTCTCCAGGGACAAGTGTATTGAAAGAAAAGAAAATCTTATCCAGAACATGTTTCGTAGAATTCTTGTAAAATTCTGGGAGAAAATTCAATCATTATCTAGAAACGATAAACCCGTCCATGTGAATAAAAATGATTTACATAAAACGATTGCATTTTTACAAATTTCTTAATGTGCACGCAAAAATATGTATATTTTCGTGAAATAGTTTGTTTAAAACGTGATTATGTTGCAATGTTTTCTCCAAGACATGCTATCTCTGGAAGCCAGAGTTGTATTTATTCATTTGTTTTTATTTTACAAGAATATTTCAAACGTGTTTTGTGTTTTAGATTTGTTTTAGCTTCGGGTTATTGTGTTCTACAACCTAATATGTCTACGGAATTCCATGAGAATATCTATGAACATCTCGCCAAGAAAATTGCATTAGATCTAATCAGACACTGGTTTTAAAATACGTAAACATTAATTATTACCTTCAAAGCCTTAGTTTATATATCTATCTATTTATTTATCTATTTCATTTTCAATATTTATTCATTTGTTTTTCATACGTTAATTTTGAGTAACGGCTACAGGCTGATGGGTTGTTCGGCAACGAGACACGTCGACTGCTAAAACTATTGATAATCTGTGTCAATTGATTTATGAATTAATAAGTCATTCTATCCATAAAATACATTTGTGTTAAATGTAGGCGGTACTATAGAGACAGATTTTAGGAGTATACCTCTTATATGTTGATCAGATGATAGAACCGTGTGTGTAACTAGTTTAAATTAGTTTTATTTACATGTACATATCACATTATGATATGATATTAGACAATCTTGTCATATCTATCTTCCTTACAAATTCCTTTTTCTTTCTTTTACGTCTCTATTTCCTCCTGCAGTCAGTTCATTGTTGGACTAGACTCTGTCCATTATTGGGCTAAAGTCTGTCCATTATTGGGCTAAAGTCTGTCCATTTTGGGGCTAAAGTCTGTCCATTTTTGGGCTAAAGTCTGTCGATTTTGGGGCTAAAGTCTGTCGATTTTGGGGTTAAAGTCTGTCCATGTTGGGGCTAAAGTCTGTCGATTTTTGGGCTAAAGTCTGTCCATTTTGGGGCTAAAGTCTGTCCATTTTTGGGCTATATCGTGTGTGCATTTATATACATGATTAACATTTCATATGTATATAGTCTTTTACATAACATCTCGTATTTGTCCGAAAGAAATCATATCTAATCGAAATAAATTTGAAATGGATAACGAAACATTTTAATTTTTTAAAATACGATTTTTACATATCATTATGTCTGATGTCAGCTAATTTATCCTGATGTCACGTGTAATTTTACTTATCAATCAATATTCCAAATGCTGCTATGTTACGCAATTTGCATATTCATACACATAACGTACCTAGGGTGATGCATTACTAAAGATAAACTCCGAATAGATAAACAAACAAACAACAAAACACCGTAGATGTAATCTTCCATCTATTAATTCTTTGTAAATAACATATTTCCGATATTCGATGACATTCAATAAAAAAAAGCATTTTATCCTTTTTTTCCCAAGTTACCTACAGAAAATTAATTTGAGACCGTTCATTAAAAAGTTAGTCTACATGATTAGACATGACTGAAGCAAGAAAATACATCAGCATTTCGAGACTTTATAGCGACACTTAAACATAAAGGTCCAGATTAATTCACAGAGGTATAATGTGGACTTGGGGCTTATCGGTACAAATAGAAAACAATACATGTAAACAACGAGACGCACACGTGAAAATGTGATAAACATTATTGATTTATCTCACATGTGTGCTCCTTCGAAACTAGTCAATTCAAAGGTATTTTTGTTTTGGCTGATATGTACCACATTCATGATACTTTTTATGTGAAATGTAGAAAACTCGTAACACCATCATATACTCAGCCAATAACACCATTATATTCTCAGTCTGTTATACAGTGTAATAACACCATCCTATACTCAGTCCGTTATATAGTGTAATAACACCATTATATACTCAGTCTGTTATATAGTGTAATAACACCATCATATACCCAGTCTGTTATACAGTGTAATAACACCATCATATACACAGTCTGTTATACAGTGTAATAACACCATTAAATACTCAGTCTGTGATACTGTGTAATAACACCATTATATACTCAGTCTTATATATAGTGTAATAACATCATCATATACTCAGTCTGTTATACAGTGTAATAACACCATCATATACACAGTCTGTTATATAGTGTAATAACACCATCATATACTCAGTCTGTTATACAGTGTAATAACACCATCATATACTCAGTCTGTTATATAGTGTTATAACACCATCATGTACTCAGTCTGTTATACAGTGTATTAAGACCATCATATACTCAGTCTGTTATACAGTGTAATAACACCATCATATACCCAGTCTGTTATACAGTGTAATAACACCATTATATACTCAGTTTGTTATATAGTGTTATAACACCATCATATACACAGTCTGTTATACAGTGTATTAAGACCATCATATACTCAGTCTGTTATACAGTGTAATTACAGCATTATATACTCAGGGTGTTATACAGTGTAATAACACCATCATATACTCAGTCTGTTATACAGTGTAATAACACCATTATATACTCAGCCTGCTATTCAGTGTAATTACATCATCATATACTCAGTCTGTTATACAGTGTCATAACACCATCATATACATAGTCTGTTATACGGTGTAATGTATTGTACCACGGTATTCAAAGTGTTCTTAAAATTTCTGAAACTGTTGAGCAACCGCACAGGAATTTTACCACGACATTCGAAGCGTAAAATAATAGTTGATACCGTTTGGCTACCATACCTATATTGTTCCACGGTATACAAAGTGTCGAAATATTGCTGATACCTTTGGGCTACCATACTGAGATACCACGGTATTTAAGGTGTCGGAAAGTAACTCTTACCGTTGGGCTGTCGAAATATTGCTGATACCGTGATGGCCACCGTGACAACGGTATTCGAGTTGATCACAGATTACTGATACCGTTGGGCTACCGTACCGACATTGTACAGCGGTATTCGAGTTGATCACAGATTACTGATACCGTTGGGCTACTGTATCGACATTGTACAGCGGTATTCGAGTTGATCACAGATTACTGATACCGTTGGGCTACCGTACCGACATTGTACCGCGGTATTTGAGGTTTTCACAGATTGCTGAAATCTTTGGGCAACCTTACCAATATTGTACCCGAGGTGTGAAATCAGTGATGAGTTTGTTTGTAATATCAGGGCCTCAGCATCATATACGCGACATTACTTATTCATAGACTTACCGCCATGGCCCCTTGTCGAGAAACCGGGACGATACACACTCAAAGTAAACCACGAATACTTTATAGACTTTTAATCAACACGGAAATATTTCCTGTGCAGTATATTCCGGGGACTTCGTACCTTAATAGTGCTGTTCACCCAATCAACCGTACGTCTTCCGGTACAGTAAATACACGGTAGATATATCGACATGTTACATTCACTTCGAGAGAAACGTAGCTACTGTAGATGATAAAACTTGTAACCATCAAAGTGAATTACAAAATAAATAACAAAGTCAACACACAGGTACAATATATATCACAGTGTCAACACACAGTGTTAACACACAGGTACAATATATATCACAGTGTTAACACACAGGTACAAAATATATCACAGTGTCAACACACCGGTACAATATATATCACAGTGTCAACACACAGGTACAATATAGATCACAGTGTCAACACACAGGTACAATATAGATCACAGTGTCAACACACAGGTACAATATAGATCCCAGTGTCAACACACAGGTACAATATAGATCCCAGTGTCAACACACAGGTACACAATATATATCACAGTGTCAACACACAGGTACAATATATATCACAGTGTCAACACACAGGTACAAAATATATCCCAGTGTCAACACACAGGTACAAAATATGTCACAGTGTCAACACACAGGTACAAAATATATCACAGTGTCAACACATAGAGTCAACACACAGGTACAAAATATATCACAGTGTCAACACACAGGTACAATGTATATCACAGTATCAACACACAGGTACAGTATATATCACAGTGTCAACACATAGTGTCAACACACAAGTACAAAACATATCACAGTGTCAACACACAGGTACAATATATATCACAGTGTCAACACACAGGTACAATATAGATCACAGTGTCAACACACAGGTACAAAATATATCACATTGTCAACACACAGGTACAATATATATCACAGTGTCAACACACAAGTACATTATATATCACAGCGTCAACACACAGGTACAAAAAATATCACAGTGTCAACACACAGGTACATTATATATCACAGTGTCAACACACAGGTACAAAATATATCACATTGTCAACACACAGGTACAAAATAAATAACAAAGTCAACACACAGGTACAATATATATCCCAGTGTCAACACACAGGTACAGTATATATCACAGTGTTAACACACAGGTACAAAATATATCCCAGTGTCAACACACAGGTACAAAATATATCACATTGTCAACACACAGGTACAATATATATCACAGTGTCAACACACAGGTACAAAATATACCACAGTGTCAACACACAGGTACAAAATATATCACAGTGTCAACACACAGGTACAATGTATATCACAGTATCAACACACAGGTACAAAACATATCACAGTGTCAACCCACAGGTACAATATATATATCACAGTGTCAACACACAGGTACAATATATATCACATTGTCAACACACAGGTACAAAATATATCACAGTGTCAACACACAGGTACAATATATATCACAGTGTCAACACATAGTGACAACACACAAGTACAAAATATATCACAATGTCAACACACAGGTACACAATATACCACAGTGTCAACACACAGGTACAGTATATATCACAGTGTCAACACACAAGTGCAAAATATATCCCAGTGTCAACACACAGGTACAAAATATATCACAGTGTCAACACACAGATACAATATATATCCCAGTGTCAACACACAGGTACAATATATATCCCAGTGTCAACACACAGGTACAGTATATATCACAGTGTTAACACACAGGTACAAAATATATCCCAGTGTCAACACACAGGTACAAAATATATCACAATGTCAACACACAGGTACACAATATACCACAGTGTCAACACACAGGTACAGTATATATCACAGTGTCAACACACAGGTACAAAATATATCACAGTGTCAACACACAGGTACATTATATATCACAGTGTCAACACACAGGTACAAAAAATATCACAGTGTCAACACACAGATACAATATATATCCCAGTGTCAACACACAGGTACAATATATATCCCAGTGTCAACACACAGGTACAGTATATATCACAGTGTTAACACACGGGTACAATATATATCAAAGTGTCAACACAGTGTCAACACACAGGTACAAAATATGCCACAGTGTCAACACACAGGTACGTTATATATCACAGTGTCAACACACAGGTACATTATATATCACAGTGTCAACACACAGGTACATTATACATCACAGTGTCAATACACAACCCCAATTTAATGACACACCGTTGTGCGTCACATGAGGACAAAATGATCAACAGTGTTAACACGATAGACAAATCTTATACCACAGCGTCAACACAATGACAAAGTCAATAAATGACAGCAATATGAATGTGTAAAAGATATTCTTTATCTCTATGAAATGCTCCAAAACTGCTTAAAGCTGACAATGCAAATTTTAAAAAAAGTTTTTTCTTGTCCAAATGCTCAGAGATGTCCCTTATGATAATGATATCTTCTGGTCAGTGTATCTAAAGAAGTGGCAGACATTTTACTCGTGCATGGAAACGAGTTTTCATTTCAAAATTGAAGTGAAACTCACCTGTATATCATATGATCACTCTTTTGCGTGACCCAAAAATAGTACACTCACCTGAGGACTTTGAAGTTGCACGAAGGTGATCAGTACTTCTCACCTATCAGGAAATATGTTTAAAAAATGTATAAAAATCGAAAACAGACGAAACTCACTGAAGGCCATGCTTGATTAGTAAAACCCGTGCAAAGTGGTGACCTATTATAGATTGTGTAAAATTTGAGTAGTTAATTATTTTTCTGAAGGAATCATTTTGAAATAGTGAAGCTTTTAACGCAAGAACTTTTGCCAGTATTCTTGGAAAAAACAAGGTAGGGTTTGCCATAGAAATTTATTTGTTGATATATTGTGGGTTGGTTTTCCTCCAAAGCGCCGACATTGAAATAATGATAGCCAGTTTGACACGTGGCAGGCCTTCCTTTTATACCCTCGGTACTCAGAAGCATTTTAGAAAATATCTCAACGCGTAATTTTTTGAACTTACATTGTCAGCTTTTAGTATATGCACTAAAAGCAGAGACCGAGAAACGACTCTATAGAATTCTCAAACATCAGGGTCGTAAACATGTGTGGCAGACATTTTGTGTCTAGAAAACATGTCATTATGACAACCGTAAAGTGTTTTCCACGTGCGTGGAGGGAAACCTATTAGGAAACAAAACAACTCTGACCTAATTCAATATTTGATAGATTTACATGACGCATCTAGTACTGAAGTCATTATGTACTTGAAAAGGTTATATAATACGTCATTTTTTAAAAAATATTTTTAGAAACGTTCCAAATCTTCTGTTTTCACATTTGTTTAAAAATGATAAAATGAAATGTTAGCTTGTTGTCTATCGTCCCATGAACAGTCAGGGTCATTTCATAGCGGAGTTGTGATAGCCTGAGGGTACATTGCGGGAGGTCCGTCGGATATATAGGGCACAAACAGGACTAGACTGTCCGCGATCTCAGTGAAATGGAATAATGGTGAAATGAACAAAACTATTATGGCATGAAATGACTTAACCACGCAGTTGACACGATATTCAGTGTTTCTATACAGTTGTTTTGGATTTAGATTAATTTGACAAACTTTGACAAACAAAAATCCATCGTAAAACTGATGCTCTTGAAGGTGTAGAGTTTTGATGCTTAAAGACGAAAAATAGTCTTGACTTCTGAATTAATATGCTTGCATGCGCGGTAAAGGTGAAAAAATCAGAGCTTGTTTCATTGTTAGCAAGGGAGACAACTTGAATATTCAGGCAAGCTTTGATCTGACGAATGACGCGTGTGCTTAACTATCGATGATAGACGATGTCGCGTGTTGAGCAATATGTCACGTGATAAAGAATAAGTTGCCAGGATGTAGACATCAGTTCCGGTGGGAGTACGAAAGATTTTCTCGCATGTCACCAGATGAATCACCTCGTCATGGTTGTCTGTTGAAATATTTTATATCTGTTGCGGATTCCACGGGGGAAAGTTGTGCCAGAGTTTATATTCTTCCTGTCAGGTAAAGGCTCAACTTTGATAAATAAACTCTATAATATATCATGGAACTAAAAAAATCGCTTTGTAGACAAATTCATAATTGTTTGAAAGATACCCCCTTTGGGATGCAACCATTTGATAATTTTCCCCATGACGGATTTAGCTTCCCCATGTAAGGAAAGCGTTATGTAACACGAGAGAGAGATACTTGGGTCGAACCTTGACGAAACACTATAGAGTGTTGACGAGCGGAGCTAATTGGGCATCTAAAGGACGAAATCTGAGCTCCGAGAAAAAATGTTTGATTTTGAACGGATTTGGCAGTTTGATACGATTTTAACTATTAGCAAAGTTTTCATTGATCCGCATAGAAATAGTCTGCAGTTGCAATAATTTGATTTGGCACGTTCCGTAAAGATTGAGGGACGTTTATAAATCACTTTGAGAACATAAAATACTGTGGTAAACATTTTTCACGACATTTAAGAGAGTGTGTGGTATACGTGCTCTGTCTATATAACAGAACGTCATCCAAACACTTCTGTTTTATCTGTTAACAATCATTAAAATATCGTACCACAGGAGATAGTTCGTTTGATGGATGTCCTCAATTCTCGCTTAGAAAGACAGCTAATACTAGATTCTCGTGGTCGGGTGTATAGTGTAGCCTACCCGTACGGATGATCATGATCTAGAGGTGGTCATCAACTGGGATGGTTGACTGGTCACTCAGGCATCATTTTTCTGTTTATCTTGCTTTTGATACATGGTTACCAGATCTTACAAAATAGAAAAGGGTTAAGGTCCCAACGATATCGAACCTGGTTTTACCCGAGTTATCTTCTCTTTTGCATTCTTCCTCCCACTGTTGATGGCAACGATGGTCCTATGACAGGAATCTACCGGAAACGTAATTTTTAAAAAGTTCCGTACTACAAGATCACATGCGTCTGCATGAGAAATGAAGATTTGAAATGTCAAATTATCCCATTACGAGAGAAGACTTGTCCAACCATTTCGACCATTGCCTGCGATAAAGCTAGTTCTCTCACGTAAATGTTGATATCCGGGCTAAACTGGCACAGTGACATATTATGATATCTATCTGTCGTACCTCGTACGAACAAACTGTAACGACTTGGGCAGAAACGTCAGAAACCCTGGAACCATTTTATCGTTGATTTACTGGATATGATATCTATCTGTCGTACCTCGTACGAACACACTGTAACGGCTTGGGCAGAAACGTCAGAAACTCTGGTATCCTTGATTTACATTTATATTAGACATGTATCGGCATGGACGTCATTTACAGTTATTTTCGTACAAATAAACACGAAGTATTTGAGTTCGTGATTTACTCGCCTCGCGAAATATAGGTGATTTAGTGTACTCCAATCAGGACACAGTCACTGGCCGAATTAACACATCTACTGCACTATTAGTACTGAGGAGCAAACTAAAACGGTTTGTTATTGAAAACCTTAGAAATAATTTTTATGCTACAGATATATCCCAGTGTGAAGATTCTCTTATAAGTCCAAGGCATACTGTATGGAATGTTGTAGTGAAACTGCCAGACCTGTAAACCGGGGGATTGTAAAAAAAAAAAAAAAAATTAAATACCAGCTTTTAATACAAATTTAGAATAAATCTAGAGTCAAGTATAAGGAATTAAACTGCATCATACAGCTGTTTAGTCCTTATAAGACTCATCGGTAATGCTAATTGCTTAACTTTTGGAACCTTGGAGGCGATTGATAGAAACCAAAATTGACCGAAAGAAATGTCAGAATTAACACAGTTATAGCCCCCATAATTTAAGAAATATCGTAATTTTCATATATTTGAAGCGTGCCACTATTCGAATTAGGGAGTTGATGAAACTCTCTGACCTGTATGTTGGAGGGGAAACTGCCCAACTTTGATCTCCATATCTTACCGTGGACATTAAAACAGAACATTGTTCTTTATATGGACAAGTCTGGAAGATACCTGACCATGGCATGTTAGTTACATCTATAACATTTTATAGACTGACTGGCGATGCATCCAGTCGTTCTGAATGAAAAAAAGATTACTTAGCGTCATATCACAGATGCCTGTAGATTTAGGGTTTTCATCAGGTGTGTTGTCTTGGTCCTGGACAAATTGCCTTTAATCAGAACCAGTCTACCGCCGACCAGTATACTCTTAGCTGTTACACTAATAACAAATATACATCGTTAGAAAACGAGACGGCAGCTGGAACATTCCAATTGGACGGTTGTCTAAATATTATTAGTAAATGGATAAACATCTATACGATTAAGGTTAATCAAGAAAACACCAACTGTCTCTTCGTAGACACAAGATCTCCAGCGGACACGATAGAACCTTAAGCGAAATGGTGAAGAATTTTGTGATATAAAGGCACTGTATCATGAAAATACATGTTAGAAGGATTAGAAAAAAAAAAAAAAAAAAACACACAAACAAAACCAGGATGAGTAATTTAACGGTACAGCTGTTTCGGCTTTGGTCTCTGTACCGATTGCCAAAACGTAGAAATTACAATGGGAACTTTAAGAAGACATATATTAGGACTGTGCATCCCACATACTACTGTAAATAAATATCTGTATTTTATCGTGATGTTCAGAAATTATCTTTCTAGTATTGCTGATTAAAGTGAAGCGAAGCAGAGGGCTGTAAGTGTGTGTGTGGGTGAATTTTGAACCTTAAAATGCATCATGAAGATGCTTTAACACAAATACGTAAAATACATAGAATTTAGTTTCGTTCTCAAATGGTAACAAGCACCTCAAGTGGAATTGGATTTGAAATTGCTATTTTTCCAAATCGTTAAATAGTTCCGCATAAAAAAGAGAAATGTGTTTTTGCACATCTCATTTTCTATGTGTCATATATATTAATGCTTTTCTAAGCTAAGCAAAATCCTTCTGCGTCACAATACATTATTATACATTGCTTCTAAAATTGAATTTTTACAATTACATTACATACTCATGAATAACGACATGTATTTGTTTTTGACAGGAATTCAATTTGATGGCCATAAATTGTGTCCAATCTATTCGTTTCTGACAATAAAATATATATCATTAAAATGAGATACGACCATTCTATGAATTTGTTGTCACTTTCTATCGCTCGTAATCGCAGTGCCATTTCAAGACCCAGGTTAACACTTAATTTTAACTTACCAATCTATCACCCCCGTAGCTCGAATTTGACACCTTAGCTGAAATTGCTCTTTATATTAAAATGTAATTTCACCAGAATGGTGTGTCTTAAGCAATATATTCAGGTAATAGTGTCTCGTGTATACATCATCTTTATAGCTAGTGTTCTATGCATTTTGATGTCATTGAAATGAGGTTTTTGGTTGATATCCTTTCATTTTACTGTAGGTATGTTCATTTCAAACTAAATAATTTGCAACATACATTTTACTAAAACTATCCCACAGCGGAAATTGAAATCGCATTTACGACATGTGTGACGGGATTTACGTCATCTCTCACGTGATCGCAGTCTGCATGCAGGTTCCTCACTTACAGCTTTATTTGAAAATATTTAAATTTAATTATCTATAAAGATTGTTTTGTGACTTTTGTTTAATAAAATACTAGGATTCTCGCGAATTCTTTGACACATCAACTTTTGTTGTCCGTAATTCAAAAACATTGCGAGGAATTCTTTGACACATCAACTTTTGTTGTCCGGAATTCAAAAACATTGCGAGGAATTCTTTGACACATCAACTTTTGTTGTCCGGAATTCAAAAACATTGCGAGGAATTCTTTGACACATCAACTTTTGTTGTCCGGAATTCAAAAACATTGCGAGGAATTCTTTGACACATCGACACTGGTGTTCTTGAATTAAAAACATTGCGAGGAAAGCCCCGAGATATGAGCTTTGGTAGTCTTATGAGGGATATTTTGACATCAACTTATATGGTTCTTGTAACCCTATACAATATCTACATTAGAACAATATGGATAACTTTACACAATGCGTTCGTCGTCCTTTATACATTTTTATAAACCAATTGAAATGATCCTTACATACACTTGGCCATGAGTTAGGGGCCATCAATTTCAGTGCGAAGCTTTTAATCAAAACTAACCTTTGTAACACGTAGCCTTGTCGTACTCCATTGCTAACATTTTCTGTGGTTTTTGGTGTTGTGTGCCACCAAGCGATACACCTATATCAACAATTACCTGGCTTAAACTGGGGTAACTCGCACTCTAACAAACTACCAGTTTGCTTTATCACCTGAAGCAGCTTTGTACAAGAATTTCTTGTAAATCATGAACATGCTCATACTGTATTTAAAAACTGCACGTTGACAAATGCTGAAACATGCTTCTGGAAAAGGTCAAGGCTGTGTGATATACAGGCAAGTAGCTGCACGTTAACATGTCAACCATTATGTTATTATTTAAACAGACAATGCGAGTCCCATTCACCACTGCCAATTGGCTCAGAGTACAGTTGCACGTGAATATTGGCGTTATTTGCCGTACCGTCAACAGATCCTTGAACAATAGGCAACTTCGTTCTCGCCGACAAGTAAAATGTCCCCTATTGACCGGAAAACACAAACAAGCAATAGGGCGCATGGTCACAAGACATGAAATATTAGGTCTTAGCGAAGAGCCCACTGGTCTAATGAAGCCATATTTTACTTAGTTCGACAGACGGCAGGGTCTGTGTTAGGCAACCAAGAAACACGGCATGCCATCATAATCACATTCTGGGCACAGCAACATTTGGTGGCTATGGTTTTGCTTTTTCTCCAAACTCTCATCTTAGCTTGCATGTCTGTAACAGAATCTTGAATGAGGAGAAGTTCAATTTCCTCATTTTGATACCCATGTCAAACCACAAACTGTTGCCATTACATTGCAAAGACATCATTTTGTTTTCAATCATTTACAGGTATTCGTCAAGAAGACTTTCTTTATTAATGAATACAAACATTCAAGCCATATTTCTTCACAATGTCTTTACAATGGCGTTGAAATGAGTGTTATTGGTTTACAGATACGGCAGAAAAAACCGGTTATATCCGTTAAACCGTTTTTGTATCGTTAATGGGACGACATGAAAGTATATCAAAATACCAATCGTCTTAATTTCAAGAGTTTAACTATAGACATGAGAATCCAAACAAGTGCGAGTTGCTAGATTCCTTGCACTGGTCAGTCGAAAGGCCGGCAGGTCGTGCGGGGGCGAATCGCTCGATTGTAATGAATGTTACATTCGCACACTATTTTTACCAAGTATACCCACCACAAGGACACTTCCTGTTGACCTCTTGAGGTACTAAATACAATCTTCTACTGCTTGACCTATCCACAGTTCATTTAGTGTATTTGAAATAAGTCATTTAAACCAGTCACACTATATCTATACCAAACAGATCAAATATTTACTAAAACTTACATTGTTAATGCAAACAACACAAGGTTTCAATATATATATATATATCTTTGAAGAATATGAAGACGATTTTTGGGTCGTTTTAATCATCTCACGAGAAGCCCTGTTTTTATGTCACATAAGACGTTTTCAATACTCATCATAATACATAATTAAGTTTTATCTACTAGGCGGTGAATCCACACCGTATTATATTTGCATATGTCGCTATAGTAATATACCCGAGATCGTTTTCCATTGGCTGCACCAGTCAGAAATCGATTATAGTGTCATAATATGGATATTAACGTTACGTGAAGAATTGAAAAGGATGCAACGAAATGGCTGCCTCCATTTGATTTTCTTCCAAACCTGTCAAAACGTAGCTTTATGGGTTCTGTGATAAAAAGTATCTTAAATTTGTTTTTATTCCACACTATATTTTATATTATCATTTTTGTTACATCACTTCAATGTGTGACTTGTTTATACGATGTGTGTTTTGATTAAGCAGAAGACGCTTTCCCTTCCTGATCTCATTTTTGTTACATCACTTCAATGTGTGACTTGTTTATACGATGTGTGTTTTGATTAAGCAGATGACGCTTTCCCTTCCTGATCTCATTTTCGTTTTATGCTAGTTATATATTTTTGTTTACTTTGTGAAACATAATTCATTTTTTTTTATTTTCATGCTTCTGTAATAAGAATAAAACGATATATGACTTATCAGTATTTATTTCTATAATCAGAAATGTTTAGTTGTGACTTGTCAATTCATCACCTAACGGAGTGCTAGTTTATTTTAAAAAAGGAACATCGCTATCAAATTTCAGAACTTCGATGGGAAAGAATGTATCCCTTTGTCGCCTCCAGATGTCGCCTCGTATAGCTCTAAACGTGTTCCCTCATGGTATCTGTCAGACAAGAGAGGTCAGCTTCTGTCATATAATACCACAGAAAACAATCATTTAGCATATACTGTTGCAGAATATGTTCAGAAAATGTCGAAGCAACAAACGATGTCTGAATAGACTGCGCCTCGCTTGACTTGACTGCTAGAACACGATGTCTCACAACTGCCGCCATTGGGATGGATTTGATTGGATTTTAATAAGAATTCCTGACGCATTATTTAAATCCATGTCAGAAAAATAGACATTTTATTCAAAAGATGAATATGGAGTCATTATATAAAGTAGTCGTTTTGTCTGGCTGTCCAGTGTTTACGTCATGCATCACCATCAGCTAGGCGCTTGGTGCCAAGTGTATGCCGGGAAGATGGCTCGAATCCAGCAAAATATACTATAATAGGTGTGTAGCGAACATCACCCATCAAATTCGGTAAGGATCTGACCTTAATAAGGCAAAAACCTATGTCTGGCGCGCGACCGCAAGAAATAACCACCAATAATCACGTGCTCCACGACCTTTATCGTGTAAGACATCGCTCAATCGACAACATGCACGTATAGATCGAAGAAGAACAGATTTATCTATACACAGGATATAGGTCATTTGAGGTCACATGGGATGGAGCTGTATGATCACGTGACGTAGTCGTTTTGATAAGATGATGAATTGTTGAGAAAGATTAGTAATATATAACGGGTGTATGATATAGGGTTATGAGATTATCTTCTAGACTAATCATAGTTAATACTTTGTAATATATGATTACAGGTTGGAAGGGTCAAAACGGGAAACGCATTAAATTCATCAAACACTGGATTTTACGAAAAACCAATAATTTCAGGCTATAAATATCAATTAAATGAAATGCAAAAACTGGTTTAAATGCTTTTTGCTTTTGACAATTTTCAGATATCTCTCTTACTTTTTGCTGCTTTTACAATTTGACCGAATATTTTCTCTTCTTTGTCTCTCTGGGTTTTTATCTATATTTTGTTTTGCGTCAATGTCATAGTATCCTAGTTGCAGATTTATGACTTCTCGCTACACCACCTATCGGAAGCCATATTCAGATCACGCATTCTAAAAGTGCACGCTATTGGCTTGTGGTATGGACATTTCATTCAATGATATAATTTATCCAATTTCCGTGGGGGATAAAATCAAGAAAAAAAAATATAAATTTGATTTTGAGACCCTCGAACAATGTTTAACCTAAGTGAATTGGCAGAAGATAATATCCTAATATTTCATTGTCTTGAGATCAATCATGAAACACGTTGAAACCAATGAGCTCACGGATAAGATTTCGATGTGTCTCATGCTTTTGTGGTACAAATGGCCTTTGACATCATGTGAGGCCGCCATTTTGCCCGCAAAGCAGACGACAACCAACATGTCTGTTCAGACATCGGTTGTCTTATGGCCTAGCAGCACGCTCTTGTCTCGTTTATCTGAATTCAAAACCACTCGAGATAAACAAACGTCCATTTCTCACCCCGCATCCTAAATAGAGTTTTCCTGTTCGTAAGTGTGAGTTCAAGATGAGAAATCATGGGTTTTTCTCGTATATCATGGTGACATGCAACCTGAAAAATGGCGGAAATTTTTCTCTTGTGTGATCCTACAAGGCGCGTACGTGATGAATCGTTGGTGTTTTCGCGTGCTTCGTGAGCGAATTGTTTCATGGAGTAAACAGTCTGGATAAGATATAAGATCAAACAGTCCGGAATATATGAGTGTTTTCTGATCTTTTTTCCCCTTTTCTTTCGATATTACAGTTAGCTGTATATCATACGTCTGTATCATAACCTAAGAACCAGCGAAACGCGAGCTAGTTCCATCCTATAGAGGATAAGGTGTCCCGAGATTTCTGAGTTATTGTGCTGATATATGCATTATATATCTGTACATGATGCAGCTAAATACTAAACTTTAATTAAGATAAAATACATGCTTTTCACCATTTCCTCACTTAACTTTCATTGCATTAATTAAGAAGTCAGACCACAGTAATTTTAAGCGTTACATTTTACGTGGTATGATATGTGGAGTGTATATTTGTTTTTGTTTTGTTTGTGTTTCACTCTCATTATTTTTTTAATGTTCTTATTATAGATGGTTTTATTCATAAGACACACTTCAAAATAAAATAGAAACTTTGTTGTGTTATATGGAGTTGGTAGTATTCTGAAAAGTATCAGTTGAATGAAATTCCAATTGTTCCTCGGTAATTACTATCAGACGTTTAGAACAACACATTCAACAGCAGCATTTGTACCGATTTTGTTGTTAACAGAGGTAATATTTGTTCCTCTGGACAATATCACTTAAAGTAGTGCATGTTATACTTGCAACTGTGAACATCCAGAAAGAATTTCCGCAATTAGCATTGTACGTGGATTTTAAAGAATTAAAAAAAATTCGAATAAAATACTGAAATTATTTCATGAAACCATTCATAACATGGATAATCATACATATATAATCATTTTCAAAACAAATCCGTCCGTTGGAACTCCGAACACGTACGTGGATATGTACTGTTATGGATCCCGTCATAACGAAAGGTATCAAATCAGTTTCCATCTCTTGATGTCTGCTAAAAATATCAAATACTTGGTCTTGGGGTAGACATGTTCAGTCAAAGGACTAAATCTTAACAATCTTGGACAGTTCAGTTAAGATACATTTTAAGTAACATGAAACAAGACAAATCTACTGTGATTCTAAAATTTGGTATTCTATCGTTTCAAGTTACATTCATGCACGTGTAAGTAAAATGAACAGGTGTATCTGATATATATATATAATTATTGATAAAGGATTTTCCGAGTAAATAGACAAATCGTATGAAAATCTTAGTCTTAGTGTGGTGATCGTTTTAGTTGTGGTATTAGTCTTAGTGTGGTGATCGTTTTAGTTGTGGTATTAGTCTTAGTGTGGTGATCGTTTTAGTTGTGGTATTAGTCTTAGTGTGGTGATCGTTTTAGTTGTGGTATTAGTCTTATTGTGGTGATCGTTTTAGTTGTGGTATTAGTCTTATTGTGGTGATCGTTTTAGTTGTGGTATTAGTCTTATTGTGGTGATCGTTTTAGTTGTGGTATTAGCGATGTTTTAGTGTGGTGATCGTTTTAGTTGTGGTATTAGTCTTAGTGTGGTGATCGTTTTAGTTGTGGTATTAGTCTTAGTGTGGTGATCGTTTTAGTTGTGGTATTAGTCTTAGTGTGGTGATCGTTTTAGTTGTGGTATTAGTCTTATTGTGGTGATCGTTTTAGTTGTGGTATTAGTCTTAGTGTGGTGATCGTTATAGTTGTGGTATTAGTCTTAGTGTGGTGATCGTTTTAGTTGTGGTATTAGTCTTAGTGTGTTGATCGTTTTAGTTGTGGTATTAGCGATGTTTTAGTGTGGTGATCGTTTTAGTTGTGGTATTAGTTTTAGTGTGGTGATCGTTTTAGTTGTGGTATTAGTCTTAGTGTGGTGATCGTTTTAGTTGTGGTATTAGCGATGTTTTAGTGTGGTTATCGTTTTAGTTGTGGTATTAGCGATCTTTTAGTGTGTTGTCATTATACTTGCGGTATTAGCCTTAGTGTGGTGATCGTTTTAGATGTGGTATTAGTCTTAGTGTGGTGATCGTTTTAGTTGTGGTATTAGTCTAAGTGTGGTGATCGTTTTAGTTGTGGTATTAGTCGTGTGGTTTAGTTGTGGTATCGTTTTAGTTGTGGTATTAGTTTTAGTGTGTTGATCGTTTTAATTGTGGTATTAGCCTTAGTGTGGTGATCGTTTTAGATGTGGTATTAGTCTTAGTGTGGTGATCGTTTTAGTTGTGGTATTAGTCTTAGTGTGGTGATCGTTTTAGTTGTGGTATTAGTCTTAGTGTGGTGATCGTTTTAGTTGTGGTATTAGTTTTAGTGTGGTGATCGTTTTAGTTGTGGTATTAGTCTTAGTGTGGTGATCGTTTTAGTTGTGGTATTAGCGATGTTTTAGTGATGTGATCGTTTTAGTTGTGGTATTAGCGATGTTTTAGTGTGGTGATCGTTTAAGTTGTGGTATTAGTCTTAGTGTGGTGATCGTTTTAGTTGTGGTATTAGTCTTAGTGTGGTGATCGTTTTAGTTGTGGTATTAGTCTTAGTGTGGTGATCGTTTTAGTTGTGGTATTAGTCTTAGTGTGGTGATCGTTTTAGTTGTGGTATTAGTCTTAGTGGTGGTGATCGTTTTAGTTGTGGTATTAGCCTTAGTGTGGTGATCGTTTTAGTTGTGGTATTAGTTTTAGTGTGGTGATCGTTTTAGTTGTGGTATTAGTCTTAGTGTGGTGATCGTTTTAGTTGTGGTATTAGTCTTAGTGTGGTGATCGTTTTAGTTGTGGTATTAGTCTTAGTGTGGTGATCGTTTTAGTTGTGGTATTAGTCTTAGTGTGGTGATCGTTTTAGTTGTGGTAATAGTCTTAGTGTGGTGATCGTTTTAGTTGTGGTATTAGTCTTAGTGTGGTGATCGTTTTAGTTGTGGTAATAGTCTTAGTGTGGTGATCGTTTTAGTTGTGGTAATAGCGAGGTTTTAGTGTGGTGATCGTTTTAGTTGTGGTATTAGTCTTAGTGTGGTGATCGTTTTAGTTGTGGTAATAGTCTTAGTGTGGTGATCGTTTTAGTTGTGGTATTAGTCTTAGTGTGGTGATCGTTTTAGTTGTGGTATTAGTCTTAGTGTGGTGATCGTTTTAGTTGTGGTATTAGTCTTAGTGTGGTGATCGTTTTAGTTGTGGTATTAGTCTTAGTGTGGTGATCGTTATAGTTGTGGTATTAGTCTTAGTGTGGTGATCGTTTTAGTTGTGGTATTAGTCTTAGTGTGGTGATCGTTTAAGTTGTGGTATTGGTCTTAGTGTGGTGATCGTTTTAGTTGTGGTATTAGTCTTAGTGTGGTGATCGTTTTAGTTGTGGTATTAGTCTTAGTGTGGTGATCGTTTTAGTTGTGGTATTAGTCTTAGTGTGGTGATCGTTTTAGTTGTGGTATTAGTTTTAGTGTGGTGATCGTTTTAGTTGTGGTATTAGTTTTAGTGTGGTGATCGTTTTAGTTGTGGTATTAGTTTTAGTGTGGTGATCGTTTTAGTTGTGGTATTAGTCTTAGTGTGGTGATCGTTTTAGTTGTGGTATTAGCCTTAGTGTGGTGATCGTTTTAGTTGTGGTATTAGTCTTAGTGTGGTGATCGTTTTAGTTGTGGTATTAGCCTTAGTGTGGTGATCGTTTTAGTTGTGGTATTAGTCTTAGTGTGGTGATCGTTTTAGTTGTGGTATTAGCGATGTTTTAGTGTGGTGATCGTTTTAGTTGTGGTATTAGTCTTATAGTGGTGATCGTTTAAGTTGTGGTATTAGTCTTAGTGTGGTGATCGTTTTAGTTGTGGTATTAGTCTTAGTGTGGTGATCGTTTTAGTTGTGGTATTAGTCTTAGTGTGGTGATCGTTTAAGTTGTGGTATTAGTCTTAGTGTGGTGATCGTTTTAGTTGTGGTATTAGTTTTAGTGTGGTGATCGTTTTAGTTTGGTGTTAGTCTTAGTGTGGTGATCATTTTAGTTGTGTTATTAGTCTTAGTGTGGTGATCGTTATACTTGTGGTAATAGTCTTAGTGTGGTGATCGTTTTAGTTGTGGTATTAGTCTAAGTGTGGTGATCGTTTTAGTTGTGGTAATAGTCTTAGTGTGGTGATCGTTTTAGTTGTGGTATTAGTTTTAGTGTGGTGATCGTTTTAGTTGTGGTATTAGCGATGTTTTAGTGTGGTGATCGTTATAGTTGTGGTATTAGTCTTAGTGTGGTGATCGTTATAGTTGTGGTATTAGTCTTAGTGTGGTGATCGTTTTAGTTGTGGTATTAGTCTTAGTGTGGTGATCATTTTAGTTGTGATAT